>NC_089255.1:55720838-56994773 GCF_963930625.1 Muntiacus reevesi
CCCTTGCTTTTATCCCCCACCCCTACCCCTGGTCAGTCTTTCAAGCCCAACAGAGATATTACCTGATGGGACAGTCCTGTTTTATATTTACTTTTACATAAGGTTAGCATGTTTTGGCAAATACAATATAAAATGATGGGATATGAATTGTAGAGCATGCAGTTATTCTACTTGAATACTCAAAAGAAAACTATTCACCCAGTTAAATGAATCAGCATTTTTTATTGAAGCTGCCTAAGAATTAAGTACCACAATCACCATCTGTAGTCATTTGGTCATCCTGGCTATCTAGAAACTTTCACACATTCAGTTGTAGCTTCCTCTGTTTCAATTTATACTGTTTGCCATTGTTTGGACTTCTGCAGTAATTACAGCATCTTTCACAGAAAATTATTTTGTGTAATATGACAGTACCTTTCAAACTTTAATGTACATATGATATCATCTGGGGAATGTTGTTAAAATGCAGATCTGATTTAGTAGGTGTGTGGGGAGAAATAAGAAACTCTGTGTTTCTAACAAGTTCACAGGTGATGCTGATGATGCTGGCCCACCTCAAGTCAGAAAGTCATTTATGTATATAACAATTTAATTTTCTGACTGAATAATTGACTTCATTTTTTGGGCCAGACATAAACAGGATCATCCCTCATTTCTGACTTTTCATATGTCCAAAGATCAATAAATTGCTTTGCTTCTTTGCTTTCCACATGATACAAGAGAGTAATCTCCCTTTATCTCCTTTTTAGTTAAGGAACTTCTTACTTCTATATCTTATATCTTAACAGAAATTTCAAACAACATGGTCATTGATGTTATGTATTGTTTATTGCAGCATCTCCAGGAAAAACCGTAAATTGTTTCCTTATGAATGAAATTCTATTTTGTATTCCTTGAATGTATCTATTAATTCAATGTGAATTTTTTTCCATACAAATACAGTTGTGAAAAGTTATTAATTACATAATGTATTATTTTTATTTTAGTCTTTTGTGTGTATATATATATGCATCAGTTTGTACTCAATTTGTCTTCTTTTATTTCAAGGGTGTGATTACTTTAGAGTCCCTTGGTAAAAGGGGTTATCGAGTACCTCCTTCAGGAACAATACAAGTGGTATGTGTTTTATAGCCTACAATTGCAATAATCATTCTCTCACATACATATAGAACTTAGCCCTTTCTCCTGCTACTGCTGCTGCAACAACTTTGGTAAGTAACAGTGGGGCTGCAGCTTTGTTTGGAGTTCCCCTGCTCTGCCTCAGGAATGACCATTTGGGGACCTCCATAAAAGGAAAGCATTAATAAGCTAATCAAGGTGAATGCTTTAGAAAAATAGTGTATGACAGTTAACGTAACTTAAATAGAGCTATTTTCAGCATAATTAGAATTTAGATTACCAGTATCTTCTATTTAATGTAATAAGACAGACTGGGATTGACCCATGTAAAAGGAGACCCCAAGTATTAGTATTGCTTTAGCAGGGAACTTGGGAGGAAAAATTATCCCTACTATAATAATTCCTAAAATTGATTTAATGAGATGGTTACACAAAGCAGAAATGAAGTCCTGAAGACATCAGGGTAAAAAATGCATCTTTCCTTTTGGCCTAGATGTTGATCTAGTTTTGCCTTAGGAGAACTCTTCTAGCCCAGTGCAGTAATCCTTCATTATCTTTGATCCACAGCACTTAGGAGAGTAATTTTATATAAAGGCACATTTGTGATTCAGTCCATCTCCAAGTCAGACCCAGGATAATCTTGTGAGTCTAAAATCTGTTACAGTATTGACTCTTGTAACTCTTCAAAAGAGTCTAGCTGTATTTGTCAACTGTACCTCAGTAAAGCTGAAATTAAAAAAAAAAAAAAGAGTCTAGCTGAGTTCCTCACACTAAGGATCTGGTCTAATTCAGCAAGCCTTTCTATGACTTTTGACTGCAGTGTGCTCAGTCCTATCAGACCACTTTTATGCATCCCCATTGTTCTAGTATGGCAGAGTCTGTACATTTGTTTATTTTGTGTCACACAGATATGAAACATAGTACTAAGCAATTTATGTGCATGTTTATATTGGAGTATGTATACATATATATAACTTTACTTAGGAAAAATCATCGCATTTTAAAGTAGGATTTTTATGTGAATGGATTTCTTGAACTAAAAGAGTGATCATCTTCTGATCTCTTGCCTCTGGCTATGTAGCTCTTGTGAAAGTGTGGGTCACTGGAAAACTAGCTATCAGTTGTCATAATAATGAGGCATAAACCCAGAGGCAGCACATTTACCCCTTGTTGGAAGACTGCCAACTCTGCTGGCTATTTTAAATCTGAAACTTGGGTATGTCTTTCATTCCTTATGTAAGTTTAATTATGTATAAACATGGCGTGAACTTCTGGCTTACTAGTTGTTGTAGTTGTTAAATATATTAGCCTTAATTTTAAGACTCACTAAACTTCAAAAATTGGATCATAATATTGATATATTTCTCATTTTGATTCAGTGAGTGATGTCCAGTGCCACGGATGAGCTTCTGAAAGCATGGGCACCAAGTTACCTATTGATGTGTTGGTAATTTGGTTAAAGTCAAATCAGCAGCTTGGAATTTTGTTTAAAACTTAGTACTTTAAAAAAATAATATTCCTTCAGTTATTCATGGCCAAATAGTGATTGAATTTAATTTTGGTCTATTATGATATTGATGGTGGTAAAAAAAAAATGTCTAGTGTCACTGAAGTTTCTGAAATGAATCTAACTGTAAGAACATAAATTATTACTTAGAGTGTACTTTGTAACTAATAATAATGAACTTTATTTTCTAAACTTGGAAAAATTTCCAAATAAGAATTTCTTTTTTGAGAACATATTTTAAATTTTATAATAACAGTATGTACCTAAAACATCAAAGTCTAGTTTTACCAAACTTTTTATTTTAAAAAATTTCTATTTATTCACTTAAAATGTGAGGAAAGCTGAAATCTTATTTTGAACATTTTGCAGTTAATGCATTTTAATAAAGTAATATTTGAAATATTTGAACTGGAATGTTTTAATTCGGTGAAGCTGTATTTTGTTTAATCTAATGGAACTATTTCTTAATATATGAACAAGAGTAAAAGTTGTGTATTGTCTATTATTAATAAGAGATTTGTGACTAAAAGATTTTGATTTGTTACAGGATCTCTTATTTCTGTAAATAAAAAAAAATTGAACCATCAAAAATACTGAATATCATTTCATAAACTTCTGAAATTTTATTAGCTTTATTCCCTCAAACTGAATTATATCCACTGTGAGTAATTTATTACTACAAAGCCTATTTTACTGTTGGCATAATCATTTTAAGTCTAATCAACAAATCATTGTTTTTAAAAAATAATTTTTATATTGTTTCTTCAGACCTTATTTAATCCTAATAAGACTGTGGTGAAGATGTTTGTTGTGATATATGACTTGCGAGATATGCCAGCCAATCATCAGACATTCCTACGACAAAGAACTTTTTCTGTACCTGTTAAACAAGAAATGAAAAGAAGTGTTAATAAAGAGAACATCCGGCATACAGAAGAACGGTTATTACGCTACCTCATACATCTGAGGTAATGTTCTAAATGAATATGAAAATAGATTACTTCAGAAGAAAACTCTAAAATTTTTACTTTATTTTAACAAAACTCTCTAACTAGACAAGTGCCCCTTGGAATTTGCTTAACTTGGACAATCTTTATGATACACCAGGATGCAGAAAGCACATGGCGTATTTTTTTGCAGTCATTATTACTTGTTGACTTAGGGGAGTTTTTATTGGTAGCTGTGTAATGTAAAATATTTTATAGCAAAAAAGTGCTAATATATCTGGAGGGGCAGTGAAACAGTTTTCTGAAGCAATGCTGCCCAATAGAAGTGTAATATGACCCATATAAACAGTTCTATATTTTCTAGTAGCCACATTTATAAAAGTAATAGGTAGCAGAGAATTAATATGTTTTATTTAACCTAACACATTCAAGTGTTATAATTTGAATATGTAATATACATAAAAACTATCAGTGAGATATTTACGTTCATTTGCTGTCCTCAATTTGAACTAGCCACATTTCAAGTGCTCAATAGGGGCTTGTGGCTTCTGAGTTGGACAGGGAAATTCTTAACCTTCATTTATTCATTCATTCATTCAAAAAATATTGATGTGTCAGGCATGCTTCTAGACTGTAGGGAAGCAACAGTGACAAAAATCTCTGTTCTCATACAGCTTATATTCTGGTTATTCTGTCAGAAATATGTTTTCCTCAAACTTTTACTACCCAACTCATAGCTCTAGGTTGTGAGAAACCATTTATTTGCTCTTGAAGTTCATGCTTCCAGGGGTAACCCTTGTAGCCCTGATATCCTAGTGCAGTTCTTAGCTTCTGTGAGGAAGTCTGTTGCTTAGTATAAAGCTCAATAGTCTTTTGTCCATAACTCTACTCCTAATAGTAAGCCCTCAATCAGGGAGGAGACTGATCATATCAATGACAGTAATTCATCTTAACTTCTTACTCTGCGAAGCCCCATTCATCAGGAGAATTACCAGTCATTTCTTTAATCTGTTGCAACAACCTTAGCCATATGTAACCAATGATTAGATACCTTAAATGCTGTAAAGAAACTACTTTAGAAAGTATGGTGTAATTCCCAAAGTTCACCATGTTCTTTTTCAGATTGAAAAGGTGAAAAACTTCAGAAAGAATGAGTGAGCCAGCCTGAGGTCTGTTTTAATGTATACAACTGACCACCAGATTTTTCAGCTAATTTGGGAATGTCATCCATAGTCCCAGATATTTCTACTATACAAAGGGAAAACCACAAAAATTAGCACTAAAGGGTATGTCTGACATACCCATAATCTTCCAGATAGATTTATGTGATTGAAGCCTCCAATCCCTGTAGTATGCTATAGATGTTAGCAGAGGACAGAAGCAGTTCCATATATAGCTTTGATAACCATTTTCATTTCACTGCTAATTTTCTTCCCTTGATTTCTATTGATGATCAAGCTTGGCTAGCCGCTACGGATGGTAGCAGTCCTTTCTCATCCTGTGGCTGTCCTCAAAGCTTGATATAGTTTTCCGTGGTGACTTTCCAAGTGTGGAATCCATTTTATTGTAGTCAGAATTGTAGGAGGGCAGGTTGTGTGATATGGGTTATCCTCTGTATGAACTAGAGGATGCCCAAATGTGGTATAACTGGCTGACATGAACTGAAACTTCATGCTATAGATGAGGAAAGGTGCATGTGCTTTGGTGTCAAGAATATAAAGTAGGATTGTATGTGAAACCCAGATTTACAGAAAGCACCTCTGTCATTGTAAGAGGGAAAAGGGAGTGTGGAATGTGTACAGAATAGTGAAGGGGAGGCATTTAACATAGCAGCACTTGCTTTGGCAATATAAGATGTCAAATATTTTGTTAAAGAGGGACTGTTAATACTGTAACAAGACTAATTCTTCCTGCTTTCAAAACATAAAACCTTCAAACGCAAAACTTACTCAGGTCTGTTTGTTTTAAACACTTATTTCCTGAAATGAAGCATCTTTTGTTGTTTCTTTGTTTAGGTTCCAGAGTTCTAAATCTGGAAAGATCTACCTCCATAGAGATGTACGGCTCCTGTTCTCTAGAAAGTCAATGGAAGTTGATAGCGGTGCTGCATATGAACTCAAATCTTACACTGAATCGCCAACAAACCCTCAGTTTTCACCAAGATGTTGATAAAGAGTGACAGCTTAAAGTATTTGCCCAGTACCCAAGTTTGAAAGTAAAAATTAGCATAGAAAGGAGTGTACCAAATTAACAAGCAGGAGAGTGGATCTTCTCCTGTTTTCCTGGACCAGTTTTTAATCAAAGGATTCCTGGAATGAGATCTACATATTCCAAGTAGACTGGAAACACTCATGTCCTAATCCTTTTTGTACTGTTGAAACCACTTCACTGGACGTGTTGCAATAGCAAACCCCTTCCCTCCCACAGTTAGATTAGTGTTTACACTTTTTATTTCTCAGTTATTTAATATTTAATGTTTTCCTTAATACTCAAGTGATGTTTGTCTCTAGTGTTCTAATGTAGCACAAATCCTATGTAAAATCATACTGTGTATTTTTGACATTACTGTTGAAATCTGAAATATATGCACAAGTCTTTTAATTTTGTGTGATGTGTTTTAAGTACTATTCATTTAAGTTATTGAAAATGAGAATGAAATGTTGAGCTTCTTTAAGATTAACGCACTATGCAAGCATGTGTACTTTTCATATCTCCCAGGTTCAGTTTTTATAACACCTCGTCCCGATTGCCATCTCACAACAGTAGTCCCGTACCATGCTGTCTTGGCAGTGCAATGCAGACTAAGCTGCTTCACATTCCCTTTGCAATCTCAGATCATCATGCCCATTCATATTCCTTCTAAAATCTTTTACCCCCAAAACAGTTCTATTTTTTCCTTAATCACCACTACAGAGGATTTACCTTAAATTGCTGTCCCATTCTAGATAATTTTTGCAAATTGTTAAAAGAATATGTACTTTGAAGACAAATTAGTATTTATATTGTAAATATATGCAAGAAACAAAGAAATGTGTATTTGGCTTTTATTTTTGGATGAGACATTTATGCGATTGAGTGAATTTCTGGTACCCATCATACAGTTTCTATTCTGGCTTTACAGCTGATAAGAGGAGAGGGAAGATGTCTTGAGCCTCATTCCAATTATCAGTTTCTCATTCAGGGTCACATGGAAGGCATTTGGCAACTGGGAAAACCACTGAGTAAGAGAACTTGATTGAATGCATCAAAGTTTTCCATCCCCCTCAGAAAGAGTAGTTTTAGATCTTTGTACAGGGACAGTGGGTAATAGCCGATCAGCTAACAATGGATGAATACTGGGAATGCCCAAAGCCATGAATGCGGGTTCTGTCTCTCAGGGTTTCTTTCTCTCTACTCTCTTTTCCTTCCAATTCCTCTCCTTCCTTTCTTCTCTTTTTTTGTTACTGATGCTTCCAGATTTAAGGAAATAAATATTTAAACATAGCTTCTATACATGAAAAAAAAAAAGAAAAGAAAATGCCTACCATTCAAGTAGACCAGATTTGGAACACCTGGGAGTCTAGAACTAAGTGAGCAGTCTTAAATTTGGGAGATGGGAGGGTCTTTATTTTTGGTGCTCAGCTAATGGATAGACTGCAGAAGAATCTAAACTGGATATGAATGTGTATCTGATGGCTTTGGGGGTGGTCAGCAAGAAGCCTCTTATAAATTTCCTTTTGAAATACCAGCTTAAAGAGAAAAGGCTATTTATATTCCATAAAGCTAAAAAATAAAGTTTTCAGTGGCACAAGTTTGTAATGATTTGTTCTTAATCTTTAGCCATGTGGTAACAACATGGGATTAGGACCAAAAGGTTTGGATTCTAGTCCCAGTTCTTAATGGTATCTGACAGAACTGACTTCAGAAATCATCTAAACTTTCTGGGTCTGTATGATTGAGAAAATGAGGTGAGAGTATCATTAATGTGCCTTTTCTTAAATTCCATCAACTAATTATTAGAATAAGTATTTAAATACATGTAGCTAGAGTTTTTTTAAAAAATTTGTTGGAGTATAGTTGATTACAGCATTGTGTTAGCTTCAGGTGTATAATCAAGTGATTCAGTTATACATATACATCTATATCCACTCTTTTTAAGATTCTTTTCCCATATAGGCATTATATTGTGTAGAGTTCCCTGTGCTATATAGTAGGTCCTTATTAGTTATTTATTTTATACATATTAGTATGTATATGTCAATCCTAATAGACTTTTTATACACTTGACAAAAGTCAGTATTGATCATTTTATATAAAACTTGGAAAATACCAAACATTTAAAACATCAAAACGCCTTTTTTTAATTAAAAAAATGTTATTGCTGCTTTAACCTCTCTAGTAATCCAAAAATTAGTGATACATATGTTTGCAAGTGTCTTTTATGTAGATACTGCAATGCAGTCTTTCTAGAATTTTTTCTAGTGCTTGGTTTTCCACCTTTCTGAATATTTTAAAGATTTCAAGAAAAAAGACTGAAGCAGCTGGAAGCATCTTGTGCTCTTCCTGCCAAGTTTGTCCATGGTAAAGCCGTGCTGACCTTTTACCCATCTACTTCTTAGCGCCTTTTTTGTCTGTGTTCTTTTGCCCTGTGAGGTACGGTCACCCAGCACCCGACTGCTCTCACTTGCCCTGGCACTATCTCTATCATAACGGTTTTTTTTTCTACCCTTCTTTTGTCATAGGCCGAGACTTTGTACTCCCCCTCTTTGTACTCACAGATTATGTCACTGCATTGAGAGTGTTTGACATATGCGGGTAAGACAACCAGCACTGCTACCTGTGAGAGTTCTCATCACTTACGGCAGGCTCACCTGGAAGTTTTGCAGACTGAAAAAATGAGGGGTAACTTCTTTTTAAAAGAAACTTAAGGACACAAGTAACCTCTGGGAAATCTTTGGAGATTTTCTTATCAGGAGAAAATGAAAAATATTAATAAATGATGACAATGGGGACTGGCTGGAAGGGACCCAACAGAAGCTTCCCTCCTACTGTCATTTTACTCCACCAGGTCTCTCTCATTCCCAGAGTGTTGATGAAAGGAAGTAATTTCTCCAAAAACTCCATCCTTGGGATCCCCACTCTTCTCTAATCAGTTTGTGAATGAAGCAATGATTCGATTTTAGTTTACACAATGCATGTTTTAAAACTTTTTACACTGCATAGTTATATAAAGTAAATGTGAAAGTTCTTCCTGTCATCTGCCCTTTTAGCTATCACTTTACAGAGATGGTAGCTGTTCAAATTTTGCTACATGAAACCTCAATTGTTCTACTGGACCTGGGACACAGTATCAGTCTAGATGGGAAGTAGGCTTTTCACCATGATAGGAATTCACTCTCAATCCCTAAGACTGTCTCTGTGTGGGTTAGAATCAACTTACTCCGTCATGGATTATCTGTGAGAGATGTATGTCTTAAATGTGAATACTGTGGGAAGAGTCAGGGAGTATATGAATGCCTACTGTGTGCCAGGTTCTATAAGTGATTTCTATGTTATTCAGTATTAAAGCCATGATTCAGAGAGTATGAATATAATCTACAGTGAAAGAAAAAACAGACTTGAAGTACTTGCCCAAGGTCACAGGGTCAGTAAGTTGAAGAGCCAGGATTCAAATCTCAGTTAAAGCTTCTGACTTTTCCATTCAACTACACTAGTATTTTGCCCCCTTTTTCTTTTCTTTCTTCTTTTTTTTTTTTAAACTGGTAACCTTGGCCTGGCATTAAAATATACTTTTCATCAATATTCTTGGCAAAGAAAGTTAATTTGCTCTGAAATAAGATATATAATAAGGTAATGCCTAAAGTTTTAAAAGTTTCTTCCAGACTCCACTGTTTCTCATTCTTTTGAATTCATTCAGAAATTTCCTATTCCAGCCTTTCTAACTCATATAAAGTTCTCTTGTCTCACTGAATCCCTAGAGAAATGGTATCCCCCACTTTCTAAGTCCTACTTCCAATAGTCAGGTTGTTGAAACTTTTCTTTTTACAGTTATCTGACCTACTTAGTCAGGTAATGTTCCCTGAATTTTGTTCACAGATATCACCATTTATACTCAGGGTTTCTGCCACTCTGTATCTCATTTGGTTTCCCTGAGTTGATCTTCCGGTCTTTCCCTTTCATTAAAAATGTATTGTGTTCATATCATACAATATCATTTATATGTGGAATCTAAAAAATGATACAAATGAACTTACTTACAAAATAGAAACAGACTCACAGACATAGAAAATTTATCGTTACCGAAAGGGAAGGGGAATAGGGATAAATTATGAGTTTGGGATTAACAGATACATACTACTATATGTACAATAGATAAATAATTAGGACATACTATATACTGCAGTGAACTATATTCAATATCTTGTAGTAACCTACAGTGGAAAAGAATCTGAAAAGGAACATATATATGTATATACATGAATGAACACATATATATGAATCACTTTGCTGTACACCTAAAACTACCACAACATTGAAAATAAACTATACTTCAATTTTAAAATGCATTCTGTTCTTGATATTTGATACAACACCAGCAGTGATGCAGGTAGACCTGAGGAGTGGATTGGATGTAACATTTTACCTGCTTTACTCACTCCTACAAACTCTTGAAGTAGGGCACCTAAAATGCAAAAAGACCCCTGATCTTTTAAAAATGTTTATATACCAAGTTCCAAGACTGAAAAATCCTATGTGCATGTATGCATCAGAATCACAAGGGGGAGCTTTGGTTAAACATCAATTCTTTGACTTCGCCCTAGATTTAATGAGAATCTCTGTTACTAGGGTTTCTCAATAATTCTAATCCTTGTAGCCAATTAAATTAAATTGAAAATTCACTTCCTTAGTTGTGCTAGTAACAGTTCAAAGGCTCATTATTCATGTATGGCTAGTGGCTACTCTGTTGACTAGTCTGTATACACAATGCTTCCATCATTACATAAAGTTCTCCTGGACAGCACTGATCTAAAATATATATATATATATATGACTGTTGAAGCCATGAGGGTGGAAATGATTTGTTAGACCGTGTAAAACGAGAAGAGAAGGGTATCCAAGAACAGAATTGTTAAAATCCCCACATTAAGAGGCAAATAAAGATTCAACAAAGAAGGGGCTTTCCTGATGGCCCAGTGTCTAAGACTTCATGCTCTCAATGCAGGGGGCCCAGGTTTAATACCTGGTCAGGGAGCCAGATCCCACATGCTGCAACTAAGACCCAGTACAGCCAAATAAATAAAAATAAATAATTTTTAAAAATTCAACAAAGGAGGTTAAGAAGGAATGACCAGACAAGTAAGAGAGAGAGAGTGGTTTTCTAGAGGTCAAGGGAAGAAAATTTCTGAGAAACACGGAATTGGTGATCACTGTGTAATTTTAAACATTAAGGTACATGGTTGATGATGAAAAGGAACATTATTTTGGGAAGTATGGCCTCCCAGACAGTCCCCACAATGGGGCATTGGTCTTTGTAAATTCTACATTGGTCAAAATCTGCCCTTCAGAAATTCAAATTGGCCCTTGTGAGTATCACTATCTTTCAGGACCAGATTCTCTTTATCTAAGGTTACAAATACTGATTTTCTATATACATGTGTCTACTAGATTTTATCTCACAAATACACTGACATAGATACATACCACAATGTCAACTCAATAAAAATAAAATTTTAGTTGCTCAATAAAAATTTTAGTTACTTAAGTTAGCCTGACTTGTGCATTCTCCATTCTCCCTGTGCTCAGTTGCTAAGCCATGTCTGACTCTGTGACCCCATGGACTGTAGCTCGCTAGGCTCCTCTGTCAATGGAATTCTCCAGGCAAGAATACTGGAGTGGGTTGCTGTTTCCTTATCCAGGGGATCTTCCCAACCCAGGTATCCAATCTGCATCTCCTGCATTGGCAGGTGAATTCTTTACCACTGAGCCCCATGGGAATCCCAAGAGGAATTTATACAGGGAGTCAAAAGGTGGGGGGGTAAAATGGCTTTTGGGTTCACAGTAGCTGGAACATTAACAGAACAGGCTGAGATTTTAACAACGTAACTTGCCCTCTTTTCCCTCTGTACTTTATCCAAGTCATCACAACAGTGTTCTCTATTAATTCCCTCATGCTGCTTTTTAATTGCAAGCTGCACAGCCCTAAGTCCTATAATTCTTATTACTATGATGGGACAAGCCCTGTAACAGTCAGCAGGGTTAAAAAAAGATTACAGAAGGACAAACACACACACTTTACTGGGAAAAGTGGGAGAAATGTCAAGGAATATTATATGTCATTGTTGTTTACGAACATGGTCATTTGTGTCCACACTTTCTCTTCTTCATATTAGTACTGGCCTTTAGGCACCTCATATTCCCAAAGTGATTCTTGGCTTCTCCTTGTAGGTCTGCATAGAGGAAAGACAAATTTTCAATAAGTTCCTTCGTGAGTACGAAATGAGAGCAAATATTTAGTTGATCTTAAGAAGTTTCTCAGCTGGACCAGCTTAAGTCAATCTCAATAGAGATCCTTGTCAAAGAGTGGGCTCAGGCCCAGCATCCTGAACTGTATTATTTTAAATACTGCCTTGCCTGACAATCTCCATTTTCTTTCTCCAAAAGAAGTGCACCTTTTGTCTTTGAAGTTGCAACCCCGGTGCAATTTTTCCTGCCAGAGGTTCTGTTGAGAGCAAAAGCCAATTCTGACTCCATGTTAGAACTGTTTCTTTGACTTGCTTTTTGTTGCTTTTGTTATGATAATCATATACAATGGCCTGCCTCAGAGAATCCTGCCCATCTGCCTGACTGGTGAAGTGACTTCTTCCAGAACCCTGTCACATGTAGATTGCAGGATGAAGGAAATTAACACATCCCCTTCCTGAGCCTTGCCATCCTAGGAGACATTTGCAAGAGTAACGGCCTTTTTACTTTGCTTCCTCATTTCCCCCAATCTCTGATCTATAAAAGAACCTGCCATTTATTTATTTATTTTAGATTCATTGACCTGTCCTGCAGCCAGCATAGACAGCTTGGACTAGGTAACAATTTTACCCAGGGCACCCGGGTTTGAGTTTTGATGGTTACCAGATTCCCATAGAATTGCATTATCTGTTGCTTTTAACTAACTTAACCCTTAGAAGGCATTCTTTTTTCCAAGTTTTATGAGAGAGGCTTCATTGGAACCACTACTTATTGCCAGTAGCTATTCATATGTCAGGTAGAATATGGATTAAATGTAAAGCCAACGTTTTTGGCAATTTAAAATGTCATTGGAGGAGTTCGGTGCCAGCAGTTTCACTAAAGTGGGAATGAACCCCTGGGAATTGACAAATGAATGGAAGTTTACTTCCTTCTTCAGGTATTTATTGACTATCTAGGAATTGCTGGACTCTGGGGACAAAATATAAGCAAATATTGCCCTGATGTGGCTTGTCTAAACAGGAAATGTGACATTAATAAAGAAATCACAACAAACACTGTCTAATGATAAAGTGTGCATTCTTAAGCAACTATGCAGAAACATGACAATATTTAAGAGGCGACTCTGACCTAGTGTAGGGGCTCAAGAAAAGCCCAAGGCCTCGATGTCCGATTGGGGATGTTAAAGATAAATAGGGTGAAGTAGGCAAGGCAGAAAGAATGAAGAGACGGAGCCAAAGCAGAAACAACACCCAGTTGTGGATGTGACTGGTGATGGAAGTAAAGTCCAATGCTGTAAAGAGCAATACTGCATAGGAACCTGGAGTGTTAGGTCCATGATTCAAGGCAAATTGGAAGTAGTCAAACAGGAGATGGCAAGAGTGAACATCGACATTTTAGGAGTCAGTGAACTAAAATGGACTCTGTGTGAATTTAATTCAGATAACCATTATATCTACTACTGTGGGCAAGAATCCCTTAGAAGAAACAGAGTAGCCATCATAGTCAACAAAAGAGTCTGAAATGAGTACTTGGATGCGATCTCAAAAACAACAGAATGATCTCTTTTCATTTCCAAGGTAAACCATTCAATGTTACAGTAATCCAAGTTTATGTCCCAGCCAGTAATGCCGAAGAAGCTGAACTTCAACAGTCCTGTGAAGACTTACAAGACCTTCTAGAACTTACACCAAAAAGAGATATCCTTTTCATTATAGGGGACTGGAATGCAAAAGTAGGAAGTCAAGAGATACCTGGAGTAACAGGCAAATCTGGCTTTGGAGTACAAAACGAAGCAGGTCAAAGGCTAATAGAGTTTTGCCAAGAGAACGCACTGGTCATAGCAAACACCCTCTTCCAACGACACAAGAGAAGACTCTACACATGCACATCACCAGATAGTCAATACCAAAATCAGATTGAATCCTTTGCAGCCAAAGGTGAAGAAGCTCTATACAGTTAGCAAAAACAAGAACAGGAGCTGACTGTGGCTCAGATCATGAACTCCTTTTTCCAAATTCAGACTGAAAATTAAGAAAGCAGGGAAAACCACTAAACCATTCAGGTATGGCATAAATCAAATCCCTTACAATTATACAGTGGAAGGGACAAATAGATTCTAGGAATTACATCTGATAGAGTGCCTGAAGAACTATGGACAGAGGTTCATGACATTGTACTAGAGGCAGTGATCGAGACCATTCCCAAGAAAAAGAAATGCAAAAAGGCAAAACAGTTGTCTGAGGAAGCCTTACAAATAGTTGAGAAAAGAAGAGAAGCTAAAGGAAGAGGAGAAAAGGAAAGATATAACCATTTGAATGAAGAGTTCCAATGAATAGCAAGGAGAGATAAGAAAGTCTTCCACAGTGATCAGTGCAAACAGAGAAAAACAATAGAATGGGAAAGACTAGAGATCTCTTCAAGAAAATTAGAGATACCAAGGGAACATTTCAGGTAAAGTGAAAGTGAAGTTGCTCAGTCCTGTCTGACTCTTTGTGACCCCATGGACTGTAGCCTACCAGGCTCCTCTGTCCATGGGATTCTCCAGGCAAGAATACTGGAGTGGGTTGCCATTTCCTTCTCCAGGGGATCTTCCTGACCCAGGGATCGAACCCAGGTCTCCCACATTGCAGGCAGACGCTTTACCCTCTGAGCCACCAGGGAAGCCCAGAGCCACCAGGGAAGCCCAAAGATGTGCTCAATAACGGACAGAGATGGGATGGACCTAACAGAAGCAGAAGATATTAAGAAGAGGTGGCAAGAATACACAGAAGAACTGTACAAAAAAAGATCTTCACGACCCAGATAATCACGATGGTATGATCACTCCTAGAGCCAGACATCCTGGAAAGTGAAGTCAAGTGGGCCTTAGGAAGCATCACTATGAACAAAGCTAGTGGAGGTGATGGAATTCCAGCTGAGCTATTTCAGATCCTGAAAGATGATGCTGTGAAAGTGCTGCACTCAATATGCCAGCAAATTTGGAAAACTCAGCAGTGGCCACAGGACTGGAAAAGATCAGTTTTCATTCCAATCCCTAAGAAAGGCTATGCCAAAGAATGCTCAAACTACCACACAATTGCACTCATCTCACACGCTAGCAAAGTAATACTCAAAATTCTCCAAACCAGGCTTCTATAGTAAGTGAACTGTGAACTTTCAGATGTTCAAGCTGGATTTAGAAAAGGCAGAGGAACCAGAGATCAAGTTGCCAACATCCGTTGGATTATTGAAAATGCAAAAGAGTTCCAGAAAAACATCTATTTCTGCTTTATTGACTATGCCAAAGCCTTTGATTGTAGATCACTACAAACTATGGAAAATTCTTCAAGAGATGGAAATACCACACCACCTGACTCGCCTCTGGAGAAATGTGTATGCAGGTCAGAAAGCAACAGTTAGAACTGGACAGGGAACAATATATCGGTTCCAAATCGGGAAAGGAGTACATCAAGGCTGCATATTGTTACCCTCCTTATTTAACTTATATGCAGAGTACATCATGAGAAATGCTGGGCTGTATGAAGCACAAGCTGGAATCAAGATGGGAGGGAGAAATATCAATAACCTCAGATTTGTAGATGACACCACCCTTATGGCAGAAAGTGAAGAAGAGCTAAAGAGCCTCTTGATGAAAATGAATGAGGAGAGTGAAAAAGTTGGTTGAAACTCAACATTCAGAAAACTAAGATCATGGCATCCAGTCCCATCACTTCATGACAAATAGATGGGAAACAGTGGAAACAGTGAGAGACTTTATTTTTCTGGCTCCAAAATCACTGCAGATGGTGACACAACCATGAAATTAAAAGGTGCTTACTCCTTGGAAGAAAAGTTATGACCAACCAAGATAGCACATTAAAAAGCAGAGACATTACTTTGCTAACAAAGTCCATCTAGTCAAGGCTATGGTTTTTCCAGTAGTCATGTATGGATATGAGAGTTGAACTATAAAGAAAGCTGAGTGCTGAAGAATTGATGCTTTTGAACTGTGGTGTTGGAAAAGATTCTTGAAAGTCCTTTGGCTTGCAAGGAGATCCAACCAGTCCATCCTAAAGGAGATCAGTCCTGGGTGTTCATTGGAAGGACTGATGCTGAAGCTGAAACTCCAATACTTTGACCACCTGATGTGAAGAACTGTCTCATTTGAAAAGATCCTGAAACTGGGAAAGACTGAAGGCGGGAGAAGAAGAGGACGACAGAGGACAGAAGAAGAGATGGTTGGATGGCATCACCGACGCAATGGACATGAGTGAGTAAACTCTGGGAGTTGGTGATGGACAGGGAGGCCTGGCGTGCTGCAGTCCACGGGGTCGCAAAGAGGCAGAAACGACTAAGCTACTGAACCGAGCTGAGGCAAGGCAGAGTGGGGAAAGACTTGTGAAGCACAGAGCTTTGGGGCGCCCGGAATTCTGTGTCCACGGCGCAGAGACAGAGGAGGAATGCGGAACTCAGCGAGTCTGGGGAAGTGGAAATAGGCAGGTTCTTGGATCCAGAGGAACGGACCACAATAGGCAGGCGGGGCGGGGAGAGGCGGTTATACGTTTAAACTACAGTTCCCAGGAAGCATCAGGCAGACGGATGTGAGGTTAGGCGCGAGCCGCGACCTTTGAAGGCAAGAAGGAAGTGCTTGGGCGTCGCAGAGCTGGAGAAGCGGAGGAAGGTAGGCGAGGGCGCGGCGCTGGAGAGACGGCGGGGCGGCGGCGGGCCGCGGTGGTGGCCGCCCGCCGGACGGGCGCGGGCCTGCGTGTCGTCATAAGGCGGCGGCCATTTTCGGGGGCGGGAGCGGCCCGGGCGGGCGCTCGGGGAGCGGGCGGGAGGCGGGCGGGCCTGCGACGGCGCGGTGGTCGGGCGGCCTTGGCCACCCGGTAATCGCTTTTCTTCTTGGCCTCTCGTCCGTAGAGGGAGCAGTATGTCTGCAGAAGTCCCCGAGGCAGCCTCCGCGGAGGAGCAGAAGGTGAGTGTGCGCGCGTAGCGGGCCGGGGAGCCGTCGCTGCCGGGAACCCGGCCTGGCGGCGGCCTGGTCCCGCCTGGAGCCGAGGGGCGCGGCCGAAGCCCGCCCGGCGCCGGTGCAGAGCGGGTGTGCCGCCCGCCCTCCCCTGGGCAGGCCCGTCACTCCCTAGTCGGCGGTCCGCAGGAGCTCGGGTAGTTAGCGCCGGCCTGGTGCGAGTTGAGTGTTCTCCGCGTTTGAAAAGTGCTTTCTAACGCCTCGGTGTCTCGGGGTTTTCCTTAACCACTCATCTTTTCATTAGAGCCTGGAACCTTGTACGTGGAGCGTAAGGTTTCCCATGGGCTGCTGACCTAGGAACCTTTGTTTTTCCCTCGAATAACTAACTCTCCAACTACTTGTATTGTCTGCGTGCTCTTCACTTCAAAGGCGGCATCTCCTGTTTGGGCGGTGACTTAGACCTAAGTTGGAATTTCAGATCCAGTCATCGTTGGCCCTGTAACCTTGGTCAGTTGCTGAACTCTTCTGGCTTTAGTCTCCTCATCTGTAAAATAATAGGAAGTCCTTGCTTGATGCTGTTGTGAGGCTTAAACGCGCTGGGTAATTAGTGCTTTGGCGCAGCGTGTGCTTAGAAATGTGAGCCAGTGGGATTCGCATCTGACTAAAAATTGGGATGCATTTTTTTCTTTTTTAACCAATTTAGTTGATCACTTTTTTGTGTGTGGAAACCTGGGGACATTTTGTAAATTCACTTGTAATATCTTGCTGGTGTAGAGAAATGTGCCACGGATCTGTGTGATTCAAATTACGAACATAAAGGCTCTATATTTGTATAGGCTAGTGCTTGCTTCTTCCACCGTAATTATTTAACGAATCAGAGGGCATTATTATAATTGGGATTTGGTCTAATACTTGGGTTTTGTAAGGACTTCTGCTTAAGGTTGGCTTCCCTAGTGGCTCAGGTGGTAAAAGCGTCTGTCTGCAATGCAGGAGATCCGGGTTCGATCCCTGGGTTGGGAAGATACCCTGGAGAAGGCAATGGCAGCCCACTCCAGTATTCTTGCCTGGAAAATCCCATGGACCGCGGAGCCTGGTAGGCTACTGTCCATGGGGTCAGTAAGAGTCGGACAAGACTGAGCCACTTCACTTCTCTTCACTTCTTCTGCTTAAGGTTACAGCCATGCCCCTCATCAGGCTGGGAATTTGATTAGTGTTCTAAACCCATTCCATATGTTCTTTACCATATTAACTTTTCCTGAATTGGATGGTTTTGTTATTACTTGTAAAGTAACTGGAGAAAAAGACAGCGTAAATAATAGGCCAAGTCACTACATTATTCGAGAGTAGTCCAATGAAAACTTTGTTGGGTATTTTTCACGCTTTGATAAAAATTGAACTTGAGAAAATAAAGAGAAGTATATATATGAAGATTGCAGTCATTTATCATGGTGTTCATTATTTCTTTAGGATTTACAAACCCAAATAGAATGTCAAGCCATATCCCCGCTGTCTTGTCTTAAACGCTATTCAACCCCAGCTTCGACTGCTGATGAGCAGGAATGTGCTATGTGATTTTCCTTTATGAGATTTGCTAGCATGTTCTCAAAGCGTGGAGTGTTGATTTCTGCATTGTAAATGTTTTCACTTGGGGCAGCCTAATATTATGGCTCTTAACAAGATGATGGCTATCCTGAATGTTTTCTTTTTGTGTCTACATTAAAATTTTAATTCAGGTTCTCAGTTTTAGAGCTGTTGTCATTAACGCCAGTGTGAGTAATATAATGTCCCTTGAATTAAGGTTTGGCTGTAGATGTCAAGTGCCTGTAGCATGGGTCCTGTCCCTAAACAGGAGGAGAATGTGCAGAGTCACTTCTGTGCTCCTGTGGGCCAAATCACCTGTTTCTTCTCTTTGGAATAATAGTTAGATGACCTAAAAAAAATTAGATTATTGTCTGTGTACTCAATTGACCTTGCAATTAAAGCCAGAGTAAGTCAGCTAAAATATTTTTATAGTTTTATGGTACGTTAACCTATTGCCTCTGAAAAATTAAAATGAAGAGATGAGCCTGACATGGAGTCACTATCTAATCTGAATTATTAATTCAGTGTGGCATGGTTTTTTTTTTTTGCTGAAACTGAATTTCTAGTATATTGAGAATATGGTAGCAGTTGTTAAAGTGCAGGAGATTTTTGAGTTTGGCAAGTTAACACTCTTCTGCACCATATGATCCTTCAGTTCTCCTTTTGTAAGAGTAGGCTGTGTGGTCTTAGGTACCTCATTTACATTTTAAATTCAGCTCTATTCTTTTTTCATTATCCTGGACAAATGGAGTAGTAAATGAAAGCTCTGACAAAGAAGTACCACAGAGGTGCTTAAATGTAAGATGGCGATTCAGACACCCTAGAATATGCTTATATTGTTCTTTAGATTATCAGTGATGTGAAACCAAAACATATTAGCAGAGACCTCATGGATCCATCAGTCATCCACTTCAAGTAACAGTAAGCTGAGACGGCCACGCAGTCTGATCCTGGGGGTAAGAAGGGGCATGTGGAGATTTAAAACACATAATTCTGTAGTGAGCATCTTAAGCTTGGGCCCCTCGTTTATTTATCTTTTCTCCCATGGCCCCTAGCATAGCGCCTGGCATTACTCTGAAAATGTTGGTTAAATGAATTTTTCTCCACACTTTCCGGTTGAACCCATTGTCAAAGCACTATGCCTATACAAATGGCACTGCTAGTACTGCAGTTAGAAAAAAGAGGCTAGACCATGGTAATATAAAAAACCTTAGCTTAGACCCAGTTAAATCTGAATGAAAGTAGAGGAATGTTTATATATATAAGTGTGTGTGTGTATATATAGTGGCTTTTAGGGCTTCCCAGGTGGCTCTAGTGGTAAAGAACCCACCTGCCACTGCAGGAGACCTAAGAGACGAGGGTTCGATCCCTGGGTTGGAAAGATCCGCAGGATCAGAGCATGGCAACCCACTCCAGTGTTCTTGCCTGAAGAATCCCATGTACAGAAGAACCTGGCAGGCTTCAGTCCATAGGGTTGCACAGAGTCTGATACAACTGGAATGACTTAGCATGCACACACACAGTGGCTTTTAATTTTTTAAAAGAAGATCTTAATAGATTCTCTAGAAAACAGTTTCCATTATAATATTCATCAAATTAAGTTAGTAAGATGTCTTGAAAAAGGCTAACTCAGATACTTTTGACAGTTTAAAAGGTATGCTGGGCGATTTTCCTGGCAGTCCAGTGGTTAAGACTGCCCGCTTCCAATGCAGGGGGCATGGGTTTGATCCCTAGTCAGAGAACTAAGATTCTACCTGCCTCGTGGCCAAGAAAAAAAGATTACTGTTAATTTTAAAGAAAACTAGGGAGTTCCCTGGAAGATTAGTGGTTAGGATTCCGAGCTTTCACAGTGGAGGCCCAGGTTCAATCCCTGGTCCAGGACTCATCCTGCATGTTGAACTGTGTGGCCAAAATAAAAGGTATGCGTGGTGCTTTTGTGAGTGGTGAAAGAGAAAGAGAAATATTGTTTAAATTATTTCATTATGTCATCAGTAAAGAGTGAATATAAATTGCCTTCCCATTTTCCAAGTTTTTAAAAAAACTGGTTAATATTGGCATTTCCTGAGACTGTTTTTGACAGTACCTTCGGTAAGCAAATGGCTGAAGATACATTCAGTTAGGAGCACAACCTGCTACTCTGGTTTGTGTACAGCCATTGATTCTTAGCAATCTAGAGGTGAATCTCAGAAAAGTCTTGAAAAGTTTCTTAACTTCTAAAAACCATTTGGAATATATTGTATTTGTCCATTCAGTAGACTTTTATTGGTCATCCATTAAATACCAGGCACTGGGCAAGCAGCAAGGACTTGGTAGAACTACAGAGTTTTTCCATAGAGGTCGATAACAGTATTAGTACCTTCCTGACAGTATACCAAAGGATTTGTTGGCTTTCATTAATCAGTGCATCAGTGAACATACTATTGAGCAGATAGAGAATTTGTTCAAAGTGGTCAGGTTTTTATTTGCTGATGTTGCCGTGTAACTTCCTTGCTTAGGGCCAAAGAGTGGTAATAATCATTCAAACTTGCTGTCAGTTCCATGACAAACTATAAAATAATCCTTAATTATTTGAATATATGTTTGTGTATACATATATTTGTGTGTGTGTTTATACCTTATGCCCCTGCTACTTATAGAAAGGATAGCTAAAGTATTTCAATGGAATAGTTCACAAAAATGTAAGTGCCTCACATTAGTAAATGTTAGGCCTTGTGTGAGTTGCAGAGTGTATGACAAAGATTATTTGGGGGCATATGTTATGTTACTTGTCAAGAGACTAACTATCACTTAAAATATTGTTCTTTAATTTTTGTTTTTTTGCACATCATAAGCATATATCTGTTGCGATATCTTGGATTTCTCTTTTCCTAGTTCATAGGTTAGAGTAGAAGTTTCAAAATTCTAATGATGCTTCTTCCGCTCCTCCCCCCAAAGCTATTATCAGTGTATAGAAACTACTTAGGTAAATGCAGTCCCTCATTCTAGCGTCTATTTCTTTAGAGTAGTAAAATTTCTGTGAAGCACAAAGGCTTCCTGGAGAGTAAAGTTTTGAAAACAGATTTGAATTTTTAAGAATACTTTCTTCTTGGTTAAGCTTGTCATTTCCTCTCTGTTAATTCTTTTTGTTGTATCTGTGTTTTGTATTTCATTAATTTCTGTTTTTTATTTTCTCCTGTTTTCTTTGGGTTCCGTTCTTTGTCTTAAGTTAGACCTAGCTCATTGAGTTTTAGTTTTCTTTAAGTCCTTAAACACTTGTGTTTTACAACTTTGGTGTGTGTAGAATCTTTATTATCAGTGAGCTCCAAGTATTTGTTCTATTCCTATGATTCCTTTTTAAACCATGAATTATTTAGTAATGTACTTTAGTTTCCAAATGACAGGGAAATAATTGACCTTTTTAAATAATTGACTTTTAACTTCTGAATTGTAGTTGTAGATTGTGGCCTGGATGGAAATGGTTTTGGCCTAATATTTGGTAGGTTTTTCCATTTGTCCTTAAAAAGAATATGTGTTTCATAATTGTTCGGTGCAGAATTAAAATCAAGTGCCTTGACTACTTTGTCTTTCTTACCTATCTGTATGAGAAAGAGGTGCTGAAATTTCCTATGCTGATAGTCTTGTCATTTGTTCCCTATCATCTGACTGATTTATATATTTTGATGCTTTTTTGAAATTAGAGGCATGAACACTAGATCCTCTGTATCCCTAATAAAGCTTTTTGGTCTTTTTTCTCCTTTCTTGTCCTCCCCTCTTTTTTTTCATTTGATTGATTTTCTTCTTCCATTTTACCCCCACTGTTAGTTTGGAAGTTTATACTTTAGTTCTGTTAAGTTTATTCCCCCTGAAATTTTATCAACCATCCTTAACTAAACAGATTGTAAAATTAGTATCATAAATCTTTTCCTAAATGAGACACAAACATAGAATACTTTATAAACATATATATTTTTACTCTGTCCTTTTTTAGCCTCACATATTAAGATATTAAAATCAGAAAAATGAACCTTTAATTATATTTCAATAAAGCTAGGGAAAATTAGAAAACTGACTCAGTATACATGCATATATACCAGTTTGTTTGCTAGTTCCTTGTTTATCTCAAAATTTTTGAGAGAGATATTTTCATTCTAGCTGGAGTAAATGCTCAAGAATTTCTTTGAAGGATGTCTAGAAATGCAGTCACACCAAATTTTGTGTCTTTTGTATTTTTAATATGATTGTAAGGATAAATTGCCCCAACTCTTTTCATTTCTGTTACAGCTTTTTTATTTTAAATCACTGTGAAATGAAGTATTCACATCAGACATCTCCAGACTCCAGATATTGATGGGGTTTTATAAGAATCAAAGTCAGGCATCTGGAGTAGGCCATCAGGTCACTTCTCATTACCCCTGTGTACACCTCAGTCACCCACAATCCTGCCAGGACCATCCTGGAGGCAAGGTGACCTTTTTTCTTTTTTTTTTTTGGTAATAGTTCTAGCAAAAGTTATACAACAGTTTTATTGCCTTAATTTTACTTGGCAGTTTACCATACATACTTGGTAAAATTGGCAATTTACATACGTGCTTCTATACTTTGCATTATCTCCTGTCTTTTATAGTATGCAAATACTTTCTAGGAAATGTTTCAATAAATTTCTCATTTTACTTGATTTTTTTATCAGTGTCCTCTGGAGAACAGAAATCACTGAGGGTATATCAAACAGAAAGTGATATGGTTAGGGGATTAGGTTACAAGGTTAGAGTCGCACAAGAAGGAAAATGATGTTTCCAGAAGTGAGGAATTAAAAAAACTTTTGACCCTGCGAGAGTGAGCACTATTCTGAACCCAGTATCCTTGAGCCCCCATCTCATGTAGCGGCTACCATAGCCCCTGATGGTGAGCTTAATGCCCTTCCGCAGAACACACAGGAGCTGCCGCTGCCTGCATATGTGTGGCATCACCAGGAAGAAAATGCCTTTTAATCTGATATAGGTGCCACTGACAGACTCTTAAAGGAATTTGGTCTGGGAAATGTGCTTTCAGGCTTCTGTCCTGATTCAGATGAGTGTTTAGATAAGGGTAAGTGTGGGCTCAGTGTCCATGGATACAGTCCACTGCCAGATGTATTATTAATTCTCCACAAGCAAGTCTGGACCTATGTCAGAACATTGATGAACATCCAAGCATTTGAACTTGCTTTTTAATAAGCCCTGAAACTGTCTACATCTGCCAAAGGTTTAAGAGTGTTTCTGTATGATCCTTTAAAAGTATTGTAGATGTTTTGATAGTATTGACTACATTTTAAAAATGTAGCTTTGGTCACATCTTGCACCTTCTTGTTGTTAAATGTAGCTGAAATTCTGAATCCAACCACAAAGTTGCAGCTAGCAGGCACTTGCCATTGTGCTGTGTGTTGGGAAAGAAAGTTCAAGAATTGCTTTGTTTTTCTAGGACACATTACAGATTTATTGTAAATCTAAATATTTTGAACTGAAGGTGCTATATTGCCCAAAGTATTTTTCAGTAGTAAACTGTTTCAACTTAATTGAGCTATTTTATTTAATTGGATATTATATGTAAGTATATGCATAAATGTATTCTTATTAAAATAAGGGTATGCCAGATAAAATAGCACATTGTGTACAGCTTTTTCCCCGTGTGTATAAAATGGAGAAACCTGAATAAACACTGGAAACTAGGGAAAGTTAAAGAGTATTTCTTAGATACAGAGAACTGATAAAGAAGTGGAGAGCTCTCATTTCCCAGGCCCAAGAAAGCTGGATGGTTTTAGTGGAAATGTAGGATTCTGTTAACATCCTTTAATTTGAAGGTGCTCGGGCTGAAAGGCTGTAATCAGGTTGGAGTCCTTTTCAGCCAGTTTCCAAATTTAGCTTCAACCTATCTAAAAACCCATTGTACAGTGGAACCCTAGAGTAGGTCCCTCCCAAGTCCACTTCTGAATTAACCACTGTGACTACCTTGGGGCCATAATAGCGCAGTGAAGCCTCTGTGGTGACCACTCTGTTATACTTAATTAATGTCTCCAGCTTATCTGATGATAAGGCAAAAATCCATATAACTAAAATCACCCTTAAAAAATACTGGTAAAGTCAATGATCACATTGAAGACAGCCCCACGTCACTTTTCAGGTCAGGTGATAGTCACTTTTTTGTCTAGTGTTTGAACAGATAGCTGAGCTAGCTGGTTCTTCAGCTGATTGCCAGCTGAGGTAGTTGACTCCTTTTGTATGGGCTGAGTTTTGAAACACTGGAATGATAAACAGTATGTTGATATGCTCAAACTCTGAAAGAGACATACTCTGGGATTGAGACTCTCATGGGAATAGCAGGTTTATATCACACATCGCACACTTGAGCTACCCGTTTTGAGCAGAATGACTGGCAGAATCACTGATACTATTTTGAGTCTCTGTCTGGGCACATATACATCAAGTGAATGAATGATGTGACCTCTGTAAAAAGAATGAAAATCAAAACATGTAGATGCATGAAATGGCAGCTTTAAGAGAAAACACTTGAAACAGAAGGAAGCATACACATAAAAGAAGCCCCAGAGAAAGGATATATTTGACAGCAGCAGCTGTACTCTCAAAATCCTCCAAGACTAAATATGAGAAGAGGTAACAATGCATGAGGAAGTTGTCGCAGGTGAAAAAAAATATTGACAATCTATAAGGTTGATTATAAAACATATATGAATATATTTTTAAGGAAGATATATGCAAAAATTACATGAAGTTTCTTCAGTTCCTAGATTAATATGGTTACTTGTTGCTTTATAAGATCAGTAGGTTTGGCATATTTATGGATAGCATTTCTGCTTTTTGACTTCATAAATAGCCTGGAAGAATCAAGATGTACAGAGATGTGTAATTTTGCTGAGCTGGTGTGCAGAAATGAGTCCATGAGCTAGAAAGTGTGCCTTGCTGTTGCCCAGCCTCCACTATCTAGGCAGCGCTATTTTTGTTCATTCTTTCTTCTGCACTATTTCCATGAAGTGGTAAACACTGCTTTCCTGTAAAATACCATTTCAGGGGATTGCCCCAACAGTCCAGTGGTTAAGACTTCATGCTTCCACTACAGGGGTCAAGGGTTCTATCCCTGGTGGGGAACTAAGATCCCACATGCTGTGTGGCATGGCCAAAAACAAAAAACAAATGTATCATTCTTGGGAAGAAAGAAGGTTGTACCTGGACTAATGTTAAAAGTGAATAGTCTTTAAAATATTGATAGTCTTTGATCAGAAAACATATTTTCAGTACTTTAAAGAATAGGATCTTTGGCATGAACAGTGTTTGCCATTAAATATGGGGAGAGATTAGGCAATAGAATCTAAAGATTGACAGATGGTGTTTCTCTCCTTTAAAAATAACAGGGTCTTATGCATTGAGTTATTCAAGGAAAATGTATCATGTAAGTAAACTGCTGTTAATTTCTATTAAAGATTCTCAGAGCTTCCAATTAAACATGATTTTGAATAAACAGGAGGTCAAAAAGATTTTTTTTATTTTAACATTATTAAGATAGTTCTCTAAATATGGGCAGAGAGCTGCTGCATTCCATAGAAGGTGAATAACTATAAATGTATTATACATGACCGGAAAGTAATGGCAAGCAAGACTTCAGAGCTGAGCTATCTTGGTATTTTTATCCAGTGTGTGGGGTGCATCACAGCTATAATAGAACTATCACATGGATCATTTGAAAAACAAGGCAGATTTTTAAAGCCTCTATGCTTGGTTTCTTAGTCAGATACTGCATTATTTGGCATTTGACAGCAAAAGTCAGAATTCAGATATTTAAAAGGTGGAATTATCTAAAATAACTGAATTGTAATACAGAAGTAATTTATTTAAAATTTATTTCAGGAAATGGAAGATAAAGTGACTAGTCCAGAAAAAGCTGAAGAAGCCAAATTAAAAGCAAGGTATCCTCATCTGGGACAAAAGCCTGGAGGTTCTGATTTTTTAAGGAAACGATTGCAGAAAGGGGTAAGTTCTCATACATAAATCTTCAACTGTTTATGCCCTGTGAACTGTGTGCTGAGAGAGGCTGTGAAATGGGTGTCTGTATTTATACCTCTGTACCTTACTACCAGATGTGTGTGTGTGCACTTACATGTTGGCTCTAGTTATATGTGGATTATTTTCTCAAATCAAATTGCAAGAGAATATTTTTTCCGGCTTTATTGAGTTATAATTGACACGTAACATTATGTAAGTTAAAGGTGTAGTCTGATAATTTGATACATGTACATACCATGAAATACTTAACATGGTGAGGTCAACTAACACATCTTTCACCTCACATAATTAGCATTTTCTTCTTGTTATGGTGAGAACATTAAAGGTTTACTCTCAAGTTTATAATCCAGTATTGTTAACTGGAGTTACCATGTTGTCCATTTTTTAGATCCCTGGAACTTATTCATCTTATAATTAAAAGTTTGTACCCGTTAACATTTATTTCCCCATTTCCCCTACCATTCATCCCCTGGCAACCACTGTTCTACTCTGTTTTCTGTGAGTTTGATGATTTTAGTTTTACATATAAGTGATACCACATACTAATTGTCTTTCTACGAAAAGAAAATTTTAAAAGTGGCAAAATAGAGAGTGGCATTTTTATATAACAGGAAAGAATGCCATTCACAGCTTTGAAAAATAGGATGAGAAGGAAGAATTATAACAGTTTAAAAATAAAATCCTTGTTCTGTGAAAAGTAATTGATGGGAAAATCATTACAAAAATGATCGTATTTGTAACACATAAAATGGCTTTTCAAATATACAAGAAAAACATTAAGGTGCCCTAGATAAAGGATTTTAACAGAGGAAGTATTGTTATTAAAACACAGAAAAAATATTTATACAGGATAAAAATCAATGAAATGTAAATCAGAACAATTATTTCTTTGTATTAGTAGCTTTGTAATTAAAAGCAACATCACTGTTCAACAGCAGAGATATATAAGTAAATTATGATAAGTCAGCAAAATAGGACATTTTGTGGCCTTTTAAAAAACATAATTATAAAGACCATAATATAGGGGATAAATAGAAAAAAGCAGAATGGGAGACATGTTCTACATTCTGTGTAAAATATATTTGTGCCAAGTCTCATTTTGAAATGATACCACCAGATGTGGTTTTAATATGAATTATATAATAATCCTTGATTGTTAAATTACTATTTGAATTTGGGGTTTAACTGATTATTGATGTTTAGGAAGCTTTTACTTTCCTTTGCTGATCTTCAGCACAGCTTATACCTGCAGGCTTTCTTCCAACATTCAGGTTGTTGTCTTTGTCATTTTTCTCTAGCTTCAACTATTTATGACTTTTAAGTATTTTCAAGTTAGAATTTATATACATTGTATCTTGGAGTTGGTGTTATAGATGTAAATAATTGTCAGTAAGAAATTGCCACTTAAATAATTATGTAAAATTTGAGAAGGGAGCTCTTGAAAAATTTTGTATTTTACCAAAATGTCAGTGAATAAGCACTTTTAGAGAAGTCAAATCTTATATTCAGCTATATCATTTCTTGCTATGTTAAAAGATTTTTATTTTTCAAAAAATATCTGGTCAGATGGTTTTAGTTTTCTTCTGTTGTAATAGCAAACTTGCAGATTGTCTTAGTATCTTTAACCAGTTTCTCACTCATTTGAGAAGGTCAGTTGCATATCATTTATATTAAGTTTCTTTCTGTTTTACGTACTCAGTGTTACTCAGATACCTATTTTTAGGCTTTAAACAATATGAGATGTGAGGGATATCAAGCAGCAGTCTGTCCCATGTTTTTTATGTTTATGGAGTTTGTGAGGTTCCCAAAAAACTGAGGATCCTGTTTTAAGAAACATGACCTTAAAATTAAATACTGTCACTTAGGTGATATATAAACCATATAAATATGGTTTTAATTTTGGCCCTTAAATTGAGAGTGGTAGAAGGCTCTTAAAATTAAGATGATACAGAATATGTTGATTTTTTTTTTCCCACTTAAAAGCAAAATTTAAAAATTGTTAAAGACATGTGATGTTGCCATCTTGAACTGTTTCTTTTTCCATATGAGAAGCTTTGATTGATTTTAGTTTTTCTCTAGCCATACATAAATTTAATTCCTTTATCTCAAGCAAAGTAGCCTAATCACTTAAGTGAGAGCCCCTTATGATGAATCTTTGGTTACTAGAGAATAGCTATTATTAGAAACTGACTTTACTACATTGGAGGAAATCTGCCTAAAATTTGCACTGTGTGTTAAATTTCTCATTTTGTGCTTTTGACTCTTAAAAAATTTGGCAGGCTGCTTTCTCTTAGAGGCTACTAAACTTAAGAAGTAGCTCACTAATGTAGTACATCAGAAATTCTGGGATTTTTTTTTTGTTTTCCACTGCATTCATTTGATTATATTTTTAACCTTTATTGGAGTGTTGTTGATTTATAATGCTGTGTTAGTTTCATGTGTACAACAAAGTGGATTACACATATACCTATATCCACTCTTTTTTTTTTTTTTTTTCTTTTTTAGATTTCTTTCCCATTTAGGCCATCACAGAGTATTAAGTAGAGTTCCCTGTGCTATGCAGGAGGTTCTTACTCGTTAGTAATGTGTATACTACTGTCAGTCCCAATCTCACAATGTATCCCTCCCCCGCACTTGAAGCTGCAGATCTTCTTGGTCCCAGTTTCCTACTCTTCGTCTCTTGGCCTAACGTTAGGTGCTTATAAAAGAATAGTCCCTGGAGGAAGGCAGCTGATGAGACCTTTTTTTAGGCCACTGAACAACCTTAAACTAAGCTGTGGTTTCCTGTTTCCTCCATTTACCACTTGAGTTATCTCTGAAATCTCAAAAAGAGTGTTTATACTTTCCCCCCTTCACCCTTTGTCCAGGTCCTCATCACATATCTGGATTCTTCTTCTTGCCTATGCTGTGGGCTCTGAGTAGCCACAGCATCTTGTGTATTTAAGACAGTATAATAGTGAATTTAGCTGGCTGTTGTCCATTTTTGTATCTCTTCATGATTCACATAGTGCCTTGTGTAGTGTAGCAGGTGTTCAGTACAGGCAGGCTAAACATGTTAGGTGAAAAATCGGAACCCAGTAAATTCACCTGTTTTTACTTTGGAACAGACCAGTTTATGTAGATTATCTATATTAAGGTTGATCTTTAGCTCCAGTATTTCTATTTCAGTGATAAAAGGGTATGGTGTTTACCTATTCATCTCTCCAACTAAAAAGAGTGATTGTTGTACTTAGCGGCTTAGGTGAAAAATGGTGGTATAGAATTGGGTTGTGTATTTTAAGTGATAATTTCTATTGAGTTTATTTCTTCTATTACCCTAGCATTTATATTTGAACCTTAAATCTTCTTTTAGTGAACTGCTTTAATTCAAATAAATGGGTTAAATCCTTACAGAAAAGTTCATCTTAATTGACAGAGTACCAGCATCTATGAATAGTTTTCATAATTGTAAGCTTGATTGAAGATAGGTGGCACATCCCAAATACAAGTTGGTGAGTTGTATGTATGTGTTTTTACCCAAAATCATTTAAATAAGAATTTCACATAGGTGTTTACATTAGTAAATGAAAGGCTTGCCTCCCACTCTTAAGTGCAGGGCTCTTCACTCCCAGATAGATTGATTTGGAAGTTGATGTTAATCTTGAGGGTTCCATACTGGAACTAGAATGATGTAAGTAAGCCTGAAGAAGGTGTTCTTGCCTGACTTCTCACTTATTGACTTGTGATAGAATTCACTGTAGAGACATAGCTATTTCGTGTAACTGATGTTGGCTTTTTTCTAAACTTTAGGCTTATTTTATATTGACAGTATAGTCATGTTTATATCTTAAATGAGCGTAATTTCATAAAAATTTTTTAAACTCTAGTCTGAATTCTTCTTTTTTTCCCTTGTAGCAAAAATATTTTGATTCTGGGGATTACAACATGGCTAAAGCAAAAATGAAGAACAAGCAACTTCCTACTGCAACCCCGGATAAGACAGAGGTCACTGGTGACCACATTCCCACTCCACAGGACCTTCCTCAACGGAAACCATCTCTTGTTGCTAGCAAACTGGCTGGCTGATTAAAAAGAGCTGAACTGCATGGATCTTCTAATTCCCATTATTTCTCCTTAATATGTTACTCCTCTGCTTTTTATTTCCTTTTACTCCCTATGTCATTTGAGAGTGATGGCTTTGCAGATAGCGGTAGTGTGTGCTGCTATTGTAAGGGAATATACATGTGTAGAGTTTTTGATTAGTTTAACAGTGCACTGATGAAAAGAACATGTTAGAGCAACATAAAGTAATCTACTTGAAAATAATTGTATATATTACCTAACTCCTAGTGTAGGGCTGGATCCAACAAGTAACAAACAAGTTTTGCAGTTTTAATGTTGGCTTTCTTTAATTCATCTTAATTAGAGCTTTGTATGTTACTCTTATTTAATATAACCTCTACTGTTGATTTCTTCTGGATTTTCCTTTTGGGTTTTGTAAAACAGAAGTTTAAGACCACAAGTTAGAAGAAAGGTTACATATTTCAAACACAAATAAATGGGGCTCCAAAAGATTTGTATCTTGTGCTTGAACTTGAATGGCCTTAAATCTGTTTCAGCTTTAACAATAGAATTTTACTCGGGCAATATTTGCCCATTCCGGTGTAACTTACGTGACTCTATTGCTTAACAGCTGCTGTTGAAGCTAGTATTCTTATTCAGTTCTATAGTGTTCAGAATACCTTCTGTCATTGAAGATGTGAATGAAGTGTGCATGTGCATCGACTGTTGAATTCACTTTTGTGCCATTTTTGTAAATACAATAGTTTTGCACAACCTCTCACAAATGTCTGTATTACTTTCACATATTAAAGAGTAGATAATGTGCCAACCAGAAGCACAAGAGTTCCTACAAAAAACTCTGTATATCATTAGAGCTTTTGTATAGTAAGAGTAGTTTATAGTCTTGGGGTTATAGAATACCAAACTGAAATCTTTGCTCAGACTGCCGTAGACTTAAGCTTCTTCATTTGTTAGTAGTAGCCATGACATTCAGTGGCCTTGTGCAAATATGATATGTTGCTTAGGCATATCTTTTGTCCTATGCAGAACGTTTCATTTTGACTTTTATGAAAATTACTATTCATATAATTTATATAAACTTTTTTAATGTAGAAACTTTTTACTTCCACAGTCAATTTGGGGGACACTAGAATAAAATACTTGCCTCTTGTGGCCCCTCGGTTCTTTTTTTTTTTTTTTTCTTTTTTGCTTCTTTGACTCAAATTGCGTTGGGCTGTGTGATTCAGCCTGTTCAGAAACATAAGTGTCTGTATCTTCACTCTTGAAATTTGCTTTGCTGAATGCTGTATTTTCTAACCCAATAATGACATTTTCCTTATAATTTCTCACTTGTTAATTAACCACTCTTAATCCTGTGTTATTACTAACTGACAATTGTTTAAATAAAAGGAAATTTATAATAAAACAAGTATTTGAGAAGATTGGCCCAGGAATCTAGTCAGGATGAGCTGAATTTTAAGTAATAATAATAAGCTAAGTGAATTAGACCTGTGACAGTTAGAGCAATTTACATGATAGGTGGAACAGATAGTACATATTTAGATATTTTGCTCCTATAGATGTCATTTTAATAAAATGTAAATTTAATTGTATGTGTGGTTTGTCTAGTTAGTAAGAACTTTAATTAACAGACTGCTGGGACAAATCTACTGGTCTTTTAAGAGCTCTTCCCATAAGTTGTGATGCTGTAGCATGATGCAGAGGATCTGTAGCCTGAGATGATAGTGCTTTTTTCTTCTTTGACTTGTGCGGGGCCACCACCTCTTTTGAATCCAGGCATCTTTTCTGGATCTTGGCTTCATTAGATAAGCTTTCCTTTGACCCCAAATCACCATAGATGGTGCGTTGAGCATAGCACCTGCACCTAAAGGCTGCCTGGCACTCTGAGGAAAGCTTGCTGATTATCTTCCTGCTCCATCCACCCCAAAAGAAGAGAACAACAAAATCAATAATGTGCTAATTTGTTACTATAAGGATTGGTGGTTTTAGTTTTAGTTGCGAAGTTGTGTCCAACTCTTGCAACCCCATGGACTATAGCCTGTCAGCCTCCTCTGTCCATAGGAGTTTCCAGGCAAGAGTACTGGCATGGGTTGCCATTTCCTTCTTCAATTATAAGGATTAGTTATACATAAATAGATTTGTAATGAGAGTAAGTTATTCAAAAGCATGTATAATCACTATAGGATTGATTTAAGAATTACAAAATACCCAAAGTAGAATTTCTGTAGTATCTAGTGGGGTTTGGGTTTTGTTTTTAATGGCTATTTGCAAGCTGTCACTGTTAAATTCACACACATCAGATTAATCTAAAAAAACATGTTATTCTCTGTTATGGTAGGACTCCTGCTTTGGTTTGCAATAAGTGATGTAATCTCTGCCTGAGTTTTAGTTTGTAAAATAAATACTAATATTAACCTACCTCAAAACTTGTTGAGGATCTGTGAAATACTGAGTAAGTGCCCAAAATAAAATATTGTTGTCTTTTTATTAAAAGTAAATTTCCTCATTAAACCAGCCTGCCTTCTGTAAAGTCACAATGATTGAAATCTCAGGATTTTCCATCAGAAGAGACCGGTCATGTAGGACTTGTAAGTTTAAGTAATTGCTTAGTCTCCACAATTGGTGCTTGGGATAGAGGTTATACATTTTTGTATTTCTGTTCTGCTTCTTAGCTCAGTTTATTGAAGGTATAGTTGCAGGCTGTTTCACCATTGCTTGAGTGAAGATTTTTGACTAAGATGGGCTTCATCAAACATTTCTATGGTTTCAGAATTGTGGTGTGAGAAATGGCCAATTTAAATAATCGTCCTTATTGTAAATGTATGTTGGCATAAACAAGTTGGAGATAAATACTTGATAAAAACCAGCTAAAATAAATTGCCTGTTTCATGTCCAGTAGCTCCTATTTGATAGTACAGTTCTTAGAAACATTTCATTTTTAAAGACTATATCTGAGTAAAACAGTTGTAGTTATTGGCATGTTGGGATAGTAAGAATTGTTGGATTGTTTTGATTAACTGGAGGGAGCATGTTTGCAGTCTCTTTACAAGTTACTCAATATTCTTATGCTGCTCACCTAAAAAAAAAAATGCTTTAACTGTTCATCAAGGCCTGTATTTGTTCTTACTTCACTTGGAATTTGATGTTTTATTTGATGTAACAGAACTATACCTCTAAATGTTTATTGATACTTTTTACTAAATCAGACAGGTATTCTTTCTCAGTCCAAATTAGTGAAGTCTCATCAACACTGAAACGTGAGCTCTACTTGAACTGTGCCCCAGACTCTCTCTTTGGTGATTCAGGGGCAGGTATCCTTTAGGAAGGGCCTATCTGAGTGGCAACAAAGTTTCTCTGGTGGCCTTTTCACATTTCCCCAACATTCAGACACATTTCTTCCATTTTTCATTTTCCTTTTCCACCTCATTTCCCTTCAGCTCTCCCCCGTTCCCATCCCTGCCTATTTCTTAAGCCCCCTGATGGCATTCAGTAAATGATATATAGGTTTGATGAATTATCAGTCCTTTGATATCCTCCCCAATATACTGCAACTATAGACCCATTTTAAATTTTCTAAAACACTATCCTCATCTGGAAGTGACAGCTTTGAGCCACTGTCCTAATTCTGCAATTCAGCATGCACTGCCAGCCTTCCCCCATGTCCCTTCTCCCCCACCGTATCCCTTCTCCCCCTGACACACCACACCACACCTTGTAAAATTGGGATCAAAGAAGTTTCATTCTGGAGTTGATAATCTAAAGATAAAAATGCTGATTTTAATAACTGTTTCACTAGTTCCTGCCTTTTAAAGTAGGTAGGCCTATGGGTTTTATTCTGGAAATCACTGATGGGTCACACCATTAATTATGTTTGTATTATGTTATTTATCAACTAAACAGCATTTGAAAGAAAAATCCAATTCCTTTAATATGCCTTCAGATCTGTTACAGCATCTCATATTTGTGATGCAATAGGACACTTGCCTGTATTAAAAGGGCCAAAAGTAAATGCCTTTTTTTGTTGAACATGTCTATAGAGTTGGCAGTTAATGCTGAAATTTGTCAAGTAGCCCTTCCAAAATTAAACTTGTAAAATACACGAAAAATAAATGTCTACCTAGTATCTATTGATTTTATTTGCTGTTTTTGTCTCATTTAAGTGTTGCATTGTTTTTTGGTATATTTTCTGAAGTTGATCCCTTTAGATTTCAGCTACTGTAATATACAGAAAGAATTTGACTATTATAGTCTTAAATTTTGTTTTGGTTTAAATAGCATTTGTTTATGAGTTCCTGGCGGTCTAATTTATATTGGTAAAGACTTTGTAATTAAGGTTAACATGAAATATTTGCAGATTGAGTCTTTTCTACCTCATATATAAAACACTCAAGTACAGTACTGTCAGGAAGGTTTAGGAGACAACCCAAGAAATTGTATGTACATACACTTGACCGCCAACTCTGGGAGTGGTTGAAAATTTGTGTGTAACTTTACACTCTGCCCCCCTTATCTGTGTTATACATCCACGGATTCAACCAACCTCGCATGTATAGTATTGTCGTACATATTTAGTGAAAAATTCCACCTAGAACTGGTCCTGTGCAACTCAAACCCATGTTGTTTAAGAGTCAGCTGTTTTTCTTTATATGTGTGTGTGTTAGTCGCTCAGTCGTGTCCGACTCTGCGACCGCATGGACTGGAGCCCACCAGGCTCTTGTCCATGGGATTCTCCAGGCAAGGATACTGGAGTGGGTTACCATTTCCTTCTCCAAAATTTAACACAAGGTAGAAGTATTAACATTCCTTAAGAGAAGTAGAAATAACATTCTGGGAAGTCTAGAGGAATACATTATTCATTCTAGGGGATAAATGGGATGGGTGGTAATCGGGAATTTTAGAGGCAGTTTTGAGAGACAGGTTGCTGTAGTCATTGGTGGAGGAAAAGGGCAGAAGAAGAGCATTTTAAGTAAAGGAGCTGTTATTCTCGAATAGGTAAGGAGCTAGGAAAATGTGGCTCTGTATAAGGAAGTTTGGTTGCAGATCATGGCGTGTGAAGGTAACTTGATTTTTCTCTGTAGCATTATCCTTTCCAGCCTTCAACTCAGTAAATGACACCTCTGTGCACTTGCCCAACTGGAGTACTCAAACCAACTTTGGAAGTTACCCTTCATTCCTCAGAGACTGTTAGCAACATCCACCAAGATACACATTGAATTTGTTGATTCCTCTTCACTGCTGGCACCATGCCTCAAGTCAGGATTTCTTACCTGGACAACTGCTATAACTCCTACCGTGTCACTTTCCACTCCTCCCTTGTGCGTGCTGCATCCTGCCCGTTCCCCCTGCCCCATCTCACTTTCACTCTTAAATCATATATCCAAGATCTTTTTGCCTGTGTTGAATTCGGGTTTCTTTTCCATTAAACACAGCACTGGTTCATGGTTTGACTAGCTCTTTTTCATTCTCATCTCAACTCAAATTTAACTTCCTTGGAGGAAGTCTTAATTTGTTATTGTCTCCCTAGCAGCTAGAAACAGCTTATACATACTCAGATGCTTGTTGAATGGATAAAGTGAATTGGAATATTTATTGGAAATTAAATGAGAGACCAGGTTAAGGATGTGGATGCAGAGAGATTATGCTTGATTCTCCATCTTGGTCATGTCTAGCATTTCCTTCCTTGCAGTAGACCTTTATACCATAAAGTGGTTTTGTTGTTTGAATTCATAACTTTTTAGAAAAACTATTTTTTTCATTTGCAATGAATGCAGCAAGTTCCTTCAGTGGGATGTCAATTGCTGGTGTCAGAATGAAAGAACCAAAACCTGGTTCTAAATTAATAATTAGATTTCTTTCCTGCTCCTCCTAGCTTTTTTTTTAAAAGGTAAAACTATACTTGTAGTGATTCTACAGTCAAGTAGTATAGGAGTACATAGTGCAAAGCTAGGAATCACAAAATATGCCTCTACCACCAAGCTGAGCTCCCTAGAGGGAGAACTACTGGGGACATTCAAGCTGTTACATGTTTCTTCTGGTAGTTGCCTCCACGGCTCTCAATCGTAGTTTAGACCACTGTTTCTTGATTTCTTAATTTTAGACATAATAGTTTTCAGGACTGATAGAGGAGGATTAAGTTTACATTTCCTCCTCCTCCCTCCTTCTAAGATCATATCACTACTTTTGATTCCTTTATAGGCTTTTTTACAATGTCTAATATATTTTCACCATCATCTCTTTATCTATTGGCTGTCAACCATTTCTTGTCTCTAGTGTGTAAGAGGACAGTTTTAACATCACTATCCTTCCTTTGACTCTCCTTGCTTCTTGGCTTTTGTCATATGTTCTTACAATTACATTATTAAGGTTGGTAACTTGCCTTCTATTTTACATCATTATTAATAGTCCTCTTAGGTTAATAGGTTGATAACAGTTGACTGCAGATCACAGGGTATACTCTGATTTTTAATTTCTTACATAGCTTTTTATTTTTCTTGGTGTTTCTAATTATTTTTCCCCTTATCCTTTTGGATCATAGCCACAATTATTTTAATATCTTCCATCACATCAAGTATTCTGTAGAGTCATCCTTTTGGCTCCAACTCCACTGTAGGCATGTCTCCTTGCTTCAGTCTGAACTTGTGTTTCTTATCCTAACGCACAGTTGTCACCTTGGGACTTAGCTGCTCTCCCAAACTGAATCCATTATTTTCTAGATTGTTTGTATGGCAACATTACCTTTTACCAGTATCTTAGGTCAGATTCCCCAGAAGTGGGAACTTCCCTAGAAGTTGAAGTTCTTTAGTTTTTAAAAATGTCATGGCTCTTTTGTTTATATATCATGAATATCTTTCTCCAGGCTGTGGCTTGCCTTGTTTTAGTTGGTGATATTTACTGATACATTCCTAGTTATATTTTAGAACTTAATTCAGACATACCTTTGAAATTAATTCAAACATCCCCTCTTGTACATCATATTAATTGTTCCATTTTCAGAGATACAATAACCATTTCCACAGAACACTATTTTAGCCCTTAGGCAAGATACATTTTAATTGCCTTCATTCAGTTATCCTCTTTTCCAGGCAAAATATTTTATTTTGCTCTAGCACTTAGCCCAGTGTCTGGCTGTTTTAAGTGCCCAATAAATATTTTCTGAAAGAAAATTATACCCTTGGGATTGAAACCATTTCCATTCACCCCATATACCACACTATAATGGTCAGTATTCTTAATCACAAATTCTTACTTCTGGCTTGTTTAAGAGAAAGGGGATTCATTGAAAGATATCAGATCACTTACAAAATTGTTAGAAAGGCTGGAGAAACAGTCTTGATGTAAATCTAGGAACAACCCCAGAAACATGCTACAGCAATGGCCTGTTATGGAAGCTGCTGTCACCTCCACCGCAAGCCGGGAACTCAATGCTGATGTGACCACTGTTGTCTCCCAAACTTAGCTCTCTCTGCTACTACCTTCACTGACAGATGGAAGTTCTGGGCAGAGCCTGTTTCTCCATATTTCTCACCTCTGAAATCTAAGTCTTGTCAAATGAAACTGATCTTGCATGCAAAATGCAAAAGAGAAGAGGATTTGCGACTATCGGGAGGCAGAGCTAGTGTCGAAAATTTCCCCAAATAGAGAAAATAAGACAGATGAACACAAGTATGACAGATGCCCTTATACCTTCTGGTGTGTTCCTTCAGTACCACATTTCAGTGTTTTCTACTTGAAGGTGTGGAAACTTCAGAGTTTATTTAATCTCCTTATTCATTTTGATTTGACATGCTTAGAAGCATTAAGAGAGGACCTTAAATATACAGCGAGGTAGTATACCCCAAAAGTCAATAAATTTATACAATCCTAAGCTTTGAGTCCCTTAGTTGGGACGATCCCCTGGAGAAGGAAATGGCAACCCACTCCAGTATTCTTGCCTGGAAAATCCCGTGGACGGAGGAACCTGGGAGGCTGCAGTCCATGGGGTCGCAGTCTGACACGACTGAGCGACTTCACTTTCACTTTTCAAGCTTTGAGTTATGTATCCCTTCTGACTTGACTCCTAAGTTTGTTTCGTTCCCCATCAAAAATACTGTTTAAGAAGTCACTCAATTCTTGATATAACTTCTACTGGATCTTGCTACATGGCAGAACCAGGCAGTCAAAGGCAGGGAGAGAATATGTGAAGACAGACAGGACTGAGAATTTGATTAATAATATCTTAAAATTCTATGGCACTATCCAGTTTCCAGTCCATTTCCTCATTTATCTCACTGAACCCCTCAATGACAATAACCACAGAAGTTGCTCATTTAAAAAAAAAAAAAAGAGGCTCAGGTTTTTCACTTTAGTAGAGTTTATAAGTAGCTAGGGGATGAGGCAAGAGGGATCTAGGTGGTAATAGATATGGAGTTGGAGACATCAGTATGAACTCTGGCTTAATATAGGAGGCTACATTACATTCACAGGTTAGCATACACATAATTCATTGCTCTGTTGTTGAGAAGGTCTAGAAGCAATAATACCCCTGTAGCAACAAGGCTGAGATCATAGCTTCTAATATTCTCCAATGAAATGTATCAGGACTTTTTGGAGAAGTGGCTGATTCTATAACTGTGGCAGGGGGTTTACAAGATGAGTTTGTAGAATCTTGTAGTACTAGAAAGAAAGTGCTAAAAATATTATAAATAAATAAAAACCCCAAACCTACACAGAATGATGGAGGGGGTGGGCTAGTATGTGAAAGGGATACAGGTACCAACTGAAATTTCCCAATAGCCAAAGCTTGAGCAATTTGAGCAGTAGTATAACATTATAAAGTAGTATAACAATATAATGCAAAATGTAAAATAAATATCCATGAGTCTGTATGTATAAGCAAATAAATGGGGGGATGAGACAAATCATCCGTGTGGAAGAATTCTAGGCTCATGGAGGTACACTCTCCTCAAGGAGGTGGAGCATGACTCTCCCCTCCTTCAGTGTGGGCTGCATATGGCGATTTTATTCAAGTGTGTGGAAAGGGGACCTGAATTACTTTGCTGGGGCTGCCATAGGAAAGTACCATAGACTGTGTGGCTTAAACAAAAGAAGTTTATTTTCTCACAATCCTGGAGGCCTGGAACAAAAAAGGACACTAGGTAAAAACTAAGGAAACCTGAATAAAATATAGGTGTTTGTGATTTCCAGGTGTCTTAACCTATTCAGGCTGCTATAACAAAATAGCAAAAATTACTGGGTAGCTTTTAAACAAGAGAAATTTATTTCTCACAGTTATAGAGGCTAGAAAGTCCGAGATTAAAGTGCCAGCACATTTAGTATATGGTGAGAGCTGACTTCCTCATACGTGGCTGTCTTTTCATTATATCCTTACATGGCAGAAGGGGTGTGGGATCTGTCATTTTCACTACTGAGGGACTTCCACCATTACCACATTGAAGGGAGACGTGTGTCAGTGGTTATTGGGGACAGAGAATGAGAGTGGCTAATAAGTATTTGCAGCCAAGTAATTCAGGAAGATAAAGGCAATATAAAGCAGGTGGGTGCTGTGGATTTGAGCAGACAGTATTTCAAGATCTAGAACAAACAACTGCTAGAAGAAGCTAGGCTTAGAGATGCAGAGGCTGCTCCAATAGCAGGTGGTCAGCACACAGGCTAGAAGACTGGGAACAAAAGGCCAGAGCTCAGATATTTTAAGAAACACAATATTAGAATCTAGAATTAGAGTAATAGGTACTGGGAATAAAAATAATTGTACCTTTTGAGTTAAGTACGATCCTTTTTATCCTTCTTGCCTAGGGAGCCTTAAAGTGGGGCTAGGCCTAAGCTCCCAAGTGACAGGAAGCTAGGATAACTGGCTGGAACTAGGGAAGTGCAGGGGTGGGCATTCAGGCATACCTGATGTCTGCCTTCCAAATTTCAAGGCTTTTAGGTCAGTTTTTGTCCATTCTTCACTCTGCCTTTTCTGCTTCATAGCCTCATTCCCCCAGCTGTTCCTTTACATATCTTTTCAATGATAAATGACTCCCTCCCCAGCCAGGGTTGCGAAGACTTAGTGACTGAACACATACACACACCTACACATGCACCCCAGTCCATATCATCTTTTGGATCTTTTAATTAACTGTATGAGGTTCCCACCCAAAGGTCACCTATGCCTATGCATAGTCCTTTGAAACATTAAATATTAGGGTATATAAATGCCAACAAAAGTACTGTAACCACTAACACTGTCCTCTGCCTCTAGAGCTGGACCAATGTTACAGGATTAGAATCACTCCTTTATGTGACCTTGCAGCATAGGCTGCCCCTTCCCTTACTCCTTCAGCCACTTCTTCCATTGAGCTCCCCCAGGCCAGGGGCTATATTTCATTCATCTCTGTCTTTATGGTCTTCAGGGCTATTGCATGACAGGCCCTTAATAGATTTTTTTTTTTTTTTCATTTTGAATAAAGCAATGACCACCCAACTAAAAAATGCTGTTTAGTTTTTCCCTCTCTTCTCTATTTAGTTTTTCTCCATTGCACATGGTTATCTCTTGAATTGTGCCCTCTAAAAGATATTGAAGCCCTCACCCCTACAACCTGTGAATGAGACTTTATTTGGAAATAGGGTCTGTGCAGATGATCAAGATGAAGGCACTAGTGTGGACCCTAATCCAGTATGACCATGTCTTTAGAAAAGGGGGAAATTTAGACAGAGGCATGTATGCACACAAAATACCACATGAAGATGAAGACAGAGATTGATGCAGCAGAAGCCAAGGAATGCCAAAGATTGCTAGGATGCCAAACCTTTAGGATGTAGGAGATAGGCATGGAACAGTCTCCCTTCCAGATCTCAAAAGGAACTAACACTGCCAACACCTTGTTCTGAGACTTCTAGCCTCCAGCTCACACCGTACATTTCTGTCTAAAACATCCAGGTTATGGTGTTTTAATATGGCTCTAGCAAACTAATACATTTATCACCTTCACTTTCTAACTTTGTAATTATCTGTCTTCCTGACTAAAATGTAAGCTCCATGGGGTCAGGGATTTTATTTGTTTTATTTACTTTTTTTGCCCCCTAGGCACGTGGGATCTTAGTTTCCCAACCAGGGATCAAATCTGCACCCCCCCTGCATTGGAAGCAAGGAGTATTTGTTTTGTTTACTTTTTTTGCTCCCTAGGCACGTGGGATCTTAGTTTCCCAACCAGGGATCAAATCTGCACCCCCTGCATTGGAAGCAAGGAGTCTTAACCACTGTACATTGTACCAGAAAATATTCCACATGCTAAGGTTTCCAGGGAAGTCTCTGTTTTGTTTACCCTGGAAACCTTAGCATGTTGAATATTTTCTGGTACAATGTAGGTCTCAGTGTCTGTTGAAACAAATACTTTGGAGGAAAGAGATTTTTCACAATAACTTGGACACTTCATTTGGAGAACAATCTACATAAAATATTTCCCCCTTATAAAGTAATAATTGAAAACTTTATCAATTTAAAATAGCATATAAAATGTACTCTGCTTACTTCTTTGGGAGGGGGAAACCGTAAACCCTCATAAGTTGTTCCTACTTCTGGTTTCCCCTATTCATTGATGGCAGAGTGCTTGGGACTATGAACATACATGGTTAAGGTAGGGAGGCCAGCCATCAGGGCTTCCTGATTGCTTATTCCAGCTTTTAAGTCTATTCTTCTGAATGAATTAATATAAGGTCCAGGGCAGAAAACCCTTCTCCTCTTCCTCATCCTCATTACCTTCCTCCTACAATGGGCCCAAATATTTGAGTGGTTCAACACCTGTGTTCAGGAATTACAAGAACATAATTCTAGTTTCTTTAGGGGAAACACAAAACAACCAAAAAACTTCACTGACACCTTATAACACTTAATTTTTTAGTTTCTTTCAGTTTAGGGGAAGAAAAAATTTTCCTCCACTCTCCGGGGGTCCCTGGCTGTGTCTGAAAATTAAACTGACAAAAATAGATTAATGCAAGAAAATCATTCTCATTCATATTGCTTTACATGGTACAAGAGCCTTCAAAAGGAAATGAAGACCCAGATAAGTGACAAAACTTACTAGCTTTTATATTGGGTTGAACAAAGAGAAGCAGTTGTGGGAAAGTGACTTAATGTGGGGAGGCTAAAGGAAGATAAGAATTATAACAAGGCCTGTTTGTATAGAATTCTCTTGCTTTCGATTTCTCGTCCTTGAAGATAAAAATGTTACTTTCCTTCTGGTACTAGGGAGGGTATCTTTCATATAGAAATTTCATTTTCTGCTTTTGAGAAAAAGAAGGAAGGTCAGTATCTTCCTTGTATTTGATGTGTTTCAAGGTCCCCCAACTCAAAATAGCCATTATACCAAAGCAGCATATACCCTGAGGTGGTATACCCTGAACTCCTTCATCAGCACACTTCCTGGGAGGGAGGTTACTAGCTGCAGGGTGAGAAGACAGAGTGGTTACCCCCTTATACAAGGCGTGGAGAGCCTGCGGGGGGCAGAATTCAAACCTCTTAAATCTCAATCCAGTGCCCTTCCTGGTGTACTGCTCATAACTGCACAGATTTTCTCTTTTTTAAACAAAGGGTGGGAGCCAAAGATTTGGTTTCAGAACTGGAAGGCAGAATTCTGCAGGTCTCTGTAGTTATTAACTCTGGCAGTTCTGAGCAGACTGTGCACAGTGAGTAAGGGAGGCCTGGCTCCAAGTGTCCCCCCATCACTCATCTTCCTTCACATACACATGCGGGATACACACCACTACCAAGGGCACCAGCCTTGAGAGATGCTCCTGATAGAAACCCCAGAGCCCCAGGACTGACACCAGGCACCATTGAAGAGTTCAAAGAACCGAGGGAAGACGGCCACGCTAAAAAGACGTTGGGATGAAAATACGGAGATTAGTCAAACCGGAATGAAAGTGTGGCTGGGTAGGAGATAGGGGGTGAAGACGGCATGGGGGTGGAGTGGAAGGATCACATTCTTGTGCTTGAAGTGCAAGGACAACAGCGACTAGATAGAGAAAGAGGCCGGGACCGAAGGGTACTGGACCGCTATGCAGGCGCAGGCCTAGGAGCGGAGGCTCGAGGGCTGCCCCATGGCCGCATCTTGGTACCAGGCGCACTTAAATTTTCTGTAGTTTTAAAAAAAAAACCCTATGCTTTGGTTTCACGAAACGACCCTGTGGCAGATGCTGAAGTGATCGGGGTGACCATGGTGATTATTTCTCTCAGATTCCCAGTTCTTGCTCACTCCCAGACCTCTAAGGCTAACAAAGCTCTTCTGGAATTCTAGGTTATTCTGTGACCTTCCAAGAAGCCTGTCCCCAAATTCCTTTCTCTACAAATTCTGGGAAGCACAGGAGAAGCAGCCTGCAGACTCGCGATCCTTTACCTGGCCACCCTCAGTGACACAGCTATCGCTTCCCCTCTCGGGGGCTGGGCTATTCTGCACCGTCCAGTGCTTGCTTGGGGTCGGGGGCATCCGGGAGGCGACGCGCCCCCGGGAAGGTTGTGCGAGCAGCGGGTGTCCTGGGGCGGGCTTCTGGGCTCGGCGGCGCGGGAGGAGGCGGCGGCGACGCTGGCTGGCAGGCAGATGATGCTCAGGGCCCGCAGCCGTTGGGAGGCAGCGTGAGCCCGAGAGAACCCGAAGCCGCCGCGGTGGCAGCAGCGCCGGAGCGCAGCCTCCTCCCGTTCCCATAATGCACAGGGAGGCGGCGGCGGCAGCATCACCGGCCGCCGGGGTGGCTGTGGCGGCGACCCGGAGGACCCCGGGCACGCCGCGCGCGCGCCACTGCTCGCGGCGAGCCCGGGAGTGATGGCGAGCCCCCCGCAGGCCGCCCGCGCCTGAGGCGCCCCGCCCCCCGGCCCCGCCCCGCCCCGCCCGGCGCGGCCCTGCCCTGCCCTCCTCCCCGCCAGCTGCTGCCGGGGCGCTTCCTAGTCCGCGCGGGCGGCCGCCCAGGCGAGGTGCGGCCTCCGCACAGGCGGGGGGCGTCGGCGCCGAGGGGCCCGCCATGGCCGCGTCCGAGCTCTACACAAAGGTAAGGCGCCCCGCGAGCCGCGCCGTGGGGAGGGGGCCGCGCTACCCGCCGCCTTCGGCTGCCAGGCCAGGGAGGGGCCGGGGCGCGGGGCCCCGGTGCAGCCCCGCCGGCACCACCCCCTTTCCGAGCCTTTCAAAATCCCGGTCCCTGCCCGTGGGTCGCCCGCAGGGGCGCCTTCCTCGCTCGGGCGTTGATGGTTAAGGCGGCGGGGGCAGCCTTGCCTCGGGGTGCCTCTCTGGTCCCTGCCACGCTTCTGGGCCGGGAGCAGCGCGGGTCTCTAAGTGGAAGGAGGGCCCCTGTGGATTTAGTAGGGCGGGCCTGGGTCAGGACTGCTCAGCTCTCAGTCTTGCTTTAGGAAAAATCCTGGCTGGTGGGAGATGCTAGATCTTGTAGATCTGGCAGATGCTAGATCAGTTCGGTCTCTCCCTTAGGGACATGCGCTTAAAATAACGCCTTGTGTTGGTATGCGGTGCCACTTCTACCGCCAGCCAACCTTTCTGTGCGATTTGGAATCCTGCAAACGGTCGCCAGTCGATTTTCACCTTTAGTTGCCGGGTTTCAGATTGCTTACCCTGGGGTGGAGAGCCCCCGGGGAAGATACGAATAAATGCAAGCTGATTTCACTGGGATGGTGGATACTCGTTTGTCCCTGGGAATTTGCAATCTGCGTGTAATCCCTCAGAGCCTTGTTAGGCTCCATGTCTCCACCAGCCGCTGGGGCGAGCCTTCTCCTTCTGGGTTTAGTTCAAGGGAAGTGGCAGCCTTTGCCTTCTTGTACTGACGCCAAAATGCTCTGGCGCTGCTGATCTCTGAATGGCATATTTTGGAGAACTTAGCCGTCAAGACAGTGTGTGGTGCCCTTTGTGACTGCGTGTAGTCATGGCATTTTATACTACCACTCCTGTGTAGGTCCGTGTTTGCCAGCTATTGATTACCTCTAATGCCAGTTAACAGAATTGCCTTAACTACTCAAGTTTGCATTTGTGTCTTGCATTTCAAGCCTACATTTATGGTCCCAGAATCATTGCTTTCAAATATGACCCAAGTAAGCCCAAGTAGCAGCATGCTATAGAAGGAAGAGGTCTGGACTCCCCCCTCCCCCCAATCCAGAGACCTTTATTCTAGTCTGGGCCTTTTCACTTACTGTGTGACCTTGGACAAATCACTTAATCTCTCTGTACTTCAGTTTACTCCTCTATAAATGGAGTTAATTTTACCTGCCCTGCCTCTCACAAGGCTGTTGTGGGGATCAAACTTAATAATAGATGGGATTGCTTTTTGTAAGCTGTGAATTTCTTTACAAGTATAAGGTATATTTCTGCAAGCATGAAGTGAATTTGCATGAAACATTTCCTGGGATCTCTTTGTTTCCAGCTGCAGATTTGAAAACTAAATAATTGAAACTTCTCTCTAAACCTGGTCATTCTTAAGGCATTGTGGATTCTAACATATGATTGAATGCAATTGGAAATTGATCTGAATTTACTTCATTAAGAAACACTTATATAAAGTTAACTATGTGCCAGGTACTGTTTTAAGTGCTTTATACATATTAACTCATTTCTTAGAGGTAAATGCTAAGAAATATCAGTCATTTTCACAAGAAGAGATAGGGTCTATAAATATTCCTCATTTACTTTGTATAGACCCCATTCTTCACTGCCCGAGGAGTCTATATCCTTCAGCTGCCTGCCTATTTGTAGTAGCCTGCTTAACAAGACTGGTTGGATAATACATTTCTCTTGCATTTTGGATCTGTCTTCCCAACTCCCCCCCCCCCCCCCCCCGCCAACACATTCCCCCCCCAAATAATTGGCAAGAAAGAAATTTAAAAGATCCTGGGATTTTTAAAATTGTTAAGTTTGGGGGCTTTGGTTGTAGCATCATCACAATCTCTTTTAAAATTCACTCTCTAGTCATTGTAAAGACAAACTGGTTAAAGCATCAATAAGGAAGTTGAGCTTAATTGCCTTCTCCTAAATACATTTGTATCTAAGAATCTGGTCACTTGGCTTGTTGGCTTCTTCTTTTTGTGAGTGAACCTTAGCTTAATGGCAGGCAGAACTATTTATTGAGCTCCTCCTGAACGCCAGGTACCCTGTGGAATGTTGAGGGGTTCTCAGAACAACAAGACACAGTCCTTTTCCTCAAAGGGCTCACAGCCTGCTTCTTTTTATTTTTGGCCCAGTTTGAATCTCCAAGGGCATAAATAACCTGCTGTTGCCTCAGCAGCAGGCAGACGGCTGGTATGATATTTATTTGTAGAAGTTAGGGAACAGGTTGGGACATGAGAAGGTTGGGATAATTCTAGAGGTAAAGGCTTGGGTAGTGACTATTAGAGGAAGAGGGAAATCATTAGATGTAATATCAGTGGATAAACACAAGGATTTTTTCCTTGCAGAGGATTATAGGGAAGGAAGTTCTGGGGTAGTCTACAAAGAAAAACGTAATAGTGACATGCCATAATAATATTCAACATAAAGCAGTTAAATTTGAAAAGTGCCCTTTTAAAAATGTCATTCAGAGCTTAAAGGCAGATTTAGATGTGTGACACAAATCAGCTCCTATTACAGTGAAAGACAAAAGATCATTCAGTTTATTCTTTTTAGCTAAATTGATAATAGTTTTGACACAGCAGTTTAGTAGGGCTTCCTTTTTGTAGAGTTTTCCAGCAGTGTAAACATTTTCAAGGCAATAGCCTGGTTCCTAGGATACAACATTTCTGGAAACTAACATTTTGATTAAAACATGTTTGTTGTTGGTTAAAATAACAGCTTTATTGAGACAGAATTCACACACCATACAATTCACCAATTTAAAATGTACAGCTCAAGGATTTAGCATAACCACACAGTTGTGTGTTGATTTGTTTTTAGATCCACCTGACTTGTTCCTGACGGAATTACAGGTGGCTGTGACATCTTAGGAGAAGGAAATGGAAACCCACTCCAGTATTCTTGCCTGGAAAATCCCATGGACAGGGGAGCCTGGTGGGCTGCCGTCTATGGGGTCGCACAGAGTTGAACATGACTGATGTGACTTGGCAGCAGCAGCAGTGACATCTTATTATATCTGGTTTTGAAAATATTTGCTAGTCATGACTTGCCAGTGGATATCTGAATCATGACATAACCTGTAACTACTTTCAGCAACTTCAAAGGATTGAGCATTTGTGGAACAGGGTTTATTAATTAGACCTGAATGGATCACCAACGGCAATAAAATGGCATCCCAGTCTTCCTCTCATGAGGTTCCCAGACTCCACAGGCAGCACATAAATGCTGTAGGACAGCCAGGATTACCTGAAGTTTAATTAGGAGCCCCGTGGTTTGTCAGGATGCTGACTTTTCTAACAGTACAAAAGCTATCTAAACCCCCGACTTGAGAAGCCAAGTAAATTTCCTCAGGTGAAACACCTGTTAGGCCAGTAGATTGTATATCCGTAATCTTCCTTTCCCATTATATTTCTTCATACCTACTGAACCCACACGGACTAGATGTTTTCTGGGATAGTTCCAATTTTATATTCTATGCCATTGTCCCTTTAAGGCATCAATCCTGGAAATTCTAATATTTTGGTGTTGAAATTGCATTTCTCAGACTGCTTCCAACATCTTAAAGCAGAACAGAAATCTCTGATATTGTGCCCTGATTTGGGGCTTTGGCAAGTGCATTTACTTTTCTAAAGTCTCCTGTCAGGCTCCTTCTGTTTGTATTTCTTCCTGATGTTCTCTGGCCTGTTAATGGTTGGAAGCCTCTGTAGCCTTTTCTTTGTCCAGTTCTCCGTCTCCTTTACTAATTCTAATTTCACTTGCCATCCAGCTGACAGTTCTGTCTCAATGGCCTGACTTGTACACATTTTATCTTATTATAGTTATTTGTGTATATGTAAGCCACTCCCACAATACTGGTAACCCCCTGAGGTGCAGGTCAGGTTTGTTTACCTCCCATAGAGCCTGGCACAATTCTACATAGTAGGTGCTCATTAAGCATTTGTTAGATGCATGAAAGACTATTTTAACAGGAGAGAAACAGAAAGAATGGTTTGGGATGATTAGTCCACTTGTAGGACAGAAACAGTATAAAGAAATGGTTAAACAAGTCAGCACGTTTTCAGGCATGTTGAACAGGGTGAGTAATAGAGAGGAGAGCTGGGCATCAAGGAGACCAAGGAAACTGTTGGAGGAAACAGAATGGAAAGTGATGGACAGCTGCTAGACTGAGGTAGAGGCAGAAGGTGTGAGAGCTCTCTGTGATGAAGCAGATTCGAGGTGGGAAGGAGAGGGACTAGTGTAAGTTAACACCAGTGGCTCTAGCTTTAGAAACTGGAAGTTAATTCTCATTGTATCATGAAATTTTGCTGACTCTGTGAAACTCGTAAGCTACTCAGAAATACTAGACTGCTTAAGCAAAGCAGAATAGTCTTGATTTCCTCTTGAAATTTGTTACTGTTTCTTGAAGTGTGACAGTTTGATGTATTGCCCAGTGACTAAAAGGTTACCAAAAAGTTACAATTTTAATGAGAGTAGCTACTGCTAGATAAATAGTTTATATCTTCCTGGTGCTTTTTGAAGTAGGGGGGCATTAGGGTGATCTGAATGGGGTTCCAGGGATTTAACTTCAGCTTCCAAAAGGTTGATGTGGAGTGGAGGGGGATAACGTTCCTATTGAGAGTGTGGAAAAGGAGGCAAAAATTCATCAGGAGATTCTAGAGGCATATGGCCCACTGGAGGATGGATTGACTTTGTTTGTCCCCACTTTAGGTAGTTCTTAACAAAGTATGAGGTATTATCAGAAGTATAAACTCCCGGCTGATCTGCAGAATAAGACCTGACCCTAGGTGAAATACCAAGTGGGCAGCCCCACTCCACTCTGACGGGCCTGCCCTGTCCCACAGTGGTTTTCCCAGACTTTCTCCATTTGTCTACCTGGGAGATTGTCTTCTTCCTTCCCTCTGGCTCCTACCTCTGTGTCTCTGTCTTTCTCTAATCAACTTTATTTATGTATCATTTGCATGTAATAAAATTCATTTTAAGTGCACAGTTTGAGTTTTGATAAATATATTCTGTCATGTACCCACCATCACAAACAAGATACAGAACATTTCTATCACTCTGAAAAGTTCTTTGGTTCTTGGGTTCTTCTCTTCCCCTCCTTATTCAAAGCATTTACTGGAGTTGGCTTACCTGCAGGTTCAGAGGAAAGAGGTTTTTTTTTCCCCCCCCCCAAAAATGTATGTTATAGTTCCACCTGGGAGCCCAGCTGATACTGATAACAATATAGAGGCCCACACTTCATCGACAGTGAGAGATGGGAGTAGGTGGAAAGGCATTTAGGTGGTTTAATCTTTCTTTCATTCCTCACCTTTACTAATGGTGTTTGCCTTTGATGCCTTGTTTCCTTAGGTCATTAGTGTGCTAAAATGCACTTTAGTCAATTCTGCCCTTTAACGGTTCTCTTGCCCCATCAACCTTAGTTGTAATGCCTGTCTGGGTTTACTGATAGAGACTTTTAACCTTTACAGAAACCTATCCCTGGCTACTTCACACCTTAGACAGCCTCCACTTCTCTTTAAAGCCCTTTTCAGCTGAAAGTCTCTTTAACCAGCTTCCATTTGCATTAAATGTCTCCACAGAGGCCTTTTGCCAATTGTAGAACTTAGGGATGATGTGATTATGCTTTAATTTCAAAATAATAGCTGCAAACTTGATTGAAATCAAGGGAGAAGTGCGTCATCCACTCCTAAGTGTTCATGAGGAACACTTATATACCTCCTTTGGCCTGAAGTGCCACTGTGTTCATAAATGTGAGCACAGGGCTGGACTGGAGGGAGATGGGACTTAAAAAAAGACAAGTTTTGTCTCTCTGTTCACTCATACAAAAACATGCATTGTCTTGGCCAGGAGTCCTGTGTCTATGGTTGGGGTTTTAACCTGATAAATATATTCTGAAGGAACTTCAGAATGGAAGAAATAAAATGATCAGGGGAGTGAAGAGGCTTGACAGAATAAAAAGATAGACTCTTCAAAAAGATGAAGGTGAACTGGGAAAATGGTGAATTATTTAACATCAAGATTAGAAGTTTATAACATCAAATCCCAGTTTAGTAAGGATACTTGTTAGAGCTTGAAATAAACAGTCATTTAAAATGAATTTCTAATCTAACCATTGTTTTAGACATATGAGACACATTGTCTTAGGTTATGATATCAGCTAAGATGTGGTAGATAATAGAAAGGGTCTGGTTAATTCATGTCTCATAGTTCTGACACATAGACTTTCCAGATCTCTCTTTGACAGTTTATTAGCCAGAACTGCTTTATTTGGAAGTGATGGAAACCCAACTCAAAGCCAAAAGGGATTTTTTTGCTTAGATGTCCTAAAAGCCCGGGCATGGCTACATTCAAGACTCAGACATGGTCTCTGGGATTCTCTGTCATTGGCTTTCCTGTCAGACTGCTATCTGACATTGGTTTCATCCTCAGGACAGCTCTTTTCTGGATGAAAAAGAGTGATAAGTGGCACCCGCCGACCACAAAGTCTAGCTCTGGGCCTGGAAGAAGAGAGCCTGGTGGAGGATTTCTGGTTGACCTTGCTTGTGGTCATGTGCCCTCTCCTGACACTGTGCTGAGGGGGTGATGCGGGAGGACGGCAGTGAGCAGTCCAGTCTTGCTCATCTCAGAGGCCAGAGGGAGGATGGGACGTTGTGATTGATAGTCCTACTCAGACCTTGTGGGGTTGCTGAAAGCTGTTCCCCATCAGAAGGAATGGTGCTAGAGAGACAAAACAATATCCAGTATGAATCAGTCACCAAAAGTGCCAAAGTGCCAGAGTTCTGCCTCCTGTTCTGATTTTTGAGCAGATGAATGGGAGGATTTTTTTTTTTTTTTTTTTTTCCCATTGAATGGGAGGATTTTTGACTGGGAGGATATTGGTTATCTTTCCCCTAGAGAATAACTTCTAATTAAAAGAAAAGCCTTGGAGAATCCATAACAGCAAATGTTGATAAAGCATATGAAGGGGGATAATTAGAAGTATGAGATTAACAGATATATACTACTATATATAAAATAGATAAGTAGCAAGAATTTATTGCATAGCATAGAAGCTATATTCAGTATCTTATAACAACCTATAATGAAAAATAATCTGGAAAAAAATATAAAATTGAATCACTTTGCTGTACTCCTGAAACTAACATAATATTGTAAATCAACCATATTTCAATTTTTTTTAAAAAAGCATATTAGAGGTAGATGATTTAAAAATTATCTTTTATTCAGTTTTAATTAGAAAGTAATTTTATGTGAGTTTATATAAATCATTTTCTGCATATGTGTGTTTTAAACAAACACTATTGTATTAGACTAATTTTAAATTAGACTGGACTAGTTAGAACCTAATTTTTCATCTTAACATACTGGAGTGATTACAATAAGATAATCAGCTATTTCTTAAAAGCAAAAATAAACAAATGGGACCTAATGAAAATTAAAAGCTTTTGCACAACAAAGGAAACTATAAGTAAGGTGAAAAGACAGCCCTCAAATTGGGAGAAAATAATAGCAAATGAGGAAACAGACAAAGGATTAATCTCAAAAATATACAAGCAACTCCTGCAGCTCAATTCCAGAAAAATAAATGACCCAATCAAAAAATGGGCCAAAGAACTAAACAGACATTTCTCCAAAGAAGACATACAGATGGCTAACAAACACATGAAAAGATGCTCCACATCACTCATTATCAGAGAAATGCAAATCAAAACCACAATGAGGTACCATTACATGCCAGTCAGGATGGCTGCTATCCAAAAGTCTACAAGCAATAAATGCTGGAGAGGGTGTGGAGAAAAGGGAACCCTCTTACACTGTTGGTGGGAATGCAAACTAGTACAGCCACTATGGAAAACAGTGTGGAGATTTCTTAAAAAACTGGAAATAGAACTACCATATGACCCAGCAATACCACTTCTGGGCATACACACTGAGGAATCCAGATCTGAAAGAGACACGTGCACCCCAATGTTCATCGCAGCACTGTTTATAATAGCCAGGACATGGAAGCAACCTAGATGCCCATCAGCAGATGAATGGATAAGGAAGCTGTGGTACATATACACCATGGAATATTACTCAGTCGTTAAAAAGAATGCATTTGAATCAGTTCTAATGAGATGGATGAAACTGGAGCCCATTATACAGAGTGAAGTAAGCCAGAAAGATAAAGAACGTTACAGTATACTAACAGATATATATGGAATTTAGAAAGATGGTAACGATGGCCCTATATGCAGGGCAGAAGAAGAGACGCAGAAGTACAGAACAGACTTTTGAACTCTGTGGGAGAAGGTGAGGGTGGGATGTTTCGAAAGAACAGCATGTATATTATCTATGGTGAAACAGATCACCAGCCCAGGTGGGATGCATGAGTCAAGTGCTCGGGCCTGGTGGGCTGGGAAGACCCAGAGGAATCGGGTGGAGAGGGAGGTGGGATGGGGGACCGGGATGGGGAATACTTGTAACTCTATGGCTGATTCATATCAATGTATGACAAAACCCACTGAAAAATAAAAAATTAAAAAAAAAAAAAAGATAATCAGCTATTTCTTTAAGGATACACTGTCACTTTAAAATTTTTTTATAGCAGTACTTAAAACAAATTTTAAACCAGTTTGATCTCTCTATGCTCAAGCTGAAAAATATCTTCTAGTTTGCTAAGCATCATGCTCAGGTTGGAAACAGAACTACTAGAGATATTTTCCATGAAATTATATTTTATGTACATTTATGTACATTTTACATAAAATGTAATTTTAATAGTGCATTTTATTAATAATAAACTTGGGTCAAAACCTGAATTAAACTTTCATCAATTTAGAATTTGTATTCATTAAAATCTTATTTTGGAGATGGGAAGTTAAACCCACTAGAACTAATGTTGTATCTTAACCCAGCCTTCCTGTTTATACTCATTTTGTTCATTCTAACAAAGATTTCTCAGCTTCTGCACTATTCTGTTTTCTGGGGATATGTCTTGTGTGTTGTAGGATATTTAATGGCATCTCTCACCTTTATCTGCTAGATCCAGTAGCATCCCCCACCCACAGTTTTGACAACTGATCCATGTTGTCTATAGACGTTGCCTAATGTTCCCCAGGGAGCAATCCCTGCTCCCCTGACTCTGCTTGAGAACCACTGCGCTAGATCTTAAGACTTGGATTAGGGTAGGAAAAGTGGGAAAGAGTTAAAAATAAAAATGGAGATTAATTGGAAAAACTTTTAAAAATGGACTGTTTAGTAATACCTCTTCTGCTAATAAGAATGTTATATTATAGATAATTGAGAGAATATAGAAAAGCATAAAGGAAAATTTTGTAAAAACTAATTATACCATCCAGAGATTATAATTTTCAACCATTAATTTACTTCCTTAAGTCTTTTATCTATTTATCTTGATATTTTTATGATTTTTAAGCTTTATATATATTGAGATAATTTTTATATTATAAATATTTCTTTATTCAAAAAATTTAAAGCAAAATTTTTTAGACTGTGCTGTGCAGCCTGTAGAATCTTAGTTCCCTAACTAGGGATTGAACCCATGTCCCCTACATTGGGAGCTTGGACTTTTAACCACTGGGAGTCCTATAAAATATTCACTAAAAATGTTTTTGATGGCTGTATAATATTCCATCACCAGATGTACCATAAATTATCTACCGTAATTTATTTTCACTGTGGGCTTCCCTGGTGTCTTTTTGGTAAAGAACCCACCTGCCAGTATAGGAGACATGAGTTCAATCCCTGGGTTGGAAAGATTCCCCAGAAGAGAAAATGCCACCCACTCCCATATTCTTGCTTGAGAGATCCCATGGGTCAAGAAACCTGGCAGGCTACAATCCATGGGTTGAAAAGAGTCTGACATAATTTAGTGACTTAACACTACCACCACTACCACCAATTTTCACTGTAAAACAAAATGTGCTATGATGCACATTTGTTGTACATAAATCTTTGCTTGCATTAGTAAGCTTTAGTCAATTTCAGACTCTACATCTCTCTGGCAAGTGTTGGCATTTACAATTTTTCAGGGTAGGGTATTGATATTTATTTCATTTTAAAAATAGCACTTTTTATGTATGTTGCTTCAGGGCTAGGATGACCAGATGTCCCATTTCTGTGAGATGCCTTCTGCCATCCAGTACCTTTATTCTGTCTGGAAAAATCCTCTTGGAATAGAATAAAAAAGCTCATTATAAAAACTAGTCCTTTTGGAAATCTCAGCTATTTACTTTTCCTGACAATTTTCCTTATTGTTGTTCTTATTCACTGTTTCTCCTTGATCTTGGGTGAATCTGGGTCAGAAAGTATAATAGAATTAGAAATATTTTTAAAAAGGGAAAGAAAAAAAACTCCATGACGCTGCTGTCTTAAAGTATAAACATTTACATTGTATCATGAAAATTACCTGAATATATGTTATTTCATTATAAACAACATATCCTTCTAATTAGAGCAAACTACTATTTTTCTGGAGCGGTCAGAGGATGAGTTTTTCTTCAGTGAGCCGTTAAGAACCTGAGACCTTCTGCACAGCTACCTGGGCTTCTCAGGTGACTCAGTGGTAAAGAATCTGCCCGCCACTGCAGGAGACGCAAGAGATGCGGGTTTGATCTCTCAGTTGGGAAGATTCCCTGGAGTAGGAAATGGCAACCCACTGTAGGTATTCTTGCCTGGAAAATTCCATGAACAGAGGAACCTGGACGGCTACAGTTCATGGGGTTGCAAGAGGTCGGACACCACTGAGCGACTGAGCACACACCTCTTTTAAAGCAATTAGGATGGAACAAAACAGACCAGTGATAAAGACATCACTGTAAAATGGAGTCTTCATACATAGAAGGGGTTTCGGGGTTTGTGAGGCCTGCTGGCATTGCTTGGTGTAACAGCCCACTTTAAGGACTGGTAGCCACAAATGTGGTTGGAGGTTGATTGTGCGGAGATTTAGGTACTGAAGACATAGGAAATTTGAGTTGAAGCCTTAGCATCCTTGGAAGTTCTTTGCTCTTCTTCCTCCACTAAAACTTAGAAATTTACCTTATTTAGTTTTCATTTGTTTTCTTCTAAAAACTGTGACTTGCATAAATGCATGATTCCATGGCAGTATATTGACAAATCATAGTGGTTAATATTTACTGAGGCCTTACTATGGACCAGACTGTTCAGAGGACTTTGTTACAACTGTTCCTTCCTTGGCTTCCACCTCTCCCAGTACCTGCAACTCAGGCAGTGCATCATAGCTATCAAGGCATGGACTCTACACTTGAATTCTGGTTTGAATCTTGGGTTCACTATTCACTATCTCTGTGACCTTAACATTTCTGTGCCTCAATTTTGTCATTTTTATAATGGGGATAACAATATCTACTTCATGAAATAGAGAAGCTCTATATAGTCAGCAACAACAAGACTGGGAGTTGACTGTGGCTCAGATCACGAGCTCCTTATTGCCAAATTCAGACTTAAATTGAAGAAAGTAGGGAAAACCACTAGACCATTCTGATATGACCTAAATCAAATCTCTTATAATTATACAGTGGAAGTGAGAAATAGTTTCAAAGGACTAGATCTGATAGAGTGCCTGAAGAACTATGGATGGAGGTTCATGACATTGTACAGGAGACAGGGATCAAGACTATCCCCCCAAAAAAGAAATGCAAAAAGCAAAATGGCTGTCTGAGGAGGCCTTACAAATAGCTGTGAAAAGAAGTGAAAAGCGAAGGAGAGAAGGAAAGATATACCCATTTGAATGCAGAGTTCCAAAGAATAGCAAGGAGAGATAAGAAAGCCTTCCTCAGTGATCAGTGCAAAGAAATAGAGGAAAACAGTACAATGGGAAAGACTAGAGATCTCGTCAAGAAAGTTAGAGATACCAAGGGAACATTTCAGGCAAAGATGGGCTCAATAAAGGACAGAAATGGGATGGGCCTAACAGAAGCAGAAGATATTAAGAAGAGGTGGCAAGAATACACAGAAGAACTGTACAAAAAAGATCTTCATGACCCAGATAATCATGATGGTGTGATCACTCACCTAGAGCCAGACATCCTGGAATGTGAAGTCAAGTGTCCTTAGGAAGCATCACTACGAACAAAGCTAGTGGAGGTGATGAAATTCCAGTTGAGTTATTTCAAATCCTAAAAGATGATGCTATAAAAGTGCTACACTCAGTATATCAGCAAATTTGGAAAACTCAGCAGTGGCCACTGGAAAAGGTCAGTTTTCATTCCAATCCCAAAGAAAGGCAATGCTGAAGAATACTCGAACTACTACACAATTGCACTCATCTCACACGGTAGTAAAGTAATACTCAAAATTCACCAAGCCAGGCTTTAGCAATATGTGAACCGTGAACTTCCAAATGTTCAAGTTGGTTTTAGAAAAGGCGGAGGAATCAGATATCAAGTTGCCAACATCCGCTGGATCATCAAAATAACAAAAGGGTGCCAAGAAACATCTATTTCTGCTTTATTGACTATGCCAAAGCCTTTGTGTGGATCACAATAAACTGTGGAAAATTTTGAAAGTGATGGAATAGCAGACCACCTGACCTGCCTCTTGAGAAATGTGTATGCAGGTCAGGAAGCAACAGTTAGAACTGGACATGGAACAACAGACTGGTTCCAAATAGGAAAGGAGTATGTCAAGGCTGTATATTGTCACCCTCCTTATTTAACTTATATGCAGAGTACATCATGAGAAACACTGGGCTGGATGAAGCACAAGCTGGAATCAAGATTTCTGGGAGAAATATCAATAACCTCAGATATGCAGATGACACCACCCTTATGGCAGAAGTGAAGAAGAACTAAAGAGCCTGTTTTGAAAGTGAACGAGAAGAGTGAAAAAGTTGACTTAAAGTTCAACATTCAGAAAACTAAGATCATGTCATCTGATCCCATCACCTCATGGCAAATAGATGGGGAAGCAGTGAGAGACTTTATTTTTGGGGGGTCCAAAATCACTGCAGATGGTGACTACAGCCGTGAAATTAAAAGACACTTACTCTTTGAAAGGAAAGTTATGACCAGCCTAGATAGCATATTAAAAAACACAGACGTTACTTTGCCAACAAATGTCCATCTAGTCAAGGCTATCATGTTTCCAGTCGTCATGTATGGATGTGAGAGTTGGACTATAAAGAAAGCTGAGTGCTGAAGAATTGATGCATTTGAACTGTGGTGTTGGAGAAGACTCTTGAGAGTCCCTTGGACTGCAAGGAGATCCAACCAGTCCTTCCTAAAAGAGATCAGTCCTGAGTGTTCATTGGGAGGACTGATGTTGAAGCTGAAACTCCAATACTTTGGCCACCTGATGCGAAGAGCTGACTCGTTTGAAAAGACCCTGATGCTGGGAAAGATTAAAGGCGGGAGAAGGGGACGACAGAGGATGACATGGTTGGATAACGTCACCAACTCGATGGACATGAGTTTGAGTAAACTCCGGGAGCTGGTGATAGACAGGGAGGCCTGGTGTGCTGCAGTTCATGGGGTCACAAAGAGTTGGAGTCAGCTGAGCGACTGAACTGGACTAATGCACTTCTAAACGTTGGCGATTACTATTGTTGCTGTCCAGCTCCAGCTGTCATTCTCCGTTCTGTCATGCTGCTTTGTCCTCTTCATAAGCTCAGCTACCTCATATTGCCCCTTAGAGACCGGGGCTCCTCGGCTCTGTCCTTGACCTTCCCTTCCTCCCACTGTGGCCAGATCGGCTCCTGATGAGTCAGGACCAGCCTTGTGCTGATGACTTCCAAATCTGTTTCTGACCTACTTGCTCTCCCTCTAAACAACAAACTGCCTTATGGCCATCTTTAGAAGCATCTCAAACCTAAGGTATTTAAAATTGAGCTTGTCATCTCCTCCCTCTTCATGCCACTGTACCCTACTTAACTTCTCCATTTTAGTTTTTCTATCTTTAAGATAGGATAATAGTAATTTAATGCAGAGCACTTAAAGGGATCCCTGGTACATATTTAAGAAATTTGAGCCACTCTGATTGTTGTTATTTACTTTCTTTGTGTGGTGAATAGCATCAACATCTAATCCAAAACTCTAACCGAAAGCTTAGAAATTATCTTGACTTTCTCCCCCCCCATTCCCATCCTACTCTAACTGATCAGTTTCCTTTTCCTGGTAGTGTTTTTACTCTGTTTTCATCCTTATTGTTTCTTTCCTGAATCCCCAAATAGTGTCCTAAGCAATTTTTGCTATTTCTTCCTGTGATCTGTTTTTCATTGTGCTGCCGGAGTGATTATGTAATGCACATATCTGATCCTATCACTCTCTGTCCTGAAAATTCCTCAGCGATATCCCCATTGAATTTTGTCTTGAGAATAAATTTATTGATGTAGTGCTTCCTAAACTTTGGTGTCCATCTGAATCACTTTGGTCTCATTCAAGTAGAGATTCTGATGAAGATCTGGGGTGGGGGTGGCGGTGGGGGTGGGGCAAGACAACTAACAGCTTCCAGGTGATGCTGGTGTTGCTGGATTGAAGGCCATACCCCTGGTGGTGAGGCTGCGATGCGCGGGGCTCTTCCTAACTTACCTTCACCCTGGGACTGCCTCATCACTTGTGTTTCCCTAGGGGCATTCAGGTCTTCACTTGAAGTCAGGAGCTCTCCAGGTGCCTTCTTGCTGCTTTGGAGCATTCCCCTTGCCTGGCTTTCTCTACTCTTTGTGGGTAGGTTCCCCAGACATGGTCTGGCTAAGATGCCCCTTTATCCTGACACCTACCACCCTGCATTACAGTTGCCTATCTCCTTGTACATCTCTGAGCACCATAAGGACAAGGGAGATATCTTGTTTTGATTACAATTTTTATTGAGATATAATTCACATACAATGCAGTTCATCTATTTAAAGCATGGAATTTAGTGGTTCTCATCTGTTTTTTGACCCAGCATCTAGACCAAGGTTTGGTCTAATAACAAGCCCACAATTCAAATACATTAATTAAATAACATAAAAGTACCATTGGCAATTTTTCTCTAAATCTTCCTCTCCATACCTGTTTTTTTGGAATTGAGCATTTTAGCATTCATATCATCTTACTTATTCATCAGTAACTCTTCATGAGGCTTTCCTGGTGTCTCAACAGTAAAGAATCCACTTGCAATGCAGGAAACTCAGTTTTGATCCCTGGGCTGGGAAGATCCCCTGAAGAGGATGGCAACCCACTCTAGTATTTTCGTCTGGGAAATCCCATGGACAGAGGAGCCTGGCAGGCTGCAGTCCATAGAGTCACAAAGAGTCAGACATGACTTAGCGACTAAACAACTATTAATTACTCTTACTGAGCTTCCTCCTCCCAGCCCACACTCCTCTTTTTGGCACCAGGGATGGGATCCACTTTATTTTTCTCTTGGTAAGTTTTGATGCGTAGTTATAAATCACTGTCCCTTGTTCTCCAGTCCTTCCAGTTCTGTTTTCAGTTCATGCTGTAACAAGCAGTACTGACCCAAGGCACAGATCTCAACATGCTGCTTTCTTGCTCAAGATCGGTGGCTGGTCCCCAGTCCACCCCCTCCCCCTCAAAGTGCCTGCTATTAGAATGAACTGATTCCTTAGCCTGACATTCAAGACTTTTTCTAGGTCTAATCTCTTGATTTGGCATTTTACAACACTGGAGTTCTTAGACTTTCTTAGTTCTTAAATGTAGCAATCATCTGAAATACTTTTTAAAATGTAAATTTCTGAGTTCTGCCTCCAGAAATTGATACAGTGATTTTTAGAGTCCTGAGAATGTTTTTCACCAACGTGCCAGAAGGGATTCTGATGCAGGTGGGCTGTGGATGCCCTCTCTCAGATGCTGAAGCAACCTTGCTGCTAGAGGCTATGTTCCAGCTTTGCTTCACTCTGGATTTTGTTCACCGTGTTTCCCTCTCGTGTCTATGTGTGTGTGCTCAGCTGCTCAGTTCTGTCCGACTCTGCATGGACTGTAGCCCACCAGGCTCCTCTATCCGTGGAATATTTCAGGCAAGAATACTGAAGTGGGTTGCCATTTCCTTCTCCAGGGAATCTTCTCGACCCAGGGATTGAACCTGAGTCCCTTGTGTCTCCTGCATTGGCAGGAAGATTTTTTTACCACTAGCACCAGCTGTGAAGCACCCTTTTTTCTTCTTGCCACCTAGCAAAGCTCAATAAGAGTTAATGGAATTGGACTATTTGTTGAGTGGTGGTGATGAGTTTTTTTTTAATTGTAAGATGACATTACTGTAGACATATTTTCAGTCCATTTTTCCCCCCCGGCTATCCTTAATGTTTTACTTTTAATAGAATATGTGAGAAGACCTGGCATATAGTAGTGACCCAGTAAATCATTTTGCTATTTTTAAAGGCAACTGGAAAAACTGCCTCACTTATATTAAAACTTAATTGAGAGTCTTCTATGGTGAAAGATGTTCCATTACTTTTACTAATAATAGGTGTGAAATAGCATAAGAAATGACTTGCAAAATTACTTTGGGAGCTTATTTATTTATAGTTTTAAAATTTTTAGTTTTTTTTTTTTAATTTTAGTTTAAAAATTTTTTTATGGGAGCTTTTAAAAAAATATAACAAAAAAACTGTAAAAATAATGAATGTGCAGTGCAGAACCTTTGAAAATTCAGAAATACAAAAGAAAAAATTATATGTAATCTCACTATCCTTAGATACTTTTAATATTTGATGTAAGTAAGTGATTTTTTGTGTGTGCGTATATTTTCTTTATCAAAACAGTTTATTTTGTGCAGACTATTTTGTAGCAAGATTTTTTTTCTCTAAAGACTATGTTTTAAACATTTTCCTCTACCAGTACTGTTTTGATCTCCTTGGAGATCAATCCTAAGGGAAATTAACCCTGAATATTCATTGGAAGGACTGATGCTAAAGCTGAAGCTCCAACACTTTGGCCACCTGATGTGAAGATCTGACCTATTGGAAAAGACCCTGATGCTGGAAAAAATTGAAGGCAGAAGGAGAAGGGGACGACAGAGGATGAGATGGCTGGATGGCATCACTGACTCAATAGACATGAGTTTGAGCAAGCTCCGGGGGATGGTGAAGGACAGGGAAGCCTAGTGTGCTGCAGTCCAGGGGATCGCAAAGAGCGACTGAACAACACAGCAACAATACCAGTTCATATTCTTAAATACTGTGTTTTTTAATGCTTCCGAGTATTATGTTGCATGAATTAGTCATGTTATTCAACCAATCCCCTATGATAAGTATGTCCAATTTTTTGACAGTTTAACTAAAGAGACTCAAAAGCTTTTGTGTGTTCCTTTAAAAAGAAACCAATTGTAGTTGACAATGAATCTGACTATAATTACAGAACATCCCATTTTTCTACAATAATAATATTGGTGCAAAAACTTGATTATCATATCAATGTTAAGAAGATTAATCCAGTTAGAGCTTAGAAGGACTAAAAAAAAAAAAATGCAGGAGTATCAAAGCACTCAGGAATAAATCCTTAAATACAACTACATATTTGGTATATTAGAGTGTGTCAGTCACAACAGCCTGCTAGAAGGAAATTCTCCAGACTAGAGAGTTAGATAGATCAAGGTTATTGATCACTGTGCCAGGGGAATGAAGCTGTAGGTTAGCTCCAACCTGAGAGGACAGTGGGTCTCTTCCTTCTCCAGGACTTTGGAAATCATATAGAGGGATAAATTGTGCTGAAGTCAACACATTTCTGTACCTGCCTATTCTTGTTAGTCGAGGAGACTATCCCTGACTAATTAAAGCCATTTGAAATTTGCCAAGTTCCTGCATCCATATTTAATGACGGGACAGCCTGATTGCTCAGAATATGTTGGATTTAGAAATAAAAAGTTGACTTAGGCTAAAGGGAAAAGAGTTATATAGCAGAGGCAGTTATTAAAAACAAACAAATCACATTTACTAAGTAACATGGGAAATAATCTCTGAGACATGAGATCTTGAAAAGTCTGAAAAGGAGTCTTTTTGTTAATGTATTTAAAATAGACCCCCTTGGTTTACAAATACTTATAATTTGTTTCCAACTGAAATATGTTGGGAAACTGGGCAAAGGCTCTTAGGGGCCGGTTTCTTCAGCAGACATTGAGTCCCTTTGGGGCAGAAGTGGTACCTCTTTGGGTCCAGTAGTTTTCTGAGTCAGTGTCAAGAATGATGCCTTATGCTCAAGAAAGTTGGAATACTCTGTGGACCATGCAAAGTTGCCTCCTCGGTTACTGCCCGACGGAGTCTTCCGGGTCCAGTTTGTCCCTTGGAGCCAGGGCTCCCACTGTGGTGCGTTTAATAAAGTGAAAGTGAAAGTCACACAGTCATGTCCGACTCTTTGGGACCCCATAGGCAATACAGTTCATGGACTTCTCCAGGCCAGAATACTGGAGTGGGTAGCCTATTTCTTCTCCAGCGGATCTTCCTGACCCAGGAATCAAACTGGGGTCTCCCACATTGCAGGCAGATTCTTTACCAGCTGAGCTATCAGGGAAGCCCCATGTTTAATAAGGATGTGGACAAAACATGCAGAGTGCAATTGAACTGGTTAGAGTAAGGATTGGGGTGTGTCATCTGAGTTTATGAAAACCTACATTGTGGAGTCATTTAGAAGAACTTATTACCAGTTTAAAAAATCTGTAAGAGTCCACTGTAATCTCTGTCATTCTGTATATTAAACCTAGATGCTTAAAATATTGCTTTTCTTAAGGTTAAACATCTCCTGTATTCTTATTTGGGCTGCATATCTGTTGGTTATTTTTCAGGATTTTCTAAGGTAACTATTATAGGCTGGTGAAATTTAATAAGTCTGAATGGGTAGAGGCCAAATTAATTGTTATAAAAAAATATGGATAAAATAGAGCCACTACACATGATTCCAGCTCACAAATTGCTTCTTTTGGGTGGCAATTAAGATTTTGTAAGTCTGAAATTATATAGTTTGATTTTATTCAGAATGTGGTCAATATATATACACAAAGTCACAGTTAGAGCACCAGAACTACCTCTGTGCATGCTTTTCACTTTAGTCAATTTAATTCCTTAAGTAGTCAGTTGTCCTTTGGTTTTCATTCTTCACTGTCACAGCACAGTGACATCAGATGCAGCTGGAGCTTAAAGAAGAAGGGTTGTGTTAATTAATTCCAGTGGAACAAAAACTGCCTCAAATAGTTAATGGAATACAGTCTCATTAAAAGACTTTAGAACTTTTTTCCCAAGGACTCGAGGAGAATGGCACAGACTGTTCACTCGAGACCATTGTCAGCTACCGGTGCAGCTCCCAGTCCTCGTCCAGTGGTTCTGATTTCAACATTGGCCATTCGAGCCGTGCGGTTATCTTCTCCTGAGGCGCTCTCTTTGCCTTCAGTGACAGTTTTCAAGAAAGAAGTTCATGAACTTAGGCTTTGTCACAATCTAAAAATGGCCTCTATTTTATTGTTTTATTTATAGCTGTCATATTTTAGTTTAAATACAGTTGACCTAGCAAGCAAACATTTGTGTGTACAAGTAGGGTGGCACATACCAGGTCAGGTTGCCTGCTGGGTTATTGGAGGGAAGAAGAGGCTATGTATGTTCCCATCATTGTTTCTGTCAGCTGATCTTGCTATTATAAGGTTCTTTCTTTTTTTTTTTCCTTTTTTGTCTTCCAAATAGTTAAGGAAAGTGGGATTATTGGACTGAGAAAGCCAGAGTTAGGGAAAACCGGGTTGAGAAATAAGTAGGAAGATCTTTTTCCCATGTGATTAATTATCTTGGTTTTCCAACTCAACATTTTATAATCAGTAGAAGCTTGCATTCTGTGACCTATCCTCTGAAGACACTGCCTTTGAGCAGACTAGAAACTGTAATCTACTTTCAGTTTTAATAATAGTTGAAAGGGGGCTTCCCTGGTGGCTCAGAGGATAAAGTGTCTGCCTGCAGTGCGGGAGACCTGGGTTCGATCCCTGGGTTGGGAAGATCCCCTGGAGAAGGAAATGGCAACCCACTCCAGTACTCTCCCCTGCAAAATTCCACGGACAGAGGAGCCTGGTAGGCTACATTGGAATTGCAGTGATCCCGCATGACTGAACAACTTCAGTAGTTAAAAGGGGAATAAGAAGAAATTAACACATAACATGTAGTTTATAGTTTTTTTCTTTAACAGATAAAAAAGGTCTACATTTTGTTGTGTTGTTGAAAACATGTTCAAAAGATTATGGACTTACAGATGCAACAGGGGAAGAAGAGGGTAGGACAAATCAAGAAACTTGCACTGACATATATACACTTTGCTCTTGTTCAGTTATTGTGTCTGACTCTTTGTGACCCCGTGCACTGTAGCATGCCAGGCTTTAAACTATCGTGTGTAAGAAAGATAGCTAGTGGAAAGCTACTATATAACACAGGGAGCTCAACCTCGTGCTCTGTGACAGCCTAGAGAGATGGGATAGGAGAAGGGAGGGAGGCTGAAGAAGGAGGGGATATTTGTAAAATTATGGCTGATTCACATTGTATGGCAGAACAACACAACATTGTAAAGCAATTATCCTCCATTTAAAAAAATTTTTTAAAGATTTTATGTAGGTTCCAGAGCTGCATTTTTGGTAGCATAATAATGAAGATATAAAGAAAAATAAATGTAAACATATATACATATCATAAAAATGTATTTTAAAAAAGACTGAAAAGGATGGTTTGAGACTGGGAGATTTGGGTATGATATCCCACATATGTGTTACCATGTGTGGGGCAGACAGGGTTATGTCTGGGAAGGGAACCAGCCCAGTAACTCAAGGAACCAATGACTTGCTTACAAATAATTTTGGCCCTTGTGCTGTAGAGATGGTACACTCAGAGTAGATGAAACAGAGGAGGGGTCAGAACAAGCAGGGCTAATAGAGATATATAGTTCTGTTTCTACTTTTGTTTGTATGCTGTATTGTGATATCTTTTTTTGGTTGTCGTTTTGTTAGGTTAGTTGTAATTTTTATCTAAGCTTCTCAAATTAGCTATAGAGCATTTGGATTATTTGTCTAGGTTTTGGAAAGGTGTGATATGATTGAAACAGCTCTTCCACTTTAGGATTTGTGTGAATCAGATACACTATGAAAAGGAAGTAGAGATAAGACTATTTAAGTATATAAACAAGAGTTAAGCTTTATAAATCTGGATGCATTGAATAACAAATACATAAAATGAATGGGAAATACTGAGAACAAATAAGGTAACAGTAACATGGCATGTTTAAAGGTGTGGTGTCCAGTATTAGGTTGAGTTTTTTCCAGTGTGACTAGAGGCAAATAGTGGAGGCACGCACTCACGGGGCAGCTCGGAGGCTTTATATATGTGTGTATGCAAAGCCTTACTTAGCCCAGTACTTGCTGCATCATGTTGCTGTTCAGTCGCCCAGCTGTATCCAACATTTTGCGACCCCATGGACTGCAGCACGCCAGGCCTCCCTGTCCCTCACCATCTCCTGAAGTTTGGGCTTCCCTGGTGGCTCAGATGGTGCATCATAATGGAGTCCATAATGTTAACTCTTCAGCTGATTTTATTGGCTTATGTATTTTAGATGATTTGTAAAAATTCATTTCCTTAAAAGAGAAATCATAACTCTAGATAGTTCTCTATTCTTAAAGCTTCTCGATGGTTTCAGACATGAGTTGTATACACTAATACAATTCTCCCTTCATTCTAGATGGTGTTTGACTAGCAATACTCTTTCAGTTATGTCTACAATTCAACATTGTCAGCATCTGACATAGCTGTAGCTTTCATTGCAGCCCCTTTATTATTGTTTCCTTCATCAGCATTCTCAATCTTTTTTTTTTTTCTGCCAGAAAAAGGAACTTATTCTAAACCAGGGCTCTTGCAGGTCTTGCACCTAGATGTAATTAACCAATATAACCAGCAATTTATGAATTATATAGACATGTGTCTTAAGCTTAAATTTCAAAATAATAATGGTTAAATTTCAAAAACTAGACCCAACTCTATTTTTCTTGCCAGTATAAAAGATTGAAAGGCAGATATTCCTTTTTCTAACTTTCATTATAGTTAGAGCTAGCTGTGTGGTTCAGTTTTGGTCAATGTGATATAATAAGAAATCTTCTAGAGGGCCTCTATGGGGTGGGAGTGGGTGGAAATTGCTTTTCAGATAAAAGGAACAGAAACAGGAGAATGGTTTGGCTGCATATCTTCTTTATTTCATTCAAAAGTGTGGAATATGATGTATGGAGTTGTGGCAGCAAAATTGTTGTCGTGAGATAACAAGATGGAGAATGGAAAGTTAACAAGCGGAAGTGGTAGAGCAGAAAGATAAAGAGCCTGGGTTCTCAGTGATATTTCTGAGCTCTCAGAAGAACTTTGAGGTAGCCTTCCTTAGACTTCTTGTTCATACATTATTAAAGTCCTAGTAGTTTAAGCTATTTAGTCAGACTTTTCTGTTCCTTGCAGCCGAAAGTATTCCTAACTTAAATAAGATATAGCAACTTTAATGTGAATAAAATTAATATAAATTTGTGAGTTTTTTCAATTTGTACAATGATATTTATGCACAGATAACATGGGAATATGACAGAATCCATGAACTTTATGCACAAATAGCATGGGAATATGACAGAATCCATGAACTAAAGGGTGAATTCTAATCAAGCTTTTGACATTGCAAAATATGAGCAGTAATGTCAAATAAGTTAGCTGCAGTTATAATTTATAGGTATTCTGGCTGCTTTGTGAGTCCTTTCCCATATTACCTATGACTTTTTAAAGTCTTGCTTTCCTTGGGCTTCATGATGTGAACATGACAGATGCACGGACTGAAGGTTCAATAATAAGGAAAAGCTGGGTATGAGAGAAAATAAATGGGTGGAAGACATCAATTAAAAGATGAATGTGTACAGACCATACCAGTCTTCCAGCCACGGTTGTCCCCAGGATATCCTGGAGTTCCATGTTCTGAATTCCAGTGGGGGAGGAAGAGAACAAGATATTAAAGAGGCAAAGAAGCAATAGCAGCAGCCACTGAAGGCCTGGAAGAATTCCTGGCAGATATTAAAAGCTCCTTCAACTTTGGAGTTCATTTCCACTTGGTCTGTCAGTCCTTACCTGAAGTTTATGGTGAAGCCATACCAACCGTGTGCTTAATTTGATCCTTTCAGATTTTCTAACGGTGTTGAGATGTTTGATAAGTTTGTCCATTTGGTATGAAACTTTAGAGGTAGGCAAGGAAAGGAGTACAGGTGGGAAAATATAGAGAACTCTTGAGGAGAAAAGTAGTTAGAAAATTAAGAAAATTTGACCATATCGTGAGATGAACATGGTGGTAACATTTTTCACTGAGGAACTGCTCTCACTTAAGTTTTGTCCTTTGCTGAGACTCCCAAGGAATTGCCTCTTTTGAGCATCTTTTAAAAGTTAATCATAAAGGAAGGCTCGTTTTTTGTATAACTAAAGAAATAAACCAAAATATTTTTTTGCCAGTGGCACAAAGAGAGAATTATACTTTAAATGGAGGCTGGCACTTGCAAACTCCTATACATGTTCATTTTTTGGTCATCAAGCTTGACAGCCTCTCTGTTCTCTCACTATATGTTTGGGTCATGACTGGCCTTACTGATCATGTGTTTCTGTAGATTCAGCCTTGTTTCTGGTACAGAGTGAGTGAGTGATAGTTGCTCAGTCTTGTCCGACTTTTTGTGACCCCATGGACTTTAGCCTGCCCCAGGCTACTCTATCCGTGGAATTCTCCAGGCTAGAATACTGGAGTGGGTTTGTAAAAGCACTCACTGTAGGCAGATGTGGAAGGGCTGCAACTGCAGCACTGTTAGATTTAGATCTTTTGTACAAGTGATACAGTGTGATCACAGGCTCCACTTTCCATTTCCTCCTCACTCTGTTCTTAATAGACTCTTAAGTGCTTTTGATCTTATTAGAGTCTATTTGTCTTGTGAATTTTTAAAAATTCACTTGTTGTTTACATGTATGGATACTTTCTTGACTGCTACTAAAAAGGTAATTAATATTTCATAACGATATGGATGGATGTCCAGGATATATATTAAGTAACAAAAACCAAATTGTAGTCTGTATATATGTGTATGCACATATGCCTGTGTTCTGGAACAATTTGTACTAACCTGCTTAAATTATTGAAAACAGTTATTTCCAGAGGTATGATTATGGGAGACCTTTGCTTTTTAATTTATCTATATCTATAGTATTTGGATTTTTATAATCAGCATACTTTTTTGTAATCAGAAAAAAATAAATATTTTCTGTCTCTACGTAGTTGAAATGAAGATGTTTCATAGAAACTTTTTTCGAGTTAAGAAAATTTTCTTGACAGTGTATACATGCGTATACATTAATATACATAATACATTAAAATAATTTGTAATATATTTAACATGTTTGATGCTTTCAGAACTGAGAAGTCTCACTCCTTATACTTTTTAAGCCTTGGGATGAGCATCTTGGATTAGGCATGAACTAAGAAAATTTTCTAGGGAATAGAGGAAAAAGAGGAAGGCTGCCTGTTCAATGTGATTTGAAGAATTCTGAGAGATGCTACAAATAAAGGAAAATCCATAAAGAACTCCCACAGCTCAACAACAAACAATCTGATTTTAAAATGGCCATATGACTTGAATACACATTTCTCCACAGATGTACAAATGGCTAGTAAGCCCGTGAAAAGATGTTCATTGTCATTAATCATTAGGGAAATACAAATCAAAACCACAATGAGATACTACCTCACACTCGTCGGGATGCCTACTCTCAAAAAACAAAAAATAAAAGAACAAGTGTTGGAGAGGATGTGGAGAAATTGAAACACTTGTACACTGTTGGTGAGAATATAAAATAATGTGTCCACTGTGTAAAGCTGTAAGACAGTTGCTCAAAAAATTAGCATAGAATTGCCATCCAATTCAGTAATGCTGCTTATGGGTATATACCCAAAGAATTGAAAGCAGGGTCTCACAGAGATATTTGTACACCTGTGTCCAACCACCACCACCATATTCCTGGCAGCATTATTCATGATATCCAAAATGTGAAAGCGCTCCAAGTGTCCAACAACAGATAGTTGTGTGTGTATATATATACCCAGACACACACAACAGAACATTATTCAGCCTTAAAAAGGAAAGACATTCTGACACAAGTTATAATGCAGGTGAACCTTGAGGGTATTAGACCAAAAAAAATAAACCAGTTACAAAGTGATAAATACTATATGATTCCACTTATATGAGGTATAAAGAGTCAAATTAATAGAGACAAAATAAAATGGTGGTTGACAGCCCTGAAGGAAAGGATGAATGGAGAGTTACTGTTTAATAGGCACAGAATTTCAGTTTTGGAAGATGAAAAAGTTGTGTGAATGGATGGGAGTGATGGTATCACAACAGTATGAATGCACATAATACTACCGAACTGTATATTTTTAAATGGTGAAGATGGTAAATTTTACATTATGTGTACTTTACCACACCTAAAAATAATAAAAGTAGTAAATAAAACTCATTAATGCTTCAGAATCTTCTCTTCTAATAATATTCTTAGATATTCTCTTTGCAAGTTGTTCTTTTATGAGCATAAATATTTATGATGTCTTATTGTGAGCAAGTATCAGTCCTTTCTTTAGTGATAATGAGACAGGTAGTGGGAGGACATATCTGGAGCTAGGGTTGAAGGTAAAAGGGCAAAAGTGAAAGTGTTAATTGCTCAGTTGTGTCCAACTTTTTCAGTTCAGTTCAGTCGCTCAGTTATGTCCGGCTCTTTGCGACCCCATGGACTGCGGCACGCCAGGCCTCCCTGTCTGTCACCGACTCCTGGAGTTTACTCAAACTCATGCCCATTGAGTCAGTGATGCCATCCAACCATCTCATCCTCTGTTGTCCCCTTCTCCTCCTGCCCTCAATCTTTCCCAGCATCAGGGTCTTTTCAAATGAGACAGTTCTTCACATCAGGTGGCCGAAGTATTGGAGTTTCAGCTTCAACATCAGTCCTTCCAATGAATATTCAGGACTGATTTCCTTTTGGATGGACTCTCAAGTGTCTTCTCCAACACCACAGTTCAAAAGCATCAATTCTTCAGCGCTCCCCTTTCTTTATAGTCCCCTTTCTTTATATTCACATCCATACATGACCACTGGAAAAACCATAGCCTTGACTAGATGGACCTTTGTTGGCAAAGTAATGTCTCTGTTTTTTAACATGCTGTCTAGGTTGGTCATAACTTTTCTTCAAAGGTGTAAGCATCTTTTTATTTCTTGGCTGCCGTCACCATCTGCAGTGATTTTGGAGCCCCCAAAAATAAAGTCTGCCACTGTTTCCACTGTTTCTCCATCTATTTGCCATGAAGTGATGGGACCAGATGCCATGATCTTAGTTTTCTGAATGTTGAGCTTTAAGCCAACTTTTTCACTTTCTTCTTTCACTTTCATCAAGAGGCTCTTGAGTTCTTCACTTTCTGCCATAAGGGTGTTATCATCTGCATATCTGAGATTATTGATATTTCCAACTTTTTGCAACCCCATTAACTGTAGCCCACCAGGCTCCTCTGTTCATGAGATTTCCCAGGCAAGAATACTGGAATGGGTTGCTGTTCCCTTCTCCAGGAGATCTTCCCACCCCAGGGATCAAACCCAGGTCTCCTGAATTGCATATTCTTTACTATTTGAGCTTCCAGGGAAGCCCAAAAAGGGCAAAGGAAAAAATACTTTGAGCCACTAAAAATAATTTAAGTTGCATTACAATTTTGTCTTCGCCTGTCCTAGCCACACAAAGCCTTGAATTCAGTAGCATCTCCAGTGTTAGTAAGAATCTAAAGTGATATTTTATCTTTGATATGCTTTATAGAATTTTAGACTGCATTTCTGGACCAGCAAGTCATTTATAGAGATTCATCAAATATTTACTCATGTTTTTCCATTAGAAGTTAAAGCAGGTGATTTTTTTTAGATAGTGATCTTGGTATTGGGCTGATTTTTCTTTATTAGATATATGCCTTGAAATTGATTTTTTTTTTCAGCCTTCCTCCTTTTGTAATGTATAATTTAAAGGCTTTTTTTCCCCCCACATTTTTCAAAAGCATTTATTAAGAAACGGGGAGGGGGAGGTGAATAAAAGGTATAAAGTACACAATCAAAGGAATGAAAGAGTTTACAACATAGCTTCTTCAGGTCATTGGCAACTAAGAAATATTTTCTGGCCCGACACCAAGGGTATGGAGGCCCCAATTCCATTTTCAATCCCATTTTTCTTGGCTGCTAACCCAACCAGCTCAAAACACCCTCCGAAGAGAAGTCAGATTGCCTTTCAAAACCTCCCCAAACTACTTCCCAGTTGCCTTTACAGCCCTTCTCTGCCTGGTTCCAGATTCCTTACCTAGGCTTCGGGTGAGGTCAGCCAGACCCTGCTGAGCCCTCTCCACTCTTCCAGTCACTCTGTGGTCCCTTCATCTATTTCTTTTCCCATCTGGATTCATTTAATTAAACTACATTCATGAACCAGTTGGGCTGGCTTGATCTGTTGCCTTTGGTCAGGTTACCTGTTTTTCTAAGCCTACATCTGAACTTGCTCTTTCTCCTGTTGGGAACAACTTCTTGAGCAGTGTCTCTGGCAGCTCCCTGCCCCAGTCAGTCCAAGGCTACTGTCTCCCCCAGACAGTACTCTGCACCCCCATCCAACCTCCCACTTAACTTCCAGGTGGCTCTAGTTCTCAGCTAGCCCGTCTAGGTGGTGGTTTAGTCACTATGTTATGTCTTGACTCTTGAGGCCTCATGGACTATAGTCACCAGGCTTCTCTGTCCATGGGATTCTCCGGGCAAGAATACTGGAGTGGGTTGCCATTGCCTTCTCCAATTTTAAAGGCTTAAATTTCCTTCAAAACACAACTTTGGTGGTATTCTTCTGGGGTTTTTTGGTTGAATATTTTTTTTTTTTTTTTTTTTTATTGTACTGGTTTTTGCCATACATTGACATGAATCAGCCATGGATTTACATGTGTTCCCCATCCTGAACTCCCCTCCCACCTCCCTCCCCATCCCATCCCTCTGGGTCTTCCCAGTGCACCAGCCCCGAGCACTTGTCTCATGCATCTAACCTGAACTGGCGATCTGTTTCACACTTGATAATATACATGTTTCGATGCTATTCTCTCAGATCATCCCACCCTCGCCTTCTCCCACAGAGTCCAAAAGTTTGTGCTATACATCTGTGTCTCTTTTTCTGTCTTGCATATAGGGTTATCGTTATCATCTTTCTAAATTCCATATATATGCGTTAGTATACTATATTGGTGTTTGTCTTTCTCGCTTACTTCACTGTGTATAATGGGTTCCATTTTCATCTATCTCATTAGAACTGATTCAAATGTGTTCTTTTTAATGGCTGAGTAATATTCCATGGTGTATATGTACCACAGCTTCCTTATCCATTTGTCTGCTGATGGGCATCTAGGTTGCTTCCATGTCCTGGCTATTATAAACAGTGCTGTGATGAACATTGGGGTACACGTGTCTCTTTCAGATCTGGTTTCCTCGGTGTGTATGCCCAGGAGTAGGATTGCTGGGTCATATGGCAGTTCTATTTCCAGTTTTTTAAGGAATCTCCACACTGTTCTCCATAGTGGTTGTACTAGTTTGCATTCCCACCAACAGTGTAAGAGGGTTCCCTTTTCTCCACACCCTCTCCAGCCTTTATTGCTTATAGACTTTTGGATAGCAGCCATTCTGACTGGTGTGTAATGGTGCCTCATTGTGGTTTTAATTACATTTCTCTGATAATGAGTGATGTTGAGCATCTTTTAATGTGTTTATTAGCCATCTGTATGTCTTCTTTGGAGAAATGTCTGTTTAGATCTTTGGCCCATTTTTTGATTGGGTCATTTATTTTTCTGGAATTGAGCTGAAGGACTTGCTTGTATATTTTTGAGATTAATCCTTTGTCTGTTTCTTTGTTTGCTATTATTTTCTCCCATTCTGAAGGCTGTCTTTTCACCTTGCTTATAGTTGGTTGAATTTTTATTATCATTCAGTTTAAAATGGTTGTATTTACCTTGAAAGTTTCTCTCTGACCCTTGGGTATTTAGAAATATATTGTTTTATTTCCAAAAATGTGGAAATTTTCTAGTTATCTTCTTCTCTTGATTTGTAGCATAGTTCCACTGTTGACAGTGAACATATCCTGTTATCTATATACATGCTTTGAAATTTGTTGAGACTTGCCATCCTAACCCCCAATTCCATCTGCCACCAGCTGCTTTTAAGGCTTTTGTTTGGTTTTGGTTATCAGCAGTTGTACTATGACCATATCCACATATGGTATCCATATATACGATTTTCTTTTCGTTTTTTTCTACTATGTGTTGTTAAAGCTTTTTTGTATGGCTTAATGTTTTTAATCAGTTTTGGAAAATGTTTGGCTGGTGTCTCTTCAACTAGTTCTGCCCTATATTCTCTATCCTTCTAGAACTCAGCTGCCTATAAGTTAGACTGTTTCACTTCATTCCATATGTCTCTGATCTTCTTTTATCTATTACTTTATCTTTTCTATTTTTGGTTCAATATGATTATTTTATACTGACCCATCTTTTACCTCACAAATTCTCTGTTTTGCTGTGTCTAATCCATCTACTGAATTCTTAATTTTAGTTATATTTTTCAGTTCTAAAGATTCCACATGTCTTTTTTTTTTTTTTAGAGTACAATTGCTTTGCAATGTTGTGTTAGTTGCTGCGTACAGCAGAGTGAGTCAGTTATACGCATGCATGCATCCTCTCTTTAGATTGCCTTCCCACTTAGGTCACCATAGATCACTGAGTAGAGTTCCCTGTGCTGTACTGTGGGTTCTTGTTAGCTATCTATTTTATACATAGAAATGTATGTAGGTTCTATTTGCCTTTTAAAAACTATTCAAGCTCTCTGGTAAAATTGCCAACTATTTGTATTTTTTTTAACGTATTAATCATTTATTGAGGTATAATTGACAGATAGCATTTGGTACTTTCAGGTATACAGCATGATTTTATATTTGTATGTATTGCAGAATGACCACCACAATAAGTCTAGTTAACATCCATCACCATACATAGTTTTTTCCCTTGTGATGAGGACTTTTAAGATTTCTTAGCAACTTTCACGTGTGCAGTGTAGTGTTAACTCTAGTCACCATGCTGTACATTACATCCCATGGCTGATTTATTTTATAACAGCAAGTTTGTATCATTTGACCCCCTTCATCTCTTTTGCCCACTTCCTACCCCTCTGCCCATGGTAGCTGCCAGTCTGTTCTCTGTTTATGAGCTTGGTTTTTAATCATAGTTTTTTGAAAAAAGTGTGTGCTTGATCACTCCAATATCTGAGTCACCTGTGTCTCCTTTTCTGTTGTCTGTTCTCTTGGATTTTGGTCATTCAGTCCTTTTTTCTGTCATGCCTGCTAATTTTTTTATTGAATGGAGCACATTCTATATGAAAAATTATAGAGGCTCTGGATGGTAACTTCCAGAAATGATTTAATTTTCTTCTGGCAGCCAGACTGATAGCCTTGCCCACTTAGAGACTGAGTTGTTTCACTGTGTTTCAGGCTTTGTAAGGACAGTCAGTTTCCAGGGGCCATATCTTATATAGGATGTTTTAAGGATTTCACCTGTTGATAAAAGCTGGAATGTATTCACCAGACCTTTATTTCTTCTAAACCTGAGCTCTGATTTTTGTTTCTTCACCTCTTGAGTTGCCAGAATTTCTGCTTAGCTGTTTGCCTTGTTGATGGTTGCTTTCTGCTTGGTTTTTCAGCCATTGTCCCTTAACAACTCTAGTTTGTGTGCTTAGTTGCTTAGTCGCTTCCTTGTAGAAACTGACAAAATACTACAAAGGGAAATCATGAGCAATTGACACCATTTGTTTTTTCTAAGATCCTGCCCATCCACTCCCGCCCCCCTCCCCCCCACCGCCGGCAGTCTTGGAGTTCAAAGCTGATTCAGGGTCCAGCTAGTTTTTGTCTTGTTAGACCAGTGAGACTATTAAATTCTAGGCTAACCCTCTCTGCTCAACTTCCATACCCCATAAGGTGAATTGGCAAATGACCTGAGGGAAAAAAGCAATAGTAACTGTAGGACTCACCTCAGTGTATTTCCCTTCTTTCTCAGAACTTTGCCCTTCACATCATGATTTTTTTGGTTTCCCCCCAACACTTTTACTCAGCTGTTTGTTTTCATTTGCTTTTGCATTTTACCCGTCTTTATTAATTTTTTCATTGAGAATACTAGTCTGATACAAGTTATCATATCTAGAACCAAAAGTCCTTTGTTAAGCTATTTTATAAGTGTATAATCTAAATACTTTTGTTATGGAGATGAGGAATTACTCAGATGGTTTGATAAAAAAAATTTTTTGAGTCATTTTAAAGAAACTTTCTGGTAGGTAAAGTCACAGTTTATGAAAATTTTATTTTGGGTATCTTATCAATCATTCCAAGGATGTATATAACCCAGCATATGTGCATGTGTGAGTGTGAAGTAAATCCTAAAATAACGTTCTATTTTTAAAGACAGATTAGTTTTTCCTAATATTTTTAGAATCTTCACATTTTTGTTCAGTTGTATAGTGTACAAAGTGAAGACCTAATTTTGACTGGTATTCAGCTTATGATCTATTTATTAAAAGGTTGTTTATATGTATATATATTTATAAAAACCTTGTATTTATTTATGTATTTTGGGTTGCACCGGGTCTTTGTTGCTATGCACGGGCTTTTTCTAGTTGCAGCGAGCAGGGGCTACTCTCATTGTCTGTGCAGGTTTCTCATTGCGGTGGCTTCTCCTCTTGTGGAGCAAGGCTCCAGGGCGTGAGAGCTTCAGTAGCTGCAGCAGGTAGCATCAGAAGGTAATGGTGCCAGGGCTTAGTTGCTCTGCGGCATGTGGAATCTACCTGGACCAGGGATCGAACCTGTGCCCCCTGCTTTGGCAGGTGGATTTTTATCTACTGCGCCACCAGGGAAGTCCTATATTTTTTAATAATGTTGCTTAGAGATAAATTCGGATTTGTTTAAATTTTTAAAATAATCAAACCTTAGCTATACATACATACTTTTTATAATTAAATTTTCTCCATACTAATAATTACTTCTGTCAAGCAAGTTTATTTTTCTATTATATTAGTTATAAATCCTTCTAAAATCCATTATTAAAAATAGGGTGTAAAAAAATAGGGTGTAATTTATTTTTTATTTGGAAAAGATAGAAGACCCTGGTGAATAATTTTTTTTTTTTAATTAAAAACTACCCTTCAAAGACAACCAATGCTAATTTTTGAATATAGTCTCTGTTGTAGATACTGTGCTGTCCTGCCTAGATCTGTGTTTGAGAACTTGCCAACCCTTGTGGCTCAACTGGTAAAGAATCTGCCTGTAATTCGGAGACCTGGGTTCAATCCCTGGGTTGGGAAGATCCCCTGGAGAAGGGAACAGCTGCCCATTCCAGTATTCTGGCCTGGAGAATTCCATGGACTGTATAGTGCATGGGGTCGCAAAGAGTCAGACACAACTGAGTGACTTTCACTTTATGTGACTTCAACTCCCTCTTCCCAGCTGTTGTGAGGTGGCTGGGAATTTTCTCAGTGTAGGAGAGACATTTTGCCCAAGGTCATACTCTTCTAAGGCAGCCTATATCTGAAGACTGGTTGATGTGGGAGTGCCTGCATTGCAGGTCAGCTGCTTCTCCGCCCAGTGCTTCCTTCCCTTCCTTCTATAGCAATAGGTCCAGGAGCGCTCCCTAATAAACTGCCTGCACACTAGTCTCCATCTCACACTGTGCTTCCCGGGGCACACAAGCTGTTACAGTCCCTTTCCAGCTGTTTTCATTCAGTTTTTTATATATATATATATATATATATATATATATATATATATATATTATATATTTATAGATATATAAATATATTTTATATATATGTAAGTATATATTTACATATTTATATATATTATATTTTTTATATATATTATTTCAAATATGTATGTATACACACACATCATCTGTATTTCTGTGCAGTTCTTTTCCCTGTTTATGACATGAGCATTTCCCTTGTTATTTAAAATAGTTAATTTTTCAGATTATTGTATGAATTGGACATAGTTTATTTAACCTTTGCTCTATTGCTAGCATTTAGGTTATTTCCATAGCTTGGGTATTATAAATAGTGCTGTTATGAATATTTGTAAAATACATTTTTCTGTGTGTTTTGGAATATTTTCATAGAATTGATTCCTAAAGATAAAGTTACTGAATATTTTAAGACACCATGTATATAATGCTAAACTGCTTTCCAGAAGGACTGTACCAGTTTATACTTCCATCAGTAGTATGTTAATGACTGTCACCAAGTGTCCCATTTGTATAAGTATTCTCTCCCTTCTAAAGAGTGGCTATTGAATAGAATTTAAACTTTTCTGAGTGATGGGCCGATGGGATATCATAATAGAGGTAACTAGTAATGCAATTGTACAGTGAACCTCTCATAGTCTACTAAGCTAATATACAGGATATTTTCCCATTTTAGGGTGTCTTGGTTATGAGGCCATAAAATCTCACTTTTTACTAATCTCTAATTCCCTGGATTTTTCCAACTTCTCTTCCTTTGCAATGTGTACTCTTTTGAGCATCTTCCTGGATTGTGATGGACCTTCTTTAATCCTCAACCAGTTTATTTAACTTGACATCCTCTTTCACCTCAGCCACCAGGGGTGACTAGACTAGAAGTGGCAACCTGTCCTATGTTGACCCTTCCATATCCATTTCCTGGGACTCTCTCAGAGGAGGGAATCTCACTCCCTGTGGTGAGACCTGTAGACTGGACACTCAGGATGTGTGCTGGGCATCTGTCACCAGTCATGGGACCCAGAAAGCAGTGGTTGCAGATACACACAAAGGGGCAGAGATGAGAAACTTGAGAAGGACTAATTAGCTTTCCAAGTTGTGTTTCCAGTTCTGTCTAAAGCACTCATCCTACTGTTAAGGCTTCATGAAGAGCCCTATATCCTTAAAATCCTCCTTACCTGCCTAAATTAACTCAATCCTATTAGGACAGCTTTACTTTTCTGTCTTTAAACTGACATGAATTTGGAACAGATAACATTATAAAGTAAAACTAGAGGGAGAGTCTTTGAATGAAAACTTGAGGGATTCTCCTTCAAGTAAAGCTTGCTGCTGCTAAGTCGCTTCACTCGTGTCCGACTCTGTGCGACCCCATAAATGGCAGCACACCAGGCTCCCCCGTCCCTGGGATTCTCCAGGCAAGAATATTGGATATTTCCTTCTCCAATGCATGAAAGTGAAAAGTGAAAGTGAAGTCACTCAGTCGTGTCTGACTCTTAGCGACCCCATGAACTGCAGCCTACCAGGCTCTTCCATCCATGGGATTTTCAAGGCAAGAGTACTGGAGTGGGGTGCCATTGCCTTCTCCTCAAGTAAAGCTTAATAAAGTTTTAGTCTTTTCTTTTGAACATTCAGAGCCATTTGTGCCTTTTATTCTTAGTCTTCTGTTTTTTTTTTAAATAATATTCTGAATGGTTGAATTTTAGCCACTTTGTAAATCAATTTAATTTTTTAAATACTTCAGGCCAAGATACATTTTTCATTGCTCTTAGGAGTGACTGACTACTGGCTAGCATTGGGTTTTGTAAATAGCATGAGGAAAACTTATTATTTATTGGAATTGTTGAGAATTATGTAATTGTCAACCTTTAACATTTATTTAAAAGTCTCTACAGTAGTTGGTTTTCTTGGTATTGAAGTGTTCAGGTAGATAAATTCAGCGGACTCATTAATATTTGCCCAGAACTTGGCATTTAGATAACGTATTACAAGACATACATTCTACCGCTTATTTAAGCAGAATAACTTGCATTTTGATAACAGGTATCTGGAGGGAACTCTGACTAAATACTGGAGTGTATTTGTTACCCACTGCTAAGTGTTGATCATAGGCTTTATGGAGTTGATATGCTTTTCCATTGTTAGGACAGATCTGTGGGTTTTAGTACAGGGTCAACCTAGACAGCATATTAAAAAGCAGAGACATTACTTTGCCAACAAAGGTCCATCTGGTCAAAGCTTTGGTTTTTCCAGTGGTCATGAATGACTGTGACAGTTGGACTCTAAAGAAAGCTGAGTGCCGAAGAATTGATGCTTTTGAACTGTGGTGTTGAAGACTCTTGAGAGTCCCTTGGACAGCAAGGATATCCAACCAGTTCATCTTAAAGGAAATCAGTCCTGAATATTCATTGGAAGGACTGATGTTAAAGCTGAAACTCCAATACTTTGGCCACCTGATGCGAAGAACTAACTTATTTGAAAAGACCCTGATTCTGGGAATGATTGAAGGTGGGAGGAGAAGGGGATGACAGAGGATAAGATGGTTGGATGGCATCACTGACTTGATGAACATGAGTTTGGGTAAGCTCTGGGAGTTGGTGATAGACAGGGAAGCCTGGCATACTGCAGTCCATGGGGTCGCAAAGAGTTGGACATGGCTGAGCAACTGAAGTGAAGTGGAGACCCTTTGCCCCTGTTCCATCTGTAAGTATTTTTCTGGTTTTCAGTCCAAAGATTTCATCTTATGTTTCAGTCATATTGGCAGTTGCATAATGTGTAGGTGGATTAGTAAAAAGCCATCCACACTGGTAGGGAATGTTTTATTGATGATGAATCATTGATGATGAGTCAAAAATGCTTTTTGTTTGGAAACCAAGGATGGCACTGCTCAGTGACTAACACCTGTTTGCTTCATATAAAACAGGAAAAATGTGTGAGTCTGTATTCCTGGTTTGGGCTGGTCCTCCCTGCACCATTCTTCTTCATCCATTATGGCTTCAGCTGTCATATCGTAGGGATGTTAGAGCAAGGGGCCAGGCCATGAAGCTTGTTACGCTGATAGTTCATCCTTGGGCTTTTAGTTGTTTTTTTCACCCTTATATTATTATTAAAATCAGATTGCTTTGTTTCAGAGTAAAAAAGTGTATACTTTTACTCATATTTCCCCCTACCTTCTATATGCCCGCCTAAGTAAACCAAAATTTAATGGTGTCTGTGGAGACTGTGTAGCTGTGAGTCAGAATGCTCAGAATGTCTGGTGTTTAGAACTTGTTGCCAAGGTGATAGATGCTCTGAGTCTAGTGTTTTCCTGAGTACAGTATTATGTGAGTAACATGTTTTAGTACTAAAGAGCACATTTTTAAAATGGAAGCATTTTTCAGTCTTTGTTATTATGCTTTGGGAAAGAGTGGCTTCATATTTATTTTATGGCTCAGCAATTAATGACTTGAAGTATAATACATCTGATTTGCAAAACTCTATAAATTAAGATCATTTGTCAGCCACTTAATCTGTAGCTACAGTTAAGTTGCTGTTAAACTTTTGGCTCTGATATATAGTTTGCCTTGGACAAGAGACTGCTTTTTCTGTCCCTTTCCCCCAGAAAGAGACATGTTAACTGATTCTTGAATGCCAAAGTTCACAGTCTGTTCACGTGATCTGGGACAACCTCTCTCCTTGAAAATTGGTAGCAGCCCAAGGGTTCTACAAGCTTCAGGTTCTACAAGTTCTTATCCCCACAAGCCCATATAGCTCTGTTGATTCACAGCCGAAGCACTGCTTCTGAGTTTTCTCCTATGATTAAAAAGAAACAAGGCATTTCATAATGGAAAAATCTAAAACATGTTCTAAAGTAGAAAAAGTAGAAAAAAACAGTAAGTTCCCATGCACCTATCCTCCATCTTCAACAATATCAACTCTATCCCCACCCACTTCTGCTCTTCCATATTATTTCATAGAAAATCCCAGACATACTGTCATTTCATCCCAAATGTTTCAGTATATGCAGAAAGGAATTATCATATTAGGCCTGGCTGTTATCCATTGAAAGACTTGCTTACAAATTTGACCCTTGGTTAGCATCTGGGAACTTGGATTTCAGAAGGGTTCTCATTGTCTTAACTCATAGTGATGCACTGTGCCTAAGCTTTGTGTACAAACAATATCAGTTATGCTCAACACTTGCTTTCCTTCTGGGAGTCTGGAATCTTGGTATGTGCTGGACAGAGAGGGCCTCTATAATCAACCTCCAATAAAACCTTGGGTAGGCAATATTGTCACAACTTGTTGCTGGGGGGAATTAAGCACATTCTGTGTGACTGCACTGGGAGAAGACTCTTGGAAGCTCAAACTTGGTTTCCTGTCGACATCACCCCATGTATCTTTTCCTTTTGCTGATTTTGTTTGGTTTTTGTTGTTGTAATAAATCTTAGCTATGAGTATGGTGTATACTGAGTCCTATGAACTGTCCTAGGGTATCACTGAACCTGGGGATCTAACACAGCATCACTAACACAAGCACTTAAAAAATATGGATATGCATATGATAAACATATAATCTTTATAATATCATTATTATACATGAAATATTCATAATAACTTTTAATGACATCAAATGTGAAATTGGTATTTGCACTTCCTGTTGAATCATAAACTGAATCAAGGTTCTGACACGGTTGATATTACTTTAAGTCTGTCTTAATCTACATGTTCCCTTTCTTTCCTTCTCTTTTTCCTTTCTCTCTTTTTTTTAAAATCTCCTTGAAATTTATTTGTTGAAGAAACTGGGTCATTTGTCCTGTAGACTATCCTACAGTCTGGTTTCTGCTGATTATTATATTGCCATAGTGTAGTTTGCCGTGTTCCTCTGTAAGTTGGTAATTGGATCTAGAGGCTCCTTGTATGTTTTTGAAAGCCCATGCCTTCATATGTCTTGAGGCTATGCCTTAATTTCTATTTGTTTAATGTTTGCCAACCACTTTGAGGTACTTAGATTAAAGGGGTTTTAACAGTAAATATCTTTGTTTTCATTAGCATGAGACTACATCTTCTGACACTTGGATCCTGACTCATTGCTCTTTAGAGAATCCAATCGAAAGTACATATCTCAGTGTTCACTGCTTGTCTTAAGGTACTAGCCCTGGCAGAGTTCCCTGGGCTAAAGCTGGCTTTAGTTATTTAGGGTTGGTATAGTGCCATGGGGACCAGATATTATGATGTAAGTGGAAATGTAGTTTTTTCTTAAAGTCTATCTTACAATTCTTGAAGACCCTAAAATCTAAAATAGAAAGTGTCAGAAGCCAACTAAAATCTGTAAACCCAGCATTAAATTTGCTATGTGACAGAATCCTTTAGTATCTCAGTAACTAAGTTCTAATTAATGTTACTAAGTTGTTCTTACTTCAACTCTGTAGGTAGGAATAGTCGGACAACAGGATCTAATGTAGGTATCACCAACTTTGGTGATATACTTTTTTGAAATGACCATGCATTAGGGCATTTAATAAAGATTTAAAATACAGATGTACACTTTAATTTTAAAAATTCTTAATAAAATACACACAAAGCTTCCCATTTTAACCATTTGTGCATATATAGTTCAATGGCATTAAGTATATTCGTATTGTGTAGCTATCTTTAGAGCACTTTGCATCTTGCAAAATTGGAACTCTGTACACATTAAACAAGAGCTCCCACTCCTTCCTCCCTCCAGCCCCATGGCAACCACTTTTCTACTTACTATCTATGAATTTGGCTACTCTAGATGTCTCATATCAGTGGAATCATACATATAAGTGGAATATATTTGTGTTTTTTGTGACTAACTTATTTTATTTAGCATAATATCCTCAACCATCCTTATGGTAGCATGTCAGAATTTTGTTCCTCTCCAGAGCTGAATAATACTGCACTAAATGTATATATAGTAGTCCCCCCTTATCTGTAATTTCACTTTCACAGTTTCAGTTACCTGTGATCAACCAAAGTCCAAAAATATTACATGGAAAATTTCTGACAGCAGATTTGGCAATGATTTCTTGGATATGAAAATGTTTCATAAATTTTAAATTGCATACTGTTCTGAATAGTGTGATAAAATCTCACACCATCCGGCTCCTTCCTGCTGAGGACATGAATCATCCCTTTGTCTAGCATACCCCGCCTGTTAGTTACTTAGTTAGCCCTCTTGGTTCAGATCCACAGTCCTAGTATCTCGGTGCTTGTGTTCAAGTCCCCCTTGTTTTACTTAATAAAGGCCCAAAGCATGGAAGCAGTGATGCTGGCAACTCAGATAGTCTCTTACTGTGTCTTATTTATAAATTGCTTTATGATAGATATGTGTGCATAGGAAAAAGTTAGTGTATATGAGTTCAGTTCAGTCACTCAGTCATGTCCGACTCTTTGCAACCCCATGAACCCCAGCATGCCAGGTCTTCCTGTCCATCACAAACCCCTGGAGTTTACTCAAACTCATGTCCATTGAGTAGGTGATGCCATCCAACCATCTCATCCTCTGTTGTCCCCTTCTCCTCCTGCCTTTAATCTTTCCCAGTATCAGGGTCTTTTCAAATGAGTCAGCTCTTCACATCAGGTGGCCAAAGTATTGGAGTTTCAGCTTTAGTATCACTCCTTCCAATGAACACCCAGGACAGATCTCCTTTAGGATGGACTGGTTGGATCTCCTTGCAGTTCAAGGGACTCTCAAGAGTCTTCTTCAACACCACAGTTCAAAAGCATCAATTCTTTGATACTCAGCTTTCTTTATGGTTCACCTCTCACATCCATACATGATCACTGGAAAAACCATAGCCCTGACTAGACGGACCTTTGTTGGCAAAGTAATGTCTCTGCTTTTTAATATGCTGTCTAGGTTGGTCATAACTTTCCTTCTAAGGAGTAAGCGTCTTTTAATTTCATGGCTGCAGCCACCATCTGCAGTGATTTTGGAGCCCCCCAAAATAAAGTCTGACACTGTTTCCACTGTTTCCCCATCTACTTGCCATGAAGTGATGGGACCGGATGCCATGGTCTTAGTTGAACTTTAAGTCAACTTTTTCACTCTCCTCTTTCACTTTCATCAGGAGGCTCTTGAGTTCTTCACTTTCTGCCATAAGGGTGGTGTCATCTGCATATCTGAGGTTATTGATATTTCTCCCAGCAATCTTGATTCCAGCTTGTGCTTCATCCAGCCCAGTGTTTCTTATAAGGTACTCTGCATACAAGTTAAATAAGGAGGGTGACAATATACAGCCTTGACGTACTCCTTTTCCTATTTGGAACCAGTCTGTTGTTCCATGTCCAGTTCTAACTGTTGCTTCATGACCTGCATACAGGTTTCTCAAGAGGCAAGTCAGGTGGTCTGGTATTCCCATCTCTTGAAGAATTTTCCACAGTTTATTGTGATCCACACAGTCAAAGGCTTTGGGATAGTCAATAAAGCAGAAATAGATGTTTTTCTGGAACTCTCTTGCTTTTTACATAATCCAGCAGATGTTGGCGATTTGATCACTGGTTCCTCTGCCTTTTCTAAAACGAGCTTGGACATCTGGAAGTTCACGGTTCACGTATTGCTGAAGCCTGGCTTGGAGAATTTTGAGCGTTACTTTACTAGTGTGTGAGATGAATGCAATTGTGCAGAAGTTTGAGCATTCTTTGGCATTGCCTTTCTTTGGAATTGGAATGAAAACTGACCTTTTCCAGTCCTGTGGCCCCTGCTGAGTTTTCCAAGTTTGCTGACATATTGAGTGCAGCACTTTCACAGCATCATCTTTGAGGATTTGAAATAGCTCAACTGGAATTTCATCACCTCCACTAGCTTTGTTCGTAGTGATGCTTCCTAAGGTCACTTGACTTCACATTCCAGGATGTCTGGCTCTAGGTGAGTGTATGTGAAATGTACTCACATTTAGTATGTGAAAAATACCAAAATAGAAATTTTGGTACTATTCACAGTTTTATGCATCCTCTGTGGGCCTTGTAATGTATGTACTACATTTTGTTTACTTGTTCATCTGTTAATGGATACTTGGATTGGTTTTACCTTTTGGATATTATGCTCTGAACATGGGTGTACAAATATCTTTAAACTAGCTTTCAGTTCTTTTGGATATATACCAAGAAGTGAAATTGCTAGATTGGATATTGTTTTCCGCAGCAGCTGTACCATTTTACATTCCCAACAGCAGTGCGCAAGGATTCCAGTTTCTTCACGTCTTCTTTAACATTTGCTATTGTCTTTCATTTGTGTTTTTTTTTGAGAGTAGACATCTTAGTGGGCATGAGGTAGTAGCTCATTGTGATTTTCATTTGCATTTCCATCTTTTGGAGAAAAATCCGTTGCCCATTTTTAATCAGATTGGTTGTTTTTGTTGTTGTTATTGTTGAATTGTAGGGGTTCCTTATATAGTCGGATATTAGCCCCTTGTCAGATATATGATTGGCAAATATTTTCTCCCATTCTTTGGCTTGCCTTTTCACTCTTGGCTGCATCTCAAGACATGTGGGATTGAATTGAACCCATACCCCCTGCATTGGAAGCACGGAGTCTTTACCACTGGATCACCAGAGAAGTCCCTGACTTTTCACTCTTGATTGTGTACTTTGATGAACAAATTTTTAATTTTGCTGTAGTCCAGCAAAATTTTTTTTTCTCTTGCTGCCTGTGATTTTTAGTGCAAGAAATCATTGCCAAATCTAATGTCAGGAAGCTTTTCCCATTTGTTTTCTTCCAAAAATTTTATAGTTGTAGGTTTTGCATTTAGATCTTTGGTCTGTTTTGAATTAGTTTTTATATGCAATGTAAAGTTAGAGTCTAACTTCATTCTCTGCAGTTACACTTTTCAACTTCGGCTTAGTAATGCGTGGACGTGCCATCTCAAAGGCTGGGAGGGGGCTCTTGAGTTGGCTGCACTGTTGACAACTGCTTGCTGTAGGAAACTTGCCTTAGTTCCTCTCCCCATGGGCAGTCTTACTAATCTGTCTCATTTTCCCCCAAAGTAAGGTTTTTCTAAGTTTTAATAAAGTAAGGGAAATTGTTAAATAATATTTACTAATTATAAGCAGTGATTAATTTATAACTTATAGCTTCGATTCTTAAAGCTTTTTATTATGAAAAATTGTAAATATACAGAATATAAAAAGAATAGTAAAACAAATCTCCCAGCATAGAGCTTCATCAGATATCAGCATTTTGCATATATTGTATCTTCTCTTCCCTCTCCCTCTTCCCTCATTTTCTCTTTGTAGAATATTTTAAGGTAAACCTCAGGCATTTTTATCATTTTGCTATTATTTCTATGTTTAATGTAAACATGCAAAGTTCAAATCAAATATGTATTGTGTTATAGTGTACTTTTTCTATGTGCTTTATAGTAGAAAAATTGTATAATCAATTTATATTGTTTTAAAACCTAGGACTAGGACCAGTCTCATGGAAATAGTGAGAGACTTTATTTTATTTTGGGGGGCTTCAAAATCACTGCAGATGGTGACTGCAGCCATGAAATTAAAAGACGCTTACTCTTTGGAAGGAAGGCTATAACCAATGCAGACAGCATATTAAAAAGCAGAGACATTACTTTGCCAACAAAGGTCCATCTAGTCAAGGCTATGGTTTTTCCAGTAGTCATGTATAAATGTGAGAGTTAGACTATAAAGAAAGCTGAGTGCCTTAGAACTGATGCTTTTGAACTATGGTGTTGGAGAAGACTCTTGTAAGTCCTTTGGACTGCAAGGAGAATCAAACCAGTCAGTCCTAAAGAAAATCAATCCCGAATATTCATTGGAAGGACTGGTGCTGAAGCTGAAACACCAATACTTTTGGCCACTTGATGTGAAGAACTGACTCACTAGAAAAGACCCTGATGCTGGGAAAGATTGAGGACAGGAGGAGAAGGGGATGACAGAGGATGAGATGGTTGGATGGCATCACTGACTCAATGGACATGAGTTGAGTAATCTCCAGGAGTTTGTGATGGACAGGGCGGCCTGGTGTGCTGCAGTCCATAGGGTCGCAAAAAGTCAGACATGAATGACTGAACTGAGGACCAGCAGCGTAATTTTGACATTTGAAATCGCTTCACAGTTTTATAATTTTGCATATTGCTTTATGGCATTTCTTTGATCACATCTGCAATTAATATGCCACTTTAGCCTCAGGAACCCAAACCTCAGTAGTAACATTGCCCTTTTAGGAAAATATGAACTGCTTTACAGCTTTCCACATTAGAGTGTGATTTCCAAGAACTCATTATTTACAGTTATCAGCTACGTAGATTTCTAAACTGCTCATTTCTAATGAGAACTCACAGGAAAGATTACAAAAATTTGCTTCCCCTTTTTTACTTTCTCCCCTGATGTCTTGAATCCTGGTGGATATCATATAATAAGTCCACCCACCTGATTCATTATTCTTTCAACCCCTTACTTTTTTTTTTTTATTTAACTGGAGAATTTAATAAGTTCAATAAAGTGGAAGATTTGCTCTAGAAGTGCCGTGTGGAAGTTAAGAATTCAGAAACACATGACCGTTGAATTGAGAGATAATCAAGGGTCTTCCATTGTTATTGAACCCTAAGATGGACTCTGGATAGGTCACCTCAGCAGGCTATTTGAAGCAGGACTGTTTCAAACTGGGGAGGAGGGATCAGGGGGTCAGATAAAAAAATAGGTAAACATTGCTCAATCGTGTGTGACTCTTTGTGACCGCACGGACTGTAGCCCACCAGGTTCCTCTGTCCATGGAACTCTTCAGGCAAGAATACTGGAGCGAGCAGCCACTCCCTTCTCCAAGGGATCTTCCCAGCCCGGGATCAAACCTGGGTCTCCTGCATTGCAGGCAGATTCTTTACCATCTGAGCCCCCAGGGAGGTATGTAATGTACAAGTTAATTCCTTTAATCAGAGGAATGAGGATCTTATACAGAGTCTGGAAAGTCAAGAATGATGAGCAAGAATAAAGCAAAATTGAAACCAACGAAAGCCATACGTGGGAAGCCCATTTTTAACACACTTCCATAAACACCTCAGATAGTTTTGTGTCATATAAATCTATTTCTCCTCTTTGAGAGCTACTGTATTTTGAACATTGAGGTTAAAAATGCCTATCACAGAGTCTTCTGAAAAGATAGTTAAGAAGCATTCATACATAACACAAATACTAATTCATTACTTTCTTAAGAAAGCCCACATTCCCCACACTGATATTTCGAACTCTGAGTGTCTGCTTCACCCATGTGCCTAAAGGGGTGCGTATTTGTGGGGACACTTCCACAGAGACTTGATTGTGAGCATCTGATGACTCCAGGAAGCCAGACAGTGTGGCCCCCACTCCTCTTGCATTTCTGTGAATGGCAGGGGCAAGGTATAATGCTGTTTTATTTCTTTCTCTTTTTTTTCCTCCTCCTGTTTTAGAAGAATTTCACCTAAGTTACAATTTGAAAAAAAATGGCAAAAAACTTTTTTTCCCAATTGGAAAAGCCTCTCACAATTTATTGATTGATTCAGTCTCTCTAAAAATGTGAAGAAAAAAAACAACACTAATATAAAATGATGGCCTCTCTGAGATGGTGACATTTGAACTGAGGTCTGAAGAAGAAAGCTCCTATTAGCACAGTGTAATGTGTGCTAAGCCGCTTCCGTCCTGTCTGCCTCTTTTCAACCTCATGGACAGTAGCCCACCAGGCTCCTCTGTCCATGCAGGTCTCCAGGCAAGAATACAGGAGTGGGTTGCCATGCCCTCCTCCAGGGGATCTTCCAGACTTTGGGATCAAACCTGTGTCTCCTGTGGCTCCTGCATTGCAAATGGTTTCTTTACCACTGAGCCCTAGCTCAGTATAATGTGAAGTGAATTGAAGTGAAGTCGCTCAGTCATGTCCGACTCTTTGCGACCCCATGGACTGTAGCCTAACAGGCTCCTCGGTCCATGGGATTTTCCAGGCATGAGCACTGGAGTGGGTTGCCATTTCCTTCTCCACGGGATCTTCCCGACCCAGGGATCGAACCCAGGTCTCCCGCATTGTAGGCAGATGCTTTACCATCTGAGCTGCCAGGGAAGCCCCAGTATAATGTATAGGGGTCAAATCCTGACTGCACCGTTTAACTAGACATGTCATCTTGGCTGCCTTACCTCATCCAACCTCAGTTCAGCCTAAAAGATTTGCTGTACTGAGCAAAACATTCAGAGCAGACAAATAGGTTTGATTGTTGTTTATAGGTATGACTTAAGCAATTTAATTATTTAACATTACCATAATGTTAAAAAAAGGAGGGCGGTGGAACTAACAGTCTTTATTCTTGTCTTCTCTGTTAAAGTTGCAGGACTTTTTGTACCAAAAGTATTTTGTTGTTTTTGTTTTAAAAGTAGTCCACTCACTTCACCTGTATAGTTAGTATCCATGGATAAGATTACTTAATAAATCTTAAAAAAAAAAAGAATAAAGATTATGCTAATTTATGTTTTCCTTGTTATTTCATTTTAATAGCATTGATCAGTACAACCCAGGGTGAGAGTTTCTAAAAGGAGACTTTGTTATGTGAGAATTCAGTATCTCATGATCTCATCAGAGGTTCCATGAAGAGATCAACTGACTTCTTTTAAACTAGCTTCTTAACTCATGTGACGGAAAACTTGACCTCTCCAGAGTCCCCTTAATTCCAGTAGTGTTTGTGAATCTAGTCTACTTTGTTCAAATCCCATACCCAAAACATTTTTTGACACTGAAATGATTCATCATCTAACAATCCTTTTTCACATAACAAATTTTTTGCTCTCTTTTAAAGATTAGTGTTCTATAATTTACAGATCATTAGTAGAGGGGAAGTAATTTAAAGTATTGGGAGCTTCTGTGTCCATTGAAGACTGATTAGAAATGAAGATAATTTTTAGTGACAGATACTTAAGTATGAGAGTTCTGTAATTACTCAACTCAGTCTCTTTGCTTGTTATGATCACTCAAAGGAATAGTTTATTCAATTTAAAAAAGACCATATTGAATCAGGAAATAAGGAAACTCCTGCAATTTTTTATTTTGTCTACAAAATTGTTTTATTACTTTAGGAATATAAAAATACACTGTATATTCTATGACATCTCATGTAATGATCACTTAGAAATATTTACATCTGCAAAAGCCTGTGAAAAGTGAAGAAGTGGTCAGCGTTAAAGTTCATCTCCTGCCCTGTCTTTTTCTGGTAATAAAAAGAATTAAAAAGGTACAGTGTTTTCCCCCTAAATATCTACTTCCTCCCTTCCTGGCTATGGAATAGTTTAAATTCTTATTTTTTTAAAGGGGTGTGTGTGTGTGTTTGTCTTCTGTTGTAGCTACCCAACTAGCCAAGGCCTCTTGTGTTTCAATTCTTTGCATCTAATTCAGCTAAACTTTTGAGAAAAATGTAATGTGTAAAAAGCAAGGCACAGCTATAAAGTGTTCAGTTTTCAGAATACTTTTTTGATTCTGCTTGTATAGTCACATTTGTTCATTTAGTGAATGAAACTAATCAACTTATTTTTCCTTAAAATGGAGCTTCAAAGGCACTGCCTTCTACCTGACCCAGAGCTCAAAATTCCCATGTTTACTAACAAATCTTTAAGGAGGGATAAAGAAAGTGGTTTCTCGAGTGCTGACTGATCTCTTGGGGAGACTTCCAGAGCTCTGGTGTGGTTTAGTCATTCAGTCATGTCCTGCTCTCTGCAACCCCATGGACTGTGGCCCTCTAGGCTCTTCTGTGCATGGGATTTTCCAGGCAAGAATGCTGGAGTGGATAGCCATTTCCTTCTCCAGGGCATCTTCCTAACCCAGGGATCGAACCTGGGTCTCCTGCATTGAGGGCAGACTCTACCAACTGAGCCACCAGGGAAGCCCCTCCAGAGCTCTAGCTACTGTAAATGCTTGGAAGAGGTCTGCTTGCAGCTGCTTTAAGAAAGGATTAGCATCAGCAGCAGCAAGGCTTTTGGTCAGAACTACTTATTTTTGTAGTGTGATATTAACCATGTAGACCTGACTGTTTTTCCAAATTACTGTAATGATAAAAGTTGAAGAGCCACAGTTAGGGCTTTGCTAAGGATGTGGACACAACCATAAACTAAGGAAAGTTCATCTAGTTTAGGAATGGACCTTCAAATCCTTGCCATTGTGTCTTTTAAGGTCATTTGCTCAATTAAAATGTGTACCGGACCTAGGATACTGGGGAGAGGGGTCAGATGTTTTTCTAAATTATGGGATGGGTGCGGGTGGGGAAGGAATGCTGAGTGCTGGGAAGGATGTTTCAGGAATGACTAGGTGTGTCCTGACTGCTAAAGGCCTCATACACAAACTTTTTTTATTGCTAAATCTCTACTAACCACCCAGGTGTCACTTTTTCCTTCTACGTCTGAGACTTCTGCCAGAGCATTGCCATCATCAGTGGATCATAAATGAGTTCACAGTGCTTGCCATACCCACAGTTCCTTCTGCGGGCAACTGTCCTCACCTGCTAGGACTCCTGCTGAGGAAACACATGACCCAGCCTCTCTGGCCAAGTGACTGGATCAGAGGAGGACCTGACCCAAGGATAGCTCACTCATAGGCCAACTAAGCTCGTGTGATGTTGCTTAATCTCAAAAGTTCAGTCTAAATAGAGACAGTAGCATTTAACCAAGTCCTTCACATGTTCTGCTTTGGGAATCACAACTGGGATATAAAAGATAAACTAGAGAAGAATGATGCAGACATATGGGCTAAAATTACCCCGTTAACAGTGGTGCATAAGAAAGACCACAAATCCCTACCGCTGAGCTTCCTGAGGCTGCCTTGGAATCAGCGCTGTGTATCATTGTCAGTTTGGCCTCTGTGAGGTCCAGCCCTTCTCTAGGTCCTTATCCTTTTGTTTTCCCATGTGTTCTTAGTACTCTGTGCTCTTCCTGTTCTTCACTTGAATGAGTTTAAGTGAGCCTCGGCTTCTTGTAACCTTCAGAGCCCAATTATAGGCCCTTAGGTACACAGAGGAATAAAAACAGGTAAATGGTCCAGGGGTGTCAGGGGTCAGAGTCACAATTCAGGGCCAGGGACTAGGAACCTGGCCTTAGGCTCCCAGCTTTGAGCTGCTTTAACTTCTATGCTAATGGATTTGTCATATTTTATTTTGTTTTTAACAGATTTTATGTTTTAGAGCAGTTTTAGATTCACAGCAATATTGACCAGAAAGGACAGAGAGTTCCAATATACCTACCCCTCCTCACCCTGCCACACACACACATATATATAGCCCCCTTTAAAAAAAAATGCACTATGAACAGAAAATCAGTGTCAGAGATATCAAAAGGTTTGATTTCACCTTTTTGAGTTGTCTTCGCTGTTTATGTTGAAAGATTTTTAGAACTTATGACCAGTAGTTACAGTATCTGCCACCCTTATTAACCTCAGTGCTTCTGTTTTCTTATAGAAAATCTGCTCTGACCCAGTGTTCCTATATTTTTCAATATGGAATTCTTAGAGTATAGAATGTATTAACATCCTCTTCTCTCAGCTGTGGGTGTTCTCTTGCCTCTTCAACAGCAACAAAGAATTCAAGCCCACTCAAAAAACAACCATCAGGGATATGAATTCTATTCCTTCCCAGTTCAGGGTTTCCTCTGTGTGAGGCCTTGAGGAAAGACAGGTAATGTTAGAGACATTTGATTTATTTATGTGGGCTGTTCCTAGGCCAGTGGGAGAAAAAAGACATGGTTGCTATATCCAAGAAGCTCTCAAGCTCACAGATCCTAAGCGTCCCCTTCTTACCTTTTTACATATGATCTCAGCCTATGTCTTCTGTACAGATGCCACCCCAGCTCTTCCCTCTCTAACACTGCCCAGCCATTTCCTATTTCTTATGCCTGTATCTCCAAGGACCATGCTGAGTGAGCCATGTTCTTGCTGACGGCCTCATTTTCTTATAATTGTACTGATGCATTATATTCTGTTTCTGCTAACAACATGGATATACAAAATTTGCCCAAACATATATAACCATGTAACCATACCTTTTCTTTGATGAAAGCTCTAGCCAATTCTTTCATCAACCAGTATTCACTGAATATCTACTATATGCCAGGCATGAGCTCTGGGTATCTCTCTGGTTTCTTCTCATTTCCTATTATAATGATTCTAAACTATTCATTGTTCCTCAAACATATTTCATTACGTTTCACATCTTCATGCCTTTACTCATGTTGTTTCTGTCTGGAACACACTTCTCCCAGTTGCCTAGCTAATACCTTTTCATCTTTCTAGCCCCAACTTAGGTGTCCCCTCCTTCAGGAAGCCAGTGTCTACTCCATTTCTTTCCCCAGCAGGTGACGTTTGCCTTCACTCGGCTCCCGTGTCCCCCTGTGCATACCTACACCTCCACCATGACCACATCAGGGCAACCATATCTGTGTCCATCTTATCAGCAGACCCTTGAGGGAAAGGCCAAGGAGTAAGGAGTAAGTGAGATTACTCCTTTTTGTTTCTACAGTTCTTAGAATAGTGCATGGAATAGAATATACACATAATAAACATTTGTGGAACCAAACCGAATCAATCATGGCATAAAGCCAAACAGAAAATCTTGTAGAATCACTGGGTAGTCCATGGTTACATTCAACATTTTTTTTTTTTTGTCTTTATTGAATTTGTTACAATATTGCTTCTGTTTTATGCTTTGGTTTTTTTTTTTTTTTCCGGCCATGAGATATGTGGGATCCCAGCTCCCCAACCAGGGGTTGAACCCACACTTCCTGCATTGGAAGGTGAAGTCTCAACCTCTGGATCACCAGGGAAGTCCCCTCAACATTATTTTTTATTGCTTGAGACCATTTGCCCAAATCCTCAGCAAGGACAACCCTGGCATTCGTTCTAGCAATATTGTCAATCATGAGTTACAGGCACACCACCTGGTTTTTATTATACAAGAGCTGGCTAGGATTTGGGCAGTAGGGATTAATACTTTTGAATCCAGCACTGGTCTCAGCCTCCAAAGGCAAACAGTAGACATGATTATGAAGACTCTTAGTATACGATGAATGTGTGCAGTGTGGTCCATTGCACAAATGCCATGGCTCTTGCAGATCCTCTGGTACCCCCAAGTGGAGGAATATAAGGCAACCCAAGCATAAGCCTAGCTGCCAGTGCAAATGCTATATCCCTGGACCTAGATCTGAGCCTGGTGTAGAGTTGGTGCTCAGTAAATACTTGTTGAATAAATGAGTACTTTTGGATAAATGGATTTAGTTATATATACCTGTGAAGGGAGCTATGATTTTTCACTTTGCAGCTCTATAGATTTTGCTGGAGGCACAGTTAAGGGTTGAAGTTAAGGGGAGATGATGTGAAGGAATAAGTTTTCTTGTGAGTCTTCTTACTCCACAGTTTTCAATAATCGTTTACTAGGGGAAAAGAATATAGGAAACCAAGTTGTGCAATAATGAAAGAATTTTAGTTGAGTCTTGATTTTTCTTTCCTCTTACCATCTGTGCTGCTGTACCATTTCTTGCAGATCTATTAGCTCTGACTCAGAGAGGGGGTTAAGGGGAGGAAGGCAGAGGAAGTCAGAAAAGGACTTATGACATCCTGTGGCTGGATTGAGCCAGCTTTGCAGTTGAAATGAATTGCCCTTGGAACTTTACATTTCCTTGTGAATGAGATGTTTGGCCAAATCAGCTTTAACCTCTCTTCTGATTCTGAAATTTCACACTCTGTGTGGTTTGAGAGAATTAAGGGTTTTCCTAAATTCTGCAGATGTTTCCTGGGTGGATTAAAAGTTGAATATAAATAGATCAAATTGTAGATGATGTAGTGGAGGTTCTTTGAGTTTTAGCTAAAGACTTTGTAGTTGTTTAACAATGAAGTTTCCACGGTAATTAGCATTTAGTTCTTACTCTCATATGCTGTAGAGAATCAAAGGAATCAATTTCTTTCCTGTCATAATCCCTATTAGTTATTATTAGAGCCAACACTGCAATTGATATGAAAAGATCGACCTCATTTACATAAATAAATAGCGAATTTAAACATAGTGGGTAACCTTTTTTTTAAGACTAATTTTTTTTTCTTTTTTAGAGCAAGTTAGAGTTCATAGTAAAATTGAGTGAAAGGTACAGAGATTTCTCATATACTCTGTCATTACACAAGCATAGCCTCCTCCACTATCAACATCCCCCACTAGGGTGGTATATTATAGCTGAAGAACCTACACTGATACTTTATAATAACCCAAAGTTCACAGTTTACATTATAGTTCATTCTTAGTGTTGTACATTCTTTGGATTTATATAAATAAATAATGACATGTAACTATCATTATGGTATCATACAGAGTTTTCATTTTTATTTTTGTCCTTAAACTTCCCTAAATATCTTCTGTACTCTGCCTGTTCATCTCTCCCCATCTCCACCCCTGGCAACCTTTGATCTTTTTATTGTTTTCCTGTAGTTTTGTCTTTTCCAGAATGGCATTTAGTTGGAATCATATAGTGTGTAGTTTTAAGATTTCTCCCTGTCTTTTCATGGCTTGATAGTCATTTCTTTTTAGTGCTGAATAATATTCCATTATCTAGAGATATACTAGCTTATTTACCCATTCACCTACTGAAAGACATCTTAGTTGCTTTCAAACTTTGGCAATTATGAGTACAGCGGCAATAAACAGCTGTGTGTATTTTTTTTTTTTAATATTTATTTGGCTTTGCTGGGTGTTAGTTGCAACACATGGGATCTTTCTTCTCCATTGTAGCATGTGGGCTCTTTAGTCAGCATGTAAAGTCTTAGTTGCAGCATGCAAGATCTAGTTCCCTGACAAAGGATTGAACCCAGGCCCCCTGCATTGGGAATGTGGAGTCTTAACCACTGGACCACCAGGGGGGTCCCTGTGTGTAGGTTTTTATGTGGACTTAACTTTTCAATTCCTTTGGGTAAATACCATGGACCACCAGACTTTATTCTAAAGTTGCTGAACCATTTTTATTCCCACCAGCAGTAAATGAGAGTTCCTGTGGCTCCACATCCTTACTAACATTTGGTGCTGTCAAGTGTTCCAAATTTTGACCATTCTAGTAAGTGTGTAGTGGTATCTAGTGCATGCATGCTCAGTTGCTCAGTCGTGTCCAATGCTTTGCAACCTCATGGACTGTACCACAACAGACTCCTCTGTTCATGGGATTCTCCAGGCAAGAATACTGGAGTGGGTTGCCATTTCCTCCTCCAGGGGATCTTCCTGTCCAGGGGTCAAACCCAAGTCTCCTGCATTGGCAGGCAGATTCTTTATCACTGAGCCACCTGGGAAGCCCAGTGGTATCTCATCGACATCTTAATTTGCATTTCTGCCTTGATGCATGATGTGGAACATCTTTTCATATGCTTATTTGCCATTTTATATCTTCTATAGTGGGGTGTCTGTTAAGGCCCATTTTTTAGACAGTTTGTTTTTTCTTATTGTTGAGTTCTAAGAGTTCTTTGCATATTTTGGACAACAGTCTTTTAGCAGATATATCTTTCTGCATATATTTTTCCCCAGTCTATGATCTGTGTTCTCATTCTCTTAACATTGTCTTTCACAGTGCACAAGTTTTAATTTTAATGAAGTCCATTTTATTAGTTATTTCTTTCATGGATCATATGTTTGTTGTATCACCATACCCAGGGTCATCTAGGTTTTCTTCTGTGTTATCTTCCAGGAGTTTTATAGTTTTGATATTTTACATTTTAGGTCTATGATCTGTTTGAATTTATTTTTGTGAAAGGTGTAAGATCTGTATGGGTTTCCTAGGTGACTCAGTGGTAAAGAATCCACCTGCCGATGCAGGAGACAGAGGAAGGAAATGGCAACCCACTCCCCTGTTCTTGCCTGGGAAATCCCATGGACAGAGGAGCCTGGCAGGCTACAGTCCATGGGGTCACAAAGAGTCGAATCCAACTGAGCACGCATGCACACAAGATCTGTGTGGATTCATTTTTTGAGTTTGGATGTTCAATTACTCCAACACCGTTTATCAAAGACTGCTTTTTCTCCACTGTGTTGTCTTTGTTCCTTTGCCAAAGGGCAGCTGACTACATTTATGTGGATGTATTTCTAACCTCTCTATTCTATTCCATTGATCCATTTGTCTTTTATTTTACCAGTTCTTGTCTCCTTTCCCCAGAGAGGTCTCACAGAGGGTGTCACTTATTCATGACTGGGCAAAAGGATGGGTGTTCTGATGACACAGACTTTAAGAATTGTTCACAAGAGCGTAAACCACAAATGAAAATCTGTTGACTGTCAAGCCATTATTTTATAGGATACATGAAGGTGTATTAAACAAAAATAGAATCATAAAATGATGCCATTTTGCACTTGCCTTTTTCCAATCAGCAGCATCTTTCCACATCAGTACATATAGAACTATCTTACTGTTTTTTTAGTATTCCATTATATAGATATACCATAAATTATTAATTATATATTATACTGTAACTTACTAACTATATATTCCTGTAATTAACCTTTATATTAATACAGGTACATATTAGCCTTTATATCATTGTATTGTTTCTAAATATTCACTTTTACAAACAGTGCTACAGAACATTTTTGGAAATAATTATTTGTATTTTCTAGTATTTCATGACAAAAATTCTTACGTCAAGGATGTATATATTTTTAAAGCTTTTGGTTTTATTATAAAACTAATACTTATCAAAAAATGCAAAATATAGAAATACATAAAATACAAATCAGATGTCTACCTGCATCCCAGTTTGATATGCATCCCTGAAATATGCATTTCATATTGTAAAAGAAATTACCCAATTGATGTCTAAAAAGGTTGTACCTACTTATATCACTAGTATATGAAAATGCTTATTGTCCACTTTCTTCCCAACCTATGTTATTATCCACTCTAAGTTTTTTCAAATCCAGTACACATCATTTTAAATTGTGCTTTCAATTTGCATTTCTTTAACTACTAGTGAATTGGACACCTTATATTTAATTTTTTTTAATGGTGCTCCTGTGAATTGCCTGTTTTCTTTTCCCTATTTTGCTATAGGGTTATCTTTTTCTTATTAATTTGTAAGAGCTCTTTATACAATAAGGGAATTAGTTTGCTACAAAATTTTGAGGAACCAATTTTTTTTTTTTTACTTTGTTTGTGATGTATTTTGCCACCCAGAAGTTTTACATTTTTCTTAAACATCTTTTGAGTCAGCCTTTTTTTTTTTTTTTTGTCCAAATATAAATCCTAGGACAACTTTTTCTGCTGCTTTTCTCAGCTAAAATTTAGTTAAAAGGACATCCCCCCCCCCCCCCCCTTTTTTTAGAAGAGTGGCGAATAGAATAGGAAAATGCCTGGAACCCAGGGATGGTTGGTGCTTTCATTCAGAGGCATGCCAGCAGGGTTCTTTTCCTTAGGTGACTCAACCAGTCTGCAAGGTGTCTTGCTCAGTTGCCCTCTCAGATCTGGCTTATTCAAGTGTCCCTCCCCTTATCCCTGCTATTGAACTCACTCCCAAGGTTCTTGTTTTCAGGGTAAGAATCTCTCCTCTAGCTCCCAACATTCATAAGGCAATACCAACTGAACTGCCCTCCCAGACCCTGCCCTTTGGCAAGGGTGACTTTCTTCCTCCAATGCAAACCCCATTTGCCTAATATGAATGACATTCTGGAAGCAATTGTGTATATTAGATAAATTCTATCTACATTCAGAATGTGAGGGACAGTAGTATACACACAACTTGGGGCAAGAACTAATCACAAGCAGAAGGTGTACAAGATATGCTTTTGACTGTTTATAGAACTGCCTATTTAGGCCATTAGAAATATCTGGTCACTCATTACCCAGTTTTTAAAAAAGCCTTTGATGAATCCCTGTCTTCTGCAGTACAAAGACCAAACTACTTAACATGGGATGTGAGGTCTTCCACAACCTGGTTCTGACCTACTTCTTCAGCTATATAAATAATATGCTAACCACCTTATCCAAACGTTTATCAGTTTGTTGGCAGGCGTTGTTCTAGGCTCTAGAATTTGTGGTTGTCCCTGCTTTTACAGGGCTTTCAGATTAGCTGGGGAGACAGACAATCCCAAGTAAACAAATTGATTTATAGGGTGGCCAGGGAGGACCTTTTTGAAAAGGAGACATCTAAAGTGAGACCTGAAGAATGGGAAGGAGCCAACTGTAACCAGAGTTGGGAGGTCGAGAGGAAGATGCTATCCGCAGAGGGCACAGCAACAGCCTTGAAGTTAGAAAGAGTTGGAGTGTTCTAGGAATAAAAGAAGGCAGGCATAATCAGAGTTCAGACAAAGGGAGAAGACCCCAATGAGGTGATGTTAAACCCAAGGGCAGGGGCCAAGTTGCACAGTGCATTGTAGACTATAGTAAAGGAATTCAGATTAAGCCAAACGAGGTGCTTAAATCTGGGGTTGGGATGAAATAAGGGTGATGACAACATAATGTGAAGGTCTTTAAACTTTAGCTCATTTATCTGTTAACAGCTCTCTGATGTGAGTATTATTAGTAGCTAGTTTTATGGATGAGGTCCCTGAAGAAGGAAGTTGGGTAATTAGCTCAAAGTCTTCCAATACAATTGAAGTATTGAGTCACTGGATCTGTCTGACTCCAAAGCCTATGTACTTAAATTTTCTTTTGTCTAATTGCTTTGTTTTGTAAGAAAAATTAAAATTCAGAGATTAAAAATAAGCAAGAATGAGGCACTGTTCAAAAAAATCAGACCCTTCAATCTGAAAGGATTAAAGAATGAACTTTTTATCTGGTAGAAGCTCAGAAAGCTATGAAACACAAGAAGAGGGCATCATGGACTTATTCACTGTGTACATGAGAACTCAGGGACATCTTTTGAAGCTTCAAAGAAGTAATTATAGGTCAAATAAGAGGAAGTACTTTTTATACAGTGGGGAGTAAATAGAAGGAGCTGATTATCCCAGATACAGGTTGAAAATAAAATAAATTTAGAGTAGCTTTTATGAAGGCTGTAGAGTGAGTTAGTAAAACAGAACCTCTTTTGTATGAAGCATGCCAAAAATTGTAAAAGAAGCTTAAATGACTAAAAATATTAGGAAAAATGAGTAAGGAAAAACTAATTCTATGTACAATAATGAAAAAGGAAAGCAATTTTAGGTGTGATAATTTTGCAATATTTAAAAATTTTAGTTTTTTATGTATTGAGAAGAAATACATAAACTCACAAAATTTTGTTAAGAGTAGGAAGCCACTATAAAGGGATAGAAAGAAAGAATGTCTTCCTCAGTCATCACAGACAACAAAATTCTTATTTCCAGGGAAGTCCATTTTGCTAGACTGAGAGGCTGCGGTCACACCGGTTCCAGGATCCAACTTGACGTCTGAGGAGCAAGCTGCGGCCCCGGTTCTGTTAGAACCTCGGCTTGCTTTTGCTGCGTGTGTCTTTCAAAGTGTTCTTCCAGCTACATGCGGTTGGAGTTAACTCGTGCTTAAAAGCAAATGTCCTTTATTTCATAAATTAGGAGATTTTTTCAGCCTAAAATTGAGCAGCAGTGGGATTTGAGCTTTCTCTTACCCCCTTGTCCCGTCAGTTCCTGTCAGTCGTGTTGAGAACCCCCGGCCCCTCGATGCAGACGCTCTTGTCCATTCAGTGCTGCCCTCTAGTACCTTACAGCTGTCGCAGCTGAGGGAAGAGGGTGCGCTCGGTCTCTCTAGACGTTGGGGAATTGTTGAGTCAGAGTTTCATAACCTCAGTATCTCATGATTTCTGCTTCTTGGTGTTCTAGTAATTGTCTCCCCACAGTCAGGGTGCAAGCATGGCCAGCAGCTTCATGGGTCCAGCACCACTTCTGTGGTTCTCCTCTTCCTTCAGGATATCTGTGGGGGCACCTGCCTCCTTGGTAGGCATCACACACCTAGTTGAGCCTTCAGCATATCAAATGAACACCGCAACATTATATTAATAGCCTAGTCTGTTGTATGTGCAATTTAAAATGTTAATGCTACAAAGTCAAATTGTGAATTTTGTTCAGACAGTTTTTATGGGAATTCTACCATTAAAAAAAAGTCTACCCAAGCTTTTGGAAAAAGGGATAGTTAACACTTAAGATATAAATATGAATATGTTCTTGTAACATGGAGGCTCTTCATGTTTATGCATGTTCTGTTCATTATCTTTAAAGTAATCTGCTGTTGAGAAATGCTGGGCTCATTTGGGCAAGCCAGGCTTGTATTTTTAAGTGTGTGTGACAGGATTATTGTTTCCACTCATGCTTGTACTGGTAGCTAATGAAATTATTTTCCATTCTCTTCTGTGGATTGTGCCATGAGTGGTTTTCTGTTTTAGTATGGACTGTGAGGAAAGCTGAACGCTGAAAAATTGATGCTTTTGAACTGTGGTGCTGGAAAAGACTCTTGTGAGTCCCTTGAACTGCAAGCAGATCCAACCAGTCCATCCTAAAGGAGATCAGCCTTGGGTGTTCATTGGAAGGACTGATACTGAAGCTGAAACTCCAATACTTTGGCCACCTGATGTGAAGAACTGACTCATTTGAAAAGACTCTGATGCTGGGAGGGATTGGGGGCAGGAGGAAAAGGGGATGACAGAGGATGAGATGGCTGGATGGCATCACCGACTCAATGGGCATGAGTTTGGGTAAACTCCGGGAGTTGGTGATGGACAGGGAGGCCTGGTGATTCATGGGGTTACAAAGTGTCGGACACGACTGAGCGACTAAACTGAAGTGAATACCATTTCTTCAGATTTCCAATGCATGAAAGTTCTGTAGTTCCTAAAAACTTGTCATTCATTCATTTTTTTTTCACTTGCAATACTTTGTTAAATTTATTTTCCTGACTGATGTGAAGAAAATTTTAAATATAAGTATTTTATTTTATTTTTTCCCCATTTATTTTTATTAGTTGTAGGCTAATTACTTTACAATATTGTAGTGGTTTTTGCCATACATTGACATGAATCAGTCATGGATTTACATGTGTTCCCCATCCTGATCCCCTCTCCCTCCTCCCTCTCCATCCCATCCCTCTGGGTCTTCCCAGTGCACCAGCCCTGAACATTTGTCTCATGCATCCAACCTGGGATGATGATCTGTTTCACCCTTGATAGTATACTTGTTTCAATGCTATTCTCTCAGAACATCCCACCCACGACTTCTCCCACAGAGTCTAAAAGTCTGTTCTGTACTTCTGTGTCTCTTTTTCTGTTTTGCATATAGGGTTATCCTTACCATCTTTTTAAATTCCATATATATGTGTTAGTATACTGTATTGGTCTTTATCTTTCTGGCTTACTTCACTGTGTATAATGGGCTCCAGTTTCATCCATCTCATTAGAACTGATTCAAATGAATTCTTTTTAATGGCTGAGTAATATTCCATTGTGTATATGTACCATAGCTTCCTTATCCATTCATCTGCTGATGGGCCTCTAGGTTGCTTCCATGTCCTGGCTATTATAAACAGTGCTGCGATGAACATTGGGGTGCACGTGTCTCTTTCAGATCTGGTTTCCTCAGTGTATATGCCCAGGAGTGGGATTGCTAGGCAAATCAAAACCTCAATGAGGTACCATTACATGCCAGTCAGAATGGCTGCTATCCAAAAGTCTACAAGCAATAAATGCTGGAGAGGGTGTGGAGAAAAGGGAACCCTCTTGCACTGTTGGTGGGAATGCAAACTAGTACAGCCACTATGGAGAACAGTGTGGCGATTCCTTAAAAAACTGGAAATAGAACTGCCATATGACCCATTCATTCATTTTTTATTTATTCATTCATTCAACTGATATCTCCTGAACATCTACTTTTCTAAACATTGGGCCAGGTGTGAGGATGATGCCAATGGATATATCATAGATATTGTCCCCAAGGAGGTCACAATCTAGTTAAAGAGACAAACCTATGGGAAAATAGTTGCAATGGAATGTGGCAAGTTCATAGAATAACAACCAGAAATTACAGAGGGTCCAAGCAGAAGTCCCTACCTTAACTTGATGATCAAGAAAGGCTTTCTAGAGGTCAGAACATTAAACTCTTTTTTTAAAAAAAAATATATTTATTTACTTATTTATGGCTGTGCTGGGTCTTCGTTGTTGTGAGGGCTTTCTCTAGTTGTGGCAAGCAGAGGGCTATCTCTAGTTGCATTGCATGCGCTTCTCCCTGCAGTGACTTCTCTTGTTGTGGAGCATAGGCTCTAGGGTGCATGGCCTTCAGTAATTGCAGTGCATGGTTCGGTAGTTACGGCTCCCAGGCTCTAGGGCACAGGCTCGGTACTTGTGGCAGAAGGGCATAGTTGCTCCACGACGTGTGGATCTTCCCAGATCAGGGATTGAACCCATGTCTCCTGTACTGACAGGCGGATTCTTTACCCCTGAGCCACCAGGGAAGTCCACACTGGTTTTTTTAAGTGAATTTACTTATATTTAAATTTCTATCTTATTCAGAAAAAGACTGTAAATTTCTTTTAGACAAGGGCTCAAAAAATAGAAGAAAAGAGAAAAATGAGGAGATATAGAGTCAGGTGTGAGTAAGAACAATGTGTACAGTAATAATCTGCCGTTTGTCCTCACTTCTGACATTTCTATTGGTTTTTCACATTAGGAATGTATCTTATTATTGATGATGTCTTAGATGTGATTAAATAGGAAATTCACTTATTCTATAGGTAGTTATCAGACACCCATTATAGATAAGACAGTATGTTTAGCCCTGGACATCAGTTTTGAGCAAAATAGACCTAGTCCCTGGCATCATGATCTTTATAGTAAAGAAAAAGTACAGGATTATGTAAGAAAGCATTAGTAGAGGCACTTAATTTAGATGGAGAGGTCAAGGAGGGTCTTTTCAAATAATAGATACTTAAGCTGAATGTGAAAGGTTAAGTAGGAATCAATCACATAACCAGTGAAGCTAAGGGTTCCTTCCAGGCCAAGAGAAAGCATGGAAAAAGTCTTGATATTTGAGGTAGCATGAATTAAGTAGTGGAAGGAAAACCAATGCAGATAGCCCTTGGTGGGGTAGAGAAAGTGGGTAGTGGGGACTGTAATGAGATGTGGCTGTTTCCTCAAAAACCTTTTGGAAGAGGTGCCTAGTAATGCAAGGCTCTAGAGGGTTATGTGAATGTTTTATCCCAAGTTATGAAGAATTTTAAGAGTCATGTGAATGATTTATCCCAGTTTATTTAAGAATGATTTTTTTAAGCAAAGCAAAAATTGTCAGATTTTTCCATTTCAAAAATACGACTCTGGCTGCTAGTTTGAAAATGGGGAAGGAAAGCTTGATAGGAGCTATTTTCAGCATCAGGGTGAAAGATGATGGTGCCGGGACTTGGGTGGTGGTGATGGAGGTGGAGAGAGTTGGACTGAAGCTAGCTGTATATTGGAGGCAGAACTCAGTGATGGATTTGATATAGGAGTGCCGGAGAGTATGGTGCTGAGTATCAGTTTTCTCCCTAGAGCAGCTAACTGGCTGAGTAGAGGTGTGTGTCTGTTACTGAGATGGAGATAATGCAGTAAAGACAGGTTTAAAGGAAGGTTGAAGAGGAGTTCTGTTTTGGACTTGTTAAGTTTAAGATGCCTATGAGACATTTAAATAGAGATCTTAGGAAGTTATATGAGTCTGGGTCTGGAGTTCAACAGAAAGGTCTGGGCTAGAGATTGAAATTTGGGGAAAATTGATATTCAAACTCATGAGGGTGGATAGGATGCAGTGTAAAATTAAAAATAATGGTAGTAATATCTAATCATAATAATAGTATTAATGAGGATAGCTAATATTAATTTAATCCTCATGGTAACTCTTTATCATAGGCATTATTATTACTCTTTTTGTAGATGAGGCCCAGAAAAGCCACAGTGTTAATAAACCGCAAAACCCAGTCCAGTCCTACAGCCTGCCTCTTAATACTGCACTAGAAGAGGGAAAATGCTTTCCTGGTGGCCCAGATTGTAAAGAATCTGCCTGCAATGCAAGAGACTTCGGTTCGATCCCTGGGTTGGGAAGATTTCCTGGAGAAGGGAATAGCAACCCACTCCAGTATTCTTGCCTGGAAAACTCCATGGGACAGAGGAGTCTGGAGGGCTACAGTCCATGGGGTCACAAAGAGTCAGACACGACTGAGTAACGTGCACTTTCAGAAGAGAGAAAAGGCTCAGCTCAGAGGTCCAGGCAATTCCAACATTTAGAGGGGAACCGTGAGAATAGGGAGTCCCAGAAGCCAGGCAAAGAGCATTCCAGGTAGGTTGCCAAGGCCAACAGTCAAATGCTGCCTAAAGGTGGGCACTCCTAGGACACAGGCATGAACTGGGTGATGAGGATAAGGAAAAGGTTTGCCAGGCTTGGAGTTTAACGTGAGTAAAGAGATGGGTATGGAGGAACCAGATGTTGTTAGAGGGTTAAACACAAGCAGGAATGGTGAAAGATGAGACCGAAGACATTGTCAGAGGCCAGATCATGAAGGACCTGCAATACCCCAAGGTAGCTCCAGACCGTTGATCTCTGGCAGAAGTGTGCATCCCCAAAGCCGGGGGCAAACAAAAGTGAGCTGAGCTGCCTGTTATAAACAGGAGGGAACTATATATCTGTGTTATTTCATATAATGTCTATTTTGTCAGATTCCTTCAAAATTTAGCATGTTGAGTGTTGATCATTTTCAATTTATAGACATTTTGAGTCACTGTGTTATGCACCAGGAGCTGTCTTAGTATTGTAGGTCAATTATACTTTAAAAACATACAGACTCATGGAAAAATAGATTAGATTTCTGGTTACCAGAGGTGGGAGGTTGGGAAAGCAGGAATTGGGTGAGGGTACAAACTTCCAGTTATAAGATAAATAAGTACTAGGGATGTAACACACAACATGATTAACATAATCATGTTAATAACATAGCATTATAAATAATATAATTAACACCACTGTGTGTTATAAATGAAATTTGTTAAGAGAGTAAATCCCAAGGGTTCTCATCGCAAGGAAAAATATTTTTAAATTTTTTCTTTAATTTTGTATCTATATGAGATGATGGGTATTCACTAAACTTGAGATGTGGTAATCATTTCATAGTATATATAAGCCAAATCATGATGATGTACACCTTAAACTTATACAGTGCTGAATGTCAACTACATCTCAAAAAAAAACCTGGAAGAAAAAAATATACCATGTTGAGACATTTTCATTTCAGATTTAAAAATTACCTATGACTTCTTTCAGCACCAAATCATTTATCAGACTGGTAGATGTTCTCTGTGGAAGGAGGACATCTATATACAAAGGTACACAATTAGCATGACTGTTTTTATACTTCTTTCTATATTGGGAGCAAGTGTTGAAAGTGGTAGGAAAGTGTGAGTTGTTTTGCTTAATTGAGCAACCTTGATCACAATCGGGGAAAGTGATTCATTGAGTTTCTGTCCTTCATCGTACATCCTGAGCAGTTTTGAAGTCAGAGATTGTCTTGGGTTTGAATTCTGCCTCTGTCATTTATTAGCTAAGTGACTTTGGGGTCAGTTGCTTAACCTTTCTCAAGCTGTTTGTTGAATGAGAGACTTCTTTAATAATAACAATTACAAAGTATATTGCAAGAATTAAGTAAAGGATATGAATTAGGAATTTTCTTTATCCTAATTGAACAAAAAGCCTTACAGTGAAGATGATCAATAGGATTCCTTTCTTTGTTTTTGATTCTGTCTTACCTTTGGTTATTTTGCCTATTTAGAATTTTGTAATTTATCCTTAAATACCTGTAGCTAATTGTTGATAGAAATAGTAATTTTTTCTAGATGTGGATTTGAAGACTATGCTTATAAAGTGAGACCTAGTTCCTAAAATAATCTTTACAGGAATATTAAAGAACTGTAGTATCTAAAAATATTCATTCTGAAGCTCTGCCATATCATATGGAATTCTAGAGAAGATTATTTAATTTTTGCTACTTAATGGTGACAAAATATATTCATTAATTTTCAAGGTTCTTGTTTTCCTCTTGAAATTAAAATAATTTCATTGTCTGCTGGAAGCTGACTTCACAGTACATGCAGGGTAACTTTAAGAGTTACAAAAAAAATTAAAAATCTTAACCCTGTCATTTTGTCATTTTTAGAAGTAAATGAACTGGAATCATTCATTTATTAAAATCTTAGCTCTTGGAAGATTTTTTTTTTTTTTTTTTTTTTTGCTGTTATTCCCCGAACTCATTTCTTGGCAGAGTTTCGTTCTATGGTCACAGCCAATTGGAATACTGAGTATGGATGCTTGGCTGACCACTGTGGCTTTGACAGACTGTCTTAGATGAGACATCCTTAAGTCTCATCTGATGACATGGACTAGTTTAATAGCACTTTTCATTACAACACAAAGGGGACCAATTTTGGAGTGGGGGAGGGGAGTTTCTTTCTGAAATCTATTTTAATTAGGGAGAAGACAGGTAGAGTGGAAAGAACATTTGGCTTATAGAGTAGACATGGATTTGGATTCAAGCTCTAACACTTCTAAGGTCTAAGCCTTGATACAAGCATACCTTAGAGATGCTGTGAGTTTGGTTCTGGACCACTGCAATAAAGTGAATATTGCAATAAAATGAATCACAATAATGTTTTGGTTTCCCAGTGTGTAATACAAGTTATGTTTGCACTATACTGTAGTTTATTAAGTGTTCAACAGCATTATGTCTAAAAACAACAATGTACATACCTTAATTAAAAATTACTTTATTGCTTCCCTGGTGGTTCAGTGGTAAAGAGCCTGCCAGTGCAGAAGATGTGTTTTCATTCGCTGGGTCAGGAAAATTCCCTGGAGAAAGAAATGGCAACCGACTCTGGTATTCTTGCCTGGAGAATCCCATGGACAGAGGAACCTGGTGGGCTACAGTCCACGGGGTAGCAAAAGAGTCAGGCATAACTTAGTGACAAAAAAAAAAGCCCAAAAGCTAATCATCATCTTTGCCTTCAGCAAGTTGTCATCTTTTTTTTGGTGGAGGGTCTTGCCTCCACATTGATCTTTGCTTACTGATCAGGGTAATGTGGCTATGGCAATTTCATTGAATAAGACAATAATGAAATTTGCTGCATTAATTGACTTGCCCTTTCATGAACTATTTCTCTGTATCTTGCAGTGCTGTTTGATAGCACGTTACCCACAAGAAATTCTTTCAAAATAGGAATCAATCCTCTCAAACCCTGCTGCTTTGTTAACCAAGTTTAAATCCTTGGTTGTCATTTCAACCATCTTCACCAGGAGTAGATTCCCTCTCCAAAAAACACTTTCTTTGCACCTCCACAAGAAGCAACTCCTCATTTAGGTTTTATTGCGAGATTGCCCTAATTCAGTCACATCTTCAGGCTCCACTTCTAATGCTTGCTATTTCTATCACATCTGCAGTTATTTCCTCCACTGAAATCTTAAACTCCTCAGTCATCCTTGAGGGTCGGAATCAACTTCTTCCAAACTCCTGTTAATGTTGGTATTTGACCTCTTCCCATGAATCATGATTAATGGCATCTAGAATGGTGACTCCTTTCCAGAATGGTTCAATTACTTTGCCCAGTTCCATTAGAGGAATCACTGTCTATAGCAGTGAAAAGTATTTCTTAAAGAATAAAAAAAAAAGCATTTCTTAAAGAAAAAGACTTGCAAGTCAGAATGACTCCTGATCTGTGAGCTGCAGTATGAATGCTCTGTTAACAGGCATGAAAACCACATTAATCTTGTTTTATATCTCCATTAAAGCCCTTGGGTGATCAGGTGCATTGTCAATGAACAGTAATGTTTTGAAAGAAATCTTTTTTCCCTTGAGCAGTTGGTCTCAACAGTGGGGGTTAAAACATTCAGTAAACCATGTTATCAACAGATGTGCTGTCATCCAAGCTTTGTTGTTCCATTTATACAGTACAGGCAGAGTAGTTTTAGTATAATTTTTAAGGGCCCTTAGGGTTTGGGGAATAGTATATGAGCATTGTCTTCAGTTTCAAACTACCAGCTCCATTGGCCTCTAACAAGAAAGTCAGCTTGTCCTTTGAAGCTGTGAAACCAGGCATTAACTTCTCTCCAGCTATGAGAGTCCCAGAGGGCATCTTCTTCCAGAATAAGGCTGTTTTGTCTACACTGAAGATCTGTTGTTTAGGGTAGCCACCTTCAGTATTTAAACTAGATCATCTGGATAACTTGCTGCAGTGTCTACAGTTGCTGCTTCCCCTTGCACTTCTATGTTACGGAATTGGCTTCTTTCCTTCACCCTTCACGTTCTCCTTCTGCAGCTTCCTTACCTCTTAGCCTTTATGTAACTGAAGAGAGTTAGAGCCTTGCTGTAGATTTGGCTTTGGTAAGAGAATGTTGTGGCTGGTGTGATCTTCCTTCCAGACCACTCCAACTTTTTCCATATCAATGATTTGTGTGTTCTTTGGACTAGCACTTAATTTCCTTTAAGAACCTTTTCTTTGGATTCACAACTTGACAATTTGGTGTAAGTGTTTTTGGTCTAGCTCAACCTTCAATGCACTGTCCTCACTAAGCTTAATCATTTCTAGCTTTTGACTTAAAGTGAGAGACCTGCAACTCTTCCTTTCACATGAAGACTTAGAAGCCATTATATGGTTATTAATTTGTCTAATATCAATTAGGCAATTGTTGTGTCCTGAAGAATAGGAAGGCCCAAGGAGAAAAAGAGCCAGGGAAATAGCCAGTAGTTGGAGCAGTCAGAACACACACAACGTTATCAATTAAGTTCACCATCTTATGTGGGTGTGGTTCACTGGACCACAAAACAATTACACTAGTATTACCAAAGGTCACAGATCACCATAACAAATATAACAGGAATGAAAAAGTTTTAAATTTTGTGAGAATTATCAAAATGTGACACAGAGATGAAGTGAGCAAATCTTGTTGGAAAAATGGTGCCAGTAGACTTGCCTGAGAGGGTTGCCACAGACCTTCAATTTGTAAAAAAGGCCACATCTGCGAAGTACAGTAAAGCAGAGTGGAGTGCAGTAAAGTGAGGTATGCTTGTATCTGTTAAAAAGTCTCAGAGGGGTACAGGACACTTCTACTCTTCTCTTCCAGCCCCACCCAGAATGCCCCTTTTCTTCACCCGCAGCCGTTTTCTTCTCTTTCCCCCATTTTGGTGTGACCCTCTTTCCCTGCTCCAACCCCTTGGCTTACCTTTCTTTCCATCCGTTCCCCACTTTGCTGCTGTAGGAGATGGTTCGTGCAAATGGTGGTCACATCACCTCTTTGCCTTCTGAGTGGTGGGATTGGGAGTGGAGCTCTCTGTTCTGAAAGTGAGGTGTAGCTTCCACTCTACATAAATTATGAAGGGGTGGAGGTTTGTTTGGGGGAGGAAAGGTTGTTTCATTACTTTTCTGCTCTGTTCCTGTCTGGCTGTTTTTCCTTCTTTCAAACCAAAATTTCCTATATAACTCAGCTCTCCAAAGTCACTTTCATCTTTCTCTACTTCTAGAAATTAGAGGCCCTTTAGAAGATTCTGGGAGCCTCTTTCTGATGCTTCTTTTAAGCTACCTTCTTAGAGTATAATGTCTAAGGCCAGAACATTCATGTAATAAAGGTTTATCAAGAAATTATTAGACGGGCCCTGTGTTAAATGCTGAAGAGACAAAGGTGAATGAGATGCACTCTTTCTCTCAAGGAACCAACAGTGCTTCTTTTAAGCTACCCTCTTAGAGTATAATGTCTAAGGCCAGAACATTCATGTAATAAAGGTTTATTAAGAAATTATTAGACGGGCCCTGTGTTAAATGCTGAAGAGACAAAGGTGAATGAGATGCACTCTTCCTCTCAAGGAACCAACAGTCTGTAGAGGGAGATAGGCAAGCAAAGCCATCGTTTAGTGGGATGAAAATTGCATGAAGTAATGCGGACATTGAGAGTAGAGCGCCAAATGATGGTGGGAAGTCAGGAAGTTCTTCTTAGGGAAGGCAGTACTTTAACACAGATGTGAAGGATAAATAGGAGTCTGCTGTTTGAAAGCAAGGGCTTATTTATGAAACAACAAACCCATAGTTTGGCATGACCAGACAGTAGCAGTGATGATTGAAAATGGAGGGAAAATAAAATGTTTAAGAATATATTCCACTAAGGGGTAAGGTCCTAATCCTGAACCTAAGTGGTGGGTATATGGGAGCTTATTATATCAACAGATACTCTGTGTGTGTATAGTTTCTGGAAAGTCCATTATGTGCTTTAACATAGTAGTTCCTAAATTTTCTACCTGAAAAACATGCCTTTATGTTTATATGAATTACTTAGTAACCATTTGGCTCTCAGTGTTAATGTCAGGGATCAGAGGAAAGGGTATTGATGATTCAGGATTTCTCTTATTATAGGCTTGTTTGAATTGTCACATAAAGCATTCATTTTTGTGAATGTTTTCAATGGGCTATTAAAATTGAACCAAGTAGATTCCATGTTGCCAAACTGCTTATGACTTAATGGGGAAACTATGAAAGATGTGCATATGTGCTGTCCGTAAGCAAATAACGTGCATGGGAGTTTGGGGAAGGGAGAGAATCACATGGATCAGATTTTTGGGATTTAGGGACTGGTCATTTACGGTCAGTCTTATTCCCAAGGTGTCTGAGGCCTCAGAAACTATTACTCTGAGTGCTCAAACTTCTGGGTTCCTTGACTGACAAAATGCAAGTTCGCAAAACTTCCAGCGAGTCACCTGCGTTAGCCAAGGCCCTCTGGGGTGTTGTCACTGTGGTGGAATACAGCGAGAATGATGACTGCGCCTCCTCCAGCACACCGGGGTGGGTGTAACCCCTGAGACGCCATGCTGCTCGGCGCCCCTCTCTGCGGGCCCAGTGCAGGCGTGTCCCCTGAACCCGCCTGCCAGGGCTCGCCCGTGAGACTCAGTCAGCGTTACCTCGTCATAAATTATGTCGTACGACAGATGGTTTTTATTTTCCCTGCAAGCTTCTAATCTTTGACGTGTGCTCACATCACACTTCAGTGTTTTCTGCTTTAAGCCTTTTTCTCTTTTCTCACGTCCTACAGTTCTTGTGGCTTTAGTCGCAGCGCCTCCTATCCCCGATCCTTGCTTTCCCTTCTCCCACGGTTTCTGCGTCGGTGTTCACTCTCTTTGCCCGCTACTCCACGAGTCTCTTCTCTGAGTCTCTGACTCCTACCCCACCTCAGCTGTGCTTTGTGGCTTCAGGAAAAGTCCTGAGGTGGGTCTGCGAAGTTTGCCTTTGCTACTTTTCTTCGCCATTCTCCTAACTTTTTCCCTCCCCTTGCCCTACCTCTGCCTTAAATAGAATCAACACAAATGTCCCACTAACGTGGTCAAGGAGGTGAGCCAATCTAGATGGGGTTCAAAGATGGCTTAAGGAGCATGCAGTCTAGTGTAGGAGGTCTGAGGTATCGTAAGTGAGGCATTTGAAGGACTCACAAGGTAATGAGGGATAGAGTAGTGTGAGTTAAAAATGGAATGGGGAGCATTGCAGGAAAGCTTCACCCTCTATTAGCTAATGGAGACAGCTGGTGACAGAGTTGTTGCAAGACATTGGACCTTCCCTTGTCTTGTCTTGCTGGGAATTCTGTCGGGGCTGGTTCACTTTGGCTCGGATTATCTTTCACTAACTGCTTTGGTTTCACTAGGTACCTGGACAGACTTAGTGGGTAGGTGTATCCACTCCTATTTCTGATTCCTCCCTGACTGTTTCTAACACATCTCTCTTTTAGGTTCTCTTATGATCTTGGGACCTTGCCTTCTTGTCTTCCTTTTCAGTCTTCACACTGGATGTAGCTGAACAAGCTTAGTCCTCTTCATCAGGGCTACCATGTGTATTTTCTCTGGGGGCCTAAGGGGACAGTGGAAAGTAGGGTTGGAGGTGATAGAGGCAATAGGAAGGGGCGTTGTAAGGTTGAGATTCCTCTCTGTTTCAGCATCTAAGGTATATATATTTTCTCAACTGACCTAGTTCTGTTACAGTTGTTTCTGCAGAGTCACTGATCCTCACTGATTAAGATGGAAAAGAGTAATAAAGAGACAGTGGTAATAATAGGCTGCCTTCTGATCTATTTCTCCTTGGATACTTTCTCCAGAGATAGAGATAAGATAAAGGGGAAGTTGGTTGTCAGAGTGATGTTTGGTATTTCAATATCTTGCCTCTGGTGAGTGTAAGGGCCTTAGCCTCTGTCTTCTATCTGTAAGTGTTGTTAACATCTGGCTCTTGGAAATAAAACCTTTGGCAAAGTACCAGCTCATTACTGCTTCCAAAATACTTGTAGAAATCTGAGCTAGAGCTTGCTATGGACAAAACACAAAGGCACTTCTTTCTAAATTTAGTTGTAAACTCATGTTTAGAGCAGGTCAGCCATGATTCTACACACTCACTTGGACCCATTTTGCTTTTTGTGTTTTCGTCAGTCAAGGTAGTAGGTTATTTCATGACTCTGAATCTCATGTTTTAGACATCTTTTTTGGAACTAGTAAATTCTTTTAGAAAAAGTTATAGAAATACCGGCTTTCTGAAGTACGCTTCAGAGTGGAAGCAGTTAGTAAACAGAAATGTTTATTTTTTTTTATTTTTTTTTTAATTGGTGGAAAAACGCTTTACAATTTTGTGATGGTTTCTGCCGTACAACAGTTATGACAAATCAGCTGTGATTATACATGTACCACCTCCCTCTTGAGCCTCCCAGAAATCTTTATTGAATGAGTAAGATTTTAGTAATGTGTATGGATAGTATTCAGTTTAAGGGGCTGTATAACTGAGGGAAAAGTTATGAAATAAGTTGTAGTAACATATTTGATATATAACATTAATAATCACTTCTTATGGAAAAAACATTTAGTAACAATCTCAGCCCATACTTATATATTGGTTTATGCTTTTCACAGAGTTTCTGTGTGTATAAACCTTGGAGATAAACTAGATGAGTCTTGCTGTCATTCCTCATCTTTTTTTTTTTTTTTTTTTTTTTTATTTTTTCTTTTTTTTTTTTTAATTTTTTAGTGGGTTTTGTCATACATTGATATGAATCAGCCATAGAGTTACATGTATTCCCCATCCCGGTCCCCCATCCCACCTCCCTCTCCACCCGATTCCTCTGGGTCTTCCCAGCCCACCAGGCCCGAGCACTTGACTCATGCCTCCCACCTGGGCTGGTGGTCTGTTTCACCACAGATAATATACATGCTGTTCTTTCGAAACATCCCACCCTCACCTTCTCCCACAGAGTTCAAAAGTCTGTTCTGTACTTCTGCGTCTCTTCTCCTGCCCTGTATATAGGGCCATCGTTACCATCTTTCTAAATTCCGTATATATGTGTTAGTATACTGTAATGTTCTTTATCTTTCTGGCTTACTTCACTCTGTATAATGGGCTCCAGTTTCATCCATCTCATTAGAACTGATTCAAATGAATTCTTTTTAACAGCTGAGTAATATTCCATGGTGTATATGTACCACAGCTTCCTTATCCATTCGTCTGCTGATGGGCATCTAGGTTGCTTCCATGTCCTGGCTATTATAAACAGTGCTGCGATGAACATTGGGGTGCACGTGTCTCTTTCAGATCTGGATTCCTCATTGTGTATGCCCAGAAGTGGTATTGCTGGGTCATATGGTAGTTCTATTTCCAGTTTTTTAAGAAATCTCCACACTGTTTTCCATAGTAGCTGAACTAGTTTGCATTCCCACCAACAGTGTAAGAGGGTTCCCTTTTCTCCACACCCTCTCCAGCATTTATTGCTTGTACACTTTTGGATAGCAGCCATCCTGACTGGCGTGTAATGGTACCTCATTGTGGTTTTGATTTGCATTTCTCTGATAATGAGTGATGTGGAGCATCTCTTCATGTGTTTGTTAGCCATCTGTATGTCTTCTTTGGAGAAATGTCTGTTTAGTTCTTTGGCACATTTTTTGATTGGGTCATTTATTTTTCTGGAATTGAGCTTCAGGAGTTGCTTGTATATTTTTGAGATTAATCCTTTGTCAGTTTCCTCATTTGCTATTATTTTCTCCCAATCTGAGGGCTGTCTTTTCACCTTACTTATTGTTTCCTTTGTTGTGCAAAAGCTTTTAATTTTCATTAGGTCCCATTTGTTTATTTTTGCTTTTATTTCCAATATTCTGGGAGGTGGGTCATAGAAGATCTTGCTGTGATTTATGTCGGAGAGTGTTTTGCCTATGTTCTCCTCTAGGAGTTTTATAGTTTCTGGTCTTACATTTAGATCTTTAATCCATTTTGAGTTTATTTTTGTGTATGGTGTTAGAAAGTGTTCGAGTTTCATTCTTTTACAAGTGGTTGACCAGTTTTCCCAGCACCACTTGTTAAAGAGATTGTCTTTTTTCCATTGTATATCCTTGCCTCCTTTGTCAAAGATAAGGTGTCCATAGGTTCGTGGATTTATCTCTGGGCTTTCTATTCTGTTCCATTGATCTATATTTCTGTCTTTGTGCCAGTACCATACTGTCTTGATGACTGTGGCTTTGTAGTAGAGTCTGAAGTCAGGCAGGTTGATTCCTCCATTTCCATTCTTCTTTCTCAAGATTACTTTGGCTATTCGAGGTTTTTTGTATTTCCATACAAATTGTGAAATCATTTGTTCTAGTTCTGTGAAAAATACCGTTGGTAGCTTGATAGGGATTGCATTGAATCTATAGATTGCTTTGGGTAGAATAGCCATTTTGTCATCCCTCATCTTGCAGATACCTGAAATAAAAGCTAAAAGATCAATCTGGTAGTCCTGGGACTGGAACCCATAACCAGGCTTGGTACTCTTTTCTCTACAAACTGTTCAGACCAAAAATCTGCATGAATCTATGATAATAAGAGATAAGTAAAGCAATGGGTGAAGTTTTGTTCTGTTTTTTTTTAATGCTCACTTTTATTCAATTTAAGGATTGGCATTCTTTTAGCAAATACTCAGGGCCCAGCTGTGTAGCAGATACACAAGCTCTTGATACAGTGTTGAACAAGACAAATATGGAACTTATATTCTAACAAAGTAAGAAAAATAGTAAATACATTAACAAGAAATAACATAAGTAAATTCAGGCAGTAATAAAAACGCTGAAGAAAATAGAGAAAGGCTGGTGTTGGTGATATTTTTATATGTGATATATTCCTGAAAATGGGCACCAAGGTTTAGTGTACATATGTTTTAAAGGGAGATTCCTTTCTAAGGAATCCAGACAGTCATAAAATACCTCCTCATTGTGGTGTTTGGAGGACCCAATCAAGATTGATCTGAAGTTCAAAACTGACTTAAGTCAAGAGGGTGTAGTTGAGGCTAAAAATTTGCTGTTTTAGAAACTCCTTTTGATACCTCTTTCGTGATATTGAGGCTAGGATGAATATTCTGTTTTACCATTTTCACTCATCTTTATAAAATAATGAAGACAAAATATAGACCGCAGTACCTTCTCAGTTTTTAAAAATTAGCAACAGAGTTTTCTTCTAGGCAAATTCCAAATGTCCAGTATGTAAAACAGCTGCGGCTCTTCTGCTCATACCATAATGATCCCCCACGAATACTGAGAAATCACTAAGGGCTTGCAGAACACAGGATGAAAACTACAATAAAAAATTCAAATTTTAAATCTTATGGTTGAAAAAACAGCTGTGCTGCTGAAACTGACACAGCCGCCATACCACAGCTTCCAAATCTTGTTCTTAAACCCTGAAAGTCTGCATTCAGTGAAAAAATAGGTTTATACATACATTTTAATCTAAAATTAAATTTTGGGGCAGCATTCTTAATATCAGGCAAAGTCAAATTTTAATCATGCCTTTTTCTTCAGAGCACAGGTCCCCCCCACTTCCGTAGTGTTATTGAATAGAATTGACATACTGCACTGTGTGAGTTTAAGGTGTATGGCATAATGATTTGAATTGCATATATTTTGAAATTATTACCACAATACAGAGCATGCCTTTCAATAATGTGGGCTTGATGGTACTACTGAGGCTAAAGTACTTTTCATCTGCTAATTTAAAAGTTAAATTTCATATTGGCTGTGTTTTATTTTGTTCATAAACTCTTTAATTATAAATACTTCATGATTTTTTAATATCATAATAAAGTAATTGAATTGCTGGTTTAAAAATTTTTTTCTTCTTATCTTCTAGTTTGCCAGGGTTTGGATACCTGATCCTGAGGAAGTTTGGAAGTCAGCAGAGCTGCTCAAAGATTATAAGCCAGGAGATAAAGTTCTCCTGCTTCACCTTGAGGATGGAAAGGTAGGAATTCTGCTTTTATTTGTTGTTATTGGCATAAAGTGAAGGAAATTCAAAAGGGTAAATTTGCTGTGGGATACCTAACTTCACCTGGAAGTTAAATTTTGAATTAATCTAATATTTTCACTTAACTGATAAAAATGGCAAACAATTTTCTATCCCAAAGGGTTAGTGAAAATAGCAGATACTTTAAAAAATCTATTATTTTGGCTTATGAATTTTTTTTAATTTATTTATTTTAATTGGAGGCTAATTACTTTATAATACTGTATTGGTTTTTCAATACATTGACATAAATCCACCATGGGTATACCTGTGTTCCCCATCCTGAACCCCCCTCCCACCTCCCTCCCCATCTCATCCCTCTGGGTCATCCCAGCCCCGAGCACCCTGTATCATGCATCGAACCTGGACTGGCTATTCGTTTCACATATGATAATATATATGAATTTACTATGACCTGATTTAGATTCACATCTAATCCTCCTATAGGTATTGCTGTTTACCTGTATTTTGTTTAGGATATCACTTAAATAATTCATATTAACTAAGAAAACAACATTTCAAGAGCCAGCTTGAGATACGATATTTGCTGGAACTAGGTATTTGAAAAATATTTACTTAGAAGCTATTATCTCTAAAACCCTTTGCTGGTGGCCAGAAAAACCTATCACCAGTTGTGTCTGTATACTTTCCCATCTGCATTCACTGCAGAATAGACTCTTAGTTCCACCCTTTTTATTCTCTCCACTGCATTTGGCAGGGCATGTCACACTTTTAGTGTGACATTAATTTCCTCTAAACAATTTATAATCTAGCCAGAAGAATGCAAGATATAAAAAGTAGTTCAATACTGCAATACTAAAAATGTCAAAAGATAAGCTTATGATTAATTGCCAAGTGAGTCATACTGTCCTGACAGTTAATATGTATTGAACACTTACTATGTACCAGGTGTAGTTCTAAGTCCTTTATATCCTATAACTCACTTAATCTTCACAGCAATCCTATGAGTTGGGCCTGTTATTATTACCACTTTATGGATTAAGTCCTGAGACTCAGAAAGTTTGGGACTTGCTCAGAGTTATACAGGCATTAGGGATGAAGTTGGGACTTTAAACCAGTAGATTGTCTTTATGGTCTGTGCTCATAACCACTGTGCTGTCCTGTAAAGACACTGAGGACTTTAGGTTCCCAAGAGAGGGAAATATCACTGTGGGGTGCTTCAGGGAAGACTCCCAAGAGAAGCAAGAGTTTTGACTAGACAGAATTTGGATTAACAAAGAGAAACGGGATAGACTTTGTGAGACTTGGAATATATTTTGGAGATAGTGAATGTCACAATTTGACTTAACAGAGATTTAGAAAGGTGTGTGTTCTAGTTCAAGGCTAGTGTGTTAAGGTACCTGCTATGTATCAAGTTAAGAAGAGGCAAACAATATGCTCTCTGACATTAATGTCAAATAATAAAGTACATATACTTATGAATAATGTGACATGTGATATAATAAATATAAATAAGAAACAAAAATAGAACAGAGTGGAGACTGGTCATAGGAACTGATGAAGGCTAAGAGTGAGACAGGCATCATCTAAAGAATGAATAGACAAGGAGGAGTGTGTTTCAGGGATCTGGAGGAACCTCGGCAAGGGCTGGGAGGCATGCACAGTATTGTGCATTTGGGGAACTGTACAAGTTTCATGTTGTTGGGATTTGACGGGAGAGGACTGGCAGGAATATGGGGGTGGGAACCAGATCACAGAGAGCCTGGTGTTCATGCTGCAACTCTTAAACTTCAACTGGTATATCTGGGAAGTGATTGTAGTGTTTTTAAACAGAGGAGTGCCAGGTTTTCTATTTTAGAAAGGACTCACTGGTGGTGGAGTAGAGAATGAATTTCAGGAAAGCAAAACAGAGGCAAGGCGATTATTCAGAAAGAAGGCAGGGAAGAATAAGACCAGATTAGAAGGGCCTTGATTACCAAATAAGGAATTAACTTATTCAATATTCATTGATCATCCACTCTGTGAGGCACGTTAGGTACTTTAGACTATATTTTCTTATGATAATTCTCACAGCAAACCTGTGGGTTCACACGTGGTATTTTAACTATTTTCCAAATAAGGAAGCCCAGACTCAGAGACATTAAGCAGTCTGCCTGCGATCACACAGCCATTTTTTGTATGGCAGGAGCCAACGCAAAGACTAGTCAGCTTTGGAAAAGGACGTTAGACCCTAATAAACAGACAAAGAGAGGTCGAGGGTCAGACTATAAAAATTTCCTCCCCATTTTGCAGAATTCATTCCAACCTGATTTGAACATTTGACCTCTATATATCTCTTTAGTATTAACAAAAGTATTAGCAAAAGTCTTTTTACAAAACTAACTTGTCCATCTCTGCAATTATAGTGCTGTTTTTTTCCTTTTCATGTGTTGTGTGTGGTTTCCCCTTAATACATAATTGAGTGACAGTCTCCATGCTTGACTTTGCCATAAAGCCATATTCCTTAAAATGAGTAGTACTTCTTAATTTGGAGAGCCAAGCACTTCATCAGAAGTCTAATAAAAGCTATGGACTGTATTTTAAAAAAATACACATATGTGTAGGTACTTACACATACATGTATAGACGCAAAGTGTTAGCATCTAATTTTAAGGGATTCTTGGGCCTCTCTGGGTTCAGGAGTTCCCAAGTACTTACCACATACCATACATTGTCTCCTTTAATTTTTACCACACGCCTGTGAGCTATTTCCATTATGTCCTTTTTACAAATTGATTAAGATTAAATAACGTACACAAGACCACACAAGGAGTAAGTAACAGTTTCAGGACTTGAACCTACGTTGATCTGGCTCTAGAGCCAAGCTCTTACCACTCTCTTATACTGTCTGTCACTTATACCAGATGAAGAGCATAAAAAAGAATTATTCTCCCATAGAAAATGATCTGGCCTAGTAACTAGGTAGAAAAAATAATTCTAGGCTTTGACTTTTCAAACTGTATTAGCAAAAAATGTTGCTATGAGTTAATACATCTAGTGAAAACATACTCTCCTTATTTTTTGCTGTTTCCACCAATTTCTGTGGTTTGGGGAGGTACCAGGAAAAAATGTATTTAATAACTGAGAAACAAATCAGGAATAGAAAATGATCAAAATGTATTAATACATGCCTGTATCAGGTTTTTGCCATGATGTATCCAGATGCTATATCTTGTGCATTTTCAGGATTTGGAATATCGTCTGGATCCAAAGACCAAGGAACTGCCTCATTTAAGAAACCCTGACATACTTGTGGGTGAAAATGACCTCACAGCCCTCAGTTATCTTCACGAGCCTGCTGTACTCCATAATCTCAGAGTTCGCTTTATTGATTCCAAACTTATTTATACATATTGTGGTGAGTGTGCTTGCTGTCTGAGTGAAATGTGAATTCTTTTTGCTAATGGACATAACCATGGAAATAATGTTCATGAGAAAGAAGGCTGTGGGTGGAGCTTTTCTTAGAAACATATTCACTTCAATGTTATCAAAAGATTTCAGTTCAGTTCAGTTGCTCAGTTGTGTCCGACTCTTTGCACGCCAGGCCTCCCTGTCCATCACCAACTCCCAGAGTTTACCCAAACTCATGGCCATTGAGTCGGTGATGCCATCCAACCATGTCATCCTCTGTTGTCCCCTTCTCCTTCCGCCTTCAATCTTTCCCAGCATCAGGGTCTTTTCAAATCAGTCAGCTCTTTGCATTAGGTGGCCAAAGTATTGGAGTTTCAGCTTCAACATCAGTCCTTCCAATGAACACCAAGGACTGATCTCCTTTAGGATGGACTGGTTGGATCTCCATGCAGTCCAAGGGAGTCTCAAGAGTCTTCTCCAACACCATAGTTCAAAAGCATAAATTCTTCAGTGCTCAGCTTTCTTTATAGTCCAACTCTCACATCCATACATGACCACGGGAAAAATCATAGCCTTGACTAGATGGACCTTTGTTGGCAAAGTAATGTCTCTGCTTTTCAATATGCTATCTAGGTTGGTCATAACTTTCCTTCCCAAGGAGTAAGCGTCTTTTAATTTCATGGCTGCAGCCACCATCTGCAGTGATTTTGGAGCCCCCCAGAATAAAGTCAGCCACTGTTTCCACTGTTTCCCCTCTATTTGCCATGAAGTGATGGGACTGGATGCCATGATCTTAGTTTTCGCTATGTTGTGCTTTAAGCCAACTTTTTCACTCTCCTCTTTCATTTTTATCAAGAGGCTCTTTAGTTCTTCACTTTCTGCCATAAGGGTGATGTCGTCTGCATATCTGAGGTTATTGATATTTCTCCCGGCAATCTTGATTCCAGCCTGTGCTTCATCCAACCCAGCATTTCTCATGATGTACTCTGCATATAAGTTAAATAAGCAGGGAGACAATATACAGCCTTGACATACTCCTTTTCCTATTTGGAACCAGTCTGTTATTCCATGTCCAGTTCTAACTGTTACTTCCTGACCTGCATACAGATTCTCAAAAGATTTAACAGTGTTCATTAACTAGTTGCATTTTATGCTGAATAAACTCTATGAACTTACATAATATTACTCAGAATACAAAGAACTGTGTCCATCTTTTGCTTTTTCTCTGCGTAGAAGTCGTATGCCATATTCAATACTGATTTGCAAGTTATTTTCATCTCTTACAAAAACCAATATTTGAAGAGTAGACATCCAAAGACTTATCTTCAAGATGTTTTCTTTTTCTCAATTGCTTAGCACTGCAGGACTGACTTGAATTGCAGTAACACTTCTTGCTTGTTTTGCTTGCCTGGGCCCTTGCCCAGTACTATCTACCAGTAACTCAGCCCAGGATTATTTTTTTCCCTCTCCTAGCAGTTAAGCATACACATGTGTATATTCCCCCTTTCCTTCTTTTTCTTCTTTCTCTGTTTCCTTCTTATTCTTCATTTTCTCTAGCTCTTTTTTCTCTACTGATTTTTTATCCTTCTTCCACTAAGTATTATCTGCCGAGTCTCAGGTCTGGGATTTCCATCCATTTCCTTCTAAGTCTCTGCTGCGTGTACCCAACTTAGTGCTCAACATTTCTTCATTGGGCTCCAGTTTGGAGCAGAGACAGCTATCTTTTCTTCTTAAAAGAATTTATGATTTTTATAGCCTTGATATTTGCTCTTTCTCTTTCCTACCTACTAAGCCTTTTGCTCAATTTTCATTTTTTCTTCAGTTTATCTTTCTTGCACATATGCTACCTTCTCAGTGAAGCCTTTCCTGTCCACCCTATATTTTCTTCTCCTAGTCATCAATATTCCTTCTCTGTTTAATCCCCCTTTTTCCTTGCTATCTATCCTATAATATATATATTTTTTTTCTTATTTATTGTCTGAATTTCCCTCTAGATTACAAGGTCCAGGAGGACAAAGATTTTTCCTTTTTTAAAACATTTTTTTAATTGAAATATAGTTGATGTGGTGGCTCAGATGGTAAAGAATCCACCTGCAATGCGGGAGACCTGGCTTTGATCCCTGGGTAGGGAAGATCCCCTGGAGAAGGGAACGGCTACACACTCCGGTATTCTTGCCTGGAGAATTCCATGGACAGAGGAGCCTGGTGGGCCCCAGTCCATGGGGTTGCAAAGAGTTGGACACGACTGAGCGACTTTGACTTTCACTTTACAATGTTATATAACTTACAGGTGTACAGTATAGTGATACACAATTTTTAAAGGTTATACTCTATTTAGAGTAGTCTTTTTTTTTTTTTTACTCCTATAAATATAGCACTTAGAAAAGTCTCAAAGCTTAATTGTAGTCAAATATTTGTTGAATGAATGACTAAAGTTAACATATGTCTGCTATAAAATTTAAGGAAATACGAAAAAAAGTATAAAAAAGGAAAAATAATTACATGTAATTCACCACCAAAAATTAACCAGTTTTAAGTTGTCTTATATCCTGTGTGTAAATGTAAAAGAGTATAAATAAATATAAAATTGAAATCAGTCTATATATAGTTGTGTGTTGTGTTTTTCTATGGCACTTAATATTTGTCACAAACCTGATCTGGATCACATGGATATAGTAATACATATTAAACCACTCTCCCTTTTTAAAAAGAATTTATTGAAATATAATTGATTCACGATGTCACATTTAGTTTCTGCTATATAGCAACGTGACTCAGTTACACATATGTATATTCTTTTTCATGTTCTTTTCCATTGTGGTTTATCACAGGATATAGAATATAGTTTCCTGTGCTATACATAAACCACTGTCCCTCTGTTATGTATTTTGTTTGTTTCTACTTTCCACTGTTATGAATAACATTATAATAAACATCTTCATTTTTTTAAAAATCCCTTTACCTGAATCTGTGTTATAAAAATATTTGAAGTTCTTCCAATATTGCCACAATTTTTACTACTTTAAATAACCTAGTCTTGTTTGTAAATGGTGTTTTAACTAGGACTTAATGGTTCACCAGCAAATGCTACGGTATATTTTGACTCTTAACAATTTGTTAGTTTGATATTAATTGAATTTTAACTGTGATTCTCACTTTACCAAGTTTGATAAGCCCATTAGGATATTACTGACTTCTTCTGTTTTTTTACCTTTCTCCCCAGGTATAGTCCTAGTAGCTATAAATCCTTATGAACAGCTGCCTATTTATGGAGAAGATATTATTAATGCATATAGTGGTCAGAACATGGGTGATATGGATCCACATATCTTTGCAGTAGCTGAAGAAGCTTACAAGCAAATGGCCAGGTTGGTGGAAGCTCTATTACTATTTCATTGCTTTTATTGGATGTGATCATTTCTTCTTTACTGAGTCACAGATATCTTAAAATACAGTGAATAACAATTTGTAAATTATTAAATAAACAGCCTCGATTAATTTGTTTCAGGTGGCCTGAATTATTATCAAAATAACCTAACATTTGTAAAAGTACATATAGTTTTTAAAAATTACCTTTGGTATCTCACTATAATCCTGTGACTATTCGAGGACAGCTGCTATGTTTTATAGATGAATGGATCAAGGTTTGGAAGTATTAAGTGACTTGCCCAATGTTATTCAGCTAGTGAGTGGCAGACCAGAACTAAAAGGCCTAAATGCTGATAGAAATCTGTCTGTATCTGGGGTAAGTAAAACAGGAAACTGTGAGTTTTAAGTTAGCGAATTTTAGGGCATCAGTGATCCTGAACAGCATCAGGAAAATGTCTTTGATGATAACTGTGGAACCCTAATATCTTTAGAGTGGAGAATGAGAAAAATCTACTTTCAAGACTAGATTATGCTCTTGGTAATATAATTTAATGCAAAATTATGCATGCATTGAAGAATAGTCTATTTTTAACCTATTTCTCTAGTCTATAGGTAAGGATGTGGCATGTTATAAATATGATACTGGAAACCCTCAAGCAGTTTATGGAGAGAAAACTAATACTGCAGAGTTTTTTATTTTCTCCTTTCCAACAAGAGAGAATGTTTGTACGTAATTGGACCAGTGTGTGACAGAATTTTAGGATTATTTCAATGACAGAATCCATAGGAGTCATTATACCCTTTTGTTAGTAAAATAGTATTGATACTTCTAATGACAGGTAACAGCTATTTAGTACTCTTTCTGTGCAAGGCACTGTTTAATTGCCTCCCATTTACTAAGTAGTTTTATCCTTATAGGACTCATCTAAGGTTGGTATTGTCATTTTATAGGTGAGAAAGCTAATGACAGAGATGAACTTTTACAAATCAGAAACAGAGTCATGAACATAGAGAATAGATTTGTTTCTAGGGGTGAGGCAGAGTAGAAGAGGAATGGACTGGGAGTTTGGGATTAGCAGATGCAAACTATTATATACAGAATGAATAAACAATAAGGTCCTACATATAGCATAAGAAACTATATTCAGTATTCTGTGATAAACCATAATGAAAAAGAACATTAAAAAATAAATGTATTGGTAAAATGATTTCAAAATCAATTAGTCTGACACTATGAAATATCAACGTATTAAATATAAAATGGCAAAACATGATTTTGTTCTACATGTCATATTATTTCAGATTCTGCTATAGAATAGTAACCAAAAGTTTACTTTTATGTTTAAAAGTGAGAAAATTCCATTTATTGATATAATTTTTTTCCTCTGAAATATTGGGTTGGCCAGAGTTCATTTGGGTTTTTCCACTACATCTTATGGAAAAACAAACTTGAATGAACTTTTTGGCCAGTCCAGTAGAAAAGCCTGCCAGTATTTTATTTGTTTGATATTGAGCTCTGCAGAACAGTGTTAGCACCTTACAAGTTGAACCTGAGAGCTACTGGGCAGAGAGGGGATTACATGGTATTCCCTACCTAAAAATAATCCCTGAAAAATTTTTTTACTGTTCATAAAGAATTATATGACCTTTTTTGAAAATACTATTTTTAAATATGAAAGCTTGGCTCTCACCATCCTTGTTACTGGCAATCCACAGTTTTAGGTTAATATGAATATTTCTGGCTTTTTACCCTTTGATTTGCTTTGGTTTCTTAATATTACCTCCTTAATATTTCCTCTGTGACTCCAGCATGACTTCTTAATGGCAAGTTTGTTTTCCCTTTGTTCAGTTTTAAAATATGTTTTAAAATATGCATCAGTCAACGCTGATATTATGTTTGTTACTTATATGAATTAATTTACACCCATAAAATGTGCCACAAGCCATGCATTGGGAGCGTAGAGTCTTAACCACTGGACCACCAGGGAAGTCCCTAAGGTGATTATTTTAAGCTTTGAAATTAGTAAGTACCTTGTGGGAAAATACTTTGAGACTATGCAAATATCCTCTTTCTCGTAATATACTTTCACTCACTAATTTTAACATCCATCAGCGGTTCTTACTTGCAGCAGTTATTACTGTGGTGTTTGCCAGGTGGGTGGTTGCTATTTCCATCATTCCTTCTACAAGTATGAATAGGAAGTCTAATCTAAGGAAAAGCTATTTCTTTCCCCCCAACTTACTTATTATTTATTTTGTATTTGTATCAGGATGAACTCATGGACATGTATTTCATACTATGGATTATTCTGCATTCACATGTGTGTACTTAGTCGCTCAGTCTTATCCAGCTCTTTGCAACCTCATGGACTGTAGCCCACCAGGCTCCTCTGTCCATGGGGATTCTCCAGGCAAGAATACTGGAGTGGGTTGCCATGTCCTCCTGCCCAACCCAGGGATCGAACCCAGGCCTCCTGCATTGCAGACGGATTCTTTACCTATTCTACATTACTATCATTATTTATTTTGTTCAAACTGTCTCAGATTTGGCCATTGAGACTTCCTTCCAGTGTCCTTGCACATTCTCCATCATCTTTTGAGCATTTCCTTACTTGTTAGCACCACCTGACTCATTTTCTAATTTTCTTGCCCCAACCCCCAATGAATTCAGCCATTTCTTCTAGGACCCCTGGTTCCTTGTACTGAAGAAATGGTATTTAGAAACTAAGATCTGGGTGCTAGATGCATTCACTACTTGGGTATCCTTGCCTATAAACCTTCTCAGTGCACACAGCTAAGAAATATGTTGCCCCCCCCCCCTTCACCAACAGAAGGTGTTGTCATAATTTAAAATTTCCACCAAACTGACAGGTGAGAAATGGTATCCTAGTATTGTTTTAATTTACCTTTCTCTAAGTAGCACAGACTTTGCACATCTCTACACACACACACACAAACACAAATCTGTATCTATATAATGTATATATATTTAAAACCATAAAACCATTAAAATCATACTGATTCCTCCAATTGCAGTTCAACACCACAGTTTTTATTTAATTTATATTTTGTCTTTATTTTTTAAATTTTTATTGATGTTTATTCTTTGACTAGAGTTGGGGTACCATACGGTGGTCTTCTGGGTTTTTTTTTGTTTGTTTGTTTATTTATTTTTGGTTAATTTGAGTCTTCATTGCTATGTGCCGGCTTTGTCTGGTTGCAGTGAGTGGGCTTCTCTTATTGTGAAGCACGGGCTCTAGGCACACAGGCTTCAGTCCTTGAGGCTCTCGGGCTCTAGTTGTGGCGCGTTGTGGCATGTGGAATCTTCCTGGATCAGGGATCGAACTTGTGGCACCTGCATTGGTAGGTGATTCTTAACCGCTGGACCACCAGGGAAGTCCCAAAACCACAGTTTTTATTCTCGATTTCTTTCTTCTTCTAACTTCTTTCTTTGATCTTGAGAAACCTGACTCTCCTTATCCATAGTATATTTACTTTTTTGCTCAATCCTAGAATATTCTTAGTTTCAGAAATGCTAGCCCATAGCCCTGTGAAAAACAAATTTACCACTCAAGTGCAATATTTGTGTCCAGGTCATTTTGTCTTTAGTCTTACATAATATGAAGTACCAATTTCCAAAGTTACCTAGGTTGGTTCATTTTTTCCCCACTTAGTTTATTAATTTGTTGAACCACTCTCCCATATATGATCACTTAGATTGTTTGCAACATTTTTATTGCAAACAGTGCTACAATAAATAAGTTTGTATATTTATTATTTATTGTATGCATTTTTATATTTGTATTTCTTTATTTGTTTCTCTTCCAAGTTGCTTTTAATGAAATCTTGGGAACAAAATATACAATCTGAGTCAGATACACCATGGAGCAAGGCCTAGATAATGAGATAATTTTGCCCACATCTTGGGGATAAGAGTGATATATATGTCTTTATGAAAACTATTTTTTAAAAAAATGTAAACTCTGTACAACATTCTCCAGGAGCTAGAGCCCAAGAGAACCCACTGGGAGTCTTTCATCGGTAGGACCTCAGAGGCATCTCAGGGATGGAAGGAGAGGTAGGCAGTTTTTCCACAGCCAGAGGAGGCTGCAGTATCCTCATCTCTGCCAGGAATACCAGGCAGTGGCTAGCAGCACTGAAAGAACACAGTGGGGCAGTGGTATTGGGCAGCTCTCAATACCTTGATCATAAATATTCGGAACAATCCAGTTGGTGATATTTATTACCAATGGGGCCAGAGCTGGAGGGAGACTTCTCATACACAAGGGGCAGAGAGGGCACCTCTCTGCTTGAAGAGGGACAGGAGGTGATGGGAGCAAAGAGCTCGAGCAAGGGGCTCTCACATTCTTGGCTACCTTACCTGGACAACTGCCGCAGGGCCGTGAGCAGCTTAAACCACCCAACTGCTTTCGGGAGGAGGGTACAGGATTTAATCACTGACAGGCTTTGGTAGTTTAGGTTCATACCTGTTTCAGAGCTTTTCTCTACCAACTTGGTATCACAGGAATTCTTCAGCTGGGGTAGAAGTTCTGATTGAATGTGTCTTCATGTCCAACATTGGTGCTTTTGCTCCAAGCCAGGACCCAGGTGCTCTTGGAACCTGTGGCTCCCGTGTCTAGCACAGTGCTGTTTGAGCTGAACACCGTGGCCTTGGTGACTTGTGACACAATGGTTTGAAAATCAAAATCGCTGTGTAAGCAGATGGAGACATTGCTGGGTTTAGGGCCTATCAGCTAGTACATAGCAGAAGTGGGGTTTGACTTCACATTGTACACGGTCTTACCCCCAAAGCCTAATTGCTTGCATTGGGTTACACAGTGTTCAGTGCTAAGGCAGTAACCTTGACCAGCCTTTAAGACAGGTTAGAGGTAGAACACATTTTTGTATTTTTAAAAGTGTCATTAAAAAAAAAATAAAAGTGTCATTGGTAGGTCAAAAGGTAGGTATAAATATATTGCCAGATTCCCTCTAAAAGAGTTATTCTGGTTTGCATTTTTGCCAAAATTCTTCAAGAGTGTCTATTTCCCCATAGCTTTATCAACAAAATATGTAATATGTGTGTGTGTGTGTGTATGTGCTTAGTCACATCTTATTCTTTGCAACCCCATGGACAATAGCCCACCAGGTTCCTCTATCCAGGTTGCCTCTATCCAGGCAAGAATACTGGAGTGGGTTGCCATTTCCTACTCCGGGGGATCTTCCCCGCCCAGAGATCAAACCTGCATCTCTTGCGTCTGCTGCATTGGCAGGGAATTCTTTACCATTGTGTCATGTTCTTGCCAGTTTAATGGTATCTTAATGTTGTTTTCATCTGCATTTCTTTAAATATGAGTAAGTTTGAATATCTTTTCATATGTTTAAGAGCGGTTTCATTTTTTGTTACTTTGTTTATGGTGTGAATTGTTGATTCAACTTTTTCCATTTTCTGTTGTTTTTTGGTTTTTTTGATCCTCAATTTTAAGAGTTAAATACATACATATATATATTGGCCCTTTGTCTGTGTTGTATTGCAAATACTTCCCCTCAATTTTATTTTGCTTGTAATGTCCTTTTCCTAGCAAATTTATTAATCTTTTTTATTTCTTTGGATTTTAAGTCACTGTTAGAAAACCTTTCTCTACACCAAAGCAAAAAAGATTTAATCCTCTTTTCTTCTAGTGTTTGTATTGTTTTTATAGCTTACCTTTAGATCGCTGATCCCATTGGGGTTTTTACTTTTGTATGATGAGAGATATGGACCTAAATTTGTCTTTTTTCCAAATGGCTACACAGTTATCTCAGTGTCACTTATTAAGAAGTCCATCTTTACCCCAGTTATTTGAGATGCCACCTAAAATTTATCATGCCCTCAATTTTCTTATGTTCTTGGTTTAATTTCTTGGCTATATTCTTTCTTCTTCCTTTATTCATGGCCCAGTACCACACTACTTTGATTATAGTGATTTTATAGTATGTAGTATGTTTTATGTTTGTGTGTCTGATACCATTAACCACCTCTCCCCACCACACTGTCTTTTTCATTATTTTCCTGGTAATCCTTAAGCATTTGTTTTTATGTGTAGATTTTGGTATTAACTTACCCAACTCCGTAAAAAATAAAGCTAACTTTTGAGTAATAACATGAAGGAAAGGAGGAAGCAAGCCATTCAGATATCTGGAGAAAGAATATTCCAAGCAGTGAGATTAACAATTGCAATGACCATACAAAGCCTTGAGGACTTTTGTAGCATATTTGACTTTTTCTCTGAGTATGGGTTTTGAGCAGGAGATCTGACAGCTGTGTTAAAAATTCATGATAGATTCTTACCAAAAATGTATATCCTGAATCTAATCATGAGAAAAACTGTAAATGAGGTGGATACTGAAAAATAGCTCTATATACTCTTCAAAATTATCAAGATCAAGATAGTCAAAGAAAGGCTGAGGAACTGTTCCTGATTAAAGGAGAGAGTGGAAACATGCCAGTTAAATGCAGTGAATATTTGGAATTGAATCCTTGATGATGAAGGAGATAGAGTGACTTTGTAAGGAGCAATACTGGATGATTGTAAAATAGAAATATAGATTGTAGATTAAATAATAGTTTTATATCAACTTTACATTTCCTGATTTTGATCACAGTAGATATGTAAGAGCAATGTCATTGTTCTTAGGAATTATACTCTAAAATATGTAGGAGTCATCATGTCTATAACCTACTCGCAGATGTTTCAGAAAATCACAATAAGAGAAACAGAGACATTTATGAAACAAATGAGCAAAATCTAAACAATTGGTGAATCTGAGTAAAGCGTGTACAGGAATTCAGTTTACTCTTTTTGCCGTTTTCTGTAAGTTTGAAATCATCTCAAAGGTTAAAAAATAAACAAAACAAAAGGACTGAATGTAATGCAACAAGGGTCAATTCCAGGTAACTAGTTAGGAGGATTTTATCTTGATCCAAGCAAGAGCTAATGATAACCTAATAGAGGAGAATACAATCAGAGATGGTGAGAAGTGGATGGGCTCTGAATAAGTTTTTAAGGTAGAACATAAGAAGGCTTGCTTATATGTGGGTATGAGAGAAAATGAGAAGTCAGGGATGGTGGCAAAGTATTTGGTTTGAGCACCTAAAAGGTTGGAGTTGCTGTTTACTGAGATGGAAGAAATTTAGGCAGAGCAGGGTGCACATGTAGGGGTGGAAGTGTTGGAAGAAGAAGGGGGTGGAGTTCCATTTTAGATATTTAAGACGAAATGGCATTTTCGACATCTGTCCTCAAAGCACAGTTGACACAAGTGATTCTTGCCCTGTAGATACATGTCCAGTGACAGCAGCATAACTAGGATCCTTGACTCATTACTTCTTTCTCAGCATGACACTTACAGAGAATAGTGTCCTCATAGAATATTTTCATAGACTAGCCTCTTAATTTTTTTTTTTTTTTTAGCCTCTTAATTTTAACAGTCCTGTCAGCTTACAGAAGAGAAGAACTCAGTAGGCTGCTATGTCTGTTTGTCTTCTCATATTTTTGTTTCACATTCTTATCAGTCTTTTCTCATCCTGAAACTGATTGCTCAGTATTATTTTCCTTAAAACATCAGGGCTTTTTTTAAAATCTCTTTTTTCTCCTTAAAACCAAGTAATATTGATTGCTTGATTTGGTATTTTTTTCCTACCGTGAATGGTAGAGCAAATAAGTTTTATTGATTGTTTCATTTATGGGTTTTCTTAAAATAAATTTGAGAGTTACATGCATAACCTCAGTGTAAGGGAAACAATATCTATACTAGTTGAAGCTACATAAACAAATAACTGTATAAGCTTAAATTTTCCAGTCTCCCTGGACCTCAGCTTTATTACCTGAAATAGAACACTTGCACTAGATGATGTAGCTTTACACTGAAGGCATTCTTTGGTATGCATTTGTTTCCATTTGGTTCATAGGCACTAATGCAGAAGTCTTTTACTCTTTCCAGTGGAGGGCAAACCATGGTGAGGAGCTTGCAGAGAAGCAGAAGGAGCATAGTATAAACTTTTCATCTGGAAACAAAGAGATGTGGAGTGTAACAACTCACCTCTGCTTTAACCTTGGAATAGCCATCTGACCTCTCTGCATTATTGTTTCCCCCAACTGAGAAAAGATAATATTTATCATGCTTACATCAGAGATGAATATTACCTTAAATGATAAACATAAAAAGCACTTTGAAAAATACTATTTAAATCTAAGCTGTTACTATCATCACAGTCTTCATCATCATGAAGTCTCACGACTCTATTGCTAGGCCTTTCCTTAGGGTGGGCCCTTCTTGCATTTGTTTAGGCAATCTCTGAAGCTTCACTCTGAGTTTCATTGGCCAAGTGGATGCTGGCTGTTATAGATCATAAAATCTCTGCTATTACTGCCTGTGACTCACCAGCCATGTGGTACCAATTATTTCTACTTATGCAAATATGAAGTAGCACATGCTATGTGATAAGGAATTTTATATATTATATATACACACACACACACATACACACACACACACACATATATATATGGACTAACTTCTATTAGTAATTAGGAGCTACCATGTTTAGAAATACACTGTGTGCCAAGCATGAGGTCAGGCATGTTACCTCTAATTTCATTATACCCCTGGGAGCAAACATCATCACCCTTCTTTACAAATGAGAAAACTGAGGAAAGTAACTTTCAGACCATTGTGTTAATAGAATCTGGGAACTGAGGTTTGAATCCGGCTCTGAGTCTTCAAAGCCTATCTTCTTTTTTGTTTAATTTTACTTCCAATTACATGACCCTGTTTATATACATCCACTACTGGAAAAAACAGGCTATTTCTTTTATGGCATCTTTACATTAATTTCACAGGCTCTATACTGATGAAAGGCTTCCCTGGTGGCTCAGTGGTAAAGAATCTGCCTGCCACTGCAGGATACATGAGTCAGTCCCTGGGTTGGGAAGATCCCCTGGAAAAGGAAATGGCAACACACTCCAGTGTTCTTGCCTGGGAAATTCCATGGACAGAGGAGCCTGGAGGGTTACAGTCCACAGGGTCACAAAAGAGTTGGACATGACTTGATGACTACACAGTAACAACATACTGATGAAACAGGGAGGTCAAATTGACATGAGAAGAACTGACAGTCATATGACAGACTTCTCAGCAGGAATTGGATGTATCTCTAAGGAACACTTGTTTTCATTTCCTGAGTAATCTTTCTGCCTCTGTAGCCCAGCTTTCATCAGTGCACCAGCACAGTCTTATAGCAAATGTTTCTACTTAAGAACTAATAGTACCTATTGTCTTATTTACTTGTTATCTAGTAAGTTTTAGAGTTTAAATCTTTTCTTCTTGGGATTAATCAAAAGCAGAAATCTTGGAGAAACAGAGCAGAGCCTATCTTAATGCTTGGCAATGGTAAAAATGTAGAAAAACCTTGCACCTTCTAACAAGAGAAATAGAGATTAGAGTCTCAAATAAAAGCCATATCACAGTAAATACATAACTTTGGAAGATTTTATTACACTAGCTTAATATTTTTCTTTTTTTTAAATCAAGGGATTGAATAAGGGAGAAGCAATTAGATTGAGTGCCTGTAAAAAAATAAACCTCTAAAAAAATAAAAATAAACCTCTAGATTTTGTTTCATGAGAATATGTTCACTTATAAGCTAAAAATTAGACCTAGGTGCTTGTGTACTTAAACAAGGTACACGGCAACACCTGAAAGCTAATACTGAGGTGAGTAGATATAGTAAATTGTATTCTGTGTGAGTCAGACTGGCGTTATTTAGTTTCCTCATTAATGACTTGGATATGAATGGAAAGTATGCTCATTAAGTTTGCAGAGAACAAGATGATGGTCTTGGAAATATGAATATTATTCAGCATGAGCACAATAAACTAGAGAGATTATATTTATACAGTGAAGTTCAGAAGGAATATGTGTAAAATAATCCACCTGATACAAAATGAAATCTTGATAGATATAATCTAAGGAAAGGCTGGACAGACCAAACAGATACAGATTGAAGGAAAATAGACTAAAGTATAACATCTCTCTCTTTCATCAACCCAGAGTGGATATTCTATCCTCGAATAATTTAGTTCCTATGGTTTCAGGTGATTCTCCATAGTTTAATTCTATTGCCTTTTCCCCTACAACCTTGTTTCTTGTTCTTATTATACATGAGTCAATTCAGGCATCACCTTCTCTAGAAAGCATTTCCTGGCATCTCCTCCTCATATCTCCCTCTCCTTCTCCATGCTTTCATAAGATCCTGGGTAGACCTCTTTTCTTGTAATTGTTGTTGTCGTTGTTTAGTAGTCATGTCTGACTCTTTGCAACCCCATGGATGTGTAACCCGCCAGACTCCTTTGTCCATTGGATTTCCCAGGCAAGAATACTGGCGTGGGTTGCCATTTCCTTCTCCAGGGGATCTTCCCAACCCAGAGATCTACATTGCATCTCCTGCACTAGCAGGCCAGATTCTTTACTACTGAGCCACCAGGTCCACTATATTTTGACTGTACTTTTCAGTTTGTCTCAATAGGCCATGACCATAGAGTCTTTTATCTTCATAAAATGTTTGGCATGTTGTGACTACTCATTTCATTGTTGAATGAATGAATGAAGCAGTATTTTTGGGTGGTAGCTTTTGATTCACATTATAGCCTCTGGAAGTACCATTGACTAAACAGATCCCAAGAGTTCACTTCTACTTCAGGGCACCCAGTACCCAGGCCATTTAGGATCGTTGCAGAGACACTTGAGAGGACTGGCCAAGCCAGAAATCCTAAATTCTCAGTTCCTGCAGCCTTAGGATGCTCCAGATTGGTTTGTCCTTGATGAAGAATGGTAAATCTATATTCCTTAATTTGATCTTATCAGGTCCTTGAAATGATATTTACATCCCAGTAGTAAATGAAAGGTCTTATAAGGATCAGCTAATCAAAATTTGGAAGGATAATGAATTATTATTTATGTATTTGCACACTTTCACATTCAACATTCTAAAACTTAGAGCTCAAATAAGTAGAGTAAGATAGACTCTGATATTCACCCTAAAACCATAAAATTTTTTATTCCTTATATTTTTGGCTGTTTTCTCGCTATCTCTATTATACTTTTCCTATTTTTCCCTTTTCATGTCTTTATTATATATTACCCTTCTTCCTTTTATGTCTCTAGTTATCTTTCTTACTTCTACCTATCTCTGCTTTTGTCTCTTTTTGACATTTCATCCTGTGGCCACATATAGCTGAACAACATTTTAAAGATGACTGTACTTATTTTATACACATTTCTATTTCCTGTTCTTCATTTAAAAGCAGGCAGAAAGAGCTTACATTTTTTTTTCTCTTTGTAGCCCTGTGTTGATTTTGACCATCTCAGATTCAAGGGTCCTACAGAGAAGAAATGTTTGGCCATGTCAAATATAGCCCTTTAAGACCATCTGAGCATCTGTAGACCTGTCCTATTCCAGTTGTACTTGGTCCCAAGAGTTTACCTAGCTTAGAGTATAGGCTGTGGCATATCCAACATCTGAAAAATCAACTCTGGAGTTAAACTTTTAGTTTATAGTGTTAATAGTTTAGAACTGAGAAGGACTTTGGGTGCTATTTAATCATTAAAATGAGGGAAACTGTGACCCAGAGAAGGCATGCAGTTGCTCAGGATCATGAAACTGGCAAATGACAGGTCAAAGATCAGAACCTGATTCAGAGAAATTTCTGTAATGGAAGAGTGGTGCTTATTTATATACTGGAATACTCTACTAGGCTTGGGGAATAAGGGAAGCCTCTGCCCAGAAGCAGGGGAATATAATAAATAATGGAGTCCCTTAAAAAAACTGCTGGTCAAAAAAAAAAAAACAAAAACTGCTGGTCCTGTGGATCCTAGATCCTAAATCTCCTGGAAAAGAAAATGTATCTGGTGTGTGCTTGATATCACTGTGTGTATGTGTATATTTGTACAAATCTGTGTGATCCATCTGAACAATCCTCAACCTTATCTCCTTTCAGAGTTCTCTTTTTCCCTATGGTATAGGGAAGGGCTACTACATAATGAAGTTTAAATTTTTTGATATAACATTTTATCACACATCCATGCATGCTCACTTGCTCAGTCATGTCTGACTCTTTGCAACCCCATGAACTGTAGCCCACCAGGCTCCTTTGTCCATGGGATTTTCCAGGCAAGAATACTGCAGTGGGGGTGCCATTTCTTTCTTCAGGGGATCTTCCAACTCAAGGATCAAACCTGCATCTCATGCATTGGCAGGTGGATTCTTTACCACTGAGCCACCTGGGAAGCCCCAACTTTTTATCATAAAGACTTGAAATAGTATTTGAAAGGCAGTACAGTTTAGGATAATAGTTCCCACTAATATTTCCTTTTTATCAAACTAGTGGAAGCCTCTTCACCTTGTTTATTGTCGGAAGACATGCTGGGAGAATTTTGTCAAAGTAGCTGTCACACAGGGGATAGTGACAGAACTGACCATGCAAGAATTAAGAAGAGATAATTTTTCTAATTATATTATAGAAGGATATCCAAAGACTGCTGATACTGTCCTTTGATTAATGTCTCTGAGAACATTAAAATGTTCTAAATGACTGAAAAAGAGAAAGGTGGTATTGTCCTACAATGAGAACTGGTTAAGAGTGATTTATCTTGAAATCATTTGTACAGAGGCAGTGACAGTATCTGATTGAGTCTAGAAATTCAAATAAAAGGGAATGAGTTGATGGCTGTGAGGTTCGAGGATTTTTTTTTAGAAATGAGAATTACATGCAAGCTTTTACTGTAAGTATTAAATATTCCTTAGTGTGTCACCTAGGTCCTAATGTTCCCCATAGTATGGGAGTCAAAGTGTCAGAACAGGCTGTTTACCAGCCCTGGTAGTGTGATGTGAGCTACTTAATCAGGCCTGAGTTGGATATTCCCATTGTATTTTTCAAATTTTCTAAAATAATGTGGGGACTCCCATTTCTCAATGAAAAAACAGCCTTTATCATAGAAAAATCTTTGTATTTTGGAAATTTACTGTGAGTACTTTTGATTGTACCACTTTGGTGTCTCTTAAACCCATCTGCCTGTCTCAGTCAAGACCACCACAATCTTTGTTCAGACTTTCATACCTTTTCATCTGGACCCCCTGCCACTCATCCACATTCCTGCTAGAGTTATTTTACTGATTGGATTGTTTATTTTCTGTTTAAAACCCTGAAGTAGCACTCTGTGACCTTTAGGTAAACTTCAAATTCCTTAACATCTCATGTAAGATCTTTGTGACCCACTTCTCATTAACTTCTGTGGCCTTATCTGTCATTACTTCATGTTCTAGCCAAATTGAATTATCTAATGTTTCCTAACTTCTCATGCATCTGAGCCTTCACTTATGTTATCTCCTTTCCCTGGAATGTTTCTTTCCTGACTTCTTCCCTTGCTTTCTCTTACTCATTTTTCTAGGCTTTGCTAAGGGATCATCTCTAGGGAGCCTTCCTTGATCACCTCTTCTTCTCAATACCTCATTACATTTATTATAGTCTTTAATTATTGGTTTGTCTTTCCTCTCAGACCATCAACCACTGGAGGATACAGATCGTAGCTTTTTAAACTTGTATCCCTTGTAGCTAGCACCATGTTTGGTGTGTAGTAGGTGTTTGCTAAATGCTTGTTGGATAAGTAAATCTCTTTTAAAAGACAAAAAGGTCATCTTCTGTAGTGAAATAACTTCCTAATCTTGTGGCGTATAGGATAGTTCCACTAAAAACCCCTGAAGTCATCTTGTCTCTCTGTAAATTAAGGGCACAAAGGATACCACCTTTATGAACTTGTTCAGTTAATTTGATGGATCGTAGCTGATTGCTGGTTTAATCTCAGGAAGTTTTAGTTTCCTGCTTCTGTCCCAGTCAAAGTCATAGCCAAGGCAGATTTCTTCCTAGGCTCACTTTCACTCAATGCACATTTACTAAGCATTTGTGATGTGTAGACTCTGGACTAGGTGCTGGATATTAACAGTATGGTAACATAGGTCCTTATCCTCAAAGAAATGTTAGTCTTATGAGCAAGTTCATCACCTAGAGTTTTGATTCACCTAGAGTGAATTAAAGGTGTATGTAATAGTAGATAGTCTTTGAGTTCTAACATATTTGAATGAATCAGCCAACAAATGAACTGTTTATTCTCTGGTAATGAGAGTACTTTAATAAGAACTGGAATATGTGAGAGATACTACTTTATGAACTGTTAGCTAGTAGACAATTTCTCATTTTAATTAAGTAGTATTTTCTTCTAAATTCACTTTGCACTAACTCCTGTCTCTTCTGAAGATGATTAACAACAGTGCTGTAATATCAAAAATAATTTTCTTTATTAATAAAGTAATATATTTGAGATATGTACACACAAAAAATTCAGACTGTTTCAGATTCATTCTTAGATGTGATGCTCTCAAATTTAATGCTTGATATCTTCTTCTCCTTCTCTATTCATTGTTACTTGGTAAGTAGTTATTTTTATTAGGAAATGTCGTTCTTGGGTTCCTTCTCACAATTATGAACCAGCAAGAACTCACCTTGGCTCATTGATGAGAATACAGAGAAAATGATGTTAATCACATTTAGAAGTGGGCAGTAATGTCAGTTACTCTTCTTTGTTTTACAGAGATGAACGAAATCAGTCCATCATTGTAAGTGGAGAGTCTGGGGCAGGAAAAACAGTCTCAGCTAAGTATGCCATGAGATACTTTGCAACAGTCAGTGGTTCTGCCAGTGAAGCCAATGTTGAGGAAAAGGTGCTGGCTTCCAACCCCATCATGGAGGTAAGACAGCAGCAGCCACGGCCTTTTTTCTGTATCCTCTCCGTAAGAACCACACTGAAAAATTTGATTGAAACATCACATGTCAGAAAGTTTGGGACCTCCCAACCACTAAGAGTAGGAAAATACTGTTCTAGATATTAGTAAGAGATCTAGGAAAAGTAAAAATTCAGTAAAGTAGACATTTTAAGTAAAGTCCAGCTATAAAGGATTCCACTGTATTCGATAAACCTGTGTTTTTAACCTACCATTACATTGTTGCCTCCAAGTAGCTGGCAATGGCACTTCTTTTCCTCAAGTTTCTTTTCCCCGGTTAATGGACTTGTATCTGTTGCTGCTTGTACTGGAAGTATAAGCTACTCCTTTCCCCCCAATCCTGAGCTTATTTAAGTTCCTACCTAAAACGTGGGATTCACTGTGCTCAAGCATGAATGAGCTTTATTCTTCCTTTACCCACATTTCATTTTCTGTGTATAGCCTAACCTGTTTAGCTGTAAGTTTTTGTATTTTTCCAGGTAGAACTATAAACTTAAATCATGATCTTGGAAACATTTTTCTGCATGTTTCTGCCAAACATATCACACAGTTTTAGACTAGAAAAAGAAATTTGCTAATATAAATTCTTGAAAAAAGGAAGATCTGTGAAAAAGATGTCCTTTTTTCCCCCTTTAGTTAATTTAACCTTTAAAAAAATTTTTTTTACAATGTTGTATTGGTTTCTGCCATTCAGCAGCACAAATCAGCCATAATTATATATACATCCTCTCCCTCACTAGCCTCCACCTTCCCCCCCATCCCATCCTTTCAGGTCATCACAGAGCCCCAGACTGGGTTTCCTGTGCTACACAGCAACATCTCACCAGCTATCCATCCTATACCCAATTGTGTTTTATGTTGATGCTACTTTCTCCATTTGTCTCACTCTCTCCCTCCCCCAAGACCATTCTCTAATGGAGTCCATCTGTATCTCCATCCCTTCCTGCAAATAAGTTCATCAATACCATTTTTTCAGATTTCCTATATATGTGTTAATATATTTGTTTTTCTCTTTCTGATTTACTTCACTCTGTATAACAGGCTGTAGGTGCATCCAACTCACTAGAACTGACTCAAACTCATTGAAAAGATATCCTTTCAAAAGTAGACCATATATACAAAGTAGACATGCTCAGACCAAAGAAAACAGACCTTTTCATGTAAAAATTTGAGTATTTTAGGATTTGTAACTGGAGGATTATTTGTGTATTGATGTGATTTTAGGAAAGTTGCATTAAATGGAGAAAATGTCTCAAAAAATGGAGAGAAATGACTTTGGACATGCAGAAACAAACTTTTTTTTTTTTTTTCCCTAATAATCCAGTCAGCATTCTTTATTCCTGTTTCTTTCCCTTTGTCAAGTCTTATTTGTCACCCAAACACAGATGGCGTTTAGAACTGGCCTGGTGCACCAGTGATACGAATGGTTTTTGCACTAATCAGTCCAGAGGTAATTGTGCCTGGTGTGCAGTGCTGTGTGTGACACTTTAGAATAGTATGCCGTGACCCCTTGCCCACAGGGCTACTTCTAGAGCAGCAGGACTTCTGTTCTTGGGATTGAGAAAATAAGAGATTCTGGGGAAGTTAAGAGCCTCCAAGCTGGGGGAGCTATGGAAAGAGAACTGGAAATGTTTTCTGAAATAGCATGGACAAGAGAAAAGAGATGCTTATGTCAAAAGAAAGCAGTAGAGATCTTAAGAAAATATTAAGATTTTGAAAGAATTTAAACTATATATAGATAATGGTGGATCCTATTCATGTTCCTATCGTGATAATATAGTCTGTATAGCCCATTTCTTGTTTTGGTTTAGATAACAGCAGGGATTTACTTTCTGCCATTCTTTTTACTGTTTTTGATCATAACAAATTCTTGGTGTTCAACAGTAGTTTAGTCCATTCTTAGTCCCTAACGTTAGAAGATACCAAAGTCCTGATTATAATGGCATTAGGAAACCGCATCTCTTCTAGATTCAGGCTGTATAATAACATAAGTCTGGAATGAAGCTTCTGGAATATATCAAGTTGAATGAAATATTTTATGACCTTGCTATATTCTAAAAAATAACTACATTTTTTCCTACAACACAGATTTGTGTTATGTAGGAGTGATATTAAAAATTTGAAATGGCCACAGATAACTACTTTTTAAATACAGTTATAAGGAATTTACCTCATTTGCTAGGAAGAACAAAAAAGATAAAGATAGCAGTTATCCATTTTTAAAAATTAATTTATTAAAAAAATTTTAATGACAGCAGTTACGCTTAGCTGCTTCATTCTATAATATTGTTTAGTTTCTCTGTAAGAATTTGGATTAGTAAAATTTGTTAAAGAGATAACCACTTTTCAACAACTACAGATAAGGGTATCCCAATTTGAAAGGTTAAAATGAAATATAGGGCTAAAAAATGGTGACAAAGGGTTTACAGTTATAGGAAGAAAACCTAGGTAAAATATTGAATATGTGGCCTAGAAAATTTATAGCTTTTAAGCCTGTCTCAGGATTATGTCTCTATATCAGAGCCCTTCACTGTGATGTCAAGAAAGGCATGTCTATGTCTCCAGTGATTACAGTCATCCCACACCTTGAACATTGTAGCCCAGTGACTTATGGAATTTGCACATTATCCTTTGGAAAGCCAGCAACTCCTCATCCTCAGCACAGACTCCTTTTGTAAAATACAAATGAATAATTCTTTTTTGCTCAATTTTATGACATTTGCTTTTTTGCCCTTCTTATTTCCTAGAAATTTTTATCCTAAGATAGGGACCAGGAAAGTGATGGGGGCACACTGGGTCTTAATAGTTCTTTTTCCTCTTTAATAAATTGTAGTTCAAGATTTTCATCTCCATTTAGTAAAGAAGATTAATGCACTCAACATGTCATTGAAATCAGTGGTGAAATCAAGGCCACAAAACTTCTTTCCTTTAACAACTTCTTGCTGACTGAAATGAAAATAGCATTAGGGAGGCTGTTATAAATACAGTACTTGTAAGACTGAGGAAACACTTAGGGGGAAAGGACAAAAGGCACTATTTATATCCAGTACCTTGTTTCCATATCGGGTTAAAAGGCTTAGGATCATATAGTTTTATTTTTGAAAGGGATGCTACTGCTCATCTATTCTAGAAGCTGAAGCTGCATAGTTCTATGAAGACCTGCAAGACCTTCTAGAACTAACACCCAAAAAAGATGTCCTTCTCATCATAGGGGACCGGAATGGAAAAGTAGGAAGTCAAGAGAGTACTCTATTACCTGTACTCCAGTTACCTGGAGTAACAGGCAAGTTTGGCCTTGGAGTACAAAATGAAGCAGGGCAAAGGCTGACAGAGTTTTGCCAAGAGAATGCACTAGCCTTAGCAAACACCCACTTCCAACAACAAAAGAGATGAGTCCACCCATAGACATCACCAATATTGAAATCAGACTGATTATATTCTTTGCACCTGAAGATGCAGAAGCTTTATACAGTCAGCAAAAACAATACCTGGAGCTGACTGTGGCTCAGGTCATGAACTCCTTATTGTCAAATTCAGACTTAAATTGAAGAAAGTAGGGAAAACCACTAGGCCATTCAGGTATGACCCAAATCAATTCCCTTATGGTTATACAGTAGAAGTGACAGATTCTAGGGATTAGATCTGATAGACAGATTACCTGAAGAACTATGGATGGAGGTTCATAACAATGTACAGGAGGTGGTGATCAAAACCATCCCCAAGAAAAAGAAACACAAAAAGGCAAAGTGGTTGTCTGAGGAGGCCTTACAAATAGTTGAGAAAAGAGAAGCGAAAGGCAGAGGAGCTCCTTGGGCTTTGAAATCACTGCAGATGGTGTCTGCAGCCATGAAATTAAAAGACACTTGCCCCTTGGAAGAAAAGTTATGACAAACCTAGACAGCATACTAAAAAGCAGAGACATTACTTTGCTGACAAAAGTCTGTATAGTCAAAGCTATGGTTTTTCCAGTAGCCATGTAGAGATGCAAGAGTTGGACCATAAAGAATGCTGAGCGTTGAAGAATTGATTTTGAGCCGTGGTGTTGGAGAAGACTCTTGAGAGTCCCTTGGACTGCAAGGAGATCAACCAGTCAATCCTAAAGGAAATCAGTCCTGAATATTCATTAGAAGGCCTGATGCTGAAGCTGAATATCCAGTACTTTGGCCACCTGTTGCGAAGAGCCGACTCATTAGAAAAGACCCTGATGCCAGGGAAAGATTGAAGGCAGGAGCAGAAGGGGATGACAGAGGATGAGATGGTTGGATGGCATCATGGTCTCAATGGACATGAGTTTGAGCAGGCTCCGGGGGATGGTGAAGGGCAGGGAAGCCTTCTGTGTTGCAATCCATGGGGTCACAAAGAGTCTTACACAACTGAGTCACTGAACAACTCCTGCTTGTCTATTCTAGTCACTTAACACGTGAGGACACTAATGCTCTTCAGAGGATTAAATGATGCAAGCTGGTGGTAGGGCCTGCTGTGATACCCAAGTCTTCAGATTTATATTTCTTTTTTTTTTTTTTTCACTTTTATTTTTTATTAGTTGGAGGCTAATTACTTCACAACATTTCAGTGGGTTTTGTCATACATTGATATGAATCAGCCATAGCTCCTTCTACCATTCTTTGCTATATGTTCATATACCTTATACTCAAAGACAAAAGGATCTGTTTCAACCTTGGCAACTCGCTGCTACTTCTCACAGAGTGTGGTGATTTTGGCAGGTCCACTCCACAGTCTGAGGAGATCCAGGGGAGGTGACATGTGGAGGTTGGGATAGGAGTTGGGAGGGAGGAGAAGCTGTAGACCACCTCCCCCAGCTTGCCTAGTTGCTGGGGAAGGTGCTGAGGACGCTGCCCCGGAAGCACTCACAGACTCTCACTGCTCTGCCACTGCTCCCGCGTGTAACCTCATCTCCTCTTTGACAGAGTGTGTTGTGTTGAAAGAAAACTTTGCATTGATCCATTAGTTTCATTTTCTAAACAAAATGAAATAATAGGAATATATGGAGACTTTTTGTTGTGTTTTTTGTACTGTCAAGTTTTGCTGGAAAAGTAGTTTCCAGCCATTCTTTCCATCTTTAATGTTAATCTTGAATTTAGCAGTGTTCTCATTGTTAGAACACAATAGGATAATATCTGTCATATTTCAGAGACCAACATGTTTTCTTTGATTGATCAGAGATTCTAATGTGTTAACTTTTGTGGCTGTGCTACTGCTGTTTTCATCACTTGTGTTTGTATTGCCTTTTTTTTTTTTCTTATATTGCTTTCTTAATGCTGCAGAGCATTCTCATGTCTTTCTGCTGCGGTTTCAGTGTGCTAATCCTGGTAGTCACAGGCTTTGCATAGGGAAAGATATTAATTATATGAAATTATCCAATTAAGCATTTAATATATGCACTGTGTGAACCCTTGCTTTTCTAACTGCAGCATGCTTTTTGCTTTGCCTTGAAGGTAAAAATTATAGAAGCATGTCACCTAAATTAGAAGGCAGTGCATATGCCATTTTAGTGTTTAAGATTATATTAAAAATTTAGCAGAAAGTTATATTCTCTACATTCTGTAGCAGATGTCTCACAAGTTAGATACCACTATCAAATTCAAAGCCAAATTTTACTGTCTCTGGTTTCTGAAAATTGCTTTGAATTGAGGGGGTAATTACTAACGCTCCACTAGTAAGCAATCCAGCTGAAACAAAGAGACCCTGAACACCAGGGCAATATTTCCAGGAAAATATGAATTTGTCTTAGCCAGCTTATTTACATGAAACAGACTACATTTCAAGAAATCAAAAACCTAGCTATTTAACCAGGATGGCTTGTGCCTAGGCAGTCCCTGGTCTCATCTGTTCTTTTCCTTTGCTGACATGAATGAGTGTGTTCCATGCCTTCTTCCATGGTGAAGACCCAACCACTAGCCTCCTGTCTGCTGTTTCTGAAAATCACTTGTGTGAAAATAACAAGGCTGATACCGACTATTAGTATATACCTGTGTGGTTGTGCCATGACAACGCATGTGGTTTGCAGGGGCAAAATTGGTTCTGTTTTTAAAAGAATCACTTTTAAAGAGTTGTGTTCACCTCTGTTCTGTCTCTCCCTGAACAAATCTGTTCATGTCAGGGCATGAATTGCACTTCTAAAACCGTATTTTTTTCCCCTTGTTTTTCAGTCAATTGGAAATGCTAAAACAACCAGGAATGATAATAGTAGCCGTTTTGGGAAGTACATTGAGATTGGTTTTGATAAGAGATATCGAATCATCGGTGCCAATATGAGAACTTACCTTTTAGAAAAATCCAGAGTGGTGTTCCAGGTAAGCTGGGCCAATATACCTACAGATTGCTGTATCATTCCAGAGCTCACTTTATTCCCAGATTCTCTTGAGCATGTTATGTGAGTATTACTACAAACTACATCTGGACTGAAACATGTGAAACAATGCTTGTCAGAGAATACCACTTAGACTAATAGTCTTGGGACTGGACAGTGATTTAGGTTTAATAGTTTTGACTGTTTCCTCCAGACGCTTGTAGGAAAATATTAGTTAAGAAGAGGTGCTGTTAGTTTAGTCTTGTCTGTCACATTCCCCAGTTGATAGGGAAGACATTGGTCTATGTTTCAATGAGTTATGGTTTGAACTCAGTTCAAAAAAAAAAAATGTTCTTGACCTTTTTCCTTCCTTCCTTTTCTTTCAGAATATGGTATTGTTTAGATACAATGTTGGGAGTCAATAGATCCTCATAACTCAGTTGTGAACCAGTGTCAGAGAACACACTCAAGTCTAGGTGTTGGTGTAAGACTTTCATTCATACATATGCTCTTAGTCCTTTTGAAGGGGGGAGTGGGGGTGGCTTCCAGGATCTCAGTTCCCCAGCCTGGGATTGAACCCAGGCCTTGGCAATGAAAATCTGGAATCCTCCCCACCCCCAGGGAACTCCTGCTCTTACTCCTTTTTTATTTATAAATGGGAAACACTATACATTACAACACTGGCACGCATGCATTTACATGTTTATGCTCAGGGAATGTGGACTTACCTTTGGAAAACTCCTAGTATAGGACTCCTGGTGACCCACTGCAAACTGTGAGATGGGGTTCCTCTAGCCCCTTCACTGGATGCCTGCCTCATGGAGATTTCAATAGCCCTGGCACTGCCATATAGCTGAGTCTATAGTTTCCATTGCACAAGTCTATTAAGGCTTAGAATGTGTCTAGGAAAAACATACTGAAAGTCATGAGTTTGGGCGGCCTAGAACTATTCAGGCTTTGACTTTAGGGACGTACCTGATTTGTGGCTACCTAAATGTAGTACCTGATTTGTATAGTAAAGCAATAGTTACCCTCCTCCATTGTTCTAACATCTCGATACACACAGAACAGTGTTATTGTGCACACATGTATGCTTGAATAGGTTAAAAAAATACTTAGTAGCCAGAAGAAACAATGGGGGAAATATATGATCTAAGGGAAGACTGAGTCTGCATAGTACAGATTTGATTGATAGGTAGACGATGAAAGGAAAAACTGGTATGGTGACCAAAGGCTAGTAGTAGTGGGGCCTAACCCTTCTTGTCTAGAAACTGTGAAGCAATTCTAGCTGTTCCCCAACCCACAAGGCTATATAATATTGAGGATGTTTGGTTATATCAAAGTGAGTCAGACAGAGAGTACATGTTTGATATTCCTTCATGTACAAAGATGGTCAAATAATTTCTGTAGAGGCTCCAGCTTTTCTAGTTGTCTGTGTACTGAACCCCCTAAAATATTGCCTGAAAAGTGAAAAGTGCAAGTGGCTCAGTCATGTCCAACTCTTTGTGTCCCCATGGACTATACAGTTCATGGAATTCTCCAGGTCAGAATACTGGAATGGGTAGCCTCTCCCTTCTCCAGGGGATCTTCCCAACGCAGGGGTCGAACCCAGGTCTCCCACATTACAGGCAGATTCTTTACCAGCTGAGCCACAAGGGAAGCCCAAGAATACCGGAGTGGTTAGCCTATCCCTTTTCCAGAGGATCTTCCTGACCCAGGAATCAAACTGGGGTCTCCTGCATTTCAGATGGATTCTTTACCAACTGAGCTATGAGGGAAGCCCTCATATTGCCTATTCATGCTTATAGTCACTGGTATATTGTTTTTTTGTTTAAGGTCTTCTGTCCATGTAATAAGTTTTCTTTATCAGACACCAGCCCCCATTATGCATGAAACTTGACCTTGACCTTACTTTGCTCTATTCTTCTGTCAACTGAGTTCAGCTGGTAGAGAATCTGCCTGCAGTGCTAGAGACCTGGGTTTAATCCCTGGGTTGGGAAGATCCCCTGGAGAAGAGAAAGGATACCCACTCCAGTATTCTGGCCTGGAGAATTCAATGTGAATCCATGGGTTCACAAAGAGCAGACACAACTGAGTGGCTTTTACTTTCACTTTCTGTCAACTGAATACACTGCAGAATTCAGGAATATGATGATAGAATATAAGAATTAAGTTTTGTATGAATAGTATTATTACATTGTATTTTGAAAGTATATATGTGGAAGAAGGCAGTCAGAAAATATTAAGAAATGGTCTTAGAATTGTACACAATTTATTTTCTATTTGAAATATATTTTTATTGATTTTAAATATATAATTTAAATTGATATGGATGATGTAGTACATTTGTGGATTTCTTACAAACTACTACAGTAGACGGTCCAGTCTAAGATATGGGAAAGATGGGACTTTTTTCCCGAGTGTTACAAAGACCATGAATCTAAGAGGTACTGTGAGAAAATGTGAGTATTGGGCTGACAGAGATTTTAGCTTCCCCAAAAGTCACTGATCTCTTATGACAGTGCCATATAGCAAGCTGTTTACTAGTTTAAAAAGCATTACTATCACATATATTATGTTGAATATGACCAACAGATACACTCACACAGATGCGCATAGTTAATAAATCATGTTTCAATAATCATAGATATTAAACATAAAACTTTTATGAGTTTTAGATTAAAATTCTGTAATTGAAAACTCTTCTTATTTCAAAGGCAGAAGAGGAGAGAAACTATCATATCTTCTATCAACTTTGTGCCTCAGCAAACTTACCTGAATTTAAAGTGCTACGATTAGGTATGAATATAACATTAGATTTATTGTGCTGGTATTATCTTCTGTTTATCTCCAAGTTCACAACTTTCCTTCTTAAAAAGATTATCTTGTACTGAAATATTTATGGACGAAATAAGAGGTCTACAGTTGGCCTCAAGATAACCCATGGGATGGATAAGGGGTAAGTGGCTGTATAAATGGAACAAGATTAGTCTTGAGTTGATACTTGTTTAAGATGAGTGTGATGAGTACACAAGGGCTCATTATACTAGTTTCTATACTTTTGTGTATGTTTGAAATTTGCCTTGTTTAAAAGGAAAGAAAATATAAAGGAGTTTATGTGGTAGAACCATACAAGTCTCTGATGAAGAAAGGAAAAAAGTGTTTGAAGAAATTATCCTAGCATGTAGATTGAAAAAAAACCTTTAGGAAAGGACTCTTCACTTAAACTCTACAAACATTTTGCTCCATTATTTAATTTGAGTCTTGAATTAAAATGTAACTGAAAACACAGACAGTCAGACTCCAGACTACACAATTAATTGTGCTTTCGCTGCCTCTAAAGCAGAGTGGACATATGGGTAGAAGTCAAGGCCTTTTCATAGACTGCAAATCTTCTTAAAATTTTTCCTTAATTGCAGGAGATGCAAATAACTTTCATTACACGAATCAAGGTGGCAGTCCTATGATTGAAGGAGTAGATGATGCCAAGGAGATGGCGCATACCAGGCAGGCCTGCACTTTGCTAGGTATGTAATCTTATCCTTGAATTCTTGGAAGCAGTAGCTCTCTGACTCAAGCAACCTTTGATTTGGAATATTGGCTTAGCTTCATATTAAGTGGTGAAAATTTGGGGGAGATTTAACTTTTTTTTTTTTTCAGATTTAATGTTCTTCATAAAAAACATTTGGGCATCAAATGGGCATAGAGTTTCTCTTGGGGATGATGGGAACTATGCTGAAAATATGTTATGGTAATGATCGTACAACTTTATAAATTTACCCAAAACTTCTGAATTGCATACTTAAGATGGATGAGTTTTATTATATGCACATTATTCTTCAATAAAGCTATTTAAAACATACATTCAGGGCTTCAGGGGAAAGATATGGGGCTGTTTACTTAAATTTTTACAAAATCTAAAACATGGAGCTAAATGAAATGGGTTTCTATACAGAACTCATGTTTTTTATAGGATTTTTTGGTGTATATATATATTTTTTTTCATTTTGGGTGTGTTTTTGTGGCCTGGAAATGTAATTGAGCTGGCTTGGTGACAAAACAATGTATTACATGTAGTTTGTTTGTTTCTGAAATGGCTCAGGTCACTGTTTTGTTTCTAGATTAAAAAGAAAATGGATCTACATATAAATAAATTGACCTTTAGAAATGTAGTATACAACTTTTAGTGCTGAATTATTTATTTAAATGTTTCAGCATACGAATAACTCTAAAGCCATATATTGGTATTTTGAGGAGTAACCTGAGATGAGTTAATTTAATTTAAAAGCATTGCTAATCAGAGTATGATCCAGCACCACTATGGAGCTTGTAAAAATTTAGAATCTCAGACTTACTAAACTTAGAATCTGCATTTTAACCAGATCCATTGGTGATCCATATGCATATTATAGTTTGAGAAACACTGCTTTACTTCCAGTGCAAACTCTGTTTATAAACAGAAAATTGCGAATTTGAAAAAATCATAACACAGGAGATGGTAGAAACATTCCTTGTACAATGAACTCTGAATTACCTGTATATGATAGCATATTTGGAGATAATTTTACTATTTTTACTTGAACATAATATATATCTAATATTCTGGAAAAATCTTACCTTATTGAAAAGTGAAGCCTCATCTGGTAAAACACCAAGGGCTGACCTGCTTTCTCATCCTGCCTGATCTTTCAGGTCCTGCTCTAGTTCTTTGTTTAGGTACTCACTTGTCAGGCTGTGGCATAGCACCAGCCTGAACATTTTTAGTTGTGTGGTCTCTTTGACTTATTCTTGGTCTATAGTTAAAAGAAGTGATTGAGTAATTTGACTTAAAACAAACTTGCTGAGCCACAGCTTGCATTTAGAGTAGAGCTAAATGGAAAAAGGTAATAGTGTGTTAGTGAGATACTTAAATCGTGTGATGAATTTGTTTAGCACTTACCATGTGTCACATAGTGTGTTAACTTTACTAAGTGTATTTTCTCCTTTAATATTTACAAACTCCCTTTGAGATAGTCTCTAATGTCCCTGTGTCTCAAATCAGAAACTAGAAGGGTGAAGGTGTCTGCCCATGTGAGATGGCAGGTCAGGAGTGGAGCCCGGCTTCCAGCTGAGGTCCGTCTCACTGCACAGCCCATGCTCTAAACATAGTGCTAAAGTGCATCTGTGTTAAGGTCAACAAAGGTGAAAGTGTTGTTAGCTATGGCACATTATAATGTGTACAACATCTGGCAGTATTAAAGTGCTAAAATTAAACTTAAAAAGTTAAATTATCTGCTTTAATTGTTTAGTGCCTATTCTGAAATTAATCACTGTTCATTTACTCTGTTATTTCAGGAATTAGTGAATCTTATCAGATGGGAATTTTCCGAATACTTGCTGGCATCCTTCACTTAGGCAATGTTGTGTTTATGTCTCGAGATTCAGACAGCTGCACAATCCCTGTGAGTTCAGAGCAAGCTTCCTGTGATGACAGTTGATTTGTGTTTTAGTTTTATTGATGCTTTATGGAACCAATGTGTTTGAAGTCTCTCTATTAACTAACATTAATAATTATCAGAGAGATAATTATTGGAGGGATACACTGTCTAGAGTAGAATTTTGAGCTGTCAGTGAAGAAATGTGGATTCAGATCCGTGGTTCACAGTGATTGTTTGTGTGTGTGGAAGGGATGGGGGAGGAGAGAACTTGGATATATGTGTGAGCTGTATAAATAGACGTGGGAAATATTAGATGTGAAAGTTGGATTGGTGAGTCTGCAGTGAAGAGCTTGTTTGACCCATGACACACATAACAGAATTGATAAGTTTATTTGTCCTGTGGAATATGGTTTAAAAGTTACTGAAGAAATTGTTAGCAGTGATTACTGGGAAAAAAAATTAGATGACTGGAGAGATATGGTGTCTTCACTATGATTTACATATTCTTCCCCATGTAGAGATGACTACACACTGAGAATTAAAATCCAATTCATTTGTTTAAACTGTAATAAAACCTAGTAGTCTCAGAATGTTCTCACTGGGCATTATGATTTTCTGATCACCACCATCAAAGATCACACACAGTGCACACATTCACACATACATGTAGATACTTATTAGGTGTTTTTTAGCTTTATTAAAATGGAGACAGTTTTAATATAATTAATTATTTTTCCATCTTGCTTTCTCGAGGATTATAATAGGAAACAGTTCTGAGATTTATGTTTCACTCTTCAGACACCCAAGTTGATATTTGCAAATCTACATGTAGATTAATTCATGTGACTTAAATTTGGGTAAATTAGACTTAGTTTTGAAATACATGTTTCAGCATCTCTACCTGGGTTCAATTCCAGCTTTACTATTTATGTACTCTATGTTTTGGGGTGAGTTACTTAGCTTCTCTGAACCTTAGTTTCCTCATTTTTAAAATGAAAGAGACTTTGTTTGTTTTTTTTTTTTTTACCAATTTTGGACTGGTTGCTCTGATCAAGCTTCATGCTGGATAAATTATAATCTAAAAATATTTGTAATAAATACATAAGAACTTTAATAAGTACATAAGAAATATTTTAGTATATATATAAACTGAGTGAAAATAGGAACTCGGAACAGAGCGGAACCCTGAAGCACGGACTCACCTGGGAGGCGTTTGCTGAGCCCAGTGAGCTATGGTTTTCATAGCCAAGTGGGGTGCGGAAGACAAAAAGCAAAGCCTCAGACTCCTATAAACAGGGGAACAGGAAGGCAAGCTTCTGCCTGAAGCTGAGGCCCTAAATGGGACACATGCTCACCGCCTTCTCCAAGAGTACAAAGAAAAATCAAGTCTCTAAGCGGGGTGGGGGGGCAGAAATAGGTCTCTAAAAATTTAGAGCAATGAGCTGCCCCTCACACTTATTTCCCAGTTTGTTTTCATAGTTCCTGGATGGTCCCCAACAGAAACATACACAAAACTTAGCTTAAATTGATCCCGGATTGGTAGTGCCCTGGATGCCTGACAGAAGCAAATGCAAATCCACCTTCAATCCAGGCCTCAACAGAGTCCCATGAAAAGAGTTACAAGAAATACTGACTCATTGTCAAAAATCTCAAATCTCATGATAAAACAAAATAGAAAGAGCTAGGCAAAACAACAGATAGCAGTCAAACCTACTAAGAATGCTGAAAGAAATTAATAGCAGATTTGACACAACTGAGTAGAGAAGCGATAAGCTGAAAGACAGACGTGAAGAAATGATCCAAAATGCAAGATGGGACCCACAGATGGAGCCCTTAACAATAATTAAAAGAGATGAAGAATGGAGTAATAGAATCTAATTTTAATCTAATGAGAATTTCTAAGAGAAAGAAAGAAGAGAATGAGGCAGACAAAAATGTTTGAAGAGGTAATTACTAACAAATTTCAGAACCTATGAAAATGACACTACACCACAGATTTGGAAAGGACAAAAAGATCCCAGATAGAATAAATAAGAAACCCACCTCTAGGCTCACCATAATGCTACCATAGGCAGAGAGAAAAATCTTGAAACACAAAGAAACATAAGACATACTAGTGTTGAAGAAGTAGCAATTAAACTGATTTCTCACTTCCCAACTGCAATAATAGGAGTCAGAAAACAATGGACCATCTTCAGTGTTCTAGAGTATATAATTACTAACTTAGAATCATATATCCAGTAAAGATATCTTTTTAGAATGAGGAAAAGATAGATGTGTTTTCAGACAAATAGAAACTTGTGAGAATTTGTCACCAATAGGCCCTCACTAAAGGAAATATTAAAAGACATGGTTAAGGCAGGAGGAAAGTGATCTGGATACAAGATTTAAAATTCCAGAGGGAATGTGAATCAATAAAAAATGGCAAAATTTGATTAATTAAAAGAATAATAATTATGAATTGAGCTTCCCAGGTGGCACTAGTGGTAAAGAACCCACCTGCCAGTGCAGGAGATGAGACGTAAGAGATGCAGGTTCAATTCCTGGGTTGGGAAGATCCCCTGAAGGAGGGCATGGCAACCCACTCCAGTATTCTTGCCTGGAGAATCCCATGGACAGAGGAGCTAGCAGGCTACAGTCCATAGAGTTGCATAGAGTCAGACACAAATAGTGTACTGGGCCACAAAATACTTTTTACAGAAAACTCGTTACAGAGGGAAAGGTAGTAGAGAAACCTCACAGACATTCCTGTAACCAAGCAACCAGTCAGCATCACATGAGTTCTGATGCAGCATCCTGAGGAGGGTACCACATCGCTTCTCTAGTATTCCCACCAAAAAGGCATGCCAAATCTGATCATGAGGCAACATCACACAGACCCAAACTGAGGGGCACACTACCCTTCTAAAGTATCAAGTTCTCAAAAGACAAAATAAAAGAGTGAAGAGCTCTTCAAATTAATAGAGGTTAATGAAATAAGATAACTAAATTCAATGTATGAACCTAGATTGGATCCTGGATCATAGAAATGTGCCTCCCTAGCAACCCTATCCTCAGAGGACATTATTAGGTCAATCAGTAAAATTTACTAGGTAATAGGTTGTATCACTGCTAATTTTCTGATTTTATTCATTGTACTATAGTTATATAAGATAATTTTAGGAAAATACACAGTAGAGTATTTAGTACCAAAAGGGCATCATGTTTTCAACATGCTCTTAAGAGTCTGAAAAATAATATGTATGTATATGTATGTGAAAGAGTGAGAGAGAAAGAGCAAACTTGGTAAAATGTTAATATTTAGGGAATCTGGGTGAAGGGAATACTTTATACTTTTCTTGTAACTTTTCTGTTAGTCTGAAATTAGTTTAAAATAAAAAGTTTAAAAAACTAAAGTGAATCACCAGCCCTTTCTTCCTCCCAAAAAGATAGAACTAAAGTACTGGATAGCAAAGCTTATAGATTGGGATTGAGTGTGTGGAGTTCATGTTATTTAATTACATTAAGTTAACTAATGTATCAATTCTTCTATCATAAAAACAGAAACAGAAAGTGAAGCTTTCAAACTAGTAAAGAGGAAAATGAACTAAAAAAATAATCCAAATATAGCAAGAAAGGGAGAGAAATTTTTAGAAAAGGAGGGACAAGTAAAGGCACAAAAAAGGTATTAATAGAAATAATTACAAATGAACCAATGTTTCAGTTAGTATAGATTGTCAGACCAGTTTCAGAATTCAGGTATATACTTTTGAAAGAAGCGTTCCTGAAAAATAAAGGTACAGATAGTTTGAAAGTAAAAGGTTGAGAAAAGACACCATACTAGCTAGAAAAAAACCTGGTAGAGCTGTATTGATACTGGACTATATAGACTTTGAGGCCAAAAGCAGTACTAGAGATAGAGTCACTATGTATTGATGGAGATTTTTATTCACCAGGAAGATGTAGCAGTTCTAAACTTGCGTGTACTTAATGATGTAGTCTCAAAATATATAAAGCGAAAGATTGCCACAAGAATAAAAAGACACATCTGTCATAGTGGGATATTACTGACTTCTCTCAATTATTGATAGGTAAAGAAGTCTAAAAATTAGTTAAGTTATAGAAAATTTGAACCAAACAGTTAACAACATTGACCAAGGAACAAAAATGGTAGTACCATTCAAATAAAATGTTTAGAGTGCTGATCTACTTCTAAATGATGTCACACAATTCATATATAAAGAATGAAATAAGCTGCTTATTGAAGGGAGTTGATCCATGTTGATGGTAATGGTGCTGATTTGTGTCTGAAGTGATTACTTGGGAAGAGGGAACATGAAAGAAAGAAGGGACTGTTTCAGTGGGAAGGGTCAGGGGAGGAGAGTGTCAATAGACCCAGGGTTTAATAACAATTCTGACATAAACTGGAGGTGTGATTTTTGCCAAGCTAGTCTTTTGGATGTTATATCCTAATTTGTCAATTAGAGATAGCAGTGTTCACCCTGCCTGTTCCTCAGGAATGTTATCAGATGCAATTGAAACATGTAAGTGAAGATGTTAAAAAATAAAATGTACTAACATGAATTAAATTAAATAAGTATTTTTAATTTATGAATACTTTGCATGCCTACTCATGCAAAACCTATGGAAGACATTGTAGGTGATACAGGGATCCCTGTAGGTAAGGGATTCCCAACCTCCAGGATCTAATGTCTAATGATCTGAGGTGGAGCTGATGTGATAGTAACAGAAATAAAGTGCACAGTAAATGTAATGCTCCTGAAGCGTCCCCAAACCATTCCCTCACTCCACAATCCATGGAAAAATTGTCTTCTCCAGAGTCAGTCCTTGGTGCCAAAAAGGTTGGGGATCCCTGCCATAGATGATGCAGGGGATCCTTAGATTAGAAACACTAGTCTAAGAAGCCACACAAATAACTATTAAGTTGTCTGTTTATAACCTTTTAGTACCTCCACCTCACACCTCCCTGCCATTGACCCTCATTGCTTTTAGAGGAAGGACTAGCCATGAAACAGCCTCTGGCTTCATCCCCTACATTTTCTCCCTCACATAGCTTCAATCCCTCACATCTCTGGTTTCCCTCCCACCACAGGACTTTTATACCAGATGTCGCCTCTACTTGGAAGACCTTTTCACCAAGTTAACCTCTTATTCTTCAGACCTCAACTCCATTTCTCAAGGCCACCGTCTCCTGTCTCCCTGAATAGGGCACATTCCTTACACATGGAATCTTAGTATAGTGTCCTCTTTTGTAGTAATTTTAATTTTAGAGCGCAATCATTTAGTTAATATTCATTTCCCCTAGTGACTATAAGTTCTAGGAGGACAGGGTGAAAGTGAAAGTGTTGGTTGTTCAGTCATATCTGACTCTGCGACCCCATGGACTGTAGCCCACCAGGCTCCTCAGTCCATGGAATTCTCCAGGCAGGAATACTGGAGTGGGTAGCCAGTCCCTTCTCCAGGGGATCTTCTTGACCCAGGAATCAAACCTGGGTCCCCTGCATTGTAGATGAATCCTTTTACTGTCTGAGCCACCAAGGAAGCCAGTACATGTCTATTTTTTTCTGCTGGCATGTAATATATTTGTAGACAAGCTGACTCATTTTTCTGACTGACTAAATGAATGTGCCTGAAGACGGGTGCAAATAAGTACTATAAAAAGACAAAGGAAGAGGTCATTTTTTGAAGTGAGTCCTAGAAGAGATTACAAAATGCTGCCTAGTTTCTGGTTTGATGGATGATTGTGATTATCACTGATCAGCTTCAAATGCTCTTGGTGTTTGTTGTAGCAGAGAAATTGTCAGGTTTAATTGTTACCTCTTTGTTAATATTTTTTAGTAAATTCTTACTTGATTGATCTGGTCCTAGGAAATAACCCATTTTCTTTTGGCAGCCCAAGCATGAGCCCCTCAGCATCTTCTGTGACCTCATGGGTGTGGACTTTGAGGAGATGTGTCACTGGCTCTGCCATCGGAAGCTGGCCACTGCCACAGAGACGTACATCAAGCCCATCTCCAAGCTGCAGGCCACGAATGCCCGCGATGCACTGGCCAAGCACATCTATGCCAAGCTCTTTAACTGGATTGTAGATCATGTCAATCAGGCCCTCCATTCTGCTGTCAAACAGCATTCTTTTATCGGCGTGCTGGACATTTATGGGTGAGTGTATTTGCTTAGTGGTCTGAGCATTTCTTTCTAGACATTATCTAGTAACTCCAAGTAGGTATTTGATTATGTCTCCTACTGGTGAGCTAAAGGGAAAATTAGAAGAGAATTTTTTAAAGTCTAGTTTCATTTGCTAGTTTGCTTTCTCTGGGTATCTTTCTTTAATGTTGAACCCCTTTCTATACATGTGTGCTTTTTGATGCCTAATTTTTCATCATCTGGTTCACTTTTCAAAAAAGCCTATGACATTTCTATTCCCCTCCCCTCTGTATTTATGTATACATTGTGAATCTGTGAATTGACAAGAGCAGTAGCTTTATTGTAATTCTGATTGTTCCCTACTCAGGGATGAATATCCCCTCAAAAACTCATACTATTGAATAGATTCACAAGCTGCAGCCTTGAAAAAAAAAAAATCTCTGCCACTTTGCTGATGTCTATCTGCTGGGTACATATTTTGTGTTACTAACTTAGAAAGCCTTATCTTCACTGATGTGGAAAGAAAGTTTTGCCATGTTGGGGAATTTCCTATTTCTCTCTAATGTGCACATTTTGAATATTTTTTAAAAGCTATTTTTTCCTTTTTATCCTCTTATATTATTTTTGATTTTACAGATTTGAAACATTTGAGATAAATAGTTTTGAACAGTTTTGCATAAATTATGCAAATGAAAAACTACAGCAACAATTCAATATGGTAAGAATTTTCTTGCTTAAATAATATTCTGCCAAAAGTTATTTTTTGAATTCCTAATATGTGTTTAAAGACTGGCTCCTGAAGTGAAGTTATGAATTTCAATTATTATCTACAGTTTAAAGCAGTTAAACTGCTGAGGAACTTATGATTAATGAATGATGCAACCTTGGAAAGATGTTTATGGTCCAGATTGTATTCAAGGTCATCTGCTGTCTGAGAATAGTAAAAATTTGGTCCAAATAAATTGAGAGAAGGAAGCAGAAAGTGTGTTAGATAGTGACTTGGGGATGTGAAACTTGGACCCCAGGGATATCATTCAGTTGGTTGTCCCTGAGGCTAACTATATGCAGAGTTAGTACTATCTTAACTCTTACTTGCTGTATTAGCAAGATGTCAGGACAGTCTGATGATAAGACCATTGGATGGCATCATCAACTCAATGGACATGAGTTTGAGCAAACTCCACGAGATAGTGAAGGACAGGGAACCCTGGCATGCTGTAGTCCATGGGGTCACAAAGAATCAGACATGACTGAGCAACTGAACAACAACAGGGCAAAAAAGTCAGGACACATTCTCTTTTCTACATTTTTTTTATGTATTCTGTTTTATATATTCTCTCTTCAACAGTCTGAGACATTCACCGAGACAATGGCAGTGGAAGAATTTTGAGTGGCTTTTGTGAAGTAGTAATAGAAATATGTTATCATGGTGTTGGGAGATTTGAAAGCACTTAAAAATGGTTGGGCTACAGGCTCTATGGTGGGGTTGATGGTGACCTCTGGGGGGTCACCTTCCAGGACTGCTGCTGCCAGTGCCCTGTCCCCAAGGCGAGCCACTGCCGACCCATGCCTCCACAGGAGACCCTCCAACACTAGCAGGCAAATCCAAGCTCAAGTGGATTCAGAGTCAACTTAAAACATGTTCCTCAGAATGTCAAATTTCTCAGGATGTTAATAGACATTCCACAAGATAAAGTCATGTTAAAGAAAAAAAAAGAAATGCTGCAAACCCTCTACATCTCTATGTAGGGATTTATAAAGCACATTAGCTGAGGGGGGAAAAAAAAAAGCACAGAGAAATCAAGCAGGAAATATATTTAAATTGACTAAGGAAAAAAAAAATTAAAAAGATTGGAATCCAACTCTGCATTGATTTTCCAGGGGATCCTGGGCAAGTTAATGGACCTTGCTGGGCCTTAGTCACCTCATCTGTTTAATGGGGATGGTAACAGTACCTATTGCATGTAGTTATATGGATTAAAGAGTTGGGATATGTAAAGTGCTCACCACGTGCTAAGTACAACTTTTAAGTGCAAGATTAGGGGTGGTTATTATTGATAAAATAGGATGTTTAAAATGAATCACCTATAGGAATTAGAATATGAAAAAGAATAGAACTGAAGGATGAGTAAGAGCCCTATTATCCTCATCATACAAAGAGAGAGGTTGAGTGGTATACCCTACAATTGATGAATGAAAAATGGAAATTTAAAGATATTATTTTAAGTTACAAAAATAATAAAAACCAAAAGATCTAACAATTGTAATATCAGAAGGATAGAGGAGGAACAGTAGAGAGTGATATATATGAATTTGGCCTCATCTGCCACATCAGGAAATCAATAGATAGTGTTAAATGAATAAATAAAATAATAGCTGATAAGCATATACATCTTCCCCTGGTGGCTCAGCTGGTAGAGAACCCACCTGCCAATGCAGGAGACACAGGTGATGTGGGTTTGATCCCTGGGTCAAGAAGATCCCTTGTGGGAGGGCATGGCAACCCACTCCAGTACTCTTGCAGGAAAAATCCCATGGACAGAGTAGCCTGGCAGTCTACAGTCCACGGAGTTGCAAAGAGTCAGACATGACTGAAGCAATTGAGCACACAACAACAACCATGTTGTTAGGGCTTCCCCGGTGGCTCAGCAGTAAACAACATGCCTGCAATACGGAGACACAAGTTCAATCCTTGGGTCAGGAAGATACCCTGGAGAAGGAAATGGCAACCCTCTCCAGTATTCTTGCTTGGGAAATTCTGTGGACAGGGGAACCTGGCAGGCTACATTCCATGGGTTCACAAAAGATTCCTACACAGCTTAGGGGTTAAACAATAGCAACAACAACAAAGCATATTGTTTAGAGATAATTATCAGGAGAAATAGTTGAGGAAGTTAAAAATGGTTGTTTCCAAGGAATGAGTGGGATTGGATCAGGATAGAACAAGGGATTGTTGCTTGTCATCGTAAAACCTTTAGATTATTTGATCTTTGTAAAATATTGCATAAATTATTATACTTTGATAAAAATTTGGACCCTCTTTTTAACAAATTAAGCTACTTAGTACAGTGAAATAATGTAGAAGTGATCTTAAAATTTTAAGCTGTTTCCGTGAGAATGTGACTGGAATATTTTGTGTCTCTGCATAAGGAACATTAATAAAAACCCGTCAGACACTAAGTGGGATATTATTTTTTCTCAAGATTTTCCTGAGTTTCTCAGTACTTTAATCAACAGCAGAGCCTTCTGCTATTTCCCATTATCTTTGGCACCAGGTCACGGGAAGAATTAAGGATCTAAGCCAGTCTTGTCAGGGACTGGCTAATTTGTTTATTTCTCAAGGACCTCATGTCTCTGCATGTGTGTTTCTGACTTTCTTGCTTCCCTTTCCCTCTTTCTGTCTCTATCCATCTGTTTCTTCTGTCTCTCTCTCTCTCTCTCTTTCCTCATACACACACACACACACACACACACACACACACTGCAGCGTAGCCTCTCTCTGCACAAGAGAGAGAGGCTTCCCTCTCTCATTTCTCTTCCTTCTCTCCTCCCTCCCTCTTATTATCAGATGGCATATATTTTCCTTCAGATGGTATATATTTTGTCTAGGTTTTTGCTTCCTCACTTACCTCACACTTACAAGCAGTGGTTGAGGTGCTTCTATCTTCTTAACTTGCTTAACTCCCATTCATCTTGACTTCTTGCAGCATCAGCTTTCACTGTTAATTGTCTGTTTCCCAGTTCTTATATCTGAGAAAAGAGAATGTGATTAACCCGGTTCATTTGTTCATCAGAGCTCTCTGGCCCTTAACTAGCTGTGGCCTGGGGCATGGGGTCTTAAAGTAAAGAACTTGGTGCTCAGACTGCTCCCTCAGCAGGGGCTGTGGGGTGGGCAGTGGGCAGGAGAAACATGCTGACTGGCAGGTTAGTGCTTGGAGTCATTACCTTATCGAGTAAGCATCTCTTGCCATATTGAACCTCATGCCCTTAATTTTGCAATTAAGAATGGAAAATTTTTGAGGTCTCATGGATTTTGGCAAACTAAACATAGAGATTTGTATGAGAAACAGGCTCTAAAGTTTGGAACAGTGTTTTTATTGTCAATGTGAAGACCACACTGCATATAGACTAATGGATTAAAGAAAGATAGGACTCATTTGTGGGGAATTATTGGTACCATCAGCCAGGGCATCTTGCTGACACATGGTGCCCCATTTGCCTTCTAATTAATCAAAAGAACAGAAGAAATTTGCTTTCTAATTAGCATTACATAAATATTCATATGTATGACAAATTTGAGTTTTTTTTTTTTTACTAAAGTTTCACACCTGGTTAGACTATGAATGCTGCAAATGAGCCAAGAACAGCATTATAATAAGTGTAGAATAAAGTGGGAAAGTTCCAGATGTATGAGGAGAATAAAGTATCAGAAATCTTGGTAACCCTTAAGTTTCATGAGGGTTTGGGTTCTAGGAAGTATGTGTTGTCTGGTAATAACCACAGAGGGATAATCTTCCCAGAAACGTTGCAGGACATGTGAGAGAACCAGTGTGACAAAGGAGACAAGAAAGGAAAGCAGAACCCTGCAGGAAGAAATGAGTATAGGTCATTAGCACCTATAGAAACTAGAATTTTTGGTTTGGCTCCATTGGCTGGGCAGCTTGATGCATGCAGTGCTTCTATTGCCCTTCCTTCCTAGACCAACCTAATTACCTTTCACTGCACACCTCAGGTCACACAGCCCTTCCTCAAGGAAGATTTCCCTTGCTACCCTGTTCCAAATTAGTTAGGGACTCCTGAGCTCATAGCTGGCCATTATTTTTCTCTGGAACATTATTCCAGTTTGTAATTCTGTTTCTTGTGATTGTTTGATTTCTGTCTGTTTCTCCCACTAGTCTTCAAAGTCTATTAGGGCTGAGTCTGTGTCTATTTTGCTAATGGTGTGTAGTGTCTGGGACATGGTAGACAGTCAATACATATTTGTGCTTAAGTGAGTGAATGGAGATGAGAGCAGTGGCTGAAGCATTTAGCAGGAATAATAATGTATTTGTAGTGGTTGCAGCTGCTGGCAGAATTGGATGTAGAAGCCAGAAAAGTGAGCCATAGATTCCCTGACTGTGGAGGATAATCAAGGCAGACACAAAAGACCAACTGTTGTCTAATTCTGAGGCACATGAACTTCAACACCATGGTCCCTTAAAAGAATTACTTTGTCATGCTGTAAGCATCACCCAGAATGTTTCAGTAGTCTGGAGGGCATCCTCTCTGCAGGTTGTTCAAGGCCAGCTAAGGCATTTCTGTGCCCATGTGGTTAGCAACACTGAGCAATAATTTAAGGGGCCAAAAAGTACATAGTGTGGTTTTGGATATATACATATCAAAAAATCAAAAGCTGCCACATTTATCAGCTATTTAAATACTCACATACCTAGATTTTCTTGTTTGCCAAAAATCCTATGTAGCTGAGGTTTTGCCATGTGTGGTTTCCGTTTGCTTTCTTATATTGTTCTCTGCCTGTTTCATGTTTCTCCAAGATTGCTGCTAGAAGCCATTGGCTGTCTCAAATTTTGTTTTATACATGTTTATTGACTCACATTTGTGACAGTAATGTAGTAATGCCAGTTTTTTCTTTTTCATTTCAGCATGTCTTCAAATTAGAACAAGAAGAATATATGAAAGAACAAATTCCATGGACACTCATAGATTTTTATGATAATCAGCCTTGCATTAATCTTATAGAATCTAAACTGGGCATTCTAGATTTGCTGGATGAGGAATGCAAGGTAAGTATGATTTTCTGATTTATTTAATATATCAAAATTTTGCATTGAGGTAAAATGGTAAATAGGTTTTAGTAGAGATTCACTAGTATATCATGAAGTGCCACAGTGGCAACAAGTGGGGGTTACCCTAACTTGCATTCTGAAGGGTCACTAGCTCCAAAGGGTTCAAAATATAGTTGGAACTAGGAAAATCTCCCTTCCCTTTTCAGCTGATTCTAAGTTATGTGAAAAACTGGCATTAGATACAGCTGCTACCAATTTTAGCCACTTTTGTTATTGATATGCTTATATTTGGTACTTTTGTTCAATGGTATGATATAGTTCAGGAAATGTAAGAAATTGTACAAAAGGTATTTTGAATAATAGTTCTAAATGTCTATAATTTTAAACTTGACTAGTTGTTCTTTATTACTTATATATATGGTGGGTAAGGAGTTTTAGTTTTAATATTTGAAGATGTAGCATGTGGGAAAAATACTGGATCTCTGGCTTCCCTGATGAGTGATCCTAGACAAACAACCTATCCTTTCCCTTAGTTGTTCTTTAGTTTATATGCCATAAGTTACAAGTTCATGTAGGCTGATACTCCTAAGCATCCAAATTTCCTACAACATTAAGAATGCAAAGACAAATATTGTATGTTTTCACTTATATATAAAATCTAAAAAAATAAAACGGACAAATGAATGTAACAAAACAAAAAGCGCCTCCTGGATATTACAGAACAAACTAGTGGTTACCATTGTAGAGATAGTTGGTGGCAAGGGCAAGATAGGTGAAGGCAGGATTAAGAGGAACAAACTACTAGGTATAAAATAAACAAGATACAAGGATGTAATATACAGCACAAGGAATATAGTCAGAGTTTTATAGTAAACTTCACATGGAGTATAACCTATAAAAATATTGAATCACTATGTTTTACTGCAACTAATATAATACTGTACATCAACTATACATTAATAAACAAAAATACATGTAAAGGTGCTCAGTTTCACTTGAAATTAAATAAAACATAAATCAAAACAAAAATAGGACACTGCTTTTTACCTATCAAGTGAGTTTAAATTTTATAATACCAAATTAGTATTTATTGCATATATACTCTTGATGAAGGACAAAAGTTAGTACAACATATTTTTGAGGAATATTTATCAAGATTTTAAATACACATACCTTTAGAACCAGAAGTAGAAATGCTGAGAGTTTACCCTATGAATATACTTATAAAAGTATCCAAAGTTTTTGTTTAAAAGGAGTCATTGTGGCAGTTTTCATAATAACAAAAAATCAGTAACAGCCTAGTAGTCATAAATACAAGAATGCTATTATTAAGAGGAAAAAAAAATACAAGGATGGCTAAGTTGAAGATCCCTCTTGGTAAATGTCCCATTGCACATGAAAATATGTGGGTTATTTTTAAATATCTTTTGATACTGATTCCTAACATAATTCCACAGTGATAAGATAACAGACACTGTATATTTTCAATACCTTTAGGCCTTGACATTTTTGTAGCTTGTTTTATATCCCTGGATATGTCCCAGTGTCTCCTTGTTTACAGTCTATGGGAACTTGAATAGAATTTGTATCCTACTGTTGTATAAAAATTGTATAAATCTTAATTATGTTGAATTGGTTCACAGTGCTTTTCAGATCTAGTAGATCCTTCTACTTCTCTGTATATTCAATTAATTTTTGATATTGAAACTCCAACTAAAATCTTAATTTATCTACTTAAAAAAATACTTGTAATATATAGTGGAACTATATGTAACCTTGTTCTATATTTTTCAAATCTCCTGTAAATGTGTTATCATACTTTCATAATTTAAAGAAATAAAAATTTTTACAAATGTAAGAAGTTTATAGAATGATACTATTTGTATCCATGCCTTTAAAGACAGATAAAGCAGTTGGTGGAAATGGCGAAAGGAGACTATTCTGTTTTACAGCTTTCTGAATTATATAAATAATCTACTATGTGCAAATGTTATCTTCATTTAACAAATTGTTTAAAATATATGATAACCATGGTGTTTCATCTTTCATTTGTGAGGCTTTCATTGCTTTAAAAATATATTGAGTATTTATTTGATGACCCTTGGTCCAGGCAGATTGAGTTACTCAAAGCTTGGGCTGAGTCACCCATGGGCAGGTCTCAGTCGTTGCTTTTCGTTCCCAGGTGGCGCTAGTGGTAAAGAATCTGCCTGCCAATGCAAGAGACCCAAGAATCTTAAGTTTGATCCCTGGGTCAGAAAGACCCCCTGGAGTAGGAAATGGCAACCCACTTTAGTATTCTTGCCTGAAAAATTACATGGACAGAGGAAAACACACATACACACACACACACACACCCCCCCCCCCCCAATCATTGATTTGGGACCTCTGAGAGAGAAATGTGAAAGGAATGAGTTCCTGAATTGGATGGTAAAGTTGTTAGGCAAAGCCAAAACACGGTCTCTTGGGTGATGCATCAGAAGAATCTCATAATAATATTCACCTTGTTTTCTTACTCTTTTTTTCCCCTGAATGTAGATGCCTAAAGGTACAGATGACACTTGGGCCCAAAAATTGTACAACACACATTTGAACAAATGTGCACTATTTGAGAAGCCCCGCCTATCAAACAAAGCTTTCATCATCCAGCATTTTGCTGACAAAGTAAGGAAGCTTTATTATCTCTTTTCTATTTGAATACTTAAGTTCAAAGAGGAAAAAAATCAATAGTCAATAGATAGCAGTTTTTTCTTTGCTGAGCTTTCATTCTTTAGCTCTTTTTTGGAAAAGTAAGCTTAATTGTTGAAGAAGGCAATGGCACCCCACTCCAGTACTCTTGCTTGGAAAATCCCATGGACGGAGGAGCCTGGTAGGCTGCAGTCCATGGGGTTGCAAAGAGTTGGACACGTCTGAGCAACTTCACTTTCACTTTTCACTTTCATGCATTGGAGGAGGAAATGGCAACCCACTCCAGTATTCTTGCCTGGAGAATCCCAGGGACGGGGTAGCCTGGTTGGCTGCTGTCTATGGGGTCGCACAGAGTCGGACATGACTGAAGCAACTTAGCAGCAGCAGCAGAAGCAAGCTTAATTGTTGGCTTATTGGTTTAACCTAAATGGAATTATATTATGAAATAAGTGAGTGTTTACAGTCCTGTATATATAATTCTGAAATCTAAGAAACTCTGAAATACACAAGTATTTTCATAATCCATTTAGTGGCTAAACCTGATCTTTGACCTGAAGTAACATGAGGTTATTTATAGTCTTTATTTACCCCAGTTAGGTGAATATTTATATATTTCAGTATAGAAATATTAATATGTTTGATTACAGATTGCTGCTTCAGGTCTACTTAAAGATTCTGGGTTCTAAAGCATAGTGACCCCAGAGGTTTCAGAAAAGAAATTGTGGACGAGTGTGGCCCTCTGAGATTGATTCAGTGGGTCCCTGCTAATAAGGCATGCAGACCTGCTGCTTCTCAGGTTCTAGAGTCTACTCAGAAAATCTGGAGCTGTGACACTAGTTTATATTTCAAGGAGGTTGTGGGGGTAGGCTTCTGGTAAGTTTCCCATGGTCCCTGTCAGGAATTGACGGTTTTCAGAGTCTGTCCTTCGTGTAGCTGGAGATCTTTAGATGGCTTCAGGGCCATCTAAGGGCTTTGTAGTACAGACTGGGGACCCTTGAGTGGTGGTAGATAGCTGAAGTCTTTTAGAAACGGGGAGCATCCAGTCTCATGTAGGCCTACTTACCAACTTATACAGTATTTACCCAGCCTCCACCTCTGTCCATGATCATCACTTCAACTTTCTGCCAGATAGCTATTTCTGCCGAAGAGCTATCAGAAGAGGGTCCTTCTGACCCTCTCTCTCACTTCAGTCTCCTCTTCCCTAAAGGAGACTTTCCCCTGCAGAAAGGTGAACCAGGTTGGGAGGAGATACAATGATTGGCCTTGGGGGAGCTCTCTTTGGCTTGCTTGAGAGAAGAGAACAACTTCTTATGAGTCTGCTTACGCATGAATTGGGATCATCTTTTACATCACGGTTAATCAGCACTGCCACTGCTCTCTAGGAAAAGCAGTATTTGAGAGTTTTACTCTAGAGTTAACATGCTTCTTACCAAGAATGATGCTAGTTTCTTAGAATAAAACTAATAACACTTCACTGAGAGCCCATCATATAGCCTGGGCCTAATACTTATTTTTGTTGTTGATGATAAATTGTATCTATTCAAAGCTTTTATTAGCTAAGGAGATTTTCCAATGTGTTTTCAGGTGGAATACCAGTGTGAAGGCTTTCTGGAAAAGAATAAAGACACCGTTTTTGAAGAACAAATTAAAGTTCTTAAATCAAGCAAGGTAACTTTGTATAGGCTTTCTCCAATCAGGATATATTCATTAAAATGTTCGTGACTTAAGCATTAGCTTTTTAACAATAATAATAATTTTTCTAACAAAAATCAGCCCTACTATTGATTTATCAAATAGATGTGTCATGTCGTATTTTAAATATCTTACAAACATTAATTCATCTAATCCTATGATGAGGTGATATTATCACTGCTTCCATTTTACAGAGGTAGGAACTGAGGCACAGAAACTTTGTAGCTAGTCAGTTTCCAAGCCAAATTAAAATTCAGGCTGTTGAGCTGAGAGTCTGCATTTTTAACCATGATGCAGTAGTATTTTATGTGAAATTATTGCCTCACAGCAGTTCCAGGCTCTCCTGTGCCTTTGTGAGACACCATGAGAGAAAATTGATGGTTTTTGTTTTTTCTATGTCATTTTGAAGGGATGCACCAGAAACATGGCCTTAAGCATTCCATCAAGGTAAAAACTGACCTCTGGATCACTGACTGAGTGCAATTTCAGATGTGGTCTGAAGCACTTTGAATTATTCTTCTGAGGCTTAGATACCAGAAACACTGGATTCTAGTAGGAAAAGAATATTCCAGATTGTAATGAACTGTGATGTATATCTGGGGTTGATTATGAGGTCGATCCCAACCTACACCCTCTGACTCTCATCGGGAAAGCATTGGGAGGGAAGCACAGCTCAGGTTCATCCTACAGGGATCAAACCAGGAAGTTAGTTACTTGGTTACTTAGTTTAACAAAGTAGATATTCAAGTATTCAGTGAAAGATTTAAAATATTCATGTGAATTCTTAGGGATTTCTGACCAGCACTTTCTATTTTTCTGTTTTTTTTCTAAGAAAGTTCTTTTTAACTTCAATGGAATGTTATATGAACATTTTGAATAAAATGTTTTTGGAATAAAAACTTTTACTTTCAATTATTTTGATAATAGAAAGATCATATAACGACCAAATTCCAGTTTTAACTCTCAGAAAATAATGAGTCTATTGTCTTAAGTATCTGTAGCAAAAGTCAATTTTTCACTTATCCTTGTAAGCCCTGAATATTAATGCTTTATAACTCATAAGAATGATGTGTAAGAGAAAATTCTCTCACAGTGCCAATTACTGATGTTATTTACTTTTTGTTGTTGTTCAAAAACAGTCAGGTCCAACTCTTTATGACCCCATGGCCTGCAGCACGCCAGGCCTTCCTGGCCTTCACTATGTCCTGGAGTTTGCTCAAACTCATGTCTGTTGAGTTGATGATGACATCCAACTGTCTCATCCTCTGTTACCCCCTTTTCTTCCTGCCCTCAATCTTTTCCAGCATCAGAGTCTTTTCCAACAAGTTGGCTGTTTGCATCAGGTAGTCAAAGTATCAGAGCTTTAGCTTTAGTATGAGTTATTCCAATGAATATTCAGGGTTAATTTCTTTAGGATTGACTGGTTTGATCTCCTCGGAGTCCAAGAGACTCTCAATAGTCTTCTCCAGCTCCATGGTTCGAAAGCATCAATTCTTTGGTGCTCAGCCTTCTTTATGGTCCAACTCTCATATCCATACATGACTACAGGAAAAACCATAGCTTTGACTGTACAGATCTTTGTTGGCAAAGTGAAAAACCATTAAATTCTAATGGTACTACTCTAAATTTTAAATTTAGCTTACACTGAGCATTCATCAATTCTTATTCCCCAGGCACCCATAATCTTTTGTGACTTTATTCTGAACTTTTCTGATTGGCTAGTGAATCCTTCATTTCCAGAAAGTAGCTGTGCATTCTGAGGAATCATTTGGGGTGACTTCCAGTCTCTATGGGGCTTCCCAGGTGGCACTAGTGGTAAAGAACCCGCCTGCCAGTGCAGGAGACATAAGAGACATGAGTTCGATCCCTGGGTTGGGAAGATCCCCTGGAGAAGGGCATCTTCTCAGTATTCTTGCCTAGAGAACTCCTGGTTAGAGAAACCTGGTGGGCCATAGGGTTGCAAAGAGTTGGACATGACTGAAGCGACTTAGCGCAGGACAGCCAGTCTCTATAGCACTGTTGCAGTTGGGACAGAGGTGGTGTGAGATGTACATCCACTGCTCCCAGTCAGCAGAAAAAACCCAACCCAAGAGTATGAACTTTATATTTTAATTTTTCTGTATCTGATGGGAAGTAAGTGTAACCTGCTGTTGATTTGTACTCTTGGAAGTACTAACTTTAGAAGATCAATATTTGTGTTATGTGCTTTATTTTTGTGGTGATACAGTGTGGGGTTCTGTTTGTGTGTGTATCTGTTTTGTCTTGTTTTTTTCCTGTAGTTTTGCAGCTTCTGACCAAAATTGTCAACCTAAAAAAGAATTAAGGTATTTAAAAACTTAACAGAAGGTGTCTTAATTTATATTTTCCCATCATAAAAATATCTTCTATTGCCACATCAAGTATCAAGAAACACATAAATTGGGACTTGACTAAATACTATTAAATTGCAGTTCTACCAAATGCCATGAAAAAGAATTGTAACCTCTGCTCTCAGTGTTGCTAATTGATATGGGGAAGCACAGTTCATCTACTGAGCTTATGCTGCAAACCTCTCATCTGTAAAATAGACTCATGATAGGATCTTCTTTCAAGTGTTGTTATGAAGATTAAATAGGTTGTATTAAGCTCTCAGAGCAGTACTTCATGTATAAAAAGTATAATGAATAATGGTGTTGTTACTGAGATGATTTCCCACATCTTCATGAAGCAGTTACTTGGATGCTTCTGTCTTTTTTAATACTATTTCATAGACATATAAGTTCAGTCTTATTCAGATTCCTTTCTTAAGTATAGACAGATCAAAGAAACAAGATGGAATGTCCAGACATATCTACCTACTTATATATCTGACTGTTTCTCTGCCTTTCTTTCTTCAAATAAAGTTGGAATCCTCAGTCAATAGGATGAGGAGTGCTGAGACTGTATAAGCTGGTTGGTTTGAGATCCATGAGGAAGGCCAGTGTGGCTGGAGTGAGTAGGTGATGGTAGGTGATGGTAGAATGTGTAGAATGGGTAGAGAGAAGCCATTTTTTGGAGGGAAGTATGGTAAAGAGTTGGAGAAGGAAATGGCAACCCACTCCAATATGCTTGCCTGGAGAACCACACGGAGCCTGGAATGTGCTACAGTTCATAGGATTGCAAAGAGTTGTATGCAACTTAGCAACTGAACAACAACAACAATGGTTAAGAGTATGGATTTTATTCCTGTTGTTTTGGATGGTTTGGACAGTTTTCATATGGGGGATGATATGCTATTGTGTGGAGATATGGGGGAGGCTAGAAATGGGGATTAGTAATCCAGGGGAGTGACAGTGGATTAAGATACTGAAGTTATAGCAGTGGAAATGGCTTATCATTTATTTGTGAGGAGAGTTGACAGGTCTTGTTGATGGTTTGAGTATGGAGAGTGAGAAAAGGGGAGAAATTGAAGATTATTTCTGTGTTTTGGGCCTCAATGCTGGATAAATAATGGTGCCACTTACTGAGGTGAAGACATAAAAGATCAAGCTTTGAGAGAAAGAATCAAAAGAGCTCTGTCTTGGACTCATGGAGATGGAGAACAGACTTGCGGTTGCCCAGAGGCAATGGGTTGGGGAGGGGTGGGGTGGGAGGTTGGAATTAGCAGATATAAACTATTATATATAAAGTGGATTAGCAACAAGGTCCTACTGTTGCAGCACAGGGAACTATATTCAATATCCTATGACAACCCATAATGGGAGAGAATATGAAAAAGAACAACATATATCTATGTATCAGAGTCACTTTGCTTTTAGTAGAAATTAGCATGACATTGTAGATCAGCTATGCTTCAATTAAAATAAAAGTTCTGTCTTGGACATGTTTTGCCCAAGATGGCAATTAAGTAGTCAAGTGGACATATCATATAGGAAGTTGGAAATGTAAGTCAACAGGTCAGAAGGAAAGTCAGAGTAGGTCATATAAATTCATAGTCTTTAGAGCAAGATGGCACTTAAAGCAATAGCACTGGATAAGATTGCTTAGGGAGAACAAATAGGTAAAAATAGTAGAGAATAAGGCTTTCAACTTCTGGAGACTGGCCTGAGGAAGAACCAGAAAAGAAGTCTGGAAAAATGGCCATGAGGAGGCAGGAACACTGCCTAAAGAAGAAATCTTAGAGTAGTTTCTAATATGACAGTGTAAAACGCACTTTTTAGAAATGGAAACTCAATGTAGAGAATTTTAAATTCATAATTTGTATAAAGAGGACACAAAACTTATGCATATACATGTGTGTGTGTATATTCTGAACTCTCAACATTGAGCAATTTTCTGGTAGACATTGTAGAGATTTAGTTAAATTGTAGCACCAGTGGTGAATATGATATTTCAAACCAGCTCTATTAACCATTGTACACAGAAGAGACAAAAACAAATTTAGGTAGGCAGTGCTAATGTAGAGCTACCAACTTGTAAATGATAGAACAGTATAGATAGATTCCAGAGTACTTGGCCTATTATCAAGTAACTTAACATCTTAACTCTGTGCTGAGTTTTCAGGTCAAATCTATTAGGAACTCTTATTTTTCCCCTTTGTAATACAATATAATGGTAAAACATTCCCCCCTCCCCTACTTTGTAGCCAACCAAGCTATATGAACTTTGTAAATCAAAGGATACATTCATTTGTGTAGCAAACAGCCCAAGCTATATGAAATCTGTAAATCAAAGGATACATTCATTTGTGTAGCAAACTGCCATTACTGGTATGTCATGTATAACAATTTGTTATATACATCGTGAATTATATCCTAAAGTATCCTTATAGTTAATATACACATTGTAGCTAACAAAATTAACTGATTTTGTTGTGTAATGAAAAAATTCTCTTAAGAAAATTATTTCTTCTGGAGATACTCTGAGATTATTAGATAAATAATTGGTTGTTGCAATTATACTTTGACTTATAAGAAGGATTTATTTTATTTCTGTGGAATGCATCACTATTATAAAGATATGTACATATATCAAAACGCTCCTGTTTATTAGTTTGAAGTCTCTTTTGTTCCGTAAATTTTTTTCCCAACCACTTTAACTTATACTATCCATTCATTTATTAATTATCAGATCTTTCAATAGTCTTTCATTTCATTATCCTGATAGAACACAAAATTGATTGCAGGAATTATGCAGTTAAGTTATAAATCCTTTGAAAACAAATGCAAAGCTTTACTCTTTTTCCTATAATCAAACTTCTTTATAAAAATTACTATTAACTCATGATTTTTTAAAACCTTATATTGTAGAACTAGTTCTTGACACCCTTCCTGATTGTAATGTTTTTTAGCTGATGCTAACCATTTGAATTCTTGTGTAGATAAATGAAGCACGATGATGGAACATTTTGTGGAACTGAGGTGATGAGATAGGACTTTCAGTTAGTCTTTTGTTCATAAAATAATTGTCATTTAAAACCAGTAAAATGTTTAAAATTTAAAATCGATGGGCATTTCCCATGGATTAAGATTTCAGATCTCAGCAAAGCAGTTTTGATTTCATTTTCCCCAGAAAAGTTTGTAGAATTATTGCATTTTCCACCTATTGCATTATTGCACTTATGTCACCTTCTGCTCATATTTTTGGCTCCTACTACAGATATTGATTATTTCTGGAATGTGACTCTGAATGAAGTTACTTAAGGAAGGGAATCACTATGGATTGCAAATCATCCTAATGTTTCTGTAAAGATTTCCATTTGAGTTTGGGTTCAGAGTGTGATTTCCTTTGACTATTTCTGACTCAGTTTAAGATGCTACCAGAATTATTTCAAGACGATGAGAAGGCCATCAGCCCAACCTCAGCCACCTCTTCAGGGCGCGTGCCTCTCACCCGCATGCCTTCAAAGCCCACCAAAGGCAGACCAGGCCAGACGGCCAAAGAGCACAAGAAAACAGTGGGGCACCAGGTGAGTTCCGGAAGCCTTGCTGCGGTGCTGCTTCCCTTGTGACTCCACGGGAGCCTCAGGTCTTCCTTTGTCAGCCTCCCAGGTGGGGTCCTCAGGTGACAAGAGGCTGGAGCGCTTCCTGTGAGAATGTGGAACTCTGTCCATTCATACTTCCATACTTCTCCGCTCATATCATAGACCCACGACTGTAGAAGCTTTGCCCAAAATCATTTTTTCTACATTTTAATTCTTCTAGTGCACATTTACCCTCACAAACCACTGCTGCCTTTGTCTTGGTCTCTGGCTGTTTCCTCTCTGGAGTTGTACAACTCCTGCAGCCCAGGAACCCTGTCCCCTCATCTCTGATATCTTGTGCACCCAGGGGTAGGTGGGGGGGAGGCACGGGAAACATGGCAGACAAGCTTTGTGCCCGAACAAGGGTTTGGGCCTTGGGCAGGAGACTGCGTGCTAGTCAGTTTGTTTTCCTGAGTAGACAAGAAGCAGGGCCTGACACGGGCCCACAGCCCTCAGCCTCATGCCACGTCTCTAACGGTAACCCCAGCCTGGCTGTACACTCTCAAATTCTCCCCCTCATTTCCTGTACTTTTTTGAAGTCATGTGCTACTTTTTTCAGTATTGTACAGCAGAATTCCCACTGTACATGATTAAATGACCTTAATATCCTTAAAGCAAGGTTGTGTTTTTAGTCAAAGTTTTGAGTGTACAACAGAAAGCCACAGAAATCTATATTAAAAGTGGGGGGGGGGAGTGTGTGTGGAAGAGTGAACCCTAATATAATAATAATGATGCTGTGTCCAAATAGGTTCATCAGCTGTAACAAATGTACCACTGTGATGGGGAAGGTTGATAATGGGGAGGCTATGCCTGTGCCAGGGCAGAGGGTATGTGGGAATTTACTATGTCTTCCGTCTGACTTTGTGGTAAACCTTAAACTACTCTAAGAAAATAAAGTCTATTTTAAAGGGTCTGAAGGAGAGGGGAAATTAAGAATTTCCCACAGAGCAGAGTAAGCATATGAATGGTAGGGTTTAAGGAAATTTGAACCGAAAGCCCTAGCAGCTCCACTACTGGGGGCCGGTCAGTTTCACAGGTGGCTAAATCATCTCCACTAGTGCCATTAGAAGAAAAGTTTAGGTTGTTTTATGTCATCTTTGACTTTGACAGACCTTAATGTGCCTTTCTGCTCTTTTTCATGCAGTTCCGAAACTCCCTCCACCTGCTTATGGAGACCCTGAATGCCACTACCCCTCACTATGTGCGCTGTATCAAGCCTAACGACTTCAAGTTCCCATTCACGTAAGTATTTCTCAACTGCTGAATTTAAAAGGATCCATATCTCATAAGGATTGTCGAACCAACAGCTGGGAAAAAAAATACATGGGTGAATCTTCATCCCTTGTAGAAGGAAATGACTAGTTAATAGAACTTTTTTCAGTTTTTGTTCCCTTTTAAGAGTTTGAAGACAGGGACTTCCCTGGTGGTCCAGTGGCCAAGACTTCACGCTCCCACTTGTTGGGGACTGGATTCAGTTCTTGGTCAGGGAACTAAGATCCATAGGCCATGCAGTGTAGACCGAAAAAAAAAAAAAATGTGAGAACAAATTAGCATCTGGCCTTCTGACAATTTTAAACATTTGAGGTCAACCACAAAGTTCTAGTTCTACTTTCTATTTTGAATTTACTTCAGTTTAAGACCTTTTTGGTTAATTTGGGCTTCAGTTAAAACCAGAGCTGGGTGAGATAAGATTGCTTTAGCAAAGGCTCATAATCATCCCTGCTGCTTTTCAACTGTTGAAAGCATCAGAGGAGTCTGCTTTTTACCACGTATCTTGTCCTCCATCAATATCATATGTGAGAGGAAGTTTTTTCCAAAACAGAAACATTTCTCTAATTTTGAAGGTAATGCATGCACATTGTAAAAACAATTTTCAGGAAATATAGAATAGTATAAAAGTAAATGAAAAAGAATTTCATTATACCTAGAGAGGTAATAAGTATTAACTGGCATAGATCCTTCTTGATCAGTCCTTCCCTGCTCTGTGTGTGTATCTGTGAGAAAGAGAGAGACATTAATAAGAGAGATAGAATCATGCTGTAATTGCAGTTTTACTTCATTTTCAACTTAATAAATTGTAACTGTTTTCCGTTTCCATAAATACAAATCGGTATCACCATTTTAATGGCTACATCATATCCCATTTTAGAGATATACCGTCACTCATTTAAGTTATTCCTTGTTGATGGCCATTTGGGTTATTCCTTGGCTATGATTAACATCTTTTGCCAAACATTTCTGTATATTTGCCTACCTGAATATCTCCTTAGACTGCTGTATTTCTAGAACAGGAATTTGTGGGTCAAAGATTAGGTACCTTCCCAAACACTGTAATAACTCCCACTCTGCAGCATGTGCATGCTCCTTCACCTATGCCCCTGCCACTCCTGCCCGCTGGAGATTCTGCCTTAGACTGCAGGGCACTTCTCAAAGATGTTGTATTCTTCTCATTCCCAAGAAGCCTTTCTGGAGGAGCTGAGAAGCAGGAAGAAGCTTTCATGCCCTGGGCAACTCTCCTGGACAGCTCCAGGGCCTGTTACCTTGCATCAACCAACCCCATCTCCCATCACCAACAAAGCACTGAGAAGATAGCACCACAGAAGCCCCAGATAGGTCATTCAGGGCATAACTAGGGAGTAAGGGGAGTGATCATCCTATAAGAAGCAGGTCTTGCTATTTCCTTTTTTAGTATCAATTTGACATTAAGATGCTATTTATCTAGAATGAACTGCAGGTAAGATATAAAATATTTTTCACTGACATGGACACTGTTAATGATTAGTATGTATACACTGAGTTAAATAGCTTTTAGAATACCAGTAATTAATAACAACAACAACAACAAAAAACGACTGAGGCACATTAAATTTGTTCTTCTTGTTAAAGAACTCTCCAGAGCTGGCCGGTCTTTATTCTGGGGTAGCTCTGTCTGGTGAACTAAGGAATTATGAGACCAACTAGTCAGGCCAAGGCATGTAATGAGCATCGCACAGTACAGAGGAGCTTGGGCTTTTAAAATATGCTCAGTGGTATTTCTTATGAGTTTTTGGTGTATGTTCTTACTGCTAGTGATCTTCCCCACTCTCAAACTGGAGTTTTCAATTTTGAATCAGTACTCCAACATTTGAATTTTTTTTTTCTAATTTATTCATTTGGCTCTTTACAAAAGAATTCAGTCTCTGGATTGAGGACAGTAGTTTGTGGCTAGAACCAGATTTTTTTTGTGTACTAATGATTTCTACCTTTACTCATAGGTTTGATGAGAAGAGGGCAGTGCAGCAGCTGAGAGCATGTGGTGTCCTGGAAACCATTCGGATCAGCGCAGCAGGTTTCCCCTCTCGGTGGGCCTGGCAGTTTTCAAATACAAGGGATCCTCACGGGGGAGGTTCCTGCTCCTTTAGATAAGCTGACATGAGTTTCTTTTCATAGGTGGACTTACCAAGAATTTTTCAGCCGCTATCGGGTCCTAATGAAGCAAAAAGATGTGCTAAGTGACAGAAAGCAAACATGCAAGAATGTTTTAGAGAAACTGATAGTGGTAAGAAAGATTTTCACTCATCTGTATCTGAACAGATGTTTGCCAAAGGCCTTGTGATTATAACCTGTAGAAGTCCTAGGGGTGTCCAAATACCACTAATTCAATGAATTCAGGAGTGGGAGGGTAGAGAGGCACACTGTCTTGGAGTTCAAGGCTCCCTGTCTCTATGATGGAAGGACTAGTGAGGACAATACAAGAAACAGGATGGTGAGGCCTGAAGCCAGACTTCAGATGCATTCTTTTTAGAACTGCATCATTTTCAATAAAAATTTACCAAGTACTTACTTATGAAAGACACTAGGCCAAATGCTGTGTGATTAAGAAAAAATAAGTCTTGGCCTCAGGTAATATACTATGTCTTCAAAATCAACGCATTTTAAAGACAAGTATAATATACCTAAGTGTCTATGAAATGCTGAGTGAATGAGACAAGAAATCAGAGGAAGACAAAGCCACTTCTGCTTTGAAAGGAGGAACAATTCATGGGAGACGTGTATTTTGAGTCAGGTCCTGAAAAGTGGGTAAGACTGTATATAAAACCGGAAGGAGACTATCCATAGGGAGCAAAGCACATGGAAGCAGGAAAGCATAGTTTTCTCAAAAAACAGTACAGTAGGATTTTTGTTTTTGCAGTAAAAATTTGGTGCCTGGGGAGTAAGGAATTCGTTAGGAAATGGGGGTTGGTGTTTGAAGGGTCTTGCCTACCAAGCTAAGGCATTTGCAGACTTTAGAATGCATCAGAGTCACCTACAGGACTTGTTACACTACAGATTGCCAGACCCCACCTCCAGAATTTCTGATTTGGTCGTCTGGGATGCGCCCAATAATTTGCATTTCTATCAAGTTCCCAGTGATGCTGATGCTGGTTTGAGGAGTACACTTGGATAGCCACTGATATATGTTGTGGAGAATTTAAGATTCATGAAATGTCTTTTAAAGAATATTATATTTTCACTTATTTGACTTTAGGTTGAATGAATTAACTCACTTTGAAGTAATTAGTAATAATTACTAGCTATTAATTAGATGTAATATCTCTTCTCTGGTAATAATTTTTTTTTTCTTGAAATAGCTTAGGCCACTTTCCTGGTGATGTATAAAAGAATTGGGTCCATTTTTAATTGGCCCAAGTCCTTTCTAGGGAATGAAGAGCAGAAAGTAGGGACAGTCATCCACACCAGCTTCCTCCCCCAGACCTCTCCCAGCTGAGCTTGGGGACCACAGGGCAGAGGAGGGCAGGCTTGGGGAGCAGGGAGATGGGGAGCTGAGATGAGATGGGGCTGGGAGAGGGAACCACTTACTAGCTTTTCCAGCTAGCTTCCTTTGTAAGATTTATTGATTTAAACTAAAATAGTTTTAGATGTATGTGATTTCCTATTTTCTCTTTACATGTACAAGATAGAAAGTATTAGCTTACAGTGAAAAGTTATTTTCTCTATTTTCACTTTGAATTTCAGATCACAATATTGATTGTTGCAAATAAACTCTACTCTTTCGATGTGAGATGCTTAGTTAATCACATGCTTTTAGATACGTTGGGTCAGAATGTAATAGACCAAAAATGCCTATCTATCTGTGTTTACTGCTCAACTTTGCTTATAATCAGAAGTCATTGAGCATTATAAATGACTATATTTTTGAAATTTGTAGACGGACTTACTATTGATAAAAACAAGAGATAACTGTTGAGAAACTTAACTCTTAACATGAATATGCAGCATTTTTTATCTTTTTGTTTTTATTTTGTATGTATTACTTCCTGCCTTTTTCTTCACACTGGTGTTTTTGTCCCTTCAGCTTTCTCATGGAACTCACAGCCCGATGTAATCCTTACAATCCGGGTCAGTCAGAGGGAGTGTCAGCATCTCCATTTCCTTGAGATATTTAAAATACAAACAAGCAAATAGTAGCTGACTATAACCCACAACCAAGTTTTGGGCCTCAGATAATAATTCCAGGTAGACTAATTCTGGAAAATAACTCTTAAACTGTGGTTTTCCTTAAAGTCCCTTCTATTCGCTCAACTTGCCTAGGATCAAAAAGCTGGCTCCATTAGATACTTGTGATGTAGCCCAAGTTTTAGCTAATAGTTTCTTTCATCCCTTTACTGATTCTGCTTTTAGACATATTTTTTTCTCTTTAAAATTCACTTATTTGGTCATCATTTCTACTTCTGAGTATATAGTTTCTTCCAAATACAGGACAAGGACAAATACCAGTTTGGGAAGACAAAGATCTTTTTCCGGGCTGGTCAAGTGGCCTATCTAGAAAAATTGAGGGCAGACAAGCTGAGGGCTGCCTGCATCCGGATCCAGAAGACGATCCGAGGGTGGCTGCTGCGGAAGAAGTACCTGCGCATGCGCAAGGCTGCCATCACTGTGCAGAGATATGTGCGAGGCCACCAGGCCCGATGGTAGGTGTCCTGGTTGCGTGTACACGCTGGCTCAGGGAAAGCCAAGGTTGGAGAGTGCATCTGATTTATTGTCTAAGCTAGGACAGTTTGGGGTGGGGTGGTCACCCTACCACTCAAGGCAGTTCAGTTCAGTCACTCAGTCGTGTCTGACTCTTTCCAACCCCATGGACTGCAGGCCTCCCTGTCCATCACCAACTCCCAGAGTTTACCCAAACTCATGGCCATTGAGTCAGTGATGCCATCAAACCATCTCATCCTCTGTCATCTCCTTTTCCTCCTGCCTTCAATCTTTCCCAGAATCAGGGTCTTTTCAAATCAGTCAACTCTTTGCATCAGGTGGCCAAAGTATTGGCGTTTCAGCTTCAACATCAGCCCTTCCAATGAACACTCGGGACTGATCTCCTTTTCGATGGACTGGTTTAGTCTCCTTGCAGTCCAGGGGACTCTCAAGAGTCTACTCCAACACCACAGTTCAAAAGCATCAGTTCTTCAACACTCAGCTTTCTTTAAAGTCCAATTGTCACATCCACTCAAGGCAACACCTTACCTTTTCTTAGTTCCAAGTAATTAACTCATAAGACAGTTAAATAGAATAGAATTTCACTCACCTTTATGAATCAGATTGAACCTCAAAGAAAAAAATACAAATTACTGTCTACTCATGTCCTCAGTATTTATTTTTTATACATTTATACTGGGCTTCCCTGGTGGCTCAGCTGGTAAAGAATCTGCCTGCAGTGTGGGAGACCTAGGTTCAATCCCTGGGTTGAGAAATCTGCTGGAGAAGGGAAGGGCTACCCACTCCAGTATTCTGGCCTGGAGAATTCCATGGACTGTATAGTCCATGGGGTTGCAAAGAGTCAGACACTAAGCGACTTTCTCTTTCACTTTTAATGAACTTGAAGAAATCATCTGTAAATTAGGGCAATCATGAATATAACCTGTTAAGGATGATTCCATTGAGGCGTTTTTAGGAGCAATAAGCTGAGAACTATAGAAAAGAATTAACTTACATGTGGTTACATATTAGGATAATTTTAATTTAGAGCTATCAGAAGACATGAATCAATGATAAAGAACTTATGCCCAAGTAAATAGATTGAGGAAAAACATCATGCATTAGCAATGAATAGAGCTCAGGAAGCTGGGGATAAGTAGGTATGGTATTGCTGTGTGAACTGGTCTGCTGTGTAAGGGGGACATAGCCTGGGGTAATGAGCACAGTCCTAAAAGAAATGAACGTTTATGACCTTTAGCTTCTTGTAAAATCGAGTAATATGGGACAGCCCACATTTTAGGGTTAGGTAAGGCTCATTTGAGATAACAGATGGACAGATATTTGGGGATCATAAAATAACCACAAACATAAGAAATATAAATGTTGATTTAACATGTATGTTATTAGAATAATCAATGGAAGTACTACTTATTATGCCAAGATATTGGTGCTTTCATCCTCTACAAAATGTGTTCCTGGGTTTTTCTGACTACTGACAACTTGCCACTCTTTCTCTACCAGCTATGCTAAGTTCCTGCGCAGAACCAAGGCAGCCACTATCATTCAGAAGTACTGGCGCATGTATGTAGCTCACCGAAGATACAAGATCACGCGGACTGCCACGATTGTCCTTCAGTCTTATTTGCGAGGCTACTTGGCCAGAAATAGGTATCACAAGGTGAGGCATTGTTTGCAACTTCTTTATTCATCCCATTAACATTAATCAAATTCCACGTCTGTACAAAGTGCCACAGGTCCTCCTATGAATGTAGGACTTGTATGGAGACAAGGAAGATCCCCTGGAGAAGGGATAGGCTACCCACTCCAATATTCTTGGGCTTCTCTTGTGGCTCAGCTGGTAAAGAATTCACCTGCAATGCAGGAGACCTGGGTTTGATCCCTGGTTTGGGAAGATCCCCTGGAGAAGGGAAAGGCTACCCACTCCAGTATTCTGGCCTGGAGAATTCCATGGACTGTGTAGTCCATGGGCTCACAAAGAGTCAGACATGACTGAGCGATTTTCACTTTCCTTTTCAACCAACAATTGATATATATTTTTAAATATTAAATAATAAGTACATATTTATTCATTTATTAACATGACTTGGAAAAAGAAAGCTTACCTTTTTATTCCCTTTGTGTATGTAATTGGGGGGGGTTAAAAAGTGACATTTTAGTTTCCTGTGGCTGCTGTAATACATTACCACCAACTTAGTAACTGGAAACAAGAGAAACTTGTTATTGAACTTTCTCACAGTTCTAGAGGCAAGAACTGTGAAAATAAGATGTCAGCAGAGCTACACTCCTTCCAGAAGCTATGGGGAAAGGACCAATTCCTTGCCTCTTCTAGTGCTGGAGGCCACCAGGATTCCTTATACTTTTGTGCCCATATCACTCCAAGCCCTATCTCCATATTCATTCACATCATCTTCTCTCTGTGTCCAACTTTACTTCCTTTTGTCTGTCTCTTGTGAGAACACTTATGATGGATTTGGGTCCACCTAGATAATCCAGGATAATCTCTCCATCTCAAGATCCTTAACTTAATTATACCTTTAAAGACCCTTTCCCCAAATAAGGTAACATTTACAGATTCATGGAGGAATCTAGGGGTCTTTATTCAGCTAATTATGGTGAGCTTTGAATAGGTAAAGTATATGACAGATGAACAGATGATTAAGAATGAAACAAATTTGGAAGAACTTACCATGATAAAGTGAAATCAAATGTAATATCAATGTAGTTAAAGTTGTATTAACTGGAGTATGATGCTATAGAAATATTTGACAAGTAAGCTTTATGTCTAGCATAATCATTATGACTAGAGATAGTGGATCACCAGATTAGTCTTACCTAATCACCACCTCTAACAATATATGGTCTGGTCGATAAACATTTTTTCTCTCTTTTATTTCAGCAAGGTTTTGAGTCTGTTCTTTAGGTTCATCCACCTTATTAGAACTGACTGAAGTGTGTTCCTTTTCGTGGCTGAGTAGTATTCCATTGTATGTATGTACCACAGCTTCTTTATCCATTCATCTGTTGATGGACGTATATATAGGTTGCTTCCATGTTCTAGCTATTGTAAATAGTGCTGCAGTGAACATTGGGGTACATGTGTCTTTTTCAACTTTGGTTTCCTCAGGGTATATGCCTAGTAGTGGGATTACTGGGGCATATGGTGGTTTTATTACTAGTTTTTTAAGGACTCTCCATACCATCTTCCATAGTGACTGTATCAGTTTACATTCCCACCAGAAGTGCAAGAGGGTCCCCTTTTCTCTCCACCTTCTCCAGCACCCTCTCCAGCATTTATTGTTTGTAGACTTTTTGATGATGACCATTCTAACCTGTGTGAGGTGATATCTCATTGTAGTTTTGATTTGCATTTCTGTAATAATGAGCGATGTTGAATATCTTTTCATGTGTTTGTTAGCCATCTGTGTGTCTTCTTTGGAGAAATGTCTGTTTAGATTTTTTCCTACTTTTTGATTGGTGTGTTTGTTTTTCTGGTATTGACTTATGTGAGCTGCTTGTATATTTTTTAAATTAATCCTTTGTTAGTTGTCATTTCCTATTATTTTTTTTCCCATTCTGAGGGTTGTCTTTTCTTCTTGCTTATAGTTTCCTTTGCTGTGCAAGAGCTTTTAAGTTTAATTAGGTCCCGCTTGTTTATTTTTATTTTTATCTCTATTACTCTAGGAGATGGGTCATAGAGGATCTTGCTGTGATTTATGTCTTGGAGTGTTCTGTCTATGTTTTCCTCTAAGAGTCTTATGGCTTCTGGTCTTACCTTTAGGTATTTAATCCATTTTGATTTTATCTTGGTGTATGGTGTTAGGAAGTGTTCTAGTTTCATTCTTTCACTCATAGCTGTCCAGTTTTCCCAGCACTACTTATTGAAGATGCTATCTTTGCCCCATTGTATATTCTTGCCTCCTTTGTCAAAATTAAGGTACCTGTAGGTGTGTGGGTTTATCTCTGGGCTTCCTATCTTGTTCCATTAGTCTATATTTCCGTTTTTGTGCCAGTACCATATTGTCTTGATGACTGTAGCTTTGTAGTTTAGTCTGGAGACTGTTCTTTAGAACATATTCCTAATAAACCAGAAATACCCTGATGCTGGGAAAGATTGAAGGCGGGAGGAGAAGAGGACGACAGAGGATGAAATGGTTGGATGGCATCACGGACTCAATGGACATGAGTTTGAGTAAACTCTGGGAGTTGGTGATGGACAGGGAGGTCTGGTGTGCTGCAGTCCATGGGCTCACAAAGAGTCAGACACGACTGAGCGACTGAACTGAACTGAACAGTCTAGATCTTGGAGCCCGTTGGGCATTGTTAGAAGGAGAGTCAGTTGAGTGATATAGGACATTTCTCTAATCATAGGCAATATGTGGGCATACTGGACCCTGGACCCTATTCATGTGTTTATTTTACTTTCTTAATTTAAATTAATTTTAGACAACAAAGAAAAATGGAAAGCTAATGAGGGTTGAATGAGCATATTTAAATAGCTGTGCTTTGAAGAAAATTTGAAGACAGTTTCTCCAGGTCTTTCTGCCCATGCCTGCTTTATGGTTAAGTGTTCCATCTTTTCAAGCATGAGCTTTCAAAGCCTTTTTAAATTTGACCTATTAGATTTGCCAAACCGGTTACTCTCCTGTTTTCCTCAGTACTTCCTTTGGGAACATCTGAACTGGGATTTGAGGCTATTGGTTAGCAGTTGAAGTCTCTAGTCAACTTAGCTCCCACTGTGACTGGACCTAGTGAGGGTACCAGCTTAGAGACTAGTTCATATATAGGCCAGTGGCACTCCCTTAGTGATCCTTCTAGCTGTGATTCCAAACTCAGCCTCCCCTTCTCCAGCTTTGGGAGGTCCTAAAGTGAAAGCAAGTGTTATTTAATGTCTCTGACTCATCAATGGAAATGAGATTGAGAATGGAAGCTCTAATTATATACTGTTTCCATTTGGCTGAAATTACAGAAATGGACCAATGTCTGAAGTTACATGGGGGAGAAGGAGATTGAATAGGAACATTGGCATTAATAGCTTTGCCACTGTGTGCTGCTTGAGTTTTTGGTTTTGTGTTTTTTTTGTTTTTTAATTCTGAAAGCCTTCAGTTTGCCATCACTGAGTTTTACCCAGTTTGTCACTAGTCATCCAGATAGACAGGGGCTTCCCTCAGGATTCTGATGTTGAGTGAGATCACAGGATGCCCTGCCCACTGCAGCATGATGCATGGTGACTGCACTTAGTGGGAACTGAAGGCTACTTTGGCATTAGGAAAACAGCCCAAAGGGGAAGTCTTGAGTTAGCTGAAGACACTATATAGGTCTCTGAAACACCTATGTTTATTTTGTTGTTGTTTAGTTGCTAAGTCATTTCTGACCCCTTTTGGGACCCCATGGACTGTAGCCTGCAAGGCTCTTCTGTCCAGGGGAATTTTCAGGCAATAATATTGGAATGGGTTGCCATTTCCTTCGCCAGAGGATCTTCCTGACACAGGGATCGAACCCACATCTCCTGCTTAGCAGGCTGATTCTTTACCACAGAGCCACCAGGGAAACCCATGTTTATTTTATATTTGATGACTTTAAACACAACCACTTATTTCTTTTGTATCATCTAGGATGGCATATGATTTCATTTTTCTCAGCTACATAACCTAAAAATAAGAACTGTTTTTTCAATGATCTTACCAAATTGCTACTATCTGAATAGATGGTTTCAGAGATTTTTTACATTTAAAAAAAGTTTCGTAAAATGTATATTGTATCCCTTTATCATAACCACTAGTGAGTACTTAAGCAAATACATTGTAACATTCATATCACACAAGTTCAGTTCAGTTCAGTCACTCAGTCATGTCCGACTCTTTGCGACCCCATGAATCACAGCATGCCAGGCCTCCCTGTCCATCACCAATTCCCAGAGTCCACCCAAACCCATGTCTATTGAGCCGGTGATGCCATCCAACGATCTCATCCTCTGTCGTCCCCTTCTCTTGCCCTCAATCTTTCCCAGCATTAGGGTCTTTTCAAATGAATCAGCTCTCCGTATCAGGTGGCCAAAGTATTGGAGTTTCAGCTTCAACATCAGTCCTTCCAATGAACACCCAGGACTGATCTCCTTTAGGATGGACTGTTGGATCTCCTTGCAGTCCAAGGGACTCTCAGGAGTTTTCTCCAACACCACAGTTCAAAAGCCATCAATTCTTCAGCACTCAGCTTTCTTTATAGTCCAACTCTCACATCCATACATGACCACTGGAAAAACCATAGCCTTGACTAGACAGACCTTGGTTGACAAATTAATGTCTGCTTTTTAATATGCTGTCTAGGTTGGTCATAACTTTCCATCCAAGGAGTAAGAATCTTTTAATTTCATGGCTGCAATCACCATCTGCAGTGATTTTGGAGTCCCAAAAAATAAAGTCAGCCACTGTTTCCCCATCTATTTGCCATTTTATAAAATTATAGTTTTGAAAGGACCTCAAAGTCTTGCTAGTCCAACCCTTCCTAAAATTTAAGAATTTTCCTATCATTCCTGGAAATTGTTTGCACAATCTCTGCTTGATGGTCATTAGTGACAAGAGATTTATCTCTTAAGGATGAATGAGTGTTTATAAGTTTAGGGGAATATCTTTTTTTAAGAAAACACAATATAAAATTAAGATTTGTTTACTTTATCTTTCTTTTAGCTTTCCTTTTAAAGTTCTGTCCCTATTACCTTTGAACCCCATGACTGGATTTGTGCTACATTTGTAAAGCAATGGGAAATCCTCACTAGAGTGGTATTCCTCAAAAATGGCAAATGAGAGAATCATTTTTTTGTTTCTGGGGGGAAAAGAATCAATAATAATAAACTTTGCAGTACCCCCAACTGTTGGCTTCTATAGCCTGCTTACCAAACATACCCAATGTCCTCAAGCAGAGACCTAATGCACAGTGACATGAAACCAGCAGTAAGGGTACTGGATAAATCTATTTTACTGGCACATAATTTACAGGGTATCAAGTTCTGTTTATTTTCTGAAAGATAGCCGGTTGCTTTTAGAAATCATGTAGTCATAAGAAACCTAATGCATTTTTCTTTATTTTTAGATTAGTTTTCTATTTAGTAATCTGGTGTCTTTAATTTTGATGGCTCTTATGTGTATACTCTGTTTATCATCATACATAGACATGTAATCCCACATATGACATGTAGATATAATACATGTTTTATATATGTTTCTCAATTTGCCTTTTAAAGATTACATTTCAATCATCTTTTAAAACAATTTGTGCCTCCATTTATTTGTGATAAGTACACTCCACATAATACATTGTTACTTCAGCTTTTCTGATGTCTTTCCCTTTAGTTAATGTCTGGTTCTCAGCCTGCACCCATAGGGTGATAGACTTGAACACTGAGTGTAATCCAGGGTCTGACATTACTTGCACCTACCCTTCTCTCCAGATACTCCGTGAGCATAAAGCAGTTATCATTCAGAAGTGGGTCCGTGGCTGGCTGGCTCGCACCTACTACAGGAGGAGCATTCACGCCATCATCTACCTTCAGTGCTGCTTCCGACGGATGATGGCCAAGCGCGAGCTGAAGAAACTTAAGATCGAGGCCCGCTCCGTGGAGCGCTATAAGAAGCTCCACATCGGCATGGAGAACAAGATCATGCAGCTGCAGCGCAAAGTTGATGAGCAGGTGTGTTTTGAACAGCAGCCCCCAAAATGCAGCATGCCCAATGAGATACACTGGGATTATCTTCAGCATTGTCTCCTCTTGACTTTACCTCTTAGTCTCAGCAAAAAAAAGTAAGACAGTAGTGACATGAATGAGCATGGAAATCATGACAAGCTCATAGATAAGATTATAACTGCGAGAACCAAGGCAGGAAATTGTTTTTGAGAACACAGACAGATTTGCTAGTAGTCCAAAAGGTTAGGACTGAGAGTCATATTGTACTTTATATTTTACACAGCTCTTTCATCATTATCATTCAGTTGTGTGTAGTGCATTGTTCCTTTTGTAGATGAGTTGTTTAGCACTGAGATGGCCAAAGAAGCAGGAAGATGTACATGCTTCTGAGGAATCTGCAGTCTATTTGCAGAGATAACAGTTTGATTTCTTATAGATAGTTATTACCAAGTAATATTTTAGCACCTGCAAATTATATAGGTGGTTAGTGACATATAAATACTAATGATGACAAAGAAAAACAGAAAACAGAATGAAATAAAATTCATCAGAGAGGTTTTCTGAATGGGAGGTGTTTTCAGATGTTAAACAAAGAGATTTGTAAGACGTGATTTTGAGGCCGTTTTATCATTCCTATACATCACTAGCCAGCACATGGCTTTTAGTAGCACATTGATTTGTTTTTAAAAACAAATCTAGATTTTCCTATTCCTGGATTGAGAATCAGGGAAGAGAATTTAGTATGGTAACTCTCCTTATGACTATGAGAGAATCACATCTATGTTGCTCATCTCACGTAAAACATAAATAATTGTGTCTGTTCTCTTTTTGTATCACTAAGAGGGTACTGATTGTGTTACTTTAAATGTTGTCACTAGTATTTTGGTTAGAGGCTATATCAGTGCTGCAGTGATATAGCATGAATATGATGAATAGGCATGGTTTTCTCACTAAGTACATTTCATGGTATGTATATTTACTTACTGTCACTCATGTGTGTGTTTGCAGAACAAAGACTACAAATGCCTCATGGAGAAACTGACCAATCTGGAAGGAATATACAACTCGGAGACTGAGAAACTACGAAATGATTTAGAACGTCTTCAGCTAAGTGAAGAAGAGGCTAAGATTGCTACTGGACGGGTCCTCAGTCTGCAGGAAGAAATTGCCAAGCTGCGGAAAGACCTGGAACAAACTCAGTCTGAGAAAAAATCCATTGAGGAACGTGCTGATAGATACAAACAAGAAACTGAGCAGGTGGGAGCTAATGTTCATCTCCTCATCTACTCCTTTCACAAAGGAGATGTGCTGCCATATTGACTTGGTTGGCCATTGTAGCTCAATGTAGGTCTCAGTTGAAGGTAAAACACACCTTTCAGTCAGTTGACTGTTCATTATTAGTGTTTTTCCCGAAGGAGTTCTTTCATATGCTGGATGAGTAGCTATAGGTCTTTTAGTAGAACGTTTTACTCTACTAAGAATAGAAGGAAAGCATGTTATAAGAAGAAAATTGATGGCCAAGTACCTACTATACACTCTTTTTGTTGAAGGTATAGATCTGTGTGGAGTCAGCCAGTTTAAGGTGATTAAGAAATAAATTAAACAATAGTCTGTCAGTAGCTAGTAGGAATTTTTATGGAAATCTACATTAAGGTTGTTTTGAGAAGACCACCAGAAATCCAAATGTCTGCACACTGGCCATAGTCAAGAACTGCTATACAAAAAATAACAACAAAACTGCTTACAGATTGACAAATGTTTCCACACTACAAATTTGTGTTAACTTATATCAAAACTTTATTAAACATAGAAAACATGAAGGCTCTCAAGAAGTAATGAGGAGTATTGTTTCAACATAAGAAAAAATACCTCAACATAAGGCTTACTGGGAAAAAGTAATGGATTTTTAGAGATCCTACTAGTATTACCATCTTTAAATGAAAACAGAGTTGCCTCTGTTGGCTGTAACTACTTTGGAACTTTAACAGCAGCTTATGCAGTAAGAACCTCTGAAGGAGCTTAGACAGTTCAGGTAAGAGAGTGTCACTAATAAGATGGCAATCCTTCCATGATATTCAGGATCCTGATTAAAATAAACCCGTCTATATCTTCAACAGATCTTGACTCTGTGTCTGGAAACAGTTTCACTGGTAGCCTAGTCCATAAAGAATCTGCCTGCAGTGCAGGAGACCCGGCTTCAATCCCTGGGTCAGGAACATCCCCTGGAGAAGGATTCAGTACTATTCTTCAGTATTCTTGCCTGGAAAATCATGGAGAGAGGAACTTAGCAGGCTACAGCTCCTGAGGCTGCAAGAGTTGGACACGACTTAGCGACTAAACCACCATTAACATGTGTTACTTTGACATGGCAGGCTTGTTCTATTGAATATATATCCAATGAGATACTCTTGAGGTTTAGGATCTGTCTTTCTCATTTTCTCTCTTTCTCAATCTCTTTTTTTCCCCATTTCCTGAGTCCCTAAAAGCTTCCAAAATTCCTTAGAAACTATAGAGTATTAACTTGGTAGGGGTATTCTCTTCCTTTTCACAGTCAAATGCATACCTTTCTAGTTAGATAGAATAGTATACCCAAACATATTCAGATTTCTCCTTTCTTCTTGTTTTATTATCTGCAGCCTTAGCAGGGATGTCTATAGGCACTACCGTTAATTCTTTTAGATGGAGTGTGGTAATGAGGAATGAAAGCATTTCCCTGCGAGAGCTAGCCTTGAAGAAAGCTGCACTGCCAGTCAGCCTGATCAAGGAGCCTAGAAGGTCCAGAGAACTGTGCTTCTTAACCAGGAATGTGTATCGGAATTGGCTGGAGAGTTTTTAAAAAGATACCTTCCTAGGCTCTGGGAGTGTAGGTCAGACACATTTATTTTGAAAAAGCACCATAGGTGATTGGTTGCATACCCCTGACAAAGAGCGGCCTCTCTCCAGAGCACCCAAAGAACCCAGCCTTTGTACTGAGAGCACAGCTTCTCAGGGCAGAAGGAAGAGACTGGTCGATCAGAAAGAGCACCTCCTGGCCTGATGTCTGCCATGGCTCAGTGCTGTAACTTCAGTTCTCTGTTCTTCAGGATCCTTTGTCACAGCCCATTATCTCTATCGCTGAACTCTTCATACGTTCTCTTTATTACTAAAGCTGTTCCTTTAAGAGTTCTGTGAACTTACACTTAGTGAAAGGAATTCACGTTTCACTTATTCAAGTTTCACTTCAGCACACATTCTGTTACAAAGCTAAACTATATAAATTATCAACTTTGCAAAGTTACCCTTGGTTTTGATTTTTGCTTCCTGAGAATCCTTATCCAACCAGGAACCAGAAAGTTAAAAGGTCAACATTTTTTTTATTGTGGTAAAATATGCTTATATGTAACTTTAAATTTACCATTTTAATTGTTTTGAGTGTAAAGTTCTATGACATTAGTTATAGTCACATAGTTGTAAAGCCAATGCTTAAATGTGGAATAAAAGTTTACAACCTTGCAAAACTCTTAAAAGGAGACGAAAGTAAAATTCTCAAGACAGAGAGCAGGGAGCTTTGGAAGGTCTTCAGTGAATTTCCTACTTTTCTTGTCCTCCGTAATCTCTCTGTTGAGTCTTGGGTACACATAAGCATTGTGTTAGGCTGTTGGGGTGAAAAGGCGTTATCATTATTTTAAGAGCAAATGCTTACTAGGTGTCCGGCAATTGGTAAATGCTCAAGGTACAAAGTAAAACAACAACAGCAAATCATCTTTGTCCTCCAGTAATTTCTAGTCAATCAGGGAAGTAAAAGTAGATCATTTATAAGGGCTATAAAGAGGCATATACAGGGTTCTGTGGCAGTCCAATGGAGAGATATATAATTGGAAGGAGTTTCTGGGAAAGCTTTCTGGGGGGTAATGCTTGAACCAAGTTTCAAGGATGACAATATAACTCAGCAAAGAAGAGAGACAGTGAGACATGGAAGTAAGGAGTGACTACTGTGTGGTCTTTGTATTCAGTATGGGGTTTCCTCTGTCTGTTGCAGCCGTATCAGTTTATTGTTTCGTTTTATAGCTGGTGTCAAATCTGAAGGAAGAAAATACTTTGCTGAAGCAGGAAAAAGAGACCCTCAATCACCGTATCGTGGAGCAGGCTAAGGAGATGACAGGTAAGGCTCATGTGGGCCCAGCCTACTGCACTCCAAACAACCTGAGACCACGGGTTTATAAGTTACAACTTTGCTTATTTAGGCTGGCATCAATAAGTTTTCGGAGTTCCAGAGTCAGGCACTCTAGATATTTGGTTGAATTAGTTGGTGAATTTGTAAATCTGATCTCCCTATGTACAAATATGAATTCATGCTTAGTCAATATCATATATAACTTAAAAAAATAATTGTTTGTATGATTTATAGCTTATAGGAGTCCTCTTGATTTAGGACAAATTGTTGAGCTAATATGTACATTATAGGAGTATATGTATCTGTGTATATTATTGATTTTGCTAAATGAATGAATATTAATTTCTTAAGATCACCCACTCTTTGCCATCTTAAAAAGAAAAAGACACTGACTAGAGGTAGACATTTATTTGCTGTTGGTAAGATATATTAAAATGGTGATAATTTACAAGAAATTCACATACACATAAACATGAGATAAGAAGATGTGTATCTAAACTATGGCAATTGGTGGTAGAAATAAAAAGGAAGAGGTAGGTTAGAGTGAAAATATATGAAAAGAATTAACAGATTATTATCATTTTTGATATGGTATTCAAAAGAGGAGCAAAAATTTTCTAAAGTGTTGCAATGAGTTATCAAAACAATAATGTGTTATTAGTAATGAGGAAATTGAGGAAAACTAGTCTCTGTTTATGAGGCAAATCAATTAAAATTTGGATGTTAGCTAGGGTCTCCAGATACAGATGATCTGAAAGCAAATTGAGATTAAAGAGAGACCCCTCAGGGGTTTTCCCCACACCATACCCTTCTTCCCAATTAAAGGGAATACTGTATAGAAAAGAGAAGAAAGTCTAGAATTTATAGGATAATCATTAAAAAGGGATAAAGTGAAGAAAGAGAGTCATAAAAGAAAGTTAAGACGGAAGGAGAAAACAGTCATTGATGACATGGAGAGAAGGTTGCCAGGATGCAGAATATAGTGGAAAAATCCAGAATGATGAGAATTCTTCTAGGAAAATAGGAAATGTTATTTGATACTAAAGAGAACAAAGCAAATAACAGTGGATTTGCCTAGAGGAAACTTGTTGGTAGCCTTGGGCAGCTTCCCACAAACTTGTGAGAATAAAAGGCAGTTTATAGAATGTTATAGAAAGAAAAAATTCTTTCATTTATTTATTTGCAAATTATTAAAGCTCTAGGACAGGGGAACACTGTGGAGACAGTCATGACAGGACACTTGGAAGTCCTTGCTCTCATGGAGCTGACAGACAAAGAAATGGTAAGCAACAGAAGCAGGCAGGACAGATTAAGGTATAGCCACAAAATATGAGGTAGGAAGCTCAATATTGATAAATGTGGCTGACTCAACTCATTGAGAGAAAGCACATGACTGAGATTTAAGGCTTTTTTATTGATACTTTGATCTGCAATCAGGGACTAGTCTCCAGTCTCCAAATGATATCCTATCTACATGCCAGCCACTAGCAATAGAGAGGGTAGAGTGAGGTAAGTAAATGGAAAAGTCAAGTCCTCAGCAGCACATAGGAGTGGTGACTACAGAGTACCAGGTGTGGCAATTTACCTGAATAGAATGGAAGGAGTAACAGGACAAGGGCATTCGCAGTATTGGGAAATCATAAGACAGAAGCCAGGGACTGAGAGATGAGTGGAGACTCTGGAGAGCCGGACAGCTAGGTCCTCTGCTAAGTCACTGTTCCCCTAGGGGCCTGAGGAATGTCTCTAACTTTTTGGACAAAAGAATTTTATGAGTAGCCTGAAACAGAATACTATTGGAGTAAAAAAATACATACTTCTAGTTACTATACGCTGACTAGTGGAACTTATCAAGGATGTGCTGTAACCAATGAATAAGCTAGTTCTGTTCATGGAAGAACACAACAGATGATTGTTGTTATTAATAAATTATTTTCTTTTTTGGTCATGATATTTTCTCTTTCCCTGCCTCCACTAAGATACTCTTCATAGATCATAGTGCTGCTAAGAGTAGAACCCCTCCCATGACTGTAAGCCAGTGCCCGTGTTTTTGTTCTTGCATTTTGTGAAGCCATCTTTGGTAAGTTTTTCTCTCTCTCTTCTTTCAGAGACTATGGAGAAGAAGTTAGTAGAAGAAACAAAACAACTGGAACTCGATCTTAATGATGAAAGGCTGAGATATCAGAACCTTTTGAATGAGTTTAGTCGCTTGGAAGAACGCTATGATGACCTCAAGGAAGAGATGACTTTGATGGTGGTGAGTCAAATACTTTTGCCCATTTTTATAAAAAATTTAAACATGTGCAAAACTAGATAGAATAGTAGAATAAACCCCCATGTACTCCATGTACTCATCACCCAATTCCAAAATAGTCATCACATTTCTTTTTTTTTTTTTTTTTTTTAAATATTATTTTATTAGTTGGAGGCCAATCACTTTACAACATTTCAGTGGGTTTTGTCATACATTGGCATGAATCAGCCATATAGTTACACGTATTCCCCATCCCGATCCCCCCTCCCACCTCCCTCCCCACCCGACTCCTCAGGGTCCTCCCAGTGCACCAGGCCCGAGCACCTGACTCATGTATCCCACCTGGGCTGGTGGTCCGTTTCACCATAGATAGTATACATGCTGTTCTTTCAAAACATCCCACCCTCACGTTCTCCCCCAGAGTTCAAAAGTCTGTTCTGTACTTCTGTGTCTCTTTTTCTGTTTTGCATATAGGGTTATCGCCACCATCTATCTAAATTCCGTATATATGTGTTAGTATACTGTAATGTTCTTTATCTTTCTGGCTTACTTCACTCTGTACACCATACACAAAAATAAACTCAAAATGGATTAAAGATCTAAATGTAAGACCAGAAACTATAAAACTCCTAGAGGAGAACATAGGCAAAACACTCTCCGACATAAATCACAGCAAGATCTTCTATGACCCACCTCCCAGAATATTGGAAATAAAAGCGAAAATAAACAAATGGGACCTAATGAAAATTAAAAGCTTTTGCACAACAAAGGAAACAATAAGTAAGGTGAAAAGACAGCCCTCAGATTGGGAGAAAATAATAACAAATGAGGAAACAGACAAAGGATTAATCTCAAAAATATACAAGCAACTCCTGAAGCTCAATTCCAGAAAAATAAACGACCCAATCAAAAAATGGGCCAAAGAACTAAACAGACATTTCTCCAAAGAAGACATACAGATGGCTAACAAACACATGAAAAGATGCTCAACATCACTCATCATCAGAGAAATGCAAATCAAAACCACAATGAGGTACCATTACACGCCAGTCAGGATGGCTGCTATCCAAAAGTCTACAAGCAATAAATGCTGGAGAGGGTGTGGAGAAAAGGGAACCCTCTTACACTGTTGGTGGGAATGCAAACTAGTACAGCCACTATGGAAAACAGTGTGGAGATTTCTTAAAAAACTGGAAATAGAACTGCCATATGACCCAGCAATACCACTTCTAGGCATACACACTGAGGAATCCAGATCTGAAAGAGACACGTGCACCCCAATGTTCATCGCAGTCATCACATTTCTATCTCCCATTCTAACCTACATCACACTGCATCCAATGGACTGGATTTTCTTAAAGCAAATCCCAGGAATCACATCACTGTATTCATAAATAGTTTTATAAACTCAAACACTTTGAAGACTAGACTTTGTTTATGTACTGAATGACTTAATGTAAAATTTGCTTATAAAGCAAATATTTATGAGGTCAAATATTTTCTTAGTAGTTTTTGTAATTTCAAAGACATATTCCTAAACAAAGAAAATTCATCTGCTATTTGTAATAAATTATCTTACCTATTTCATGGACTCTTCTGCATCTGGCCTAGTACTTTTTGTACTTTTGATAGTGCTGCACACCATCCCTGGTCTACTTATTCTTATATCAGGAAACAGAGTTCCCTGACAATCTTGTTCCTGCAACTATCAGCCTTAAATGTAACCTAATGGCACAAATGGCCAGAAATGCCCTGAAATATTTGCTATAAAACACAAGATAATTTGGATGGGTGTGGTCAAGGTGGCAGAAGAAAAGGACCCTGTGCTCAACTCTTCCCACAGGCATACCAAAATTATAACTATTTACAGAGCAATTGTGTATAAGAATGACCTGAAGACTAGCAGTGTTAAAATGCTGTTAAACTGCTGCATTCAATATGCCAGCAAATTTGGAAAACTCAACAGTGGCCATAAGACTGGAAAAGGTCAGTTTTCTGTCCAGTCCCAAAGAAAGGCAAATGCCAAAGAATATTCATACTACCGCACAATTGCACTCATTTCACACGCTAGCAAAGTAATGCTCAAAATTCTCCAAGCTAGGCTTCAACAGCACCTAAACCAAGAGCTTCCAGATATTCAAGCTGGATTTAGAAAAGGCAGAAGAACCAAAGATCAAGTTGCCAACATCTGTTGGATCATAGAAAAAGCAAGAGAATTCCAGAAAAGCATCTACTTCTGCTTCATTGACTACACTAAAAACTTTGACTTTGTGGATCACAACCAACTGTGGAAAATTCTTCAAGAGATGGGAGTATCAGATCACCTGACCTGCATCCTGAGAAATCTTTATGCCAGTCAAAAAGCAACAGTTAGAACTGGACATGAAACAACAGACTGGTATTAAATTGGGAAAGGAGTGTGTCAAGGCTGTATATTGTCACCCCACTTATTTAACTTCTGTGTAGAGTACATCATGTGAAATGCTGGATTGGCTGAAGCACAAGCTGGAATCAAGATTGCCAGGAGAAAGATCAATAACCTCAGACATGCAGATGACATCACCTTTGTGTCAGAAAATGAAGAACTAAAGAGCCTTTTGATGAGAGTGAAAGGGGACAGTAAAAAAGCTGGCTTAAAAATCAAATTCAAAAAACTGAGATCATGACATCTGGTCCCATCACTTCATGGCAAATAGATGGGGAAACAATGGAAGCAGTGACAGATTTTACTTCCTTGGGCCCCCAAATCATCACAGATGATGACTGCAGCCATGAAATTAAAAAATGCTTGCTCCTTGGAAGAAAAATTATGGCCAACCTAGACAGCATATTAACAAGCAGAAACATTACTTTGTCCACAAAGGTCCATCTAGTCAAAGCTATGGTTTTTCCAGTAGTCATGTATGGATGTGAGAGTTGGACCATAAAGAAAGCTGAGCACCGAAGAATTGATGCTTTTGAGCTTTGGTGTTGGAGAAGACTCTTTAGAGTCCCTAGGACTGCAAGGAGATTAAACCAGTCAATCCTAAAGGAAATCAATCCTGAATATTCATTGGAAGGACTGATGCTGAAGCTCCAATACTTTGGCTATGTGATGTGAAGAACGGACTCATTAGATAAGACCCTGATGCTGGGGAAGATTGAAGGTAGAAGGAGAGGAGATGACAAGAGGATGAGATGGTTGGGTGGTATCACTAATTCAATGGACTTGAGTTTGAGCAAGTTCTGGGAGTTGGTGACGGACAGGAAAACCTGGTGTGCTGCAGTCCATGGGGTTGCAAAGAATCAGAGACAACTGAGTGACTGAACTGAACTGAAGACTAGCAGAAATTATTTCATGCAACTAAAGAGATAAAAAAGGAACCTCAGCAAAATAAGTAGAAGATTAAAGGATACACAGAACAAAAAGATGTAAAATATGATGACAAAAACACTAATAGTGGAAGAGGAACTAAGAATGCATGGTTGTTATGTTTTGAACTTGAGATCATCATATTTAAATAATTATATATGTGTGTGAATGTATGTATATGTATATGATTGAACCTCCTTTATTGTTGCTTATATGATCCTTGTCATAACCACAAACATACTATAGATATACACATACATAAAAAGAGAATAATCCAAATATAATAATAAAGATAGTCATCAAATCACAAGGGAAGAAAGCAAAGAAAGAAAGGAACAAAAAGGAACTACACCAGTCAGAAAACAACTAACAAAATGGCAATACGTTCATACCTAGCAATAATTACTTTCAGTGTATTGGACTAAGTGCTCTAATCAAAAGACATAGAGTGGTAGAATGGCTAATGGAAACAAGACATAAAGATACACACACACACATACACACACCTGTGAGAGAGTCACTTCAGTTATAAAGACACACACAGACTAAAAGGGATAGAATGGAAAAAAGATATTCCATGAAAATGAAAAGACAGCTGGGATGGCAAGAGTCAAACAAAATAGACTTTAAGACAAAGACTGTAACAAGAGACAAAAAAGGACATTACATAATAACAAAAGGATCAGTCCAACAAGAGGATATAATAGTGGTAAATATATGTTCACCCATCATACGCACATCTGAATACATACAGAAAATATTAACAAACATAAAAGGAGAAATTGACAGTAACACAGTAATAGTAAGGGACTTTAATATCTCACTTACATCAAAGGACAGATCATCCAGAAGATTGAAATCATATCAGTCATCTTTTTCTACCACAATGCTATGAGACTAGAAATCAACTACAAGAAAAAAACCTGAAAAAACAAATACATGGAGCTAAGCATACACTATTAAACAACCAGCAGGTCACTGAAGAAACCAAAGAGGAAATTTTGAAAATACCTGGAGATAAATGGAAGTGGAAACACAGTGATTAACTTCTGTGGAAGGCAACAAAAACAATTCAAGAAGGGAATTTTAATGGCAAATAAATAAGCAATCTAGCCTTATACCTAAAGGAAGTATTGTCAAAAAAGAAGAACAAACAAAATTCAACATTAGTAGGAGACGATTAGAGTGGAAATGAAATAGAGACTAAGAATCAGTTAAAAAGATACACGAAACTCAAGAGCTGGTCCTGTGAGAAGATAAACAAAATTGATAACTATTAGCCATACTCATCAAGACAAAAAGAGACAGCCCAGATTAATAAAATCAGAAGTGAAAGAGTAGTTATACCGCAGAAATACACAGGATCATAAGAGGCTACTAGACAATTACATGCCAATAAAATAAGCAATCTAGAAAAAATAGACAAATTCCTAGAAGCATACAATCTCCCAATACTGAATCAGGAAGAAACAGAAAATAAACAGGTCAAATATCAGTAATGGAATTGAATCAGCAGTCCAAACACTTCCAACAAAAGTCCAGGGCCAGATTGCTTCACAGGTGAATTCTGTCAAACATTTTAAGAAAAGTTAACACCTATGTTTCTCAATCTGTTCCAGAAAGCTTCCAAACTCATTCTGTGAGGCATCACACTGATACCAAAATCAGACAAAGAAATCACACACACACACACACACAAAGAAAATTGCAGGCCTATGCTTCTCGATCTATTCTGGAAAGCTTCCAAACTCCTTCTGTGAGGCATCACACTGATACTAAAATGAGACACAGAAATCAGACACACACACACACAATTGCAGGCCAAAATCACTAAAAAACGTAGAACATACAAAGTGGTCTGGCTTGAGACACCAACTAGTCCTGAGGGCTTGTTTCCCTTTGGTCGCACAGATGGGCCTGCTTTGTCTAAGCCTGGATGTTGGAAGGAAAGAGGCAAAAAACTCTTTGTGACTTCTGGCTCTTTTCCTGCACCTTGGAAGGAATAAAGGAAATTGGACAGATCACAAAGCTTTCAGAGGCCTTTTTGAAGCTCTCAGAATTTGTAACCCTAGAAGATCCAGGCCACTGAACTTCTTCACCTCTTCTACAGGGGGCACCCTCAGAGCGAGGGGCCCAAACCCCACCTTTTTTTTCCCTCTTCCTTCAAGTCGTTCTTTAACCAGTTCTCCAGAAAGGAAGGGGCTGCAAATACCTAACTTTTCTATTCCCCACAGGCTTGCTGAATACTAGTTCATTAGGTACCACATGTCGTGAAACTATCACTAGTACTCCCTGAATTAATAACCCAAGGATCTCCCCAGAGGAGTTTCCTTACCTGTTCTGCACACTCATCCTTGCCACTGCTGACTCCAGAGCTTCAGTTCCATGCATAAAACTGACAGAAGTTGTAGTTGCCTGTGTGAAAACCCCCATCCCATGACCTGTTAATATGGTGCAGTAAAATGATTATGTGTCATTGAATATATTCTGTGGACTTTTGGGGGAGATTTTGTTTGATTATAATATGGAAGTCATCATACTTATGCTTCACCTAGTGCGACTAGCCACTCACAACTTTAAGAGGGGATCTGCTGATAATCAGAGATGATTTTTATTTGAGTGTTTAGTTTTGCAACTATACTTGTCACACCCTCCTGGTGCATCTTTCTGTTTCTTTGAGGAGCTCAGGAGGGGACCCCTTGTAAGAGTTTGTTAAGACAACATGGAATAGATGGTTTGGGCATGAGAGCATTAGGTCATGAAGGTTAGAATCAAGTTAAGGTGGATGCTGTCTTAACTATGCCAAGTTCAATTATTTAATTATGTTGTGTTAACTGTAGCTGCTTATTTGTGTTGCAGAATGTGCCTAAGCCTGGACACAAGAGAACAGACTCTACCCACAGCAGCAATGAATCTGAATATACTTTTAGCTCTGAAATTGCAGAAACAGAAGATATTCCATCAAGGACAGAGGTATATTTTAGATACCTATCAATAAAAGTAAGGTGCTCATCAGAGAATATTTCCATTGCAGGGAGGACCCCATTTGTTCATAAATGTAACATTTGTTTTATGTTCTTTATAAATGACTTGAAGGTGCTTAATTAACTGTGTGTATACATACTTATTACATATTTTTGTCAATCGATATTTCAGTTTTTAATGTGATTTTGAGGACCAGATTTTCCTTTTTGTAATTGCCTTTTATATCTTAACATGTTCTGTGTGTAAAAAAATATAGCCTGTAATGAATTTATTTTAGACTGAGGTCATTTTTTTTAAAGTAAGCTTTTATCCTAGAATATTATAATATATATACCAATGCCCTAGAGTTTAGCAAAATTGCTGCCTGTTTGATGATAGTTTGTATGAATGTAATTCTCTTCTACAAAAATGCATGAAAAACAGCTTATGAATCTGTCTTAGTGTTTTGTGTTACATGGTTTGAAATCAAAATGACATATTACTGTAACTCCAAGAGTACAGTGACTTTAAGTTAGATTGTTCCCGAACCAATTCTCATACCTTCTTCAAATATCATATTAGTTTCTGTAATGGGTAATTCAGACACATTATTTTCTATTTTTATCTCATATTCTGAGAAAATGGCCAAGTCAGAAATAGACTTCTTCTAGCAGAACAGCTGAAAAAAATTGAATGATTCTCTCCTTTCTTAGTTCTACTTAGGAATGAAAAGTTTCTCCATCTCATTCTGTTCATTTTAAAGAAAGTGTCACATAGTTGGAATGTCATATAGTTGGACTCATACATACAAGGGGCCAAGTAACTGGTCCAAGGTCACAGCTTGTAAGTGGCAGAGCCAGTATTCTAACTGAGGCTTGTCTGTTCAGAGCTCCACACTTTGCCTCCTCCCTCTCAGGGGTTCTACACTGCAGTTCTCCAGTCCCCTTTCTACCTACAGTTAAACAGATAACATTAGTCTGGGGACATTGATACAGCAATATGGCCAGTATGTAACAGCAGAGGTTGTTCGAGTTATCTGTTGTGCAACAAAACATCCCTGACTTTAGTGGTTTCAAACTACAGCAATTTATTATTGCTCACAGTTTTGGGTTTTGACTGGGTGGTACTTCTGTCCCTTATGGTGTGGGTTGGAGTATCCCCCTGCATTCAGCTGGGGTGAGAAGGTCTCCTTCTTGGGTCTCTCCGTGTTGCTTCTCTCTTCAATAGCACAGAGAGTGGGTTCTAGGAATGCAAGGGCAAATGATGTCAGGCTGTTAGGGCCAGACCCAGAACTGGCATGGTAGCAGTTCTGCCACAATTTATGGTCAAAGCAAAGTACGAGGCCAGCCCACATTCAAGGAGGGGAATGGCCTCCATCTCTTAATAGGAGAAAAGTTATTTTTGTTGGGTGATCATTGGTGGCCATCTTTGGAGATTACCCCAGAGTTAGACTTTGAAGATTTCAAAATTATAGCTTCTGAGCCTTTAGTGGATATAAAGGTGTTTTCTCCAAATTCTTACAGATTTGAGGGGAGAGGTAGCCTTTTTCATTTGTCATTCTCACGTGTTTTATGTCAAGTGACTGAACTGAACTGAACAGTGGGATTTGGTACATCTTTCATCTTTTTTGAAAATTGAAGTATGAATTGTGCTTCAGAAACCACCAACAGATCTCGGGGTGTTGATCCTGTCTGTCACATGCACTGACCACCAGCAATAGGTCATACACAGGAAGTCTTCTCTCAGTAACGAGGAAGGGTATTGACTGAACTAGTCATGCTTGTTGCTTGTGACCAAGTGCGTGCATCTGAGATGCGGCTGGCTTTGGTTAGTGCTGTCTTCATCGTGCGGCAGGCTACAGTAACTCTCCTCCTTAGGACAAAGTCCATAACCTTAGCCTCAGTCTCTCTGCATTTCAGTTTCCTCCTCTATAAAGTGGCACTGCTATTATTATCTTACTTTATAGTGATGTTTTGAAGATTAAATGAGTTAATTTTTACACACTTGCAACAGTGTTAGATACATAGTAAGTGTTCAATAAATAAAGGTTTTTGCTCTAATAAACAGACTGGGTGTGGCCAGGATCAGAAAGATGGGAATCTGTACAACTGATAACAGAAAAAGAGAGATTGATCATCAAAGGGAAGTTGGGCAGGAGAGACATGGCAGTCTAAGGCTATGGCTGTCACTTTGCTCTTCAAGTTACTTACGACCTTCAGGTTTGCATTTCTTCCTGCTACTTCCTCTATAATGGCCAGGTTTACAAATCACCTCTTACAAACTAAAGGAAAACTTTCAACTCCTATATGTAGTATTCCCAAGTAACTCCTCTAGAATCCAGGGGCCAGGACAATAATGGGATCACTCTTGCTTATGAATTGATTTTTTTAATTAAAATAGATTGTTTTGAAACACAGATTTCTGACCTCAGTCATGTATTAATAGCAAAATTTGAGGTAAAAATAAAGGATTAATGTCTCTTTTGTCACAAATCGCAGACGTGTGATTTGCTGTTCACAAGTTAACAGTGGCATCTCCACTGCTGTTTCTCTGGGGAGAACTCAGCTGCTAGCTCCGCTCCCCTTACAGCCCTCCCACACTCCCAGAATCTTTGTGTTCTGGGGTTACAAAGACCATGTAACACTTTTGGGAACCATTGCTTTCCCTGCTGTGTCATGTCCCTTTCTTAGTAACCATTGACTGATTATCTCGGTTTTGCTTCTGCTCTCAGGCTTCCTCACACTTGTCAAATCCAGGGAACGCGTCACTGTAACTTTCTCAGCTATTGTTAGCAATAATTCCAGGATGACTGCCAGGCCTGTCATGGTAATTTTGTGAAGAAATTGTTATTTTCCTGATTTTCCTCTAATGAGAGACTGTTATTTTTTAGATTAGTTTTTAAAGCTTCACTTACTTGGAAAAGCCCTAGATGACAAAGTCCTTACAAAGGAAAGAAAGCAAAAACAAAACGCTAGACACTTTCCTGAGCTAGATGGCCCAGTCATCCTCCTTGCTCATGTGCTATGGGGAGGACAATATCTCTTCGATTATACATGTCATTAGGGATAAGAATGGGCACCATTTAGAGCACTCTTAGTTACTAATCATTATGTCTCAAACAGTTTTGCACTTGTCAAGTGTTTCTATCCATAAAATTTTGTTCTTACCTATAGCAACTAATTTTTTGTGTAGTATTAGCTGGTATCTAAAGAGTTATCCCACCCTATTTTAATAAAAGGATTCCTTTTCAACAAAAATGAGCATTCAAGGCTGAGAGGAATTATTCCCAAATGATGACATTTTAAGTACAGTGAATGAAATATTATATTCACCCAAAGGATGAAGGCTTCAGTTATAGTATGAAAAAAGGATTAAATAATTAAAATTTTCAGGGACATATACATCATTAATGGACTTCCCCAGAGGTTCAGTGGTAAAGAATCCTCCTGCAGTGCAGGAGCCACAGGTGACACAGGTTCAACCCCTGGGTCGGAAAGATCTCCTGGGAGGGAAAGAATGGCAAGCCACTCCATCATTCTTGCCTGGGGAATCCCCATGGACAGAAGAATCTGGTGGGCTACAGACCATAGGGTTGCAAAGAGTGGGGCATGACTGAAGCAACTTTCCACATATACGTACATCATTAATAAGATGAACAAACATTTAAACACTTAAGATGGAATGTTTATATTATAAATAAGCTAAAATATAAGTATTTGTGGGATGTATAGAAATAAGTATTTATATGAATAAAATTCTGTAGTGATATCATGTTCAGGGAAGATGTTATCTCTATTCTACTAAGTCAGGACAGATCATATACCCAAACTTTTTCTTACTCTGAGCATGATAAAATGGACTGTAAGAAAAAGTCCAGGTCTAACTAGCTTGTAGATAAATGACCTGATAGTCTATAAGTACCCCACTTCTTGGTTTAGTTGATTCATCTTAGGTGTTTTTTGTTTGTTTGTTTTTTTAAGAACTAGAATGATGCTGAACTTGGCACTACTAGGAATTCACAAAAGATCAAAGATAGCTAATGAATATAAAACTTATTCAACCTCATTAAATGGCAAATAAATATAAGTTAAAACAATAATGAAATACCACTATTGGTATGTCAATTGAGCCAATTTATTTTAAATGATAATAGTCATTGTTGCTCCAGGCAAGGTGGTGGTTACTGATGGAAGTATAAACAGGCCTAATAGACTTTAAAACATTAATGTTTAGATATTTATGTACTAGGACATTTATTTTAGTATATTTCAATACAAAAATTAAAAATAACTTCAGTGTTCATCTGTAACATGATGATGAAGCAAATGATGGTATATATTTTAATACAGCCATCAAAAATTATGCTTTCAAGTGTCATATTATAAATTTGGAACACAGTTATAATAAATGCTGTTTTTAAGATGGTACAAAATTATGATGAAATATTTTTCCTGTTCTTTAAATTTATAGAAAAAAAAAAAAGACTGGACAAAATTTTGAGTTTTCTCTGGATATGAGGTTATACTTACAGTTCTCATTCTTGTACTTTTCTTATTTCCTAAATTTTCTATGAAAGTTATTTTGCTTTTATATCAAGAAAAAAATGTGTTTTTTTTTTTTTAATTGACATTTGGAAATATAAGATTCGCTGATCAGTTAAGAGGGCTTCCCTTGTGGCCCAGCTGGTAAAGAATCCACCTGCAATGTGGGAGATCTGGGTTCAGTCCCTGGGTAAGGAGGATCCCCTAGAGAAAGGAAAGGTTAATAATTATACTTTGATCATTTAATTAAATAAATAAGTTGTTGTTACTGTTCTTTTTCTCTCTGACGAAAAGAGAATCTTTATCCTCTCCATTGAGTCTAATGATACAATTCTTTCTCTTCTTAACTCATTAAAAATTCAAACAAAGTAATTAGCCTCCAACTAATAAAAATAAATGAAAAAAAAATAAAAAATAAAAATTCAAACACAAAGTAAATGAGGTAAAACAATTATGACATTCCCAGAATTTCCATGATGATGGTTAATTACTTCCTTTTGCTTAGCTTGAATTAGTATATCTTTATTTATCCTAGTAGTTCTTGCTGTGACTCTGTTTTGGAACTAGTTGACATACTTTTAAATGCTACTAGGACAAAACTGACAAACCATTAGCAAGACTCATTAAGAAACAGAGAAGAACCAAATTAACAAAATTAGAAATGAAAATGGAGAGATCACAACAGACAACACTGAAATACAAAGGATCATAAGAGACTACTACCAGCAGCTCTATGCCAATAAAATGGACAACTTGGATGAAATGGACAAATTCTTAGAAAAGTATAACTTTCCAAAACTGAACCAGGAAGAAATAGAAGATCTTAACAGAGCCATCACAAGCAAGGAAATCGAAACCGTAATCAGAAATCTGCCAGCAAACAAAAGCCCAGGACCTGTTGGCTTCACAGCTGAATTCTACCAAAAATTTAGAGAAGAGCTAACACCTATCTTACTCAAACTCTTCCAGAAAATTGCAGAAGAAGGTAAACTTCCAAACTCATTCTATGAGGCCACCATCACCCTAATTCCAAAACCAGACAAAGATGCCACAAAAAAAGAAAACTACAGGCCAATATCACTGATGAACATAGATGCAAAAATCCTTAACAAAATTCTAGCAAACAGAATCCAACAACATATTAAAAAAATCATACACCGTGACCAGGTGGGCTTTATCCCAGGAATGCAAGGATTCTTTAATATCCACAAATCAATCAACATAATACACCACATTAACAAATTGAAAGTTAAAAACCATATGATTATCTCAATAGATGCAGAGAAAGCCTTTGACAAAATTCAACACTCATTTATGATTAAAACTCTCCAGAAAGCAGGAATAGAAGGAACATACCTCAACATAATAAAAGCTATGTATGACAAACCCACAGCAAGCATTACCCTCAATGGTGAAAAACTGAAAGCATTTCCCCTGAAATCAGGAACAAGACAAGGATGCCCACTCTCACCACTACTATTCAACATAGTGTTGGAAGTTTTGGCCACAGCAATCAGAGCAGAAAAAGAAGTAAAAGGAATCCAGATAGGAAAAGAAGAAGTGAAACTCTCGCTGTTTGCAGATGACATGATCCTCTACATAGAAAACCCTAAAGACTCTACCAGAAAATTACTAGAGCTAATCAATGAATATAGTAAAGTTGCAGGATATAAAATTAACACACAGAAATCCCTTGAATTCTATACACTAACAATGAAAAAACAGAAAGAAAAATTAAGGAAACAATACCATTCACCATTGCAACAAAAAGAATAAAATACTTAGGAGTACATCTACCTAAAGAAACAAAAGACCTATACATAGAAAACTATAAAACACTGATGAAAGAAATCAAAGAGGACACAAACAGATGGAGAAACATACCGTGTTCATGGATTGGAAGAATCAATATTGTCAAAATGGCTATTCTACCCAAAGCAATCTATAGATTCAGTGCAATCCCTATCAAGCTACCAATGGTATTTTTCACAGAACTAGAACAAATAATTTCACAATTTGTATGGAAATACAAAAAACCTCGAATAGCCAAAGTAATCTTGAGAAAGAAAAATGGAACTGGAGGAATCAACCTGCCTGACTTCAGACTCTACTACAAAGCCACAGTCATCAAGACAGTGTGGTACTGGCACAAAGACAGAAATATAGACCAATGGAACAGAATAGAAAGCCCAGAGATAAATCCACAAACCTATGGACACCTTATCTTTGAAAAAGAAGGCAAGGATATACAATGGGAAAAAGACAACCTCTTCAACAAGTGGTGCTGGGAAAACTGGTCAACCACTTGTAAAAGAATGAAACTAGAACACTTTCTAACACCATACACAAAAATAAACTCAAAATGGATTAAAGATCTAAATGTAAGACCAGAAACTATAAAACTCCTAGAGGAGAACATAGGCAAAACACTCTCCGACATAAATCACAGCAAGATCTTCTATGACCCACCTCCCAGAATATTGGAAATAAAAGCACAAATAAACAAATGGGACCTAATTAAACTTAAAAGCTTTTGCACAACAATGGAAACTATAAGTAAGGTGAAAAGACAGCCCTCAGACTGGGAGAAAATAATAGCAAATGAAGCAACAGACAAAGGATTAATCTCAAAAATATACAAGCAACTCCTGCAGCTCAATTCCAGGAAAATAAATGACCCAATCAAAAAGTGGGCCAAAGAACTAAACAGACATTTCTCCAAAGAAGACATACATATGGCTAACAAACACATGAAAAGATGCTCAACATCACTCATTATCAGAGAAATGCAAATTAAAACTACAATGAGGTACCATTACATGCCAGTCAGGATGGCTGCTATCCAAAAGTCCACAAGCAATAAATGCTGGAGAGGGTGTGGAGAAAAGGGAACCCTCTTACACTGTTGGTGGGAATGCAAACTAGTACAGCCACTATGGAAAACGGTGTGGAGATTTCTTAAAAAACTGGAAATAGAACTGCCATATGACCCAGCAATACCACTCTTGGGCATACACACTGAGGAAACCAGATCTGAAAGAGACATGTGCACCCCAGTGTTCATCGCAGCACTGTTTATAATAGCCAGGACATGGAAGCAACCTAGATGCCCATCAGCAGACGAATGGATAAGGAAGCTGTGGTACATATACACCATGGAATATTACTCAGCTGTTAAAAAGAATTCATTTGAATCAGTTCTAATGAGATGGATGAAACTGGAGCCCATTATACAGAGTGAAGTAAGCCAGAAAGATAAAGATCATTACAGCATACTAACACATATATATGGAATTTAGAAAGATGGTAATGATAACCCTATATGCAAAACAGAAAAAGAGACACAGATGTACAGAACAGAATTTTGGACTCTGTGGGAGAAGGCGAGGGTGGGATGTTTCAAAAGAACAGCATGTTTATTATCTATGGTGAAACAGATCACCAGCCCAGGTGGGATGCATGAGACAGGTGCTCAGGCCAGGTGCACTGGGAGGACCCAGGGGAATCGGATGGGGGGGAGGTGAGAGGGGGGATCAGGATGGGGAATACATGTAACTCCAGGGCTGATTCATGTCAATGTATGACAAAACCCACTGCAATGTTGCGAAGTAATTAGCCCCCAACTAATAAAAATAATTGAAAAATAAATAAATAAATAAATGCTACTAGGTTACCTTTTAGTTTATTAAGGGCTATATATGTTTTGTTTTTTTTGTTTTCTCTCTGTATGACCTCAATATATTTATACTAGCATTTCACCTTTCAAAAATCATTTTTCCTAATTACAAAAGTAGTACATGCTTATTGTACACAATTCAAATATAGAAATGTATGAAATTGAAAATGAAACTTTCCCACAGTACCTCCCGTTCTCTAAGATAACCTTGATGGCCTTCTAGATTTTTGTGTGCCATAGGCTTGGTATATTTAAAAGTTATGTGTATTTTTTTTTAAGAAAAAATAGATCACAATATAGATACTATCCTGAAACTGTATATTTCACTTAATACTTTTATCTAGAACATATTTATCTACTTGTGTAGATCTACTTCATTTTTTTTGACAGCTGTAAATATTTCATAGTTTGATTATACCAGAATTTATTTAAGTAGCTCTCCTATTGACCAGTATTTGGAGTCTTTTCAGGTTTTGTGATTACAAAAATACTACAGTGAGCATCTTTTATATTGATATTTTTGTGTACTTGTGTAAGTATTTTCGTAGAATTAATTCTTAAATATAGATTGCTAGTTTAATGGATATACAGATTTCAATTTTAATGAATACAACTCACTTTCCCTTCTAAAGGGCCTACGTATACTTCCACCAACCTCATGTAAGACACTGTTAGTCTTTGTCAATATGATGGAGGAAAGTGGTACCTCACTGTTGTTTAATTTGCATTTCTCCATTTACTAGCTGGTTGGATGTGCTATTCATATACTCTTTGGCCATTTATATTTCTCCTGTAAGTTTGCCTATTTTTCTATCAGGCTGCTCATCATTTTCTCATCAGGCTTTACATCTTATGAATCATCTTGACTATCTTATAATTTCTGGAGTTTAGGAGCCCAGTGAGAAGAAGGTGCCTCTGGACATGTCATTGTTCCTCAAGCTCCAGAAGCGGGTCACAGAGCTGGAGCAGGAGAAGCAGGTGATGCAGGATGAGCTGGACCGCAAGGAGGAGCAGGTGCTCCGCAGCAAGGCAAAGGTGAGCAGTGCTCTCCCACCCTAGGGCCATGGCAAACTGGGTTCTGTGGTCTCTTCTTTAATGGGAACTCAGGCCAGAAGTACTTTAATCAAGTAGGATTTCCTTCAAGTAGTGAGGGCTAAACTCTCCTTACTGTTTTCTGCAGAGCTAGGTAATATTCTAGAATTAAAAATTAACAATTAAAATATAACTACTTATTTATAAAGTTCTTAACTTTATGTTTTTTCCTAGGAAGAAGAAAGACCACAGATTAGAGGTGCAGAACTGGAATATGAGTCACTCAAGGTAATGGGAAGAGTCTGGTCCAGACTTAGAATACCTTGTTTTGGCAAGAAACCCATTCTGAGCCTCTTTCTCTCAGAGAACATCCTTAATGATACCTGAAGCCCTAGCTTAAGCTCTTTTCAGGCATTATTTCTAGCCTTGCATTGTTACCTTTTAAAAATTCTCCTTCATATAAGCTAGATTTCAGCCTAAGCAATAGCTGCCTTTGGAGGCTGTAGAAAGTAGTAAAGGACATGGACCCTGGTGTCAGACTGCCTGGGTTCAAATGCTAGATCCACCACTATATGGCTATATGCAAATAGTCCTTTCTGTTCCTCAGTTTTCCCATCTATACAGTGGGAATAATGATAATATTTATCTTATAAGACTTTCATGAGGATTATATGAAGTAATTCATGTAAACTGTGTGGAATAGTGCCCAGCACATAGTAAAGACACAACAAATGTTGGCTACTGTCATTATCTTCATCATTTTAAAATACAGGCACTTTATACATCAGCCTTAATTTTTAACAACAATCCTGCGAGTAAGCATTTTAATTCCCATTTTATAGATGAAGAAATCAACACTAAGAAGTGTAAGTAACTTCCTAAGATAACCCCACTGGAAACTGACAGGAGCGGACTTTGAATGTTGGTGTCTCTGATTCCAAACGCCATGCTCTAACCATCAAATCCCACTGAAACTATGTGTTTGTAGAGAAAGACAGATATTCGTTTACAGAGAAGAAACATATTCCAGCATATTTTAAAGAACAGTCAGAGGGAAGGGGATGGAGGTGGAGAACTGTATCTTCTTAGTGGTTCAAGGCAGAGTCTCACTAGATGGAGACAATCTGCCACTGTGTGTTCTAGAGCACGTGAACACAGGAAAAGTCACTGATTAGGAACATTATTTCCTAAAATACAGAATATCTTGGGTAACACAGAGATGAAGCCCAGAGGGGGAAAATGTCCCATTGCTTGATTCAGAGCTGGCTGTGCACCACCTGGCTCCTTCCTTTCTTTTCCAGAATCAAAATTTTGAGCCCCTAGAAGTCTGAGCTATCAGATTGTCAGCTGTCAAGTCACTCCCAGCTCCAAAAGTTTCCTAGGTTATTAATTAATTTATTAGCCTTAAATTTATTATTCTCAGATGTTTTCTGATTATGCCAGTTTTTAAACTTTCTTTCTGCTTTTTGAAAATTATGGTTTAAAATAGCTGGAAAATTGCAATAAGTTTCATAATTATAACCAAACAAAACTAAAAATTAGAAAAGCCACAAAATATTTAACAGTAGGCATTTACATATACTTGAGAACTCATGAGGTCTCTCTAAGCAATCATGAAATTTTTTTTGTTTTTAGTAATATTATGCAAGTCTAGTCCTAATAAATTATTTCCTAATACTGTGATTTAGAATGTCACCTATGCACGTTAAGAGGCCCCTGTTCTGTGTGGATTGCTACTTCCCACAGTCCAGAACCGCTGACAGGCGCCTCCTCTCCAGGCTGTATGGCATCATGGTGTGGAGAGTGCCTGTCCTCTACCTGCCCAAATCCACAATGCCTTGTTCAGCTCCTTCCCCTGAAGACAGTAAGAGTGATTCTAAACACTTGACTCATAATAACTTGTATTTACCTTACAATTTGAAATGTTTTTCCTTTACCTTATCTTGTTTAGTCACTGTCACACTTCTGAGATTAATTTTTTATTTCCTTTATAAGATCAATTAACTGAGGCCTTAGAACAGTGAAGAGATTTACTATCAGTTGGTAAAGTCTGATCTTGAATCCAGATCGCCAAACAATAGGAAACAAGCTAGTTTCACACCACAACTTGTTTGAAAACTAATTTTCACCCCCAAAATATGATATTTACTTTTTAAATTCATCGCAGGACTTTTTTACCCTTTCTAAATTATAACATAATTAAATATTTTGCTCCCCCAATGAAAGTACTATTAGGGTAGTACATTTTTGTGTTTGTGGAAAAAGAAAAGGGTGGTAGCAAAAGGTCATCTCTATTATTCTCCTTTGTCTTTTATACTCTTTGCCTAGAAAACCAAATCATGATATGGATTATGCAAGACAGGAATCAGATGGGATGGGATGGGACAGGTGAAAGGAACAGGGATAGGAATCTGATCTCCAGATCTGCTTCTGCCTGCCTTTCACCAAAAAAAAAAAAAAAAAAAAATGGACAGAGAGAGACATTCTCTGTAGTATGTTAAAAATGAAGCCATATCACAAAGTTCTGAGGTGTTAGTGCAGTGTTTCTCAAAATGGGTCCCTGGGCCATCTGCGTCAACATCACCTGGAAACTTGATGGAAAAGCAAATCTGTGGGCCTCACATCAAATCTAAAGCCCTCCACCCTCTAGGTGATTCTGATGCATGTTAAAGTTTGGAAAAGATGGCATCGGAGCTTAGGTGTTGAAGTAGAGACATTCATATGTTTTCTGTTGCAGAAACAGAAATACGAATCTATTACTTTGGTGGGATAGTGGGGATAGGAAGGAGCATTCATTTACACATAAGAATGAACTAATCCGTAAAAGAAAAAGTTATAAATTCTTAAACCAAAAAAAAAAACAAAAAAACAGAACTTCAGATAGTCTTAGTGTGTCATGTTGAAAGGTCTAATTTGGTGCTACAAACCTAAGATTGCTTCTCTGGAAGAAACAATAAAAAGTGTTTTATGTTCATATGGAAGGGTCTCACTTTCATTATCATAAAATCTTAGCACCATATGCTAAATAAATCAGCATGGTACTTTTAATGCCTGTCTGCTTCACTGTTTCCCACCCAATATCCTATGACCTTTGTACTTTAGTGTCAGTAAACAGAGTTTAGCATCAGAACTCTATTCTGGGTTCCTATTGCCATTGTTTGAGCAGAGCGTGCCAAGGGCCATGCTAACTGGTGACATGAGGATGGCTGGTGGTATGTAACAGTGTGGAGATGGGGAAGGATGTGTGTGTCCATCTGGATGTCTGAAGGAGGAGGTGGCCCATCCTATCCTTCCACTTTTCAAGGTTTCTGCCAGCACCTTCACAAGATTGTCACACAGGAAAGAAGTTTCAAAAATATACTGTTTGTTGTTATTGAAACACTATAGAGAATTTTATTAGCTTAAATGTCATATAATTTCTTAATTAGAAATTAGAAGCCTAAAATTTCAGTGGTTTGTTTCGTCCTCTTTACAAAGGAGACAAGAGGATGCTACTCAACATTTCAGGGCTGTACTCATCTGAACCATTCATTAGAAGTAACCTGACAGTTGGACCCTCATACTTTCACTTATATTTATACATAAAGAAAACCTGAGCTTCTTAGTACTTATCCAAGCTCATACGTAAGGACTCAGCATTCTCTTCAGGCCTGTGAACACACCCTGGGCAGACCTGGAACAAATTTGATTCTGAAACCTGGGTTGACGAAGCAAACTATCATTTACCTTGCTCAGTTCCACTTGATGTTGACTTTCTGAATTTGCAGAGCTGAGTTCCCAGGGGAGCCATTCCCTAGAGTGGCTCTGGTGATCTTTTCCAGCAGAATTCTTCTGCTCTCCTGGGAAAAGGTAAGTAATCCTATGTAAAGCTGAGGAAGACAGTGATAAGCCATTTTTTGTCTCATCCTACAGCGTCAAGAACTAGAATCAGAAAACAAAAAACTGAAAAATGAGCTAAATGAGTTACGAAAGGCCCTCAGTGAGAAAAGTGCCCCTGAGGTGACTGCCCCAGGTGCGCCAGCCTACCGTGTCCTCATGGAGCAGCTGACCTCTGTGAGTGAGGAGCTCGATGTCCGCAAGGAGGAAGTCCTCATCCTGAGGTCTCAGCTGGTGAGCCAGAAGGAAGCCATCCAACCCAAGGTGAGCATGAGCAAGTGGTGGAGGTGGGTGTGGGGGACTGGCCTCTTCCTGTTCTTCCCCTCCAATTTATGTGAAGGAAACATAAGTATATTTAGTCTAATTGAAGATATCATCATTTGAAAAAAAAGAAACTCAACATTGTTTAAAAACTGTTGCAAACACCAATTAGACTGAGCAAGAAGCAAGTGAAATCCCCAACTGCTTCTCAAAGTTTCACCTCTCACTCATTAACAAAGGGCTTTTAAAATGAATATTTTTATAGTAGTCTGACCACAATAAATTTTGATCAGAAATACAATTCTGTTAAGTACAAAAATCCATAAATTACCTTGCTGCGGGAAGCCATTAAATACAATTTTAAATTATTTGTTGAAAATAGTCTGTTTAACTGGGAAGATAACATGTAAAGATTATACATGAGATCAGTGAAGAGAAGCGACATGGAGATGATTTCTGCTCACCTCAGGGAATTCTGTTTAATGTGGGAGTGGGCCCAGATGGAAAGAGCCGTATTTAGTGATTCCACAGAAGGGACCTAGGATGGAGAATATAGATGGTTCTTTGAAGTCCTTCCCTGCCCTCAGGTAACTTCAGATTCAACACTGCTGTGTGTTGGTGAGAAGTGGACTTTTTGTCATTTAATACCAGAAAGAATTTGAGTAATCATCATAAAACCCGGTCTGTGTTCCTCCTTGCCCATGTTCATGCAGTAAATTGTTACCAAGAATTAGGCAATCACAAGTATCCCAGCTGCATGACATGCCACGTGAAAAATGACTGTAAGTCAGACAGAGACCAGTATATGCCATACAATATCACTTACACGTGAAATCTAAAAACAGAAGCAGATTCATAGAACAAACTAGTGATTGCAGGGTAGGAAGCATGTAGGGTGTTGGGTAAAATAGGTGAAGGCAATTAAGAGGTACAAACTTCCAGTTATAAATAAGTCATAGGGTTGTAATTTATAGCATAGGGAATATAGTCAATAATACTGTAATAACTCTGGTGACAGATTGTAATTAGACATTTTAATGATCATGATCATTTTGTAATGTATAAAAATATCTACTTAACTTTGTTGCATAAATGAAACTAATATAATATTGTATCTCAATATAATTCAATTTTTAAAAAATCTATAGCATATAATGAATGGGATCCTGGAAGGTTCAAGAGCACTTCTCTTAGAAATGGTAGTTCTGCATGTGGTTAAGATACCAGAACTGGCACATGACATACTTGATAACGACAACTCACACAGGGGACTGAGCCTCTGAGAAATAAGCCTCCCTCTGCATGCTAGTTGGAGTAGAGTCCAAAATGAGGATCCCTTTGTCTGGTTTCCTATGACAAACCGATATTCTATAATAACCAGAAACTTTAGCAAAAGTTAATGGAAAGAAAAATGAACCAAGGAATATAAAAGCAGCTCCGCTCACAAGAGCATGTAGTTCTGGTATCGTTCTGGTATCACACACTCTCACCCACCTGCCTCACATATTCCATGTGATGACTTCTCTCCAGCCCCTGTTGGGATGGCCCTAACCAAGGTCCCTGCTCTCCAGGTTCTCAGCCCACACAGAGCATCAGCTTGTTCTCTCTTAGGAGAAATGCACAAGACACTGACAGACCTTTCAATCCCAGAGCTGTTTGTCCCACTCCGTTTCTAGTCAAGAGACATTTCACAACTCCTTTGCAGGCAGTGACACCCCATGAGCCAGGTGATGATAGAGCCCAGCCACATTTAGTTTACCTGCTCTATCTCTGCAAGTTTTCTGGGAGCCTTCACTTGGACTAATGAATGACCTCCTGTCAAGGCATTACTGAAACTCTCACAAAACTAAGATAAGAATTTCACCCCAGTACATGAGCAGGAGGCTTGTTTTCTCACATCCTCACAAATACTGTACCATTAGAAAAATCAAAACAACTCAAAAAGAATTTCAACTGAGAATTAAGAGTTGCCATTCCATAAATATGTATAAATGTCCACCACATGCCAGTTCCATGGATACTAATTTACATACAGAGTTAGTTTTAGGAGAAACCATTCATGGTTGTTTTCATAGTTAGCTTTTTTCTCTTTTGGTGGGGACTCGTTGATGGAATTTATTCATGGAACTAAGAGTTTGTTGTTTTTTCCATTTGTTTTTCGTGCTTGCTGACTTGTGATTTTTCAGGATGACAAGGTAATTCTAATTTTTTAATTGTCTAGCAAATACTTCTATTTAATCCTAATTTTTAGTTTGCAAATGTCCCCCAATATATGCAGTTGATCCTTTCTGGCCACCAGATCTACTTTGGTATTTACAAATTAATTTCCTGTTTGACCTCTTCCTATTTGAGAAGTCAGTGGTAAAATTATGGATGTCATAGGTTCCTGTCCGGATCACAGAGAGGCCTCCACGACTTTTGAACTCAGAGTCAGCTCTGTGACCCTCAGTGGTAGTAATAGTGGGCCTCCACAACCAGGGAGGAAAACCCTTAACTAAGAAACACAAGCTCTCGTTTCTACCAGCTGTAGGTTTGTTAGTCAAGGGTGAGGAGGAGCCTGAGGAGCTGAGCACCCCCTTCTTGGGAAGGGTGGGATTTTCCTACATGGTGCAACGCTTTCAGAACTTCTGGTTCCTGTCTTGGCAGAAACTTATTGAGCAGTGAGTAAGGAACTTCCTAGAGCTGGTAGTCTGAGTCTGATCCCATACTTACCTGTTTCTTAGCTAAGGTAGACCAGAGGAGGGAAGGACTGGCTACTTTATACCATCTTTCCTTTGGACTGGCTCACTAGATCAACTTACCTAATTTACTAAAAGTTCAAAACCACATCATATGGATTCTCAGATGTCAGAGAATACATGTGGCATTATTTAATATAGAAACTGGTTCTTTGAGTTATTACTTAAAAGTAAAATTCTGAGTGTGGGTAATTCCCTGGCAGTCTAGTGGTTAGGACTCCATGCTTCCACTACAGGAGGCACAGGGTCAATCCATGGTTGGGCGACTAAGATCCCACAAGTCATGCAGCACAGCCAATTAAAAAAAAAAAAATCTGAGTGTGGCTTTTTAAGAATAGAAAGATTTTCTGCCTTAATAAAAGAGAAAAAAAGAAATTTTCTATCAAATGCACAGTAAAATATTTATAAAACATAGCTTAAATACTTTTTAAATGCTATATGTAGTGTTTATATGAAAGATTTTTAAAATTCAGTAGAATATAAATTCTTTATAGCTTTTATCATATTTTAAGTATGAATTTGTAAACTCACAAAAAGACAGCATTAGCATATAAGTGGAATTTTTTTTTAAATAAATAGTGGAATTCAAAAGCAAGTATTTATGGGCCTCTTGGCATTAAAGTTATCTTGGTCTCTAAGATCACAATATTTGAAGTGTATTATATTATCTCCACTGTACTGTGAGACCTGGATTTAGAGCAAACATTGACTAAAGGATAAGGCATACACTATTTAGACAAATAGAATGGGCCCATGGATTCTAAAGGGTGTTAGGCTTTAGAGACTATTAGAACAGTTGTTTTTATTGTCTGTTTTTGCCCTGGTTTAGGAGGGATAGAGAGCAGCTGAGTAGAAGCAAAATTTTGAAATTATATTGGTTGTCAAACAGATGAGACAAAAAAAGAAAAAAAAAAAGGAAGTAAAAATGTTAGCAGAAAAGTCCTTCCTATACAAAACCATTAGTTATTCTGACCTGCCAGATGTTTATTTCAAAAGCTTATATACTATTCCTATACCGTAACAGAGTAAAAAACATTGAGTAACAGCACATGGTAGATATTTCCAAGGACCTATATCCTTCCCATTTATATATATCTAAAGATGTGAGAGAAAACTTTAGTTTTGCTGAAACATATAACCTAAGGACCACTTTTTTCCTACTGAGTTTTTAACGGAAAAATGAGTTTTGTGTCAAACTTTTCATATTTCTTAGGGCGTTTGTTTTGTTATAATCAGTCCAGAAGTAGAAGAAAGAACAGCTTTGTACATTCCATTGACTACTTTCTTGGTGTTCTTGGCTGGTTATTGTTTTAGAGCTATATATCGTGGATGGATAGGTAGATAGTTAGATAGAAATAAATATATTTAAAAGTGTATATACAGCATTAGAATAGTAACCAGGCAAGAACACTGATATTTATGTATGTATTTCACACAGCATAAAACACACATGGCCCATCAATGATTTTGTTTACTCTGGAATCGCACCATCTTTGTAGTAGAGTGTTAGGGATTCTCAAGAGAGGGACTGGAGGTGCCTCGTTCTCTTAACTGCCTATGCACCACTCTCTGTAGCCACCCTGGGGCTAGGGCAGATGCTCTGGTGGGGCAGGTGTGTTGTGGAACACATAAACCCCCTATTGTGTTAGAAAGAAAAATGTTACATGTGGTCCAAAGCTTTTGTGTTAACACTTAATGTGGAAATGTCTTTTCCCCTTTAGAACACAATGACCGATTCCACAATACTTTTAGAAGATGTACAAAAAATGAAAGATAAAGGTGAAATAGCACAAGCATATATTGGTTTGAAAGAAACCAACAGGTAAGTTGATCTTTCTTTATTCATTTTGGTTTAATCATGTTGATCTTTAGTCTTCAAGCTAGCCTCTTGTACAGTGAGTACGAGTGTTTATGCATTGTTTTGTTAGACATCAGCTGACCTTCAAAAGGGATCCAAAGTTTCCAATATATTCCCAGTTAAAATCTCATTTATAAGGCAGTAGCATTACTGGTAAGAAATTGAAAGGAAAATGTTCTTTACATCAAGGGAGTATATTTCTCTGTTTTTAGAGCCTTAGCATTGAGAAAGAAAATCAATTACTTACTCTATAGCTTGGACTATCTTGGGTAGTCACTTCCATTTGTTATTCAGGATGGTTATTTGTGAGAAGTTTGTAGGGGCAGCTGCAGCTTCCAGTAATTGAAATTTAATGTAAATTGAAATGTAAAGAGAAGTGATGAAGTAGCTGAATCACATCCATGTTGGTCATATAATTCTTGAAGGGTACCATGACTTCCCAGGATGGGACCTTGATATTTGAGACCAAGTGTTTGTCATGTTTCCTAAGGTGTTCTAGGAAAATCCTAACTCTGGTTTTTATCTCATTTACTCTAAACATGAATGAAGTTGTGGATGGCACTTAGCTCAGTCTTAAGAGCCTTGGGTGGACTGAGAGTGCAGATTTGCACAGTCACTAAATGACTGAATTTTCCCCAAAGCTTTCCCTGTAGATAAGATTATCACTGCTCATTTCTGAAATTCCTCGGCTTTTCTGCCACTCCTGCTTCCCAAAGAACCTTCATGCTATTAAACTCTGAACTTAAAAGACTACATACTTAAAAGAACTTGGCCAGTGATGATAACAGAGATTATCAGTGTACATCTAGATCTCCTGATGCATAATATCAGAATTGGTATACAAAAATACTTCACAGACTAAAGAATACAGACATGCAAGATATAAGGTATTTATTACCTTCTTATATGGTAGAGAATGCTTATAAAAGTATTTGGTTAAACTTAAATTTTTATTTATGAATGTAAGTTGTAAGCATACCTTATAGCTGAGAATATGTTAGTGTAAGAAGAGCTATATTAACTTGTTCATCCATCCACTCAGCTATTCAGTCACCAGATATATATTGTATGTCTGTTTCATCCCAAACCATGTGCCAAATACTGGCAATAGAGCATTAAGCAAGGTAAATGCAGTCCTTCCCCTCACAGAATTTATAGTGTTGGGGAGATAGCCAAGAGAATTTGGACTTCCCTCCAATGACAGTGGAAGCTGTTGAAAGATTTTTAGTAGGAGAATGGTATGATGAGATTGGAAAGCTAGCCCTGGCTTTTATGTTAGAGCATAGACTGTAGTGGAACAAGATTAAAACCAGAAAGACCAGTTAAGAGGTTATTCCCACAACTGAATACTGATTGTAGTGACTTTGACTTAGTTGGTAGCCATTGGGATTGAAAGAAGTGAAACACTTAGAAAGATACTTGCAGTTTACTGGATGTGTGGTCAGGGGTTGGGGATCGTGAAGGGCAACTCCACAGCATCTGTGGTGGATACTTGGTTGGGTATAGTGATGCCATTTCACGACCCTGGGTCTGGGATTTGGGAAACTACAGGAAATTATCAGTAGATTTACAAATATTTAAGAAAGTAGGAAGACATCCAAGAAGAGAACTTCATTCCGTGATTGAAAATGTAGATCTGGAACAGGAGAGACCTGTGGGCTGAGATGTAAATGTTGAAGTCATCGGCATGTAATAATACAATCGAGACTGTGCAAACAGACCAACTCTCCAGGGAGAGATGGTAAATGGAAAGTGGAAGAGCAATCTATGAAATTCGTTTTATGTAAACATGATGTCAACAACAAAAGTCTAGGAAGAGGAGTAAGATCCTGGGCTCTGCAGTCAGATAGCACCTGCCAGGTATCTAACTTCTAAACCTTGGTGTCTTCTTCTGCAATATGGCAAATGATATACATTGTTGCTAGGAGAACTAAATGAAATAATGCCTGTGGAAGGATGTAAAACAGTGTCTGATACTTGGCAAACACTCAAAATATCATTTTTATGTACTTGTAGAAAAAACCTCTAATCAGTTTCATCATTTTTGTTTGTTAATTATACATATTTTTAATAAAATGTGTGACTTTAATAATATAAAAGCAATTTTCCCAGGTCTTAAAATTAATTTTTACACAAAATTTTTTTTTAATTGTATCATAAAAGCTGGGAACTTTGGACATATTTTTGTTACTCCTATAAGAACTTTTAAAAGCAATTTTAAAAATACAAAACTAGATTTTATCAAGCTAAAACAAATTCCTACCCAGAAGACTTAAACCTTCATTTTGAAGTGAATTATGAAGACCGCCACAGGAAGACAGTAGCTCAAATTTTCCTTCTGTATGTGTATGACTGTTGTGGCTAGTCCCTAACATAATGTGTGACATAAGATCACTCTGCCAGCTGAACAAAATGTTAGAAACAGAACGTCTTTCTCACCTCCTGAGTCATTTATTATTTTGCAGGAAAAGTAGCTCTGGATCCTTGATTATTTTGTTTTAAATTGCCCACCTTTACATGTGATGTTACATATTACTCATTTTTTAAAACAAATATTAACCAAAAATAATTTCTGTGGTAATGTCTTAAAGTCATCTGTAATTAATAAAGACAGTCCTAGTGACTTAATAACATGTTGAAATACCATGTGCTGCTGTTGACCATCGCCATCTCATTACCGCCCTGTATCCCTTTGTGTTTTGCATTGTTGTTCCTTTTGCATGGAAGATCATCTGCTATGGATTGCCATGAGTTGAATGAGGATGGAGAGCTGTTGCTGGTTTATGAAGGGTTAAAACAAGCCAACAGGTTATACTTGTCTCCTCAAAATGGAATGTTATTAATTTGTTGTTTTTCTTACTAACAGTGGCCTCCTGACTTTAACTTCTGTATTTCTTATACACTGTCTTCCTGGGTAAATTTCAGACACTAAAATTTGTGACTATCTCACTAAGAGTGGAAGAAAACCCAAACCTCTCAACTAGAGCCCAAACAACTGTAGGAAAGATTAATACATATTACTTAGCGGTTTCTTATTTGGAATCATGACCAGTTCAAAGGATATCTGAGCCTGAGCAATATAGCTACATTCTCATATAATATCATCATGCTGCCTAACAGCAGTATTAAGTACATGACTTAGCATTCAGTGTGGTTATTGTGAAATTCAGATTTGTGAAACAGCAAATCAGGGAGGGTTTCTTGCACAGCTATATTTCAAAATAATTTCCTAAACTCATCATGTTAAACATGTTTAGGAGAAAGCAAATAAAATTGAAACCGCAGAACCTTTCTAACATAGACACTCATCTCCTCTAGAGATACTTGTGTCTTAAAGTCTTAAAAATACTGGGTTTTTTTGGTCCTAAAAATACTGTTTTTATGTCTTAAAAATACTGTTTTAGTGATTAATTTTTAAACTACTTAATAGACTGTTTTGTTCAAGGAGCTTCTACTTATTCTGCTTTTTTCTTATCACACACTGTTGTCATTAACTTTGTGGTGTTATTGGTTCAGATTCTTTGCAAATTTCATAATCCCCAAAATATTTTTAGTCTGTTGTTTACTCTTTGCTTATAATAGTATCAGTAAGTTTTGCCCAGCATTTGCTAACCAAGGGGATTGGAATAAAAACAGCTTTTCTTTCTTCCTGTTAGTTAGTTCCTATCTATAACTTTGTCTTGTCTTTGGGAAGGGAGTGAGTGTAGAATGGGGGTGCCTGGTAGAGGGAGGCTGCCAGTTGGCTCTTGTATTCTCTGGCAGGGCCCTAGTCCATGGCACAGCTGACCTGTATGTTTGCTCAGGGAAGCTCAAGAACCACTCTGTTGGTCCCACTAATAGTGATCTTCCAAAACCATATCTTGTTAGGATTCTCTTACTGATAGGGAAGGTTATAGGGGGAAAGAAGTTGACAAATTTAAAATATAAACAAAATTTCAGAACTCTGTCTGCATTTGGGTAAATCTGTATGTATTTCAGAATAGCACTCTAGTCTTTCTTCCCTTCAGAGATAAAAGTAAAAGTGGGACCCTGGTCACAACCCCCTGCCTAGAATTAGTAATGCTGCAGGTCTTCAAGGCAGATTTAATTAAAGTGGGCATTTGTAATCTTGCCCTCCACAGTGATTGTTTTGTGGCAAAGGCATTATAGTAATACTAATTTTGCCAACTTAAGTGCTACTTTAAATTAATGTTTCTGCAAATGTAGTAAGCTGGGTTAAATTGTTTTAGTCTTTTAATTGTTTTAGTCATAATTTCCTATGAAGCTTTCAAAGGAGTAAAATTCTGCTGTTTTTCAGGGCCTCTGAGAACTTTGTATTTGTAGCAGGGTCCTCAATTCAGAAAGACAGATATGTGAGTGCATTCATTTTGTTTCTGGCTCCATCTGAGTTTCTAGACTCTAATCAAGCCAGAAGCTACACAGACACTACAGAGTTCCCATTTTTCTGCCTTTGCAAGTGAGCGCAAAGCCTCACATCCACCAGGTAGGGACTCAGATGTACCTCCCTTTCCTCCCTGTGTGACTTCTCCGCAGGCTCCTGGAGTCCCAGCTGCAGTCTCAGAAGAGGAGCCATGAGAACGAGGCTGAAGCTCTCCGCGGGGAAATCCAGAGCCTGAAGGAGGAGAACAACCGGCAGCAGCAGCTGCTGGCCCAGAACCTACAGCTGCCCCCAGAGGCCCGCATTGAGGCCAGCCTGCAGCACGAGATCACTCGGCTCACCAATGAGAACCTGGTAAGGACAGCAGAGCAGCCCTCCATGCTTTTGGAGCAAAACCTCCTTCCTGGCTGGGAAAGATGCCGTTCACTGCCCCTCTCTTGTGACCCTCTTTCTCTAGCCCAGACACAGTAAGGAAAATACAACTATGTTGGTAGAAGTGAAAAAGGTGTGTGCTCAGGTGGTTTGTCAGCGAAGGCTCGGGCACCTCTCAGCCCCTCAGCCCTCACTTGGAGGGTCTGGAAGATACTGGCCGACTGTGTGCTGGGCTCTCGATATCCTTGAGAACTCCGCTTCCTCCGCTGCAGCTGCACAGTCTTTGCCATCCAGGAGGTTGCGTGGTTCTCACAGCCTTTGGTCCCCAGGCACCACTGAGGCCCTCCCAGCCCCTTCTCAGGCAGACAGCAGGGTTAGAGTTAGTCAGGGAGCAGATGGCAGAACCAGAGAGGGCTGTAGGTTGACCTTGGTTGGAACTCCAGGGTCAAGGAGAAACGTCAGGATTCAAGTTTCTGCATTCTTGATTCTTTTTAATAGAATTCAGACAGTGAGTGGAGAGATTTTTTTTTTCCCTTGCCAGATAGATTCTGAGTCATGGCACAAAGTTGTCCTTCTTTCTTTTATAGAAAATATTTTCCAAAATATTTCTTTCTCAGTCACAAAATAACTTTTATTACAGATTTCTACTTAGGTTTGATAAACATATTTATTAAATTAAAAAGTCATTGAAAAATTATATTTCCATTTTTCTTCTTTTTCTTTTGTCGGTTGGTGGTGGGGCTTTGCCACACAGCTTACAGGGTCTCAGTTCCCTGACCAGGGAGCATTTCTATATAAAATCTATACTGAAGTGTCAGGCTGGTTTTTAGAAAAGCTCTTTAGGGCTAGTGGTAATTGTTTCTTTAATTCAGAATTTTAATAACTTGTAATAAAATAGTTTGGATTTTCTCTGAAGATTTAACAACCTGAATTATCCATTAGTGATCATTTGCGTTACAGATAGTTTTCTAGTGTCACCTGTTCAACCATCTTTTATATTAGTTGAAAGCAAAACCCAAAGGTATTCTTTTCCCAGTCTGTCCTTCCTTCTGAGGACAGCATGCTGGTGAGACTGTGGGAATGGGAGAGATGGGTGAGGGACTTGAAGTCTAGATTCTTTCCAAAGTGCCTGAAATATCACTAATTTGTGGGGGAAGATCTGAATCATGAACTATTTCAAGATGTCATTTTATTACTCACAAGTATATTGTTGTTTAAACTAACAATGCTTCAGTGCTTAAGAATTGATCAATTACTCAATAACATAATAATGATTGATTAGCATATAAATTCTGTGCTTTTAAATCATTATCTTAAAATACAAGGTGAAACCATGAAATAAAGATGCTACTGGGTGGTAGATTCTCAGAGTTGTTTTGCTAAGTTGGTTAAGCGTTTCCCTTGCAATCTTGTGTGCATTATTACTTTTCTTTTCGATTTTGTATAACTGATACAAAAATAAATCAATCCCTTCCATATTCTAAGCTGGTGAAACCTAGTTTGTATTTTAGGAAAACTCTTTGTAGATTCATAGGCTTCTTCCTCACTGATTGCTAATTCAGGGGAATGGATTCAAACTTACAGGGGATGATGCAGTTTTTCGCTGTCATTAGAGTGTCTTAGTTTTGCATTTCTGTAGGAAGCACTTGGGCAGAATATTAAAGTACCGGTGGGCCTAGGCTTTGTGTTCTTCGAAACTCTACCCTAAAAACCCTTCCCACCCACCTACCCCACAAACACAAACAGAGATGATTATTCTGCCTCCTCTACTGAGCAAACTTCACAGGTTGCCCCAAGCTGCCCTTCAGAGAAGGAAGGCACACAGCTTCTGCCCAGTCTTTCCAACATCAAACAAGAGCTCCAACTTTGCCAGTGTTCTCACTTGTGTTTGAATTGCCTTCCCCACTCTTGCTACTGGCAGCAGAGAAAGTGCAGCAGCCTAGGAGCAGGTCTGAGGAGTGAGATAACAGCCTTGTCTGGGGAATATGGATCACAGCTCTTTACCTGCTAACATCGCCTGTTTCCTCTGAACATGTGAAGATGTATTTGTGGATATAGAATCATCTGTACTAGAAAAATTAGAGGGCAATGACAGATGTCAAATCAGAGCCTTTTGTGTCTATAAATATAGATTCCTTATCTGTGTTTTAAAATATTTTAAAATTGATTTTGCTGAGAGATAGCATTCCCCTCAAAGACACAGAGAAAAACGAATGTCCATTGTGCCTGTTTTTTCAGTATTTTGAGGAATTATATGCAGATGACCCTAAGAAGTATCAATCATATCGGATTTCACTTTACAAACGGATGATTGTATGTAAAAGAGTGCTTCTCTGTCATCTTCCTCACTGTTTCTAGCCCTCTATAAGCGAAGAGCACTCTGCCTGCCCTTCCTGGGAGGTCTCTTCAGAAACTTTCACAAAACCTGTTTCTCCCCACAGCTGTCTTTTAGCCAGTGATGTCACTTCTGTCAGTGTCCTGCGTCCATTGTCACCTTTGGTTTGTTATTAACACTAGGCTTACAGTGTGATGGAAGCAAAATACGATTTGAAAGGTTAAGTAAAAATCCAAGAAACACAACTGAACACTTTGAAATGTTAACAACTGTTCCTTTTGAATCATTGGTCTAATATCTAAAAACCAGCCCTGTCTAAATTAGGAAAAGAATGAATACTTGTATTTATAAACACCTTTTAAAATCCATAACCTGAATAACAACCACAAACCTCTTAAATCATTGCTTTATTTCCGCTTTAAGCTCCTGGTTTGCTGTTGCCCACTTTTCTTCTTAATTGTTGATCATTTGACTCTGTCTGTCATTTGAAAGAATTCTTGATTAGGAAGCCACGTATCACACCTTTTTTTTTAAACACTACTTGTGAATGTACTGCTTTTGTTTTCTCTTTTTGCACAAATCATATAGAATTATCCCCTTTTTTCCCTATAAGCAAAATTATATTTTGCAATTATAAATTATATTATTATATTAGATAATATAATCTCTATGGGTGTGTTAGAGATTTCTATGGGTGTGTTAGAGATTTCTATGGGTGTGTTATCTAACTGCCACTTAGTCTATCAGCTACTCTATACTGTTCTTTGTGGTTATTTTTTAACTTACCTTTTAATTCCCGAAACCTCTTAACTTTTTTTAAGTTACAGGACTAGTTTTAACCTCTCCAAAGGGTGGAACCCATAGAGACAGTGCTTCACACACTTCAGTCAGTCAGTTCAGTCACTCAGTCGTATCCGACTCCTTGCAACCCCATGAATCGCAGCACACCAGGCCTCCCTGTCCATCACCAACTCCCAGAGTTTACCCAAACTCATGCCCATCGAGTTGGTGATGCCATCCAGCCATCTCATCCTCTGTCGTCCCCTTCTCCTCCTGCCCCCAATCCCTCTCAGCATCAGGGTCTTTTCCAATGAGTCAACTCTTTGCATGAGGTGGCCAAAGTACTGAAGTTTCAACTTCAGCATCAGTCCTTCCAATGAACACCCAGCACTGATCTCCTTTAGGATGGACTGGTTGGATCTCCTTGCAGGCAAAGGGACTCTCAAGAGTCTTCTCCAACACCACAGTTCAAAAGCATCAATTCTTCAGCGCTCAGCTCTCTTCACAGTCCAACTCTCACATCCATACATGACCACTGGAAAAACAATAGCCTTGAACAGATGGACCTTTGTTGGTAAAGTAATGTCTCTTCTTCATAATATGCTATCTAGGTTGGTCATAACTTTCTTTTCAAGGAGCAAGCGTCTTTTAATTTCATGGCTGCAGTCACCATCTGCAGTGATTAGGTGTCAGTTAAAAGCCCCTAAGTTCAACCATCCTTAAAACTTCACACAAAACTGTGCATTCATCAAAATTTACCTTGCTTATTCCCCCTTTAAATGAAAAACTTTCTACTGAGATAGCAGTACATTTCATGAGCATTTAATTGTTTTGCCCCCACGGAGTCTACTGGAGTCTACTCGCCCCACAGTGAGCCTGCTGTCCATCACGCTGTAAGGAGTTACTGCACTGTGTATTTTAACATTTGCTTTATTATAGCTGCCTTTCCTATCGCCTCCCGGTTTTAGCCAGGTGGGGCTCCACCAATGAGCTTTTATGGAGCTTTTATGTAAAACTAACTTTTTATGTAAAGCTAAGTACTGTTTCTGTAACTTTATGTCTGCTTCCCTTCTCTGCATTTTAGATAGCTTATTTTGATCTTTTTGTTATATTTCTCATTTTGATCTTTAGGATTTGATGGAACAACTCGAAAAACAAGATAAGACTGTCCGGAAACTGAAAAAACAACTGAAAGTATTTGCCAAAAAAATTGGTGAACTAGAAGGTATTTAAACATGTTTTTATGACAATTGCTGAACCTTGGTTTTATATCCTGTACTAGTGGCTTAAGAGTGTGGCTCAATTTGTGTGTGAATATTAGGGACAATAACAAAAATGACTTTCAGCAACCCTGGCCTCCGTGGAGTGGAAATTTTCATTGCTAAGTGGAGAGAAACGTTCTTTTCATGGTAGTGCTAACTTATAAAGAGAGAATTCAGTCAATAAATATCTAATGGCTATCTTCTATATGCCAGGTACTATGCTAGGCAGTATTGCATATCAGTTAAGAGCATGGATTCTGTAGCCAAGTTTCTTGGGTTTAAATATTGGCTCTTCCACTGTTAGTCATCTGATATTGGGCAAGTTACTGAACCTGTCTATTCCTCAGTATTCCCACCTGTTAAATGGGAATGATAGGGATATCTACCTGACATGGTTTGTAATGATTAGATTAATTAATATGTGGAATTAATTTAGCATGGTTCCTGACACAGGAAATGCTATCTACAGCTTATTTTTATTACTGTTATTCTTAGTATTAGGGATACTAAGATGAGTAAGACAGAGTCTGTGTCCTCAAAGAACTATGGAGAACAAAAAGAGAATTAAATAAGAAAAAATGAATTGTAGTTATAAAGGAGATTCTATAAAACGAGATTTATATCTGATGATGATGGGAAAATACCTTGAGAAAGAATCAGTTTTTTTTATACACAAACGATTCTTATGGGTGAGTGTTTGTTCCTTCAGTAAGCAGGTGCCAGGGATGTAGCAGTGAACAGGGCTAAAGCCACATTGTAAGCTTATTCCAGCGACGATCTCATTGTTCTAGAGATTTTGAGTTCCTCTTTGGAATTGCCTTCAGGCCTATGCAAGCTATTACCATTTTGACCAGAAATGATACTGTGCAGTCTGACTACCCATCTATTCTGTCATTGTCACTGAATAATTTTTGCTCTGCTCAAAGGGTAAACATTCCCCATCACTGGTAATGTTCAAAAGAATCTGCCATGATTGACTGGCTTTCATTCCTCCAACATGCCAGGCCTACCATAACTCTTCCATCTGTTTGATCTTCCCGCTTCTCTTAGTCAAGGCCTGCTTATCCTTTGAGACCAGAGTTATATGTCACATGCTCAAGAGCAGCCTTTCCTGATCATCCAGACAGACCCTATGGCTGTACCCTCTGTGGTACCACAGTTCACCTCCCACCTTTATGGTTTTCCATGTCATGTTTTTAGCAAATTTTCTGTCTGGTTACTGGCTTCCTCAATGGATTGTGATCTTTTTGAGCATGGTAACCATCTCTTATTTCCCCTTGTTTTCACAGCACCTAACATATTGTCTGACCTGTCATAATCATTCCATTAATGTTTGTTGAATGTGTAAGTAAGTGTCAGAAATATTTAGAACAGCAACATGGATATTTATTTTGAAGAGGATAATATTCCCTCCCATGTACAAATACTGAAATATTTGTTTAGATATCAGATAGATTACTTTATAGTCATGTTTTATTATATAATCCTTTAGCATTATCTGTTCCATCTATTAAAATTTTGAACCTCCAAATCACATACATGGGCTGTAATATCTATTGGCAGAACTTAAGAAAATCTTTATTCAGAGAACCTTTCTGCACTTAACTCTGCATTAATTATATCATGAGATGATAATTAGACAGCAGACTATCTGCTTAAAAGAAACTGATTTTAAGGGTATTAACTTGTAAAATTATTTTTTAAGCTCCTAAAGATTCATTTACCATATGTTAGTAACTTTTGATAAATAGAAGAATCACTTATTTTACATTTTTACTTAGCTTTCTTTGATATATATATTTTTACTTAAAGGGACAGCTGAGAATATTTCGTGATGTTAGTGATTTTAAGCCATTATCAATTAGAATTCAACCTTATCAGTTAAACTATCCTACCAATTATATTCTTAAATATATAAAGACATTTGAGAAGGCAATTCATAGATTAAACGAAAAAGACATGATAGTCTTAAAAACTGAGATAAATGATACACATCTACAGAATAAGATGAAATTGGCTTATGCATCTTCAGCACTTACTGAGTGTGGTGTCCTTCCCCTCCCCAAGGCAGAGCATAAAGGCTACAAGCTCTTCCCACACCTTTGTCTCCTGTCGTCTCATACCCACAGTGTGTAGAAAACACTGATAACTTTGTATAGCAAAGCACCTTCTAATAGCTAAAAGTTTTCTTATTTTTTCTAAATATATAATAATATACTTAAATTCTTCTGGTTGAAAATAGCAAGACTTACTCCTCCTATGGGCTCCACTTAATTAGAGAGACAATTTTAGATACCATCTAAGATTTTTTTAATGCCAACATACCTAATTTTAGCAGAAATTATATATCTAAATCAAGAGTGTTTCAAAGTTTGATGTGCTTTATGCTATATTTTACCAGGAGTGGGTGTTCTATCTCAAGTTTCGTAAAGTCAGGGAATTTAGACCTAAAAGAATTCTAGAAATCAGTTAATTACTTCATAGGAGAATGGAGCTGAGGCCCAGAAACGGTGACTTCCAAAGTCTCAGCCACTTAGTGGCCAAAGTGGAACTAGATTCCATGCCTTCTGAGGACCACTGACTCCTCTCCTTTGTGTTGTATTTCTCAACAGACTCTTTCTTCTTACAGTAATTCATTTGACTGTCTCAGTTAAACCTGAGATCAAGATCTTCCCTGTACCAAAAGTGAGTGGGAAAAAATCTTCCAATTTCCTTTCTTTTTCTAGGATAAAAAGGTTCAGGAATGTTTTTCTCTCAAGTATAAATAATCTAGATGATAGAAATAGGTATTGCTTCAGATCTTTTAGAAAGATGTCTGTATTAGATGGAGCATTGGGCTAAATGACCCCCAGCATCCCTTGAGTCTTTAAAAACCGTGTGGTATTCTGGCTTCTCTCTTTCAGGTTTTATATTTTCCTGATACTACGTAAGGGTTGACATTTTAATTAATATATAATTTGTTAAGTAAATCAAGATTATGTTGAGCTGATACCTATATTTTATCTGTGAGTTTTTGTAAAGACTCTAATCTCTGACAAGAATTCAAAGACAGAAAATTTTAATGAAAATATGGCAAATTTTATCTCTGGCATTTTTGTACAGAACCAAAAATATCTTCTTTAGAGATATGTGAAAGGAAAGTGAAGGTTTCTTTTAAAACATGTAATCTCTTAGTTAAAATAGTCACTATATTTCACAAATTCTGAGGCGCACAATTTTTCACATTTTAACATCTCTGAAATTATGATGTCTCTTATAGCAGTTGTTAGGTTGTAATTTAATTGGCAGTATTTTTCCTTCCTTGGTGTTATATAAAATAATACTATATGTCATAATCAAATATGATAAAATCAAATATGATAAAACATTTAAAACATTTTGAGTTATTCAGAATCCACATATGTGCATTTGTTGATAAACTTAATATCAGTATGTTGAATCTGTTTCCTTCCAGTTTCCCCTCATAGAATTGTTCCTGTGGCTCAAAGCAACTAGTTCATAGATGGCAGGGATTCTATTATTTTGTTTTACATACAGAGCATATACAGGAGCTATGAGGGCCATTGTATGCGGATTCTGAGATCCCCCTGGTGTTGTGTTTAAACTGTCTCCAGAAATAATTTATGTAAAACTACATAGCTTGAATCTCATATCTCTTGTGAAGATGCATGCATTTTTCTGTTAGTCCTGTGGTTCCAGACTGTATCATACATCTGAAACACTAGGTTATGGGAGGTGGCCACAGCCCTGATTTGTCCAGTTACAGTATGATCGCTCTTTAGATATCATAATGTTGATAGATGGTGGTGATTTTCAGCGCTGATAGCCCCGATGTGTGATGCGGCAGCGTGAGGTGGACAAGGTGTCACCAGGCTCTCCGCCACATGGGCAAGAGCGCTGGCAGGTACTGCTGTTCTCTGTGATAACCTTGTGTGGAACTGGCTTTCCAGAACTAACACAGGAAATTGCCCAGAGTGACAGGAGAGGCACTATACCTTGTGGACTCAGCAAGATAGAACTTTCTAATGCATCTGATCTGCATTTCGTTTGCCAACAGTCTCTGAACTCAAACTTAACCTGCACTTAAATAGATGTCTTAACTGCTCCTCTTCCTATAGATAAGAGAATTAAAAATGTGCTTGCTAGCATATAGCTCCACAAACACCTTGTAACTCACGTTACCTTGCATTTCCCAGATAAAATGAAATTGGAGACTTTTCTTTTAACCCCGAGTTCTTTTCTCACAGCTGCCATCAACAATAGTGATTATTTTTAACGTCTGAAAGGGTTGTTCACCAGTGGTTGTACCTTTTTGATTGCAACTTTGTGGTAGAATTTTTAACACTTTACTAAAAGCAAACAAAAAAATGAATAAATTTAGGAAATTATTTTAATATTAAATACAGAGGCTTCCCCAGGTGGCTCAGTGGTAAAGAATCCTCCTGGTAGTGCGGGAGATATGGGTTCAATCCCTGGGTCTGGAAGATCCCTTGGAAAAGGAAATGGCAACCCACTCCAGTATTCTTGCTTGGAAAATCCCATGAACAGAGGAGCCTGGCAGGCTATATAGTCCATGGGGTCACAAAGAATCAAACACAACTGAGCACACACACACACAAACATATTAAATACAGGTTGTTTTATCTGCTCATGGTGTCTTCGGGAATAAGGGGTGCCTCTATAGAATATTGAATTTCCTTCTATGAATTAAAGTCTAAATATATTTAGACACTTATGATTGATACTGGTTAGTTAACTAATAAGTTAAGCCACATACTTTGGGGACATTTAATCTTATTACAAAATAAAATGTACCACAAAAAGATGCTTTTGAATCAAGTAAGATTCTTGATGTTGATAGTAGTAAGTACTAGTTGTTGTCAGAGTGACATTAACATATAAATTTACCATCTATCTATCCAGTTTTACCAAAAAAAATTACTTAAAGAAGGGGCAATTAAGTGGCAAATATGGCAAGTTTCTATTGTTACAGAGTTCATTTAAAATTAATAGGAACATGAAACCGCTCATCTTTTCTACCTGGAAAGCATTTTTCTTCTTTTTGTTTCTAATGAAGTGGGCCAGATGGAGAACATATCACCAGGACAGATCATTGATGAACCCATTCGTCCAGTCAACATTCCCAGGAAAGAAAAGGATTTCCAAGGAATGCTGGAATACAAGAAGGAGGATGAGCAAAAACTTGTAAAGAACCTGATTCTGGGCAAGTATTTCCTGTGTGAGATGAAAGGTCTTTCTGGTACGTGTCAGTGGGGGGAGAGACTAGTCACTCATTTATTAAATATTCACACTGGTTTCTTTAGTCAGCCTTGCATGCTGTGTGCAGTACTGCCGCAGCATTCTGACCCCATCGTGGCTGTCAGTCACCCTACAAGGACGCCAGCCAGGACTGCCTATCAGGGTCACGTGAGGCCTTCTCAGCTCCTGTTGCCCGTTACAGGAAGCTTTTGAAAAGTGTTGATGTATGTTCCCCCCTGCAGACTAATTACATCAGAATGTCTAGAGGAAAGAACTTAGCCATGTCCCTAGTTCTTTTTATTCTCTCTCAAGGGCTTCTGACGTGTAGCTAGCTGCAGTTGAGCACCCCTGCCCTAGGCCACTTAAGTCCCTCAATTTCTCTTGTTCCTTACTTCCCTAGGAAGGTATATAACTAAATATATCAGGAAAAACAGTTTAATAGTAGGGAAGGAACAGAATTAAGGAAAAGATTCCAGCAGTGGAAAGAGAGGACTGACTGGACAATGGAGATGGGAATAGAAGAAGCCCTTTAGAGCAGCAGCAGGCCTTTGAGCAAGCCCATTGGCTCTGCAAGAAGACTTTTTAGGGGAGCATGGCAAATAGTTCAGGAGTGTATGCAGCCCATAAGTTGTGAGCTCGAAACACTACAAGCCTCTCCTTTCAGCCTTTGCAGAGCATTCCCCCCCCCAGGGGCCAGGGTGGCAGCCGTGTGACTGGCAGTGGTTTAGTGTTCCTAGAGTTCATGGTGTTAAACTTAGAACTATATATAGATGCAGAGGTGCTTAAGTTTCAGTGTGATCTTCATTTTGAAAAAATGGTAAGAAGCCACTGGTTTTTAAGCATAGAATTAAAAAAGATTCATCAGTTCAATAATTGTTTGGGGCATTCCTAACCGTGTGCTAAGCATTTTCTAGGTATTGGGTAATAAACAAAGTCTCTATTCTCAAAGAGTTTATATTCCCTGGGGTAGGGGGAGGTAGCTAAAAACAAATAAGGGGTGCTCGCTTCGGCAGCACATATTCTAAAATTGGAACAATACAGAGAAGATTAGCATGGCCCCTGCGCAAGGATGACATGCAAATTCGTGAAGTGTTCCATATTTTTTAAATGGGCCAAAGATCTAAGCAGACATTTCTCCAAAGAAGACATACAGATGGCTAACAAACACATGAAAAGATGCTCACCATCACTCATTATCAGAGAAATGCAAATCAAAACCTCAATGAGGTACCATTACACGCCAGTCAGAATGGCTGCTATCCAAAAAGTCTACAAGCAGTAAATGCTGGAGAGGGTGTGGAAAAAAGGGAACCCTCTTACACTGTTGGTGGGAATGCAAACTAGTACAGCCACTATGGAAAACAGTGTGGAGATTCCTTAAAAAACTGGAAACAGAACCGCCATATGACCCAGCGATCCCACTCCTGGGCATACACACCAAGGAAACCAGATCTGAAAGAGACACTTGTACCCCAGTGTTCATCACAGCACTGTTTATAACAGCCAGGACCTGGAAGCAACCTAGATAACCATCAGCAGACGAATGGATAAGGAGGCTGTGGTACATATACACCATGGAATATTACTCAGCCGTTAAAAAGAATGCATTTGAATCAGTTCTAATGAGATGGATGAAACTGGAGCCCATTATACACAGTGAAGTAAGCCAGAAAGATAAAGACCAATACAGTATACTAACGCATATATATGGAATTTAAAAAGATGATAACGATAACCCTATATATAAAACAGAAAAAGAGACACAGATGTATAGAACAGACTTTTGGACTCTGTGGGAGAAGGCGAGGGTGGGATGTTCAGAGAGAACAGCATTGAAACAAGTATACTATCAAGGGTGAAACAGATCACCAGCCCAGGTTGGATACATGAGCCAAGTGCTCAGGGCTGGTGCACTGGGAAGACCCAGAGGGATGGGATGGGGAGGGAAGTGGGAGGGGGGATCGGGATGGGGAACACATGTAAATCCATGGCTGATTCATGTCAGTGTATGCAAAAACCACACACACACACACACACACACACAAATAATAAAAAAAAAAATCAGGGGGTGAGAAAAATAAACAAGGAAGGCAGGTGTATGAATTTATAAAGTTGTTAGGAAGGGCCTCTTTGACAAGGTGATCTCCTTTGGACAGAGACCAAAGGAAGTAAGGAAGCAAGTCCTGCTGATAGCTGAGGAAAGAACATTGCAGACAGAAAGCCTTGGGGTGGGCACATGCCTGGCGTCTTCACCCAGCAACAAAGAGACCCATTTAATGGGGGAGCACAGTGAGCTGGAAAGGGGAGCAGGCCAGATCACACAGCCATGGTGAGGATTTCAGGTTTTACAAATGAGTGAGATGAGAAGCTACTTGGAAGATTTTCATAACAAGAGTGACATGATCTGACTACATTTTCTTATAGAATTACTCTGGTGGTTGTGTGGAAACTGTACTACTGAGGATCGAGGGGTGAGTCAGGGAGACCAGTTGGGAAGCTCTCACTGGGATCCAGGAGAAGATGGTGGCGGCCTAGACTAGGGGAGCTGGTAGAGAAGTAGCAGGATTATTCTGGACATGTCTTATGTGTAGAGCCAACAGGATTTGTTGATGGATTAGATGTGTGATGTGAGAAAAGGAAAGAAGACAAGGATGATGACAAGGTTTATATCCTGAGAAACTAGAAGGCAGAGACTGCCACTTACTGAGATGGGACAGCTCCTGGAAGAGCAGGTTCCATGGGAGATGGGCTTTGAGGGACAGGCCTGAGCAGAGATGTCAAAAGCCACTTGTTCCATGAGCCTAGATTCAAAGGAAAAGTCAGGGCAGGAGATAGACATTTGAGAGTTGTCATTGTGTAAGCAACTAATATTCTCATGTCCCTACAGTCAAGAAATCCTCTACTCTAAAATATGCTTTTTTAAAAACATGACCTATTAACGCTGAATGATTGAACTGTTACATGAGAACTGTGCCTTTATATCTCCAAAAGCGTTCCTTATGAAGACTTTCAAAGTTATATAAGACTGTTTTTCCTCTTTTCTTTTTTAGAACTGAAGCCACGTGGTGTAGCAGTCAATTTGATTCCAGGGTTACCAGCGTATATCCTGTTTATGTGTGTTCGACATGCTGACTACCTGAATGATGATCAGAAAGTAAGGTCGTTGCTAACATCAACAATTAACAGCATCAAAAAAGTATTAAAGGTTAGTTCATGTTCAACAGATTTCTTGTAATGAATATTAATGATGACAGGGTCTATACAGAGGTATTTTTCCATCCTTAGACATGAGCTAAGTTGCCAGTATGGCCACATTTTAGTCTTAACTGGTACCTTCCATTATAGGAAATATTCATTATGTAATGTGTCTGTGTGCTTTCTTTCAAAACAGGGCTCACATTGAACAATAATAAAAATTAATTCAATATACTTACATTTAGTTGTGAAGTAAACTAAGTTTCTTCATAGAAATAGTCTGCTTTGAGGTCTGTCTCAGAACTAAATTAAAAATACTTAATGAAGTTCATATATACAGGGAATATGATGCTATAGTTAAAATAGGTATTAAAAATGCTTAGGAATACCTAGCCCATTCATATAAAAAGCTGTCTGATAAAATATTTAAAATTCTCTTCTGACTTTTCTTCCCATTATTCTCCAGCTCACCCCATAATTTTCCTTGTTACCTGAAATGCCTGGTTTCATGTGAGCAGCAGCACATAGATACTAATCAGAGAGCAAACACTTGGAAAAGGCAGCAAAGTTACATAATAGAACAGAAAGCCCTACATAACTCAGTAACCACTGAGTCACGTTGCATAATCATCCTTTTGACAACCTAGAAAAACAGTGAACGTTATTCTTAGTTTTAACCATTTTTCAGTGCACAGTTCTGTGGCATTAAGTACATTCATATTGTTGTATAACCATCACTATCATCATCTCCAGAACTTTCTCATCTTCCCCAACTGAAACTCTGTAGCCATTAAACACTCTCCCCCAGCCCCTGGTCATGGTTCTGTCCCTACTGCACAGATAATCTATGCAGTTACATTCTACAGTGATTACTGAAGTGTTGAGTTTCTAAATATTTTAACACTCAAAAATTGATGAATGTCTTCTGAATAGAGCTCATGTAATTTTTGGCATATTGATGGTATATTGCATTTATTAGACTATGAATTTTACTACTTCTGAAGTTAACACCTATGAAGACAGCAAAACCAAATCATGAAGTTTTCTCCCTCTCATCTTAATTACAAGAAGAAATTTATCTAATTTGACTAATTATTGTACCAGATTGTTTAAAGATTTAAAATGAGTAGATACTTGGGACTTCCCTGGTGGTTAAGACTTCCACTTTCCAATGGTTAAGACTTTGCCTTCCATTGCAGGGGGTGTGGGTTTGATCCCTCGTCAGGGACCAAAGATCCCACATGCCTTGTAGTAGAAAAACCAAAACATAAAATAGAAACAATACCATAATGAAATCAATAAAGACTTTAGAAAAAATTAAGATAATTTAAAAAATGTAAAAAGTGTAGATTCTTGAACATAACACTCTTTTGGAATATCCTTTTTTTAAATTGAAGTACATTTGCCTCGTGTCCTGTTTTGATTTAGAGCTGTTGTTTGACATGTGGCCCGGTACTGATGAAAAGCCAGACTGTCCAGTGCTCTGCACAGGACTCCCTTAATCCCATGTCTGATTCGCTCCTCAGCACTGACAAGATTTTTCACCTAATCTGGGTTTTAGTGCTTCACAGTGTTTGTGATTCTCTTTTGTACCTTTAGTCCTTTCTTATTCCCTTCAGTAACCCCCAGGGAAGTAAGTTTGGGTAAGCAAGACTTGGTGAATTGTTTTCTGACCAAAGGGACTACTAAGCTATTATCAACGGAATGAATGGGCATCACTTTATAATGGCAAGAAAACAGATGCCAAGCCAGGTAACAACTAATGAATTCAGTGGTTGAATTCTGTAGCAGCAACATGAGGCTTTATAACTGTAATGTGATTGATTTTTATAATTGTTGTTAATGATAAGTGAAGGAAACGGGCCTTCTAGTATCTATTCAGTTATTTCAGGCTTTTGTTTCCATAAGGAAAAAACTAATTTAGGCTTATTCTCTCTTTTAGAAAAGAGGTGATGATTTTGAAACCGTCTCCTTTTGGCTTTCTAACACATGCCGATTTTTGCACTGTTTGAAGCAGTACAGTGGAGAAGAGGTGAGAAAACCTTGATTACAAAACCAGCGTGCTATACTTTCTCTGAACTTTTTAAGGAAAAAATTTAAAAGCACAAAATGTTTAGTCATTTGTTAATTTAGAAACCTGAATTCAGAAGTGACTTGACAGTTTATAGTTCTATTTGACATTCATTATTTATGAAACTGACTTGGGAATTGGCATAGTTTCTTCCCTCTGATAACTTGTGTTATGAGAAAGCACAGCAGAAATAAAATGAGCTTTGGTCATTGAATAATTATCACACTGAAACTTTTTGTTAAGATGTGAAAATGGGGTTTTCAAGGATTGATACATTGAGCTGTTTAAAGAAATAAATCAATTTTAGCTTTCTATAATACATTAAAAGTGATCATGTTAAAAGCTATCTCAAGATTTTTCCAAAAATATGTTTTGCTTTTGCTTATAGTGATGTGTTCATCAGTTAGTTGATAGACTTCCTGTTTTAAAACTACATATTTATGATTATTTATTAATGGCTACATAGTATATTGGAGAAGGAAATGGCAACCCACTCCAGTAATCTTGCCTGGAGAATTCCATGAACAGAGGAACCTGGTAGGCTACAGTCCATGGGGTTGCAAATAGTCAGGCATGACTGAGCAACTATCACATAGTATATATCAGACAGCACTCACTATATATTACATTGTTTAATTCTTACATCTCTGTGAGGTAGGAATTCTAACCCAGTTTTACAGATGAGGAAACTAAGACTCAAAGAAGTTCATCACTTTGCCCATGCCTTCTCAGCCATAAGGAGCTGAGCTAGGATTTTGGGTCTGCCCACCTTCAAGAGCTGTGCCCATAAATGCTGCCTTTCATGCCTCCCCATCCTTTGCTGTCAGGACAGGCAGAGAAACTGAGCAGTGGCCACTTTCTCAGCACTCACAGGCTTGGAGCAGAAGACTGTCCTGACAAATGATGGGAAATACAGTATGAATAAGACATGGCCCCTGAGCAGGTGGGACTGACAGACCAGGATCCTCCAGAGGGCCTGTTAACTGTCCTGTCAGTCCCCAGTTCTAGACCATGTTGTCAAGTAAGTTGTAGAGAGGCAGATGCTTGAGTGTGGCCAGAATCCATCAAGTAGGCAAAAGTACCTGCCTGTACAGTTAGTTGGCTTTCTGTGTTACCACATACCATCAAAAGATTCCGTTCTAAGCTTGGACTGCGAAGCCTGTATGAATACCATAAAATATAATAAAGGAAAATTTTTTATTTATTCACCAGTCTCTGTAGAAATGACCAATTTTAAGAAAATTATGTATGTCCTTCAGGTACAGAATTTATAAACAAGACTCTATTTAATGAACTGAAGTTAAGAGATTGATACTTTACATAATTTAGTGTTTGGCAGTAAACCAGCTGTTTCATAAGTGAAAACACTCATTAGTTTTTTTTTTTCAAATTGAGTTCCCCTATCTTATTTCATTGACATTGCTGGTGGAAAGACTTAAATGCTAGACTGCCAAGTTTAGATATTATTCAAATGCTGGTAAGAAGTGGAAGTAGGGACATAATAGAAACAAACACACAAAATTTGGGAAGGATTATCCTGGCACTTATGTGGAGGTTGGATGGGAACTCTTAGGAGAAAGGTAAAAAAGAGCATGAGGATGTTGATCAAATGAGAGAGTTAAACAGACAGGAGACATTTTATTTCATGTATGTCATTAACTCTGTATTATTGCTCTAGGGCTTTATGAAACACAACACCTCTCGCCAAAATGAACACTGCCTCACCAATTTTGACTTGGCTGAGTACCGGCAGGTGCTCAGTGACTTGGCAATTCAGATCTACCAGCAGCTTGTGCGGGTGTTAGAGAACATCCTTCAGCCAATGATTGGTAAGTCCCAGGCATTGCTGACGTCCAGATCTGTCTCGTGGCACATGTATCAGAGCATGTATTCATATGGAGAAGGTAAAGTAGTAAGACTTAGTCTCAAAATTAGCTGAGGAATCTCAGAACCACAGCCGTGACTAACTGGGGCACATCAAAATCCCTGCTTCTCCGTGATGGAAATGGCAGGATCTATTAATAGTTTCCCTCTCTAACGTGTAATGCCTCTCTCTTAAGATTGGGTTATGCTTTATATCCAGCAACAGACCTCAAACCTTGTCCACTTTTCAAAAACAAAAATACTTGAAACTTTCATCAAGGGCACTACTGCAGAGAACTTTCTAGGGACCCAACTAAAAGACACTGAGGAGGGTTTGCAGATTACCTGATAGGCTGTAGCAACAGGGCTGGGAAGGTACTGTGGCAGCAAAAACAGGTCTCAGACACTCCATGCTGAGTTGTTCATCTCATGGCCCCTGTGGAACCGTTAAAGGCAATTTGGTTTAAAGTTGCAGTTTCTCACTGGATGAGCAACTGATCAGTGTGTGTGTCTATGTATGTGAGATTCCATGTACCTCTCTTTATTTGTGTGCACTCACTCTGGGTATGTATGTACGTATCATGCTACCTATATTCCTTTGGAAAGTGTAGCAGGTGTGAAATTGGAATTAGGGGGCATGCAAAAATTGCAGGCTGCTGATTTTGTGCGAAGCTGTTGAGGGAAGCTCAGGTCAAGGAAGGGCCCAGCTCTCCAGCCCCATGTGACTGCCCTCTCCCAAGACCACTGCCTGGCTCCTCCTTTTCTTACTACTTGATTTGTTTACTTCTGAGGCTCGATACTACTGGAGAATACTTATCTTCTCCCTAATTGCCTCTCTCTTAAAAACCTCTCTCTCAAAAACCCTCCCAAGAATCTTTACACATGTGCTATTAAGACTATTGTTTCATATTTTAGAAAATAATCCATTAAAATTTCATAGCAAATTTTTACATTTAAGGATAATTCTTTCATTAGAGTTTAAAATCCAGATGCCCTTTTACTTGTAGTTCCTTTTCCCTCTATTTTGATGCTCAAGTCATTTTCCTAAGTTATTTGTGTGTATGTGTGCATGTGCATGTGTTTGCATCAAAATCTTCTGCTCTGATGTATGAACTTCTCCTTTAGTCTCCGGAATGCTGGAGCATGAAACCATTCAGGGTGTCTCTGGGGTGAAGCCCACAGGGCTAAGAAAGCGAACCTCCAGCATCGCTGACGAGGGTACCTACACACTGGACTCCATCCTGAGACAGCTCAACTCCTTCCACTCGGTCATGTGTCAGCACGGCATGGACCCTGAATTGATCAAGCAAGTGGTCAAGCAGATGTTCTACATCGTGGGGGCCGTCACCCTGAACAACCTCCTCTTGCGGAAGGACATGTGCTCCTGGAGTAAAGGCATGCAGATTAGGTGAGCGAACTCCAACACCTTTCATGGCCTTCTCAGGCTGCCTAACAGTCTGCTGGGGCTCACGTGCAGCGCGGGCACCCGTCGTCTGAAGCCCCCCAGGTGAGCAGTAAGGGCAGACTGGGCATGGAGCCGTTTCCTCCTCCTGGCTGGACTTCCTCCACTGCCACGCGTGGTTGCTCCCAGCGTGCCTTCAGCCTCTGCTTGTTGGAACCTGGCTCCGTGTAAAGTTCGCTCAGTGAGGGAGTAAATCTTTTACTGATGTTTGAAATATGCCCCCGTCAGTTTTAAGGAAAGCTGCACTCAGTTTTGTCCAACTGCTCCTCAGCATAACTTTGTTAGCATAATAGAATTATTTTTTTTGCAAATAATTTATTTTAAAACAGCTAGAAAATTCACCAAGAGAGGGGGAAAGTATTTCTCCTATAAAAGTTTATAGTTACTCAACTTAGGAAATTTGACCTTCTTTCCAAATTTTCCATTCTGACTCATGTCCACTGTAGACAGCAGTCAGAAGGCAATGCCTTCCACTCAGATCGTTGAACTTATTTCTCTGCAAGCTCTGTTTACGCCTGCGAAGCCCCTCTTTGCCTGATTACTAAGTCCTGAGCATGGATCCGTTTACCTGGCTCCTGTTTTGCAAACCGCTGTCACTCGCTTGGCCACCTCTTAAAACCTCAGCATCTGTGTAGTTTCTGTGTCTCTCTCCATATTTTCCATTTGCCTCTTCCTATGCCCGCACTTGCCATTCTTGCCTACATCCCTAAACTTCCTCAGGCCACTACCTCCATCATCCAGGCTCTTCCCTGAAAAGGGTCAGAGCACGGGGTAGGGATCTTATTATGTCCACTAGCTTGGAGTTTGACATAAGGAACAGAGAGTATTAGAGGATTGTCAGTTCTCTCTTCTCAAGTTGTAAAAAGCTGTAACATGTTTTCTGCTCTGCTGTCTAATAAGGACACAACCATATTATGTGTTCTATTTTTTTTTTTTAGCACACCTTATTTTGTAACTTGCTATTATGGCTACACTTCTGTCTTCCATTAAAGAGAATTATAGTCTCTAGAATTATACTCACTCTTATATTATTATGATTATAAACCTGATTATTTATAGTGATAAATTTTTAGGCACAGCTAATGATTTAAAAAACAGAAATTCCTAACAAAGCCATGCACAGAAAAATTAAGACATTTATGATAACATTCAGTAAATTTGCATCCCCCTCAACCCTTTTTTGACATAGGTACAATGTCAGTCAACTAGAAGAATGGCTGCGTGACAAGAATTTGATGAACAGTGGGGCTAAGGAAACCCTGGAGCCTCTCATCCAGGCTGCTCAGCTTCTGCAAGTGAAAAAGAAAACAGATGATGACGCAGAAGCCATTTGTTCCATGTGCAATGCTTTAACTACTGCCCAGGTAAGGCAACTTTCCCTATTATAAAATTCATCAAAGGTAACATTTAGGGAAGTTACGAAGGCTTCTAGTTATTGCTCTTGTCTCTGAGCTAACTTCATCTGTGTCAGAGATGACATATATCAATACTGTAGATCTTGAAGATAGGAGGTTTTACCACAAAGTATATTTCAGTACTAGTCACACTCATGCACATTCAACAGTCAGTAAATATTTATCCATTCTCTACACTGTTCTGTGTAACATTCCAGCCACTCAGATAAAACCAGGAGCAAGGCAAAGTTTCTGTTTTTATGGAGTATACCTTCTATACACTCTATGGAGCTTGAACTCCAAAGAGTCTTGTATATTATTTGATAATTGAATGATTCTTTAGACTTATCTATTTAAGACAGATAATTCTTTTTTTAATTGAAATGTAGTTGATGTATAATATGATGTTAGTCTCAGGTATACTACTCAGTGGTTTGACATTTGCATACATTATGAAATGATTAAGTCTAGCAACCATATGTCCCCATTTAAGGTTATTACAATATTATAAACCATATTCCTTATGTTGTAGATTGTATCCTCATGCTTTATTTACTTGATAACTAGATGTTTGTACCTCTTAATCCCTTCACCTATTTTGAACACCCCATGTCTCTTCCCTCTGCAACCAACTGTTTGTTCTCAGTATCACTTAAGTTGTCCCAGAGGTCTCTTAAAACCATCCTTATTTCTTTTCATTCTTTTTTCTATAAAGTTTCAGTGATTTGATTTACACTACTGTCTTCCATCTCACATCCACTCCTTTGTATCATTTCGTCTACTGTTGATGCCTTCCAGTGTCTTTTTTTTATTTCAGTTATTGTATTATTCAGCTTTTTCTGGTTCTTTATATTTTCTAACTCTTTGTGAGTTCATCCCTACTTCTCCAGAGTACAGTGAGCATCTTTATGATCATAACCTTGTACTCTTTATCAGGTAGATTGCTCATCTCCACTTAATTTAGTACTTCTGAGATTATGTCTCATTCCTTTGGTTGAAACATATTCCTGTCTTCTCATTTTTCCCAGTTTGTTTGTTTGTTTTCTGTGCATTAAGTCAGCTGGTTACCTTTCCCAATCTTAAAGAAGTGGCCTTATGTAGGAAACATCTGTGGGCCTCCAAAGCATGCTGCCCTCTGGTTCAGAGCTCTGTGCCCAGGGGTACCCCCCCCCCATGTGGGCTGTATAGGCCCTTCTGTTGTGACAGGGCGCAGTAGTTCTACTGTGGGCTCCCTGGTGGGCAGGGTTGGCCCCTGGCCTGGTTGGCTGCCCCACCCTGCTTCCTTTGGTTTCTGCTGCCCCATGTTTTGGTGGGACCAGCTCCTAGCACAGCTGGCCCCAGGGCTAGGGAAACCCAGGGCTGGTGCTAGGCCCTTGGTAGGTAGTTAAGCACTGAGCACTAATAAGCTAGTAGGAGAACTCCGAATGGTGCTGAGGATCAATAACTAATCATTCAGGTAGAGTCTTGAATTTAAGGCAGTGAAAATATGGGAATGGCATTGGAGGACAGTGGCCACAGCGTGAGGCAAGGCACGGGCATAAACATGCCCACTTTTCTTTTGCCTAGTTATTTTTGTGCTTACTTTTGGATTTTTTAAATGTTTATCACTAATCTCAAAACATAGAAATCTTACATAGGTTACACATAGAGTATATATAGAAAGTAATTAGCTGAATACTCAGGACACTGATAACTATTGTTACTTGGAGAGACTGAGAGCATGAGAGTGGGAATACTTTTACTTTTCATGATTTTTTCAAATTTATATTGCTTCTTAAAATGTACAGATATTATATTAATACACTCTTATTGTAAAAATTTAAATAATAAAGGTAAATGTGCCTTCAAAACAGTTCCCTCTCCCATCTTGTCCTAACCAAGCCCTGAGTAGAATTAAAAGCAATAGGCAGAGATCCTTTTCATTTTCCTGATTAGAGGGACCTGGAATGTATGTATTTGATAATATGCTAAAAATTTTGATCATTTTATTTCTGCCAGATTGTCAAAGTGTTGAATTTGTATACACCGGTTAATGAGTTTGAAGAAAGAGTTTCTGTGTCATTTATTCGTACTATACAGGTAAGATCTCCCAGGCTTCCTTTTGCTTCAGTTTAGCAACACAGTCATTTGGATGGAAATTTTATAATTTATTGAAGGATAATGCAGTTTTTATTATATTATTGTATCATTTTCATAGTGCATTAATTTTTTGATAATAACTTATTGGGGAAATGAAGTGATTTTAAAACATATATAAGCATTTGTCATTCATTGAGGGTTTTTGGTAGAGTTTTGTCTAAAAAAATGTTTATAGGTTCAAAGAATTGATGTTCTGGTTTTTTTATTTTATTTTCTCAGATGCGTTTACGAGACAGGAAAGACTCTCCTCAACTCCTCATGGATGCAAAGCACATCTTTCCTGTCACCTTTCCTTTTAACCCCTCTTCCCTTGCGCTAGAAACCATCCAGATTCCAGCCAGCCTGGGCCTGGGATTCATATCACGGGTCTGAAAGTGATACCAAGGCAAATACTGACAATACATTTCTTGCCTGAAATAAGAACCCATTATTTCAAGTGAGCTACTGAAAACACATTTTAAAAGATACTACTTATTATCTCCCAAATAAAGGATTATTGACTAGAACTGCCCCTAGAATACTGTTCATCATCTTGGAAAGAAAGATAGGTTCCTTTGTGCCGTGTTACCTTCATAACAACACTTGTCCTTGGTCAGTTAGGTGTCTGCCATCGACGTACAGGTGAATGATGGAAGAAAAGAAAAAAAAAAAATGTGTCTTCAGCTGCCAGAATTTATTTTAAATCCTTATCACTGCATCTAAATGATATAAAAAAACCTGATTCCAGATATGAATATGAGCTGTTGTTAAGAAGGCGCCATCAAGGAACCTCCTATGTGCTAACCAGAACCATTGAAAGAAAAATCACCACCAAGTACATATCATACCAGCTTAGGAATCAATTATGTTGATAATGTCAAACTGGAACAAACAAATAAACTGGCATTATGTAAAGTAACTGGACAAGTAGCTCCCTTCTATGTGTCACTATGATGTAGAGATATTAAGAGAATGTTGGTTTGCTTAGAGCATGGAAGTCCATTTGTACTGTAGTTTACTGAGCATTTTAAATTGCTGCTACATACTATGTTCTTTAAAATGTAAGCGATATTCATATTAGGCACTACAACAATAAGCTTCTCTTTTATCAACTCTGTTTACAGTCCAATCAGATTAGTTTTAACTGGATTACGTGCACATATCTACAGATTCACCCTCACAAGTAGCAGACACTGGGAAGTCATGTAGTAATATGACACAACGTTTGACATTTAGGGATAGGAGTAGGCAAAGTGGTTAATGTTGATGTCATTTTTTCAGGATGTGTTATATTGATGTGCTCATTAACTTTCCCTGAGTGATATCACATCAGGGTACAGTGTTCTGTGAAGTGACTTATTTTTAGTTACTAGATCTGATTCCTGCAGTGCATATTTTCAACCCTGACAGGTTTTCTTTCTTCTTAATTTATTAAGAATTAATCTCAGTATCTAGAGAGGATTATCAGAATATTCATGATTCAGGTCTTGAAATCTTGATTCTTTTATAAATTATGCAAAGGAAAGTATATAATAAATAATTGATTCCATTTTTTAGGCTTTGCAACTTCTATAAATGTTCTCAGTACCACTAGGTATTTTCCAGAGCATCATATTAGAAATACTTTGACCTATATAAAAATATAAGGAAATTGATGAATTTTACAGAGGACTTGGTTTAATAAGACCCAGATTCTATAAGTTTTCATTCTGACATTCTAAGTAAACATACCATTTATCCCACAAATCTTAAACAATAAATGTTTCAGATTGTGCAAAAGCAAATTCTTAGCTTTCACTAGAAACTCTGGTTCGGAATTACAATCATAGATTTGTATAAATTAACTGTTAGATGATCTATAAAATATGTGCAATATTATTAATGGAAGTAAAACATTTTCAAATCAGTGATAAAGATTGTTATTAAAAGATAAATTCTGTCTGTTAACTTATTTGAGCCTCAAATTCCTCATTTATACAGTAAGAGTGTTAGACAGCCAGTTCCTAAGGTCCCTTCCACTTCTGAATTTCTCTCCTCGGAGTGCTTGGACCACAGAGAAGTGAGCTGCAGGTATTCGGTAAGGTTAGCCTAGTGTTTGAAGCACGTTAATTTTGAGGGATTAATAAAATGTAAAATCATAGGTTTATGAACCTATAATCTTTCTTAAACGTACATGATTTATATTCATGCTTTTAGAAATTTAGTTCAGGTAATTTCTATTGAATTGTGTACTGCTGTATTCAGATTGGATACATTTATTCATTTGCAAAATCAAGCAAAAATGCTGCTTCGGATTCTCTCAACTTTCCCTGGTTGTCAATGTGGTTTTCAATAACTTTTGAAACCACCTAGTTAGTACTGAATGTGTCAGAGTCTAAGAACATAGATGGGACTTGGGTGGGAGAGATGTCCCCTCAAATGCCACTGTGATTGTAGGCTCCCCTACTGAAACCTGGAAATTCTCCCAGGTTAGTCCTGTGTAGCATGTTCCACGCACACCCTGAGTCATGTCAGATCTTCAGGCTCACGCTCTAGCTTCCACTGCCACTGCAGCCCTTTGTCTTTGCCACAGACAACTTGTATCCTGAGGCATGTCTAGTCTGGGCCTTTCTCTCTCTCCTATCTCCCATCTTTCTGCTACAAAGAGCCTCTATTCCACACCCGAGCCACAGGCTCTCCTGTTCAGGGATGGTCACACAAAGATTATGCTATTTCAGGGCTCCAACTTCCTCCAGGCCCTATCCAGAACCCCAGATGGGGATCTGAATTAATTTCTCTTAGTGGCCTGAAGATCTTTAGTCAGAACAGAAATACCTTATGACCACAGAACTCCAAATCCTGGTAAGTCATTCTGTGTCCTAGTTTCTTGGAGAGGCAACAGTATTCTGCTGACTGTGGGTATCCTTGGCCTCTCTGAGGGCTTCTCACCTTTTCCTCTGTTCATTCACACTTTATTACCCAGCCTCAAACAAACCTCTGCCAGCCCTCCACACCATCCCCCCACTCACTTATCAATTCATTCTTTCCCTTCCTTCAACCAGGTATCCCCTCAACTGTCTGCTCACCTGCTCTGACTGTGTTGAAGGCTCTGGGTGGGGTCAGCCTTCAGTTATGCCCGCTTGCCTGAGGACTTCTCTTCGGGCCAATTTTTACATGAGTTCTTACAGTTCTCACTTCTCTGCAGTACTTCTTTGCATTACTACTCATACGCTTGTTCATAATTCCTCCATGACACACTATAGAAACTCAAAGAAAGAGTTCTTCGAGAAAACAATTCACTGTCTCAATAGCCACTTCTCAGTAGTCTCTTCACCACTCACTTTACATGGAGACTCAGCTCACACCTTGGAAAGCAAACCTGAAAACTTAGAAGCAGTTTCCCTTCTTGTACCTTCTTTCAGGTTAAGGTTTTGCTCTGCCTGAGAAACTATAATGAAGGGGGAAAAGATGAGCATGGGGTAAAATCCATGAAGTGTAGCTTCATGGTTCCTTCCAAAGTTGTGAAAGTTCCCCGTGCACCTGACACTTCGTTCCTCGATTGCAAAAGTACAAAAATATGTATTCCAAAGCCAACTGAGAGGAGATTTGGGGATTTGGGCCAGTTTGTCTCTTTTGCTTTATTTCATTCATTTCAATGGACAATTGAAAGTTGCCTCTTCCTGGGTAAGTGATTATAATATAGATCGAAGCTTTTAATAACACAGTGTAACTAATTTATTTTATTAGAATTTCAGTATAGTGGTGGTTGTGAGAAATGTCTTCCCTGGTAACCCTAGGTGAAGGGGCACCTGGCACCATCCTGAGATGTCCTCATATTCTCTTTCTCTCTCTTTCTCTTCCACGCATACACAGTCTTCAGTAACTTCAACTGTTTAACATAAAACAAAGCAAAAGTGTCACATGTGGTCCTTCAGTTCTCCTGGTGAAAGGGAGTGTAGAGACAGTACCTTGTGTCTGGCCGTGCTTTACTCCAGCTCCCTTGCTCTGTTACCTCATTGTGTCCTCACAGCAGCCCTGGAAGGTAGGAGGGTAGCTACTGCCATCCTTGTGTGTGTGAAAATTTGAGACAGAGATGAGTGAGTTGCCTCACTAAGGTTGCCTAGGTTGCCTAAGCTGTGCCATCATTCCACACTCAGCAGTGGCAGTGAGAGCACTTGTGCGGCAGAGACTTCAGAAAGCCCCAAGTTCCGTTTTGTTCCTCCTGGTAGCCGTGGGGTGCCCTGGCCCAGCACAAGCTGCTCTGTTTCTCTATCAGAGTTGGCTGCTGGCCTATGGGAGGTGAATAAACGCTGAGTACCAAGTTCTTGGTGCTGATCAGATCGGGTGCCTTGTGGTTTCCTTTTTGTCATAGTTACCAACTATAACTGGGCTTCCCTTGTGGCCCAGCTGGTAAAGAATCTGCCTGCAATGCAGGAGACCTGGGTTTGATCCCTGGTTTGGGAAGATACCCTGGATAAGGGAAAAGCTACCCACGCCAGTATTCTGGCCTGGAGAATTCCGTGGAGTGTATAGTCCATAGGGTCACAAAGAGTTGGACACGACTGAGCGACTTTCACTTTTACCAACTATAACTAGGTTTGGCTTTTGTTAATAGATCAGTGCCCCACTGCCCCGGAGGGTGCAGGACTCTGTTTTGGTCATTATTTAGTAGCAGGCTGTCCCAGCCTGACAGGAAATGGAGAGAGCCTCCCAACAGTTAGGAAGAAGGTCGCTGTCAACACACAGCCCTCAGAGTCACTATGAGAGCCACCGGGTGAGCTAGCAGAGCGGCCTGGAGAGAGCCTGAGGGCACAGGCCACGTTGCCGGGTCCCTGCTGAGGGCTGTCCACCAGGCAGGCCATACTCAAGGCTTTGTGTGTTTGAACATGACAGTGCGTGCATGCTGCCAGTGCTGGCTTTGGAGCCAAGAGGTTGGGGGGGCGCTGTGTATGCATAAGTGCATTGATTTCTGCTCAGGCTGTGCTGTGAGGGCCGCCTTAACCCCTGCTCCCTTCCCTCCTAGAGCTGCCTTAAGTTCTCTGGAACTCCTCTGTAAGGGGAAGGCTTGCCTGGAAAGGTATCTTGCCCTGATTCACAAGGTGTGAGGGTGTGGGTGGGCGTGGCCTCCTTTCTTCCTTCCCATTCTGCATGACCCTCCCCTCCTGTTGCTTCTTCCTTTGCTCTCATTTCCCAACACGTATTGGAACTCTGAGGCAGCAACAACCTCAGAGCCAATGAAATGTGATCTTAGTGTTTCCTGAGTTTGGGGGGCTCTGTGTTACAAGTAAGCAAATGAACGTATGAAAGAAATATAGAGATAATTTAGATTCTTGGTAATTCTTAAATGGCTTGTTTCCCACTGAACTGACGTTTTCTTAGGCTAAAGGGTATAATTGTAAAACCTTTCATGGACATTCATTAATTTTTTTAAGAACACTTTACCCATATCAAAACTGGAGTGAAAATTTGAAAGAGTGCTATAATTCTAATTCATTGTATTACCCTAAATTAAGTCAAACCGAGATTACAATAGATGTCTCAATGAACTGGAAAGCACTATGTAAAATATCTGCCAAAATACATTTTTTACATTTTTTATTTTATAATTTGGTCTAGTTAAAATGCTCATTAGCTCAATTTAATGGGTGTTACTAGATTCAATACAATGTCTAAATATGAATACTATTTCCTTAGTATTGTAATGTTGCTTGAAATATTTGACAGAAAACATTTCTTTCTAGAAAAATGTTTTTTCAATTGAAGTTTGTATGTAAAATTCAATGCTTAGTAGGTCAGTATACATTTTCATGACATTTTTCAGAGTCGATAGTTTTAAATATCTTATTGTTATTATATGTTATAAAAATAGTCTACATTTCAGGCTCTCTACAACACTTGAGTCATTTAATTTTTCCAACATATGCTGAATTTTTCCTTCAAATGTGGATATATGTATTATAATTTATGGTCCTAATTGTGTATTTTTGTGGAGCCCAGGAATTACATTGATTTTCTTGTTTCCTTGGAGAATTTAAGTTGCTCTAACAGTGTTGCATAGAAATGAGCTTATGACATTTAATGTATTTTAATTACTAACTTCAATTCTCAATTTACTGTGAAATGGATATGTCTTTTAACTGCCATAGCATTGAACATTGCAGTTTTTCTTTTTCCTTGTTGGATCTGGAAAAGGAATTCTACGTTGACCTACATAGAGAAACATGATCTTTGAAAAGTTCTTAGGTGAAATATTCCTTCATGAAAAATGAAGCAAAAGTACTGAAAAGTGAAAGGCATTTTCAACCAACTTTTAAACTAAACCCACCCTAGCATATCTCACATGAAATTTTTAAAAATAAGTTAATAATGCACCTCATGTCAACAAAAGCCTTTGAAACATAGGTTTTCACTAGATATCACCTAGTGCTAAGATGAAAAAACCAAGACAATATCAGATAGACATTTATGCTCTAAATTTGTAGTTGTCTGATGTTGTACTTAGTAAATGTGTGTCATTAATGCTGTATTCTCCTAGCTATTAATATTGTTCAAATAAAGATATGGATGTAAAGGATTTTTGTTAGTGTCATAAATTAACCGACATCTCATACACAAACATAGATCACATTTGGGGCTATGAAACACACCTTTAAATTTTAAAAGACTAACACTAAAAAACAATGACAGAAAGACAACTGGAAAACCCCCCAAAACTTGGAGATTAAACAACTTCTAAATAACACATGGGTCAAAGAAATAACTAGAGAAATTTTAAAATATTTTGAACTAAATATAAGTGAAAATACAGGTTAAAAATGAATCTATATACAAGAACAGAAACAGACTCATAGACAAAGAAAACAAACTTCAAAAAAGAAAAATTTCTGTTTCTGTTCAATTCAGTCACTCAGTAGTGTCCAACTCTTTGCGACCCCATGAACCACAGCATGCCAGGCCTCCCTGTCCATCACCAACTCCCGGAGTTTACCCAAACTCATGTCCACTGAGTCAGTGATGCCATCCAACCATCTCATCCTCTGTTGTCCCCTTCTCCTCCTGTCCCCAATCCCTCCCAGCATCAGGGTCTTTTCAAATGAGTCAGCTCTTCGCATCAGGTGGCCAAAGTATTGGAGTTTCAGCTTCAGCATCAGTCCTTCCAATGAACACCCAGGACTGATCTCCTTTAGGATGGGCTGGTTGGATCTCCTTGCAGTCTAAGGGACTCTCAAAAGTCTTCTCCAACACCACAGTTCAAAAGCATCAATTCTTCAGCACTCAGCTTTCTTTATAGTCCAACTCTCACATTCATACATGACTATTGGAAAAACTATAGCCTTGACTAGATGGACCTTTGTTGGTAAAGTAATGTCTCTGCTTTTTACTATGCTGTCTAGGTTGGTCACAACTTTCCTTCCAAGGAGTAAGCATCTTTTAATTTCATGACTGCAGTCATCATCTGCAGTGACTTTGGAGCCCCCCAAAATAAATCAGCCACTGTTTCTACTGTTTCCTCATCTATTTGCCATGAAGTGATGGGACTGGACATCATGATCTTAGTTTTCAGAATGTTGAGCTTTAAGCCAGCTTTTTCACTCTCCTCTTTCACTTTTCATCAAGAGGCTTTTTAGTTCCTCTTCACTTTCTACCATAAGGGTGGTATCATCTGCATATCTGAGATTATTGATATTTCTCCTAGCAATCCTGATTCCAGCTTGTGCTTCATCCAGCCCAGGATTTCTCATGATGTACTGTGCATATAAGTTAAATAAGCAGTGTGACAATATACAGCCTTGACATACTCCTTTTCCTATTTGGAAACAGTCTGATGTTCCATGTCCAGTTCTAACTGTTGCTTCCTGACCTGCATACAGATTTCTCAAGAGGCAGGTCAGGTGTTCTGGTATTCCCACCTCTTCAGAATTTTCCACAGTTTATTGTGATCCACACAGTCAAAGACTTTGGCACAGTCAATAAAGCAGAAATAGATGTTTTTTTGGAACTCTGGCTTTTTTGATGATCCAGCAGACGTTGGAAATTTGATCTCTAGTTCCTCTGCCTTTTCTAAAACCGGCTTGGACATCTGGAAGTTCACAGTTCACATGTTGCTGAAGCCTGGCTTGGAGAATTTTGAGTATTACTTTACTACCGTGTGAAATGAATGCAATTGGGCGGTAATTTGAACATTCTTTGGCATTGGAATGAAAATGGACTTTTTCCAGTCCTGTGGCCCCTGCTGAGTTTTCCAAGTTTGGTGGCATATTGAGTGCAGCACTTTCATGGCATCATCTTTCAGGATTTGAAATAGCTCAACTGGAATTCCATCACCTCCACTAGCTTTGTCCATAGTGATGCTTTCTAAGGCCCACTTGACTTCACATTCCAGGATGTCTGGCTCTAGGTGAGTGATCATGCCATCGTGTTATCTGGGTCATGAAGATTTTTTTTGTACGGTTCTTCTGTGTATTCTTGCCACCTCTTCTTAATATCTTCTGCTTCTGTTAGGTACATACCATTTCTGTCCTTTCTTGAGCCCATCTTTTCATGAAGTGTTCCCTTGGTATCTCTAATATTCCTGAAGAGATCTCTAGTCTTTCCCATTCTGTTATTTTCCTATATTTCTTTACTCTGATCACTGAGGAAGGCTTTCTTATCTCTCCTTGCTATTCTTTGGAACTCTGCATTCAAATGGGTATATCTTTCCTTTTCTCCTTTGCTTTTCACTTCTCTTCTTTTCACAGCTATTTGTAAGGCCTCCTCAGACAGCCATTTTGCTTTTTTGCATTTCTTTTTCTTGGGGATGGTCTTGCTCCCTGTCTCCTATACAAGGTCATGAACCTCCGTCCATAGTTCATCAGGCATTCTGTCTATCAGATCTAGTCCCTTAAATGTATTCCTCACTTTCACTGTATAATCATAAGGAATTTGATTTAGGTCATACCTTAATGGTCTAATAGTTTTCCTTACTTTCTTCAATTTAAGTCTGAATTTGGCAATAAGGAGTTCTGGATCTGAACCACAGTCAGCTCCCGGTCTTGTTTTTGCTGACTGTATGGAGCTTCTCCATCTTTGAATGCAAAGAATATAATCAATCTGATTTTGGTGTTGGCCATCTGGTGATGTCCATGTGTAGAGTCTTCTCTTGTGTTGTTGGAAGAGGGTGTTTGCTGTGACCAGTGCGTTCTCTTGGCAAAACTCTATTAGCCTTTGCCCTGCTTCATTCTGTACTCCAAGGCCAAATTTGCCTGTTACTCCAGGTGTTTGTTGACTTCCTACTTTTGCATTCCAGTCCCCTATAATGAAAAGGACATCTTTTTGGGGTATTAGTTCTAAAAGGTCTTGTAAGTCTTCATAGAACCGTTCAGCTTCTTCAGTGTTACTGTCAAGGCATAGACTTGGATTAACGTGATATTGAATGGTTTGCCTTGGAAATGAACAGAGATCATTCTGTTGTTTTTGAGATTGCGTCCAAGTACTGCATTTCGAAATTTCTATTTACCAAAGAGGAAAGGGAAGTAGGGATAAATTGGGAGTATGGGATTAATAGATAAAGCACATAAATATGAAGAATTCCAAAGACAGCAAGGCAAGATGAAGTATACATATATTCTGGAATAATGACAAAGAGGTATCATATTCTGGACTAAGTCTCAAAGTCCCTTTGAGACTTCAAAGAGAAGTACGGTAATTTCAGGAAGATAATGTTGGGTAAACAAATATTTGCTGGCAATGGGACACAGAGAGGACTCTGAGCCTGCTTGTTTTCAACTGAAAATAATCCATATGCCAGAGTAAGCACATCTTGGAGCGCTGTGTGCCCTGAGCCTCATCATCACAAAATGAAACAATTAAATACTTAGTAAGAGAATGAATCCTAGTCACAGCATTAGAGTTACACCTGGCCTCTGCCTTCCTTTCAGGCTTCCCTTGTGGCTCAGCCGGTAAAGAATCTGCCTGCAATGCAGGAGACCTGGGTTTGATTCCTGGGTTAGGAAGATCCCCTGGAGAAGGGAAAGGCTACCCATTCCAGTATTCTGGCCTGGAGAATTCCAATGGACTGTACAGTCCATGGAGTTGCAAAGAGTTGGACATGACTGAGCGACTTTCACTCTCACTTTCAAGAGAATGAATCAATAAACTGTATTTATACAATGGAATATTATACAGCAACAAAAATAGTAAACTGCAGCTACATGCAGCAGCATAGATAAATGTCATGTAAAAAGCCAAATGCAAAAAGTTACAAACATGATTCCACCTATAAAAACATCTAAAATAGGTTAAACTAATCCATACTGATAAAGGTCATAAAAGTGGTTACCTATAAGGGGTAATGGCTTTAAGTCCCATGGAAGGTTTAGGGTGTCAGGAATGTTCTATGCCTGAGTTGAGTGGTAGTTACTTGAGTGTGTTGCTGTATTCCATGTATAAGAATATATTGAGATATACGCTTCTTATTTGTATACTTTTCTGTATATAATTTTATTCTTCAGTAAAATTTTTTTACTTATAGAAAAAACTAAGAAGTCTCTGCTGGTCCAGTGGTTAGCACTCAGCACTTTCACTGCCATGGTCTGGTTTTAATCCTTGGTTGGGGAACTAAAGTTCTACAAGCTGTGAGGTGTGGCTAATAATAATCCTAAATTTAAAAATCAAGAAAAAAGTAATTAGACCTTTAGATTCCTTTCTTAACTCTGAGGAACCACACAGCTGTCCCTACCCAAATTATACCTTTTCTTTTTCTTTATGTTTTTTTGGACAATAAGTGCACAGAATTGAATTTACCATAGTTTTCTTATTTTGGCTCCTATTGTGGTTGATCCATGTCAAGCCCTTTTTAATATTTTTGGCATCACTTTTTGCTTTATCCCCAGTCCCACTTCCCTCAGCCTCATAAATATCCACTTTTGTTTATTTAATCGATGGCTTTATAATTTATCACCCACATGCTTATATCCATAGACAACATATAGTATTGCAATTTTTGTGAGTTTAAAATATATATGACTTGTGCTAGACATCTTTTCAGCATTGTTTTTCATATCTCTCTAAGTGGTACAGGTAGCTCATGTCCACTCCTATCAGAAGCTGTACAGTTTTATATTGTAAGCACACATGATTTTACTTATTCATCCCCCCTTTGATGGATATTTAAGTGTTTCCAGTTCTTTGATATATAACTGTGTTGTGATGAACATTTACTTAACTGTCTCTCTGGGTGACAATGTAAGACTATGGGAGAAATTTTTCTGCCTGAATCTATTTTCACTAAATATTCTCAGATTGCTCTCTTGAATGGAAGTATCAGTACAGTCAGTTCTAAATATCCACAGGTTTTGCCTCCACAGATTCGACCGCCCTCAGACCCAAAATATACATTTTTTTTTTAATTCCAGAAATTTCCAAAAAAGCAAAACTTGAATTTCCAGCAGCTGTTTACATAGCATTTTCATTGTATTAAGTATTATAAATAATCTAGAGATGGTTTAAAATGAAAGAACAGCATGTATATTATCTATGGTGAAACGGACCACCAGCCCAGGTGGGATACATGAGTCAGGTGCTCGGGCCTGGTGCACTGGGAGGACCCTGAGGAGTCGGGTGGGGAGGGAGGTGGGAGGGGGGATCGGGATGGGGAATACGTGTAACTATATGGCTGATTCATGTCAATGTATGACAAAACCCACTGAAATGTTGTAAAGTGATTGGCCTCCAACTAATAAAATAATATTTAAAAAAATAAATAAATAAATAAAAAAAGAAAAGAATATGTATAGGTTATATGCAAATACTATGCCATTATACACAAGGGACTTGAGCAATGGAAGAGTTTGGTATCTTTGGGGGTCCTGGGACCAGTCCTCCCTTGGATACCAAGTGATGATTGTGTAGTTCTCACAGCTATGTGAGCAGAACAGTTCTTGTTTCCTCACATCCTAGGCAGCATATGATGTTGTCCAACCTAAATATTATTCCTAATCATATGGAAGCAAAGTGCTATCTTAATTTGCATTTCTCTACTAATAAAGTTGATATGTCTTTATATGCTAACCAGCCATTTGAGTATCCCCATACACAAATTGCCTATTCATTTCTGCTACCAATTGTCCAGTTTTTAAAACTGGAGTTCCCATCTTTTCTTTAACCAGCTTACAATAGTTTCTTATTTATTCCAGATTAATATTCTAGATATTAATTATTTGTTTTTTTAATTGCAAATATATTTCCTAATCTGTTGCCTTTTATGTGTGAATGGTGTTCTTTACTGAACAGAAATGTTTCATTTTGATGACCTCAAATCTGTAATTTTCCTCTTCTATAGCTCTGCTACTTTGTATCTTAACTCATTCTTTCTTAACCCAACAGTTAAGATATTACCCCCTGACTTCCCTGGCTTAAGACAGTGGTTAAGACTCTGCCATTCCACTGCAAGGGGCACAGATTCCACCCTGATCAGGAAACTAGGATTCCACATGCCAAGCACTGTAGAGATATTACCCTTGTTTTTTTTTTTTTTTTTCTGGCTTTTCTTTTAAGTTTTATTCATGAATCCATCTGGAGTTTATTTTTAGATGTACTGTTTGCCACGAACTTGCTTTTTTCCCTCTATATAATGACCCTTCCAGATCATCCTAAAGGAGATCAGTCCTGGGTGTTCATTGGAAGGACTAATGCTGAAGCTGAAACTCCAATACTTTGGCCACCTGATGCGAACAGCTGACTCATTTGAAAAGACCCTGATACTGGGAAAGATTGAGGGCAGGAGGAGAAGGGATGACAGAGGATGAGATGGTTGGATGGCATCACCGACTCAAAGGACATGGGTTTGGGTGGACTCCGGGAGTTGGTAATGGACAGGGAGGCCTGGCATGCTGCGGTTCATGGGGGCACAAACAGTTGGACACGACTGAGCAACTGAACTGAACTGAACTGAATGACCTGTCCATTAAATAATCTCTTCCTTCCTCATCAGGTTCTCTAGGCCACTAAATAATGCAAGGTCCTGTTGGAGGACTACGTTCTGTTCCATTTTTCATGTATTTATTCCCATGACAGTATCACACAGTTTTAATGGCTTTGTGATATCCCTTAATACAAGGTAGGGCTAATCTCTCCTCTTTATTCTTTGTTTTGAGAATTGTCTCGGTTATACACAAACTTTTATTCCATAAAAAATATAAAGCAAAGTTGCTCAGTCATGTCCAACTCAGTGATCCCATGGACTGTAATCAACCAGGCTCCTCCATCCATGGAATTTTCCAGTTAAGAGTACTGAAGTGCATTGCCATTTCCTTCTCCAGGGGATCTTCCCAACCCAGAGATCGAACCCATGTCTCCCTCATTGCAGGTAGACGCTTTACCATCTGAGCCACCAAGAAACCCCCAAAAATATAAAACCACTTTGCAATTCTGCAAAAGTCCTGCTGGGATTTTTATTCCAGTTATATTAGGCTCATATATTCATTTGAGTACAATTGACACCTGTACAATATTAAATATTCCTATCCACGCAAACAGCATGACTTCCCATTCCTACCTTCTTTTTGACCCTTGAAAAGAAATTCAAACATTTCCTCCACAAAGGTAAAGTGCCTTTTTGTCAGTGGATAATTCGTTTTTGTTGATATTACAAATACCTCATTTTCTATCTATCATATTTTCTAACTGGCTATTTATCATACACAGGAAAATTATTCATTTTAACATCTGATTTTGAATATGGTTACCTGACTGAACTCTTGAACAAGTACTAATGGTTCTCCTGGATTTTCTATGCAAATGGTTATATCCTATGCTCCTTCCAGTAAGCACGGTGAGACCTAAAGGAGCTAAAACTTGAGTCGGGAACACTTCGGAACACACCTTTTTCCTGCTTTGAGAGCCAGGGAATCCCCAGCGGACTAGTTCTCGGTTGGGCGCTGTCTGACCCCGCCAGGTGGACCCACTTAACCGCGGGAACCAGCGGGGCGGCGGGGCGCCCCGCCCACAGCCCCCGTCCCGCCAATCAGAGCGAGGCCTCGCCAGGTGGGCCGGGAAGGGCCAATCCGGGACTCCTTTCTTCCAGCACTCGGGAAAGTTCCTCGGCTGCTGAAAAACTTCTCCCACGGCATGGTCCGGCTCTAATTTGTTGGGCCTGCAGGACGGTTACCTTCCGCTGGGCCGCGGAGCCGCCCGCCCAGCCCCCGAGCCTCTCATCTCCGCAGCCCTCGAGCTGTCTGCCCATGGCGGTGGCCGAGCTATACACAAAGGTAGGCGGGAGGCCCAGACCTAAGGGAGGGCGCGAGGGAGGGCAGCGGCCAGGCGCTGGTGCTGACTGTACCTGGCGGCCGGGCCACACCTGCGCACCTGGCGTTCTCGCCTCGGGGAGGGGCTGCAGAGGAACTGCGGGTCCGGGGAGCGTCGCCCCCTCGAGAACTCCAGCCCCTGACCGTGGGGAAGGCCCCCTCTTCCCCACCCCTCCCCCGGCAGCCAGAGTCCCCTTGGGCTGGGAAGACCAGTGCGAGAGGCTGCTGCTCCGGACCCGAGCTTCTCGGTTTCCAGGGGCGTCGCGTGTCGGTCCTGTTCCTGCGCCTCTCGGCCCCTCCTCCTGAGCCACAGGTGGAATCAGAGTTGCCCATGGAGACAGAAAGCTCAGACATGGGCGACTAATAACATCCATAATCTTTCTTCTTGGGAGCCCCTTTGAGCTCCTCGGCACAGAAGCTCGAACTGCAGCATTCAGGATGTTTTCTAGAATTCCTACCTTCTGACTCTGGGAACCACTCTAGAGCATTCCTCTGAAACCTCCTCTTCGCCACCGGAGGGCTCCCCCGACCCCAGTCTAGGAAGGCCAACATTCCCACACGGTGCCCAGAATCTTCGGTTAAATACTAGGATTAAAAGTGTGAAAAGTGTTGGCCCTTCTGGAAAAAAATCCATTCTAACCGCTATAAAGCCATCCCCTACCCCAGTGGACGAAATCTGTAGTCCCTGGTCCTCAGTATTCAAATGGAAAAGACTAGAATTCCGCAATTTCCCCTGACATGTGCCCTAGATTTATGTTTAAAAAGACACTTTTGCTGTAGAAATAAACAATAGGTGTAAATTTGTTTTAGTTGTTTAAGCAACTTTTTTTCTTCTACTTTGTTTAGTTAATAGTAAAAAATACAAATTAACCAAACTATTTCCCCCTCTAATGCATTTCTATTAACCAAAATTCTAAATGGCAGTGTTGGAATAGTTTTACCTGGGAGAATTGTGAGTCATCAGATATTCAACCATGCTACTTAGGGCTTCAACTTATTGAAGGTAAAAGAAAATTCTTGAACAAAACTATTCTTGGAAGCTACTTTGGGGGACAGAGAAAAAATTTTGATTAATCCATTTTAAGTAAATTTTTCTTGAAGCAAAAATACAGGAATGTGAGGACACCTGCCATCAAGTGCCTCACACCAGAAATCTTCATTAAATGCCAACTTGGTACTAGGCACAATGTAGGAAAACTACCATGGATGAGTTTTCTAGAGGTGAGCTTGGATGGACAAAGACTGAGAATCCCAGAGCCAAAAGGCGCCTTGATGGCCATCTCTACCTAATTTTGTGTCCAAGTAAGCCCTGTGTCCGTAAGCTGCTACCTTTCTTCTCGGTAGCCGGTCAGCCTCCACTTTGTCTGTTTCAGAGCTGCCCATCTGTGAGGCTCCCTGTTTAGGTTTCAGTGAACTTGCTTTTGTTAGAATTCTTCTTTAAACTGAGACAAAATCTTACACACTCTCCCTTGCTTTCTTATCACTCCCTCCCTCCCACCTTCCTGCTTGTGGAGGGGAGGGTGGGTAGAAAAAAATTTTAAGTGATAGTCTTGCCTGGAGGAGTTTTCTTTTTTAAAAATTTATTTATTTTTGGCTGCACTGGGTCTTCATTGCTGTGTGCGGGCTTTCTCTAGATGCGGCGAGCAGGGGCTACTCTTCATTGTCCTGCTCAGACTTCCCATTGAGGTGTCTCTTATTGCAGAGAAGAGGTTCTAGGCACTCAGGCTTCAGTAGTTGCAGCTCCCAGGCTCTAGAGCACAGGCTCAGTTAGTTGTGGCACACAGGTTTAGTTGCTCCTTGGCATGTAGAATCTTCCCGGATCGGGGATCAAACCCATGTCCCCTGCATTACCAGACAGATTCTTATCCACTGCACCACCAGGAAATCCCAGAAATTTTCTGGTTAATGAGGAGTACTGTCAAGGAATTCAATCTGCTGAGGTCTGGAAAGCACAGAGGTGCCTGCTCAGGGATGGGGCTGGGAATCTTGAGTGCCAAAGAGTTAGGTCAGGGCTTCAAACTCCAATGAAGATTTTGAATGAGGGTGTTTTAGGCAGTCAGATATGCCAGCAGTGACCATGGGACTCTGTGCCTGTGGGACAGAGGGTGGAGTCAGGTGGCTGAGTTTTCAGGTCATCCTAAATGTCCGGGAAAGAATCAGGGCTGCAGTATTAGAAGTGGAGGATGCAAGCTGAGCCCAGAGAGCATGTAAACGTAGATAAAGAAGAGAGACTGAGCCGGGGCCTCTGAGGGGGAGGGGTGAGCCAAGAACCACGTGAGATTAGAGTCTGGATGATGGAAGCAGGATGGTGCTGTTGACGCAGGGACGTTAGGAAAGTTACGAGGCAAGGTTTGGATCTGCAGAGGCTGAGGTGTTTGAGGGTGCTTCCTGGGGGCATTGCCCTGGCTGATTGGAGGATGGTGTAGAGGATGGGCCAGAAGTTTCTGCCCAGAGGTAGCCATTGAAGCCCAGGCAGTGAGGGCCTCAGCAAGAGGTGAGAGAGAGCCGAGACAGGATGCTACGGCTGCATCCCCTTAGGAAGGGAGAGGAGGCTGAGGGGAGGCAGATGGAGCCACTGCAGGGAGGAGGACACGGGAGACCTGGCGTGGGAACCACAGGAAGAGGTTCTGAGAAGGGAGACTCCTGCGAGGCGGTGTGTTGAGAGTAGTTGCTGCCAGTTGGAGTGTAAAATGACCCACCCCTTTTCAGAATCTGTTTGGCAGTATGCCTTAGAAATGTTCAGTGTTTGCTCTTCAGCAGCTCCACTATTTGAAATCTCTCTGAGAAAAACCGGTCTGGCCATCCTCCACTTGAGCCGCTCTGGGGCCCTTGTCACTTTCAGACTCACCAACCGGCCACAAGCTCCCCCCACCCCCCGCATCGTCAGGAGCCACCTGCCAGCTCCTACCTCGGCTCATGCTTTGCCAGACTTCCTGCTGCCCAGAAGTGCATTCCTGCAGCTTCACCACTCTGTGCCCTGGTACAGTATCTGTCTGTGCTGCTCACCAGAGCCTTACCTTTACAAATTCAATTTGAGCCGTGCGTCTTCATTCTTTCTCTTTTTAATTGAAGTACAGTTGATTTACAATATTGTATTCGTCTCAGGTGTACAGCGAAGTTACTCAGTTATATATCTTTTTTCAGATTATTTTCCTTGATAGACTAGTGCAAGATATTGAATATTGTTCCCTGTGTTACACAGTAAACCCTTTTTGCTTATCTATCTTATGTGTAGTAGTTTGGATCTGTTAATCCCATACTCCTAGTTTATCTCTCTCTCCTCCACTCCTTTCCCCCATTGGTAACCATAAGTTTGTTCCCCATGTGAGTCTGTTTTGTATATAGATCCATTTGTATTATTTTTTTGATTATACATATAAGTGGTATAATATTTGTCTTTCTCCAACTTAATATGATATTCTCTAGGTCCATCCATGTTGCTGCAAATGGAAGTATTTCATTCTTTTTTGTGGCTGAATTTTACACATACACACACACACACACACACACCCCATCAATTTATATTCTTACCAACAGTGTCAGAAGGTTTTTTTTTTTTTTTTTCACACCCCCTCCTGCATTTATTAGTTGTAGACATTTTAATGATGGGCAGTATGGTCAGTATGAGGCGATACCTCATTAAGGTTTTAATTTGCATTTCTCTAATAATAATTAATTATTATTAGTTGTTGTTTAGTAGCTAAGTTGTGTCTGACTCTTTTGTGACCCCATGGACTGGAGCCCGCCAGGCTCCTCTGTCCATGGGATTTCCCAGGCAAGAATACTGAAGTGAGTTGCCATTTCCTTCTCCAAGGCATCTTCCCAACCCAGGGATTGAAACCACATCTCCTCTGTCTCCTGCATTGGCAGACAGATTCTTTACCATTGAGCCAACCAGGGAAACCCAAAAATTATCAGTTAATTGCTAATAATTAGCAACGTCAAACATCTTTTCATGTGTCCCTTGGCCATCTGTATGTATTCTTTGGACAAATGTCTATTGATGTCTTCTGTCCATTTTTTCATTGGGTTGTTTATTTTATTTAGAGTTGTATGGACTACTTGTGTATTCTGGATATTAACCTCTTGTTGAGGTTAACTCACATTGCTGAGCAGTGCCTCTTCTGAGAAATTTTTGCAGTCAGTCCCTCCATCCAGGCACATTTCATGATGATGTAGCAGCTGCTTAACTCTTTCTTCCCTGTTAACCAAGAGTTTCTAGAGAATAGGAAGCAGTAAGGACTCAGTAAATGTTTGATGTGTGCATGCTTGAATGAGTTTTTCTGCTTTCAGAAAGAGCTATGGGCATGACAAAGATGGTGTGGATCGTGGTCACTTTTATCTTATAGTCACTGAGTACTTCTTATGTGCCAGATGCCATCCTCAGAGGTTTGTGAACTTTATCCTCAGAGCATCTTTCATTTAATCTGAGTAAACAAGGCCACATGTTAGATATTGCTATCCCATTTTTACAAATCACTCAAGTAAGTTGCCTAAGATTACATAGAAGCAATCAAGCTAGGATTAAAAGCCTGTCTTCTTAATACATCCTACTGTTACCACCTATTCAACCACCTTCATCATCTTCCGTTTCTTCCAGGGATCTGACCTTTCTGCCCACAACACAGAGGAGTTTTGGAAAGTCCATCCATTTCATAGCTACCTCCTCCAACATCTGGTTATTTATCAGATCAAATAACCATCTAATAACTAATAACTAATTAGTTATTCTAATTACTTCTAATAACTAAAATGGAACCAACCCCAATGTCCAGCATAGGGCTAGAGTTAAGTGAATTACAGAAAAAAGAATAGAATAGTATGAAGCCATTGAAAATGCTACTTATGAAAAGTTCATAACAACATGGTAAAATGAAGATACAAGAATGTATCCGCTGTGTGATCATAAACAAATAAAATATGCAAAGTATGAAGACCATGTATATCAATAACAATTCGGGAGTCAGTTCTGTAGCTATAGAGGAGTCAAGGAGAATGAAGGCTGAGGAAGCATCTTTAGGTTTGGCCACCAGGATGTCCTTGGCATTGCTTCTCTTTTAGTAAAACAGTGAGGGCACCTGGGCATGTGGAACTGGTGGAAGACTGGAATTTGAAGATGTAAGAAAGGCACCAGGCATGGAATAGCTTCAGAAGTGACTGGTGGACCTGAGGCTGGGTGGCAGGAGTTAAGACATGGAGCTCTTTAGAATGAGGTTTGGGCAGGACTGAGAGGGCTTGAGGAGAGTGATAGTACCACCAGACTTTTTCTTACAGCATCATTCACAGACCCTTCACCATCAAGGCCACCTTCCTCTGGATGATTTTCAATTCCTTGATGCCCATCTTAGTGGCACTGTTCTCTAGGCCTGGTCTGCTCAGCGAGTGCTGTGGAACTTGTGGGGCTGCAACCTCCTACGAGCAGCCCTCTGTGCGGGCGAGCTGAAGTCGTGTTCTGTTTGTGTTAAGCAGAGCTGCTGTGCGCTGCTCCTGGAATGCACTGACGCGGTGACGGGGTTAAGTCTTGGTTCCGCTGCTTCCTAACTGGATGACATTGAGCAAGTTACTTAACTTCTCTGAGTTTCCACACCCATAGAATGGGTTTAAGTCTTACCAGTCATTTTCATTGACCTTTACACAAATCATTAAATAACTTATGTAAAATCCCTAGCGCAATACCTGACACATAATGCTTAATAGAGATTAGCTGTTTTTTTTTATATTGATCCTATTGTAATACAGTTAATTTTTGGTACCTAACCATTGGATGTTGCATTTATTCCTGTTTAATTTTCCATCTTGTTGTTCAGTATTCTGCAGCTTATCAAAACCTTTTTGAATCTTTAAAAAAAAATTTTTTTTGTATCTTGATCATCTTTAGCTCATCATTTTATGTGTGTATTTGATATACATGTGTTCTGGTTTTTTTATCTAAGATATTGGTGACAGTGATGAATGCAAGATGCAGCAATAGAGCTCTATAGCATCCTTCTAAAGACCTTAAATTGCTCTAATTTATTAGGACTAAGGTTTTAGCCATATTATTCTTTATCCATCTCTTTCTCTTTCTTGTGCTTGAGGAATTCACAAGGCATCTTCACAGAAGTTCTGCTGAGACTCAGATATGCAAGGTCAAGAGAAATGCAGTCCACGGCCTCAGTTCAAAATAAGGTCAAAGCTGAGTTGAGTAATTTCCATTTGGGTATTCTAAACAGCTTTTAGACTTCTATATATCATTAACCACTCTGGAAAATTAGATTTATCTATCATATTATATTTATCTATTGTATTATATATGAATAGTTTAAGGATTTCCTTGGCAGTCCAGTGGTTAAGAGTCCACACCCCCAGTACAGACAGTTTGGGTTCAATCCCTGGTTGGGAAACTAAGCTCTTACATATTGCATGGCATGGCCAAAAAAGAAAAAAATTATATATGAGTAGTTCAAAAGAGTATAAAAAGGGGGATGTAAAGACTAAAATACCAAGTTTATTTGTGCAAACTACTTGGAATTTGAATTTATGTTCAGTAGATATTTTTATGTTTTATGCTAGCTATGGGGAAATCACTGTATTGAGTTCCAGGGCACAGAGATGAGGCTCCTGAAGCTCACATGCCAATGGTGGAGAAGGGAAGCTACCTGAAACCCGGGGAAGGGGCAGAGAGAGCTCTAAATGGAAGCATCCAATCCTGCCTGGGGTGGAGGGCATAGTGGGTGGGGTGCGGGGGGGAACCACCACATGTGGGAGTCTTGAACTGACTCTGACTGCTCAGAGCAGCTTGCTCACTGCGGGGGAGAGGATGGGTGACACCGTGGGTGGAGGAACAGAAAGTGCACAGCAAAGAGCCAGGAAGAGTTTGGCATGTTCCAGAAGCTACTAGTGGTTTGGGTGGCAACAAGCAGGGGCTGGACTGAAATAGAAGGTAAGTGAGGCCTGAGTAAGAGAACTGGCTAGGACAGTGGTTCCCAGGCCTGGATGTCTACCACCATCCATCAGGGGGAACTTTTAGTTTTCATCTTGCCGGGTCCCACGCATGGAAGTTCAGGTGTGGGTAAAGGAATCTGTGTGTCCACAGAAACCCTGGGGTCAGCCTGGTTGGGGAAGCACTCAGCAGGCTGTGGGACCCGTCAGGAGTTTGGTGGGGGCAGCATAGGGGAAGCAATTGGTGGCCGTGGCATGAGGGGAGTGGATGGGGCACACAGGTGAGACCTGTTTAAGATGTAGGCGTTCAAGCTCCTGGTGACCATTTGGTTGTTAGGGGTGAAGGGAAGGCAGGTGGGGGTGCCCAGCGCTGTCCCGGCTTTCTGATTTGAGGAGTAAGAGAATTGAGGAGGAAGATCGCATTTGAGTCTGGTATAATGATCACTTGAGCCCGGCATTTGTGTGTCAGAAGAATTTAAGGGGTGACATATGGGAGACAGGTGGAAATGTGGTCTAGACCCACTGAAAGATCTGGGCTGGAAGGCCTCCATGGTGCTGGGGGAGTGGTGGAAGCTGTGGGCATGGGTGAAAGGCTCCAGAAACAGTCTGTCATGAGGAGAGGCCACAAGGACCTTGGGAGACACGGGAGGAGGCTGGGGAGCAGAGAGGAGCCTGGAGGGATGACTGAGGTGGAGGAGGAGGAGAGGGCGAGTGTGGGGCCAGCTGCTCTGGCCTGGCTGACCGAGAGTCTGGAGACCCCCTTCCAGTGCAGAGAGCGGCGAGGAAGAAGACCCCCAGCACCCCATACGCCATGTAAAGTCTCCAAGCCATTTCTGTGCCTGACGCCGGCAGATCCCTTAAATAGGCAGGAGACATGAGCAGGTGCCATTCTTGTCTCATCTGAGCATGTGGGGGGCCGGATGTGGCCTGTGCCTGGGACGTGTCACTTCCTGAGGCTCAGGACTCCTGAAGCCTTTGCCTCCCAGGAGGCTGGGGCACACCAGGATTTCCCTCTGCAGGAGGTGGGCCTCTCCTCTTTCCCAGCCCCGCTGCAGGCGGCCCTGGAGGGCTTGGCAGGTGGCCCGAGTCCGGAGGCACCTGCCCCAAAAGGAAGGAGCCATCCTGGGGAGGTCATATGACAGCTAGTCACGTTGTTTGTCCAAACGCTGCAAGGGTATGTCTCCCTCAGTCACGTTGTTTGTCCAAACGCTGCAAGGGTATGTCTCCCTCCGCTTTGAAGCTGTGGCCTTGTGGGTCAAGGAATGTGTGGGAGGAGGGCAGGACCTGTGGGTGTAACTGAGGTGGAACTGGGTAAACTTGTGCATGTTTGCTTACCAGGCTGGGTCTCAGCTGTGGGGCCCTAAACAGCTGACAGCCTTGCCGGCGGAGGCACCAGCTTGGTGGGGTGTGAGGGACAGCCTGGGGGTCCGGAGCTGAGGGAGTCATTTGTGTTCACGCTGGAGAAAAACAGACTTTGGTTTCACGTGACCTGTTACATTTCATGCTACTTTAAGCTGAAACAAACCAGCCTGTGCACTCTCAAGGAGACCATTGCAGTTGAGAGTTCAGGATTATTTTCCAGGCCAGGCTCATTTAATTAACAAGTAGTTCAAAGAAGGAGTCCCAGGCTTTGGCGCCCTGGAGTCCTGACCTCTGAGATGTTCTGTGTGGTGTTTGGTGAGTTACTGGCCTCCCTGGACTGGAGTTTGGGGATCAGTTAAACAAAGGGCTTGGGTTGGTTTAGTGACTTTTGCATCACTTCTCAGAGCCCCAGGATTCCATGGGAAGGCCTGGGGGACCTCAGCTGCAGAACATGGTAGGCTACCACCATTTTGTTTGAAGCAGTATCTAAAAAGAACTTTGACGAGCAACTTGGAAAAGACAATCTCCTGGGACCCTTTCAGCTCTAAAATGCTATAGTGGCCAACTCTTGATAAATGGGATAGTCTCAAATTATTTTTATCATAAAAATATTAGTGATTTCAGTTTTATGAAGTTAGTAATAATGTTTTTGATAGCAGATCTGATGTAAAAAACAGTAGCCCATGGATACAAGTATGTGTGGAATATGGGTGTGGGGGTCTGTGCTTGTGAGGCTTCTGTCCACCTATTTGCATGGGTGTGTATTTCTAAGTGTGTATCATCACCTGCCAGGTCATCCTTTTTTAATATTTGTATATTTATTTGTCTGTGCTAGATCTTAGTTGTGGCATATGGTATCTAGTTCCCTAACCAGGGATGGAGCCCCAGTCCCCTGCATTGGGAGCGTGAAGTCTTAGCCACTGGACCACCAGGGTAGTCCCTGCCAAGTCATTCTTTTTTTCTCTTTAATATTTAGTTATTTATTTGGCTTCACTGGGTCTTAGTTGTGGCATGTAGGATCTTCAATCTTTGTTACAGCACATGGGATCTTTTAGTTTGGGCATGTGAACTCTTAGTTGTGGCGTGTGGGATCTAGTTCCCTGATCCCCCAGCCACCTGCATTGGGAGTGTGGAATCGCTAGCCACTGGGCCACCAGGAAAGTCCCTGCTGGGTCATTCTTCCATTTTCTCTCTCTCTCTGTTTCCCTCCCACCCACCCCACCCTACTCACAAATATTACTCACCCCATGCCACATTGAGCAAGCTCCTACTGTTAGCTAGCTGTCAAGAATGAAAGCAACCCAGATAACTTAGGGAGTCATGATTGATATCAAACCAATGATATACATACTTTTTTATTTGATAAGTGAGGTAGCTTATATTAACTAATAGATTAATAAATGTGCTTCTCAACCAACTTTGTCCTAGTCTAGTCCTGGTACCTGAAACTTTGTTTTATTCTTTATTTCCTTCAACAACTTATTATGAAGATTTTAACTATACAAAAAAGTTGAAAAAGCTTTACAGTCAGCACCTGTCCCACCACCTAGATTGCAGTATGAATATTTGACTGTATTTGTTGTATCGAGTCTGTGCATCTTTTTATACTTCTGTCCACTCCTCAGCCCATCTTATTTTTGGAAGCATTTTAGGGTAATTGCATACATCAATACATGTCCTCCTAAATATTTCAATATGCACATTGTTCAGAGTTCCATATTCGTTTTTTGGTTTTTGGCCACACCACATGGTCTGTAGCATCTTAGTTCTCCAACCAGGGACTGAACCTGAGTGATGGCAATGAAAGTGCCAAGTCCTAACCACTGGACCACACGGGAATTTCCAAGAGTTCTATATTTGTTTAGTTCTTCATGTAGAGCTTCCAGACAACAAAATGTACAAATCTTAAGTGAACAACCTCTGAGGTTTGAAAAGTGCTTAACACCTATTAACCAAAACCCCTTCAAAGTATAAAATGTTGCCATAGCCCACAAGAGTACCTCCCTGGACCCACCACACCTGGAGGCGACTATTGTTCTGATTTTTTTCTCCACATTATATTTGCTTTACTTGTTCTAGTACTACATTTAAAGGACTTGCACAGAATGTACTCATTTGTGTACAGCTTCTTTAACTCCATCTAACACGGAGATTCACTCATGTTCTTGCTTATGTCAGCTGTTAATTCTTTCTATTGGTAAGTAGTAGTCCATTGTATGAGGATACCACAGTTTTATGTTTTTTAATTCTCATGTTAGTGGACACAGAGTCTAATTTTCAGCAATTATAAATAAAGTTACTATGAAATGTTCATGTACAAGTCTTTTTTGTAAGCATATTTTTGATTTTTGCCTTGTTTTGTTTTGGCCACACTGCACACATGCGGGACCTTAGTTACTTGACCAGGGCTCGAATCTGTGCCCCTTGCAGAAGTCTTATGCACTGGACTGCCAGGGAAGTCCCATATTTGCCTTTAAAGATGATATATTCTGATTTATATTACTTATAAAAGTAAAATATGCAAAATATAGAGAATATATAAAATCATAGTGAAGAAAAATGAAAAGTCATAATTATTGCCCAGAATTTTATGTAACTGAAATAAGTATGATCTCTCAACCTAAAGAACTATTTTTCCTCGTGGTGGAAAGGCACCAGCAGACCACGGGCCACATGTTCAGACCAGGCCATCATCTGGTCATGATGTTTGCCTTCTCAGCTGTCCAGAAGCAGAGATTCACAGAGGAGAGTGTCTTGTGCATGACTGTCCCCAGAGTCAAGGATAGTGCCAGTTCCGTGACCAGGGACTATACTCAGCAGGATGGCAGGCACTTAGACAAAGGTGCCTTGATTTTTCTCTCCTAAAGGCACAAACATTGCCTGTTACAAGAATTTACACACTCGACAATTAGCTTCAGAAAGTTCATCTGTCCTGGTGAGGGACAATGCCAGAGGACCAACGTTCCTTTGGCCTGTGAGTATAAGGAGGTAGAATGGAGGTGCCACTGCAGGCACCAGCCTGAACTGGTTGCTCATTTCAGGTCTGCCTCTGGGGAACCTGGAGTCCCTGAGGCTAGTTTTCTCTGGGAAATGAGGGTTAGATGCTAGATGGCCTCTTAGGCTTCATCTAGATCTGGGATGAGTTATGAGCTATCCAGCCTCTGGATTCAGGAATTTTTCTAAATGCTGCTTCATGTCTCCATGTGAGTGCTTCCTAATTCTTGTTCCTTTTGGCCTGGTTATGTCTCAGGACAGAGGGGTATCCTGTAGGGGTACCCCATTGCTAGAAACCACCGATACGTGAGCAGAGAGATGCAGATATACACATATGCACATACAGCTCTAGGTTAAAGATTGGCTGAGTTAGTCAAAAGACCATGTTGACAAACCAGCACTGTGCCAGACCCATGCATGATAGATGCCTAGGTGTTGAATCTGTAAATTAATGGCTAGATGGATGAATGAACAAGAGAATAAAGAACAAATAAATGAATGGATGACCATAGAATAATGTGAGATGTGGGGTCCTGGTCAAAGCAAGAGCAGTCAGTGTATGATGCTGACAGCACACATGGAGGAGAGAGAAGAATGGCTCATAGAGTCCTATCACAGCTGCCTTGTAGGGACATGGCAGTCACTTTGTGTTTATCTCAAGCAGCATTCAGGAACCACTGGTGGATTCTGGAGAGTGATACTGCCTGCTTCCCAGTGTATGAGTGTGAATTGTTATATTGCCCTAACAACATACCTTAGACTGGGTGTTTCAACAACAGAGGTGTATTAATATTTTCTCACAGTTCAGGAGGCTGGACAGCCCGCGTTCAAGGTGTTGGCCGGGTTGGTGTCTGGTGAGGGTTTTCTGTTTGGTGCAGACAGCTGGCTTCTCACTGTGAACTCCCATAGCCTTCTTTTTGTGCATGCAGGGGGAGAGTGTGTTTGCAAGCTCCGTTGTATCTCTTCTTATCAGGACATTAATCCAGGGCCTCGTGACCTCATTTAGCCTTAATTATACCTCTTAAAGACCCTGTCTCCAACTATACTCTCATTGAGTTTAAGGCTTCAACATTTGAAGTCTGGGGAGGGGGCACATTTCAGTACATAGCAGTGTGGTTCAAGAGCCTAAGGACTTGTACATCAGCATGGAGCCAGGTGGGAAGCTGAGCTTGGAACTTCTGCATTTCCCATGGAGGGAATCCCTGGCTGCTGACCAGGGCGGTAAGACTGTGATAACACCACTGTAACAATACTTCCACAGTATTTTACAAAGTGCCGTCAACTACACAGCTACCCAGTCTTATTTAATTTTCCTAGCAAATCTATGAAGTGGGTCTTGTGCCCATTTTTCAGATAAGAAAAGTGAGCAGGAGAAGTGTCTGGCCCAGAGCCACATAGTCCGTTAGTGGTGAAACAAATCCCTCTGCTCCAACTCATGTTGCAGTGCTCAGATCTTCCCATTGAGGGGCTCACAGATTTCCTTTCCACTCCCAAGCTTTCCTTTTCAAGATGTATTTAGGAGGCTTTGGGAATTCTGTTACCTGTGACACGAAGCAGCTAGATCTGGTGCGTTGCAGATACACTAAAATTTACCTCCGGGGCTTCCCTGATGGCTCAGTGGTAAAGAATCTTCCTGCCAACACAGAAGACACAGGTTTGATCCCTGATCCAGGAAGATCCCGCATGCCGCAGAAGCAGCTCGGCCCATGCACCACATCTATTGAGCCTGTGCTTTAGAGTACAGGAGCTGCAACTGAGTGCCCTAGAGCCTGTGCTCTGCAATAAGAGAAACCACCACTGTGAGAAACCTGTGCACTGCAACTAGAGAGTAGCCCCTGCTCTCCACAATTAGAGAAGAGCCCACACAGCAATGAAGACCCAGCACAGCCAATAAATAAATTAAAAAAATTATTTTTGAAAAATTACCTCAGGCTTCCTTTGTGGCTCAGCTGGTAAAGAATCTACCTGCAATGTGGGAGACCCAGGTTCGATTCCTGGTTTGGGAAGATCCTTGGAGAAGGGAAAGGCTACCCACTCCTGAATTCTGGCCAGGAGAATTCCATGGACTGTATAGTCCATGGGGTTGCAAAGAGTTGGATATGACTGAGCAATTTTCACTTTCAAAAATTACATCACAAGCAAAAATTAGGTAAAGGCATTCCTAATGAACTTCAGTTCAGTTCAGTCACTCGGTTGTGTCTGACTCTTTGCGACCCTATGGACTGCAGCACACCAGGCTTTCCTGTCCATCACCAACTCCCAGATTTTACCCAAACTCATGTCCGTTGAGTCAGAGATGCCATCCAACCATCTCATCCTCTGTTGTCTCCTCCTTCTCCCGCCTTCAATCTTTCCTAGCATCAGGGTCTTTTCCAATGAGTCACTTCTTCGCATCAGGTGGCCAAAGTATTGGAGTTTCAGCTTCAACATCAGTCCTTCCAGTGAATACCCAGGACTGATCTCCTTTAGGAGGGACTGGTTGGATCTCCTTGCAGTCCAAGGGACTCTCAAGAGTCTTCTCCAACACCACAGTTCAAAAGCATCAATTCTTCAGTGCTCAGCTTTCTTTATAGTCCAACTCTCACATCCATACATGACCACTGGAAAAACCATAGCTTTGATTAGACGGAGCTCTGTTGCAAAGTAATGTCTCTGCTTTTTAATATGCTGTCTAGGTTTGTCATAACCTTTCTTCCAAGGAGCAAGCATCTTTTAATTTCATGGCTACAATCACCATCTGCAGTGATTTTGGAGCCCCCCAAAATAAAGTCTCTCACTGTTTCCATTGCTTCCCCATCTATTTGCCACGAAGTGATGGGACTGGATGCCATGATCTTAGTTTTCTGAATGTTGAGTTTTAAGCCACCTTTTTCACTCTCCTCTTTCACTTTCATCAAGAGACTCTCTAGTTCTTCTCCACTTTCTGTCATAAGGGTGGTGTCATCTGCATATCTGAGGTTATTGATATTTCTCCCGGCAATCTTGATGCTAGCTTGTGCTTCATCCAGCCCAGCGTTACTGACATAGTGAACAGAGAAAACTTCCCCTGAGTTTAGTCATCTAACAATTTGTATTTTGCTTTTAAAGTGCTGAAATTAAACCTGTCTTATTCTCTTGGTCAGTACAACAGGGTTTGGATTCCTGATTCTGAAGAAGTTTGGAAGTCTGCTGAAATAGCAAAGGACTATAGAGTTGGTGACAAAGTCTTGCAGCTCCTGCTGGAGGATGGAACGGTGAGGGTCCTTGGTCCTAGCTACCTTGATGTATAAAGGAGGAACCGTGGGGTGTGTACAGGAGGGACAGGCAGATGTTGCTGTGGGTGCAGCCCACGGGATGAGGGGGCAGCTGGTACTGTGGATCCAGCTGTGTTCTTATACCCCTCCCCACCCACCCTGCCCCCACCCCACACTACCTTAAGATATCAAGTGTCCTACATCAGCTGAGCCTCTCTCTGGAGTGAGAAGCAGTGGACAGGTCTGTGTCCTGCACTGCCTTTCTGGGGATTCCGCAATGTTGGGAGGATGCTAAAATAAAGATTTTATTTTGGTTTTATGAGTCCCAGCAGAGACTGGGTGAAGATGAGAAACTTGGAGAGGAAGTTATTTGAGTCATTGAGCTATAAAGACATCTTATTGGATCCATAGCTAGGCTGACCTTAGGTTTTTAGAATCAAGTCTCTGGGTGCAGAGCTGGACAAAGGATTTTCATGATCTATCTGGATGTGGGAATTAGTCTGGGGACTATCATGTGAATATTAAAGTGCTGAGATTTTCAAGGTATGGAGATGTCTCTTAGAGACAGAGCACGATATTGCCCATCAATCAGATGGTCCTGGATTTGGGGGTCATTTCCTGAGATTCTGGGAAGAGAGACAAACACAGCAGTTTAAAAAGGGCACGTGCTCTAGAATCAGACTATCTGGATTCAAGTTCTGCCACAGCCACTCACTAAGTCTGAGCCCGTGAGTCCTCGCCTTCGTTACATGTCAGCTGAAGTTAGCAGCAGCAGGACCTCACAGGACTGCTGGAGACCAGGTGAGGTCATGCTTGGGGGTGTGTGCAGATGCAGGGGACAAGGCCGAGATGCTGTTCTTTCCACTTAGCCTTTCCTTTCCCAGCAGATACTTCTGGAGAGCCTTAGTCATCTGATTAGGGATCAGATGGCTTTGGAGAGAAAAATCTCAGGGCGGCAGTTGCAGTGGCAGTGTGTTGCTTTCGTAACATGAGCAGGGCTTCAGGTAGCCACATTCCTGGCCCTGAACCAGCTGCCCGGACAGAGGGGGGGAGGGGGGAGGCAGGTAAGGTGACAGGCGGCCACACTGTGCTTTATTTAACCCATTGTCTATACCATGAAGGACAAAGCCTGCTTTGTGTAAGAAAATGTCGCCCCTGTCTCCAACAGTCAGTCTCATGTTCTTCACATTCACATTCCCCCTCCCCCAGAGACTGTTCTGTTCATCTTTCCCTGTTTCTTTTACACATAAAATGTACACGTGTGCACACACAGTGGCTCAACTGGAAAAGGAGGTTGTTGATTTAAAGCAGATAACAGAAAAACTCAGGAAAAGTAAAAAGTTATATATGAGTAGTACTTTTCTTTATCTTATTCTTGAAAGTGTGTAGGTTAAGAATAGCCTGCTTGGGGCAGGTCCGTAAACAAAGCTGCATTGATAACGAGCAGGCAGCTGCTCCGGGGACCTGTGCCCAGCTGTCCTGGAGTGCCCCGAGCTGCTCTCCTTATGGAAAATGGCCCAGCACATCAAACCCCCTGCCAGTGCTGACAGGAGGCATCGCAACACAGGCTTCAGAGTCAGCCAGACCCATGTTAACTGTGTGACCTTGGGGAAGGAGCTTAACCTCTCTGAATCTCTCTCTTTAACTCTTAGTTTGGGATGCCATGCCCTCCTTGGAGAGCAGTTTTGAGGATCAAGTGGAAACCAGTGCAGAGTACTTGGCCCAGGGGCTGCAGAGCGGGCTCCTGCTAAGGGGGCAGCTGGCTCTCCTTCTGCACTTTGTGCCTTCCTGGGAAGGTGGAAGGGAAGCAAACCTGCTGGGTGACTTTGCTCAAGTCACTTCCCCAAGCTGAGAAAGGAAAGCTCAGGAAGGTGGAACAGGTGGTAGAAAGGGCCGAGTGCTCTGACACCTACAAGACCCACAAGACCTTTATTCTGCTCAGGCAGTTACTTCCGGAATGCTCACTGGTTAAATCCCACAGAAGAGGGGCCATCCTGGGCCAGTTACTCAGTCCAGGGCTGAGGATGATACAAATAGGCAGCCCTGCAGCAGGAGACGTGTGCCCCTGGGAACACAGGCAGCTGCAGACAGCAGTCACCTGCACAGGGAGCTGCCCACAGAGAGGCACCCACATCGGCTCCTTTGGACACTCCTCACCACAAGAATGTCGACTTCCAACAGAGATCCAGCAACCTTAGAGCTTCGAGAGACCTTAGATCACGGAGTCATTTAGCAAAAGAATCTTATTTTGAAATGAAAATTTTCGTGGCACCCAGAGGCTGAATCACATACAAGTGGAGCCCCTGTGTCAGAAATTGGACAGGGTGCCCAGGTCCCTGGCCATATGGATTCCCTGTCACCCCTCATTGAGGGCTCTGTAGCTCTGAGGACCCCCAACCCGGTCCAGGTTGTCTTTTCACAGATGAGAGACGGGAGAGCCAGAGAGGTTGAGTGACACATTCTAGGGCATACAGTCAATACCTTGATTCCCTGGCTCCCGAAATTCAGATTATTTTCTCACTGCTATACATATATTTGTTTTCCAGAGTGCCAAAGAGGGGTAGATAGGAAAGAGGGCGGTGATTCAGCAGAAACACTCCAAATCTTTTACTTCCAGAGCTTTAATTTCATCTTTGTCCAAAGGAGCTGGATTATTCCGTTGATCCTGAATGTCTGCCTCCACTTCGGAATCCTGACATCCTTGTGGGTGAGAACGACCTCACAGCCCTCAGCTACCTCCACGAGCCTGCGGTGCTCCACAATCTCAGAATCCGTTTTGCAGAATCCAAACTCATTTACACCTATAGCGGTAAGGAAAACAATTCCAGGAGAGCAGGAATGACACTGAAATTTAATGTTTGCTGTCTACAGAATCCTGATTATGTTTTAGACTATGTTTACATTAGAAATGTCGACTTCTGTCAAAATGTGTAATCACACCTAAACATTTGCCCAGATTTCTATCTAAAAGGTACAGACATCTGAATGTAGAATATCTGTTATAAGGAACTATCTAGGTGGGAAGAGTCTTCAACAAAAACTAAGATTGGACTACCAAGAAAAATGTATGTGGGTAAAGCTTGTGTTTGAGTTTCTATTGGGTGTGATAAGCTTATTACTGGAGCAGTATTATCATTATGTTTACACTGAGGATGGTAAGAGCCTCTCAGTTTTAGGGCATTGCCATCTGCCATCATGTCTAACCTTAAGAGTGGCCTAGAAATGTCAGTGACGTCATCAGAGAACTGAGATTCAGAGCATAAAGTGACCTACCCAGAGTCACAGAGCAGGTTTAATGAGTAGCTGAGCTGAAAGTTTCTCTAAAGACCTGAAGAGGTGACATTACTACATCCAACATCTTTCCTCAGGAATCATCTTGGTGGCCATGAATCCTTACAAGCAGCTGCCGATATATGGAGATGCCATCATCCACGCCTACAGCGGGCAGAACATGGGCGACATGGACCCACACATATTTGCTGTGGCCGAAGAGGCATACAAGCAGATGGCCAGGTAGGGCTTCCTCTTCTTCTCCCAATGCTCCTGCATTTGCTGGGCCCTCACAGTGGCAGGGAGACAGCTGGCCCAGTCTCATTAAAAGTGACCCTCAGGGACTTCCCTGATGGTCCAGTGGTTAAGAATCTACCTTGCAATGCAGGGGATGTGGGTATGATCCCTGGTCTAGGAACTAGACATGTTGCAGAACAACTAAGCCCACTGCTACAACTAGGGAGTCCATGCACCACAAAGATCCTATATGCTGTTCCTAAGACCAACAGCTAAATAAATAAATATTTTTAAGTGACCATCAGACTGGAGGGGGTGCTTGGTGGAGCAGACTGACTTGTACCAAATAGCAAATGACTGTTAGATGTAGCTGACCTGTCTCCACCAAGTCTCCTGGTTTTACTCCTAGGTAGTCCCGTCGGTCCTATCAACCTGAGAATAATCAATGCTTTTCTTGCAGTGTGTTTGGTTGGAAGAAAATTGATTTATTCTCTACTATGAGATGTTTAGGCTTTTTTACCTGCCGAGTCAGAAAACTCTAATGATAAATGAGCACAGGTTTTAGCTGTAGGATATTTGAAGTTTTATGCTAATTTTGCCTCTTCTTTCTCATGTGGTATGTGAAGTTCTTATTTTGTTAGTACAGGACGAGACACTGTGCATACACTCCCACGCATCACCCTAAGTGCCCTCAAAAGGGCCCATGATGAGGATGCCCACGCAGTGGTCAGACCACTGAGATTTGAAGCCATCCACCCAAGGTCACTCAGCAAGAGAAAGGCAGAGCTGGGATTTTCCCTCAGATTTCCAGATTCCATGTGTAATTTCTTTTCCTCGTAACTATTCTGTTTTGTCTTCAGCATCCTGATCTGTAAAAGGATCTTTGTAGATCCTTACAGTTTGCAAAAGAACTTTTATAGACAGTGATCTTGTTTGAGTCTGGGAACACCTCTGTGAAGTCTTCTAAGCTGCCGTCAGTGACTTATTTCCAGATCAAGACTTGAGACACAGGACCTGAATCTGCTACTATTTACCGGACACAGCCCTGAGCTCCCTCAGCTTCAGGGTCCTCATCTGTGAACTAGATGCTCAGTGGCTTAAACAAGGTACAAATGCATGATTCTCTCATGCAGAAAAGTCTGATGGGCAGTTCAGGACTGGCATGTCACCTCTACCACTGGGTCATCAGAGACCCAGTACTTCCCAGCATCCTGATCCTTGGGACGGGACCCACATCCTCAGAGCCAAGCTAGTGCTCAGCCCTCTTCTCTCTTTTCTAGGCTACAGAGTGTTCCAGGGAAAGGGCGTGTCCCTCCTGGTTAAGGAGCCCTCCCAGAAGCCCTACAGAGCACTTCTGCTCATAGCTTATTGGTCAGGATCTATTCACATGACTGTGCCTAGCTGCAAGGGAGGCTGGGATATGTAGTCTTTTGTATGAGCAGCAACATGCCCACTAAGAACTGGAGCTTAGACCCTGAGAAGCATGGGGATGATGACTATTGGGTCTAGAATTATCAATTAATAACCAATCACCTGGGACACTTGAACCCCATGTCCTTAAGCTCAGCAGGTATTCTCCATGCTCCAGTCAGGCCATGAAAGACTCTGAGACTCCCTCTTCTTTGAAACACATCAGAGACTGGGAGACAGACCAGCTTTGCTCTTGAGGATACCAGCTAGTCCCGAACCTGCCATCCCTACTCAGGTGCTATGACAAATGATGTTAATTCTCCCCCTTTCCTCAGCCCTGGGGTAGCATGGAGACTCAGGAGCAGAGGGCAGCCACGCCTGGCAGTGCCAGGAAATAAAAGATCTTGAAGATCCCCCCAAAATTGCCAATTACCTTGGTTTCTGCTGCAGCAAGTTTCCTTTCAACCCTAAAACACTATGTTTCTAGGATTTACCTTGGCCCCTGCAGGTCTCCAGGGCACCTGCGAGATTAGAATCTGCGTGCCTCAGAGCATATAGGACTGCTCCTGGATGTCAACAGCATGAGCTCGTTGGAGCTTCAGAGCTCAGCCAGATTCAAGCTTGAAGAGCCAGGTTCCCCTGGAGGCCTGTCTAACTGCAATATAATAACTGAACGTAAAGCAGGTTCTTGTTAGACTTGTTGATACTACACTGGGAATCAGGAGAGCTGGCTTCAGTAACCCCAGAGTGTCATTCATGTCCTTAGCATCTTAACATCCTCTGTGGAACTAGGGACTCTCTCTCTAATGTCCTCTCCAGAGTTCCCAGGGAGGCTGTGTGTTCTGTGCATCACCGAGTCACTGTTATAGTCATCTGTAAAATGGATATACAGTATGTGGTTTAGGATTTTTATGAGGTTTAAATGAGAATCCTTGTAAATTATTCACCAAGAACCTGACACACAAGCAGTGCTAGGATGGCACTGTAATAAGGTTCTACCATCATCATCTTATGACGTGAAAAGTTTAGTGCTTTTTTTTAAGATCTCCATGTTATATAACAGAGTATGTTGGCTTGTGCAGCACACGTTTCCAGGCACATCTCAATTAATTGCTCTCAAATAATGTCTTAAAAATGCTTTTATATTTAAGTGAAAGGCGAAAGGAGGTAACACAGGCCTGAGACTGCTGTCCTTAGAGACTTACATGCAAGTTTGGCCCATGGTGAGCCTTTGGGAACTTGGATTTCAGGAGGGTTCATAGAATTTCCTAATTGCTGAGTAGCAATTATGAGTGACTCACTATACCTAAACTATTTGTGTGAACAAGGTGGTTCAGGCTGAACATCTGCTTTCCTTCTGGGCATCTGGAATTTTGGTATGTGATAGGAGAGGATACCTATGTGACCAACCCCCAATAAAAACCCTGGACACTGAGTCTCTATTGAGCTTCCTGGGTAAACAGTGTTTCCCATGTGTTGTCATAATTCACTGCTGGAGGAAATAAATGCATCCTGTGTGACCCCCCCTGGGAGAGGACTCTTGGAAGTTCACACCTGGCCTCCTCTGGACTCAGCCCATGCGCGATTTACCCTCGCTGATTTACTCTGTCTCCTTCTGGTGTAGTAAGTCTTAACCACAGTACAAATGTGTGCTGAGACCTGTGAGTCCTCCTAGTAGATCACTGGTCTGGGATTGGCCTTGGGAACGCTCAATACAGGGGACACAGCAGGAGGCAAAGTTGTGCGTTCAGCAGGATCACAGAGAAAAAGACTAGAAGGAAATTCACTGGCATGTTAAAAAAGTTACTTTAGCATGATAAAACCAAGTCCCTTCTGACTTACTGCATTTTTATCAGTGCGCATATATTGCCTTTTTTAATGGGAAGAAATGAACATTTTAAAAGAATTTTTAAAAAGTCCTTTTGTTTGCCCTAGAAACACTAAAAACCAGTCAATAATTGTAAGTGGGGAGTCGGGTGCTGGAAAGACAGTGTCTGCTCGCTACGCCATGAGGTACTTTGCCACCGTCAGCAAGTCCTGCAGTAATGCTCACGTGGAAGACAAGGTCCTAGCATCAAACCCCATAACTGAGGTGGGTGCGCTGTGGGATGGGGAGTGGGGGCAGAGGCGTATATGTGGAGACGTGCGCTGGTTCGTGTACATGGTGTGCCTTGCTTCATCACACTTTGCTTGAGCGTGCTTTACAGGTATTTCTTTTTGTTTTTTTTAAAAAATTAACTGAAGATTTATGGCAACTCTGCGTCAAGCAAGTCTTATCAGCTTATTTTTTCAAACAGCCTTTGCTTATTTTTTGTCTCTGTGTCATGTTTTGATAAACCTCACGGTGTTTCAAACCCTCCACCAGCAAAAAGATTATGGCTTGTTGAAGGGTCAGATGATGGTTAGCATTTTTTTTTTTTTAGCAAAAAAAAATTTTTAAGGTGTGTACATTATTTTTTAGATACAGTGCTATTTCACAGTTAATACACTATATAGTACAGTGCAAACATAACTTATCTGCACTGAGAAACCAGAAAATTCATGTGACTTTTATTGTGACATTTGCTTTATTGCAGTGGTCTGGAACCAAAGCCATAGTGTCTTCAAGGTATGCCTGTATGTGGTCCTTTAAAGACCAAAGAAGTAAGGGCAGGAAAGAGCCAGGAAGTCTGTTCCCCGGTGGGATTTGTAGGAGACTACAGCACGGATTGCTGCTTCCAAAGCTTCTTTGCTCTACCTGCTGGGCCAGAAGTTCTACCATCAGGATTTTAGGAGTCCCCTGTTTACATTTATATCCCAGGGGAAATTTCCTCAACCACAGACACAACTGGTACACTGAGACCAGCAGTGTTCTCTAGCCAACCAACACCAACTTTCATAAGCTGATTTTTAAACATTCAGGAATTTTTTTGCAAGTTATTTTTAAAGCCTTGGTAGCTTGAAATCAGTCATGGTGGAAATATTTACACCTTTCAAATTGGTAAATGTCACATATCCAGGCTCTTCCTCCTTCCTTCCCCAAGACTGACTCATTAGCACACCACTGGCTTGGGCAAACATATGGGTAAGGCCACCTATGATGGCACCAAGGAGTAAGGAGACAGCCCTCAAGGAAGAAAGAGCATCTCACAGCTCAGGGGAGAGGGAAATGAATCGATTTGGATTTATTTGGAAGCATAGCAGATAGTTAAGACTGTTAGATTCTTGGACCTTTTCTTTCTGTGCTCTCGAATCAAAATCCTCAATGAATATTTATCAGACCACCTATTTTGTTCAAGTCACTATGCCTGATAATACAGGAAGTAAGGAAAAGATTAAGGTCCAATCCCCAAGTTTTAAGACTCCTCTAACATAGCCAATTTTAAACTTAAATAAATAAATCACAACCCAAGATTGCAATAAAAAGGTTGTCAAGAAACACTATGCTGTTAAATCCCCACAGGATAATATTGTGTGGCTGTTTCTTTAGGGTTGGTCTCACCTGCAGTTATAAGCTCCATGAAGGCAGGACCATGTTTACTTGGTTTATCTTCACCTACCAAGCATGTGGACCATGGCAGGTGTTGAGTAAACATATGTTGTCTGAAAGTATAATGACCTGGACAGGAGTGCAGTATTTGTGCATAAGAGAGGTACTTCTGTATGGAGGGTGCCCAGGAAGGGAGAGGACAAGAAGAGAGAGAGAAGTCAAGAGCAGAAGTAAAAAGCAAAAATCATGCTCAATGTGGGAGGGATGGTAGAGGGCTGTTTTTTGGTTGGGTAAAAAGTTTGAGTAGGGAAGTGATAAGGGATAAGGACAAAAATAAAGGTTGGATGAAGGAAGTGGACTTTAAGCATCTCTAATAGTTTAGGCATAGATGAGTTGAGGCACTTTATATTGATACTATCTCATTTAATCCTCCCAATTCTGTAAGATGCATCCTTATATTACAGATAGAGAAACTGAGACTTGGAAAGATGCTTGCTAGCATCTCACAGATAGTAAAAATGAACCTGGGGCCATGAAACATCAGAACCCATGCTTTCCCTGATCCTGCTCAGTGTCTATCAGTAAAATTGAGGAGAGCCTTGAAGTAAGATTGAGGAGATCCTTCTGCCCCCAATCCCTCCCAGCATCAGGGTCTTGTCCAGTGAGTCAACTCTTTGCATGAGGTGGCCAAAGTATTGGAATTTCAGCTTCAACATCAGTCCTTCCAATGAATACCCAGGACTGATCTCCTTTAGGATGGACTGGTTGGATCTCCTTGCAATCCAAGGGACTCTCAAGACTCCTCTCCAACACCACAGTTCAAAAGCATCAATTTTTCGGCGCTCAGCTTTCTTCACAGTCCAACTCTCACATCCATACATGACTACTGGAAAAACCATAGCCTTGACTAGACGAACCTTTGTTGGCAAACTAATGTCTCTGCTTTTTAATATGCTGTCTAGGTTGGTCATAACTTTCCTTCCAAGGAGTAAGCGTCTTTTAATTTCATGGCTGCAGTCACCATCTGCAGTGATTTTGGAGCCTCAAAAAATAAAGTCAGCCACTGTTTCCCCATCTATTTCCCATGATGTGATGGGACCAGATGCCATGATCTTAGTTTTCTGAATGTTGAGCTTTAAGCCAACTTTTTCACTCTCCTCTTTCACTTTCATCAAGAGCATTGGAAAAGTCCCTGATGCTGGGAGGGATTGGGGGCAGGAGGAGAAGGGGACGACAGAGGATGAGATGGATGGATGGCATCACCGACTTGATGGACATGAATTTGGGTAAACTCTGGGAGGCCTGGAGTGCTGCAGTTCATGGGGTCGCAAAGAGTTGGACATGACTGAGTGACTGAACTGAACTGAACTGAAGGATATGTTTCATTCTCTGCAAGCCCCTGCCTTCCAGCCTCCCTCTCTAATCAGATCTTCCCCTAGCATACAGGATTGGATTTTACTATAACTGCTCCAAGAATGTGAATGCAAAAGTTTTTTAGTGTTGCTATGTTTTGTAGGCTGTTGGAAATGCCAAGACCACCCGCAATGACAACAGCAGTCGGTTTGGGAAATACACGGAAATTAGTTTTGATGAGAAAAATCAAATTATAGGAGCGAACATGAGAACTTACCTGCTGGAGAAATCCAGAGTTGTCTTTCAAGTAAGGATAAAAATATTAGTTAAATTTTCTTTTTCCTGACTTATTTATAGTATGGCTCACATTTATTTATTCATTAGACAACCTATGTTGTTTGGTGACTTGAAGTAGAATTTCCCTATCTTTCATTTGCAATGTGGATTATTTTTTTCTGTTTCTTAAAAGTGAAAATTGATGATAGGTACAGTATCAGAATTTCACAATCAAGGGAAAAGTTTATAAGTTTCAATTTTAGGCACTTTAAAAATTCTTAGCATTAAAGATCATTTGTCTTTCTAGAACACAAAAACTACTCAAAATAGACCAAGTTGTTACTTTTTTTGTATTAGGAAGAGAAGCGGATCAGAGTTAGTGAGGTGGGGTTTAAGAGAATGATTCTTCTGTCCATAAAATGGAGAAAATTATCTTCATTTTGACGCAGAAGGAGAGAAAGAATAAGCCTTGTATTGCAAGGAGTTTCTTTAAAATTTCAACTGGTAAAAATTACATTATTCCTGTTTCATAGAATGTTTTCATTTAATATCATTTTCTCTGAGGTGGTTATTTGGAAGGCGATCTTGGACCACCAGGTTGGGTCACAGCAAAAACACAGGTAGATGTCCGTATCCGTGAGATCAGATTAGCCATCTAAGACCCTCTTATGTAAAACCTCACATTTTCATTTGTAAAGGTCTGGTGTGATTTCAGGATTCCTCTTTATTTTACAGTCAGAAAATGAACGGAATTACCACATTTTCTATCAGCTTTGTGCATCCGCACAGCAGTCGGAATTTAAACATCTCAAATTAGGTATGTAACGCATGGTGTGTAGAAGAGTCTCTTTTTTGTGTAAGAATTTAAATTCTAGGTTAATCTCTTCTTCTTATAATAACATCACTTTAAAAAAGTATTCTGTCCAAAAACATAAGATCCTTCAGTTCCAGGAGTGGAATTGATGCATTTAACTAAGAAGATAGATTAGTTAGGGGCAGGTTGGTCCAGGAATCAGGTACCCTTCAACCCCAGGGTTCTTTTCAAAGCTCCAGAGCAATGGAGATCATCCAGCTAGAATCACCTGAAGGCTTCTGACCACTGGGACTTACTGATCTAAGTCTCAAATTATATCTGAATTTCCTTGGATGGTCATTTTTCTAAGGTATGACATATTTCCCTTTCTCCTGAGACAGAGTGTCTATATCATAATTTGAACGTTCTTGAAAATTCAAGATCATTATTAATTGTAATCATAATTAATGAGCCACTTTTCCTTTAGTGCAAACAGCCCAACTCCTATGGTACCTCAGCTGAACTGTCTTGGTCACCCAGGCTGAGCTGGTAGGTAGAATTGTCTAGTGTATTTGAGTTGAATGCACACTCTCTAATCCTGAAGAATTTGCTTGCACTTGTAGGATCTAAGTTTCTTCAGATGTTATATAATGATAGTATCCATGCCTTATCTGCCAAACAGAATGCAAATAGTGAACATGGAAGGGCTTTCTGAAGTGTCACTTACTATTCAAATTTAGGTGCACATCTGGTTATTATCTTGACCATGGTGATGTTTTTATAACAGTATACATATATCAAAACTCATCAAGTTTTCTACAGTTCATCATACATTCAATGAACCTCAGTAAAGCTATATGAAATTGTTAGGTGTGGAACAGAAACCATGTGCTCTGGAGTCAAGCCTGCATTTTACTTCTTGCTCTGCCACAGTCACTATTTGACTGTGAGTGGGCCATTTCACTTTTCTGAGCCTCAATGTCTGAGTCAGCAACGTAGAATTCTTAGGAGTCAGTGGAAAAACATTTTGAAGTGCTTAATACAGCACATTAAGTGTGAACTGCTCTTCTTGCTTCTGATAAACATGTATGTTCACCTTCTTGTGTCATAAACATCACTATCTTTTGATTTCAGGGAGTGCAGAAGAATTTAATTATACGCGAATGGGAGGCAGTACGGTCCTTGAGGGTGTGAATGACAGAGCCGACATGATAGAGACTCAGAAGACCTTCACACTGCTGGGTGAGTGAAAATATCCTATCCCAGGAATGGCCATCTTCTCTAAGAACACGGGGATGCCCAGCATGCATGTGTTCTGAAAACATCTAATCAATTCCAAGTTTAGGATGTTGCTGTTGTGTTAGTTGCTCAGTCGTGTCCTACTCTTTGCAACCGCATGGACTGTAGCCCACCAGGCTCCTCTGTCCATGGGATTCTCCAGGCAACTGGAGTGGGTTGCCATTCCCTTCTCCAGGGGATCTTCCCAACACAGGGATCAAACTCAGGTCGCTTGCTTTGCGGGTTGATTCTTTTACTGTCTGAGACACCAGGGAAGCCCAATTTTAGGATGAGTCAATCAAAAAACATATTTAGAGGGGAAAGGATCTAGACTGTGTGTTTCCCTTGACAGATCTAGAAATCAACTCCTTTGCACTCAGGCTCACTGGCTTGCTGTGAGAAGCATGAGCCATAAACCGTGTGGATGCTCATAAGCACTTCCAGGCTGACTACAAAGAAGACAGGTGAAAGGAGAGGTCTGAATCAGTTTAGAGGTGTGATATGGAGCCTACTCTGCCTTGACAGGTATCCTGATGATCATGGTAAAATAAGGGACACCTATATGGAGTTCACTATACACCAGGCACTATTCTAAACACTTTGTTACCTGTATTAATTAATTTAAACCTTATAACCACCTTATGAGGTAGATGCTTGTTTTTTTTTTTTTTTTTCTTTTTGCATTTACAATAGGAAAACTGAGGCATGGAGATAGTAAGTGATTTACCCAAGGTTTGGGTGGCTAGTAAAGAGCAGAACTGGAATTTATACTCAGGGTCTTTAGACATATCATTTGTATACAGAAAACCTGATCTTTAATTGCTAAGATGCTGACCCAGGTGAAGTAGGTACTCTTCAGTTTTTTCCCACCTTTCCTTTCCCACATGGACCTCAATTTTGGAAAAGATGACAAGTGATATTTATAAAAATAGTCATTCACTTTCCCATTTTGTGTTAGTCTCGACATACATGCAACACTGCCAGTGAAACCTTCTAATCAATGTGAGACTATAGACCATTTTTACATCTTACAGAAAATATTCATCTCTTATTAGCCCTAGCTGTTTTCATTGTTGTGGCTTAGTTGATGATATTTGAATGCAAAAAGCAAAGAACTTGAGGTTAAATATATCAGGGTAATAGGCAAGACGAGCACAGTTGTATAATTGAGAATGAACACAAGATGGTTTCCTTAGTACAATTTCCATCCAATTCTGCTTTTTCAAAATTGCTTTAGGATTCCCCTGGTGGTCCAGTGGTTAAGACTTTGCCTGCCAATGCAGAGAATATGGGTTCAATCCCTGGTTGGGGAATTAAGATCCCACTTTCCTCACAGCCAAAAAAACAAAATATAAAATGGAAGCAATATTGCAACAAATTCAATAAAGGCTTGCTCCTTACCCTTTGGGTCCTTACCCAAATTCAATAAAATGGTCCACATGGAAAAAAAAAATTCTTAAGTGACCACTTTAAGAAGGGCAATTTAGACTGTGTCTAATAATGTTATCCTGGCTTCCAGGGCTTCCCTGGTGGCTCATAAGGTAAAGCATCTGTCTGAATGCTGGAGACCTGGCTTCGATCCCTGGGTCAGGAAGATCCCTTGGAAAAGGCAATGGCAACCCACTCCAGTACTCTTGCCTGGAAAATCCTATGGACAGAGGAGCCTGGTGGGCTACAGTCCGTGGGGTCACAAAGAGTCGGACACGACTGAGCGACTTTAATAATGTGATAAGCAGTTTTGGTACTTATTAACATTTTCTTAAAATAATAATCGTGATTTCAATCTCTGTGTAACGTGCTCCATTGAGAGGCAGCATGAGGAAGGGACAGGCAGCCTAGCTCTGGCAGGGCTCCCAGGGGACCTGTCCTTCCTTCCCACCTCTGTAATGTGTTACCTCACAGTGAAATGATGCAGGCAAAAAGAAGAGGCTTTGCAATCAACTAAGCAAGAATTAAAAGCCAAGTTGGCAGGACTCTGGAGGTTACCCTCTCTAAGACTCAGTTTCTTAATCTGTAGAATGGCTGTATTCCTTACCCACAGGACACTCATGACAACTGGTAGGGAAAATGTACGCGGCACCAGGCTGAGCACACAGCAGATATTTGCTAAATGCTCCTGCCTGCTTTCTGTCTCTATGTACTATACCCTGTCGTCCAAGTCCTAACCATCCTTTGAGCAAAACCATCCTCCTCCAGGAAGCCCTCCCTAATTATTGGAAGTAACAGCAGCAAATTTTCCACTTTATCACATACATTAGAGCATTTTACAAATGTCCACGCCAGCAAGGCCAGGACTAACATGGGACAAGAGGCAACTGGGGCGCAGAGTTTAAGGAGTGCTTGCTCGCAGGATGGCATAAGTGCAGAGCTGGCCCTGGGGACCTTGCTTGTGTTACCATGACCCCAGCCCTGCACACCAGGCCTAGATGTTTTAGGCAAAGCCCCCAAATTTTGTGGGGAATAAGTATAGAAGTCCGCTGCCTCCAGTGGCTGATAAAGGAGATGGCTGTGCTGTGTGAAGGGGGCTGGGAAGAAAGGGGCAGAGCTGTTCTGCTTCACTCCTTTCTGGGATTTGTCTTAGAGAGTGACTGGTCATGGCTGGCAGGGCGACCATAGAATCTGTACCTGCTTACTTCCCACCAAGTCTTGTTATTTAAACACACTAGCCTGGTGACCTCCTCTCCTCTGATGGCTTGTGCTTGGCCATTAGACCTCACAGTTTAGCCCTTAATATCTATGCAATATCTATTGTCATGAATTTGCTCACGTTTTTTCCCATGCATCATAGAATAGGTCTGTGGCCTCATACGTGCATGAGTGCTAAGTCACTTCAGTCTTGTCCGACTCTTGCGACCCTATGAACTGTAGGTGGACTTCCAGGCTCTTCTGTTCTTGGGATTCTCCAGGCAAGAATACTGGAGTGGGTTGCCATTTCCTCCTCCAAGGTATCCTCCCCACCCAGAGATCGAACCCATGTCTCTTGTGTATCCTACATCGGCAGGCAGGTTCTTTACCACTAGCACCACCTGGCACAGGTCAGTTATTATCTCTGGGCATCAGTTTCCCCATCTGTACGCTGGGGCAGCAATGAAAATACTCAGTCATTTCAGTTATCTATTGCTGCACTCCAAATCTTGGTAGCTTAAAATGACTGTTTTTATAACATATGACATAATTTATCTGTTCCTCTATTACAAACATTCAGGTTATTACTGGATTATTGTCATTAAGATGAAACTTTAATGAACAATTAATTCCACTTAACAAATAACCATTAAAACTGAAAACAATCCAGCACTATTTTAAATGATCTTAACTATGAGTGCTTCTCTTTGAGAAAGTGACTTATGCCAGTGACTCTCAATACTGGAATATCAGGTCACCTGACACTTTTCTTTTAAATTCTAACATCTAGATATCACCCCAGACCTATTAAATCTGAATGAGAATATCTGCAAATAATGATATATCTGAAAGAGAAAAAATTATCATGCAGAAACTTCTCATTCTAATCTATGAACTATGTGAAAACAAGAAACATCACAAGGTGATGGGATTCATTTGAAGCACTATTATTTGTTCGAATGATTTTGTCCAATTTTGCCTTCCCAAGATTTTTTGTTCTACATAGAAAGTTCATGCCACTTTTTAATATTAAAAAGTTTTAACAAGAAAAAAATGTCTAACTCTGGGCTTCTTTCCATCAGGAATTTATGAACTAACATTCAATTTCTACCCTAGTCAATGGTTCTAACAAAACTTCTCATTTTAAAAAGATCAGGGACTTCCCTGGCGATCCAGTGCTTAAGACTTAGCCTTCCAATGCAAGGAGTGCAATTTCGATCCCTAGTCAGGGAGCTGATATCCACCTGCCTCGTGGCCAAAATAATAAAACATAAAACAGAAGCAGTATTGTAACAAATTCAATAAAGACTTTAAAATGGTCCACATTTTAAAAAATCTTTAAAAAAAAACTCCTTTAAAAAGTCAGATTTTTTTTGGCTACAAAATTTTATTTTCCAAAGTTCACTTAAACTGAACAAAAGAAAATCTTTATAGAGAAATATACAGTTCTTAATGTTTCTCCACATGCATACATTGGAGATGGCTATGAGTCCTCTAAGAATAAGAACTTTATCAATAAGCCAGATACAAAATAATAAATATTGTATGATTCCTCTTATATAAGGTACCAATAATAGGCAAATTCATAGAGACAGAAAATAGAAGAGAGGTTACCAAGAGCTAAGGAGAGGGAGGAATAGGGAATCATTCAATAATGACTACAGAATTTCTGTTTGGAATGATTTTCTTTAAAAATCCTGGAAATGGATGGTTGCACAATATTGTGAATGCAGTTTAACTGCATTGAATTAGACACTTTTAAATGGTAAAAAATATAAATAAGTAATATGATAATTTATCATTGTCTCTTGTGACTCTGGGCTGACTGGGCTCACCTGGGCACTTCTCGCGTGGGGACTCTTGTCTGGTGGTGGCAGGGGTTCAATCAGCTGAAGACTTCTGTCATATGTGCTGGGGTGACTGGAACTACTGGGGGCTGGGCAGGCTTTCTCTCTCTCCATGTGGCCTTCCTCACACATGCTGGCCTCAGGGTACATGGACTGCACATGAGGCTCTCTTCTCTCATGAGCCAATTCCAATAGGCTCAGGTAGACTCTGGGTCTTTTTATGAACCAGCCTCAGAAGCAGTGCAGCATCACTACTGCTCTGTGCTTATAATCAAAAGCAAGGCAGAGGATCAGCTCAGAGTCATGACCCTCAGGGAAGGAACCACAGAGGGTATGAACAATTGGAGGGTGATGCATTGTGGGGGGTCATCTTTGGAGCGTAGCCACCACAGTTGCTGTTAGGGATGTTGTGGGGATTAAGAGAGAATGTCTTAATTGATTTGTGAACTGTGGCATGCTCTGTCAGTGTGAGAGATCAGTTATGCATTTAATGAAAGCATGACCTCAATGCATGAATCACTAAAAAAAAGTCTTTGGCCAGAGGTTGGCAGATTGCAGCCTTTTTTTGTAAATAAACTTTTATTGGAACACAGAGACACTCTTTTAAGTATGATCTATGGCTGTTTTCATGCTATGATGCTAGAATTGAGTTCTTGTGACAGACTCTACAGCCTGCAAAGCCTAGTTAGAAAACATAGGTTGACCCTTGTCCCAGGTGATAGAGTGAGCATAGTTGATGGATTCCTTAGACTTTTATTGAAATTTGTGAAAGGACTTGTGGGTGGAGTCATGAGCCTAGCTTCAACCCCAGTGTATCTAAAACATGGACATCTCCTGAGGGGCCCTGACCAAAGAAGTTTGAGCAGTCTTTGGAGACCTGTTTTCTGCTGTAGAGTGGATTCACATATGGAACTCACTGTAACTTTGAGATTGCCATCATCCTGTGACCTCCACAGCCAATAATCTCATGCTAATGTGTCAAATTTCATGGTCTGTGAACCTTCCTTGTCCAACACAGTAACCACTAGCCACAGATGATTATCTATGTTAGTTAAAATGAGATAACTTTTAAAATTCAGTTTCTCAGTTGCACTAGGCATGTTTCAAGTGCTCATAACCATATGTAGCAAATAGCTGCCATGTAGTTCAGCACAGATAAAGAACATTTCATCCCCAAGGAAAGTTCTGCCCAACAGCACATCTCCAACAATGTGAATGCCTCATGTACATCACTTATCCCGTGGGTCGTGTCCTCTTGTTTGTGCCTCAGTGTTTTCTGTCTTAGATGTTGATTCCCTCATGGGCAGACTGCCCAATGTGAATCGTACATAGGCTTATAACACATTTGGGCAGACACCTTTCTTAAAATGTCATTGCTAAATAAGTACTTGATGTTGATTTGTCCATTGCCATGATTTGTTATGGAGACGGTTTGGAGACGGTTTGGGCAAGATTAGCAGTGAGGTCATCCAGCTCAGTACCCAGATCCACTTCACAGCACACCCAGTAAACAGACCTCTGGAGTCTGCTCACACTTCTTTGCCTGGTGTGGGTTTGTCAGGAAAGCATCACATTTAGACACCCTGGGGTGAACTAGGGCAGCTTTGTGACTCCATGGGTCTTTTCACACACTGCAGTGGTCGCTGGCACTAAACTACTTAGCCATGACACACACAGTGTGATTGTGACCTTGGCAAGTTCGCTAGGCTTTCTGTGCTTTAGTTTCCCCCTCTGTAAAATGGGAACAGTTCAGTTTAGTTCAGTCACTCAGTCATATCTGAGTCTTTGTGACCCCATGAACTGCAGCAGGCCAGGGTTCCCTGTCCATCACCAACTCCTGGAGCCTACTCAAACTCATGTCCATCATGCTGGTGATGCCATCCAACCATCTCATCCTCTGTCGTCCCCTTTTCCTCCTGCCTTCAATCTTTCCCAGCATCAGGGTCTTTTCCAATGAGTTGATTTTTCAATTCAGGTGGCCAAAGTATTGGAGTTTCAGCTTCAACAATCAGTCCTTCCAATGAATATTCAGGACCGATTTCCTTTAGGATGGACTGGTTGGATCTCCTTGCAGTCCAAGGGACTCTCAAGAGTCTTTTCCAACACCACAGTTCAAAAGCATCAATTCTTCAATGCTCAGCTTTCTTTATAATCCAACTCTCACATCCATACATGACTACTGGAAAAACCATGGCTCTGACTAGATAGACCTTTGTTGGCAAAGTAATGTCTCTGCTTTTTAATATGCTGTCTAGGTTGGTCATAACTTTTCTTCCAAGGAGCAAGTGTCTTTTATTTCATGGCTGCAGTTACCATTTGCAGTGATTTTGGAGCCTAAAAAATACTAGTACTTTATATAGTTGTAAGGATTAGTTGAGGTGACATGTGGAAAATACTCAGGATGGTGCCTGATGCAGAGTTTCATGCTCTTTCTCATCTGGCTCTGCTTCTGAGGGACTAAATTGGTTCTGTTATGCCCGATGTCCGAATCCCCGAGCGGGAAGAGAGAAGGCTTCCAAGGCAATGCAACTCGCAAAAAAGGGAAGTTTATTACTGACTCGAGCCAGGGCCTTCTGCCTCTGCCATCACAGTGGTGCAGGGTCAGAAAAGCCCTGAGCCCAAGCTGTTACACAAATTTATAAGATATGCATAATCAATTAGTAGCTGGCTTAAGCGGATTGGTTACATGTTTACAAAGCAATTCTATTGGTACAGACTTTCGCGAGCTTTTTCAAACCTGGGCTTTCGCGGGCTTTCTCAAACCTGGGCTTTCGCGGGCTTTTCAGCTTTCCCTTTGTCCCTTACTGGGCGCATACTGATTGGCTGGCTTCAGGTTACCTGATGGGGGTAGGGAATCTTACCATTTCGGGGAAAGCTAAAACTTAGGTCCAGGCTGCCTGTCATGGAATTAACCCTGGCAGCCTCACAGTTCTGGTACCCAATTCCAGTGTGTTGCTGGGGCGGGGGTCTCCCATCCCACGCTATTCCCTGGACACCAGCTGGGTATCCTGGAGTTCAGCTCAGTGCTGACATTGTCTACCTGGAGAAAGCATCAGCTCTCACAGGTTAAGGGCTCAGTCCCGCCTGACTGGACCCCGGCCCCTGCCCATGTCAGGTGACAGACCCCTGTCCAGGTTGTTACTGGTGCTCCCGACTGAAAGGCTGTAAACCAGAGGTTCCCTTAACCACCTCCTGGAATTCGACCAATTTGCTAAAGCAGCTCACAGAACTCAGGGAAACATATTTTACTTAGTACATCGCCAGTTTATCATGAAAGGATATAAAGCTCAAGAAAAGCCCGTTGGAACAGATATATAGGAGCAAGTATATGGGAAGGAGCAAAAGCTTCTGTGCTGAGAGTATCACTCTCCCCAGTCCCATGGGTTCACTCCGGGGCTCTCCAAACCTTGTCCTTTTGGGGTTTATGGAGACTTCAGTACATGTACACTGATTAAATCACTGGCTATTGGCAGTCAGTTCAACTTGCAGTGCCTCTCTGCTCCCCGAAGATTAAGGGGTGAACCTGAAAGTTCCCACTCTTCATCGCAGGATTGTTTCTCCTGGCAACCAGCCCCCATCCACACATGACCCAGGGGGCATTCCAAAATTGCCTCCTTACCGAAAGACATCTGAGTCTCTCTCACCTCTTAGGAAGTTCCCAGGTTTTTAGAAGTTCTGTGCCAGAAACTGTATGAAGGCCAATTTATACATTTCTTAATACAAATAACAATATCACAGGGACCTTAGCAGACCACAGGTTACCCCCTGAGGAAGCAGAATGGGGTGCATTTTGATCAAGAGCTTACTTCCTTTGTTCTTCTGCTCTCATTTAGTTCATCCTTTGATCTTTGCCTGACCATTAAGATCTCTGTCAGAAAGAAAACTCTGGAAACAGATCTTTCCTGGACCTCAGGTTCAAGGAACTTGACCACTATGTTTCTTGTTGAAACCCACCTCAAGCCATCAGTGCTTTTGCAAGGATTTTATCTCACTGAAGAGAATTACTTAACTGAGGTCTTAAGTTCTTTCTTTGAGTCATTAATTTGGAGTTGTTATTTCAGTCTTGTCAGTTCTGGAAGGCTTGGGCTTAGTCATGGATTATGCAGAGAGTGGGAGTGTCAGAGCAGATTCTCAAAGTTTGCATTTTTAGTTGCTTTTCCTTGTCACTTACCTGTCATTTATCATGGTGATGCCCTGGAGGTTATTTCTTTTAGAATTGGCTGTCATTCAAATAGAAATGTTAGCTTGAAATGGAGTGACTGCAACTGCCTGGACTCGGGTTGAACTGGAGGCATCTATGTAATTTTGCTTTGAAATCATATCTGACTTTAAAAAAATTATTTATTTTTAATTGAAGGATAACGGCTTTACAATATTGATTTGGTTTCTGCCATACATCATCAACATGAATCACCCATAGGTGTACATATGTCCCCTCCCTCCCACCTCCCACCCTTCCCCATACCTCTAGGTTGTTACAGAGCCCCAGTTTGAGTTCCCTGAGTCATATAGCAAATGAAATCATATGTGACTTTGATTTTGTGTGATCTTTGAAGGAGAGAAGACTCTCCAGGTTTTGAAATTCTTTTGGAACATGACCTGGCTGCTATTGAGATATTCCAGGTATCTTCAAGTCAGAAGCAGCGGTGATCACAATGGCTCTTTCTGGGCATTTAGGGCCTGCTGCTTTTTTGCTGAGGGAAGTGAGGGTCTCCTGTTGGCTGAAAAAAAAATGCACAACCTGAAAACTGAAAATTATGTTTTACTCAGTAGACAAAACTGAGGGCTTGAGCCCGGGATGCAGCCTCTCAGACAGCTCTGAGGGACTGCTCTGAAGAGGTAAGGGAGGACCCAGGATATATAGGAGTCTTCCAACAAAGACCAGGTAGTCAGAACATCAAAATATTACTGTTAGTTAAAGAAAACCAGGTATCTCAAATTAAGGAATTTAGCACTTTTTTATTATATATATGGGAAGATGCAAAAGTCTGGGCTCAGTGAAATCATTCCTTTGATATGCACCTTAGCTACCTAGGACCAGTATTCTGCTTTTCTGCATCCTGAGTCCCCTCAGGGTGCACTCCTGGGAGCAGTGTTAGTGGCTGAGAGCTTGATGGCCACAGCATCCATTGTTTGCTGATTTGGCAGGCAACTCTTTTCATTCACAAGTGATATTCCACCTATATTGGTCAGGGTCCCTTGCTGGGAACATGGGACACATTCAAATAAGATAAAAGGAGGAAAGTTTATTTACCAAGGGAGCAACTACAAGTTGCAAATTGTGTGGGGCTGAGAGGACTGCAAGGAGCAGTAGGGCCCTGGAAACAGCAGCTCTTTCTGTTTGGGCACAGGGGTGTCATTTGAGCCTGAAAGGAGGGTTCGGGAAAGTCAGCACCAGACCTGGAGTAGATACCTCCTGCACAGCCAGCCTGAGGCAACTGCAAGGAAAGAGATGGGGAGATGTACCTGTATCTTCTCCTCCTATTCTCTGATCTCCTGACAGAGTAGGCATTGGCCAGACCCAACCAGAGGGCATGAAAACCCATCACCTTGGTCCAAACAGGCCAGCCCCCTGGGGCAGATAGCAGGGTGCAGAGCTGGAGGGGCAAATGGAGTCCTTCCAGCACCCACCGTAGAAAGTATTTGGGGAACTTACAAACAAAAAAGAAAAAAAATACCAATAAAAAAAGCACAGCAGGGACTTCCCTGGCAGTCCAGTGGTTAAGAGTTGACCTTCCAAAGCAGAAGGTGCGAGTTTGGTTGGGAGCTAAGATCCCACATACCTTGCAGCCAAAAAAAAAAAAAAAAAAAAAAACTCAAAACATAAAATAGAAGCAATATTATAATAAATTCAATACAGACTTTTTAAAAATGGTCCACATTAAAAAAAAAAAAAAGGAAGCACAGCATACAGAATGAACGAGAGCCAATTCTCCCAGGAACCTAACATGAAATGGCTGCTCAGATATTAATTTCTGAGTTGAACTTCCTAGCAGCCACCACAGAGGGGAAGCCTGGTGGGTTGAACAGTTAACATTGTGTGTCTGCACACGTCAAACTAGAAAGACAAACTAGTGAGCCAGACTCTCCCTGGGGTCCACTCCCTGTACCCTGTCCCGTCCCTTGGCACTGATGGTATTAGAGGGTCCTGAAAGAATTCAGGTGCTTGTCTTACTAGTGATTATGCAAGAGAAGAAATGGAGTACTCCTAATTTGGGAAAAATTTTGTTTTCAGGTTTCAAGGAAGATTTTCAGATGGACGTTTTTAAGGTCCTGGCAGCCATCCTACATCTGGGCAATGTACAGATCACAGCGGTGGGCAACGAGAGATCAGTGATCAACGTAAGATATGTGTTTGTTTCCCCCATCCTGTGTTGGGAGGATCATCAGCAGAAGCTCTCAGGGTTACCCTGCTTTTGCATTTTAGCACCAGGCACACTGGACCTACTCAGGGGATCAGTTTAACAGGAACAGGGAAGATCGGGGTTTCCATGGGTGACCTTCAAAGAGTAAAGCTTTCTTCCCCTTGCAACAGCAGAGAAAGGGGAAATACATCCTTTGTGTGTTTTCCTTTTATTCAACAAATTTTTATTGAATGCCTGCTCTGTGCCAGACACTGTTGTAGGCTCTGGAGAAACATCAGTGAACAAAAGAAAATCAGAAGGCCTTCATGAAGCTTTTGATCAGGGGGAGAAAATGGAGGGGAGGAGACACAGTAAAAGTTATAGGCTCTGGCAGCTGGCAGTAACCATTAAAAATGAAAATAGGGGGTTTCCCTGGTGGCTCAGGGGTAAAGAATCCGCTTGCCAGTGCAGGAGACATGGGTTTGATCCCTGGTCAGGGAGGGTCCCACATGCTGCAGAACAGCTAAGCCCATGGACCACAACTGTTGAGTCTGTGCTCTAGAGTCCAGGAACCACAACTGCTGAGGCCGAGGACCACAGCTACTGAAGCCCACACACCTAGAGCCTGCGTTCCTCACCAAGAGAAGCCACCTCATTGAGAAGCCTGCATACCGCAACTAGAGAGCAGCCCCTACTCACCACAGCTAGAGAAAAGTCTACACAACAACAAAGACCGAGCACAGCTCAAAATAAAAATAAATATTATTTTTTAAAAAGAAGGAAAATAGGGACTTCTCTGGTAGTCCATTGGTTAAGTCTCCACACTTCTAATGCAGAGGGTGTGTGTTCAATCTCTGGTCAGAATATGACTTCCAAATGCCCTGGCTTTGAACTCTGTTCTGTGAAGTTTGTTGTGAAGGTAGCATTTTGGAGAAGGAGTTAAAATTGATAGACTAAAATTCCTTTGTCTATCAATCTTAGGAGACAAATCCCACACCAAAAAAATGTCAGATCTTTGTAGAACATAATTTTCATTCATTTGCATCAAGAACATGAAATATTGGGCAAATCTAATCTGAATGAAGCCATCTTATGTTTTAAAACTTGCTGCCCCTTTGCATTTCCCCCTATAGCTGGGTGTTTTTGTCTCAGAAGGTTTGGTTCCTGCTTAGAAGGAAGGAAACCAATAGCTCAGCCAAACCTCACAGTACTGACAGCTTTATGTTATTGTGATATTGATCAGGAGGGATGTGGGTGGGCAGCAGGGAGGTGGCAGGTCTTTTTAGGTTGTTAGAGCCACCATAACCTGATGCTTTTTAAATGCAATCATGTGATTTTTCCCCAATTGACTGAGATGCTATCTACAGATTAGCCCATCTGGGAAGTTTTCCCTGCCCAAGAGGAATGGTGGTGTGTAGTCACATGGGATTGCATCTCCTTGCCTAGTGACAGGGGCTCCTAGTTTTTGCTGCCTAAAGCAGGAGCAGACCTTTCCGCGTCTGCTGGCCAGTGGGGCAGCTCTCATGCCCAGGCTTGGGAGAGAAACAAGATTCACTTTGTACATCCAGAAGTCCCCCACCACAGCCCTCATGTTGGCTGGAAAACCACTTCAGTTCAGGGAGCCCACCACGTTCTCCCTGACAGCACCACTGAGGTCCCTCCTGGGCCAGACCCCACCCTGGGCAGACCCCAGCTACACAAAGAGAGACAGGGCAAGTGTAGGCTCTGACAGGTGGCCTGGGTGTGATTCAACAGGGCAGAGAGAGGCCTCAAGGCTGTGTCCACAAGCACAGGAGAGGGGGAAGGATTGTTTCTGTGACCTAAACATCACTACTGACATTCTTTGGCCAGAAGGAAAATCTGGGTAGGACACAGCCTGGGATCTCCTGGCATCACCACAGCAGTGCCCAGCTGAGGACCAGGTGTAGGCTCCGTGCCCCCAGGGGCCCTCCTGCTTCACTCCCAGCCCTGGCTCTGTGTTATGAGGCCTGATCGCGCATAGGTCGAGGGGCACAGCTGGGTGGGCCAGTGCCAGTTTAGATAGCCTGACGGGGCTGTGTCTTTCGTTTCTGAAGGAGGATGATGGTCACCTGGAGGTGTTCTGTGAGCTCCTGGGCCTGGAGAGTGGCAGAGTGGCTCAGTGGCTATGTAATCGCAAGATCGTCACAACCTCCGAGACAGTGGTGAAGCCCATGACCAGGCCCCAGGCAGTCAATGCCAGGGATGCACTGGCCAAAAAGATCTACGCTCACCTGTTTGACTTCATTGTGGAGAGAATTAACCAAGCCTTGCACTTTTCAGGCAAGCAGCACACTTTTATTGGTGTTTTGGACATTTATGGGTAAGATTCTCTTCCGTGAGCTTGTCTTTCCTCATTTAAATGTCAAATGCCTGTTATCTTTAGGTCATTTTAGTCTGGTGGTTTTGTGTTTCACATGGTCAGGAAGATGGTGTTCTCTGGTTTTGCATCTATGGATGTTAAGTACAGTCTCCTGGGCTACAATGTCTTTTATGTAGGGTGCATTAAAAAAATTCTACATCAATAATGGCCAACATGAAGAGCGCATGCCAACTACCATGCTGAGTGGTTTCCATGCACTTTTTAAATTCCTTAAACAACCTTTTAATTATCCCCATTTTACAGATAAAACAACCAAGGCTTAGGAGGACTCATTCACGGTTGCTCTGCTGGTGGGAGAACCGAGTTCCATAGGAGGATGGCACCCACCTCTGTTTTCCTGCAAAGGCCCCATGAGGTGTGGAACCCTGACATACCTCTCCCACTTCACAGGGTGATAATGACAGCCCCAGAGACCCTGCACCTGGCCACAAGCACAGGGCCAGAGGTAGGCTCAGACCCGAGCCTTTTACCAGCCAGGCCCCTCATGCCTACATCCTTGTCCATTCTTGGATCATAGGGGTCATGTGTTTGCCCCATTCTCCATGAATTCTAATACATTTGGTGGATCAAGTTACCACACTGGAGAGTTTTTTCTAGCTTCTTTTCTTTGCCCAGTCCTGGTTTTCTGGGTCAGATTCATCCTAAAGACACTTGAAGAATAGAATAGCCAGAGAGAGTGAGGGAGGGAGGCCTGGCCAGCATGGAGGCCAGTTCTGAGAGGAGTTAGCACTTGGGCTTTTGTTTGTTAGAGGCTGGCCTCAAGCGCCTAACCCCTTCCCCTCCCAGGGCCAACCCTGGTTTCTCAGAGGGAGAGGGGCAGATTGTCCCAGGGAAGGCATCACAGAATATTTCACCTGGATTGGGGAGTAGCCCTCCACACCCTAGAGAAAGCAACTCACCCTCCCCACTTCCCATATGGAGGGGTGAGCTGGCTCTGCTGGCTGGCTGCTACGTGCTGCGGGGTGAGGCAGGCAGAACTTCTACCCAAATATAGCAAAATAGCTTTTCCCATAGTTATTTCATATCAAACTCAGAGGTGTTACCTGTTTAACATGGTGATGGTTTGGTGGTTTGGTCACTAAATTGTGTTCAATTCTTGTGATCCCATGGACTATAGCCCACCAGGCTCCTCCATCCATGGGATTTTCCAGGCAAGAATACCGGGAGTGGGTTGCCGTCTGGGTTCTAAGTTAATACATGTGACTCCCAATTAATAGTATCTGTCAACAGTTATAAAACTCTTACATTGCTGGGTTAGTCTAGTAAATTATTTACTTTAAAAATAAGGATTTGAGCAGCCAGTAAGCATCTAAGTAGACTTTTAAATGGAAATAGTCCTTCTTAATAACAGTCTCTCTCATTGTGATGGAAATAAGTGATCGTTATATTTTTCTCTGTCCTTTTCTGTGTTTTTTTTTTTTTAATAGATAGCCCTTTATTTTTAAGAGTATATTATCTCATTCAGGAACACACATTCATGTGCCAGGAACTGTGTCAGGTGTGATGGGTGAACAGAACAGACATCTGGCCCCTGCCCTGTTGGGACTTAAATTTTAGTGGAGGAAGAGGCCATCAGAGATCGGAATGGTTCCTGGGAAAGGAATAAGTGGATGGATGTGTCACCAGTTAACCGGGCACCAGGAAGGGAAGGGGCAGCTGAGAGTGAGGAGCTGAGAATGAGTCAGGAGAACAGCAGGCAGGCGTCAGGCATCCACAAAGCTGACACACCATGGTAGTAAGGAATTTGAATTTTTGGCTAAGTGGGCAAACTTCAGACAGGAGGAACTGTAAATTTTTTAAAGAGCTTGTTAGAGTACATTTTAAATTTAAAATTTAGAATTAAACCCCTCTTTAAAAATTTTAAAAGTAACATGCTCACTTGTCACCCATGAATTCATTTCACCCCTCCGAAAAAGGAATGCCTCCTCTTTAAGTAAGAGTGTTGCTGTCTGGAGGGAATCCTTTCACGCCTTTCTCCAGTTTGCTCAGGGCTGGATTAGCCCTCATCCCTGCACACCTGCAGCTGCTGCGAGAGCTGAGCTCAGGGTGAGCTGGGAATAAGGCGGCCTGAAAGGGAAGTTACTCTGCACAAAGACAATTAAAGCCCAAGCTGTGAGCCTTGAGCGTCGTGGAGGCTTGTGGTTCCCTAGCCAGCCAGATGCTTATGTTCTCTGGATGCGGAGCTGGAAGGACTTGGGGCCAGGAGTCAGACCCCAGGGAGTAAGCACTGCACCACACCCACTGTGTGGCCTGGAGGGCGTCCCTTAACCTCAGTTTTTGTGTAAGATGGGGCCTCTCTCGTAGGGTTATCAAATGGAAGAAATTGTGAATGCATCTTTACAAACCATAAGGATTGTTCTGATGTGAACAGGAAAAGTAATGTCATTGATGTTTGGCATCCGGCCCCTGCCCTGGCAAGTCCTGCCTTTGGCCCTGGCTGTGGGCCGCAGGGCACAATGAGGCCCTTCTGCCTCCCCTCCAGGCCCAGCTGTGGCCTGTCTGCAGTGTCCAGGCCACCTGAAACCCTGGATCACCCAGGGTGCTAGTGAAATAGGGCTGTCAGGACTCTGGGTTCTCCTCCTGCTCCATGGACACTCTGGGACCTTAACCTCCCCAGAAATTCTACACTGAACCCAATGGGCTCAGTCAAGTGAGACTCCCCGGGGACCTGTGGTTGGCGCCGGCAGGAATCTCTCAGGATTAGAGCGATTAAGAACTAAGGCTTGAGAGTCCCCACGAGCTGGGGTCAGATTTCGCGTGTCTGGCACCGCTCTGTGATGGTCACCCTCTCCTCTGACTGCCACGTGTAACAGTGGGGTCAGGGCAGCCCTTCACCTAGGGTGGTGTTAGGGTTAGGTGTGGTGAAGGGCATCAGCGCCAGCACCTAAAGCGCTCGGATTCCTCCTGGCAGGAACGCTCCTCTGCCCAGGTGGTGGATCAGGTGCCCCAGTTCTGTTCAGCCTGCATCGTGTTTTACAGAGTGGGGTAATTCACATAAAAGTCCAGGTTTCTGGATTCTTTTGAGAGCCAGGTGACCAGACATCCTGATCTGATTAATCCCTGGCCACACCTGGCTCGAGCTGAGCAGCAGCCATCCCGTAGGGCAGACCTGGTTCTCACGGGTCCCACACAGCTCCAGCCGCTCTTCATGGTGTCACCTCCCGGCCTTCTCAGCTCCTGGGTCTGCAACTCCAGAGGCAGCCTTTGGAAGTCTGAAGACAGAGGTGGGGCCGTGTCTTCCTTGGGCCTGAAGGGGTCTGCTGGGCTGTGACTTGCTCTTGAGGACTGTGAAGGTGCCCCTCTGGGAGGCAAAACTGTGCTGCCTCTGCCTTCAGCAAGGAGTGGGGCACAGGAGACCGTGTTGCTTTTTTCACTGGGAGCAGAAGTGTTACAGTCAGGTGGACTCATAGTTAAGTCTGACAGGGACTGTGTGACCCCAGACAAATTTTTGAACTTCTCAGTCTTATTTCCTCATCTAGAACTGAGGATAATAAGGCTGATGTCAGTGTTGTGCAGATTATGTGATATGCCATAATGTGCACATGTCTATTCTAGTGCCTGCCTCAAGTGGGTGTTTTGTACATACCAGATTCCTTCCTGGGGCAGCCTGGAAAAATGTGACTTGTAAGCTGACTGCTAGAATGGTTAAAACAAGAATTGGTTAAAACAAGAATTGAGGCATGTTTAGAACTCACAGAAAATATAAAAAAGTTACACTGTTAAAGTTGTGAAAAATACTGACTTATAAACAAATGTGTATGTCCTTCAAGTTATGTCTTAACTAGTTTAAACTGTATTTCAGTTTTGAAACCTTTGATGTGAACAGCTTTGAACAGTTTTGCATCAATTATGCTAATGAAAAGCTGCAACAGCAGTTTAACCTGGTAGGTGACTTTTTTGCCTTCTTGAAACTAGCTCTCAGGTGTGTGTGTGTATACAGGAAGAGAGGCTGACTGGCTCTTAACCTCCTCAAATCTTACTGGCTTTTAGCCTCATCAAAGTAAGTGTGTGTGTGTGTACAGGAAGAGAGGCTGACTGGCTCTTAACCTCTTCAAATCTTACCAGCGTTGAGTCCCATGCTGGGTCACTGCACCATCTTGTGGCTGTTTCTTGAAACTGCACCTTCCCATCCTATTTCATTTTTGTGGAGGCACCTGCCAATGTTTGTTTCAGTTCATCACTTGCCATTCTTGGATACAGACCCCTTCCAGCCCGACCAAGTCACTTAGTTTCCTGCAGGCTCCAGTCCTTGTGAGCCTCGGTATCTGCACCTACTCTCTGCCACAACCCACCGGCCCCTGTCCTTTCCCATCCCTTCCTCTTCACCTGGAGAACTCCGGCTTGTCTTTTGAAATTCAGCTTCTCCCACACAACTCATGAGGAAAAGATAGTGACATCATAGAGAGCATGAGCTTTTGCTCAAACTGAAGTGGATTTGAGTTTCAGATCTACCACCTCCTTCCCCTGGGGCGTTGGGTTTTCTGAGCCTCAGTTTTCTCATTTTGAAAATGGATCAGTTGTATTTTCCTAGTATTCTTGTGAGGAGAACTCTTAATATTGAATCATATTGAGTAAATGCTTCTTTGCTTTCTTATTCCTTGCTCCAGAGTTAATTCATGTATAAGCATTAAGTTTCACCCCACATTTGTATTCTGTTATCATTCTCATGGATTCCCTGGGAGTTTAGCATTTAAAACTGAAACTAAGATTTATTCCAAGTGAATATGCAGCATAACTCACCTGAAGTCAAACAGTACATATGGATCCTGCCCCCCTCCCGACTCCAGGGCCACCTTGCTTCCCAACACACACATTCACTGCAACCTTAGAATGATACATATGTGAGACACTCTGAAAGTAGCACATCAGAGGCTGAAATTCCATTCTTTTCTTTTTTTATTCTGCCTTCCTCCTCTTCCACTTCATCCTCCTTATTTTTCCCCCTTTGACGTTGTTAGAGTCATCTATCAATGTGCAGATCCTCCTGGGAGGGGTAATGACTTAAAATATAAGTATAAGCCCTAGCGAGTCTTCTCCTGACTCCTGTCCCATAAATCTGGCCTCTGCTGAACCCCTGCATCTGAGTAGCCTCTGGGAGCTAAGCCGTGACAAAGTGAGCCTGCCACCTTCCTCTCTTGGCCTCTGTGCTGACTGTGCTCCCTTCTGTGGTTAAAGCACCACCCCTGACCCAGTGTCCTGAGCCTTGCGTTCACCCAGCCTCTTTGCTCTTACTTCCCTTCCTTGCACAGTGTCCGGCCTCTGCGGAACCCTGGGCTGAGTCCTGACTGGGCCCTCCCCTCCAGCTCTGGCCTCTTCAAAGCCATTCCCACCCCCAAACCGGGTTACCTTTCCAGAACCTAAGTCTTGTCATGAACTCCATGGGTCTTCACTGCCCCCAGGAAAAGGCCACAGAACTGAGATTCCCTGGGGGTTCACCAAGAATCTGGTCTGGCATGATTTCCCCTCTGCCGTCCTTGGCAGCCCCATCCATCACTCCAGCCATTACCGTTGTGCGCGCTCTCTCTCTGTCTCGCTCTCTCTCTGTCTCTCTCTCTCTCTGTCTCTCTCTCTCTGTCTCACTCTCTCTCTGTCTCTCTCTCTCTGTCTCTCTCTCTCTCTGTCTCTCTCTCTCTCTCGCTTGTGTGGGCACTGCTCGGTTCCCAGCCACCTGTTGGGCTTCATGCAGTCTGCTCTGGGATTCTCCCATGGGAGCCTTTCTCCTCACAGCCCCTCCCCCTTCTGCCACCTGCAGCCAGGATGAGCCTGAGCCAGCCCGCTGGGCAGCCTTCCCTGTGCCCCTGTGGCTCAAACAAGTAATGCACAAAGCTCTTCAAGTTGTTAGTCTCGGGGGTGGGCTTGCTCTTAACCCAGTCAGAGAGACTGGGTCCATGTTTGACAGCAGCAGTGGCTGAGCAGGAAGAGGCTCCAGGGCCACCTTGAGTGCCAAAGGTGGCAGGCTGGCCCAGAGTTTACACCCCAGGATGTGGGGACCCACTCAGCCTGGGCAGGAAGAGGACAACTAGACCCACGTTAGGACCTCACCAGCATTGATTGTGGGTAAGGGGAGTGACATGTACCTCGGACGCTTCCATAAACATTACAAATCAAGTCATGTGCCTACATTTTCCAAAAGTTTATCTCCTGTTCTTCAGAAGCACATCCTAATACTCTCTTTTACTTTCTATATTAACATCTGGATTTCCAGCATGTTTTTAAACTTGAACAAGAAGAATATATGAAGGAAGACATTCCTTGGACTCTGATAGATTTTTATGACAACCAACCAGTCATTGACCTGATTGAAGCAAAAATGGGCATTTTGGAGTTACTGGATGAAGAATGCTTGGTAACTTTTAAAAATAATTTTCTTTAACTTCAGATCTATAATAGATGAGCCTATTTTAAAATCTACATGTAAATTCCTGATTGATCAATTACCAGTTGATTGGCTGTTAATTCTGGGACAGCAATTCATAGCAGGAACCCCAGGAGGCCGGGTAAACCTCCTACCCTCAGCATGTATAGCCCACCCATGGGTAACATGCATGATCTCTTAGGTCATGTCTAACAGGGAGGAGCCCTTTGAAGCTGTCTCTGGGTGTGTATATAGAGTAGACATGGAAACAGCAAGTGACCACACTCCAGTTGTTAATGACTAACAGGAATTGAGTTTTCTCTTACTTCCTGATTCCATGAGTCACCCACTGGGAGGTGCAGCTGAAAAATCAACATCATACAATTGAGAAAAGAGTCTCTAGGAATTTTCCTATTGTTATTACCCTCTGGGAGGAACAACTTTATAGTGAGTCAGCCTAGCAGTGACCTTCATGGGGCCATAGGAAAAAATAATCCCTAGGACAGTATTTGGTCTCTTTTGATTTGAAATTGATACTTTAATGTTTAAACACACACATCTTATTTTTTTTCCCAAAGATTTATCACCCCCTTCCATGATTATAATGTTGACGACATACTGGTACTTTCTCCCTATAATTCTGAATTCCATGGTTCTTCTCACAAACCATCCTTTCTGATGCCACCTATGTTTTAGTCCCTGCAGTGATGTAAGATTAAAAGGCAGGCACCAAGGCCAAACATTCTGGAATGATCTACTGGGGGCAGGGTGCAGAGGCCAATGTGGGCTCTAGGAATATTTGTACCAAATCTACATAGCTTCCCTGGTGGCTCAGATGGTAAAGAATCTGCCTGCAACATAGGAGACCTGTGTTGCATCCCTGGGTTGGGAAGATCCCCTGGAGGAGAAAATGACTGCCCACTCCAGTATTCTTGCCTGGAGAATCCCATGGACAGAGGGGCCTGGCGGGTGACAGTCCATAATATCGCAAACAGTCGGATTCAGCTGAGTGACTGACACTGCAGAGATGGTCCCTAGGTGACCAGTGTCACAGAGAAGCTTGCAGGTGTCATTTGGACACTATAGAGTATTAGATTCACAGAGTTCAGGCTGAATATAGCTGGTGATAGCTTCAAAATCACCAGTATCAAGAACAAGTTCTGCAACTAGCTTAGTGTAAGTAGTTAAGACCTTAGTTCAAGGAGGGAGTTATTAACTAGGCAGTAAAACAAAAGAAAAACTCTTCCTGAGGCAGGAGACGGGGAGGACTACATTTGGGTGCCAACCTTTCTCCATTCAACCAAGAATAAAAATTGTTTTCACTAATGGAATTTGTTTGCCTTGGAAACGAACAGAGGTCATTCTGTCGTTTTTGAGATTGCATCCAACTACTGCATTTCGGACTCTTTTGTTGACTATGATGGCTACTCCATTTCTTCTAAGGGATTCCTGCCCACAGTAGTAGATATAATGGTCATCTGATTGCCGGGAGAAATATAAATAACCTCAGATATGCAATGACACCACCCTCATGGCAGAGAGTGAAGAGGAACTGAAAAGCCTCTTGATGAAAGTGAAAGAGGAGAGTGAAAAAGTTGGCTTAAAGCTTAACATTCAGAAAACTAAGATCATGGTATCTGGTCCCATCACCTCATGGAAAATAGATGGGGAGACAGTAGAAACAGTGTCAGACTTTATTTTTTGGGGCTCCAAAATCACTGCGGATGGTGACTGCAGCTGTGAAATTAAAAGACGCTTACTCCTTAGAAGGAGAGTTATGACCAATCTAGATAGCATGTTAAAAAGCAGAGACATTACTTTGCCAACAAAGGTCCGTCTGGTCAAAGCTATGGTTTTTCCAGTAGTCATGTATGGATGTGAGAGTTGGACTGTGAAGAAAGCCTGAGTGCCGAAAAATTGATGCTTTTGAACTACGGTGTCAGAGAAGACTCTTGAGAGTCCCTTGGACTGCAAGGAGATTCAACCAGTCCATCCTAAAGGAGATCAGTCCTGGGTGTTCATTGGAAGGACTGATGCTGAAGCTGAAACTTCAATACTTTGGCCACCTGGTGCGAAGAATTAACTCATTGGAAAAGACCCTGATGCTGGGAGGGATTGGGGGCAGGAGGAGAAGGGGATGACAGAGGATGAGATGGCTGGATGGCACCACCGACTCGATGGGCATGAGTTTGAGTAAACTCCAGGAGTTGGTGATAGACAGGGAGACCTGACGTGCTGCAGTCCATGGGGTCGCAAAGAGTTGGACACGACTGAGTGACTGAACTGAACTGAATGGAATTTGTGCTACTTTTTGCTGAATCTTTGGACTACTTTGGGACAAAATATTAAAATACTGCCAGTTCTGCAGAAATAAAATCTTTCATCCTTATATCATTATATAAGGATGTTTCCTTTTCATTGATAACATCTTGTTCTTCTAAAAGAGCATTGATAAAATGTCTATTGAAATATCACTCTAAAGAATAAGAGCAAAGACAGACTCATGCCTCTGTTGCTGTTGAAAAAGGATCCTCCCATGTCGAGCAGTCAAGTGCAGCTCTTCTTGGTTTCTTAGAATTAGCACTTTTGCTCCCCTTGGTTAATCTTTTGTCTCTAGTTGTCTTACTTGCTATTTGATTTGCTTTTCTCTTCCAGTTACCACATGGGACTGATGAAAACTGGCTTCAAAAGCTGTATAATAATTTTGTCAACAAAAACTCTTTGTTTGAAAAACCCAGAATGTCAAACACCTCCTTTATCATCCAGCACTTTGCAGATAAGGTACAGTGAGCGTCTGGAGCAGAGCTGTCTGCCCGCAACTGTCTAGCTGTCCCCTGGGGGGAGCAGGCAGGCCAGGGGCTTTTCTGGTCAGAACTGTCACACTTAGTGTACAGCTGTGATGAAGAATACTTGTGTGTATGCAAGTGTGTGTGTGTGTGTGTGTGTGAGTGACAGTTCTCAATTTGGCTTTATCACATAATATATGAATTTCAATTATACTTTTTTAAAGATAAACGTATTGCCAGTGGGCCTTATTTCTGATTTGGGGCTTATTATAAGTTTGTTAACTGTTTATTAGTTTATTTTCTCTATGAAATTGTTATAATTAAGACTGGATAGGGACCTCCCTGGTGGTCCAGTGGCTAAAACTCCATGCTCCCAATGCAGGGGCCTGGGTTCAGACCCTGGTCAGGGAACTAGATCTCACATGCCACAAATAAGAGTTTGTGTGCCACAACTAAGACCCAACACAGCCAAGATAAATTAACTTTTTTAAAAAGACAGAGTAGTTGTTTCCTACATTGAAAGCTATGTCTTTTTTTGACCTTTTGCTTTTTTATTGTCATAATTTGTTTATTACTTTGGTAACAGAGATTGACTCAAGATGATGGGTTTTCTAGGTGATCTTTGTTTTGTTTGTATGTCTCCAATTTCTTATGGAAAAATGTTAATTTCAAAAATTATTTTAAAAAATCAAATTACAGAAAGTTTAGAAAATGAAAGGATAAGAAGACAATTCACCATAACCACCTGCCCTAAACATGCTTTCTCATCTTACTTTCCTTCCTTAATAAAACTGCTGCTCTCTGCTTTATTACCCAGTTGGGTGTTACTCCTGTGGCCTGGCCAGCACCTTGGGATCATGGGGACAGCCTGGGCTTGTGTGTCCTAGCCGCTAATGCTGTGGGTTAGTCTGCTGGTCATGCCTGGGTACCCACAGGGGCAGCAGAGGGGACAGCCAACTGCTCAGCTCTAATAACCTGTGTGGGTGAGAGAAGCTCTGTTAAACATGATCGCCTTTTAGTGCTTGCTTCCAAGTTTTTCACATAGGCTCCTGAAGAGATGCACATGAAATGAGTGTTGATGTATCAAGTTATATTTTCTAGTTGTCCTTTATATTTTCACAGTTGTGATCCCAAGTAAAAAAAAAAGAAGGCATCAGACTTCCTTTAAAGCACATATATGGGATTTACTTCAAGAGACCTTGTCTATAGTACATGGTTTCTCTACATTTAATTCTTGTCATTTGGTACTTCTAAGAGGATCCTCTTAAGAGAGCTAACAATGCTGCATTTTGTGTGGACTGTGGATTGGAGGGAAGAAACCACACATGCCATAGCATTAGCTTACATTCTCAATTTAACTAGCCAGGAAAATAAAATTGTCTTCAGAGCAAGGCAGCTGTGCTTAGATACAGTAAATCAGCTCACTTTGCCGTGGTCCTCAGAGCCCCGGCAGAGACACTCAGCTGCCTGTGACACTGTCCCTGCAGACAGTCTACTGGGAAAGCTCTCTATTTATTACACCTTTGCTTGTTTATCTAATGGGTCACACACCAGCCTGGAAGAACTTACACAACAGTCCTCGTGCTTGATTCACAAGGGTGTGTTTACAGACAGCCAGCGTTCCTGGTTCCTAACCCAAACTGTGCACCAGTAAGGATACTTTCCTACCCGTGGGGCAAAGCAGCATCCTTGTCAGGGATCCCTGAACACCCTCTCTGCATCCACATTCCAGCACCCCAAGAGCCTATTTGTTCACAATTTAAAAAAAAATTTTTTTATTTATGAAGAATATCACATTTTAAAATATGCAATCCAGAGATTTGACTATTATAAATAGTGCTGCAATGAACCACAGGGGTGCAAATATCTTTTTGAATTAGTGTTTTGGTTTTCTTGACATACACACACACACACACACACACACACAGGGGTGCAAATATCTTTTTGAATTAGTGTTTTGGTTTTCTTGACACACACACACACACACACATTAGTGTTTTGGTTTTCTTGACATACACACACACACACACACACACACACACACACATACATTAGTGTTTTGGTTTTCTTGACACACACACACACACACACACACACACACACACACACACACACACACACACACACACACACACACACACACACACACACACACACACACACACACACACACACACACACACACACACACACACACACACACACCCCCCCCAGGAGTGGAATTGCTGGATCAAATGGTAATTCTATTTTTAATTTTTTGAATAAACTCCACACTGTTTTCCATAGTGGCTGCACCAATCTGCATTCCCACTGACAGTACACGAGTCATTAGTGTTTTGGTTTTCTTGACACACACACACACACACACACACACACACACACACACACACACACACACACACACACACCCCCCAGGAGTGGAATTGCTGGATCAAATGGTAATTCTATTTTTAATTTTTTGAATAAACTCCACACTGTTTTCCATAGTGGCTGCACCAATCTGCATTCCCACTGACAGTACACGAGTCATTAGTGTTTTGGTTTTCTTGACACACACACACACACACACACACACACACACACACACACACACCCCAGGAGTGGAATTGCTGGATCAAATGGTAATTCTATTTTTAATTTTTTGAATAAACTCCACACTGTTTTCCATAGTGGCTGCACCAATCTGCATTCCCACTGACAGTACACGAGTCATTAGTGTTTTGGTTTTCTTGACACACACACACACACACACACACACACACACACACACACACACACACACACACACACACACACACACACACACACACACACACACACACACACACACACACACACACACACACACACACACACACACACACACACACACACACCCCCCCCCCCCCCCAGGAGTGGAATTGCTGGATCAAATGGTAATTCTATTTTTAATTTTTTGAATAAACTCCACACTGTTTTCCATAGTGGCTGCACCAATCTGCATTCCCCCTGACAGTACACGAGTGTTCTCTTTTCCCCACATCCTTACCAACACTTGTTGTTTGTTGTCTTTTCGATGATAGCTATTCTGACAGGTGTGAGGTTTATCTCACTGTGACTTTGATTTGCATTTCCCCAGTGATTAGTAGCACTGAGTATATTTTCATGTGCCTGGTGACCATCTGTTTGTCTTCTTTGGAAAAATATCTATTCAGATTCTCTGCTCATTTTTTAAATAGGATTCTTTTTTTGTAGTTGAGTTGTATAAGTTCTTATATTTTGGATGTTAATCCCTTATCAGATATATCATTTGCAAATAACTTCTCCATTCAGTAGGTAGCCTTTTTGTTTTGTTGATAGTTTCCTTTGCTGTGTAAAAACTCCTTAGTTTGGTGTAGCCTGATTTATTTTTGCTTTTGTTTCCCTGGTCTGAGGAAACATATCCCCCAAAGTATTACTAAGACCAATATCAAAGAGCATGCTACCTGTGTTCTGTTTTACAAGTTTAATGTTTTCAGGTCTTACATTTAAATTTTAATCCATTTTGAATTTATTTTTGTGCATGATGTGGGAGTAGTCCAGTTTGATTCTTTTACATGTAGCTGTCCAGTTTCCCCAACACCGCTTATTGAAGAGGCTGTCTTTTCCCCACCATATGCTCTCTTGCCTCCTTTGTCATAGATTAACTGCCCATACAAGTGTGGGTTCATTTCTGGGCTCTCTACTCTGTTATGTTGATTTCTGTGTCTGTCTTTATGCCAGTGCCATACTGTTTTGATGACTGTAGCTTTGTCACTAACTAGAGATTTGAATATTTAAGGAGCCACTCTGGCTTATGAATCATAAAGGGCTTCATGGAGGGTTTTTCTAAACCAAACTCTAACCCACTCTAAATCTGACTCTAAGGGTTTTGTGCCTTGGAAAGCTGTGTGGTCAGCTGGTCAGTTTTTCTTTTCTTTCTACCACATTAATGCTGATTCAGGAAGACATTTCTGTTTGAACTCAAAGGATACCACTGAGCTTTTCTCCTCCTCCTGGTGAGTTCAAAGGCAAAGAGAACCCTAAGTGAGGTCTTCTTTAATTAATTGCACATATAACAGGTAACAGTCACCTGTGGCCAGTGGGAACTAACAGGTGAGTGTAGGTGAGTGTAGAGTGGCCAGTGAGAAGTCCAGGCAGTGGGAGAATATGGTGCTTTCCATCAGATGACACAGCTCCAGCTTTCTAAGCTTTCTATAATATAATAAGGTTGCTGAGACAAACAGAAACTGAATCTCTTTTTAAAACACTGCTTTTATAGCCCCTTCATTAATCTGTCTTTTCAAAAAAAGAAACTTGTGGTACTTAGATGCTGTCAGCTTTTGCCTCTTTGGAAATAACTCCTTTGTTTGCATAGGTAGAGTATAAATGTGAAGGTTTCCTTGAGAAGAACAGAGATACCGTCTATGACATGCTGGTTGAAATCCTGAGAGCAAGCAAGGTTTGTAAAGTCCTAAAAGGTAGTTAATTTATTCATTGTGTACTTGACATGGACCTAGGTGTGTATCAAGAGAAAGAAACATGTACATGTTATCTGTCTTATAACAACAAATTGTAGCTTCCACATGCAAAAAGTCATCCTCATTAGTATAGTGATGAGTATTTCATTTTGTTTTGTTTTTATTTTTAGAGAGCTTTTTAAATATAATTTAAAACTATTTTGTGCCCGTACAATATATTAATTTTACAAATCTAAAATTTTATCTACTCTTAAAGTATTTGCAAAAACCATATATCCTTCTTCAGCTTTATTGCATACTATCTATAAGAAAATACTAATTTTTAAATTATAAAAATGCTTTCAATACAGAAGAGACAATCTAATTTTAAAGACAATACTGTATAAGAATGTCTACCCAGAAAACAAAAAGCTTTCACAGGATACCAAGCTGGCCAGATGCTTCAGAAGATCTGGGACTAGTCCAAGATGCTTAATCCCAACTGTATCATCCTTCTTCATTAGAAATCTAGATGCCACTCAAGGTGGTTTCATATACAAACAAAAAATGACCATTTTAGAATTGGCACTAAAATACGTTTCTAGCTTCTGAAAGGATTCAAATTATCACTACATGCAAAATCAAAAATTAAATGTGCCAATGATACAGAGGAAGGACAGTGAAGATGGTCATTTAAAAAGGCATGATTCACACTTTATACCTTCACTCACGAATATTTATACTGCACCTACCATACACCAAGCACTGTCCTAGACTCTGGGGAAACAGCAGTAAACAAAGACAGATAGGGTTCCTGACCTCAAGGAGCTCACATCGCACAGGGAGCAACATACCTCCAAGATGAGAGCAAATCGTGGTGGGAAGGGCTAAATAAGTGCTCAAGAAAACCAGAGCAAGGCAGAGTGCTGCTCTGTGATCGAGAGCTCCTTGAATCCATGGTGCTGTGTGCTGAAGTGTCACCGTAAGAGTGACTTCTGGCTTTTTCTTTTCCTCCTTAAACATTTCTCTCAATTTAAGAATTTTAAGAACTCAAATTCTTAAAGTTTGAGAATAAGGATGTTTCATACACAGTCCTTCATTTTTTGTGAAGATTTGATTATCATACTTATTTTCTTTGTTTTTGAAGGTCCCTTGTCCTTTGTTAATGCTCAAGTATTTTGACAATTTCCCAAATAAGTCTGAGCACTTCCCCTAATGGTCATAAAAAAATCATGGGTCATGGAAACTTAAATTATTAAAATTGATTTATAACAGAGAATTCAATGCAGAAATAGGCTGTATTTTGTGTACCAAATTAGTTGATGTAATTCACTGATTGTTTACTCACCCAAAGCCAGCTTGGGGTCCAGCATGCTGAATTCCTCAAGAAGATTTCAGATTGCCATGAAGCAGATGGGTCTCTCCACTAAACTCACAAGACATCAGAGGCCTGGGAATTTCAGATTCATTTGTTCCATGGGGGCTACAGGCTATCAGGCAAGAATTCTCCCCCAAAGGAGATTCTCAATGTCTGATTTAAAAGAAGAAAACGTAAGGTCTTCTCCAAGAGATAAGGGATTTAAAGGAACAAGTGATACAGAGTAGAAAGTAGTGTCTTAAAAAAAGGTACAGATTAAAGCTTAAGATAACTCAGAGGAAGTTGGAATTAATTCATACTGGGACACCAGGAAAGGTATTCTGAAGGGAGTGGGGCTGGAAAATATTATAATAGAACCTTAAATAATGAGTAAGGTTTAGATAACATCACCAACTCATTGGACATAAATTTGAGCCAACTCTAGGTAGGAGACGGTGGAAGACAGAGGAACCTGGCAGGCTACAGTCCATGTGGTCACAGAGAGTCCAGCACAACTTAGCGACTGAACAGCAGTTGAATCTGTAGAGCTGAGAATGTGAGGTTAGGAGGGAAGAGATTCCGAGTGCAGAAGCAACATGAGCCAAGGCACAGAAGCAGGAAAATTATCTCGTTTTCTGACTCTTGAAGTGATACCCACATACAGACATTCACATGGTTTCCTTCCTGCTCTCATTCCTGGGAAAGAAACCGTAAGTCATCCCCAGTGAGGGTGATCCCCTTGTGGAACTGAGATTTGGCCAGGATTGTTACTCTACCCACCACTGGTTTAGACAGGTTGGGATTATGGTGACCTTTTCTTCGATTACACCAGCTGAGGACTGTGGGCAAACACTTTTGACATTAAAACCCTCTCTGTTCTTCCTAGTTTCATCTCTGTGCCAACTTTTTTCAAGAAAATCCAGTTCCTTCTTCCCCATTTGGTTCAGCGATCACAGTTAAATCTGCAAAGCCAGTCATCAAGCCAAACAACAAGCATTTCCGGAGCACCGTGGGGAGCAAGGTACCCAGAGAGTGGCTGAGGGTCCAGCCAGGCTGAGGGCAGGGATCAGGGCTGGGTGGGACCATTCTGGGCCTGGACACTGTGCTGTGCTCAGTTGTGTCTGATTCTTTGTGACCCTTTGGACTATAGCCTGCTAGGCTCCTCTCTCCATGAGATTCTCCAGGCAAGAATACTGGCATGGGTTGCCATGCTCTTCTCCTGGGGATCTTCCAGACCCAGGGATCGAACCCATGTCTCTTATGTCTCCTGCAATGTCAGGCAGATTCTTTACCACTGCATTACCTAGGAAGCCACGGACATGGGCACTGAGCTTCTTCAAATCTAATATAAACGCAAAGAAGAGTAGTAGTGCATCGTCATGGTGCTTCCACCGCTAAGGCTGCACACCTGAGCAAACCGTATGTTTGCACAATAAGCTGACTCACTAAGCCCTTGGCTACTGGGGAGTTTCGGACAGAGAACTGCCCTGTCCATCAAAGCAGGATATCCTGAGATAAACCCAGTCATAGACTAAAACCGTTCGTGATAGCTGTTTATGCATGAACTTCATTTTTCCTCTTCTTGAGTAACTTGTCAAGGCTGAACCTCTTTTTTGAACTTTCTGTTTTATACTGGAGTATAGCTGATTAACAATGTTGTGATGGTTTCAGATGAACGGCAAGGGGACACAGGCATACACATACATGTATCCATTCTCCCCCAAACTCCCCTCCCATGCAGACTGCCACACAACTTTGAGCAGAGTTCCCTGTGCTATACAGTAGAGGCCCCTTTTTTTCTTTTAACCGTCATCTAAGCATTGTATTCAGTGCAATGTCTGCCGCCTGACCTTGTTTCCTAGTTCCGCAGCTCTCTGTACTTGCTCATGGAGACCCTCAACGCCACCACTCCCCACTATGTCCGGTGCATTAAGCCAAACGATGAGAAGCTGCCCTTTGAGTAAGTGGCTGCAACAGAGGGGGGGAAACACCAAGAAAGCCGTCTGTCATGATGTTAGAGAGTTTGCTTATAATTGCCTAGAACTTTACTATTTCTGGGTTTTTAAATGATTCAAAACAAGTCTGCCCTCTACATCTAGTATTAGTTCAACCCCTCTGGCTAAGTCGGCTCATCTCCGGGATTAAGCAAAGGGGCTAGATCTGAAAGAGTTATTCTACTGCTAGAGCTTATACAACTGAGAAAACCAGAACATTTTCCTTGATGGTAAGAATTTGTATGTGTTTGCAGGAGAAAGGCTGTAGAGGGGTCTGAAGTTTTGCCTTCAAACCTGGCACGAGGTCTTAGGCTTATTCTCTGGGGCCCCAAGAGGAAGACCAGAAGCCACGAGTAGAAGTTACAGAGGGTCTCTCGAGCTGAGGCATCTTAGGGGCCGCACCGTCTTGTGTCTGGGGTCCTCAGAGGGTCAGACCTAAGCCAGAGGGCCACTTGGAGTGTCTTGTACAGGGAACGTAGCAGCATGTAGGTGCTAGGATGGGTGAACTTGGTTGTTTCTCTCACTCTGGTTGTCATTCAAAGCTCAGTCCAAAGGCCATTTCCCCACAAAGCTGCTCCCTGCCGCCTTGGTCAGAATCAGCTGCTCCTAGAGGAGATGCTTTCAGTTCTTCCCCATTGAGAATAATGTTTACTCTGGGTTTATCATATAGTCTTTATTATGTGGAAGTAGGTTCCCTCTATACCACTTTCTGGAGAGTTTTTATAATAAATGAATGTTGACTTTTGTTGAAAGCTTTTTATGCATCCATTAAGATTATCATATGGTATTTTGGAGCCCTCTAGATGATCATACTATAAAGAATAAAACAGATGTTAAAAAGTTAGTTTGAGGTAAATATTTTGAAAGTCAAATTACTGGAATCAAGTTACTATGTATCTACCAAAAACTTTTAAACATTTATTCATTCGAATCTAAAAACTGAAGCAGATTTTCATGGTCTGTTCCTCCTAAATGTTTGTTATTTATTAATTGTTTTCTTACAATAATTTAAAGGTTTATTATCAAGACATAAAATATTTGAAAAATGTTGTGGTTCAAAATTATGGTATGTACAGAAGAACAGTTTGGATATAGACCTAGTGAATGCATTCATCATAGTCCAAGTGATGACATACCATCATAATGAAGAATGGTAGATTAAAGAAGTTACATATTTATGCAAGTATTTATATTCTACTTCATATTTATTATTTTAATAACCTAAATTTCAATAGTTTACTTTTAATTGGAACTGTTTCTCAAATGTCATACATTCTTCGACTATTAATTCACACTTGATAGTCTTTAGAAAGCTAATTTGAAACTCCAAAAAAAAACCAACAACCAACTGGTCCTTTCCCTGTGTCCTCAGTGTGGCTTCTGAACTGTTCACAGAGGTGCTACCCTCATCGACATCCAAAATGTGTTTATCAAGTATCTGCTGGGCTTGGGGGTCACGCAGGCAGATCCTGTTTCCCAGGAGCTCACAATCGGGGCAGGTCTATACACTGTTTATGGGCCTGTCTATCAACTATGATGGTTTAACACGTGATCAAATCGTCCTTAAGGTTTGACTCCAAAAGAATTGTTCAGCAGCTGCGAGCCTGTGGCGTCTTAGAAACGATTCGCATTAGTGCCCAGAGCTACCCTTCTAGGTATGTTGTCAGTTCCTCATTTGGGGGGAAAAGTACCCAACTTCAGGTCTGTGCTGAGAACCAAGGGAGGAAAACGGCCTTGTGTTCTGTCAGATCTGTCCGTAAGCTGTCCCACTATGCTGTGGGAAGGCCAGAGAGGGTGATAGACGGGCAGCATGTAGACAGAGGCCACCTTCCCGACGCCCCACCCCATCTGTCCTAGTGAGGGTCACTTGCTGCCTCCTCAGGGCTCCTGGAACAGGGAGCTGGAGGGTAGGGGGAGACAGTTGTTGAAATGAAGCATTAACAAAAGTCATCCAGAGAGCACACAAGTGTGCTCAGGTGAGGCTGGGGCGGTGTCCCAGCCATGGTCAAAGGTCAAGGCCATGTCCCCGAAACAGTGGCAAGCAAGCCTGTGGGGTCCGCAGACAGCACGTGCTTTCCTCCAGCCCACCTTCTCCGGTCTGCCTTGGTTTTCCAGGTGGACATACATTGAGTTCTACAGCCGCTATGGGGTCCTCATGACCAAGCAGGAGCTTTCATTCAGCGATAAAAAGGAGGTGTGCAAAGTGGTCTTACACCGGCTCATCCAGGTCAGTCCTCCCTCCAGGAATCATGGGCTCCCAAGCACTTGCCTCATCTTTGCCTGTGTCTCAGAGCCGTAACTATCATGAATGCCTGGGAAGAAAGTCCATCACCTCCAAGTCCATCACCAACTCCTGGAGTTTACTCAAACTCATGTCCATTGAGTTGGTGATGCCATCCAACCATCTCATCTTCTCTCGTCCCCATCTCCTCCTGCCCTCAATCTTTCCCAGCATCAGAGTCTTTTCCAATGAGTCAGCTCTTCGCATCAGGTGGCCAAAGTACTGGAGTTTCAGCTTCAACATCAGTCCTTCCAATGAACACCCAGGACTGATCTCCTTTAGGATGGACTGGTTGGATCTCCTTGCAGTCCAAGGGACTCTCAAAAGTCTTCTCCAACACTACATTTCAAAAGCATCAATTCTTCAGTGCTCATCTTTCTTTACAGTCCAACTCGCACATCTATACATGACTACTGGAAAAACTATTGCCTTGACTAGATGGATCTTTTATGGCAAAGTAATGTCTCTGCTTTTTAATATGCTGTCTAAGTTGGTCATAACTTTCCTTCCAAGGAGCAAGCGTCTTTTAATTTCATGGCTGCAGTCACCATCTGCAGTGATTTTGGAGCCAAAAAAAAATAAAGTCTGCCACTGTCTCCCCATCTATTTGCTGTGAAGTAATGGGACCTGATGCCGTGATCTTAGTTTTCTGAATGTTGAGCTTTAAGCCAACTTTTTCACTCTCCTCTTTCACTTTCATCAAGAGACTCTTTAGTTCTTCAGTTTCTGCCATAAGTGTGGTGTCATCAGCACATCTGCGGTTATTGATATTTCTCCCAGCAATCTTGATTCCATCTTGTGCTTCATCCAGCCCAGCATTTCTCATGACGTACTCTGCATATAAGTTAAATAAACAAAATAAAAATAAAACAAGTCAGAACAAAAAAAAAAAAAAAAGTTAAATAAACAGGGTGACAATATATAGCCTTGACGTACTCCTTTTCCCATTTGGAACCAGTCTGTTGGTTCATGTCCAGTTCTAACTATTGCTTCCTGACCTGCTTACAGGTTTCTCAAGAGACAGATCAGGTGGTCTGGTATTCCCATCTCTTGAAGAATTTTCCACAGTTTATTGTAATCCACACAGTCAAAGGCTTTGGCATAGTCAATAAAGCAGAAATAGATGCTTTTCTGGAACTCTCTCGCTTTTTCAATGATCCTGCGGATATTGGAAATTTGATCTCTGGTTCCTCTGCCTTTTCTAAAACCAGCTTGAACATCTCAAAGTTCACGGTTCATGTATTGCTGAAGCCTGGCTTAGAGAATTTTGAGCATTACTTTGCTAACATGTGAGATGAGTGCAATTGTGCGGTAGTTTGAGCATTCTTTGGCATTGCCTTTCTTTGGGATTGGAATGAAAACTGACCTTTTCCGGTCCTGTGGCCACTGCTGAGATTTCCAAATTTGCTGGCATATTGAGTGCAACCCTTTCACAGCATCATCTTTCAGGATTTGAAATAGCTCAACTGGAATTCCGTCACCTCCACTAGCTTTGTTTGTAGTGATGCTTTCTAAGGCCCACTTGACTTCGCATTCCAGGATGTCTGGCTCTAGGTGAGTGATCATGCTATTGTGATTATCTGGGTCATGAAGATCTTTTTTGTATAGTTCTTATGTGTATTCTTGCCACATCTTCTTAATATCTTCTGCTTCTGTTAGGTACATACCATTTCTGTCCTTTATTGAGCCCATCTTTGCATGAAATGTTTCCTTGGTGTATCTAATTTTCCTGAAGAGATCTCTAGTCTTTCCCATTCTATTATTTTCCTCTATTTCTTTATTATGATCACTGAGGAAGGCTTTCTTATCTCTCCTTGCTATTCTTTGGAACTCTGCATTCAAATGGGTATATCTTTCCTTTTCTCCTTTGCTTTTTGCTTCTCTTCTTTTCTCAGCTATTTGTAAGGCCTCCTCAGACAGCCATTTTGCTTTTTTGCATTTCTTTTTCTTGGGGATGGTCTTACTCCATGTCTCCTGTACAATGTCATGAACCTCCGTCCATAGTTCATCAGGCACTGTGTCTATCAGATCTACTCCCTTAAATCTATCTAACTTCCAGTGTGTAATCATAAGGGATTTGATTTAGGTCATAACTGGATGGTCTAGTGGTTTTTGCCTCTTTCTTCAACTTAAGTCTGAATTTGGCAATAAGGAGTTCATGATCTGAGCCACAGTCAGCTCCTGGTCTTGTGTTTGCTGACTGTATAGAGCTTCTCCATCTTTGGCTGCAAAGAATATAATCAATCTGATTTCGGCGTTGGCCATCTGGTGACGTCCATGTGTAGAGTCTTCTCTCGTGTTGTTGGAAGAGTGGTGAAGAGACGCCAAATGAATACGGAAATGAAGCCTTTCCAGGCACCTCTGCTCTTCTGTGAAAACCACCTATGAGAGGCTGGAGCTCCCAGCTGCCCAGTTGAAAATCACCCACAAAGCAAACATCCCTCCTCACTCCACAGACACACCCCTCACCCTCCTGTCCACTTCTTCTCCCAAAGAGTCTTTAAACAAAAAAGGCAAAACATAAACTTCCAGGTCACAATCAGAAGTTTTCCTCTTTATGTCAAAGAACAGAGATGTCAAAATAACAATGTTGGTGGTGAGTTCGGATCTCTAAACATCTTTTCCAAATACTGTAGAAAATCTGAAAGTTTGTTCTGATTATGTCATTTTTCTCTTCTAGGATTCTAATCAGTACCAGTTTGGCAAAACTAAAATTTTCTTCAGAGCAGGGCAAGTGGCTTATTTAGAAAAACTCCGGTTGGATAAACTGAGGCAGGGTTGTATTGTGATACAAAAGCACGTCCGTGGCTGGCTCCAGAGAAAAAAATTCCTCAGAGAGAGACGAGCGGCCGTGATCATCCAGCAGTACTTCCGGGGTCAGAAAACTGTGAGGTATGTTGGAACCAGGAGGGAAAATTGTGCGAGTGTTTGTCGTTCAGTCGTGTCCAACTCTTTGAGACCCCATGATCTATAGCCTGCCAGGCTCCTCTGTCCAAGGAATCCTTCGGGCAATTGGAAAGTGGATAGCTGTTCCCTTCTCCAGATCTGCCAGGCCCAGGGATCAAACCTGGGTCTCCTGCGTTTCGGATTCTTTACCCTCTGAGTTGGAACCAAGAAGACTTGAGCAACTGTACGACTTTCTTCCCTATCACCTCCATGGGGTGGGGCCTCTTTCCTCCCAGGACCCAGGTGCAGATGTGTGTGTGGGTCCCCAGGTGACTGTGAGCCTCAAGAGCAGATGGATGTGTCCTTGGGGGCAGTGGTGCTGACTCTGCGTACTGTCCTCACACAGAAGAGGTGGCAACCAGGTCCTTGATGAGAGAAAGCTCCGATCAGCCTGTTGCTGAAGAGGGCCAGAATTCCTGGTGAGATCAGGTAGAGAGGCTGAGCCACTATTCCTTGGGAACTGAAAACACCTAAGGGTGATCAGGGTCCAAGTGAAGCTTCTGAGTAAGGACGCCACTGACCAGCCTATCTTGCAGGCAGTGGGGTCAGACCATGCCTGAGGAGACCATGGCAAGGCTCTGCCCACAACAATGAGTCCCCTGGGTAGGGCTGCCCGAGTGGAGGGCATAGCCATCCCACCCCTCAATAAGCGCTCCCAAGAGGCCATCCTGGAATGGCCAGCAAGAGGAGCATCCTTCCTGGATAGCATTGTGTGCATCTCTGTGTCTGCCCAGCCTCCCTCCATCCCTCTCTGTGACTGTAGTAGGAGAGCCATGTTTTTAAAGACGGGCTGTGTCGCTCAGGTTCCCTCACCCTGAGCCTTATGCCTGACCTCCAGCTGTATCTGGGCTCCTCCACATGACTGACACACCAGTCTTCATCTCAGCATACCGCAAACCGGGCTTGCCATTCCACCACCCCGCCCTTATCTCCTGGCCCACGCTCCCCTAGGCAACCCGTTATATGTGCTTGCATTTAGCCTTGCTCTCCCTCTCAAGCCTGTGGTTTCAGTTAATAGCAGGAGTCCCCAGGGCAGGAAATCCAGAGCTACCTTCTTCCCCAAACTCATGCTTCCTCTGTTTGCCTCCTGTGTCTGTCCCGCTTCTTTCATTCCCACACCCCTGCCCTGCATGAAGCCTTCATCATCATTTGTGTTTCACTCTACAGCACAGCCCTCGGCCTGCTGCCTTTCCTTCCTAACTTCTAAAGCAGGGCCTCACAGAGCTCCTGCTTCTGCCTCTCATGCTTGCAGTGGCCCCTGTTTCCCAGAGAAGGGCACTCAGCCTTTGACATGGTACTCATGGATCCCCATGGCTTGGATGGAGCCATAAGCATGGACGCTGTGGTAGGACAGTGATGATACTTGTGGTTGCCTCTGCATCCGTATCTAGGACCCAGCACAGTGACTGTCACATAGTACATGTTCAGTAAATACATATTTTGATAACAAACAGTCCCCTTCTATTTTTCTCATCTCACTAACTACCAGTTTTCTCCATGTATCTTATATTCTAGCAATTCCAGACAAATTCTCTTTTTTTTGAATATTTCAGGCACTGCTAGGCCTCCATGTCTTCACCTGTCCCTTAGTCTGAACTGCCTTTTCCAGCCTTTACTGTCTTCAGAAATCCTACTTTTCTGTCAAGCCTGGCTGACATGTCAGTTCTTCTCAAGCAGAATGATAGTTCAGTAAGATCTCTCTTACAGATCTTTTAGTAGTTATTTTATTTTTCTTCTTATCCCACTTGACCATTTCTAAGTCTGTTTTACAAGGTCATAAACTCTGCAGGTAAGAACTTTCTCCTCACCTCCAGGCCGTCAGATAGGAGTGGACAAACTTTTTCTGTAAGGGCCAAATATTTGGGCTTTTGGGGGTCTTGCAACTTCTCTCACAACTATTAAACTCTACCTTTGTAGCATGAAATCAGCCATGGGCTATATGTAAATAATAAGTGCTCTGTATTCCAACAAAAGGTGACAATAGCAGGCAGGAGGGTGCAGCTGTGGCCCCAAGGTCATAGTTTTTCAACCCCTGATCTGGAGGCGCCAGCGTGATCTCCAACATGATTGACTAGATGAATGAGCAAGTGCAATGCCAAAGCACAGTTGTGTTGGCACAGCCTCTGTGGGTACATGAGTGACGGTGGGGTGATTGGCCTGAATGTGAAGAGTGGGAAAGTTCCCATGTGGTGCCTCGTTCCTGAAACAGATCCATGTTCAGATCAGGATGGAAAGAAGTAATAACGTTGATCTTGACTAGACACTAGCGTAAACCATTCCAACATTTAATGCATAATTTGCAGAACTTCGGAATATGCCTCAGTTAAGAAGTATTGCACAAGTTGGTTGCTCTGGGGTGGAAGTCAGTGCCCTGTTGGTAACAGGTTTACTCCACTTTCTTCTTAACCAAGGAAAGCGGTTACTGCCACAGCCTTAAAAGAAGCATGGGCAGCCATTGTCATTCAGAAGTACTGTCGAGCGTATCTCGTCCGCAACTTGTACCAGCTGATTCGTGTGGCCACCATCACCATCCAGGCCTACACCCGAGGATTCCTGGCAAGGAGGAGGTATCAAAAGGTGTGACTTTCTGGGATATGAATGTCTGTTCATATGTGTCTGCTGCAGCTAGGATTTGGTTATTGTTTCCAAAGTCTATGTAGGAGAAAATATCTGCAAGTGATGCTACCAACAAAGGATTAATTTCCAAAATATACTAATAGCTTATACTACTAAACACAACTCAGTCAAAAATGGGCAGAAGACCTAAATAGACATTTCTCCAAAGAAGACATGCAGATGGCCAAGAGACACATGAAAAGATTCTCAGCATCACTAATGATTTAGAGAAATGGAAATCAGAACTACAGCAAGGTAGCACCTCACACCAGTCAGATTGGCCATCATCAAAAAATCTACAAGTAATAAATGCTGGAAAGGTTATGGAAAAAAGGGAACACTCCTACATTTTTGGTGGGAATGTAAATTGGTGCAGTCACTTTGCAGAACATACGGAGGTTGCTTAAAAAGCTAAAAATAAAGTTACCATATGATCCTGCAATCCCGCTCCTGGGCATATATCTAGAACAAATTCTAATTCGAAAAGATCCACCCACCCCTATGTTCATAGCAGTGCTGTTTACAGTAGCCAGGACCTGGAAACAGCCTAAATATCTACTCACAGATGAATGTATAAACAAGATGTGGTACATATATACAATGGAATGTTATTCAACCACTAAAAAAGTATGAAGTAATGTCACTTGCAGCAACATGGATGGGGCTTGAAATTATCATAGTAAGTGAAGTAAATCAGAGAAAGACAAATATCATATGCCATCACTTATTTTTTTTTTTAATTTATTTTTTTATTTTTCAGTGGGTTTTGTCATACATTGATATGAATCAGCCATAGAGCTACACGAATTCCCCATCCCGGTCTCCCATCCCACCTCCCTCTCCACCCGATTCCTCTGGATCCCCCCAGCCCAACGGGCCCGAGCACTTGACTCAAGCCTCCCACCTGGGCTGGTGGTCTGTTTCACCACAGATAATATACATACTGTTCTTTCGAAACATCCCACCCTCCCCTTCTCCCACAGAGTTCAAAAGTCTGTTCCGTACTTCTGCGTCTCTTCTTCTGCCCTGCATATAGGGCCATCGTTACCATCTTTCTAAATTCCGCATATATGCGTTAGTATACTGGAATGTTCTTTATCTTTCTGGCTCACCTCACTCTGTATAATGGGCTCCAGTTTCATCCATCTCATTAGAACTGATTCAAATGAATTCTTTCTAACGGCTGAGTAATATTCCATGGTGTAAATGTACCACAGCTTCCTTATCCATTCATCTGCTGATGGGCATCTAGGTTGCTTCCATGTCCTAGCTATTATAAACAGTGCTGCGATGAACATTGGGGTGCACGTGTCTCTTTCAGATCTGGATTCCTCAGTGTGTATGCCCAGAAGTGGTATTGCTGGGTCATATGGTAGTTCTATTTCCAGTTTTTTAAGAAATCTCCACACTGTTTTCCATAGTGGCTGTACTAGTTTGCATTCCCACCAACAGTGTAAGAGGGTTCCCATTTCTCCACATCCTCTCCAGAATTTATTGCTTGTAGACTTTTGGATAGCAGCCATCCTGACTGGCGTGTAATGGTACCTCATTGTGGTTTTGATTTGCATTTCTCTGATAATGAGTGATGTGGAGCATCTTTTCATGTGTTTGTTAGCCATCTGTATGTCTTCTTTGGAGAAATGTCTGTTTAGTTCCTTGGCCCATTTTTTGATTGGGTCATTTATTTTTCTGGAATTGAGCTTCAGGAGTTGCTTGTATATTTTTGAGATTAATCCTTTGTCTGTTTCCTCATTTGCTATTATTTTCTCCCAATCCGAGGACTGTCTTTTCACCTTACTTATAGTTTCCTTTGTTGTGCAAAAGCTTTTAATTTTCATTAGGTCCCATTTGTTTATTTGTGCTTTTATTTCCAATATTCTGGGAGGTGGGTCATAGAAGATCTTGCTGTGATTTATGTCAGAGAGTGTTTTGCCTATGTTCTCCTCTAGGAGTTTTAGAGTTTCTGGTCTTACATTTAGATCCTTAATCCATTTTGAGTTTATTTTTGTGTATGGTGTTAGAAAGTGTTCTAGTTTCATTCTTTTACAAGTGGTTGACCAGTTTTCCCAGCACCACTTGTTAAAGAGATTGTCTTTTTTCCATTGTATATCCTGCCATCACTTATATGTGGAATCTTTTAAAATGATACAAATGAACTTATTTACAGAACAGAAATAGACTCACAGACATAGAAAACATAGGGTTAGTTACCAAGAAGATAGTGGGAGGGGAATAGAAAAATTAAGACTTTGGGATTAACATATATACACTACAATATGTAAAACAGATAAATTACAAAGACTATACAAAAAGTATACACAGGGAGCTATATCTTGTAATAACCTATGGTGAAAAAAAATCTGAAAAAGAATGTATATATAGGTACAACTGAATCACTTTGCTGTACACTTGAAACTAATACAACATTGTAAGTAAACTAGAGTTCAATTTTTAAAAATCTGAAAAAAAAAATGGGTAACAGTATTGTGTGGGTTGATTATAAGAAATTGGTATTTCACCCTGTAGAAGTATCCTGGTAGTTACATCTCCCAACACTGGGAGAGTTGATGAGAAAAACAGAGGAGACCCATTTTGCATTTCACAAAATCTTCTTTTAAAGATGCTGAAGGAACACAAGGCTGTGATCCTTCAGAAATATGCCCGGGCCTGGCTGGCCAGACGCAGATTCCAGAATATTCGACGATTTGTGCTCAACATTCAGCTCACTTACAGAGTTCAGCGTTTGCAGAAAAAGCTAGAAGACCAGGTAAGTGTTCATAATGCATCCTTCATATTTACTCTTTCTAACAGATTTATTTTAGTTCCAGACCAGCTCCTTAACTATGCTGTTGATGAAATAAACTTATTTTAAGGCAAGACAAGAAAAATTGAACACAAAATTTTCTCTGCCATTTGAGCCACAATGTTATCCCCTTTAGTGGACATTGTGCATCTGCAGGATACAACAACTGGATCCCCTTAGAAGACCCAGAAATGACTATTTACCACCCCTCCCCCACCCCCCTCAAAAGAAAGCAATTTCCTTCAGGTACCAGCAAGGTAGCTCCTTAAGAGATAAGATTCTCCTCAAATGCTTTAAAGGGTCACAGTGATTCGCTACTTGCCTTGTTGGACTGTGTAAAATATCAGTATTTTACTTTGATGTATAGCCTTTTATCTCAAAAGCTTATACACCTGGATTTTGACCTCTAACAGGTGAAACAGTCTCCAGTTTTCTGAAAAACTGTCTCCTGGGTTATAATCCTCAGGTTGACTCAAATAAAATACTTTATTTCTTTTTTAGATTGACTATTGATTAATTAATTTTTTGTCAACACTGTTAAGATTTATGCCCGTGTTAGGAGGTTCACAGTTTATATGGACTACCTGAGCTAGGAAGCAGAAGTACGCTGTAAAGGGCGGGTACACACGATTTGGTAGGTTGCACACTGCACAAGAAAGCAGGCGGAGCTGAAATCCAGTGTGACTTCACTTGCCAGCCCATGTGTCTTGGTGTAAAGTTGTACTGCCTTGAGGCATAAGTGTCTTTTTCTAATTTGCACAAAGATGCTACCTTCATGCCAAGCCATGCTCCCTCGGAGCTGCATTGGCCCAGAGGAGTTGCCATTTTTTACTTTCCCAAAGGTCCATGTAGTCTGACTAAAGGCCTGCCTAGTTTGGGAAGATTACCCATTCTGTTCCTATTGATAGAAAGGAAAAAAAAAGAAAAACCCAAACACAGTCAGTGTGTAAAGGCTGTGTCCAGGAAAATGCAGCGTCCAGATCTATAAAACTCACTCCTGCATCTGTCTCAAGTAAAAATCTAATTCTCCTCCAATAAACTTTAAACCTGGTGCTGAGCTGTACCATAGGAGTCCTTGGTGAATGGGTGAGCGTGCAAAGCAGAAACGAGGTTTTGATACAGTTTCCCTTCCCTGTGTTGTTGTGCAGCAGTCCTGCATGTTATGTCGCTGGTATGGAACAGCCCTGAAAAACAGCCCTGACCTGCTGGGAGCAGGGCCTGTGGGAGACCCCACACTGCCTGAGCTCCATCCCAGGTATTCATGCACTGGGGCTGCCATGATAAGCCAGCACAGGCAGGACAGCTTAAACAACAGGTATTTATTTTCTCACAATGCAGGAAGCTGAAAGTCCAAGATCAAGGTGTTGGCATCTTTGGTCTCTTCCAAGGTGTCTTTCCTTGGCTTACACATGACCTTCTTCCCCATGTGTCTTCACATCTTCTCCCCTCCCCTCACATCTGTCCTAATCTCTTCTTATAAAGACACCAGTCATACTGGATCAGGGTCCACCCATATGACCTCGTTTTACCTTGGTTACGTCTTTTAAGACCAAATCTCCAAATACAGTGACATTCTGAGGTACTGGGGGCTAGGACTTCAGCATATGAATTTGGGGAGATGAAGAGGACCCAGTTCAACTCACAGAACTAGGATTGTCCTGGAGCTCCAGGGTTTGGACTAAAAGATCCATCAACTCAGGAAAGCATTTGCCTGACTAGCTCTGCCTCCCTATTCTCACCGGATGAAGATGCGTACCAGCCATTGTGATGATAGCCGTGGTTAGAGTAAAAAATCCTCCCACTTAGATGAGAAGTTGCGAGAAGCTAATGCAACAGCTTCTTTATTTTGGATAAACCCCCAAGTATCTGATGTCTCTTTCCTCCAGAACAAAGAGAACCACGGGCTGGTGGAGAAGCTGACCTGCTTGGCTGCCCTTCGGGCCAGTGATGTGGAGAAGATTCAGAAACTGGAATCCGAACTGGACAGAGCAACCACCCACAGGCAGAATTATGAGGAGAAGGGGATGAGATACAGGGCTTCCGTGGAAGAGGTCTGTGTTGGAAGTGACTGTGGACATAGCTTGTGAGTCTTTCTGTGGAAGAGATCATGATGCAGCATTTCCCACAGAGATGACTTCTGCAGAGAAATCAGATTTTGCTGCTGGTTTCCATTACCAGAGAGAGCCTGCATTTTAGAGGAAGGAAATGTGAGGCCTAGTGTCTGGTGGGGCAGGGGGTAGGGAGAAGAGGAGACTCATGCTTCAAGAGGCACATTGTAAGGTTTTCTCTACCTTCTACTTGTGTAAAGTGATGGAAGGCCTGAGAAAGGGCCCTGGTCAATGCTTCCCTCTTGTCCAACATGACCTTGGTCTCCTGTCACTTGTCCGCCTGACATGCACCCTGGAAGCATCATCCCCAGAGCAGCAGTGCAAAGCGTGGGCAGGTTTGCCTCTCCGTGTCGTAGTATAAAGAGCAGTAGATGTAAAAACCAGATGTCCCAGGTTCAGATCTTCTTTGGGAAACTTGGACAAGTCACTTACCCTCTCTGAATTTTAGTTTCCTCATATGGAAAATTGGAATAACAAAAAGGGATTGACAGAATTACTGTGAGGATAAAATTTTCAGATTAAATAGTTTAGCTAAGTGACTCATAGAGCCCTGCAAAAGCGTGAACTGATATTTTCAAACCTATTATTTATTACCCCCCATTCTGCACCTTCTGAAGTCCCACAACACCCAGAGTGGTGACAGCCTGGTGTCCTAGGGCATCCCTCTGCCCTCCCCATGACCAGGTGCCTGGCTGCACCAACACAGAGGCTGGCATCTCCTGCACTGCCAGTCACTGGTCATCAGTACTCAGGGGCCCCCAGCTGCCAGCCCAGCAGACACTTTACTAGAGAACTTCTGTTAAAATCATACATCCTTCCTGAGTCATAAGAGTCTCGAAGTGTGAATCTACTTTATATCATAAATTTCCTACATTAACTGTGTTAATACCCTGGCTATTTTTAGTCAATAAAAAGACAGAGGAGTTGCCTTGACTTTGGGAAGACCTTGGATTTGGTTCTTTCTCCTTGATTTCAGCCATTATTGGATGAGGCTGGGAACTAGTGTCTATTGAAGTCACATGGAGCCCTTGCATGTGGAGCTAAACACAGCATCTCTCAGTGGGCTGCTGCCAGCTGTTACCTATGGATGGGTGCCGAGACCAAAAAATACAAATTTAAAAATATGCAGGCAATGGTGCCGAAACTCAACGCAAGGTTTTCAAAAAACCATTTTTTTCTTCCCTTTGCTAGAAATTGGCAAAGCTTCAGAAGCATAATTCAGAATTGGAAATACAAAAAGAACAAATACAGCAGAAGCTTCAAGAGAAGACTGAAGAGTTGAAAGGTAAAGCCCAAGGTGGCCCGATGCACATTCACCAGTTCAAAAGCCTAGTCATTCGGAAAATAGGCACTGGGCGGGAATGGAGTTTCACTCTGAACCAGAAGGCTCTGCTGTAATGAGAGAACTTTCACTCTATGGAGAATAACTATTTAAATTGTGGCAACTCAACCCTGCAGGTTCACCTGGTTTGTTTCCAACTTTTATCAGAGCACAGTTGTCCCTGTCTGTGCCTCAGAATCTCCTGGGCCATTTGCAAAGTTACAGATGGTGGGCTGTAAGCCTCGAGCTGTTATATCAGAAGATGGGGAGGGGGTGATGACTGTGGATGGTGGTAGCAGGGATCATTCAGGATCTCTTTTTTAAAAAATTTTATAGTCACCCTCATGCATTGTCAGGGCAATGCTGGAATAATGTTTATGGCTTGCCAAGGACTTGCACTCAAATTTTAGCTCTGGCCAAGTTACCCAGTCTAAGTGGTACCCAGTCTAAGTGGTACCCAGTCTAAGTGGTACCCAGTCCTGGCCCTGAACAAAGACGCCTCCTTAGCACTGAGCCACGTCAGCCCTGGGCCGTCAGGTGCAGACCCTTGGGACCAGCAGTGTCAGTTTCCTTTGGCGTGTGGAGCAGCCATCCACAGCCTAGCTCTGTCCATCTGTACTTGTCCAATTCAAATTCTAATAGCAGAGTTCTAATTTATAAAAGATGACAATTATACTCTCATCTTAAGTCCCATTAATAATAAAAACCACCTGATTGTTCTTGCATTCTTACTTTCTTAAATATGTGGCATGAAACAGTCAAGGCATTGCTTTGCACACCTATTTCAAAGAGCATTCATTCTCTTTTCACAGAAAAAATGGATAACCTCACCAAGCAGCTCTTTGATGATGTGCAAAAAGAAGAAGAACAAAGAATGTATGAAATCTCATTTGCTTTAAAGCCACTGCTTCCTTCTCTCTCTGCTATTTTCTCATTTGCTTCTCAGCTTGCAGGTTGCAGATCACAGACACCCAGAGCACAGTGCGGATATTTTTAGGAAGTGAGAGACAGCTTTGTGAGAGCTATGTCCCCGAGGGCGCACGTTTCAGACACTGCACAGGTTCTGGAGTTATGGGCACAGTGGACCACTGGGAATATCTTGCTTTCTCTTTATTACCAAGACAGAAGTTCAGAGACTGCCACCTCTTTCATCTCTCAAGTCCAAGGGTGAAAATTATTGCCTCTTAAATAAACCGTCCTTCCTTGCCCCCACCCTCACACTGTATCTGTAAACTTGACTCTTGTCCCAGACAGCAAGGCATATAACTCACCTCACAAAAGTTAAGGCAGGTCCAGTAGCTCATGTAGCTTAATACAAAAAAAGCCAATCAAAAAAATGGATGGAAGATCTGAATAGACATTTCTCCAACTAAGACATACAGATGGCCAAGGAGCACATGAAAAGATGCTCAGTATCACTAATTATTAGATGCAAATCAAAACTACAATGAGGTGTCACCTCACACCAGTCAGAGTGGCCATCATCAAAAAATCTACAAATGATAAATGCTAGAGAGGGTGTGGAGAAAAGGGAACCCTGTACACTATTGATGGGAATAAAAATTAGTGTAGCCATTATGGAAGACAGTATGGAGGTTCCTTAAAAAACTAAAATTAGAGCTACCATATGATCCAGAAATCTCATTCCTGGGTGTATATCTAGAGAAAACCGTAATTCAAAATGTTACATGTACCCCAATGTTCATAGCAGCACTGCTTACAACAGCCAGAACATGGAAGCAAACTAAATGTTCATCAACAGAGGAGTGGATAAAGAAGATGTACATATATATTAATACAATGGACTATTATTACTCAGCCACAAATAAAAACAAAATAATGTCATTTGCAGTGACATGGGTGGGCCTAAAGATTGTCATACTGAGTGAAGTGAGTCAGACAAAGACAGATAGCATATGATAATGCTTTCATGAGGAATCTAAAAGAATGATACAAGTGACCTGGTTTATGAAACAAATAGTCACAGATGTAGAAAGCAAATGTATGGTTACCAAGGGGGAAAGGGATAAATCAGGAGATTGGGACTGACACATACTCACTACTGTGTCTAAAGTAGATAACTAATAAGGACCTACTGTATGGCGCAGGGAACTCTGCTCTGTAGTGATCTATATGGGGGTGGGATTTGAAAAAGAGGAGATATGTGTGACTGGTGCACTTTGTTGTGCAGCAGAAGCTAACAGAACATTGTAAATCAACTCCAAATAGTTAAAAAGACAGGTCCCCATAACCTTGAATTGTACCAGCCCCATATTTCCTGTCTCAACAAACGCTTTGCCAAGATCTAAAGGCTCCATTCTGTGCCCCTCTTTCTTAAGGAGTAAATTCACAGGTCTTTAGATCTCCAGATAGGGCTGCATGGCAGAGTGTTGGGAAGAGATGGAACATTCTTGGCATCTCTGTTGGAGGCTAGAAGGCACAGTGCCGCCTCGGTGGCAGCATGTACAGCTTTCCTGTGAAGTTAGGTAGCAGAAGAGCCTGGGTCTGGATGAGAGGGCCAGGATGCCAAGAAGTCAGGGGAGAGAGTGTCACTGAAGAGCTCCAAGAGTTAATGTGTACATAACGTGTTTCATGATCCTATGTCAATTTTTTGTCTTTTGATGTATGTGTGTGCATATGTGAAAGTTGCTCAGTCCTGTCCGACTCTTTGCAATGCTTTGGACTGTAGCCCGCCCGGCTCCTCTATTCAAGGAATTTTCCAGGCAAGAATACTGAAGTGGGTAGCCATTCCCTTCTCCAGGGGATCTTCCCAACCCAGGGATCAAACCCCGGTCTTCTACGTTGCAGGCGGATTCTTTACTGTTTGAGCCAGCAGGGAAGTCCTTTCGATGTGTGGTTGATTTATAATACTATGTTGGCTTCAGGTGTATGACATAGTGGTTCACAATTTTTATACATTATGCTCCATTTGTAGTTATTATAAAATGTTAGCTATATTCCCTGTGTTATGCAATATATCCTAGTAGCTTATTTATATCATACACAGTAGTCTGTACCTTTTAATCTCCTTCCCCTTTCTTGCTTCTCCACCTTCCCTGCCCCCACTGGTAACCACCAGTTTGTTTTTTATGAGTCTGTTTGCTTTGCTATATTCATTTGTGTTTTTTTTTAATATTCCACCTATAAAACACACAGTGTCTTTTTCTGTCTGACTTATTTCACTAAGCATAAGATCTCTCAGTTTCATCCATGTTGTTGCAAATGGAAATTTTTCTTTTTTATGCCTGAGTAGCATTCCATTGTATGTATGTACCACATGTTTTTTATCCATTCATCTGTTGATGGAATCTTAGGTGGCTTCCATATCTTGACTATTGTAAATAGTGCTACTATGAACATTGGGGTGCATGTATCCTCTTAAAATAGTGTTTTCTTTTTCTTTGCATATATACCTAGGAGTGGAATTGCCGGATCATATTTACATCAGTTTTTAAATAGGGCTAGTTAGCTAAACCTTGAAACGTCTGTTTTTCTATGAAGTCTTAACTTTAGAAGAGAGGAGCTCAGCTCTTGGCATCTCCTGGTCATCTGAGGCCACTTAGGAGCAATCATTTCAAGCAGGGGCTAGAGAGCCAGCCTGAGCTCTTTACAGTCCTCTTCAGCACTCAGCCACAGCTCAGACTGGTCCCTGGTCAGCTGACTGGGAAAGACTTGTCCCATCACAACCATCCAGAGGCTCAAGGGTCCCACAGTCAGTGGGCACACGCCCGGTCAGCTTAGGCTACAAGTCTTAAGATTCTCTTTACCTAAGATTTCTGGTTTTAATTTGCTTCTTCAAATGTATTTTCCTGGACTCTTAGGAGCACTGTAGTTTTTGTTTTGTTTTTAATCTGAAAACAAGGTTTAAATGTTTGTCAATATCTATAAGAAGAAAAGAAACAAAATCCTATTGGGAATATGACTCTCTTCCTCAGAATTTTCCCCATTGTACTATAAAAGCAAGTCATAAAATAGACTGAGTTGACAGCCCAGCAGGTGGGAAGATGATTTAATAAACTCACAGAGCTCCTTGGACAGCTTCAATTCTGACTGGGCCCCTGTGGGCTGTGTGGGGCTGGTCTAGGTTCTGTATCTGTCTGGGGTTATTTTCTTGGTCACTTACCCTGTATTTAATTGCGCAGTCTTCTTACAAGGAATGGCTTTCTGTGGCCTTTTGGGTACCTGGACTTGCTGCAGTTTATTCTAAAATGTTTGACAAGCTGGACCCTTTTCCTTATTAAATGGCCATATTAACTTGTTTAGTACTAAGCCAAGCTGTTCCAGGATCCTTGATTCTAGGCAGGAGACAGGACTTGGCAGAATATGCCAAGGTCTTTGCTGAGTGAAGTGGTCCCTTTAGGGGACCACGTGGAACCAGGGTGGCTTGGGGGCTATAGTACCCCAACAACCATTGAGTCTTTAAGTTCAGCCTCCCTCTCTGTGTTCCCTGTGTGTGATCACTGTAGAGCCACACTTCTCTGATTCTGAAGGTGTAAGAAGCTGCCTTAACCTAAGGGGACATAAAAACAGTCTTCTAAAAATAAGGCCACCGTCCTCACAGTAGGTCTTCACTTGGCTTTTCCTTTCTGAGTCTCCTCTTATTTCCAAAATGATGTGTAGTTCTAATTAAGGGTAAAGACCTTAGAAATGGTTAATTTTTCTTTTGATGCTTAGACTTCTTGAAAAAAGTTTCGAACTGAAAACACAAGACTATGAGAAGCAGATCCGGTCTTTGAGAGAAGAAATTAAAGCTCTCAAGGATGAAAAGATGCAACTGCAGCGTCAGCTGGAGGAAGAGCGGGTCACCTCTGATGTCCTGAAAGGGGAAGTGGCCAGACTGAGCAAGCAGGCAAAGGTAGGACTCCTCACTTCGTGGCTGATTTGTCTGACCTGCACAAGAGAGAGCGGCTTCACGTCCCCTCAGGGTCAGCTAAAAGCATCCAAACTTGTTTCTCCCTCCATTCGTCAATGTAAACCATTTTAGTGAGATTGGAAAACTTTTAAGCTTCCACTAGATACATGAAACACATGTTAGTAGAATAATTGTTATAATTACACAAATATCCTCTGTCATCATGGAATAGCCATGCATAGTTTAGAAGATATGTCATGGACTCATACCTGAATTTCTTAGCAGAACTGCCCATATTCTTTGGGCTCTGATTTCCTGTTGTTTAAGTTGTAGATTGGACTGTGGAATCCAGAAGGACCACATATACCTGTAAGCCCTTCATCCTTAGCAGCCTTATAAGACTGATGTCAGTCTGGGAGTCACATCATCTGGCTACAGTTTGTATCTCACGAGATTTATGTGGCTGCCCTTGGGGTGAGGCACCAATATTTGCCACGCACTTCCTCTCTGGTGGCTAAAACTATGATCTAAACTCTTCAATGTGGTATACTAAGGAGATTAGTCTGATTTTCAAAGAAAATAAACCCATTATCATCATTTATACATGTTATAATAAGCCTATAGGTAAATACCTATACCTAAGTAAGGGCTTCTCTGGTGGCTCAATGGTAAAGAATCTGCCTGCCAATTCAAGAGATGCAGGTTCAATCACTGGGTCTGGAAGATCCCTTTGAGAAGCAACCCACTCTAGTATTCTTGCCTGGAAAATCCCGTGGACAGAGGAGCCTGGTGGGCTACAGTCCATGGGTTGCAAAGAGCTGGACACAACCGAGCAACTAAACAACAATAGGTAAATACAGATGTGACTTGGAACATTCACTGAAACAACACAGAGAGTGGAGCTTGAGGATGGATAGTCCTAGGGCCTGGCAGCTTGCCATGTGACCCTGAACAGTCCATGTAACCCTTTTGCATCTTCAGTTTTCTAGTCATTCTGCTCACTTCATAGGCATGTTACAAGGGTGAGGTCATATATGTAAGATGATCAGAACGTGCTAACTTGATCTCTTTGTTTACTCACTGTGGAAACAAGAGCTGTATAACCTTTAAACACTTAGGCTAACTGAGAAAATATCCAGAGATGCGAGGGGCGTTTGAGGGAGCATGGATACAAGTGTGCCTATGGCCGAGTCCCCCTGCTGAAACTATCACAACATTGTTAATTGGCTATACCCCAATACAAAATGGGCTTGCCTGGTGGCTCAGATGGTAAAGAATTTGTCTGCAACGTGGGAGGCCCAGGTTCAGTCCCTGGACCGGGAAGATCGCCTGGCGGAGGGCATGATAACCCGCTCCAGTATTCTTGCCTGGAGAATTTCATGGACAGAGGAGCATGGTGGGCTACAGTTCATAGGGTCACAAAGAGTTGGATATGACTGAACTTAACGACTAGATGATGTAAACTAAAAAAATTTTTTAAATGGCCACACAAAAATTCACCAGTTTTGATGTTTTGTTTTGTTTTTTTTCAATTTCATAGGCAAAATTTTATCTATCCCAAACACTGTTACACCACACTTCACTAACAGAAGCTGCAGGTTATAGTCTATACATATATTTTCTCCTTGTTTTTTAATTAAAAATAATAATAGCGATCTAGACACATGGCTTTCCTGTTTCAATCCCCACCCTCCTTTGTCACTAGTTGTAACTCCATAAATTGGTAACATAAATGGAAGGGTTCCATTGTTAAGTGATGCTTCTGTGAGGTGCTTACTTTCAAAGATAAGGTGTATACCCTTTTCTCTTCCACTTCCATTTCTCTATCTGCCACCTGGAATGTGGGTGGGAGACTGGGGTTCTAGCAGATATTTTGAATCACAAGAACAAGAGCTGCTGAAAGAGATGGTGAAGTAATTGAGCTGGAAATTACCTGGAACCATTCTCTCAGTCTTGGATTTTCTATCTCTGTGTTTTAATCAACAACAAAAAATGGGCACGTCTCATTTTTTTTTTTTTTTTTTTTTTCACGTCTCATTTTTATATTAGCCAAACCTAATCTTAATTGATAAGCCTTCTTAAGAATTGCCATCAATTTAGGGAGATCATATATATAAATGTCTGGTCTTACATCAGTTCCAACTCATCTCTGAAAATTGTACCTGAAAATTGAGTCATATTAAACTAAAAATACTTTAACTATATTTTCTGTTAAATGCTTGAATTTTAAAACACATCCCTCCCCATTTTTAAGGCAAGCTGAATGTTCAGCTCTGTTTATAAGTACATTTTAAGAAAAAATAATTTAAAAGCTTTTGTGTTTAATGATACAAAGAAATAGCAATCACTTTTTAAAGATGTTGTGAGAGCCAGTTGGACATGACTGAGCTTAATGACTAGACAATGCAAAATAAAAAAAAATTTTAAATGGCCACACAAAAATTCATCAGTATTGATGAAGTTTTTTTTAAAATACACACTGATATGACAACTGTCACAAACACAGAAAAAAAATATCCAGGAGGGGTTATTCATCTCTGTACAGCTCCCACATCTACCCAAGTACAAACCTGAGCTCACAGGTGAATACAGGCAGAATGCAGCCTCCTCCCCACAAGCAGTCTCTTCTCCCTCCTGGACTCGGGTCATGCCCTCACTGCCAACTCCCACAGCCCCACGGTGCACCCTGGCCCTGCCACTGGGTCCCATCTAAGCCTAACTGGAGCCCAAACCCTAAATAGGTGATGACTTTGCCCACTTCTTTGCGTCCAAGATTTCATCATACAGTGAGAGAGAACTTGACCCTTGTGCCTGGACTTCTCTGAGCTCCCTCACCTCCCCTTCCCCACCCCAAGTAGTAAGGACTTACTTTTTCCCTTTATATAGTAGGGGGGCTAACTCTATTGATACAACCAAGTACCTGTGAGAATAATAGTATCTTAGATAGTTAGACAATACTTAATGGCAAAACTTTATGAGCAGTGATGGTTTAACAAGATTTTAACTGAGAAACTACAGTGAGGACAACTTGCATAGATAAATATACAGTAATAGTGTTCCCTTTTTCTGCTGTAAATTGTGACAGCTGTTTTTTCTTCACATGGGTCTGTCATTGCTGGGATTCAGACGATCTCTGAGTTTGAAAAGGAGATAGAGTTACTTCAGACACAGAAGATAGATGTGGAAAAACATGTGCAGTCCCAGAAAAGGGAAATGAGAGGTAATGAAAATACGAGTCACTGAGTCCATGGCGGGCAGGCTGAATGTATCAAAGGTGTTACCACTCAGGCAGTGTGTCCTTTGTTCTGAGGCTGGTTGGTTGGGTATATGGGAGGTTGAGTAGTTGGTTGACTTCATGGTTGGTTGGTTGGATAGCTGGTAAGTTAGCTGATGAGATGGTTAGCTAGAGAGTCTGTAGGGCTAGAGAACTGGGCCCTAAAAAAGGAAATGGGAAAATAGAAATTATGCAAAAATATAATTTATTCCAGTTCTGTCTTTTCCCCTCAGAAAAGATGTCAGAGATTACCAAACAACTTCTTGAGAGCTATGACATTGAAGATGTAAGAAACAGGTAATCATTTTTGCATTAACAAGTATTTAGAAACATGTAACATATGAGAGAAATGATTCTTTCACCCTCCTCATGTTTCAGGCTCTCTCTGGAAGATTTGGAACATTTAAATGAAGATGGAGAACTTTGGTTTGCTTACGAAGGACTAAAGAAAGCAACACGGTGAGAAATTTCCCTCAGGATTTTTCATAGACAAAATACTATTGCAAAGTCAAAATTTTACCTTTCATAGATTTGATAGACATAGTAAATTCCTTACAGAATGGTCTAATAATCCCTGGGATGATTTCTTTGAGGCTTGAGCGATTAGTTTAACAATGAAGAACAACCTCTTTGTGGGATAACTGGCCAAGTAGTAAAACACATAACCTATACAATGAAAACTGATTATAGCAAACAAGTTAGCTGGTGTTATTATAGATATATTGTTGTTATTGTTTAGTCACAAGTCATGTCTGACTCTTTGTAACCCTGTGGACTATATAGCATGCCACTGTCTCCCGGAGTTTGCTCAAACTCATGTCCATTGAGTTGGTGATGCCATCCAACCATTTCAACCTATGTCACCCTCTTCTCCTCCTGCCCTCAATCTTTCCCAGCATCAGGGTCTTTTCCAATGAGTCAGCTCTTTGCATCAGGTGGCCAAAGTATTGGAGCCTCAGCTCAGCATCCGTCCTTCCGGTGAATATCCAGGGTTAATTTCCTTTAGGATTGACTGGTTGGATCTCCTTGCAGTCCAAGGGACTCTCAAGAGTCTTCTCAACACCACAATTCAAAAGCATCAATTCTTCAGCACTCAGCCTTCTGCAGTACAGGAGACCCAGGTTCAATTCCTGTGTTGGAAAGGACCACCCACTCCAGTATTCTTGCCTGGAGAATCCCATGGTCAGAGAAGCCTGGCAGGCTATAGTCCACGGGGTCAGTAGAGTACAATACAACTTAGTGACTTCACCAGCAGCCTTCTTTATGGCCCAACTCTCACTTTCACTTTCCTAGGTATATAGATGTGTTGAAATTTAAGATGTTTGCTTTCTTAAAAATTAATTAACTATTTTTAGAGCAGTTTTAGGTTCACAGAAAGTACAGAGATTCCTCGTATACCTCCTACCCCTACACACACACAGCTATCATCAACATGTGTCACCAGAGGGTACATCTGTTAGAACCAATGAACCTATACTGACACACCATTATCACCCAGAGTCAATAGTTTACACTAAGGTCTACTCTTAGACTTCCCTGGTAGCTCAGGAGGTAGTTTACACTAAGGTTTACTCTTGATGTTGTACATACTATGGGTTTTGAAAAATGTATAGTGACATGTGTCTTTATCATTGTTGCATCAAGCAGAGCATATTTTTAATTATTAGAGTAGAAACATAATTTTAATAATATCTAAAAATTTTTTATCACCTACATGTTAACACCACAGAACATAACATAGCTGGAGTTTGTAATTATACATTACTAATTCCATAGCCTGTAACCTTTTGTACACAGGTAAACTTTATATGCTTAGCACCTGGCTCTGATTGTTGGTTTTCATAACTGCTGAGAGTCACCATCAGGATAAAGACCATGTGGTTAACTTCTTGACCATTCCTCTGATAGCGTTTTGGAGAACCATTTCCAGTCCCAGAAGGATTGCTATGAAAAGGAGATTGAAGCTCTGAACTTCAAAGTGGTGCATCTAAGTCAGGAAATCAACCACCTGCAGAAATTATTTAGAGAAGAGAATGACATCAATGAAAGTATCCGCCATGAAGTTACCAGGCTAACATCAGAAAACATGGTATGATCTCAGCCTTTATTCTAGAGATGTCATGCTTTAGTGAAGTAAAGTTCAGCGTCTCAGCTGGAAAGCAAATTACATTTTCCAGGAGTGAAATAACTGGTTCAGGAGATAAAACTATAAAATTACACCAGCCTGGAAAGCATTTTGAAAGTGTTTACCATAGGATGAGTCCAAGTTCTGTGATTTGTGTGTGCTTTTAAATTTATGTATGCTAAATCTAGCCCTATCCCCTTGGAAAGTCACAAAAAGCACAAAGATAAAAAGGTACCTCTTGAGAGGGGCTTGCATGCAGAAGGTCAGTTGCCCTATTCTAGCTCTTCATCTCACTGTTTCAAAAACTTCCTTTTTCCATGATGCCCACTCTTCTCCACTGCGTTTGTCTAATTCTTCCTCCTCACTTTTATCTACTGGTATGAAGAAATACCTTAGGAATCTAATTATCAAAAACATGCCTTTCTTAACCCCATACCCCCTGCAGCCACCGCCCCTTTTCTCTGGGGGACTGACTTCTCCATGCCATCCGGCTGTGACATCTCCACTCATCTCCTGTTTGTGGCCACCCCATGCCGCGGTGTGTCCCTCCCTCTACCTGAATCTGCCTGCACAGAACTGAACACAAAGGGTTCCTTTTCCCCCTTGTCTTGGTCTCTCTGCAGCATTTGGTGATGTTTTTAATCACTCCCTCTTCCTCTTTATTATTCTCTTGGCTTCCAGGACACCATGCTCTCCTGGTTTCTCATCCCACCTCACTGGTTGCTGCTTCTCAACTTCTTTACTGGCTTTTCCTCCTCTGCCTAGCCTGGGAGTATTAGGAAATCTCAGGAATGCGTCAGCAGGTGAGGAGAAATGACTCTGGGCACACCAGACGTGTTAGTTAAGGACATGCACATTTTTATCTACTCCTTGGCTGAAACTTTAATGAGGAATTTGCAGTGAGATCCGATTGCACAATCAAACAAGTATTTTTCATCTTGACTTCAGAGGCACAGGTGTTTTCATAAACATGTACAATTAAAAAAAAAAAAACTCTCCTTACCTGACTATGCTCAGCTGGTAAAGAATATGCCTGCAATATTGGAGACCTGGGTTCAATCTCTGTGTTGGGAAGATCCCCTGGAGAAGGGAAAGGCTACCCACTCCAGTATTCTGGCCTGGAGAAGTCCATGGACTGTATAGTGCATGGGGTCGCAAAGAGTTGGACACGACTGAGCGACTTTCACTTTCACCTGACTACAAGTGGAAATGGTGGGCATTTAAGCAAGTATACAGCTAGACAAGGGCAGAGGATTATGAAACATATTGGATCATTCCAGACCTCTGATAAAAAAAACAGTGCATGGCCTGGAATTCACAGGGCACAGTAGGATCCCCTTTGAGATGATTCTCCTATTTCTAGATGAGGAGATGATGTCTCTGAGTCAAAGAGGCTGGTTATCATTCCTCCCATCATCCTTCCCTCAGCTCAGCAGAGAATTCCCCTAAGTCCTCCCAGATGGTACCCCTCCAGGAGCCTGCGGGGATGTGGAGGGTGGAGCTGGGTGAGAACCACACACTCTGAGCATGCTGGTATTTCTTGTGACAGTATAGGTCTTGAGGTAAAAAAAACATGATTTCATCCAGTGTAATATCTTGGTTAGCTGTCTTACATAACTATACTAGACGTATGTTCCATGGGGTTAAAGATCTAGACAGTTTAGTTTGCTTCTAAGCAGCTCTGGGATTTTAAAGTTCATACATCAAAGTGTTTCATATTCTAATATTTCCAATTCTTCTGTGAAGATGATCCCAGACTTTAAACAGCAAATTTCAGAACTGGAAAAACAGAAGCAAGATCTTGAAATCCGCCTGAATGAACAAACTGAAACCATGAAAGGTAACTGGAACCCTCATGAACCTGCTTTTAGAAAACCGTTTCCTGTTGGGGGAAGAGGTGGTGAGGGAGTTGGGGATGGACATGTACACACTGCTGTATTTAAAATGGGTAAACAACAGGGACCTACTGCACAGCACATGGAACTCTGCTCAATGTGGCAGCCTGGGTGGGAGGGGAGTCTGGGGGAGAATGGATACATGTATATGTATGACTGAGTCCCTTTGCTGTCCACCTGAAACTATCACAGCGTTGTTAATTGGAATAAAACGTGATTCTACTCCAATATAAAATAGAAAGTTTTTTTAAAAAAGAAAATAGTTTCCTGTATCCAGGAATGACCAAAAGGTCATTGTCAAACTGATTCTCCATGGACTTAGACAGGTGACATAAATGTGAAAGTGGGATGTGTGGATGGTACAGTAAGATTCATAGGCATTTGAAGGCAGCAGCTGCCTCCAAGCCCTGTTGACTTTTGCCAACTAAGATCTCGAGCTCCAGTGTTGCTTGATATTCCTATTTTTAAAGAAAAAACAGAAATCCATATTTTTTTGTGAAATATCACAATTTTTAAATAATGGCGTAAGAAGTTTTTAAATATTGTTCAGACCAAATAAAACCTAATCTCTAGCTGGGTGCATTTTAGAGCCCCTGATAACTGAAAACATGAAAATATGATCAAACCCAAATCAGAATGCCGTGGCATGGCCCCCCAAAGGACTGATAGCTCTTCTCATCATAGGAAAACTAGAAGAATTGTCAAATCAGTTGAATCACAATCAAGAAGAAGAAAGAACACAGAGAAAGTAAGTGTCAACCTGCATGTACCTCAAGCCCACACATGTAATGCTTGGCTTTTCTGAAATTGTGGGAGATACCAAAGAAGGTTATTAAGCCACAAAAGTGAGATATTCTTAAGGTATATGATTTGTTAGCCTTCAAGTGTAAAAAGAAATACTTGTGTACACACACACACCCTCCTCTGGGATAAGGTATAAGCAATGAAACAAACAAAACATTGGTGGCCTGCAGGAAGGGTCACTGGGTGGCTGGTGCCTGGAAGATGGAGGAGACTTGCTTTTCACTGTGTACCCTTTTATGCCCTTAGAACATTATGCCATATGCATAAATTATATCTTCAAAAAACTGATAATATCATATGAGAGAGAACAGTGTTTCTCTCAGCAGACCACTTAGGGTGAGGCTTAAAATCCATTTTGATAGAGAATCTTCATTTGATAACCCCCCCCCACCCCCAAATTACATCCTGACTGTCTGGTGGAAACAGAGCAGAGCGTCTGGTGGAAACTTGTGAGAAAAATGTTTTGTGACCAGCTTGTTGAGATACTTTGTGTAAAATTTTTTTGATGATGGTCAAAATTATTTTAGTAGAAATTTGAACCATTTCTCTGGAGAAGTAGATAAAAGAATAATCAGATAGTGGTATTTTAATTCATTTAAAACACACATCGAGCTTTGACAAATACACAAAGTTGCGAAGGTGAGTGAGGCATTTGCCCAAACCCTCAATTTCCTCAGTGTCTTGTGTTCCAAGATTCTTACCTGTGTAATTTACTTCCACTCATCACTGAACTTCTTCCAGTCAATCAGAATGGTGAATTCCCTTAGTCATATTCATGTACAGACACAGAGCGCATGGGTTCTTCCCTCTCTCTTAGAAATATAGAAAGATTATGCATTTCCTGTTGACTTTTCCATCATGGAGAAGTTGACAAACATTCATAGAATCACTGGATCATTAAGTTTAAAACATTTTTAAAGCTTTATTTTAATTCAATTCTTTCATAATAAAATCTCAATTATTTATATGTAACTCAAGTTAGAATTGTAATTTTAGAACTTTACATTCATTAATATGGTACCATTTTGTATCCTAGTGTTTTTTCATACCACATAACATTGCTCATATCAAATAATATTTTTATAGCTTAGATTGTGCTTTTGTATGGTAAAAATATTTTGGAAAATTTTATAGTCTTTAGAAAAGTCAGTTACCCTGACTTCTTCACTGTGAATTTTATTCACAATCATTTTGTTATCTTAATCAGATTAAAACTCTCATATTATCATTTATCATCAGAGGAATAGATGTCAAATTTGTCATTCAGGTTCATTCCAGTTCAAAAATCCTCTAGATACTTAATTTCAAGAAAAATAAATAGACACTCTACATCCCAGAGAACATTTCTTACCATATGACTTCATTGGGAGGGTTGGGGCCAGGTGTAGGAAAGTGGTGGGTACCATTTTAGGACTCTGGATGGGTTCCCTTTTCTTCTCTCTCTGATCCCTGGATTTTTTAGTATCTGGTCCCAGGCTTTTCACAAAGGAGATAATCACTGGGCTTTTGGTCATAAGGGTATGAGTGGGTATGGATGTCTTATGGCAGCCATCAAGGGGTGTGGGCGGATGAGGATGAGAACTTTTTATCAGGTTAAGAGCTGTGGACTTTTGTACCCCACTAACCCTGGTCTCTTCCCCTCACTGTGAGCACTCCCCTATTCAAGTATAATTTGTTTTACACATAAGTTGGCCAAACCATTTTTCCACTGATTTTCCATGATGGTCAAACTGATACCAAAACTTCCTAATTCTTTCCTCAGGACCATAGAAGCCCAAAATGAAATACATACCAAAGAGAAAGAGAAGCTGATGGATAAGATTCAAGAAATGCAGGAGGCCAGCGAGCACTTGAGGAAACAATTTGAAACTGAAAATGAAGTCAAGAGTGGTTTCCAGCAGGAAGCATCTCGTCTCACTATGGAGAAGAGGGTGAGAAGTTTTCTAACCTGTTGATAAATGACTGTCTGTGTGCAGGTATCACTGAAAGTGGGGACAGGCCACCCCAAGCATCTGCTGAGCAGCATCCACCTCCCACCAGAGCAATCTGTTTCCTTTTCTCAAAAGACAGGTGGTCTCTGAGGTTACGGCCACTGCAGGGGAGCTGGGGATTTACACAGGCTGAGGGAGGACCAGTGGAGGGTCCTGAGCATTGTCCCATGGGCAGCGCTTGTCTGAGATGACAACACCCTTGCCTGGAGCATGTTGAGGATGCCAGGCTGATGTGTGACCTTCTCTGAACAAAACTTACCCCATCCAAGGCCCCTGCTTGCTTCTGGGGGAATGCTCTTCCCATAGTTTTCAGAGTCAAAATGTTCTTCTATGAAATGATCACAAGTAGGTGGCTAACTTTTTAAACTGTGAAAGTATTCATCCAATTATAAATGCCCCTGTCAAAATGGCATTTGGCAACCCTGTTAGCTTCCATAAATTCTTCTGAAATTGTATTGGTGTGTGAAACCCATGAGGATGAGAAGCGCCAAAGTAGCAGCTGGAGTGGTTTCCTGGGAGGTGGATGCTCTCAGGCACCTTCCTGGCCTGGCAGCCTCCAAGACCATGACCAGGTAAGGGTCTGCACATGTCCACTGGCTCTGCTCCTCCTCATCAGCGCCCCCCCCCCATTTCCTATCTCACAAGAGAAACATGATAGGGTAAAATCACATTTTGCAGTGTCAGGACTTAACTTAAAAGGGTAGTTATATATAAAAATAGGAATGCAGAGAGTTTAATATTTAATAGGAAACAATACATTCTAGTCAGATGATCCAGGTCATCACTTGGGTGATGACCATCTTTTTTGAGAGTGGTATGCCTTTCTCAGAGAATAGATTTCTCAAGTCACACTGTAAGGATAGTCTTATTGAATTTAGGACCCATCCTGATCCAGTGTGACCTCACATTGATCCTTGGTTTAATTGCAACTGCAGAGACCCTACTTCTAGGAAGGTCACATTCTGGGGTTCTAAGTGGATATGAAGTTTTTTGAACTTTTTATTTTATATTGGAGTATAGCCAGTTAACAATTTTGTGATAGTTTCAGGTGAACCCTGAAAGGACTCATCCATATATGTACATGTATTCATTCTTCCCCAAATCCCCTGCCGTGTAAGCTGCCACATAACATTGAGCAGAGTTCTCTGGGCTATACAGTAGGTCCTGTTGGTTATCCATTTTAAATATAGCAGTGTGTACATGTCCATCTAAATGGATATGAATTTCAAGGAGACACTGCTCAGCCCACTATATGATCCTCTGAGTCAAAGAAAATCATTTATTTAAAATTGGATAGAAAAGTTTAAGTGAGCTTCTATTTATCAAAGAAATATCAAATTAAAACTAGGTATTTTTTTGATTCTCAAATAATGGAGATCTTATGGTGCTGGTGAGAACACCTGGAAGTGGGCCCAGTTGCACATGATTTCAGGGGATAGAAATTGGTGTCAACATTCTTGGGGGCAGTTTGGAGGAAAATGTCAGGAACCTCTGAAAGTGCATTCCCTTTGACTCAGTGATGCAACTTCTGAGATTCTGTCCTAAGTAGATAATCAAATATGTGAACAAAGATTTTCATCTAGAATGGTCAGCATAGTATTATTAGTCACAGCAAAAAAGAAAGGATGCCCAGCTGTAGTGGGTAGGTTATATTATTGTATATCAGATGACAGTTTGGTATATTATCAATGATGGGGGAAATATCTGCAATATAACGAGTAACAGAATTCAAAACTTTACAAGCAGTATGACCCAATTTTATAAAATGGATATATGCCATATTAGGAGGGGAAAAAATGAAATAAAACATAAACAGTGATTTCCTCAGGTTCTGGATTGATGGGTGACTTTTTAGTTATTAGATGTATAGTAAAATAGGCTCAAATAGGAGGGAAGAAACTGCACCACACCCCCACTTGTGAGGCCCGATAAAGCTCTGAACGTGTTTAGCCAAGGACGGGACTATAGTAGGGAGAGGCAGCCAGGAGTGGAAACAGCACAGCTTCCCTGGGCTCTGAGAGTCCCCAGAGGGCCCGTGGCTGCAGGGATGGACTGCAAGGTGGTCATTGCTGCATCAGAGAAGCCTGAATCCTTTCTGTGTCAAAGCCTTTGAGGTTCAGGAAGAACCTGAATACCCTCTGCCCTTTATGGGAAATATTTATAGGTATCCAAGACTCTTCTGGTTCTTGAGCCAAATTCAGCGTGGGCAGGGCCACCCCCTTTATCAGAAAGGAGAGGCAAAGCCGGGACCCAAATCCCTGAAGCTTCTCTGCCTCCAGCTTCTGACATCAAGAGAGTGCATTTTCATACCTGCGTATTTTTAAACTCTCTACAATGGGCATGACTTTATCAAGGAAAAATTAGATCAAGATAAATGTGGTATATCCAAACAATAGGATAGTATTCAGCCACAAAAAAAGGAGTGAAGTACTGGGAATTCCCTGGTGGTCCAGTGGTCAGGGCTCAGTGCTTTCACTGATTGGAAACTAAGATCCCACAGCCAAAAAAACAATGAAGTACTGATACCTACTGCAGCACAGATATACCTGGAAAACGTTATTCCAAATGAAAAAAGTCGGACACGAAAGGCCACATATTCTATGATTTAATTTTTATTAAATATCTAGAATAAGCAAATATGTAGAGACAGTAGGTAGGTTAGTGGTTGCCCAGGGCTGGGAAGGAATAGGAGGGCAAATGGGTGCCAGCTAAAAGTTATATGTTTCTTTTTAATGTGATGAAAATAATTCTGGAATTAGATGGTGGTGATGGTTGCATAACTGACTATACTGAAAATCATGAGTGTACACTTTAAACGGGTGAATTGTGTGGTGTGTGAATTATAGCTCAGCAAAGTTCTTACCAAATAATAGAATTAAGATGCTTCTGAGCTAACATCCTCTTTCTTTTGATTTTTGTAGGATCTTGAAGAAGAGTTAGACATGAAGGAAAGAGTGATTAAAAAGTTACAAGATCAAGTGAAGACTCTAACCAAGACAATTGAAAAAGGTAAAAAAACAACATCACATCCACTTTCCAATTTTTTTGAACTTTCAGCTAAAGTTTACATGTGTTGATATGTTATTTCCTGATGTGGTCCAAAGAATTTGAAAACTGAAAAAATGAGTCTCCGCTGGTGTGTTTGGGGCTCATTGGTGGGCTAGTGGAGATCCTTAGAGGCAGGCAGGTGGCTCACCATCTCTCAGGTGATACCAAATGTGCCCGTGTAATTGTAAGGGGTACCCTGGAAGGAATACTTTTAACCTCTTTCTCTGTTAACTCTCTTCTTGTAAAAATGGAACTGTGAAAAAGTTTCAGATTTCACTCCTTTAAAGTTTATTTCCTCTCTGTTACGTGGGGTCAATATCCTAATTTCTATTAGAAGAAAAGATACTAGATAGCTAATTAGATATCTCTTAGATAGCTCAGAAGCCAGACTGAAGTCCTCAACATGAACTGAACTGCACACTGAGTGTCCTTATAAGTTCCGGGGGAAAAGATTCTCCGCCTTTCTCTCCTTCGCCTGCTTCTATGTCACTGAATTTTTCTTTTCTTAAATTAATTTTTAATTGGAAGATAATTGCTTTACAATGCTGTGCTGGTTTCTGCCATAGGACAACGTGAATCAACCATAAGTACACATCTGTCCCCGTCCCTCTTCAACGTCCCTCCCACCCCCCATCCCACCCCTCTGGGTTGTCAGTGTCAGTAGGTTGAGTTTCCTGTGTTATGCAGCAGCTTCCCACTAGCTAGCTATTTTACATATGGTAATGTGTATGTTTCAATGCTACTCTCTCAATTCATCCCATCCTCTCCCCTTCCCCTGCTGTGTCCACAAGTCTGTTCTCTATGTCTCTGTCTCTATTCCTGCCCTGCAAATAGTCACTGAAAGCTCCTGACTTTTCTCATCTAACTCTTTACTCTTTTGTTCAGTATTGCTTCTTTCTCCCAATCTCTGTCACTAAGGCTGTATCTGCAACTCTCAGTTCCTTTTACTATACTCATTTCTTTGAAGAACTTCTTTACTGTTTTTTTTTTTCAACTCTCACATCAGACTTTTAAGTTTACAAAACCAAAATGAGGCTCTTTTCCTTTCAATAATTATTGATAAAGGTCATTCTGCCCCATGAGGGAATAGACCTTGTCTGTCCTTCCCATTACCCTATGGTATCCCCATTGTTGGAAAGAATGAATCAACTGCCGTCTCTACATAAGGACTTCCAAAATCCACCTGCCGTTCCTCACTTTTCCTGAGTCCTACTCCCTTTTTGCCTCTAAGATTACTCCTTCACCTTTCTATTCTCACCTCCAGCCCAACTTGTTTTAAGTGGAATGCATCAGCTTCCATTCCTGTATCAGGTATCTATTGATCATATAACAAACTACTCCCAAATTTAGCAGCTTAAAACAACAAGCACTTAACAGTGCAATTTCTGAAGGCCAAGAATCTATAAGCAGCTCAGCTGGGTGGTTCTAGCTGTGAGTCACAGTAAAGTAGTCAGCAGGGATGCTGACATCTGAAGGCTTAGCTGGAGCTGGAGTACCTGCTTCCAAGCTCACTCACATGACTGTTGTCAGGAAAAGCCAGTACCTCTAGGACACTGTTTAGGTGGTACTAGCTCCCAAGGAACATGCTCAGATACAAGTCACCACACTTAAGAATACCTGAAATATTATGTTCTTATCAGGTACTTCTGCATCATTTATTGGTTTTCCTGGTCTAGATGCAGTTCAGCAATCAGAGGTCCTTCTTATCATAAACAGGTTGCTTAGTAAAATAGTTAACATTCTACCTTTATCAGTCTTCAAGGGAACAGGGCTAGTAAATCACAGAACAAACCCTCATGCAGTAGAAGAGAGTTCTGTTAATTCTTTACCTGTATTATCTTCTTTCTCACCCATCAGAGCCTACTCACTTTTCTTGGCCCAGCTGGAGTGCTACCTCCAAGAACAGTTTTTCAACAGTTCTAACCTACTTCTGCATAAATTCTTACGTCTTCTGTGTTTATTTCCTATGGCTGCCTAGCAAATCACCGTGAAATTAGTGGCTTAATAGAACACAAAACTTACAGTCCTGAATGTCTGAAGTTCAAAATGGTGTTCCCTGGCTTAAAATCAACATGTCAGCAGGGCTTCTGGAGGCTTTAGGGGGAGATTCTATTCCCTTGCCTCTTTCAGCTTCTAGAGGCCACCCACTTTTCCTGACTTGTGGGCCTTTCACCATCTTCAAATTTGGCAGCATAAAATCTTTAGAATCATTCTGACATTCTAACCTGTGCTTCTGTAGTCACATCTCCTCTCAGAGTGGACATGAGTCTTTGGGGACCAGAGGGCAGACTGTGGCTCACCCAAAGAGGTCCACGTCCCAATCCCCAGAACCTGTGAGTATGTGACTCTACATGGCAGAGGGGTTTTGTATATGTGAGTGTGTGAAGGACCTTTTTTTTTTTTTTTTTTTTAATTATTTGTTTGGCTGCCTCAGGTATTAGCTGTGGCAAGCAGCATCTTCATTGCATCATCTTTTGTTGTGGTACACTGACTCTCTAGTTGTGGACACAGGCTCCAGAGCACACCGGCTCAGTAGCTGTGGTACTCAGGCTTAGTTGCTCCATGATATGCGGAATCTTAGTACCCTGACCAGGGATTGAACCCGTGTCCCCTGCATTGAAGGTGAATTCTTAACCACTGGACCACCAAGGGGAGTCCCTATGTGAAGGATCTTGAGATGAGGAGAGTACCCTGGATCATCCAAGTAGATCCAATATAATCACAAGAGACTTTGTAAGAAAGAGACAGGAATGACAGAGTGAGGGAAAGTGATGGGACAATGGAAGCAGAGACAGAGAAAGAAGTGATGATAGACGCAGAGGTCAGAGTGATGTGGCCAGAGCCAAAGAATGTGGTCAGCCTCTAGAAACTGGAAAAGGCAAGAAATGAGTTTTCTGCTAGAGCCTCCAGAAGAAACACAGCTCTGCTGACACTTTGATATTTGTAAGATCTGTGTTAGTCTATGAACTCCAGAACTGTAAGATTTTTAAAATTGTAATTTTTTTTTTATTTTAATCAGACATTCAAATTTTATTTTATTTATTTTTTTTTTTAATTTTTATTTTTCAGTGGGTTTTGTCATACATTGATATGAATCAGCCATAGAGTTACACGAATTCCCCATCCCGGTCTCCCATCCCACCTCCCTCTCCACCCGATTCCTCTGGATCTTCCCAGCCCAACAGGCCCGAGCACTTGAGTAAAATTGTAATTTTAAAAAATTTTGTTTATGCCACTGAGTTTTTGGTACCTTGTTACAGCACATAGGAAACTAGTCCAGCCTCCTTGGGATCATGCTGTTTGGTGACTGCACACTACATGTTTTGTGAATTTCATTTTTTTTTTAACTGTAATAAGGCAGGAGCAACAACCTGGTTTGCTTTCATATCCCTACTGCACTCATTATATACCAGGTGACCATGAGAATATACACTGGCAGCTATACTTATGGATATACTCACAGATAAGAATTGCTACCAAAATAAATTCTTCGGGATTCAATAAAGTTTGCATTTATTGGAAAGCCAGAGAATTTCATGGGCAAATCAGCCAGAATGGGATGGAAAGAGATGGAGTAGTCTCATTATAATGCTGGTGGAAGTTGTTATTGTGTATTTAGCTGATTATTTGCCTCTGCCTACAGCCAGTGATGTGCACCTGTCCTCAGGACCCAAAGAGTACCTTGGAATGCTGCAATACAAGAGAGAAGATGAGGCCAAGCTCATTCAAAACCTCATTCTTGGTAGTGAAACCTGGAACTCTGAATTTTTGCTTAATTTTTGAGAACTTGAGCATTAGTCATTGCCACAGTCTTGGGCAGGGATGATAGTTCCTCTTTTTCCTCCACTGCTTCTTCCCCTAGCACAGAGCTTCTCAGCCTCACCATTTTTGACCATGTGATTCTTTGTTTCAGGTGGCTAGGGGCTTTGTAATGTAGGATATTGAGCAGTATCATTGGCTTCTATTCTCTAGAAGCCAGTGGCAACCCCTAATCATGACAATTTTAAAAAATGCCTCCAGACATTGCCACACGCCCTCTGGCATCTGATACCTTGCCTTCAGCTGAGATGCACTACCCTAACCTCTTCCCAAGTCCCATCACGTGATCAGGGTAGAAGACATCTCCTCATCTTTGTGTCTTAGCACAGGAGCCATGGGAGAAGTAACTTGTGGCTCCCTTGTTCCATTTGCCTTCTGCTGAGAAATTCATTTCATGACAGGGCCTTCTCAGTCACAGCTATTACAGGAATCTCCCAATGGGCATGTTCTATGGTTGGCAGTCTTAGAACCAGTCCTACTAGCCTGTCTTCACCATGGAAACCACATAGTTTTCTAGAAAGAAGGAGAAAAACTGCCTCCCTATCAGCTGGTCCCAAGATCTCAAAAGCAGAAAGCCCATTTAGAGCCTTACTCCTCTTCTCCTAAGTGACCCTGCTCAGAGCACATGAGCTGCCTACCCATTCTTTTCCACCCCTCACTGGTACACAGCTGAGGGGCCTCTTTGTTCCCCTGTCCTAATGCAGACATGGGGAGGTCTTTGTTTGCTTTTCTTAGCTTGTTCTATAGTTTCTCTCTACATCCCTACTCTGACTTCCAGCCATTCTCTTCTCTTCAAGGCCAGCTGATCCTCCTCTGCAGGACTGTTGTACACCTGTTTTCTCTATTCATAGCAGATGCATGTGATTGCTGAGATCATTCCATCCTCATCATAGAGGCTGAAGTGGGGGTGCATGGACTGGGACTCCTCTCTTACCGTGGAGATATGAAATTCTGTCTTTTATTCAACCTTGAAAAAGAGAAAGTACTTTGCAAATGAGAAGTAAGAGAAGCAGATGGAAACTGCATGTATATTTTTGCTAAGAAAAAAAGCCAGCCTTAATTCCTCAAAGGGAAAAAAACATCTCTGGGCATTCAGGCACTGCATCAAGTACAGAAAAGCAGACATCCCCACCCATCATCATAGGTTTCTTATCGGGAGAGCTGTAAGCCTCACTGACTCTGTCTCTGCTCCAGACCTGAAGCCCCGCGGTGTGGTGGTGAACATGATCCCCGGGCTGCCAGCTCACATCCTGTTCATGTGTGTACGCTACGCAGACTCTCTAAATGACGCCGACATGCTCAAGTCCCTCATGAACAGCACCATTAGTGGCATCAAGCAGGTGGTTAAGGTAGGAACTACTTTTTTGACATTGGACCTTGGTATTATGGTTACTTTAGGAACATTTGTGGAAATGACCAGATGCCCAGACTTTTCCCATCCTTTATCTCCAGTGTTTGGTCAACCACATGATTCTTCAAATCAGTCAGAGGCCCAGTCAGTGAAAGACGCCAAGCTATTAGAAAAAGACAACTTAGGTCAGACAGCCCTAAGGGTGGGACACTGCCAGTTACACCTCAAGTCCTTACCTGTAAGACTACAACCTGATGGCCACCACCCCATCACATCTGTCCCCTCAGGTGTGAGATTCTTGACTGTAGGGAGTATATGTCTATCCATGTAACAAGTTTGAATGCCAAGGAATGGGAAAAGCCAAAAAATTGCTCATCTCTTTCCTGGCACTTATATAATTCTCCCTTATAAAACCACAGTATATACTTTTATTCTTAGCCCAGACATGAAGATAAGGTATATTTAAGGGACCAGTAAAATATAGATCCATTATCCTTTATACCCTTCCAAATAAGAAGTAATGTTTGATTATGAGATATATTTAAAATGTTTAGTTGGGAAAGTCCTATCTCACTTTTAGTAAAATATGTGTTCTAGAAAGGTCATGAGCAGTCAAACCCTATCTTAAATACTCTTGGAAAAGAGAAGAAATAAAAGCAGCGAGTACATCAGGAAATGGGTAATTCTTCCACGGTCCACCCTGCCCAATTTTATACTAAGAATTCATTATTCATCAGGAGTTAGGAGTAGAAAACTAACATTGATTTGGTGTTTTACAGTCACTGTCTTTATGGGAGCTACCAATGTGTTCTTAGAAGAGACTGTCATAAATTCATGTTTTCCCTGTTCCAATTTTCATAAATTGGGTTTTCTCCAGACACACTTGCATTATGTTCCAGGCTGTAGGCACACAGTATTTGCCCCTTCTTGCTGCTCTGGAATGTTTAAATACTTTGAAAGTGAAAGATACATAGCTTAAGGAGTGTAAATCCTTTCTTGTGAGCATCTTCCATCTCAGCTTCTTCAGCAGCTCCATGCTCCTCCCCACTCCAGGGCACAGAACGTTAAAGCAGCCCTCACTTGTTCCGCATACCCCCTTGACCACTGTGCCTTTTTCTCACACACCCCCTCCTGGCTGCCAAAGCACCTAAAATAGTTGTCTCCACCAATTATTTTTCACTCCTTGCAATCTGGCTTCTACCCACATTACTCCACCAGTAATTCCTCTTGCTAAATCCAATGGTGTTTTATTAACTCTTATTCTCTTTAAATGGATTAAACAGTAGCAGCACCTCTTTGAAACTCTCTGACATTGTTTTTTAAAACCTGGGACTCTCCCAGTTTTCTTCTTCTCTCTCTGGTCTTCATTACCTCTGACTCCTTTGCTCATTCCTCTCCTTCCTGCCCCATAAGTTGAAGTGTTCTTGCCAGGAGAGTCCTTGATCCTGAGCTCTTGTCTGTCCACCCTTTTCCTTTAAGGAGGATATCCTTCTGCCTCTCTCCTGTGGTTTTCTCAGCTGCCCTGGATCCCCATCATTTCTGCATCCTCTGAGTTTTTGTAGCATAGCCTATACCTATCATGTAAGCTGTCAGCCACCTATTTAACTGTGTCCTATATATGTCACGTCTGTCTTCCCAGTCAGAATGTGACATTTGGAGGCCAAGGACTGAAACAATTCTCAGGCATTCCTACAGTGCCTGCTTTAAGTGTCAGAACAGATGATATAACCTGTACAGAAATCCTTTGCAAACTATAACCTGCTAAATTAATATGAGTTTACTTTCATGTTGTTGTTATTGCTCAGTTGTGTCTGACTCTTTGCAACCGCATGAACTGCAGCACACCAGGCTTCCCTGCCCTTCACTATCTCCCAGAGCTTGCTCAAACTCATGTCATTGAGTTGGTGATGCCATCCAACCATCTCAGCCTCTGTTGTCTCCGTCTCCTCCTGCCTTCAGTTTTTCCCAGCATCAGGAGGTTTTTCCCAACGAATTTCTCTTCACATCAGGTGCCCAAGTATTAGAGCTTCAGCTTCAGCATCAGTCCTTCCAATGAATATTCAAGGTTGATTTCCTTTAGGATTGACTGATTTGATCTCCTTGCAGTCCAAGGGACTCTCAAGAGTCTTCTCTAGCACTGCAGTTCAAAGGCTTTGGCACTCAGCCTATTTTATTGTCCAACTCTCACATCCATACATGACTAGTGGAAAAACCATAGCTTTGACTATATGGACCTTTGTAGGCAAAGTAATGTCTCTGCTTCTTAATATGCTGTCTAGATTTGTCATTGTTTTTTTTCCAAGGAGCAAGTGTCTGTCTTTTAATTTCATGATGATGGCAGAGTCACCATCTTCAGTGATTTTGAAGCCCAAGAAAATAAAATTCTTTTTATAGTGTAAATTTAATAAAGTCTTTAATGAATAAAAGAAGAGTTCTTTTTGGTCAGAAGCCACCAGCTAGAAAAACAGGTAAGATATGTCTGTTCTTGGCTCAGAACAATAATCCAACCTTGTCTTTTCTTGGTGTTTTTTTTCTTTTTAAGGAACATTTAGAAGACTTTGAGATGCTGTCCTTTTGGCTTTCCAATACCTGTCATTTCCTCAATTGCCTGAAGCAGTACAGTGGAGAAGAGGTAGGGACGCCTGCCTGCTCTGTGTTCTGTACTGACTGCCAATCTCCAACCTCCTCGTGAGCCAGAGCTCGCCGGAGGAATTAGGAATCAGACTGCCCAGTCCAAGGACATCCTCTGCTCCAACTGGTCTTCGGGCTTCCTTCTTACCCAGGAGACCAGCTTCACATCACCAGCTGAATGGAGGTCACAGGCAAAAAGACTTCCAGAAGGAGGTTTCGAGTTCGGGCATGATACTAAGCCTCAGTGTCCTTGACTTTCAAAATACATGAGGTGGATTCTTCCCTGGTGGTCCACTGGTTGAGACTTCATCTTCCAAGGAGAGGGTGTGGATTCAATCCCTGTTTGGGGAGAAATAAGTAAAGAAAATCCAACTTCTAACCAAAAGGAACACTGGGGCTGAGAGGGTCACAGACCAGTCCTTTTAAGATAAGCTGGCATCTGTGTGGCTTTAACGGGAGGCATATCATCACCATTTTTAAAAATGTATTTATTTTTTAATTGCATCACCATTTTTAAAATCCTTTCTTTACCCTCTTTAACCATGTATACAATGTTCTTTTCCTTGTCTGAAGATTTTTTAATTACTATATTTTTATTTCTAAAATTCCAATGATTCTTTTTTACCTCTGCCTTTTACAATGTCCTAGTCTTACCTTAAATTTTTTTTTAAATTTTACTTCTTTGAACATTGTAAATGTATTACCATGTTCAGGCTGGGCTGCTGTAACAGAATACCACAGACTAGGTGGCCTAAACAACAGAAACTTATTTTCTCACAGTTCTGGAAAATGGAAATCTGAGATCAGGGTGCAAGTATTGGGTCACTGGTGAAAGTCCACTTCTGGACTTGAAGATAGCCACCTTCTCCCTATGTACTCACATGGCCTTTCCTCGGTGCATGGGATAGAAAGAGAGATTGATCTCTCTAGTGTCTCCTTTTATAAGAACACTAATCCTATCAGATCAGGACTCCCACCCTTGTGACCTCGTTTAACCTTAATAACATGGTGACAGAGACCCCATCTCCAAATCTAGCCACAATGGAGGTTATGGCTTCAACATATAAATTTGAGGGGGAAACAAATATTCAGTCCATAACACCCATATTAAAGTATTTCAGATTGGTCTATACTCGGTAACTGTAAAGTTATGAGTCTCATTTATTGCATCTATCAACCTCTTACAGCAGTTTATTTCCTTGGATGCTTCACTGTTTTTCCTATGAGCTTCCATGGGGGTTGTTTTCCAGTGTAGTCTAACTCTGGAGGCACATATTTGTTGAAAAGTTAAACAGTAATATTTACAAATCCTTAGATTCAATCAACTGTAGATCATGTAGTACTATATAATACATAACTCAGTGAAAAAAGTCCACATGTAAGCAGACCTATGTAGTTCAAACACATATCATTTAAGGGTCAGGTGTAGTTAGTTATAAAAAATAAATGCTATCCCAAACATTAAGAATTCATTTGATACAGATCAGACATTAAGTATAGGAGTTATAGTAGAAACTTACTGTAATATCATTAGATTCAGAGATAGTATTTTAATTTCCTATGTGTCTACATTATTCTAATATTTGTATGTTCAAAATTACTTTCAGGAATTCATGAAGCATAATAGTCCACATCAGAATAAGAATTGCTTGAACAATTTTGACCTTTCAGAATACAGACAGATTCTTAGTGATGTGGCTATACGAATATATCATCAGTTCATTATCGTAATGGAAAACAACATTCAACCAATAATAGGTAAGAAAAGAATCGATGACTAAGAAATATTTATAATGATATTGAGACCTTAAAAAATAAATCTGCATGGAATGTGTAATTGAAAAGCACATAATTTTTTTTAAGCCAATAGTAAAATAATTTATTGGTTTAGTCTTATCCTTTTCTGTCCCACCCTTCCCCAAAGAAAACAACTAAGTCATGTTGACATAAGTGGTTTTAGTCACTAGGGTGATATTTAGTACTCATAGTAGCAGAAAAGGCCAGTGTGGTGTTGACAATCCAAATTGTGATTTGGCATGTTTCCAGTGGTATAAGGAAACGTTCACTCAAAAACGTCTACATCTCCCGAAAACAAGCACTCGTTTTCAGAGGTGGTACAGCCATGATACTCAGAAAGGAAGAGAATCATTTTTTCCTCAAGTAATACTATTTTTAGAGATTTTCCCTAACGACAATGCAAATAAGAGATTCACAACATCACCTAGATAAGTATGATTCTCTATTGTACCTTCAAAGAACATAATTTTAAAACAAGAAACTTTGCTAATGTAAATGCCCACTATTTAATTCTCTGATTGCCTAAAATGATTACATATATAAAAGTACATGGGTCATAGTTTTCTTTCTATAAGGGGGATCCATCCTGTAGGGAAAGGTTTGGGAGAACTGCTGCTAATTATGTGGCTAATCCTGGTTCTGAGCCAAGTATTTTTGAAATCCTAGAGCCCTACTCATGTATATTTTCTTGTATACTTGTATACTCTTGTATACAAATTCTTATATACTTTCTTCAGTTTTCTGAAATTTAAATACTGTAGGCTTTAAGTAGTTCCAGACCATGAGATGTCACGCTAACCAGCTTTCTCTCCTGTCAAGTTGGAAGAAGAGGAACTGTTCCCCTGCTGTAGATGGTGGTTCATTCCCATCCACCCCTTACACCCTGGTGTTCCCCAGCCCTCCATCCCTCTTCTTTCTCTGTTACAGCTGTATCCACACTAACTCGTGAAAATTGTCCCACTCCCTGAAACAGACACATGAGAGCAGGGGAAATGTCCTCCTGGTGTCCCCACTGCATGTGCAAGAAAAGCTTCCATTTTTCTCCGTAGTGCCAGGCATGCTGGAGTACGAGAGTCTCCAGGGCATTTCTGGCCTGAAGCCCACAGGCTTCCGGAAGCGGTCCTCCAGCATAGATGACACGGACGCCTACACGATGACCTCCGTCCTGCAGCAACTGAGCTACTTCTACAGCACCATGTGCCAGAATGGCCTGGACCCTGAGGTCGTGAGGCAGGCGGTGAAGCAGCTCTTCTTCTTGATCGGGGCGGTCACCCTAAACAGTCTCTTCCTGCGCAAGGACATGTGCTCCTGTAGAAAAGGGATGCAGATAAGGTAAGACCCATCAGCCACCGCTAACCCTGGAGAGGCGGGCCAGAAAGGATGCTCCTGAAGTCCGAGACCACACACTCTGCCCGCCCTCCCTTCACAAGAGCGGCACTTCTGGAGGGTGTGCAGAATGACTCTCAGAGCCATGGAGATGTCAACTGTCTGATGCCAGGCCCTCCTCCCATCATTCTGCCTGTGCTAACGACACTCTGGCAGAGTGACTTCAACTAAGAACTAATAGCTGTGTGTTTTAAATTCTGGTCCTCTGTGGTTATCCTATATGCAGCCAGTATTTGTTGACCATCACCTCTGTGACTAGCACTGCTGGTGGGGGACACAGGAAACAAAGGAAAGAGTGATTTGATCCCTGCTGTTGAGAAGCTAAATGATGATTCAAGACACTATAATTAAGTCATAAGTAAGTGGTACAGGAAGTGCTTCAGAGAGGAGAGATGATCATGGTCAGAAAAGTTAAAGAAACCTGAAAACTGTGAGTGATCAAAAATGGAAGAACATTCCAGGCAAGGGAATGAGTGGGCAAAGGCATAGTGGTAGGACTGAGTGAGGACCCCTCCTCTGCTGCTGCTGCTGCTAAGTCGCTTCAGTCGTGTCTGACTCTGTGCGACCCCATAGACGGCAGCCCACCAGGCTCCCCCGTCCCTGGGATTCTCCAGGCAAGAACACTGGAGTGGGTTGCCATTTCCTTCTCCAGTGCATGAAAGTGAAAAGTGAAAGTGAAGTCGCCCAGTCGTGTCGGTCTTGTAGCGACCCCATGGACTGCAGCCTACCAGGCTCCTCCGTCCATGGGATTTTCCAGGAAAGAGTACTGGAATGGGGTGCCATTGCCTTCTCCAACCCCTCCTCAGGCAGGAGTAAATATTAATAGCTCTGTCTAGATTAAGTGAAGGCTTATGTAAGGATCTATAGGACTGCAGTAGAGTGGTAAGCTGGACCCAGATTGGGAGGGTGTAAAATGCCAGGCCAAGCGCTGAGAGTTCATCCTGCAGACATGGTTATTCAGTTTTGTTTTGTTTTTTTTTTAATTTCTTTTTATGTATTTATTTATTTTTGGCTGTGTTGAGTCTCTGTTGCTTTTCGAGGGCCTTCTCTAGTTGCCTCTTGTGGGGCTACTCTCCTTTGCAGTGAGAAGGCCTCTCATCACAGTGGCTTCTTAGTTGCAGAGCATGGGCTAAGTAGTTGTGGTATGTGGGATTAGTTGCCTGGTGTTATGCAGGATCTTCCCGGACCAGAGATCGAACCTGTGTCCCCTGCTTTGGCAGGCAAGTTCTTATCCACTGTGCCACCTGGAAGCCTAGTCATCCAGTTTTGAGGTGTGTCAGCTTCTCTGTCCCTAAACCAAGAAAACACAGATCATTAGCTATTGTTTGAATTAACACTGTCACATGATTAGAAAGCATATCATATAGGATAGACATTTAAGATGTTTTAATATGTACATGGATATAATACCTGTAGGTGACAGGAGAATCTGGGGTGATGATGATGGCAGTGACACAATGAAAAGTGACCCAAAAAGTTTATTAAGCCAAGCAGTAAACAAGAGGCATCCTTTACATCTTCTTAGCGTTAGTGAAACTTGGACATCTCTACAAAGCAGTGTGTGAAATTCCCATGACCCCAGGTTGTGGTTTTCAGATTCAAGGGAGTATTCAGGAGGGCTGGGCATTGTGAATCTTTTCCTCTTCACTGAGAGGAAAGGCGTCTGTTTATTTCCCAAGCTCTGAGCAGATGCCCTGAAGTCCTCTGGGGCAGGCCTCAGGCTTATTTAAAGTCAAGTCGTAAACCTACACGTCACCAGTCTTTGCTAAACAACTCTTATTCCACCAGTAGGTCCCCAAGGAAAGTGAACATTTGTCCCCACAGGTGCCCAGCACTCTTTCCTCTCACCAGCTGGAAGTGCTGTTAGGGAAGTACTGCCTTTCCAGTGTGTTGCTCTGAGTGAATAGCACATGCATCTTAGAGACATTTGTTCCTTCAGATATTGATTCAGCTTCTGCCATAAACATGGTGCTCCAGGATTGGCAGTGATTTTACCATGACAGCACCAGCACTGCAATAGCAAAACATGAACACAAATGGAAAATCAAACTCCAAGAAAAGAAAAATAAACAGTGGACAGAGTAGCTTGAAAACAGGCACTGGGCTTTCTGACTGCCAGGAGAAAAAAGCAAAACATCAGTAGCTCTCTGGTCTCATCTGGCATGGTGAAGCAGACCAGCTCCTGGGAAAATGTAAAAATTTTCCTAGTATGTAGTTCTTTTTTTAGTTCCTAGTGGGCTGCCGGCTATGGGGTCACAGAGTTGGACACAACTGAAGTGACTTAGCAGCAGCAGCAGTCATAAATTTATAAAAAATATTATCTCATGTGGAACTTTATCTCACCATCTCCACAATAGCATTTTTATTGCAAGTTCCACTGTGGTTATTTTGCCCAGGCATCATTTTTTTTTTTTTTTTTTTTTTTTTGGCTCTGCTGGATCTTCATTGCTGTGCAAATCTCTAATTGCAACAAGTGGGGGCTACTCTAGTTGCAATGTGCAGGCTTCACATTGCAGCAGCTTCTCTTGCTGCCGAGCATGGGCTCTAGGTGCAGGGGCTTCAGTAATTGTGGCTCATGGTTTCAGTAGTTATGGCTTCCAGGCTCTAGAACACAGGTTCGACAGTTGTGTATGAGCTTAGTTGCTCCACGATAAGTGGGATCTTCTCGGATCAGAGATTGAACCCCTGTCTCCTGAATTGGCAGGTGGATTCTTTACCACTGAGCCTTCAGGGAAGCCCACCCAGGGTTCTTTGACAAGAACCTAGGTAGGGCCTGTGGAGACAGTTCTGTTAGGAACCAGAATGATGTGGCCCAAGTACAGACATTGCTTGTTGTCCTGAGGGAATCTGGGGAGAATACAAAAGGCATTGACTTGGGTCTTGGAGGACAAGAAGAATTTCAGCCCAAGAACTAGAGAAATGAGCACAGACCTCAGTGAAGGAATGCTTAGGGCAGGGTATGAATAGTCCTCCTTGAAAGGAGAACCAGGAGTGATGGGGGGATCTAGAAAGATGAGTTACAGAGATAGCACGCTAGTCCCTCGGGAATGGCAACAACCTCAAGAGTTTTTTCTTTTTCAGAAGGTTTTAAACTATGGATTAGATTTTTTTTTAGTAGTTGTGGGATTATTCGGGTTATGGATTTCGTCTTAGGTGAGTTTGGTAGTTTTTGGTTTTCAAGGAATTGGTCCACTTCATCACAGTTGAGGTAATCTGTGTATCACTGTTCAGTATATTCCTTTATTATTCTTTTAATTTCTGCAGAATTTGTAGTAATGGCCCCTCTTCCACTCCTCTGTGGGTAATTTGTCTTCTCTTTTCCTTGGTCAGTTTTGCTACAGGTATATCAATTTTATGATCTTTTCAAAGAACCAGGCTTTGGTTTCATTTATTTTTGTCTTATTTTTTAAATTTAATTGATTTTAAATTTATTTTTAAATTTAATTGATTTTTGTCTTATATTTTAAATTTAATTGATTTAATTGTTACTGTCTTTTTCAATCCTTCTGCCTACTTTGCATTTATTTTTCTTTTCTTCTAGGTTCCTAAAGTAGAAGCCTGGATTATTAGCTCTGAGACTTTTCTTTTCTAACATAAGCGTTTAATGCTATACATTTCTCTCCAAGCACTACTTTAACTCTATCCCCCAACACACAGTCTTGATGTATGTTGTTCTGTTCATTTTTGTTCAATTCAGAATATTTTCTAATTTCCCTCAAGTCTTACTCTTTGACTCTTGGATGGTATAGAAGTATGTGTTGTTTAATTTCCAAGTGTTTTGAGACTTTCTTGTTACCTTTCTGTTATTGATTTTAGTTTAATTTTGTTGTGCTTAGAGAATATACTTTGTCAGTAAGACTCTTAGAAACAAAGGTAGAGTGGTGATTGCAAGCTGATGAGAGAAAGAGAAAAAGGGAGTTGTTGTTCAGTGGATGTACAGTTTCAGTTTTACAAAATGTTCTGGGAGCTTAGTTTCACAACATGATGCATATAGTTAAGACTACTATGCTATACTATGCACTTACAATGGTCAACATGGTAATTTTATGTCATATGTTTCCTACCACAATTTTTAAAAGGATCTCGAGATGCACACAGGTTAACATACACTGTAGATTATGATGCTAGAGTTCCCAACCATCCCACTTTGTCTTAGACCTTCCCAGATTTATTTTTAAAACACAAACTTATAAATACTTTTACATTGAAAAAAACAAACTTTGTATTTGTTGGTGGTGATCATTCGTTAAGTCATAGCTCTTTGCAACCCCATGAACTGCAGCACGCCAGGCTTCCCTGTCCTTCACCATCTCCCGGAGTTTGCTCAAACTCATGACCATTCAGTCGTTGATGCCATCCAAACATCTCATCCTCTGTTGTCCCCTTCTTCTCCTGCCTTCAATCTTTCCCAGCATCAGGGTGTTTTCCAATGAGTTGGCTCTTTGCATCAGACGGCCAAGTATTGGAGCTTCAACTTCAGCATCAGTCCTTCCAATGAATATTCAAGGTTGATTTCCTTCAGGATTGACTGGTTTGATCTCCTTGCAATTCAAGGGACTCTCAAGAGTCTTCTCCATCACCACAGTTCAAAAGCATCAATTCTTCCATGCTCAGCTTTCTTTATGGTCCAATTCTCACATCCATACATGACTACTGGAAAAACCATAGCTTTGACTAGACAGACCTTTGTCAGAAAAGTAATGTCTCTGCTTTTTAATATGCTATCTAGGTTGGTCACAGTTTTTCTTCCAAAGAGCAAGCGTCTTTTAATTTCATGGTTGCAGTCACCATCTGCAGTGATTTTGGAGCCTAAGAAAATAAAGTCTGTCACTGTTTCCACTGTTTCCCCATCTATTTGCCATGAAGTGATGAGAAAATTTATATTTCAGTTATTTTTAAATTTGTTAATACTTGCTTTTATGACCCAGAATACAGCCTACTTTTGTGAATATTCCAAATGCAGTTGAAAAGAATGTACATTCTTCTCTGTTGTTGGGTAAAATATTCTATAAATGTCAATCAGACCCAATTTGTCGATGGTATTTTTTGGGGCTTCCCTGGTGACTCAGGCAGTAAATAATCTGCCTGCCATGCAGGAGACCTGGGTTCGATCCCTGGGTCAGGAAGATCCCCTGGAGAAGGGAATGGCAATCCACTCCAGTATTCTTGCCTGGAGAATTCCATAGACAGAAGCGTGACTAAGACTTTGATTTTCACTTTCATTTTTCAGTTCTTCTGTATCCTTGCTGATTTTCTATCTACTAATTCTGTTGAGTACTGAGAGGTGTATTGAAGTCTTCAACTGTAATTATGAATGTGTCTATTCTTTCAATCTGTCAGTTTTTGCATTATGTATTCTGAAGCTCTGTTTTTCTTACACTCTGAGTAAGGTGCATATGCATGAAAAATTGTTATGTCATCTTGGTGAGATGACCCTCCTATCATTATGTGGGGGTCTCTCTTTACCCCACCCTGTTAATTTTCTCTGCTTTGATGTCTACTTTGTCTGAAAGTCTACTTTTTATTGGGATCAGTGTTTTTATAGTATACCTTTTCCCATCCTTTTATTGTTAACTTATTTGTGTAATATTTGAAGTGTAGGCAGCATATATTTGGGTCCTTTTTTTTATCCAGTCTGACAATCTCTGTTTCTTAATTGGGATATTTAGACCATTTTAATTTAATGTATTTATTGATATATGATATATTTAGATATGTCTACCATTTTGTTATTTTCTGTTTGTTCCTTCTGGTTTTTATTTCTTTGATTTCCTGTTTCTGTCTTACTTGGGGTTCTTTGAACATTTTTGGCATCCTTTTTAAATTTCCCTATTGTGTTTTCTCTCTATCTCTTTTTATCTTTTTTAATGGTTGCTCTAGAAATTATAGTATCATACTTACCTTTTTCAATCTATTTGGAATCAATATCTTTTATTTTTAAATTGGATTTTTAAGCTGTTTATTTGGATTTTTCAGTCACACTGCATGGCATGCATGGTATTGGTTCCCCAACGAGAGATTGAACCCGTGCCCCCTTCACTGAAAGTTTGGAGCCCCAACCATTTATCAATTAAGTGGAATGTAGAAACCTTACCATCACATAGGCCCCTTTCCTCTCTTTGGTTTATTTTGTAGTTGTCTTATGCTGCACATCTACATACATCAATAACTCTACCAGACAATGTTATAATTTTTAGTTTCAGTTCACCTAGGGTATTTTCAAGGACTCAAAAGGAGAAGAATAGTCTTTTATGTTTATCCAGGTATTTATCATTTCTGTAATTTCTTCATTTCTAATGTTTCAAGTCTCATTTGTTCCCCCCAGATCTCATTTTGATCTCATTTTCCTTTTGCCTGAGAAAATTATTTCAGTAATCCTTTAGAAAAGATTCACTGGCAATAAACTCCCTCAGCTTTCTTTAATCTGAAAATATCTTTATCTCACCTTCTATACTTCACCTATACTTCCTGAGGTATATTTTTGTAGACTGCCAATGTCTGGGTTGACAGTCCATTTTTCCATCAATTTTAAAATGTTTCACTTTTTTCTGGTTTCCATGGTTTCTGATAAGAAATGCACAGTCGTTGGATTATTATTTCCCTACAAATAATGCAGTTTTTCTCTTATTGATTTTCAGATTTTTTTCTTTGTGTTTAGTTTACCACAGTTTGATTACAGTGTGACTAGGTATGGATTTCTTTGAGTTTAGCTTCTTTGAGATTCTCTGGACTTCTTGAATCTGCAGGTTTGTGGATCTCACCAAATTTGGAACATTTTCAGCCATTTCTTCAAATGTTTTGTCTGCATTATATTTTCTCCTTTCCTTCTGGAATTTCAGTAACACAAATGTTAGAGATTTCATTGTTTTGTTACCCCCAAAGTCCTGTTCTTTAGATTTTTCCTTTGGACTTTTCAGGTTACATAGTCTTAGTTTGGTCCCTTGAAGTTCTCTGACTCTTTATTCGACTATTGAGCCCATTCAGTGAGTTCTTTTGTTTCTGTCGCTGTATTTTTCAGCTCTACAATTTTTCAATTATTTTTTAACATCTTGTGTCTTTTCTGAGATTTTCTGTCTTTGCATGTATTTCAAGGTAGTTTGTCTTTACTTTTTGGAGCATTTTGTGATAGCTTCTTTAAAGTCTTTGTCAGATGATTCCAACATCTGTGTCATCTCAGAGTTGATATCTATTAATTGCATTGTACAATCTGATGAGATTTTCCTGGTTTTCATATGCCTAGTAATTTTGAATTGTATTCTGGACACTTTAGTATTATGAGACACTGAGTCTTTAAATCCTGTGGAGAATGTTGATATTTTTATCAGACAATCAACCCACTGGGGTTCAGGTTCTGGGAATTGTGATTCCTTGGTCAGCTCGGTTTTCAAAGCCTTTGTAATGCTGTTTGCTTCTGTCTTATGTGTGACACACAGTGGCCAGTCTGAAACTTGGGTGGTGCTCAATCCGTAGTTTAGTCCTCAAAGTTTAAGTGTGCAGATTCATGCATGGGCTCAGGGGTGTGCCCAGGAGTTCATAAGCAAATTTAAGGGTCACTTTCCTGAGCTTTTTCCTCTCCATAGTACCCCTGGTACTTTCCAGATCTCTAAGGATCCTTTCTTTTTTCCTCCACACAGAAAACTTGGGCTTTACTTAACTCACTGTGTGCTACACTTCCAGCAGATGTCCCCATCTGGGGTCAAGTGGTGGGAGGATAGAGCTCAAGGTGTTCACCCCCATCCTCTTGAGCTACAGCTCCTTCAACTGAAGAAAGTTCCCCTCTGTTTTAGTTTGTTGCTGGAGCCTGTTGCCACTACCATAGGACTGTTTGGGGCTTGCACATAACAGAGTGAAGAAAAAGAAAGAAAAGGAGAAATAAGAAAAATAGAGTTTCTACCCTCTCTCAGAATATTAGGACACCCCTTTTCAGCATCTCAAACCAGAAATGGAGGATTCCTCCTAGAGCTCTTAGTTGACAGCAATGCCCACTGCTGAATTTCAGGCTGCTTTGAGTTCAAACCAGTGAATAGCCAAGGGGAAGATACCGGTAAACTCAGTATTAATTGGGAAATACTTCAAATTCTGGTCTTCTTCCCCACACCACCTGCTACTGTTTACTTTTCAAAGTCCTCAAATAGTTGTTCCAGGCATTCCATCCAGGTTTTATAACTGCATTCCGTGGGAGACACAAAATGGAGTGCTTATTCCATCTTACCAAGAACCAGAACTCCCAATACAGATTTTTGAGTAGGAGGATTAAGATGCTCAAAATTCAGATTTAGAAAAACCGTGGCAGAATTGAAGAGGATGGATTGGAAGGAACGAGATGGGAGGCCCATTAGGAATTTACTGTAGTAAGAACTTAAACTAGTGGGACAAAATTGACAATGCAGAAAAACAGTGTTGAGGAGGGGGTGCTTAGCAGAGCAAGAGAACTTATTTCAAACTTATTACCTCCTTATGGAATACATTAACTCAGCATTATTGTCCCAGTGATATAACCCATGGGAAGTTGCTAATCTGGAAGGTCAGAGCTAGAACTGACCATAGAGATCACCTAGTTCACTCAATTTCTTAAACAGCTTCATTGATATATAATCTACATGCCATACAGTTCACTTGTTTAAAGTGTAGAGTTCAATGAAGTTTGGTATATTTACAGAATTATGCAACCATCACCATAATGTAATTTTAGAAAAGCTTCATCACTCCAAAAAGAAACCTTAAACCCAGTAGCAGCCACTCTTATCCCCTACCCACATCCCACTAAGGAGTCCCCTTCTCCTCACCTCAGTTCAGTTCAGTCACTCAGTCACGTCCAACTCTTTGTGACCCCACGGACGCCAGGCCTCCCTGTCCATCACCAAATCCCGGAGTTTACTCAAACTCGTGTCCATTGAGTCGGTGATACCATCCAACCATCTCATCCTGTTGTCCCCTTCTCTTCCTGCCCTCAATCTTTCCCAGCATCAGTGTCTTTTCCAATGAGTCAGCTCTTTGTATCAGGTGACCTTAATATGGGAGCTTCAGCTTCAGCATCAGTTCTTCCAATGAATATTCAGGACTGATTTCCTTTAGGATGGACTGGTTGGATCTCCTTGCAGTCCAAGGGACTCTCAAGAGTCTTCTACAAAACCATAGTTCAAAAGCATCAATTCTTCAGTGCTCAGCTTTCTTTATGGTCCAACTCTCGCATCCATACATGACTATTGGAGAAAACATAGCTTTGACTACACAGACCTTTGCTGACAAAGTAATGTCTCTGCTTTTTAATATGCTGTCTAGGTTGATCATAGCTTCTCTTCCAAGGAACAAGTGTCTTTTAATTTCATGGCAGCCATCATCATCTGCAATGATTTTGGAGCCCAAGAGAATAGTCTTTCACTGTTTCCATTGTTTCCCCATCTATTAGCCATGAAGTGATGGGACCGGATGCTTTGATCTTCTTTTTTGAATGTTGAGTTTTAAGCCAGCTTTTTCACTGTCCTCTTTCACTTTCATCAAGAGACTCTTTAGTTCCTCTTCGCTTTCTGCCATAAGGGTAGTGTCATCTGTATATCTAAGGTTATTGATGTTTCTCTCAGCAATCTTGATTCCAGCTTGTGCTTCATCCAGCCTGACATTTCACATGATGTACTCTGCATATAAGTTAAATAAGCAGGGTGTCGATATACAGCCTTGATGTACTTCTTTCCCAATTTTGAACCAGGCCATTGTTCCATATCTGGTTCTGTTGCTTCTTGACCTTTATACAGATTTCTCAGGAGGCAGGTAAGGTGATCTGGTATTCCCATTTCTTTAAAAATTTTACAGTTTGTTGTGATCCACACAGTCAAAGGCTTTAGTGTAGTCAATGAAGCAGCAGTAGATGTTTTTCTGGAATTCTCTTGCTTTTTCTTTGATCCAATGGCAACATCAAATGTTTCTTTCTCTACAGATTTGGTTATTCTGGACATTTTTTAAAAAGTGGAATCATAAAATATGTTGTCTTTTGTGAATAGCTTCATTCACTTAGTATAATGTTTTCATATTTCACCCATGTAGTAGCATGTGTCAGTATCTCACTCCTTTTTATTATTGAATAACATCTTATTGTATAGATAGACCACAATTTATTTATCTGTCCACCAATTGGTGAATATTAGGGCTGTTTTCATTTTTTGACTGTAATGATTAATGCTCCTATGAACATTTGTGTATGATTTTTTCGTGTGGACCTTTCAATTTGGAGTTGCTGGGTCAGATGGTAGTTCAGTGTTTAACATGTTGAGGAAATGCTTGTTTTCCTTAGCAACTGTGCTATTTACATTCTCACTAGCAATGTGTGAGTGTTCTCAACACCCTGATTTACCAAAAGAGGTAGAGTAACTTTCCAGGCTCACAAAACAGATTGGTTGGATTAAAACCCATGCCTCTTAATTCATAAACCTATGATAATAAGTGACAGAAACTAGAATAGAAACCCCAGTGGACTTAGAAAACCTACCAGTTGAAAATTTTCTGCTACTTTAGGAAAAGAGGTCAAACAATTTTTATAACAGTGTAAGTCCCCTCTTCAAATACATTATGAGTTTTTCCTTTAAGATATTTTCAAATCTATTATTAAAGGTACATTAATAGATTATTTTATAAATTATTGTAGTCACTGTTCTTTGTTCAGATTTTTTCCAAAGTTTATTGCTATTATGGCCGTTCACCCTAGACCATAATGGTCCTTAGAATCATGGATCATGAGAGCTGATCATCTGGCCCAGCCCCCTCTTGTTACAAATGAAGAAGCTGCTGGACACGGTCCTAAGGATCTCAGTGAACACTGGTACCATGTTAGGACATGCTGGGGGACTCTACATCCTCCCCTAAAGTGTTCTAAATGGATCACCCACTGTTCTCTGCTCTGGCTTTTACTCCAGGTGCAACATCAGTTACTTAGAAGAATGGCTTAAAGATAAGAATTTACAGAACAACTTGGCCAAGGAAACTTTGGAGCCTCTCTCACAGGCAGCATGGTTGCTTCAGGTGAAGAAGACCACCGACAGTGATGCCAAGGAGATCTACGAACGCTGTACCTCCTTGTCTGCCGTGCAGGTAATCGGGTTTGTGTAGTGTCTCCCTGATCGTCACCAGCAGATCATGTGACTGGCATCCTCTTTCCTGGGTTAGTTGGCATGAGGTGCATCTGCATCTCTCTGTGCTCTTTGGGGAGCATACATATCTCCATGGCCCACCCACTTATCTAACAAGCATTTATTAAATACTAACTCTAGACCTTGAAAACCTAAAAGCACGTATGGTGCATTCCCTGCCCACAAAACCACAGATGTGTGTGTGTGGGGAGAGGATGTAGGAGTGGAGAAGGAGTCTGGAAATGGGGAATTATCTCACAGTCATCTAATTAAATGATGTCCTTGCTCCCATCTATGCTCTTCTCAGCTTGTTTTCTCTTTTCTTGGGGAAAAAATAACACACGGTTCCTAGAGCCAAATTACAGTATTAAGGAACCACTTGTGGTTCCCAACTGTTCCCAGACCACTGGAACCATCATTTCATGGACAAAGTTATCCTTTTCGTGGCCTTATACTATCTTATGCATTGTTTGCAGATCATAAAGATTCTTAATTCATACACACCTATAGATGACTTTGAAAAAAGAGTGACTCCATCCTTCGTTCGCAAAGTGCAGGTGAGATGCTTAAGCTGTGCCTTTTAATTTTTAGTATGAGAAAGTGATATTTAATTACCACTGTAGAAGTTCAGAATTAAAATACATGTACCAAATATACAAAGGAAAGGCACACAGGAAAAGTGGCAGAAATCTTTCCTGTCAAATGTCCCCTGTTTTCAGAACCCATCTTAGCCCTGGTGGGAAGGGATTGAAAGCACCAACTCCATGGCTCGCAGTCTACACTCCTTCAGCGTGTCTTGTTTCCCATCAGTCTTTGCGTATAGACAAGGGAACAGAGGCTGAATGGAAACTGAGAACCTATGTACTCATTTTTTCTTATTTCAGTCCCTGAAGTTTCTTTCCCAATGCCTTAGGGCAGCAGTGCTCAAAGTTTCATTCAAGAGTCTTTGGTGAGGTGGGGCGGAGTGGATCCTTGAGATAATTTCAGAGAGTCTGCAAAGTCTTCCTTTTTCCAAATATATACCTGTGTGAGGCAGACTTTTCCTTACACACTTCAACCAGAATAGCAAATCACTACAGGTGAATGCAGAAGCAGATACAAGATTCCGCCTGTCATATTAAGTCAGTCATTAAAAAGATTTACAAAATGATAAAAAACAATACTACTTCTCAGTAGTTTTTTTTTTAATTTTCTTTCAAATTTGATCTATTTTTCAATAAAAATATGTTAATATGTCTTGGGCCTTTCTTGTTATTTTAATGAATTAATAAGTATTTTAAATTATTGCTTTATTACTAATATGATAAATATCCATGGCTCTAACCACATGCACAAAAGCTGTTTGAGGTTCTCAGTAATTTAAGATTTTAAAGGGGTCCTGAGACCAAAAGGTTTGCAAACCACTGAACTAAAAATAATTATGAATGCAATAAAAATTTAATACTGAGCTCCACTCATGAGCTGAGAATTATGCCATGAGAATAGGTAAGAACAGAAATTAGATGGATTTACAGTCAGCCCATCCTGGGGGAAATTAACTTCTGAAGTGAAAAAGAATAAGTAAGTCTTCACGAGAGCTGGCCTGGAAGACCCAAATAGACCATTTCACCTTGTGCTGTGCTGTTGAAAAGCCCTTTTGTGTGTTATCTCACATGATTTTGAAAGGAGTTTTTCACTGTTGTGTTTTCCTTACTCTTGACTTCCAGACAGCAACACAGCAGAGTGCACTAGTTTCCTTATTCATTTTCCCCCTGGTTCTCATTTCAGGCTCTCCTAAACAGCCGAGAGGATTCATCACACCTGATGTTGGACACCAAATACCTCTTTCAAGTCACATTTCCTTTCACTCCCTCTCCACATGCTCTGGAAATGATTCAAATCCCCAGCAGTTTTAAGCTTGGCTTTCTCAATAGGTTATAGCAGGAGAAAGGAGCATAAGTGCACTTTTCTTTCAGAAGCTCAGTGAAGCTCAAATAAGAGGGATGTGGCTTACACCTGATTGGAACTGGAAATGCTTTGGAATGTGATTTAGTGAAGAAAATAAGAATTCTCCCAAATGGGCCACATCTCCTCTTGCTCATGGTGATGGTGCTGCCGCTGTCATCTTGTAAGAATTAACACACACCAGTTGAGGTTGGAAAGGCCATGTCTACCTTTGGAATCTCTGCCAAATTTTACTAGAATTCCTGCAATACTCATATTTTCTGCCTGGTGCCTCTATCTTGTGACAAGGGTTCACCCAGTGGGAGTGAGACTCTCAGGACACAGCTTATCCTGTTTTCTAAGGTTCATGTGAAGCCCAGATATTTATGAAGCCACAAATGGGTTCCAGGATTGTCTTTCAAATAATCCCATTTGACCATGACCCATCAGAAATTCTCTCACCCTCACACTTGCTTGATGAGGGTGGGGGTGCTTCACCAACTCTTTTTACTAAAGACACTTCTGCATTAAAAAATATTTATTTCAGGCCCCTCTAATTTTTAAGAGAATATTCAATTCAATTCAATCTGAAATAAATCATGAAGTATTTTATGTAAATATTCATTTAAAACTAATATATCATTCAAGTCTAACTCCCACATCATTTATCATCTCCTCCAAAAGAACATGTCATTGAATTTTCTCTGCCAACATATTTGCCATAACTTTTCATTGTTTAATATCTTTCATACACTGACTTAAAAAAAATAGTTTGAAAAGGCAACCTAAATGATTTTTTCTGTCTTATCAGCATTCAAATATGTTTTAAGATTTCCTCATAAAAATAACTGAAAAATTATGTCAGTTCCTTCTTTTGAGAAATCTCCCAAGCTTTGTGGAAACTGACTATTCCTTGTTCCCCCAGGCTTCCTTGTTTCTTCCTTTCAGGGCATAAAACATGACTTGATAAGCACTCCTAGCCTGTGGATTCAGTGCTCTTCCATACCTCCTCAAAGTCACAGGCCATGGCTGTGATTCTGTAATATGGGCATATATCTTAGGAGTAGAAATAATACATGATGGTGAATCAACATCACCCTTCCAATATGTAATAACATCTTTTTATATCATAAATGATTTAATTTAGTTCACTCAGATATATTGTATATGAAGAAATGAGAAGTAGAACTTTGTAACATTTTAATCAATAAAATTACCACATGATCTGGGTCAAATTCTCTTATTTGCCAGGAGTTTACATTTTTCCTAAGTGCACAAGGTTTATGCTTTTCTTTAAGGGTCATACTTAAAGATGCTGGAAACGTTACAGATTCATAACACCTCATAAAATATATATAAAATTTTTTAGCGAGGAAGTAAATATGCCCTCCTCGGCTGTGTCTCCATTTAGCTCCCAGACTGTGCCAGCATTAGGGGCTACTTGGCAGAGAGTTGGCTGGGTTTTGATTCACACAGATTGCCTTCTTTGTGCCCCTTCCAGGTCTCCCCTACACCACAAAGAGCCCACCACTCTTCCTTTTCGACTCCCATAACTCATGCGTCCTGTCTTATGGCACCCATCATGGGCTATAGGACAGTAACATTGGCTGTTCCCTCCGCTACCCTGTGAGCTCCTGCAGAAAAGCTCATCTCAGTGCTAGCAAGTGGAACTTTAGGAGCAGCAGAGTCCTACTGGAGGCGGCAGGGTTTGTAGGGGGTCAGTCTTGGGAAAGAGTAGTTATTGTTTGAAGACATGGGGACCTGCAGAGCCTGAAAAGCGTACGCATGGAGAAAGGGGCAGGGGAGCACTCACCGCACTGTCTTGATCCGTTCTACAAAGCCAAAGGTGGCAAGGGTGGCCAAAACCATGAGGTAGTGATGGGGTGAGGACTGTGAAAAGGCAGGAGCTGCTGCTAACCCTCAGTAACAGGTAAATGTCGGGGTCACTCAGTGAAGCAGGGCGTGAATTCACGGGGGTCAAACCTGCCAAACTCTGCTTCCTGCAGAGAGCAGAGAACTGAGCTCTAAAAACCGGTCCACGGGGTTCCTGAGGGAACCTGGCAGTACACATGGTCAGAAGGCCTAAAGGGTGAGTGAGTGATGCAACCTGCAGCGCATGCCCCAGCTGTGAACCCAGAGCCGGAGGTGGGAAGGAAGAGAGCCGCTGAGCTTTAAGTCCAGATAAGGAGATTAGTTAGACGGATGCAGTTGCCTTAGCACCTTGAAGCTGCGGCTCTATCTTCTCCACATTCTGCTGATCGGTTTCAAGCGTTGACTCTCTGGAAGGTATGTATGTGTTAACATTAGAGTGCTCAGGCTTCCTTAAATGCTCAGAAAAATGTTCAGATGTGCGCATACCAAGTTGTTGACACGGGTCTTTCTGGGCAGTGAGATTATAGGTAAAGGATGTTATGGTAGTTAATCTGTATGTTCTAATTTTTCCACATTTCACATGTATTTCTTCTGAAATAGGTGCTTTGTTTTCAAAATATATTTAGTATTGACATCAGGGGCAAATTAAGCATCTGTACAATTTAGTCAGTTTTAAAAACTGACCCACATAACACTTCACATGTCAACGTAAATCTTGGAGTGCAGCGTATGGAATAGAAAGAGGTTTCTAACACTAAACATTACACAGTTTTAAAGCCTGTGAGACTCACCCATTCATTGCCATGTGTATCAGCAGTTTATTCTTTTTTATTAGATGAACATATCACAATTTATGTATCTATCTAAATTGATGAATATTTGGGTTTTTCCAGCTTGGGGCTATTATGAATAAAACTATTATGACATTCTTATTCATGTTTTTTTTTTCTTTTTTGAGGATATAAGTATTCATTTCTGTTGAGTATATATCAAGGAGTAAAATGATAGGTTTGCATAGCTTTAGTGGGTCCTATCAATCAGTTTTCCAGTGTGGTTGTACCAGTTTATTCTCTTACCAGCTGAAGTGGTCCAGTTCTCTACATTCTCACCCACACTTCACGCCATCAGTCTTTTTACTCTTAGGTGTTCTGGTGGGTAAATAATGGATTCACAGTGTGTTTTAACTTGCATTTCATTGACGCCTAATGATGTTGAGCACCTCTTTATCTGTTTATTGACCATATGAATATCTGCATTTGTTAAGTGTCCAAGTTTTTGCCCACTTAAAAATAATCTGTACTGAGATACAATTACACACAACATAAAACTATTTTATAGCATACATTTCAGTGGTTTTTAGTATATTCACAAGCAAATTACATTACCTAACTCTAGAAAATTTCCATCACCCCTAAAAAGAAACCCCATACTCATTAAACAGTCACTCCAACCCCCTACCTCCCACCTGTTGGCAACCTCTAATCTACTTTCTGTCTCTGTACATTTGCCTATCCTGGATGTATTGTATAAATGGAATCATAATTTGTGGCCTTTTGCATCTGACTTATTTCACTTGGTGTAAACTTTCAAGGTTCATCCATGTTGTAGCACATCAGAGCTTCATCCTTTTTTTAATTGCCAAATAAGAGTCTACTGTATGAACATACCACATTTTCTTTATTCATTCCTCAGTTGATGGACATGTTAGTTGTTTCCACTAACTAATATTCGTGTGTAAATTTTTATGGGCACATATGTATTTGATGGTCTTAGAATATGCCCAGGAGTAAATCTGCTTGGTCATTTGGTAGCAACCATGTTTAACTTCTTGAGTAACTTCCAAGCTATTTTCCACAGAGGCAGCAACATTTTACATTCCCACCAGCAGAGTATGAGGGTAATTTTGCCCATTTTTAATTGGGTCAATGAAGCACAATTTTAAAAGTGAAAACTGGGGGTACCCTATATATCCTACAGTAGGATGTTGGCTTATTAAACTGTGATACTCCATCACTCCATAGTATAACATAATACTAAAGCTATTACCAAAAAACAGATAGCTCTGTAAACAGTAACAGAATAGGTTAGGTTAAAAAACAAGTGGCTAACAGTCCCATTTATATAACTAACAAGCTTTATCTATGGCATCAGAGAACTCTGGAAGAATAGCCTCCAAAGTCAGGGAACTGAGTATAGGGCAGGTAATGGGAACTTTCACTTTTGACTTTCTATCCTTGGCACTGACTTTTTAAAAAAATAATCATGGGGTAGTAGGCGATTTGATAAATATTTTTGGAACTGTATATTTAAGTGAAACATTTCAAAGAAATTTTGTGCTTGGCTTAGGGTTAGGTAACTCCTACCACAGAGCAATCTCATGTCAGAATTTGTTAAAATGTATTTTTTTTTCTTGTTGAAGTACCCACTGAAGCTTTTGCTCTAGCTGTGAAAAGTTCCCTCCTCATAAAAAATATTATTTTCAATAAGTACAATAGACTGTACTAAAATTAAATTTAGCCCATGTTATAAAAACTAAATGGAAAATACCAGGATGTAAAAATATAAAGAGTGCACAAGAACAGTATAAACCCTGGTCCTAAAAATCTATTCCTGCATAGCTAAAATGTGAAATGGAGTCTCTCTGGGCAATGGGATTATGGGTGATTGTTTTCTTCCTTATACCTTTCTGATTTTTCCAAATTTTCTACAATGAGCATGTATAACATTTATAGTTTTAAAATGCTATAATCTTCCAAGTTTACTTTGTCACTTGCTCATGTTCCCAACCAGATCTAAAATGCTAGCTATACAATATGATTTATGGTTGATACGACTCAAGACTTGTGATCTCCATTTAAAAATTTGTGTTTTCCAAGAATATTCAATGACATGAAAGATGAAAACACTAATAAGCTAAAAACAACAGTTCAAAATTTCATATGGCATGTAATTCCATTTTTTTTTAATGTATACACATAGATGCCTATGGAGATTCTAGAATAAAGCATAAAATGCTAACAGAGGTCAGTTACTTGTTAGAACAAGGCATGTTGATGACAGATTTTCCCTCTTCGTGTCCTTCTATTTCCAATTATGTATAATGAACACATACCTCTCTTATAATGTGAAAAAATATAAAATTCAGTATGGGAAAAGTCTCTATCTAGATTTGGAATATTGGCAATTTTTAAAAAATTTTATTAGAATATAGTTAATTTATGATTTTGTATTAGTTTCAAGTGTACAGCAAAGCAAATAAGTTATACATATATCCACTCTTTTTTAGATTCTTTCCCCTATAGATCATTACAGAGTAGTGAGTTCCCTGTGCTATATAGTAGGTACTTATTCATTATCTACGTTATATATGGTAGTGTGTATATGTCGATCCCAATCTCCCGATGTATCCTTCCCCCTCATCCCCGGTAACCATGTTTTCTACATCCATGGCTCTGCTTCTGTTTTATAAATAAGTTTGTTTGTTCCTTTAAAAAAAAAAAAGATTCCACATATAAGTGATATCATATGATATGTCTTTCTTTGTGGCAATTTTTCTACTTCTCTCTTTGTGGGAGTCGATCTCCCGTAATTCCTAGTCATCCTTCTATTCCTTCTGCACTTAGTTCCTCGGTTCCTCTCACCTTCCATTCCTGCAGCTACTACTCTGTCCAGAGCTTATTTCCTCTTCTCCAGTACCTGACAACAGCCTCTTAACCTAATTGATTTTCCTGCTGTACACGCTCTCTCTGACCTACTTGCAGAAGTGCAAATGCTGGAATAATCCACTTGAATGACGTCACTCCCGGCTGAAAACCCGTGGCTCACCTTCCTAATGCTATTACTTGGAGCACGACCTTGTGGCTGGCCCCCTTGGCAGGTGTGGGCAGTGGCGGGGGTGGGGGAGGCGGGGGCAGCCTTACCAGGCCCCCACCCCAGGCCAGCCCCTGGTGGCAGGCCCTTGCCCATTCTTTAACTCTTTCTGTGACAAGGCAGAGCAGCTCGATGGTGCTGGCTCTGTGGTAAGGGTCGTGGAGTTCCTCTGCGTACAGGTTCAGGCTCCATCACTGACCGTGCGCTTGTTAATCCCTCAGTATCTCCCTTGTGGTAACACAGATGTCCTGCTTCCCCCCCGAGTGGCTGTGAGACGTCAGGGCCAGCACTCCGCAGTGGTCAGTAGCTGATTCCCTTGCGATCCCTTGAAATGCCTTCTACTCCTTTGTTCCTTAGAGACCTCAAGAATGCTGCAGCCACCTCTCGGCAGTGGGGCTGCACTTCAACTCCTGAGTTCCTGGTCTCTCCCAGCCCCATGGTGACCCCTGCATGGTAGACATCCGCCCCCCCCCCACCGTGGTGTCTCCACTGCCACCTGCCCCAAAATACATCGCTCTCAATTTGGACTCTGTTCAAACATTCAGGCTAGTGCCCCCAAAGCTCTTTATACTCACAGGATCTCTCCTTTGAACCTGACATAGCCCGCTCTGGAACACGTATTAAGTTGGTGTGGCTATGATGGCTGTCGCCCCCAACACCTTCACCCCCTGGTCCTCAAACTCTCCAGCAGTGGCGCCCTAACCGCTCAGAAACAGAAACCTAAGAGACGTCCTAGGCATCTCCCTCCCCTCTTCCCCAAACATCAGCAAGTCCAGTTCCCTCTCCTTTGGAAGCATGGTCCAAATCCATCCCATGGCATTGCCTTAGTACAGGATTCATCTGAACATGGCCGCAGACTCCTCTCTGCTTTTTCCTCATCTCCAGCCTCATCCCCACTCCCTTCCTTTTCCCTGCTACCACGGCTTCTGCTGTTGTAGCCATTCAGAGGGCAACATAACGTCTATGGAGCACTCCCTGTATTCCAGCCTTGCGCTAAATACTTCATGTGCTGTCTCTCATAATTCCCCTGACACCCCCACGATGGCAGATTCTAAGATCCACATTTGACAGATGAGCAAAGATGCAGAGAGGTGAAGTCACTTGCCCAAGTAGTGGGGCCAGGATTGGGTCAGCCAGAACCCCACCCTTTAGCACAAACCCTTGTTTGCTCAAGGTTGCCCTCCCTTCGGTGACCTGGGTGGACAGGCAGTGACCCCTGGATCTATGACTGGCAAATGTTTCATAAATGAGGTGTGTTCCTTACAGGGAACCAATACCACATTTACTTGGTTGGGGTCAGGCTCCAGGTTTTCTGACTCTTAATCTTTACTCCAAAACTTCATCTTGAGGGGAGGAATTTTTTTAAGTTTTAAATTACAGAATCTACTGCAAGGGGCTTCCCTGGTGACTCAGTGGTAAAGAATCCACCTGTCAATGCAGGAGACGTGGGTTTGATCCCTGGGTGGGGAAGATCCGCTGGAGGAGCTAATGACAACCCACTCCAGTATTCTTGCCTGGGAAATCCCATGACAGAGGAGCATGACAGGCTACAGTCCATGGGGTCACAAAAGAGTTGACACGACCTACAGACTAAACAACAACAATATTGTGAGGCCCCACAGGATTAAAATACTGTACTGCAAAGATCACTTGTGTCCATGTCTGTTCAGAAAATCTATTGTCTGATACTTTCTTACCGATTAAATAAATGAGCTGGTGTTGACCCAGCATGTTGTAATAAATTGAAGGTTACAAATTAACTGCATAGACTTTATTTGCATAGGTCTGAGCAACTACCATGATAACAGGCAGGTGAGTTGATTTCTTTGCCACACCTCGTGGTATGCAGGATCCTAGTTCCCCGACCAGGGATTGAACCCAAGTCCCCTGCAGTGGAAGAGCAGAGCTTCAACCACTGGACTGCCAAGGAAGTCCCAAGATGAGGTTTTAAAAAGCTGTTTCCATTGGCTTTTCTCATACATACACACACATCCCTTCCCCCCCCCCCCCTTTTCGATCTCTTTTTCTTTCTTTTTTTAAAAAAAGTCAACAATAACATGTATTGTGGAATTCCCTTGTGGTCCAGTGGTTAAGACTTCATGGTTCCAGTGCAGTGGGTGAGGGTTTGATCCCTGGTTGGGGTATTAAGATCCCACATGCCACATGTATGGCCAAGAAAACAAGAAAGAAAGGAGGAAAAAAGGAAAGAAAGAAAATAGAAGCTGCATGGGAGGGTGATGCACGCTTTGTCTAACAACTCACTTTATCTGCTTTCAGCTCAAGAAGTTGATTTTACATCTATGCTAACTACCATGTTAATACAAAGTTTATTAAAGTCTAATACAAAGTTTCTTTTATGAACAAACAGTAGAAAGTAAAAATTTGCAGACCATTATAAAATTTTAGGACTGTTTCATAGTACTTTCAGTTGTTATGAAATGCCCAAGAAATCAGAGAAATAAAACTAAAGAGCTTGTTAAAGGTTGTTTCTTAATTTGTCAAACTTTTCTCACACACACACACCTCCCTTTTTTTCTCTCCCTCTTTTCCAGCGTCAGCTGGGGTAAAATATGGATCAGACCTTTTTAGTTAACGTATTTGGCTCCTGTGACAGATGCTTCAAACAACGGGCTCTGAGACCAGTTTTCAAGAAATCTGAACAGCTCAATTACTGTTCACTATGTGCAGAAATTGTAAGTGCCACTTTTTAAAAAAATATTTAAGTCATTACTTGTCTTTAAATAATGTCTAATGTGAGGGTCCTGTGACTGGTGGGTTGCCATAGAATCAGTGTACACACACGAACATTTGCATCACACCCAGGCTGAGTGAGACAGTACAGTGTGAGGGTTTAGGATGTGAGCTTTGGTGTCTGATGGCCTGGCTTCAACTCCCAGTTATGTTCCTCAGGGGCCTTGTGCCAGCGGATCTCAGCTCTGCCAGGAGATCTGTTTTCCCATCAGAAAACAACAATAGTGGCATCTATCTCAGGGTTTGGGGAGGATGAAGAATGAGTTTATTTTATAAAGTGTTTAGACTAATACTCAGCAGAGAAAGTGCTCAATAAATGTTTTAGCTTATTAGTTTTTAGAGCTAATGCTTTTTCCTTCTGTCTTCTCCTAGTCGGCTTGGCAAACAAGCAAGCTTAAAGGAACTCTGGTAAATAAACAGCCAGGGAGCACCTTCCCAAAGGCTTTGTGCCAGCTGTCCCTAGGAACAGCTCTGTTGAAGACTGAAGTATATGCCATTTCCTTCTCCAATATAGGGCCTTAGTTATGAGTAAAATCAAGCTCAAGGAAAACTGTTCCTTGGGCCTAAGCCTTCAGCCAGGGTAGGGGCTGAACAAAAAACCTGACACTTTTCAGAGTACAAATCAATCTTCATCAGAGACGGCTTTGCACAGGCTTCAGATCCTGTGGCAGCAGTGCCCACAGTCTGGCTGAGGCTCTAGGAATGAGTCCTGTCTCAGAGAATTTGGAAAGCTGAGCTCAGCATTGCAGCTGAGTGGAGCCCCCACCTGGTCACAAGTGGTAAAGCATGCTTCCCCACAGGCTCAGTAGGAAATCCCCATCGTGGACACAATGAGAGAACAAAAACCAAGACACTTACCTAAGTGGGGAAAGATAACTTTCACATTTTATCCAACTGAAGGGACAACCGTATTCATCCTTTTGGTCCCACTGTAACTCCTAACAGTGAACACATTTTAAAAAATTATTCCTGTAAAGCAAATGTCAAATAAGCAGCAGGTTTTGGTACAGTATAGTAATCCTGATGTCACAGGATTCAGATTCATTGTGATTGGCTTCTACCTGCAGCACATTTTGTTCTAAACGTGGATCTGCACACTGCAAGCTGAGGACATTCAATTCTTAAACCTGCTTTCTGATGGCCCTACCATCCTGGTGCAGTACTATGTGTTAATCTAGCTCTTCTCTATTTGAAACAACGTTCCCTGTGGACAGTAGGAGCCCAGAATCCCAGATGTCAGGTCCTCTGTAGCATCACAGATTCTTCCCAGGTCAGAACCCTGCCTTGAGATGTTCTTCAGAGGATTGTCATCTGCTCCACCACAAGCACTTGGAAGGTTCCCAAATATTCAGACAGATTCTTTTGACTGCAGAGACATCCAAATGATGTCTAACAGCTAACTTTTTAATCCAGGTGTTTGGGATTGTGTAGACACAGCCCCCATTGGTTACTTTTCATGGATGGGGCAACCCTCTAACTCCACCACTGCTGAAATGTAATAGATAACTTTTCTGACTCACACTTTAAAAAAGCAGTGCATAGCAAAGTAAAGGAAGGCACTTTGCAAACTTTGAAAGTGAAAGTCACGTCCAACTCTTTGCAACCCCATGGACTATAGTCCATGGAATTCTCCAGGCCAGAATACTGGAGTGGGTAGCCTTTCTCTTCTCCAGGGGTCTTCCTGACCCAGGAATCCAACTGAGGTCTCCTGCATTGCAGGCGGATTCTTTACCAACTGAGCTATGAGGGAAGCCCTTGCAAACTTTGCCAGACATTAAAGCATTCCTTGGCTTCCTCTCCAGATGGTAAACTCCCTAGATTGGAGGATGTTTGGGGGTTATTTTACACAGAACCTTCAGAAGAGGGCACACTCCTGTATGAAGCTCCACTCACCCCAGGTCTTCACAAACACGCAGACCCTGAGTCAGGCATACGTATCCCACGGTGGGCCATGAGGTCCTAAAGAGGTGATACGAGGATGCCGCTTTTCCCAGGCCTTCTGAGATGGCCTTGTGAGAGGTGTCCCCGTGACCCAGTGTCATACTTCCTGTTAATCGCTCACATGTACCAGGCAGCCTTCATAATAAGAAGGAGCACATAACTGTGTGCCACGCTTTGCTCTGAATGCTCTATGCAGTCACTCTATGAGGATTCTGTGAGGAAGGTGTTCTCCCCATTTACAGATGAGGAGCCTGAGACACAGAGAAACTGAGGAAGCCACTCAAGGCCGAACAGCACAACCGGGATTCACCCCCCAGCAGTGGGATCTAGACAGAGCCTGTGCTCTTAGTATTTTGCTCTAAGAACTCTGAAGTTGTTTCTGGCAGAGTGAACCAAGCAAATCATCTCACTTTTCTGTGCCTCATTTGTAAAACAGAGGTGACAACAGTGCCCATTCAGGGTGACTGTTGTGAGTTACTAATGTAAAGCACTGAACAGTGCCTGGCATGAAAGGGACTGGAAAGCACAGACGCTTGAGTCTGCACAAAGTCACTAATTTGCTTCCTTGAGGGAACTGCCGCAACCCTTTATTCTAAGGTGGAGTGACCCATCACAAGTGACCGGTCTGAGATCACTGAGCAGGGCTCAGAAGCTCCGAGTCTGGGTCCTTGTGGGTCCCTGACCCCACCACCACTTTCTTTGGCTGCTCCCCCCAGGACAGGGACTTGATTCTCTAGTGAATAAGAGAAGAGCAAAACCAAGAACAGGCAAAGACCCTGGAGCTTTTCAGAAGCCAGAACTAGCTTTATTTTTTATCAGTTCAGTTCAGTTCAATCGCTCAGTCATATCTGACTCTTTGTGACCCCATGGACTGCAGCACACCAGGCCTCCCTGTCTATCACCAACCCGCGGAGTTTACCCAAATTCATGTCCATCGAGTTGGTGATGCCATCCAACCATCTCATCCTCTGTCCTCCCCTTCTCCTCCCGCCTTCAATCTTTCCCAGCATCAGGGTCTTTTCAAATGTGTTGGTTCTTCATATCAGATGGCCAAAGTATTGGGGTTTCAGCTTCAGCATCAGTCCTTCCAATGAATATTCAGGACTGATTTCCTTTAGGATGGACTAGTTGGATCACCTTACAGTCCAATGGACTCTCAAGAGTCTTCTCTGACACCACAGTTCAAAAGAATCAATTCTTCGGCGCTCAGTTTTATAGTCCAACTCTCACATTCATACATGACTACTGGAAAAACCATAGCCTTGACTAGATGGACCTTTGTTGACAAAGTAATGTCTCTGCTTTTTAATATGCTGTCTAGGTTGGTCATCACTCTCCTTCCAAGGAGCAAGTGTCTTTTAATTTCATGGCTGCAATCACCATCTGCAGTGATTTTGGAGCCCCCCCAAAATAAAGTCTGCCACTGTTTCCACTGTTTCCCCATCTATTTGCCATGAAGTGATGGGACCGGATGCCATGATCTTAGTTTCTGAATGTTGAGCTTCAAGCCAACTTTTTCACTCTCCTCTTTTACTTTCATCAAGAAGCTCTTTAGTTCTTCTTTGCTTTCTGCCATTAAGTCAATAAACAAGGAAAGTTTTCAGTCTGTGGTGTCGTAGGGGGAGCATTAGAGATACTGGGAATCAGAGCGTACCCTTGGCACAAGCCAGGCCCCTTCTCCCTCTTCTCTCTCATCCACTCTCTTCAGTCAGAAGCCCCTGGGTCCCAAACAGGGGAGACGTGAGACATTCAGATGTCTCCTGTGGAGACATCCAAATGACTCTGTCCAGTCATTCCACATGTGTACCAAACATGTGTATCAAGCATGGTACCCTCAGGCACACCTAAACATCAAGTCCCAAACAGGGGAGGTGGGAGGAAGGGGCGTTGGAAGGGCTCTACCACTGGGACTTCGCCAAACTCCCAGGAGCAGGAGCAGTCCTGGGTTGGACCCCCAGCCCGGCCTTCACTAGGTGCGCATCCTTCAACAAGTCGCCTATCACTTCCGAGCCTTGGTTTTTCCCGCGGCGAAATGGGCACCACGTTGCTGCGAGCCGGCGGGATGTGCGCTCACGTTAGCCTCGGCGGAGGCGCGGGGGCCGCGGGGGGCGCGGGAGGGCGTTGGGGCCGCGGGGGGCGCGGGGGCGGTGGGGCCCGCGGGGGCGCGGGGGGGCGCGGGAGGGCGCGGGGCGCGCGGGGGGGGCGGGGGGCCGCGGGGCGCGCGGGGGGGGGCGCGGGGGCCCGCGGGGGCGCGCGGGGGGGCGCGGGGGGCGCGGGGGCGCGCGGGGGCGCGCGCGGGGGCCGCGGCGGCGCGGCCCTGTGCCTGCGGCCGGCGGAGAGGGAGGAGGATCGGCCTCCGCAGCCCGGCTCTCAGCGGCGGCGTCAGCGCCGGAGGGCGGGGCGCGCTCGGGGAGGCGGCTGGAGCTGCGCCGGTGGCGGCTGGGCGCCCGCTAGCCGGCCCAGCCTCCGCCGCCCGCTAACTCGCATCCCCGCTTCCCTCCCGCCGCGTCCCCGCGCGAAGATGGCAGCCGACGGGCTGCATGAGAACGAGACGCTGGCGTCGCTCAAGAGCGAGGCCGAGAGCCTCAAGGGCAAACTGGAGGAGGAGAGGGCCAAGCTGCACGACGTGGAGTGTGAGTGCGGGCCGCGGCGGGGGCTGCGCGCCGGGAGGCGGGCGGTGGGAAGGAGACCGGCGGGGCGGGGCGGGGGAGGGCAGGATGGAGTGGGGCGGCCTGGACCCGGGGCCGGACCCGCGCCACCGCCCTGGATGAGGGCCCGATCCCCCGATGCGCTTGTGGGGGGCCCGAGCCCGACCCTCGCGGGCTCCCAGCACGTCTGAGAGTCCCCCGCCCGCTGGCGAAGGCCACCCCGCCTCTGGGCGGAGCAGCTCCTGGCCGCTGTCCTGACGAGGGATCGTGGGACCAGTTACCGTCACCACCTGCCTGGGCGAAGCAAACTGATCTCATTCTTGCCGTTCCCAAGCAGAGCGGAGTGTAGGGGGTTGTCAGGGGAGGCGAGCGCCGCGAGCTCTTGTGGACACGGCCTAGGGGAAACTCCTGGATTGGGGTTTGGTTTATGGGGTTTTTTGGTTATCATTTTAGTTTCTCCATCACTGTTGTCTTTTCTCAATTTTGCTTTTGTAAGGAACCAGGCTCTGATTTAAAATCTCACTTTTCCAATCTGAGTGTGGAGATAGGGAAAGGAAGCAGAGGAGCTTTCCAAACGCAAACATTTAGTTCATTTGAGGCTGTTCAAGATGCTTTTGTTTGGATGCGGTGGGGCTGGCATAAAAGAGGAGCAGCAGTCTTAAATAAATTTACATTATTACTCACGACCATAATGCAGAACCAGCTCTGTGATTTTTATGAGTGAGCAATTAAATAGCCCGGTGACATGACTCCTGGCGAAATCAGCTTCCCTTTACTCAGTCGGATGGTTTATCCCTAGCAGGGCTTGGACTAAGGCCAAGCTTGGGGAAGTGACTTTATCTGCTCCTTGCTCAGCCCTGAGGGTGGCAGCTCCTCTTTGCTGAGCCGGACCTTCCCAAGGTACCCTCAGGCACATCTGAACATTGTGCTCCTGCCATTTTGGTACCACCCTGTCTGCATCCTCTTTGGGAAAAAAGAATGAGGTTAGTGCTAGGTGCTGTAGCATCTGATTCCTTTCTTTGACAAACCTCTTGATAGACGCAGAAGACCTGAATCCCAAATATGCTGTGCCTTTGTAGGGGCCGCCTTTAAATAGGAAGCTGAGCCCCTGTATCTTTTAGAAATGTATTCAGTTACAGTTAGCTATAATCCCCAAAGTAATTTGGGGATTTATTTTTCTTAACAAAACTCAGGGTAGGAGATCGCCTGCTTTGGTTCAAGTGCCCAGTGTGTCATCAGGAACGCATGCTTCTTTTCTGTCCACTACTTACGGCGCTCATGTTTGCCCCGTGATTATGATATAACTGCCATAGCGTCAGACATCACCTTTGTATCCAGGGCTGTGAAAAAGGGGAATGTGGGCATCAGCCTCTGTTTCTCCTTCTTTTCAGGAAGGCAGAAGTTGTTTTCAAAAACCTCCCTTCTCCCCAACATATTTCTTTTTGTACTTCATTGGCCAGAACCAGGTCACATGGCTACAGCAAGGGCGGCTGAGAAAGGAAGTGAGCTGGGCAGGCTGCCATCCCCAAACAAAGTTGGGTTCTGTTATCAGAGAAGTAGGGAATGGCTGATGGGTCTGTGCCATTTCCGTTTGCAAATTCCTCTGCTCCACAGGCAATAGTGATGATGCTCTGAGCGTGGTGCTAGTGCCTCGGGGTCATCTGATGTCTCCGTTTTACAGATGAGGAAACAGGCATAGAGAGGTGAAAGGATTTGCCAAATGATCCCAGCTAGTAAGTAGAGGACGCAGGATTCCAGCCCAGCCTCACTTCGTTTTATTGTTGTTTTTTGTTTGTTTGTTTTACCAAATACCTTAGTGCTCAGTGCAGAGGGCATTCTCTAGAAACTCTCTTACTCAACAGTACAGGCTGCCCACTGGGATATTTTTCAGCCTTTTTTGTGAATCTGGTAAATTGCTTGAGGCAGAGAGGTGGTTACAATGAAGCTTTTCAACAGGGAACCCCTGTCCTGCCCAAAATGCAGGGCTCTCAGAAATCAGGGTCAAATCATGAACCCACAGCAGAAGAATTTATCCCCACCTGTATATGGCAGAATTTTTAAGTAGAAAAGGTGAGAAGTCATGTGGCCAGGGTCCTGTTTATTCCCTCTGCAGCTTCCAGACCACTTCTCTTCACTCTGGTGTTAAACCCTTGCTCCACTGAGGCTCTGAGCATTCAGCTGACCTTCCTCTTCCCCTCACCTCTGCTCTACTGTCTCCCGACCTCCCTCCTTTCTTGAGGACTTTGGCACATGGCTCAAGTCTTCCTTTTTGACTCTAAGCCCTGTCCCATCCCTGGTGTCTTCAGGATCCACAGGGTGACCCTCATCAGACACTGGCCCCTCACTCTATCACAGTCCCCTGGAATCTTATAAACACTCAGCACAGCTCCTCTGACTGCAGTCTCTCGCTTAGAGATTTCCTTGATCTTGGATTGCTGGGCTCTTCCCACTTCCATTCTCTCAGCCTCTTCCTGAGTGTGTGTGTTTTTGTGTTTTGGTGGTGTTATAGGTGACCCTGTAGCCTCTGTCCTGGTCTGGGAAGGGTCTTTAAGCCATAAGCCAAGGTGACCAAGTCATCTTTGTGCACCTGGGACTCTTGATTTTATAAAATGGAAAGCCTTGCATTCTGGAAAGACTTTCAGTCCTAGGCCAACTGCAACAGTTGGTCAGCCTTCTGTTTGCTCTGCCTTGCCCAAATTCTTGCCTTAAAAAAGTCAACACAACAAAACTAGAGCATAAACTTGGAGGAAAATGAACTTAATTCCAGATTGGGTTCTTCAACTCCCTTCCCTTTGACCCTCATCCATACTGTTGGACCCTCATCCCCAGGTCAAACCCTGGGCCAACTCTTAACTACAGGAAGTGGTTCTTATGGGTGAACTAAGGGTAAGCCAGCTTACATTAAACTCCACAGCTCCAGGCCCTGTGCCGCTGCCCTGCCTTTCCCCTCACTCCTCCAGCCCCTCCTGCTTCTCCCCATTATCACCTTCATCACCTTCTGATTACCTTCCCTTCTGGGTAGGTGCTTCCTCACTTGATTCTCAGGCATTTTAGAATCATGAGGTGACAGCTTGTATAAGTTTCATGTTGCTTTTGTACAAATTTCCATAAACACAGTGGCTAAAGACAGTATAAATTTATTCTCTTACCAGTCCTGGAGGTGAGAAGTCTAAAAGCGGTCAGAAGGGCTGTGTTCCTTCTGAGGCTTTGGGGTAGAGTCCATTCCTTGTCTTTCCAACTTCTAGAGGTTGCCTGCATGCCTTGGCTTGTGGCTCCACATCATTCCAGCTCTGTTTCTGTCATCACATCTCTTTCTTTGACTTTGACCCCTTGCCTCCCTCTTGTAAGAACCCTTGTAATTAATTACATTGGACCCCCCTGGATGATCCAGGATATTCTTCCCATTTCAAGATCCCTAACTTCATCACATCATCAAAGTCCCTTTTGCCACGGAAGCTAGCATATTCACAGGTTCTGGGAATTAGGATGTGAACATCTTTGGGGGGTGTGGCTATCACACAACTCTTAAAACTACAGGGGTCATCTGCTTCAACCTCAGTCTTCAAGCACAAAAAGTTTTCTTCCCCTCCCAACACCCCTGTCCCCTTTCCTTGTGAATGAAGAAGCAGCCAAAGGTTTAGGGTTTTCCCAGAGGTTATCCAGCTACTCTCAAAGCATATGAAGAGTAGACACCAGGCTCCTAGTAGCTCGCCCTCTCACCATGCTAGGCCATCTCTCAGAAAGCTGAGATTCACATTAAAAAGGGGAAAGGAAACTAAGTCTGTGTGTGTGTTGAAAGTTGTCAATATGAAGTAAATAAACCAAAGTGCCCAACAGTGTTTATAACATGGTCTTATTAGCTTAAACGAGAGATGCTTGTATATGCATTAAATGTGTGGCCGGATACATGGGAAGTGTTATCTCCTTGAGTAGAGGGGGATGTAGAGGTACTCTTAACTTTATACACTTTGGTGTATTTACTGCTTTTGTAATAAAAAATGAATACTGGAATGAGGGTTAAGATTAAGGGGGGAAAAAGGAGAGAGTTCAGCTCTACAGAGTTCTTAATTTGAAATTAAAGTGACAAATGATCTGGAAGACAGGCTGAAAGCAGACAGCAGGAGGGAGGCTGTGTTCATTTCAGCCTACATATGTGAAGGTCTCTGGGCCTATGTGGGGGCTCCATGCAGGTTTCCAGTCCCTTAGGGGAAGATTCTATTTTTGTCTAGGAACAGAGTAACTCAAAAAAAGAGACTTATGTAACATCTCTAGGTACAAATCCAGACAAAATACAGGAAACTACAGGGTTTATCACCCAATGCTATTCACTTTTCTATCTGTTCTAAATATAACATTGTGAAAGGTTTTATTCTCAAAAGCTCTATGCCTGGAACCTTGGACTATTCTGATGTTCTGGTGTTAGGAAAACCATATTTCTGGATTAGTCTGAAGCAAATTTATTGATTGACTTTTTCCATGTTCTGAGGAAATATGCTATGTGTACTGAGTCTTAAAAAAGTGAGTTTCCCAGCAGAGTGATCTGCTTCTGGCTCTTGTGTGTGTGGCCTATTATGTCAGAAGGAGCAGAAAGCAAACTCGCCTTTCATTTCCTCACCTCTTCCTCTTGCTAGAATACTGTCATAATAAACTAATGCCACTGTAGCAGATTCAGAAATACAGAAAAACACATTATCCATAAGCCCACCACCCAGAGGTAACCACGTTTAATATCTTGTTGTGTTTTATAGCTTATGTTTTCATTTTTGTATATGTATTTATAAGCATGCTTGTAATTGTACCAGGTATAGTTTGAGTTTGTTTTTTGTTTGAGCCTAGTTTTAATTTAACCCAATGAATTGACTAGTCCCTTGTATCATTTTTCTAGTTCTTTTTAATGTCAGTATTTAAAAGTATGATTTAAAATCACATATTATTCCATCATAAAGGCTCTACCATAATTTAACCCTTCCAACTTTTAATTTGGGATTTCAGAGTAGGTTTTTTGTCTGTGGCTAATTTATAGTTTTTGTTGTTGTTTAGTCGCTAAGTTGTATCTGACTCTCTTGCAATGCCATGAACTGTATGTAGCCCGCCAGGCTTCTCTGTCCATGGGATTTCCCAGGCAACAATACCCGAGTGGGTTACCATTTCCTTATTCAGGGGATCTTCCCGACCAGGGATCAAACCCATGTCTCCTGTATTGCAGGCAGATTCTTTACCATCTGAGCCACCAGGAAAGCCCAATTTATGATTTGGGGGCAATTAAAAAATCTCTTACAAACATAAGTGAGGTAAATAATTGTAAATGTTTTCCTTCCACCCGAGTGTTTGAAGGTTTTGTATGCATCCCACCCCATTCTGCCTTGGGGTAGAGACAGAATGAGTTTTTACAAATTAGCTTTGGTTAAGTTTTCTTGCTTGATTCCTTTCATCTTCTACCAAATTGTGGCCATCACAGAAACTGTATACTGGTACAAAATTTAGGAAGCTAATCAAGATCATTTAAAAAATAATTCTGTTTTCCTGTTTAAGACCCCTTACTCATCTTTAAACTTATGTTCTATATTTATAATTGATTTCACAGTGTTCATTTTCAAGGAGATTTTAGAGTGTGCTTTCTTTGTGCTGGACTGGAATAGTCTTGCCAGCAACCCCATGAGGAAAATGAGGTTGCAGGAAGGTGAGCTTCTGCTCATGGATGTGGAGCAGCTGCACGGGGCTGTGACCTGGAGCCCAGGCTCTGCTTCAGTGCATGCTCCAAGGAGATCCAAGCAGAAAGCACCCCATCCTCCTGCCATTTACCTTCTAGTGGAATTTCTTCATAGGTTATCATTATATTCTAGAAGTTCTTACTATAGACACAAGCTGGTTGTCTTCATCATTTCTTTTCTTTTTGTTTTTAAAGAAAAAGTTAAATCCCAAAGGGGTAGTTCATCAGAAGGCAAAGGAGAAACCCCATCTGCGCCAAACCAAGCTCCCATAAATGATTTACAGGACATATTCAGCCCATTTCCAGGTTTTTGTTTTTAATTTCATTTAAAAAAATCTTTTTTAACTCGAATTTAGTGAATGTGAGATTTGGTGGATAGAAGCAGGAGTGGGTTGGGAGTGAATCTGTGTATAGGAAGAGAAAGTGTCATGAGAAAAAAATTAATAAGTTGGGATGTGTTCAAATTCATGTTATGTAAGGGATCCTATTTTGGTCGGTGAGTCTTTTTTTGGTAAGAGGGACATTAAATGGCTAGGATTGCCCTAATGCTGAACTAAGGAAAGCAGTGCTAGTACAGATATGAAGCTTCAAAGTAAAATACTAACTAGGATATGCTCACAGCTCTGAGCTGGTGCAAGCTTGTATAAAAGGCTTGTAAAAAAATTAGGAAACTTCAGTCTGTTTTTAAGTTGCATTCAATATGTTTTTGTGAAGAACGTTGCCGTAAAAGACTAATGTGCTGTTTGTGGCAATAAAAAATGCAGTGTTTTAGCAGAAGCAATGGTGTATTAATTGCACATTCATGTAGCATTTTATAGTTTAGCAAGCACTTTTAACAACTTGGGTTTTCACAAAGACTTTTAACCTGTGTACTCTTTTCTTTCATTATAAAAAAAAGGGACAACTAAAAGAAACCAAGACTTCTTGGAGAAGTGACTGCTTCCGGAGCCAGGGCATGGGGGGCACATGAGCCTGCCAAAAGATGCTCTCAGAGGATGACGGGGTTATGTGGGAAGGTCTCCGGAGCCTGCTTGATGGGGCTCCCACTGAACAAATCAGGGCCCAGTTGGGCATCAAAATAAATAGTAGCAAAGGATTATAACCTCTTGAATAAAGTGAGAATCCATGAGTTCCCTATAATGTAAATAAATGAATACACTGGAGAAGAGGGAACCTTCCTCTGTATACTAGAAGGCCACCTGAAAACTGCAGAAGGAATGATTTAGAAACGTCACCACTTACCAACTGTCATAATAATCAGGTTCAGGCAAAAATCATTAATGGATATTAAAACTGGGGTATTCAGGTTTGAGGGGTAACATGATATGTGTGTGCTCTCAGAGGACATCCCCACAAAGTACTTTTTCATGACAAAAGGCTCAATGGTAACTATACAGTGGAGAACCATGGCAGATGCCACCTTGACCAGATGATCAGAGTAAACACTGCTGGGGATGGACTAGCAGACAGCAGATGCCTCCTGGTGGGACAGATGCACGGGGAGGATCTCATCGCTGGTCTGCAGTGTTCCTGCCAGTGTCCTTTACCCAGAGCTTATCTGGAAGAAGCACCAGTCAAGCCCAGCTGGGGAACAAAATCACTGGAGACAAAAGAAAATGACCACTGAGGGCAACATGTGATCTTAGATTTTCTTTTGCTATAGAGATATTGTTGGGACAGTGGAGGACGTCTCAGTAAGGTCTGTAGATGAGACATAGGGTTGTGTCTGTTCTCTGACTTTGATCATTATACAGTAGTTATGTAAGAAAGTTCCTTGTTTGGGGGAAGTACACACGGAAGTGTTTAGAGAGAAGGAAGGGAAGACGGGAGGGAAGAAGGAAGGGCTTCCCAAGAAGGGGCACTGTTATCACAAGGCTTAGTGCAGAGCCAGCCCCTCAGTCCCGGCTTCCCGAGAGGGAGGCGAGCACTTCCCCAGGGAGGGAGGAAGGGGCCAGTGCCTTGTCTCTCTCCACCCCTGATGCTTCGTCTGTACCAAGACCCTACATCTTTCCTGGGGCTGACCCCTGGCTTAGAATGCCCCCTTCTCTCCTCCCCACCTGCCTGAAAAAAGGCCCAACTGAGAGGTTTGGAGGAAAGAGCAACAGAGATGAGGTTAGGAACCTGGGCACAGCCTCTAACCTGAAAGGGGGAGGCACTGCACAAGGGGGTGGATGTCATGTGATTCCCCCACCCCCCTCAATGACTGGATGGTTTCTGGGGCCCTTTCTGCTGTTTCACGTGAACTTGTCTTCTAAGACTCGTCAGTTGACTGCATTTCTAAAAACCCCTCAAAAGCTCTCCCTAAGCCTCACGAAAAGGCTGTGGTCCCAACCCCTGAAGGATTGATTTTTGGAGCGTCTTCCTGGTGTACATACCTCCTGCACATCATGTGTTCAGACCCATAGAATGTTGCCTTGAACTCTGCTGGCACTGTAAGTTTTCAGTAAATCTGTGGGGTACTGTTTGCTGGGTTGGTCAATTCGTTCCTTCCAGCAGCACGTGGAGGGGACACCAACCACGTCCCAGGCCTGAGCCAGGCGTGGGGGGACCAGAGAGGACGCACGGGGCCTGCTGTTGAGCAGGTGGATGCACATCCTGGCACCTGATGGGGCAGTTTCTGTAAAGTCACTTGTCCTTGTGACTGGAAAGGAGTAGGTGAGAGAGCCAGAAGCCCCTTCTTTGCTCCCAGTTAGTTGTATGAACTGGTATTAGCCAGATAACCTCTGTGAGCCTCAGTCTCCTTGCCCGTCAGTGGAATAGCAACCTCACTCCACTATCTCCCCCCACATTGCAGAGCTGTGGCCCTTCAGTGGGAGAATTCTGTGTCAAGCTTTGCAGATAGAAGGCAGTCCTGTCCTCAGTCCCTCAACATGCATATATGGATGCAAACGCTTTGAAAAACATGGGGTCTTTTTTAATGAAGCATAGTTGATATATGATATTATGTAAGTTATAAACAGAGTCTTAAACCCACAGGAAATGACAGCGTGTCTCTACCTTCTGTGTTTTGTGTGTGCTGAGTTGCTTGGTTGGGTCCAACTCTTTGTGACCATTTGGACTGTAGCCTGCCAGGCTCCTCTGTCCATGGGATTCTCCAGTGAAGAATACTGGAGTGGGTTGCTGTTTCCTCCTCCAGGGGATCTTCCTGACCCAGGGATTGAACCTGCGTCTGCCGTGTCTCCTGCAGTGCAGGCAGATTCTTCCCCCACTGAGCTATGGGGGCTGAGCTTGAAAGAGAGGGCATCTCGAGTCGTGAGGGTAAAGTGCAGGAGGAAGGGCCCTGAAGCCCCCTGTTCCAGCGTGTGGCTCAGACCTGGTCCCTGGTCACGGGATTGAGCGCGTCTTGTCCTTGCAGTGCACCAGGTGGCCGAGCGCGTGGAGGCCCTGGGGCAGTTTGTCATGAAGACCAGAAGGACCCTCAAAGGCCACGGGAACAAGGTTCTGTGCATGGACTGGTGCAAGGATAAGAGGAGGCTCGTGAGCTCCTCTCAGGTACGTCACACCTGTCGGGCGATGGTGGGCATGCTTCTGATTGTAAAGCTGAAGAGAAGGAGCCATCCTTTTCAAAAACCTCTCAGGACGTTATGACTCCGCCTGTTTGCCAAAGGGAACAAGTTACCTCATTGAGAATTCTCTGGCATGCTTGAGAACTTAACTAATTTGGGTAGATTTGCAGTTGGCAGTAACTGAAATATTATAAACTCTGTTTGACAGACCATTCAAAAGTTTTTCTTCCTGAGCATGTTTCATGGTCTTATTTGTAAGGGAAACCATTTTTTAATTAGAAACCATTTTTCTCCCCCAAGTTGAGGGCAAAAGTGAAGTGCCACCGTGGCTACTTTCAGCTTAAGAGTTTAGCAGTTTTTATACCTTAAGTAACACATTTAAACTATATATTTTGTGAAATATAATTTTTGTCATTCTGCTTATATAGGTCACATCATTGATTTTGCATCCTATGTATTACTTATTAAACTGCTGCATGACAAATTTCCCCCAAGTTAATCAGTGGATATTTGGTATCTTACATGGTTTCTGAGAGTGAGGAATCAGGGGCAGCTTAGCGGGATGGTTCTGGCTCAGGGTGTCTCACAAGGTTCCAGTCAATACATTGGTCGGGGATGCAGTCATTCGACAGCTCAGCTAAGGCAGAAGCTCATTTCCAAGATGGCCTGCTCACTTGGCTCTTGGCTGGAGGCCTTAGCTCCTCACCGTGTGGACCTCTCCACTGATCTGCTCATGACACGGTAGCTGGCCTCCCACAGCGACAGAAGGAGATAGAAGCAGAAGCCATGCTGTGTTTGATGACCTGGCCTCAGCAGTGACATCCCCTCCACTCTGCTGTATACCACTGGTCCCACAGACCACCGCTATGTAACGAGGGAGGGGCCTGGACAAGGACATGTCTCTCAGGAGGCCGACTACACCGCTTAGTGCTTTTTATGTCTGTATTGGTGTTTCACGCATTGAACCACACACTGAGGTCATATATATTTTTGGCTGGTTTAGCCCCTGGCTCCTGCCGCTTCCTTTAGTCCAGCTTTTTCAAAGGAAAATTTGATTTTTGTTTATAGCCCTTATAAATATTAAAACTGTGGGGAAAAAAGTGAAAGTGTTAGTCAGTCAGTCATGTCCGGCTCTTTGTGACCCTATGGACTATAGCCCGTCAGGCTCCTCTGTCCAGGCAAGAATACTGGAGTGGGTAGCCATTCCCTTCTGCAGGGGGTCTTTCCAACCCAGGGATCTAATCTGGGTCTCCTGCATTGCAGGCAGGTTCTTTACCATCAGGGTTCAGAACCACCGGGGAGGTACATATTCTAAATAATCCATGAGCTCTAATATCCATGTCGGTACAGTATAGGACGGGTGTTACTAATCTCCTGTATTACCTACAAATCTAGTACATCACGTTGCATGTGCTTTTTAATTTATTAGTTATGTATTTTGCTGGAAATGAGAGCAAAGAGAAGTTTTTACTCCTACCACCCTGTCATAATTGGTATTATTTTAGAGCATTTCTTTCTAGGCTTTTTTTCCCCAAATGCTCCATTTTACAAAGGGGTTGTTCAGATGTCCGTGTTGCTGCCTAGCCTTTTAGACTTTTTTTAATCCTTAAAAGAACACCATATGTTGGGTTTCTGTCACTCTGTACCGCTCTTACTAGAGAGGGAGGGAGGGGAGGAGGGCTGCGTGGGCACCGCTGACTCACGCCATCCATCCACCTGGACTGCAGAGGGTGTCTGGAGGTGGCTGGGGGTGGGAGGAAGGTGGGGAGCAGCAGAAGGCCCCTGGAACAGACTCTTGAGTGACTCAGAGCAGCTTTTCTCCCCTAAAAGGCAGGAGATTAATCCGCCTGACTGTGTGGGTGGGGGTTTGGGATGGAGGCTCAGTCTCTCCAGGTACATAGGCCCCTGGTGTATATATCTGTGCTCATGGAGGGACCACATTTAGTCCTGAAGAATCTGATTTTAGCCTCATGGGAGCCTCTGTCTCTCCAGAGCACAGTGGGTGGGTGGTGGGGCCAGGCAGGCCACCTGTGCACTGAAGGAAGCCTCTGAAGGGAGCGCTGACTTGGGCGATGCACCGAGTCTATGCCCACCCCAGCAAGCAGGGGCTCCAGACCCCACCCTACCCACAGCTCTCTTCTCTGCTCTGTTATCTAATCCACCCAAACTTTGTGTTTGGGCCTTTAGTCAGAGAAATTAGACTAGAAGAACCAACGTGCTTAGGAGTCTTAAAAGACTCCAAGCTGCCGGTTTTGACCTTGACCATGACTCCTCAGCCCCACGCAGCGTGATCTTAGCATCAGATGAAGTGAAGCAAGCCACTGTGTCACTTTAGTTCATCAGACCTTGCTGGTGTCCCTAAGTCGCATCCGCCTCACTCACCAGATTTGGCTCCAGATGGCTTGAGTGATTAATAAAAAATCCAGACCACCATAGAGACTACAGATTCTCCATCCCTGAGAATTGCACATCCTCCACCCATGTGCTGGAGGAAATCTACTTGGCCATTCTCCTCCACTGCTGGCCGGAGCCTGGGGGCCTGGACCACCCGCACACCACATTCTGGGAAGATGACTGTGCTGTGGGGACTGGGGCTCATGTGGGTTTATCTCTGGTGAGTTTGTGTTATATGGATGAGATCATAACCCCTCCCCACACCCCCAGTGAGGGCCACAGCAGTGGCTGCAGTGAACGTAGCCACATTGTCTGTGGCATCGCCAGCCCAGAGCTCAAGTGGGAGGCGCTCTGTGTTTCCTGAACAGCCGCCCACGGGGGTCCCACCATCATAGGTGTGAGTCCCATGTTTGCAGCATAGGTGTGGTAGGTGTGAAATGTCAGGGTAGGGGATGATCCTGAGCACCTGGAGAAGTCAGACTGATTCAGAACTGCTCCACAGCTTCCGCACGGGGTGGGGGACCAGGGGTGGGGTGAGGCTCTTATACAGTCCTACAGGGAATGTGGACTCCAGGGTGAGTGGGAGAGAGGAGAGACTGGTGGGGAGGGTGAGGAGACGGAGACTGTTAGTGGCTGTTAGGCATCTGAAGGTCATTTCAGGTTTACCTCATCCCGGTATAACTCACTGACATTTGGGGTATGGTGGTGGTGAGAGTTGACCCCCCGTTTGTGCTTGGTTTATAAATGGTAGAAAAAGACTGTCTGAGCGTTGCTTTCTGTCTTGTATCTATGCAAGGGATGCAGGCTTTAGAACTGAGCCTTGCACCAGCCAGGGAAGCGTAGTCCCATCTATTCCTGTTTGCTCAAGGATGCATTGTAGGGTCTTGATTGTCCAGACACTTGCTCTGGTTTTCCAAGTGGTTCTCAGCAGTTCACCTGTTAAGTCTTGTTGACAATTCTTAAACGGTTTACTTTTTTGTTTTGTTTCTCTTGAAGTGTAGTTGATACACAATATTATATGTTACAGGTGTACAGTATAATGATGTACAATTTTTAAAGGTTGTATGCTCCATTTATAGTTATTACAAATATTGGCTCTATTCTGTATGTTGTACAATATATCCTTGTAGTTTATTTTATACATGACAGTTCGTACCTCTTCTTTAAATGTTTTTTATCGTGGTTAAAGTCACATAATATAAAACATACTGTTTTAACCCGATTTAACTGTATAGTTCAGTGGCCCTAAGTACACTCACACAGTTGTGCAACTCTCACCCTCATCCATCTCCCAAAGTTTTCACTTTCCTAAACTGAAACTTCTCCTGTTAAACACTAAACTCCCCACTCCCGATCCCAGCCTACCCCCAACCCCTGGCATCTAGCGATGTAACAGTTTGTACCTCCTCCTCGCCACCCCCCACCATCTCCCCAGTGGTGATCACTAGTTTGTTGAACTCTTTACTCTTTTCCTCCAGGATGGGAAAGTGATCGTGTGGGATTCCTTCACCACTAACAAGGTAAGGCCTTGTCCCCGGCGGACTGAGACACTTCAGAATCCCAGTCCTGTCCTCATCCTCTCCAAGCATCGCGCTAGTGGTTGCCCTGCCCCTCGGGAGCCTACTTGGGGGTGTAAACTCCACGGAAGCCCATCTGTGTTCAGATGGCTCAGCAGCCCGCTGTAGCATTCATTCCTCTCAAGTCCAGCCCTTGGCCGGGAGAAGAGCATGCAGGGCTGACGTGGAGGCTGCTGACATGGAAACAGAAAAGAGTGTGGCCCAGAAACGTGTCACATTCACACTTGCTACTGCATTGATGATTTTTCTTCTGATTGATGAGAAGAGATGCCAAATCCCCAGTCTTCTCTTCTAGCTCTCTCTTGCACTAGACCCCATGGTGGGTGGGGAGCTGAGACTTCAGTGGGATTAAACTGCACTTCATGGGGGTGCCATGGAGTCTGAGCCCCTTACAAGTCTGGTGTAGACATGCACGGCTCCAAATGAGACCTAAGTTTAGACTATTAACTAAACGGAAAGGGCAGAATCTATGTGTAGGTGAGCCTGCGTGCCTGCATTGTGTTGGCATTTATGGTAACAAGTACTATATATTAAATATGGACTCCAATATTTACTTAGAAAGACAGTCTCCCTTTCATTGTATAAAAAAGAAAACCCATATCTGTCTCAACAGCATCCTTATTGTGCATTATTGAACATGTTCACTAAATGTCATAATAGGCGGTTGGTCTGGTCAAGAACCATCTTGTAGAGCAAAGTCCTAAATGGTCCCGCCCCTGGGGAATAACAAAAATGACAATATAGCAGTTTGCAGAGGGCTCCCTATATGTCACTCTGCCTCTCCCAGCACTCCTCAGCATCTTCAGGAGTAGGGGCGTGGGGATCCTTCCATTTAAGCCTTAGCATGGTGGAAAGCACGTGCTGCCTGGTTTCTGGGGAGCTGTGGTGTTGCCACTGGAGGCCCCTGGCAGGGCACGTAGTCACTGCTGGTCAGCAGACGGGCTGGATGCCCTGTGCAGAGAGTGCCCACCTCACCTCCTTGGTGATACCCTGAGGCTATTCATGGTGTCCAAAGGGCTGCCAGGCTGGGAGTGACAGCAGAATCTTGACAGGAGTATCAGGGCCAATGTCTCCCCACAGAAACACAGAGGATCATAACAGGAAAGAAGACCAGCACTTGAATGTACTTTAGAAACCATCTAGTGCCATCTTCTCCCTTGCCAGGTGGAGAGGGAAACTGAGGTAGGACAGATGGCCAGCCTGCGTGAGGCTACACGTGTCACTGGTGTCAGGACCGGGACCAGGGCCCATGGCTCCCACGGAAATAAGGCCACAGACCCAGAAGTTGTTTAAGTGTGCCTTGGTTGCTTATCTGTATATGCAGGAGAATATGGGTGACTCAGACCCCAGCCAGAATCCGAGGACTTTCATGTCCTCTTAATGCTTCCATTTTACTGGTTCCCTTTTCTCCCTCCACTCCGCCTCCCCACCCTCACCCACATTCCTGCCTGGAATGGTTTAGGACCCACAGGGGACAGAGGCTGTTGTACACTCACTCACAAGTAAACAAACTTACAGATATAAAAAGTCGAGTATGTTTTCAAGTAAATAAGATGAAGTGTGTGTGTGTGTGTGTGTGTGTATCTGAAATGAAATTTGGATAGTCTTTTTAAAGAAAATGAGCCCCAGTATTCATTCAGAACAACAGGGGGAGTATAGCAGTAAGAAAGAAGATGTTAAGGATATTTTTTTGCTAGGTGAGATTTTTAACTCGTAGAATGTATAATATAAGGCTTGGATGATTATTGGAGAGCTGAGTCTCCTCACCAGTCTCAGCCCCTTTGAAACTGGAATGTAATTTGGTAGATGCCTCAACAGTTTTACTTGCTAAAGCTGACCTTTGTGTAGAAGCGCCCTCATTGATCCTAAGCACGGTGTGTGCTGTGTTTCAGGAGCATGCAGTCACAATGCCCTGCACGTGGGTGATGGCATGTGCGTATGCCCCATCGGGATGTGCCATTGCATGTGGGTAAGTAGGGGAGACAGCAGCCTTTCATATGTCCTGGTAGCCATAAAACACTGTTCTGTAAACAAAACATACAGATAAGAACTTGTAATTTTTGTTGATTACTTAAGCACTGTGTAATCCTCCTTGAATTTTATCAAGGAAAAAAAACTGCAGAATGTCTTTCATAATTTATTTTCATTACAGATTGACATGAGCATAAGTTTAAAATCTATTCTCTCCGCTCTCAGATGCTGTTGGCGGGGACCACAAATTTGTGCAGATACTTTGGAAAGCATGTTGATAATATGTATTCAAAGACTTGAAAAATTTATGACCATTGATCTAGTGATTCCGCATTTAAGAACTTGTTTGAAAGAAAGAAATATAGAAAAAACATATGAGCAATAACATTTACTGTATTGTTATTTAAAATAAAGCAAAAAGGGGAACAATATGTGCACCAAAAAAAATTAAGTGAATGGTGGTACATGAATTGAATGGAATATTATGCAGCTGTTAGAAAGGAAATTCTTAATGACAGTAAGTGAAAAGAGCATCAAGATTAATAGGAATATTGTGCATTAATCTGTTTTTCTTGTGCTCAGTTTAACAGAGTTGGCAGTGAGAATTGCAGTCACGATAATTTCCTGTCCTTGTGTTAATTCTGGACCATTCAAAGTATTTCTATAGTAAGAGCTCAGCCATATTTAGAGAAGAAGTGTCAACATAAAGGCTGTGATGAACTACACCAAAATGCAATTGTAGTTCTCCTGGATGTTGAGACTATGGGTGTTTTTCTTTTTGTCACAATTTTGTCTATTTTCAGTTTTTTTAAATCATATGTTATTTTTATAATCAAGAGAAAATAATCATATTATTTCAAATATGAAAATGCTGGACCTCCAAGCAAAAACTTTGGAGCCTTCTCCAGCCAGGGTCACCCCAGCCATCACTCCCCACATCTTCTCTGTTTAGACCGTTGTTTTGAGGCAACTTCCCACTCTCTCCACTTGCTGAGATCCCTGGAGACCCTGCTTACATACATGCATTTCATATTTTCCCTTTTTTTAAATAACTCAAAAGTAGATTGTATCATTTTATAACTGGATGGCAATATTTATATGAACTGTATACCCATGTACTTCCTAAAAGGATATGAAGTGACCACAATAAAAGATAAAGATATAAATATAGATGTGAACACACATACATGTTTAACACATTTATATACATATGATGCAGTTATAAGGTAGGTGTGAAGGAGTTTGGACAGCTCAGCAGTTACACGGCATAAACCCCCCTGAACTCCCCTCAACTTCACATAGGCACAGGGTCATGCCCCAAAATTACCATCAGCCTCAGGAATTAACTAGAACTCAGGAAAGTGCTGTACTTAATGCTCACAGTTTCATCACAGTGAAAGGATACAAATTAGAACCAGCCAAAGGAGGAGATGCACAGGGCACAGTCCAGGAGGGGTCTAAACATGGAACGTCCGGTCATCCCCTCCCTGTGAAGTCACATGGCCTTCCTCCTTGCATCACACTGCAGAACTTTTCTGCGTCGCATAGCATTACAACTAATCCTAAATGTGAGTATCCCAACAGAGCTGCAGCAGTGACCCTGAAGCTTCAGAATAGGAGAACATGTTTCACCTCGAGGGTTAGGGAAGCCCAGTCTCGAGCATGCTTGTCTGTTGTCACAGCCGGGTGCCAATTGTTCTCACCCACATGATCTATAAACAAGCTTGCCAAGGCCAGTCACTCGTCATAAACTAGCCAGCCCTACACCTGTACCTCCAAGCAATTAAAAAGGCACAGGGCCTCAGAAGAGAGTACCCCTCCCAAATGTCATTCCCCACAAAATAGAAGCAGGGCTCCTTGGAGTCAGTCTGGGCAGGAAGAGAATAAAGCAAACTGAAGGTGTTTCCTTGTTCCAGGAAGCAAGGGAACATTCAGTCATATCAGTGGAGTCATATAAAATGGAAAACAAGACCCACTTGAAGGGACCCTCAGTGTCCAAATTTCAGATAATTTCAGCATCACATGACATGATGATAGTAATGAATCTTAACACTTTGACATGCCTTCCTCACTAAGTTTGATCATTTCTGGTTTTTGATTTAGTGAGAGACTTGCAATGCTTCCTTTCACTTAAACACTTCGAGGCTGTTGTAGGGTTAATAATTGGCCTAATTTCATTATAGTTGTGTCTCAGAAAATAGGGAGGCCTGAGGGGAAGAAGAGAGATGGAGAAACAGCTGAGCGGTGGAGCAGTCAGAACACATATGGCATTTATCGATTAAGTTCACCATTGTAAACGGGCACAATTTGTGGCATTCCTAAACCATTATAGTAGTAACATCAGAGATCACTGATTACTATAAAAAATGTAATAACAATGAAAAAGTTTGTAATATTGTGAGAATTACCAAAACGTGACACAGAGACATGAAGTGAGCAAATTGTTGTTGGAAAAATTACACTGATAGACTTGCTTGAGGTAGGGTTGCCACAAACCTTCAATTTGTAAAAAGTGCAATAAAGCAAAATGCAGTAAAACAAGGTATGCTTGTAATCACCAGCAAGTCACCCTTACTGTCGAAAGATCTTGTGGTCCCCACTTTGACCAAGTAATCAAAGTTGGCACCACCAATCTTGGACTGAGAGGCATGGCAAGCCTCCTAAAGTGAAGCAGTAAGAAAGAAATATACAGTATCACCTTTATATATCGCATTTGTATTGTTGCTAAAAATGTTAAATGTAACATTAATAAAAGTGAAAGTGTTAGTGGCTCTGTCTGTCCAGCTCTTATGACTCCATGGACTGTAGCCCACCAGCCTCCTCTGTGCATGGAATTCTCCAGGCAAGAATACTGGAGTAGGTAGCCATGCCCAACACGACAAATCCACACTGTGGGACATTCTATAAGACAACTGACCTAGTGACATCTCTCATTATAAACAGTCAAAAACTGTGTCCGTCCTCCATTAAAAGATCTTGTTGTTGTTTAGTCGCTCAGTCGTGTCCGACTCTTTGCGACCCCATGGACTGCAGCCCCCCAGGCTCTTCTTGTCCCTGGGATTCTCCAGCAAGAATACTGGAGGGGGTTGCCATTTCCTTCTCCATTAAAAGATCTTAAAAAGATATAAAAACAGAAAGTAACGTGTAGACCTATTTGGGCTCTGGATCCTTGAGACAGTTGGGAAATTGAATATGGATGGCTTACTACATAGTGTTACAGAATTTTTGTTTTCTCAGATGTGATAATGAGTTAGTGATTATAAAGGAATGGTCTTATTTTTAGGAGATGTAATTTGCAGATTGAAGTATTTAGACGTCACTGTCATACATGCAGTATGTCATATCTGCAACTTGCATTCAGATGGTTCAGAGTTTGCTCCCACAAATGCGACAAAATGTTAAGTTAGCGAATCCATGTGAAGGGATCTGGGAGTTCGTTGTACTATTTTTCTTTCAGTTTTACTATCCATTTAAAAATATTCAAAGTAAAAGTTTAGGGATAGGTTACAACATATAATACTGACAAAGGACAACGTTTTTGAAAGTGTATGTGAATGAGAAAGTATACACATGTTCTATCGCCCTGTATTAACCCTTCTGTCTTTTCCTGCTAGTGGTTTGGATAATAAATGTTCTGTGTATCCTCTGACATTTGACAAAAATGAAAACATGGCTGCCAAAAAGAAGTCTGTTGCTATGCACACCAACTACCTGTCAGCCTGCAGCTTCACCAATTCTGACATGCAGGTAAATCAGGGGCCTGGGTGATGATGGGCCAGCCTGCAGGGGGAGCAAGTTCAGTCGTGGAAAACTAAAGAGGGTGCAGGTGAGGAAACTGTTTCCATGTCCCTCTTCACAGGAGAGTGTGTGCGCTCCAGCAGTTGGCCCTAAGAGGAAGCTCCTGTTGCTTCTCACTGGTTTTATATGTACTATAATTTATATATATATATATATATATATATATATATGTATATATATATATATATAATTTTATATAGAAGGTTAAGTCACTTTAGTTGACTCTTTGCAACCCTGTGATCATATCCCACCAGGCTCCTCTGTCCATGGGATTCTCTAGGCAAGAATGCTAGAGTGGGTTGCCATGCCCTCCTCCAGGGGATCTTCCAAACCCAGGGATCAAACCCACATCTTTTTTATCTACCGCATTGGTAGGCGAGTTCTTTACTACTAGTGCTACCTGGGAAGCCCAAATATTTTATACTTATTTACTTATTTATTATATATATATATATATATATATATATATATATATATTATAATTTTGGCCACACCACATGGCTTGCTGAATCTCAGTTCCCCAACCAGGGATTGAACCCAGGCCACAATGATGAAAGTGTGGAATCCAAACCACTAGCCCACCAGGGAACTCCTAGTTACATTATTATTTTTAATAAAATCAGAAATGGGTAAAGTCGGGGCTGTTGATTGTTGGTATAGTTGAAATGAATTCCCTGCCATATCAAACCTCCTCCTCCAGTTGAGTTGGTGGGGGTGAGAGTGGATCAGGGAACCTTCTGGGGTGGTGGAAATTCCTGTCTTGAGTCAGAGAAGTGGTCCCAAGGTCCTCCTGTGTATAGAATTTCACTGGGTGCTGACTTTCAGAGTTGTGCACTTGACACACCTCACTTTACCTACATTAGACTTCTGTTTTAACAAATGTGAAGAGAGAAGGCTTTATGTAGAAAATCTGTGCCCTGCTTTGAATAAGCCACAAAGTGGAGATAATAACGTAGGCTACGTTTTCTTTCAGAATTCTAAACATTCTGCAGTGCCTTTGTCACATCTCTCCAGCAAACCCTCATAGATGCCACCACCCACATGGCCAGCTCCCAGTGGTGGCTGAACAGCGGGGAGGCTGGGAGCCTGGAGCAGGAGCAGGGGTTCATAAACATGCCTTGAGAGGCTGCCTTGGAGGACAGTGTGTTGCCAGTGAGGTGTGAGGGGAGCACTTTGGGAGGCAGGCAGCCTGAGAGGCAGGAGGACTAGGTTACATGCCCTGTATGGTGGAGCTGACCCTACAGATGGTAGGGGGCCATTGCAGGGCTTGGGGCAGGTTGGGTTTATTTGAAGGAGGAGATTGTCTGAGTCAGACTAAAGCCCATTCTGGTTTCAGCTGACTGATGTCAGGAGGTGGGCCAGCAAGGGTAGTGGTAGGGAGACCTGGTGATGGGTGATTGTTAGATTGCTGTCTGGGGGCAGCGTTCTGATTGGGAGGCTCGTGTTGACCCTGTTGTTTGCCACCAGGAGTCTTGCAGGTCTGTGTCGGGGGCACGGTGGCCCTGGCTGTGGCCGTGGCCATTCCTCATGTCTTTGGGTGTGAGGAGCAGCCAAAGCAACAGAAGATGTTTAGTCTGATGTTCTAGCTGGTCAATTCTAAACGAGGTTTTATTATCCTCTGTGTTTCTTTTTCTCACCTACAAGTGAGGATGGCAGTATATTCCTCCCTCATGAGGTTTTCTGAGCATTAAATGAGATGATTTGTGTAAAATATTTAGTGTTGTTTCTTAGTAGCTAAATTGTGTCTGACTTTTTTGTAACCCCATGAACTGTAGCCCACCAGGCTCCTCTGTCCTTAGGATTTCCCAGGCAAGAATACTAGAGTGGGTTGCCATTTCCTTCTCCAGAAGTACTTGGTATAAACCCTGGTAAATATCAATAAATGCTAGCTCTTATTATTTTATTATTAACATGAAGCTTCACAGGTGATTCAGATGCATGGCCTTTTTTGGATACCACTGAACTCATGAACTAAGCGTCCTTCCAGCCCTGGGATCTAAGATGAATAATGAAAACCTCAAAAGGCTGGTGTAAGACCTGCACTTTCTCTGCATTCCAAAATAAATGAGTGACAGTGGTGTTAGAGGATCTGTTTAGTGCATTTATCATAATGAATGTTTGATTTTTAAATTTTATTTTTTACTTACATTATAAAGAAGATCACAAATATTTAAAATATTTTAAAGATTAAGAATTTACTGTTAACTTTTAAAAAACTATTCATTTCTTTGATCAAAGAGTATGTCATGAAAAATTTCCATTAAAGAGCTAGACTGAGGACTTCCCTGGTGGCTCAGATGATAAAGAATCCACGTACAATACAGGAGACCTAGGCTCAATCCCTGGGTTGGGAAGATTCCCTGGAGAAGGAAATGGCAACCCACTCCAATATTCTTGCCTGGAGAAACCCATGGAAAGAGGAGCCTGGTGGGCTATAGTCCATGGAGTCTCGAAGAATCAGACATGACTAAAACGACTTAGCACAGCACACTCTGTTTCATGAATTTTTTACAAAGCTATTAGTCCTGATAAGTAAGTTGTTTAGTTCAGAGTCTTATCCCACAGGATCAGGTTATTTCCTGGAGCAGGCAGCTAGCTTATTTTTGTTTGGTCTCAGTATTGTCTAATGCAGCACTGGGAAGGTGTGGCTTGCCCTGGAATTGATTAACATGGGGACAGGGAGTTAGATGGGTTTCCTGCCAATCCTGTTAATGGAGCCCCAGGAGAGCAGAACCAAGGCACAGTCTTTCTGCAGCCCTGCCACCTAGCAGAGGGCCTGGACGCGGTCAGCACACAGCAGGGGCCTGGTCCTGCATGTGTGCGTCCGCACCCCTCAGTGGCCCAGGGAGCCCTGGGTGTGGGTGCACGTTAATGTCTGGGAAGCTCCGTGCTGGGCTTGGCTGCCTGTGGGGCCTGCTGGGGGTTCTGTTCAGCAGTATTCACAGAGCGCTTCCTACGTGTCAGACAGACAGGTACTGCAGGAAGGCCTCCAGATTTCATCCTCTGCTAGAGGACAGGCGTGTAAACAGCTCATAACAGCAAGGGTGTCAAAAATGGACTGTCTTTCTCAGTACTGGCCAGTGAGTTCTGTGCTTGAGTCCAGATTCAGCAGGGGTGTGTGTGTGTGTGTGTGTGTGTGTCTGTCTGTCTGTCTGTCTGTAAGGAGCCTTCTCTTCCCTTTGGAACTGCAAGCATCTGCTTGGCTTCCCCAGAGGCCCTAATGACCCCCTTCCTGTCCTTTCCGGCGGCAGATCCTGACAGCGAGCGGCGACGGCACGTGTGCCCTGTGGGATGTGGAGAGCGGGCAGTTGCTGCAGAGCTTTCATGGGCATGGGGCTGACGTGCTCTGCCTGGACCTGGCCCCGTCGGAAACCGGGAACACCTTCGTGTCTGGGGTAAAGATCCAAGGACGATCTCTAGGAGCCCTCTGTCCACCAGGGAGCCTCAGGGTGGCACTTCCTGTCCATTTGTGGGACTAGACGGGACACCCCTGGAGTGGGGCTGAGATCCCTTGGCTGAGTAGCAGAGAGTTGGCATCCAGGAGCAGTAGAGACGGCAGCAGGGCACCAGCGGTGAGGCATAGCCGTGGTGAGATCAGGGCTTTGGCACCAGTGGGACACTCTCCCGCCCCACCGCTGCCAGCCTCCAGCCCCTCCAGCTCCCAGGCACAGGGAGCGGCGTGTCTGAAAGCTCAGGGTCGGGCAGGCAGGCCACCATGGCAGAGGAGCACCACATGAGGAGTTAGGACACCTGGGACCCACCTTTGCTGCCTGACTCCACATTTCATCCTTTGTAAATTGTGCGGAAGGCACAAGCGCATTTGCCCCCCACCTCCCCATATATTCTACTATATTATGAATAGCAGAGGGAAGAGTTTCCAGTGTGTTATGCAAGTAGGAAAGGCAAGTATTTCTAGGACATCTGGGAATGAATGTGGAGAACTGAGCTGGCTGACCCGACCCTGGTCCTGTCTCATCTCTGAAGAGACAGTGGTGGGAGGGGATAGAGATGCAGACACCATCTGATGAGGTTTGCAGCTGGAACACATAAAGGCCCTTTGTTCCAAGCTGTTCACCTCTTAGTTCTGGACCTCAGGTGAGGGTTGTGAAGCCTCTAATTGGCAGGGACCCTGATTTTCTTCTTGGATATTTGGCCCCATCTGTGTAAGTTTCATTCCCGTGTCTTTGTATAACTGTATTCATCTCCAGTCAACTACGCTGTTTTTTCAGATTGTTGATATCATTATAGATAATATTGTCTCTTTCAGAGTATTAAACTTCGTGGTTTAGGGTCCTCCAAAGATTTGAAGGCACTCTGATTCCTTTGTCCACTTTCTCAGTAAAGATGTTGGAAAGTTGAATCCCCATTGCAGGTCTTTCTGAAACATCAATATGGTACCTCACCCACCCCTTCCTCTGAGCTGAAACCAACAATCTAATTTTAACCCATTTTTCCTTCTGTTTGTCCTTTGAGAGTCTAATTATACTGCTCATGCTTGATCACAGACTGCTCTGCAGAAATTTATCAAAATGCTTCTAGGATCAGGAGAGTATGCATAAGCTTGTTTTTGAGTCTCTGGATCATGTTAGCTACCCAGAGAGGGTTCATTTTATAGGTGTTGAGGCAGATACCCAGGGAGGTGACTTGCCTGAGCCACCCAGCTGACTGTGGGCAGCCCCCTGACTAGGCTGCTGGGCTGCAGCTGGCCAGGAGCACCTGACTGTCCACCTGTGTTCAGGCTGCCCCACCCACCTGAGGCAAGCCTGGGAGGTCCCACCATACCCACTGTCCACTTGCCCTCCCCTCTGGCCTTATAGAAGCAGAGATAAAGAGGAGGGGGAAACATGAAGAGAAATGCCTAGGAGGAAGGGGAGAAGGAGGCCTTGGAGAACTTGCAGCCATTTAGAAAGATAGCAGAGAAGAAAACATGCTAAAAAGGGTGTCTGGGTACCTTCTTTTGCTCCATTTACCCCAGGACCTAGCTCTGACCTCCTGAGGTCAGAGGGAAGTAGCCTTAAATAAAGCTAGTCTCAGGAAAAAAAAAAAAAACATGTTGTCAGAGCCATTTACTAATGGAAACTGAACGATCTCTGTGACATAACCAGAACTCATACCTGTCTGTGGGCAGTCCTTGCAGTAGTCATAACTCTGGGTAACTTTGCATTTGCAGGGATGTGACAAGAAAGCCATGGTGTGGGACATGCGCTCTGGACAGTGCGTGCAGGCCTTTGAAACACACGAATCTGACATCAACAGTGTCCGGTCCGTGAGTAGAATGTTCACATTGCTTCTCTATTTTCTGCTGTCTCCCAGCCTGGGCTAATGCTTAGCCTCCAGCCTCAATTTACTTTGCTGAGAGGCTTTTCCAGCAATAAGAGCTGATGTGTGGTGAGACCAAACGGTACTCCAGATTTCTTGGAGAATTTCAGTGTAATTGCACCAGAGGCAATGGCTATTTCCTGTCTAAACGAAGTCAGTGTTTTTTGTTCATTCATTCAACCAATATTTATTAAGTACTTATCTGCTGAACATTATTCCAGGAACTGGGAATACTGTTTTAAACAAGATAAAAGTTTCTACTTTCCTATAGGAGACAAACAAGACAAAGCACAGATAAATGTACAGTGTACAAAGATACTGATAAGTTCCATTGAAAAGTAAAACAGGGAACTGTGATGGAGATAGGTTATTTCTTTGACTGGTCAGGCATCTCTGAGAAATTGATGTTTAAATTGAGACCAGGATAGTGAAGGAGCCAGGCTTTCAAAGAGCTGGGAAGAGGATCAGGGAGATGAGATGCTCAGGGACCTAACAAAAGGCCAGGTGACCACTTGAGGTGGCTAACATGATGCATGTTTTGTCTTTAAAAGATCACTCTGGCTGCTGTATGGAGAATGCATTGTAGGGGGATGAGAATGGAAGTATTATGGTCAGTTAGAAGGCTGTTGTGTGAGTTCCAGATAGAAATGATGGTGGCTGAAACTAAAGAAGACACTGTGAGGATAGAAATGTCTAGACTTGGGAAGGATTTGAGAGTTTACCCTAATTTCAGGCTATCAGGTAAGGCTGCCAGAGTTTCGTGGATGCTGGTAAAAGGCATAAGATTCCTGGGTTAGAGATGAAGGATAGTTGATTACTAACAGTGTTGGCAGTAGCTATGCTAGTTATCCAAGCTCCAGTACCACAGGGTGACATGAAAAGGACTAAATGACACCTGGGCGTGCAAGGGGTTGCATTTCAGGAGGAGAACCCTGAGTCAGGGAACCTGAATCTTTTATAAGGGACCGTAACTCTGGTCCGTTTGCTAAAACCGGGAGGGTTGGAAGCAGTGCAGGGATAAGGCAGTGGTTGCACATGGATTTCGGAGTTCTGTCTTGGGCTAGCCAAGCATGAGATGCTACTGTATGACCAAGTGGAGACGTCAAGTAGGTAGCCGGATCTGTGAACTGGATTCCAAGAAAGAGGTCAGGACTTAACATATACATTTGAGAGATGGCACCATCAGGACAGCATTTAAAGTATAACCACTGAAGAATCTCCATTATACTTAGAGGAAAGCACTAGACTTATTCCCCTTAAAAGCTAGAACACACTAAGAATAATTACTTTATTAGTAGAAATGTTAATAAGAATTTTCTAGCTCACCGACCTTAAATGTAGGAAGGGAAAAAACTATCACTTTTTGCAGATGGGTGGAGAGTACCTAGAAAATTCAAGGAAATAATTTGAGAAATTACTACAGTAGATGAAGTTATTAAGATACAGGATAGACTATAAACCCACAAAAATAAATTCCTATATATTCAAGAAATATATATTCATGAAGAAACTGAGGCTGGGCCAGTTGAAGTCACTTGCCAAAAATATCCCCTGTAGTGAGTGGTCCGTGCAATCCCGTTTCATTCAATTGCAGTGTCTGTGTTTATAAGCACTGTCTTATCCCTGAGCTCTGGCCAAGCCTTTGGAATGGGATGTGTGATCAAGAGAAAGTAAGGATATAGGCATCTGCCTGTGTTCAGTGTCAGATACAAATAGACATATTGTCTCATTTATCCTCACCAACACTCTGCAAGGCCAGTGTCAACTGTCCCGTTTACAGAGAAGAAACTAAGAGGCCAGTGGGGCCTTCCGGCTGAGCCTCCGTTTCTGGTTTCTGTAATGAGGAGTCCTTGTGTCCCGAGAGTCCAAGGGCCCAGCATGGGACGGCCTTCCCAGAGGCTTCTGATGGTCACCCAGGATTGGGAATCACTGCTCTAAGTGCCTTCTCCCCACACTTCCTCTCTGCAGGTACTACCCAAGTGGAGATGCCTTTGCTTCAGGATCAGATGATGCTACGGTATGTTTAAATCCTCAAGAGCTTTTCCTATTTGAAGGAGAGATATGCTGACTTAATTTTATTTTTCAAAAATAATTGTTTTCCTGAATACAGAACTGATATGACTTCTATAAAGAAAACTTAGGGGGAAAAAAACTAAATTTTGTTAATCATTCTACACAAGAAAAATCACAGTTGAGTAAATTCCTTTCTTTTTAGTTTTTAAACAAATGCTGTTTTATAATTTGCTTTTTGCACTTAGCAATAGATTGTGAACATTTTCTCATGCCAATAAATACTTTCCTACATTATATTTTCTTAATGATTGAATAGTTTTCCTTATTATGGATATGTCATCATTTACTAGCCATTCTTCAATCTGGGGACATTTAGGTTTTTTTAAGGATTTTTTTTTTTCCCTGTTAAAAACTCTGCTATAAGCAAGTATTTTTGGTACCTCTCTTATTTTTTCCTTAGGATGAATTCTTATATGTAAACTTGATGAGTCAAAAACTGGCCTAATTGTAAGGGTTTTGATACTAGTTGCAAAATAATGTTGACCTGTTTGTCAGTAGGCACAACTTTATTGTGCTCTCAAAATAGCAAATATCTTATTAAATAATGAATTTCACCTTACTTGGCTATTGTGAAAGAAATTACAAGGAATAGACTGAGAATTTGATAATAATGAAAATTTAAAACTTCGTATGCCAAAGATTATTTAACAAAATACAAGGGCATACATTTGGGGAATTTTAAAAGCTTTCCTTACCCTTTGGAATATCTTGGAAACAATTCTAAGGATTTCATCCTTAGCTATTCTAAGAAAATATTAAAGATGCATATAAAGATTTTGATAGAATGATCATGGCTTCCTCATAATTTTATTTATAAAAGAGAAAAATTAGACACAATCAAGACACTTAGCTGAGTATGGCTAAGTAGATTCTGATATATCCACATGAGGAATATAACAACCACGTTAATCCTATTTTTTGAATATTATTAATGATACTAAAAAATGTTCATAACATCATGCTAATTGAAGCAATAATGAAACATCCACCCCATTTAAATCCACACATAAAATAGATTAAGACTGGGATTTCCCTGATGGTCCAGTAGCTAAGACTCCGAACTCCCAATGCAGGGGTCGCGGGTTTGATCCCTGATAAGGGAACTAGATCTCACATGTTGCAAGTAAAGACGCTACATGCCACAATAAAGACTGAAGACCCTGTGCATGCCACAACTAAGACCTGTTGCAGCCAAATAAGTAATTTTTTTTTTAAGTAAATTAAGACTGAAGGAAGTAGCCAGGTGTTAGTAAATATCTCTAGGATTGCCTTCTTTATGCATTTCTGAGATTTTCTGAATTTTCTACAGTGAACACATATTCCTTATCAGAAAAAAAAGAAGGCTTACATTTTGTTTTTTGTACTAAAGAAATCTGCATTTGCTGTTTCTTCGAATCTCCAGTACTCCATGGGGATATAATAAGAATTGGGATTGAGGAAGAAAATACTGAGAGAAAACGAAAGGTTTTCTCCTTGACCCTCAAACCACATAAGCTACTGGCACCTGCCTGTAGCTCTGTGATCACTGATGCACCAAACAGGATCCAGAAACAAGTGCCTCTTTGTCTTCTTTGTCACCCCAGTGTCGCCTCTATGACCTCCGGGCAGACAGAGAGGTCGCCATCTATTCCAAAGAGAGTATCATCTTTGGAGCTTCCAGCGTGGACTTCTCCCTCAGTGGTAAGATTTTCCTGGGACTGTGAAACAGGAACTCAGAGTATCCGTCAAGCTTTCCCTCGCTGAACTTCCTATGGCCCCATGTGCTAAAAGAATCTATGCCTGCACGGATTTTCCTCCGATGCATTTTTGACAGTACATTTTGCCCAGCCTGAAGCAGTTTCCCCAGCCCATAAATGAAGGCTGGGCCCATCTAACACTCTTCTTCAGAACAATGATATATGAGAACTCCATCTTCTATGCCTTTAGGCATTTCCTCTCCAGCCTTTCATTTTCCCCTTCATGCTTGAAAAGGGACTTTTTTCAGAGGTGGAGGGAGTGAAGCGAGAGTCCACTTGTTAATGCCCCAAAGCTCATGTCACCTCTGCCTTCACAGCTGGAGAGGCTCCCAGGGAAAGTTAGGGCAGCACTGGTATATTTTGTCAGTGGACCATTCAGTTCTCCCATTCAGTCATGCAGCTGTGCCTTTGTGCTGCTGCTGCTGCTGCCTGGAACATCATTTTCCCTCCCTTCTCTGCATGGCAAACTCCTATTCAACCCTCAAAGGCCAACTCAGATAGTGCTTCTCCCATAGTATCCTCTTTGATCCCCTTTCCTCTATGATCACGTAGCACTTTACACATAGCTGAGCACTTCCATTTCAGCCCCTTCCACACAGCACTGCCATGATACATGAGTCAGCCTGCCCACCATCACCCTCCACAGGGACCAGCAACTGTGCGTTCTCCTCTTTGAATCCCCAGGGCAAACCACTATGCCTGGCACATAGTGGGCACTAAAGCCCTGTTTGTTGAATGAATGAATGAGCACAAGAAAGAGAGTCATGAAAAGAAAACCAAAAGGAAGGAACTGGTTGAGTAACCATCTTACCTCTCGCTTTAAGGTCGCCTGCTGTTTGCTGGATACAACGATTATACCATCAACGTCTGGGATGTCCTCAAGGGGTCTCGAGTCTCCATCTTGTTTGGACATGAAAACCGTGTTAGTACTCTGCGAGTTTCCCCTGATGGGACTGCCTTTTGCTCAGGATCATGGGATCATACCCTCAGAGTAAGAGAGAAGCTTTTCTACTTTCCCATGTGTGAGAGAGCAGGAGTGATTGGTCTTCTTGAAAGCGGAGAGGTCAGAGTAAGCTAGGATGGGCCTGGGCAGCCAATAGAGAACTCTAAGTTCAAGCCTATAGCCACAGAGGAATGATTTGCCTTGGGAGGTAGTGAGTTTCCCATCAGTGCAGGTATTCCAGCACAAATACCCTAAAAGTCTGATTCCAGCCTGTGACAAATCCAATTGCCAATCTCACCTCCCAGGAGCACCAGGGTCCTTATCCCAGTCACAGACCCCTGTGAAGTCCACACAGAGGCTTCAGGAGACCTATGAAGTCCATGCAGTTATATGCTAAATTGTGTATATGTGTGCATTTTTCCAGGAATAGTGTCCTTATGGCTTTATTAGATTCTCAAAGAGCTCCATGACTGTATCAGGTGTTGGCTCCCTAGAAATTCCACCAAAAAACTGTTCAGCAAGCAAAATTTACTTCACTGTGGAAGATCACAAACTTGACAGTCTTATTAGCATTTCAGGAGAGAGCAAAGGCAGATATTTATCTGCCAAAGGTTTTAGGGGTCTGATTGAAGGTAAATCTTTTGATGGAGGGACTTAAGTAGGATTGAACAAATTTGGGGCATAGCTTAAGATTGTTTGCTGGACACAGGGTCAGAGGAGGGAGAAAATTTCAAAGACTGTCTAGAAAAGTAGCTGGCCATTTGATGCTGCATATTATCCTAAGAAGTGTGTGTCATTTCTAAAATGAGTAATTGAATAGTCCAGTCTTAGGATAAACGGATTTTTTTCAAAATTCAAGAAATAAATAGTGAAGTTATTTGTGATTTCATCATCCTGGGCAAGAGTTTGCCAAATTAATAAAGCCATGTCAGTATACCCAGAGAGCTGGATGCATACAGAGGATTCCAGTTGTCAGTCTAAAAATTACCATTCCTTAGCAAGGGGGCCACAGATGCCCTTCAGACAGTTAACTAAGGGAGAGGGAAAGCGAGGGGCAAAGAAGCACCTTTGAGTTGCTAGGAATGAAGTATTATCCTGCTAAGACCTGTGAGTGCTCTATTTTGGACGCAGTGTGTATGTTTGTGTGTTATAGACTTTGATTTTCTCTCTTTAAACTCAGGTTTTACAAATGTCAACTGAAAAACAGACTGAAGATTATCTGTTTGTGTCTTTGCAGGTCTGGGCTTAATCACAGTGCACATAGGCACCTGAGAATAGAATCTGAAATCATCACATGTAAATATATCTTACTTCTAGAGGGTCTGAGAGTTTCTTGCAACTTAGCTTCAAGTGAGCAACTCCGTGACTGAAAGTTCAGCAAATGTCTCCAACATCACTATTAAGACCATCACCCTGGAAAGATCCCAGTATGAACCTCCAATACTGTGAGAACACCTCCCAGTACAGTGTTTTTCATTTTGAACATTTTTCAAAATATATCTGTTTTTAAGATTATTATAAATTATACTAGTCTCAACTCATTCTCTAGTCCTGGTAGAATTCTACTATTCCCAGTAGAATTGACCATTTACTATATATTCCGCTTTGTTTCCTGGAATCAAGTTATTTTTCAGAGCACTTTAAGAGCTGATTTTTCTCAGTGTACATTCTGACATTTGAAACCTTCCCCAGGAACTGCTGATTTTAATGGACTATGTGAGGACCACGTTACTTGGTCGTAGAAGAAAATTCCAAATGTAATGAGACAAAATCAATTCTTTTACATGTGGTTTTATTGTGAGAGTATCCTTTTCAGCCTTGCCTCCTCTTGTCTTTTTTTTTCTTCAGGTAAAACATTTCCATGTTACAAAGGAAGCAGAGATATGGGTAAAATAGACAGGTTTGATCTGTGCATCTTGTGATGGTGGCTTGTATCAGGAGGGCGGGACATTTTCTATCATTAGAGGGAAAAGCTGAGTGCTGTTTGGGACACAAACGCTTCTCAGAGGAACCAAGACCTTTCTGTGTGGGAACAGAGGACAGTAAACTTATTTGAAAACCTATTTGTGGTATTAGATGTATTAGGATTAGTAGCATCTACTCAGGCTAAAGTGATCTTGTCCATATCAATTATACTCATATTTATTGCATTGCAAGTGTAATTACATACACAGATTGATAGCTCTTGAATGATGATGTCTTTGCTTCACTTATATGGAGGAAAAAACATAATATCCTGCCTTTATTTAAAATTCAGCAGATCCTTCTGGACGATACCAAGTGCTTTAGTTATAGGATCCCTTATTTTCAAGTGTAGAAGCTTATCCTTTGTTTTAGAAAACTCCTCATTCATGAAGACAGCATGCAAACTTAGGGAAATAAAAAGTCACCTCAAACCAAAAACCATTCCTGGGTGAGGCTTGCCCTCTGGGTGGTTGGGTCTGCCGGGCCATGTCCTTGTGGTGTCCGAGGGCTGTGTGTGCTGAGTCCCCCGGATCCTCCGTCCCCTCTCATGGCCCTGCCACAGCCTGGCCCTTCTCCTGATGGTGGTTCCAGCTTTACAGGCCCAGCCCCAGGCTCTGCTGCTTGCAGAGGCCCTTCCAGACCTTGAGCCATCTGATAGGCCTGGGCCTAGTGCCCCTGTAAACCTCAGGGGGTGCACCAGGCCCACCCACAAAACTACTCATTCACATATCAAAATGAGTCAGAAATTCCCCAGGCCAGCTTTTCTATAAACTCTTTTAAAATAAACATAATGGTTATATTCAATCATTTGCCAAGAAAACATTTACTAAGGGTTTTACTACACAGTAAATCCTAGAGTAGAGAGAGAGACAATGTGAAAAGCCCCTACTCACCTCCCCCAATCTGCACCCCCTCCATCTCTGCTGCTCTACCCACCCTGAGAACAAGAGAGAAGACGGGCGGGAGCAGAGCCCAGAGGGACAGCCTTCAGCACCTTCTCCATTCTGCACAAGGGCTCAGGGGAGTGGACAGCAGGTCCACCCCGTTCCTGCCAACTGCTGAAGTGCTGGCCCCACAACATGTCCTGTGAAATCCCCAAGCTCTGCTCCCAGAAGGTTCTCCCAAGTTTGTTCCTGGGCTCCTAGTTATGGTACTTCCTTCCCTCTCTCCCACAGACCCTTCCACATGTCTGCAGTCTGACCTGGGCCTCCCAGAAGTGAAGGAAGACAGGGCAAAGGAGAAATCACTCAGGCTCAAGCAAATTCAAGGTTATATATTTGGAGAGGTGGGAGGTATTGTCAGTATACGTGCAAAGTAGCCCCTAACTTTACAATCAGAAAAGTGATTTTCAGGGCCCTAAGAAAGTATTCCCTCCAACACTCACTCCCATGGGCATTAAGCCACCTCCCCTGTAAGTATTTAATCTCACTTGGGTGTTGTTTAGTAGTATTATTGATGAAATACTTGGTTGGGAATATACCAGATTACATGGATATTCGGGGATAAACTTTAGGTAATAAATTGTATTTTGCATATTGAAAATAACACTGAGTGGAGTTTGTTAATCAGGCTATTTTTTTTTTAGAGGACTAGGAGGCAAAGGTACTAAACCATTGTGGTAAAGGGGTCAAACAGATGTGCCCACAGGTGTGTACAGCCCTGGACACCCCCTTTCCAGCCAGAGAAGAGAAAGGTTAGGCAGAGTAGGGGTTTAACAAGGAGGTGTGTGATGACAGGTGGTGTGGGAAATACCTGTGAACTAAAACCAAGGCAGCTGCTTTGAGGGAGTGGGCGGCTGGCCTCCCAGACGTAGGTCTGGGTTCAGGGCTCTGGAGTGAGCCCCGGGCCAGAGCAGGCACCCATTAGCCACTTCCCTCTTCCCATCCTGGGCCTCCTCCACACCCTTCCCTGGATTGTAAGTGACTTTAAAATAGCAAAAGTTGTAAGGGCCCTTGCAACCTGGCCTCTCCTAGTTGCTTGGCCATCAGGCTAGAAGGTGAACCTTCTAACACTTGATTGATCTTAAGAGGGGGACAGCATGGGGACAAATGTTTAGACCGAGCTTTTCCACTTTTACAGGATATATAATATCTAAATGCCTCTCAGCCTCAGTTTTCTCATCTAGCAAATGTGAGAGCTCTAAAATTCCTTCCCCTCTTCCCTTTCCTGTTCTCCTCCTCTCCCTTCCAACTCCTCCTGTCCCTTCTTCCTCATTCTTCCCCTTGTCCCCCCATCTCCTCCCTCCTCTCTCTTCTTATTTCACCTCCTTCCTGTCTCTCTCCTCCTCCTCCCTCTCCCCCTCCTCCCTACTCTCCTCCTTTTTCATTCACCCCTACAGTCCCGACTCATGTATCAAAATAGTAATTATTAAAGATTCATCTAGGCTAGTGGTTCTCAATGTTTTCATCTAAAGATCCTTCTACACTCTTAAAAATTATTGAGGACCACAAAGAGCTTTTTGTTTATGTTGCTTATATCTATCAATATTTATCATATTAGAAATGAAAACTGAGAAAAATTATAAAACACAGGATTCCAGAAGCAAATATTCTACTACCCATCAGTAGCCTCTTGAAAACTGAGAAAATGAGAGTTTTAAAAGCCACACGTACAAAAAAGGAGTCAGTGTTATTGTGAAAATAGTTTTGACTTTGGAGGGTCCCCCAGAAGGACTCCCAGGGTCATACTGACTTTGAAAGCAGCATATCTGGGCACAGAGAGGCACTGGGCAAGGCAAGAAACCAGCGGGGGCTGTGAATCCCTGACAGTCTTTTCAAAGGAAGACCCTTGGGATTCTGGGGTAAGCTCAGCTGCTGAGTTCAAAGATTAACTGGCACTGGGATTGGAGCTTCCCTCCGAGCCTAGGATTGCTGACTGAGCAGGCATTTGTAGATCTGCATTCCCCAAATGTGCCCACTGGTTTGACAGCAGGTTAAACACGCAGACCCTAAGGCCCGTCCCCTGGAGATCAGGATCGGGCAGGACTGAAGTGGACTGGGAATTCTGATGAGGGGGCAAGCTGGGGAAAGGCCTCAGTGAATCTTCTTGTCTGTAGATCCTTTGGGAGCACACGAAGCCAAATCACTTGCCATCTCACCAGTGACGGGGGAGAATCAGGTCACTCTTCAGAGCATCTGCCAAGCCCTCATTTTCTAACCAGGGCTTGGTGCTAGCTAGGCTGACCTTCAGGACTGGTCAGTCTCCACGGTGGGCGGACTCCCGCTAATTCTGGTGAAAGAAGTGAATATGTTTCTGTAGTTGTGAAAAGGATGCAGACCCTCTAGGGAGGAGATGGGGTCAGAAACAATGTGCTGATTGATTTAACCACATACATAAGAAAAACTCAATGCAAATATGGTATGAACATTTATGCAAAGACTGTGACAACAAAAATTGCCTCTCTTTGAACTCCAGGTTATCTAACCAACACACCACTGGGGAATGCTTAACATTTGCCTGGTTACTCATGTAAACCAGGAACCAGAAGTCACTGTTTCCAACCCGTCTGTGTTGCCCAGTAATAGGTGGCCTCCCCTCCTAGGTGTTACCTGAGGGAAATGAAAACATGTCCACACAGTAACTTGAACACAAATGTTCACAGCAGATCAAAGTGGAGCAACTCAAAGGTTCAACTGCCGATGAACGGATGGCCAAAACGTGGTATATCTAGACAATGGGATATTATTTAGCAATACAAAGGAATTAAGTACTGATTCAAGCTACAACATGGATGAGCTTTGAAAACATACCAGGTGAAAGAAGCCAGGCATATAGGACCACATAGTGAATGATTCCATTTACATGAAATGTCAGAATAGGCAGATCCATAGCAACAGAAAGTAGGTCACTGGTTACTTATGAGATTGGATATCCTTCGAGATAATGAAATTACACAGTGGTGATGGTTGCACTACCTTGAATATATTATAGCCCACTGAAATCTATACTTTAAAAGTGAATTTTAAAAAAACAAACAAAAAAAAGTGAATTTTGTGGTATTGTGAATTATATCACAATAAAGCTGTTTAAATGTATATGAAAAAATAGTAGGTGGTTTCTAGCTACTTTCAGTATTTTAAAAACAAAACCAGAAACCATATAGGTAAGGCTCACCAAAAATGTCACAAATTGCATTTTGGTTAGAAGTGGGGCAAGTGAGCCTGGTAACCTTGATCAATTCATATTAATAATACAAGCGCCTCTGTAAAGAGCTTTTGCTATGTGCCAGGCAGTATGCTAAAGCCTTTGTACATACCAACTCATGTAACCCTTGTAACAACCTATGATGCAGACAGTTTATCACCTCCATTTCTTAGATTAGGAAATTGAGGCTGGGAGAGCTGAAAAACTTTTTTCACAGTTGCACAGCTTCTAAGTGGCAGAGGGGGGATTATAGCCAAGTCTGACTGTAAACTGGACAAGAAATTCTGTATGGAGGTTAATTTATTCATTTGTTTGATTTAGCTAATACTAACCAATGGCAGGGCCAGAGGATTTACTACTAACACCCAGGCTACTCCAAATCTAAGAAAAAACTGTGTGCTTGCTAATAAAATATAAAGTGTATGCTTGCTAATAAAATATAAAATCATGACTCCCTTGAAAATAAAACATGAACATTTATGTCAAAACATTTAACATAATAAGGAAACTCATAAGATATTTCAACCAGCTCTTTTTGACAACATTTATATTCCTTTCTGGAAAAATTCATTTCTCACCATATCAGAATCACTGGCACTTGCAGAACAGGCCCTCAGCACTAGCATTAGTCAGCTCAGCCTTCACAGAGGGAGTTCTGTTAGGGCCACATCCTCTGTCTCTGCTGCATGGCCTCTTCATGGGCATTCATAGAGCAGGCACCGTGGCAGCTGTGTAAAAAAGCTCTCTGATAGCCACAGAGCACAGAATTTTGTCTACTTGATTGTAAGATCCTCTACAGTGGCCACCCTTTGGAGGCATTGACATGGGAGACAAGTATCTTCAATCCACACCCGTTCAGAGGGATTCACCCACATATCTGTGTCCAAGATTTCCTTGTCACCAATCTTCAAGGTCCTGACCATCCAGCCAAACCATCAGAAGCTGCCCAAGATTCAGTGTAGATCTCTACTCTAACCATCTCTCACCCCAGACTTAGGGTACAGTCATATATCTTGCTTGAATTTCTAACTGGTGGGAGGATTTTCCTTCACCACTGTCTTCACAGTACCCCCCGACCCCAAGCAGAACTATAAGGCTCTAGCTATCCACTTTCATGTGGTACCAGCATATCATATAGTCCTATCTACAATATATCAATAACCTCAGATATGCAGATGACACCACCCTAACGGTAGAAAGCAAAGAGAAACTAAAGAGCCTCTTGATGAAGGTGAAAGAGAAGAGTGAAAAAGCTGGCTTGAAACTCAACATTCAAAAAACTAAGACCATGGCATCTGGTCCCATCACTTCATGACAAATAGATCGGGGGAAAAATGGAAACAATGACAGACTTTATTTTATTGGGCTCCAGAATCACTGTGGGCAGTGACTTCAACCATGAAATTAAAAGACGCTTGCTCCTTGGAAAAAAAAAGCCATGACAAACTTAGACAGTGTAGTAAAAAGCAGAGACATCACTTTGCCAACAAAGGTCTGTATGACCAAAGCTGTGGTTTTTCCAGTAATCATGTATAGATATGAGAGTTGGACCATAAAGAAAGCTGAGTGCTGAAGACTGATGCTTTCAAACTGTGGTGCTGGAGAAGACTCTTGAGAGTCCCTTGAACAGCAAGGAGATGAAACCAGTCAGTCCCAAAGGAAATCAACCCAGAATATTCATCGGAAGGACTGATGCTGAAGCTGAAGCTGAAGCTCCAATATTGTGGGCACCTGATGCAAAGGGCTGACTCATTGGAAAAGACCCTGATGCTGGGAAAGATTGGGGGCAGAAGGACAAGGGGGAGACAGAGGATGAGATAGTTGGATGGATGGCATCATCATCTCAGTGGATATGAGTTTGAGCAAACTCTGGGAGATCATGAAGGACAGTGAAGCCTGGTGTGCTGCTGTTCATGAGGTTGGACATGACTGAGCAACTAAGCAACAACACAACATCTACAATCCAGGTTTGAGTTCTTCTCCTTTAGTCAGCTTATCATAAACAACTCCCTGGAGGCCACAGGCATGGAATGAGGGGGCAAAGCAACAGGAGTTGGTGTTGCAGCGGTCTGAGCCACCCACCTATACAATCCTACGTCATGGACCTGAGTTCAGTCTCTTATATACCATTTCCACTTGATGATCGATTGCTACTGTGCATGCCTAACTTTATAACCAGATAGGTCCAACAGCATCCATATTATGATTAGATCTCAAACTGCCTCATCACCTCATTCAGCTTCTACCAAGTAGCAAGCCAGAACCTGCTTCTCAAAAGGAGAATAGTTACTGGCAAAAGAGGACATAGATTTGCTTTAAAATCCTAGAGGTCTGCACTGCAGTGCTGTTGGTGCTTGTCAGAGATTCCATCCGGCTTCCCTATTTGACACTTCAAGTATCATTGGATCTTTTGGATCACAAGACCCAAGTGGTACAGCAGCCTGTTGTTGCTGATTAGTCGCCCCCATGGACTGTAGCCCACAGGCTCCTCTGTCCCTGGGCTTTCCCCAGCAAGAATACTGCATTGGGTTGCCATCTCCTTCTCCAGGGTATCTTCCCAACCCAGGGATTGAACTCACATCTCCTGCGTTGCAGGCAGATCCTTTACCACTGCACCACCTGGGAAATCAGCTCGTACTTCAGCCTAAACAGCTGCAGAGCCTTCTCTTGTTTTACTCCTAAGTCCACCAGCCTGTAGATGGATTAACGTTGCATACTCAGATGAGTATGTTGCCTCCAAAGTGACCTACCAAGTTTGTGCCTCTTTATTTTTGTAGGTGATACAAGATACAGCTATTCATCTTTCACCCTGGTGGGGATATTTCAAAATGCTCCAGACCAATGAACCCTCACAAATTTCACAGCTGATACCAATTCTGTGTCCGCCTGAGTCCATTCAGGAGAAAGAAGCCAGGGAATAACATGAACAGAGAAAGATTAGTATAAGAAGTATATTAACTATAATAGGGGATTGGAGTAATGAGGGACTGGCTAGTAAAAAGTGGAGAATTCTAAGTAATGTAAGGATGGAAGCTATAAGAAACAGCCAAAAGCTGGATAATTCTATTATAGCGACAGTTTAACTGTGCTGTGATTGGCCGTTTCTTTGTCCCATCACTGAGACTGTAGGGTCCTTAAGAGCAGGGACCACATGCCTTGTTCTCCATTCTATCTCCAGTGCTAAGGGGGAGACCTAGCACCCCAAAGGCTAGGAGTAAATGAGTGAATGAATGAATGAGTGCACGAAAGTAGCTAATATTGGTACTCTAGTAGCAACATGCAGAATTACCCTGTTTCCTGTCCCGTATGGCCAGATTCCAACACACACCTGGATGCTTCCGGTGTGAGAAAATCTGAGAAAATGCTGATAATACCTTCAAGGGAGTCATCAGCTGAGGGCTGTGTGTAGCCTTTGTCAACCTCTCCTAGTATGAAAGAAAGTGTCGGTGGCTCACCCGTGTTCGACTCATGAACTGTAGCCCCCCAGGCTCCTCTGTCCATGGAACTCTCCAGGCAAGAATACTGGAGTGGGTAGCCATTCACTTCTCCAGGGGACCTTTCCCACGTAGGGATCAAACCCTGGTCTCCTACATTGCAGGCAGATTCTTTACCATCTAAGCCACCAGGGAACCTCTCCTAAAGGAGAGGCAAGCCTAGCCCATTTGCCTTGACTGTCCCCTCTGGGTTCTTAGTCCCCAAGCCGAAAGCTAAAAACAATTACCGCCAGAGTCTCACTCTGGCCCTGACTGCTACGTGAATCCATGCACACCACGTGGCCTTGGCTATTGGGACCGGAACAAGTGTAGATGGGATTCCCATCAAAGGCTCCTCTCCAGACCTGGGGAAGCAACTGCGTGGGGGCGGGCTGAGCCGAGCCAACGCGAGGAGGGGCGGGGCGCCGGCAGGCCCAGAAAACAGGCCCGGGTCGGACCCCCGGTAGAGGCGGAGCCATGGTGGACCCGTTCAGGGAGCGCACCGCCCGGCTGCTGACGGACTACCTCGAGTTCTGCGCCCGGGAGCCCGGCACTCCCGCTCCCGCGCCCTCCACGCCCGAGGCTGCCGTGCTGCGCCACGTGGCCGTCCGTATCCAGGAAGCAAATCGAAACGTCTTGCTCCTTTACCGCCGCTGCCGCAGGCACCGCGTCGAGCTGGTGGCCAGGATGGCGCAGAGGCTACTCGACGAAGACCCTGGCCCCAGCTGGGGCCGCGTGGCCTCACTCGTGACCTTCGCGGGGTCGCTGCTGGAGAGGCCGCCGCAGACGACCCGACGGCAGAAGAGAGACGACGACGGCGTTAGCAGGGACTGTCGGCTCCTGGTGGCCCTCCTGTGTGCCCAGTTCTGCGAAAGGCACCGCGCCTGGCTCATGGCCAACGGCGGCTGGGTGAGCGCGAAGGACGCGGGGCTGGTGGGCGGCCTGGGACGCGCACACGCAGCCGGCTAGCGGAGGGACTCCGAGGCGCCTGCCCTGTAGAGCATTCGCTTCAGCAGGACTGGGAAGTTTGGGGTGAATTCTGACTTTCTGTACTGGTAGAGTCAGTTGCCGAAACTAGGCCTAGCTAGACAGCTCGCATACTAAGCCATTCTGAGAAAGCAGCACCCGACTTGGGTTTGCACACTTTGGCCCTTCCCTTGACCACCCTCCGGTTGTAGGGTGTGCTCATGGTAGGTCTGGATGCTTTGTTTAGTTAAGTAGACTCCCAAAGTGGTGAAGTCAGCAATGGGGTGACCTGGGCCAGATGGATTCTTTATACGAAACTTATTAGATGCACCTCTTTATGGACCCCACAGCTCTGCAGGTGAGAGCACACCAGCCTTTTTCATTAGAATGAAAAAGCAAAAAAAAGAAAAAAGAAAAAGCAGCCCCTGGTCCATCGCCACATCCTCAGGAAGCACTAAGGCAGAGGTGTTTGGGGGTGGGGTTTGCACGGGCACCCTGGGGTGGTGCTGACCTGAGGCTCCTTAACTTCTAATTTACTGCACTCAGCCTTCAATTGCGAGATAGCCTGTCGCCCCGGCTCTCAGCTGTAAGTCATTGATCTCTGTAGTCTAGGCTAGAGCAGGAGTTGCACTGTGGCTCCAAAACCAAGCTGATGATCAAGGAGAGTCTGGCCAGCCTTCAGTAAGAGGGTAGAATGCCCTGCTGGGTTCTGAACGAGACCCCTGCTTCTTTCTTCTCTTCCTTACTGGAGTTGAAGCAATGACTGTAGTGACCCAAGTTATAGAAGAAATGCAGCCAAATTATTAAAACCAGCAATTAAAAACATAATCTAAAAAGCAATTGAAACATAATCTAAAAATAATCTGGGGAAGACACTGCACTGTTTGCAGTTTCCTGACAGACCTGTATTGATGAATTGGGTTCCTTTTGTGGAGGAAGGATAGTATTCGAGTCAGAACCTTGACCTTATATGAACAGTTTAAGGTGTTAGCATTAACTCCATCCTTTTAGTATATGAAGGGATGGGGGCATAGGTCTTCAATTCTCCAGCCCTGTGAATTGTCAGAAACTCACCTGAGCCATATGTCTTAACAAGGCATTTGGCCCCCAAGAGGCCTCCACACTAAAGAGGAAATTGATGGGGAGGTGTTTTTTTTTTTTTTTTTCTCAACTTTTGGCTAATCACCATTGAGTAAGGAATAATCTTTTAATATCAAAAAGCAGAAACTCTCCAATTGGGTAAAGAAGACGTGCCCACATGTCTCTCAGCTGCAGTTTAAATGCCACAGTCTGGATTTCAGGTCCCTTCCTGCCCATTTTTCTGAATGGAACTACTTGCCTTATTGTCTCAGGAGATACCTTTCAAGTTAGTAATTTGTCATTTTCCCAAATGGCATCTGTTTTGTGATCAGGAAAAAACAGGATATAGTATTCTACTTGCCTCTTGGGTTTTGAAAGAAGTGAGTGAAAAAATGAGGATTCCTGCTCTAAGTGACAAAATCATGTCCTCTATGTTCCTCTTGTGTTAGACAACTTCTTACAAACTCTAACTGAAAGATTACTAATTACAAGTAACCTACTGATCAGTACCTTTTTTTTAACTTTTTAAATCCAGGAGTTGTCTAATTGCTTCATCCAGAAGCTCTATGTATTTAATTGAGTACAGGTTTTGAGTATTATGAAACTAATTCTCTTCTCCCTCCCATTTTAGGATGGATTTTGTCTCTTCTTCAGTCACTCAGTGCAGCCATCTTGGGAAAGACAGCTGGTCTGGTTTTTCCTCTCATACTGGACAGCAATAGTCATAATCTACTTCTGGATAAAATTATCGTGAGTTCTAAAATTCTTAACTCATTTCTGCCTGCCTAACTCTGACCAACCAAGCAAATTTGAAATGTGAAAGACCGAATCAGAGTAAACCACCTTCTGAGACATTTTTATCTGCATTCATATAAGGAGTCCTGCAGTGTTTCAGCCAGCGTTTTAACTCCTGACAACCCAATATATTGGGGCAAAGGCATAAATGGCTCTTTTTAAAATGGGGGACACAGGGGTCCAAAGGCTTATTGCTCCAAAGAATTACAGAAGAAACTGCTTATCATTAACTACGAAATATGGTGCTATTTGCTACATTTGGATAAGAGTGGATATGCGTCTCTCATCTATCCATGATTTTATGTGCTACTAATGATTGATTTATCAAGGCAGTGTGTCAGGGGTGTAAAATGATACCACAAGTTCCCTAAGTCACAGTCTGACAAAGAATGTAATAGTAAATCTTTTTTAAAGGAATCCTTTCTAAACTCTTCTTGGTTTCTAGAGTTAATGTATTGAAATTTATTAAATTTTATTTTTCTGATTCAATAAATTTTTAAATCTTAAGTTTTAATAAATTTATGCATCTTTTTAAAAAATGTGGTTGGTGTTGCTTGGGGTTCAATAAGCCTTTATTCTTGGGAGTAACTTGATTGACAGTTTCCTTTTATTGTCTCTTTAAATACAGCACAGACAAACATTTTAAACATTTAATCAATACACAAGCACTTAGCAAGTCCTTATCTTTCACCCTCCATTCTGAAGTCAGCTCATCAGTTGAAGTTGATGGAGAGAGAAAACTTGACCCTCTTAGATACTATACCTGAGGCCTGCGAATTTAGAAGACAAAAGATAGAAAACAGGAGGAAAACATACACGTTTAATTTGTTGCTGTTTTTTACAGGGGACTTTATAGAAAACAAGTGAAAAAGAAACAGACTTGGGGTTTGTATACCATTTTAGCAAAGAATGGTAAATTGTGGAGATATGACTAAACAAGGGATTCCCAGGTGACTCAGTGGTAGATAATCTTTCTGCCAATGCAGAAGGTGACGGTTTAATCCCAGGTTTGGGACGATCCCCTGGAGTTGGAAATGATAGTCTGCTCCAGTATTCTCACCTGGAAAATTCCATGGATAGAGGAGCGAGTCTGTGGGGTCTCAAAAGAGTCTGCCACAACCAAGCCACACAAGCATGACTAAACAAAGGAAAGGGGTTGGGCTTCCAAGGGTCATTTTGCATTGGCCAGAAAGTTCATTTGGGTTTTTCTGTAACATCTTATGGAAAAACCCAAATGCACTTTTTGACCAACCCAATCTGTTGTGGAACAGTGACTAGGAAATAAATGGGGGAAGCAAATGGAAGATGAGGATTATTTTAGTAAAATTAATGCAGATTCATCTTGGTATTAACTCCCATTACCAGTAATAGAAGTGTTCTCCCCTTCCTGGTACAAAAAGTCACCTTTTTCACAGGAAATTTATACCTTCCTTTTAGGCAGGAAGAGGGAAAATAGAGAGCCCTTCCTATGTATGCTATTTCTCAGTTTTCTTCAGCTCAAATGAATCAATATGCCAAAGTGGCATATTTGGGGGTAACATATTCTGATCCCTTTCAGTGGACATAGTTATCCTGCTGCCCACTGGAATCTGTGTCCATGTGTCCTTTTGGAGCCCTCATGGACCCAGCCAAGCTTATCAGCAGCCAGGGGAAAAGCACCTGTGTGGATAAAAAGCTAGCCTAGATCTGCTTCAGCAACGTCTCCATAGATGAAGCTGTTGATGATGCTATTGGAACAAGACTTGGACCAAAAGGAATGGATAAAATGGTTCAAGATGGAAGAGGTCATGAGACCATTATGAACGGTGCTAGCATTCTGAAACAAACACGAGTGTTATATCCAGCAGCCAGGATGCTGGTAGAGCCATGGCTCAAGAGAACCAGGGAAGTGGCGCCACATCAGTGGTCATTGTTGCTGGCTCACGCTCTCTCTCCGATTGCTGTAACAACTTTTTTCAGAAATGGATTTATTATTTCTGAGTCATCTAGAAGGATTTGGAAAAGGGTATTGAAGTCTTGACGTGCCTTGACCTGTGGAACCAAGTGACAGAGAAAAGTTGCTTAACAGTGCAACCATTTTGTTGACCTCAGCCATTGTCTCTCAGTATTCAAGTGTAAATGCAGGGAGGAGAGTGACCGACCCACCACAGCTACTGGCATAGATCTTAGAGATGTCAGAATAGCTAAGAAACTTGCTAATGCCCTCGAGGGTGTAATGCTAAGTGAAATAAATCAGACAGAAAGACGAATATTGTGTGATCTCTCTTACAGATGGAATCTAAAAAATAATAAAGAACCAAGCTTATAGATAGAACAAGTTAGTGGTTGCCAGAGATAGGGGGTGGAGGATGAGAGAAATAGGTAAACTGTTGTTTTTAGTTTAAATAAACTGTCATTTTAAAAAAGAGGCAGGTGGCGGGGGGCGGGGGGTGGCGGTGGGGGGGGGGAACTTGCAGGGACAGTTGATTGTGAGTTGGTGGAGGGGCTGGTTCTCAACCAAAAGGTGGCCAATTCTGACATAACCAGAACTGAAAAGCCTAAGATTGGGCTTAAAAGCAGATCAGGATAATCAGTTTCTGTTGTGCCCAGATGGACCAAGCCCTGAGGGAAGACAGCCTATGTTCTAAGTGAAGCAAATTTTAAAAATAGAATTCTCTTCTTAAGACATGATCTTAGTGATCTTGTGTTAACTTTCCTGATCAAAATGAATATTGCAGTAGTTAAGGATAATTGAAAGAGACTGGAACCAAGCCACTTGCTCATACTGACCAACTTACTGCTGACATGCTGGGTTTGGGTGAGTGAGCCGAGGGGATCAGTTTACATGATTCTGGCAAACCGCTCAAGGTTACAGGCTGTATAAGCCGAGGAAAAGGTTCCAGTTGTGGTTCCTGGTTCTAACAAATCAGGCTTGAAGAAGCTGAGCCCTTGATTCATGATGCCCTGTGTCTAATTTGTTGTTGAGTGAAGCAGAAAGCTATTTTTGTTGGGAGGGCATGCTCCAGAAATAGTGGGCCCTGTGGTTAACTGGATATGCATGAACATTGAGTGGTATGAGATCCTACTGCATTTGTGCCTTTACAGATGTGGTGGCGGTCATTTCATCTATGCTAGCTAAAACTGCTGGGCTGAATCCCATTTCTACAGTAACAGAACAAAAAACAAGCGAAAAACAGGTATGCCCAAGGAGAAAACTATAGGCATTAATGTCCAAAAGGGTGGTATTTCCAGGGTTTTGGAGGAACTGATGGTTCAGCCTTTGTTGGCTTCAGTCAGTGCTGACACTAGCAGCTGAAACTGTCTGGAGGATTCTGCACATTGATGATGCGGGAAATGCTCAGTAATCTGGATGATGCTGGCTGGCACCGTCGTGGCCACTGATAGTTTGGCTGGAGTGCACCACTGCCTTGGTGTCCCTTCTTGTTTGTAAGATTGTTTCCTCTTTACATTCCTGAGCTTGGTCTTCCATTTGGCATTAGCTTGAAATTGTCTTGACACAATGAGAATATTAACTATTTGGTTATAAAATTAAAAAACTGCAGTGTCCCACCAGGCCTTCCTGGCCGTTACTTTACTTGCATTTTATAAACAATTGGACTTGCTTTGCTGCCTCATCTTACGAGCCTTTTCTCTTCAGAACATGCAGTTCTGCTTTCTGTTCTGACTTGTTCCATGTGGCAGGATAAGCTGATTTAACTTTCCATTGCCTTGTGTTTTAGGGTGTTTCTCCCCTCATGGGCTATTGGAAACAATACTGCATGGATTTTGCCTATGTGCATAGCCCTGCATTATTATGTCTACAGAAAAGAATTCTAGAAAAAGATTCTGAGTCACAGTTGATATGTATTCAAATTTAGCTGCTGCCAAATTACTTTTCAAAAGAGGTTCTACCAGTCCAAACTTAAACCAGGTCAGGGAATGCTTAGCTATTCACTCTCTTGCCAGTGTTAAATCATCCTAAAATTTGTTTTACATCTTTTGGTATTTGTCTTCTTTAGGAAGGTCATTCTTGTCCCAGGATTACAAAGAAAGTATTTTATGTCCTTGGTCATTGATCCATTCTAGAATCCTTTTTAATGTAGTTTTGTAATAGGGAAGAACAAATCTGACTCTATGCTTGATCTGTTCTTTTTACATTAACATTTGTGCTTTGTTGCCAGTGCTTAGTCATGCTGCCTCTGCACCTCTTGTAAAAGGATGTTGCTTACTGTCTGAAATAAACAGGATAGCCTATTCTCAGGGCTCTGACTTTGAAGAGTCTATTCATATATAGATAAAAAGTTGCAAGACATAGAATAGTGTCTGTCTTGTTGGAGGTTTACAGGACCATCATGACCTGACCTATGTGGGCAGCTGCAAGAACAGAGGATTCCCACACCAAGAAGTTTGCAACAACTAACCTAGCCCCTCCCTCACCTTGCCTTTAGAAGTGCTTTGCTGAAACTCTGAGAAGTTCCAGGCTTGAGGGTGGGAGCCACCTGTCTCCTTGTAGAACTCTGCAATAAATCTTTCTGTGCTCCAAACTCTTGTCATTTCAATTTGTTTGGCTTCACTGTGTGTGGGGCACATGAACTTGCATTTGGTAGCAGCATGAAGTAGGACAGTCCTTTTAAGAGTTGGGTAGTATTTCAGCCTTGTTTATAGATGGTTCATTTTTTCCTAGCTAATTTGAATGTATTATCTAGTTTGTAGACTTGTCTTTTTCTTTACTAATAGCACTGTTTCTTAATTACTATGTGTTTATGGCATATTTGAACATCTGGCTTTATAGTTTAATCTCCTCCACCATTCTTCTTTAAAAAAAAAGTCCTTGGCTATTTTTGTGCATTAAGATGAATTCTAAAAACCAGTTAATAAAGAATCCACTAAGACATTGCTTTAGGATTTTGAATAGAATGGGATTAGATTATAAATCAATTTTGAAATAAACAGTATGTTTACAACATTGCATTTTCCCTTCTAAGAACATGAACTTCTCTTCCATTTATTTAGGTCTCTTACAATTCCATTTATTTAGGTCTCTTAAAGTTTTCTTCACACAGGTCCTATGTTCTTGCCGGACGTATTCCAGCTCTTTGACTTATGTCACCATTGAGAGTAGAATCTGGAGAGAATGTTTTGCCTTCCCACAGAGAAGAGGTCACCGAACAGAGGTCAGAGATTGGGGGCAGGATGGAGTGTGGAGAAACAGTTTTGATGACATTACTGAAATCTCATAATTTGAGTGTGCCTGAAGCTACTTGGGGCTTGATAATTTTCCTTTTCGGCTTAAACTTATTTTTTTTTAACTTTTTATTTCTTTTTGGAGTTTACTTGATAAACAATGTTGTGTTAGTTTCAGGTGTATAGCAAAGTGATTCAACTAGCATAAATATGTATCTATTCTTCATATTCTTTTCCCATTTAGCTTACTAAATATTATTGAGCAGAGTTCCTTACTGTTGAGCAGTAAGTCCTTATTGTTTATTTATTGTATATATAGTATTATGTGTATGTTAATCACAAACTCCCTCACTATCCTTCCCACCCCCCATGCCCCACACCCCTGCCCGTTCCCCTCTGGTAACCAAAAGCTTGTTCTCTAAGACTGTGAATCTGTTTCTGTTTTGTCAATTCATTTGTATCATTTTTTAGATTCCACATATAAGCGACATTCATATATTTGTCTTTCTCTGTCTGACGTCACTCATATATTTGTCTTTCTCTGTCTGACGTCACTCAGTATGACAATGTGTAGGTCCATCACTGTTGCTGCAAATGGCATTGTTTCATTCTTTTTTTAAGTTTTTTTTAAAATGTGAATCGTTTTTAAAGTCTTTATTGAGTTTGTTACAATACTGCTTCTGCTTTATATTTTAGTTCTTTGGCCTCAAGGCATGTGGGGTCTTAGCTCCCCAACTAGGGATTGAACTCTCACCTCCTGCATTTGAAGGCAAAATCTTAACCACCAGACCACCAGAGAAGTCACTATTTCATTCTTTCTAGTGGCTGAATAATATTCCATTGAATATATGTCCCACATAGTCTTTATCCATTCCTCTGTCAGTGGATATTTAGGTTGCTTCTATGTCTTGGCTATTTTAAACAGTGCTGCGGTGAACATTGGGGTGCATGTATCCTTTCAGATCATGTTTTTCTCCAGATATGTGCCCATGAATGGGATTGCAGAATCATACAGCAACTGTTTTTTTTTGTTTGTTTTTTAAGCAAAATTTTTTAAAATTTATTTTTAGTTAGAGGAAAATTGCTTTACAGTGTTGTGTTGATTTCTGCCATACAACAGCATGAATCAGCCATAAGTATACATATATCCCCTCCCTCTCAATGCCCCCCATGACAGCTCCCCCATCCCACCCCGCTAAGTCATCACAGAGCACGGGCTGAGCTCCCTGTGTTATGTAGCAGCTTCCTACTAGCTGTCTGTTTTACACACAGTAATGTATATGTTTCACTACTACTCACTCAATCAGTCCCACCCTCTCCTTATCCTGCAGTGTCCACAAGTCCATTCTCCACATCTGCGTCTCTATTCCTGACTTGCCAATAGGCTCATCAGTACCATTTTTCTAGAGTCCATATATATGCGTTAATATACGATATTTGTTTTTCTTTTTTTGACTGACTTCCCTCTATATAATACCCTCTAGGTTCATCCATTACAGATTAACTGAATTGAGATTGATTTCTTTTCATGGCTGAGTAATATTCCATTGTATATATGTACCACAACTTCATTATGCGTTCATCTGTTGATGGACATCTAGGTTGCTTCCATGTCCTGGCTATCATAAACAGGGCTGCAGTGAACACTGGGGTACGCGTGCCTTTTTGAATTATGGTTTTCTCAAGCTTCCCTGGTGGCTCAGACAGTAAAGTATCTGCCTCAATGCAGGAGACCTGGGTTTGATCCCTGGCTTAGGAAGATCCCCTGGAGAAGGAAATAACAACCCACTCCTTGCCTGGAGATTTTCTTGCCTGGAAAATCCCATGGACAGAGAAGCCTGGTAGGCTACAGTCCATGGGGTCACAAAGAGTCAGACATGACTGAGCAACTTTTCTTCTTTCTTTCTCAGGGTACATGCCCATTAGTGGGATTACTAGGTCATATTGTAGTCTTATTCCTATTTTTTAAAGGATGCTCCATAATGTTCTCTAGAGTAGCAATACCACTTTACATTCCTATCAACAGCATAAGAGATTTCCCTTCTCTCTGCACCCACTCCAGCATTTATTGTTTATTGATATTTTTAATGATGGCCATTCTGATGGGTGTGAGGTGGTATCTCATTATAGTTTTGATTTGCATTTCTCTAGTGATTAATGATATTGTGCACCTTTTCATGTGCCTCTTGGCCATTTGTATGTCTTATTTGGAAAAATGTCTGTGTGGGTCTTCTACCCAATTTTTGATTGAGTTGTGATATTAAGCTACATGATATTTTATGATATTAAGCTACATGAGCTGTGTATAAATTTTTGAAAGTAATCCCTTGTCAATCACATTGTTTATTAATATTTTCTCCCATTCTGTGGATTTTCTTTTTGTTTTGTTTATGGTTTCCTTTGCTGTATAGAAGTGTTTGAGTTAAATTAGGTCCCATTTGTTTATTTTCATTTTTATTTCCATAACTCTGGGAGGGGAATCAAAAAAGATAATGCTGTAATTTATGTCAGAGAGTGTTCTGCCTATGTTTTCCTCTAAGAGTTTTATAGTGTCTGATCTTACATTTAGGTCTTTAGTCCATTTTGAGCTTATTTTTGTGTATGGTGGTTGCCGGGGTCCAGCCCCAGCAGGATCCAGGGGAACCCTCAGGATGAACGGCATCGGCGAGAGAGAGACACATAGGACCGGCCTTGATGGGGCCAAGTCTGCCAGGGAGAGAGAGAGAAAAAAAAAAAAAAGAAAGAGACCAGACCAGGAATGTGCAGCAGAGTCTGGCAGTTGCTTTATTTTTCACTGTAGCCTTTTTACCCTAAGTTGGTACCTTTCTAAGGGGCAGATAAGCACACAGACTTAGTTTAACATTATATCAGCTTGTCCTTCAGGAAACCAGGTGTGCTCTGTATATTTTTTGTTTATGAGAGTCTTTTCCCATAGATCTTTTGTACATTATCTTTTGGCCTTGAGGTTAGCAAAAAACAGAAAAGTGGCAGTCTCATGGTACAGCAAGTTGTAACATAATAGAAATACAATCCTGTTAACATAAAAGAGAGTATTTTTGCAGAAATTCTCAGCTAAATTTATCTAAAAAGTTTAACACACAAAGACTCTGTGGCTCTGGAGAGGCAGCCCCTGTTTACCTCTCTTGGTTAAAATTAACAATTATCTTATTGTTTTTACACTAGGGCTAAACTGTTATTTTACTAGATCTTTAACTATGTTAACAATAGTTTCCACTGCACAACCTCAGCACATTAACATCAATCAAACGTTGATCTAATAACCACTTTTAAAACAATATTTTTTGTATTCTCTAATAGGGCTTCTTCACCCCCCAAAGGGCTCTGTGCCTATTAGGGTCTTTTTTTATGGTTAACCTCTATGTATAATATCTTTTGGCCTTCAGGCCTGTTGACAATTTATGACTTGCACCTGGTGCAACTTTAAGCAACTTCAGTAGCCAACCCTGTCTTTTTTGTGGTTAATCTATTTTCTTTCTATTAGGTGTCATCTCCATGGGAACTAGATAGGATTACATTTTTTACAGAACAGAAATGCAAAGGTTTGCAAAAACAGCAGATATGGCACAAAACATGCTCTTAGTCTAAAAGTTAATTACCTGCAAGAAGTCACCAGCTAATCTCTATCTAAACTATTTTTTATTAGGCGTATATGTGGCTATAATATTTGTGGGGCTTTTCTCACCCCGTGGAGGGACCTATGCTTAATAGTTTCTTTTGTTAGCGTACTGTGCTTAGGATGTTTAGAACAATCATGAGCATTTTGTGCAATGAGAGCACACATTTATCAAACAAGCCAGAATGCCAGCAAAAGGGTTTGAATTGAAGCATTTCCTTCATCCCTGGCCCCTTCATAGGGTACCAGTGTCCAGGAGATTTATTAGTTAGGGTTTTAAGTTGGCTCTCATTCAGTGAAAGGAGCAGGAGAGCTCTCGGCAGACAACACAAGAATCTGCAACAGGGCAAATAAGAACAACAGCAGAAAAGGGGGGAGGATATAGGATGGGGTAGAGGCCGAGGCCAACCTGGAGGGTCCCTTATCCTAGACGGCCTTGCCTGTCAGGTATTTTCCTCGTGACCTCATCATGGATGGGGTTCCGGATGGCCTTGCCTGCCCGGTATTTTCTTCATGACCTCGTCACGGGCGGGACCTCCCATAATGGCTCCCGACAGGTGGTAAAGAGTTTTCTAATTTCATTTTTTACATGTAGCTGTCCAGGTTTTCCAGCGCCATTTATTGAAGAGACTGACTTCCCTGCATTGTATAGTCTTGTCTCCTTTCAGTTCAGTCTCTTTGTCATGTCCAACTCTTTGCGACCCCATGGACTGCAACATGCCAGGCTTCCCTGTCCATTACAGCTCCTGGAGCTTGCTCAAATTTCTGTCCATTGAGTCAGTGATGCCATCCAACCATCCTGTACCATCCCCTTCTCCTCCTGTCTTCAATCCTTCCCAGCTTCATGGTCTTTTCCAATGAGTCAGCCCTTTGCATCAGGTGGCCAAAATATTGGAGCTTCAGCTTCAGCATCAGTCCTTCCAATGAATATTCAGGGCTGATTTCCTTTAGGATTGACTGGTTTGATCTCCTTGCAGTCCCAGTAACTCTCAAGAGTCTTCTTCAACACCACAGTTCAAAAGCATCAGTTATTTGGCGCTCTGCTTTCTTTATGGTCCAACTCTCACATCCATACATGACTACTGGAAAAACCAAAGCTTTGACCAGACGGACCTTTGTCAGCAAAGTAATATCTCTGCTTGTTAATATGCTGTCTAGGTTGGTCATAACTTTCCTTCCAAGGAGCAAGCATCTTTTAATTTCATGGCTGCAGTCACCATCTGCCATGATTTGGAGCCCAAGAAAATAAAGTCTGTCACTGTTTCCACTGTTTCCCCATCTATTTGCCATGAAATGATGGGACTGGATGCCATGATCTTAGTTTTTTGAATGTTAAGTTTTAAGCCAACTTTTTCACTCTCCTCTTTCACTTTCATCAAGAGGCTCTTTAGTTCCTCTTCGCTTTCTGCCATAAGGGTGGTGTCATGTGCGTATCTGAGGTTATTGATATTTCTCCTGGCAGTCTTAATTCCAGCTTGTGCTTCATCCAGCCTGGCATTTCACATGATGTACTCTGCATATAAGTTAAATAAAGCAGGGTGACAGTACACAGCCTTGATGTACTCCTTTCCCAATTTGGAACCAGTCCGTTGTTCCATGTCCAGTTCTAACTGTTGCTTCTTGACCTTGCCTCCTTTATCATAGATTGATTGACCATAGCTGTGTGCGTTTATTTCTGGGATCTCTGTCCTGTTCCAATGATTTGTATTTTCTATTTTTGTGCCAGTAACATACTGGATTTTTTGGTTTAACTTTTTACTTTGTATTGGTGTATAGCGATGAACAGTGTTGCAATAGTTTCAGGTGGACAGCAAAGGAACTCAGCCATACATATACATGTATCCATTCTCCCCCAAACTCCCTTCCCATCTCAGCTGCCACATATCATTGAGCAGAGTTCCTTGTACTAAAGAGTAGGACCTTGTTGGTTATCCATTTTAAATATAGCAGTAGGAGACACAGGAGGTGTGGGTTTGATACCTAGGTTGGGAAGATCCTTTGGAGGAGGGCATGGCAGCCTACTCCAGTATTCTTGCCTGGAGAATCCCCATGGACAGAGGAGCTTGGTGGGTTATAGTCCAGAGAGTCACAAAGGGTCAGACACAATTGAAGCAACTGGACACACATGCGTGTCCATGTCAGTCCCCAAATTCCTATCTCTTCCCCCTACTCTTGCCCCTGGCAAGCTTCAGTTTGTTCTCTTAGTCTGTGAGTCTGTTTCTGCTTTGTAAATAAGTTCATTTGTATCATTTTCTTTTTTTGTTTTGTAAATAAGTTTGTTGTATCATAAGGCATGTCATACAATGTTAATCCTTCTCTGTCTGACTTCATTCAATGTGACACTCTCTAAGTCCATCCATGTTGCTATAAATGGTGTTATCTCATCCTTTTTAATGGCTGAGTAATATTCCAGTGTATATGTGTGCCAAATCTTTTTTTTTTTTTTTTTGATGTCTGATCTTATTTATTTGTTACTCTTAGAACAACTCATTTTTGACTGGACTCAGACTTAGAAGTAGAAGCTCTCAGAGAGGACAGCCTCCGTCTCTTGGCAATCTGTTCCTGCCGTTTTTCTTTGGCCTCCTTCATTCTCTTGGCCAAAAGTTTAGCATATTCTGCAGCCTCTTCTTTGTTTTTCTTAGTACGCTGTTTCTTCAGAGCAATACGCCAGCGTTTGTGTTGCAGAACTCGTGGAGTCACGAGACGCTGAATCTTGGGTGCTTTAGTCCTAGGTTTCTTACCTTCTTTGTTTAGGGGCTTTCGCACAACATACTGGCGGACATCATCTTCTTTAGAGAGATTGAAAAGTTTGCGGATTCTGCTAGCTCTTTTGGGACCCAGGCGACGAGGCACTGTAGTATCAGTGAGTCCAGGAATATCCTTCTCCCCTTTTTTCACGATGATCAAGTTGAGAACACTCAGATTGGCATCCACAATGCAACCCCGTACAGATTTGCGCTTTCTCTCTCCAGTCCTCCTTGGTCTGTAACAGGAATGCCCCTTACTCAGGAGCAGGCGAACTCGGCCATGGGTCAAGACACCCTGCGTCATGGGGAAACCCTGCTTATCGTTCCCGCCACTGATTCGGACCACATAACCCTTCCATTCTTCACCCAGAGCGTCAGCAGCAACTTCTGTGGCCATACGCTTCTCGTAGAAGCTACGAAGTTTTCGTTCATCGTTCACTTCAATGAGCTTCTGACAGCCAGTGGCCGGGAAAGAGATGTTCAGCTTCATTCTGAAGTGGCCGACAGCCTCCGAGGCGCCACGAAAAAGAGCATGTGTACCAAATCTTTATCCATTCCTCTGTTGATTGGCATTTATGTCGCTTCCCTGTCCTGACTGTTTTAAATAGTGCTGCAGTGAATACTGGTGTGAATGCATCTTTTTGAATTATGATTTTCTTTGGGAAAATGCCCATGAGTGGGATTGCTGGATCATATGGTAGTTCTAATTTTAGTTTTGTAAAGAACCTGAATACTGCTCTCCATAGTGGCTATATCAATTTACATTCCCACCAACAGTGCAGGAGCATTTTCTTTTCTCCACACCCTCTCCATCATTTATTTGTTATAGACTTCATTGTTTTTTTTAACTGTATTTAATCAGAGGATAGTTGCTTTACTATGTTGTATTGCTTTTTGCTGTACAGTAACATGAATCAGCTGTAAGTATACATCTGTTCCCTCCCTCTTGAACCTCCCTCCCACCCCCACCATACCACCCATAAGATCATCACAGAGCACTGAGCTGAGTTGTCTCTGCCATACAGCTGCTTCCTGCTAGCTGTTTATTTTACGCATGGTAGTGTATGTATGTGAGTGCAACTGTCTCAATTCGTCCCACCCACTGCTCCCCCCGCTATTTCGGCAAGTCTGTTCTCTGCATCTGCATCTCTCTTCCTGCCCTGCAAATAGGTTCATTACTGCCATTTTTCTGGATTCCATATATATGCATTAATATATGATACTTAGCTCTTTCTGACTTGACTTCCCTCTGTATGACAGATCTAGGTTCATCCATCTCACTAGTACTGACTGTTTCATTCCTTTTCATGACTGAGTAATATTCCATTGTATATACATGTATCACAACTTCCTAATCCGTGCATCTGTCGATGGACATCTGGATTGCTTCCATGTCCTGGCTATTGGAAATAGTGCTGTTTTGAACATTGGGGTACTTGTGTCTTTGTCAGTTACAGGTTTTCTCTGCATATAAGCCCAGTAGTGGGATTGCTGGGTCATGTGGTAGTTTTATTCCTAGTTTTTAAGGAATCTCAACCCTCTTCTCCATAGCGGTTCTATCAACATACATTGCCAACAACAGGGTAGGAGGGTTCCCTTTTCTCCACACCCTCTCCAGCATTTCTTTTTCGTATATATTTTTATGATGGCCATTCTGATCGGTGTGAGGTGATACCTCATTGTAGTTTTGACTTGAATTTCTCTAATAATTGCCTCAGCATAAAGAATCCACTGCAGTGCAGGAGATGTCACTTGGATCCCTAGGTCAAGAAGATCACCTCAAGTAGGAAATGGCAACTGGTTTCAATATTCCTGCCTTGGAAATTCCATGGACCGAGGAGCCCAGCAGGCTACAGTCCACGGCGTCCCAAAGAGTTGGACACGACCGAGTGACTGCACACACACAGCACACAGAGTCCCTTCCTTCCTGCAGCCATCACAGGTGGGGAAGGTCAGATTATCTCCCTGTGAGCTGAACAAAGTTCTTTAGCAGTCAGGCAGAGGAGCTGGGTCTTCTGAGGTAGGGCCTTAGGTAGAATTATAACAACAACAGGAAAAGCAAGTCAAAGAAACAGTTCCAAGATGGAATCAGAATTGCTTCTTCTCTGTCATATTCCCTGGTGGCTCAGATGGTAAAGCCTTTACCTGCAATGAGGGAGACCTGGGTTCGATCCCTGTGTTGGGAAGATCTCCTGGAGAAGGAAATGGCAACCCACTCCAGTACTCTTGCCTAGAAAATCCCGTGGACGGAGGAGCCTGGTGGGCTGCTCTTCATGGGGTCGCAAAGAGTCGGACACGACTGAGCAACTTCACTTTTCTGTCATATTCACACGGTGCATCCTTTTCCTTCCTTTTACTTTTAGTCTGTGGGTATCATATTAAAATAATTTTTGTAGGCAGCATATATTTAGGTCATGCTTTTTCCTCCAGTCTGCTTCTGCCTCAAAGTTGAGGTACTGAAACATGGACCTGGTAAACTATGGCCTGGTAGACTTTCTGATTTTGTAAAAAAGCATTTAATTGGAACATAACCACATCCATTTCTTAACATATTGACTATGGCTTCTTTTGTGCTACAATAGCAGAGTTAACATAATTGCAACAGAGACTTTGTAACTTGGCAAAAGGTCAACTATTTTCCATCTGGTCCTTTGAGAAAAGTTTTCATGGTTTTGGTTTACACTTTTACATCTAATATAATTATCCGTATGGTTGGTTTACTGTCTTGCTATTCTCTCATCCATCCTTTGCTCTCTTTTTTCTCTATTGCTTCTGTCCTTTGGACTAGTGAAAACTTTTTTTTAAAATTTCACCTTATTTCCCCCCTTGGCTTAGTAGTTATAACTTTATTTTGTGTTATTTTACTTCAGCTTATACTGTGTATTCTTAGCACAGCCTGCCTTCAAGCAATACACCATTTTATACACAGTGTAAGAACTTTGACCGTGTACCTTCATTCTCCTGTTCTGGCATTTTTTATATTGTTATCATGTATTTCACCAGTATGAATTATAAAACCAGAAATTTTTTTTCACTTTTTACTAAAGCCATCAACTGTCTATTAAAGGGAGGTATATAGTGAGGTAAATGTCTTTGTATAATTTCCCAATATACTTACCACTGCTGTTGTTCTTCACTCTTTTCTGTAGATCCAGACCTCCGTATGGTACCATTTTGTTTTGACTTGAAGGACTGACTTCCTTTACATTATTTTTTTTTTGCCCCACCCCCCTACATTATTTTGACTTTTCTCATATATGGTTCTGCTGGTGACAAATTCTTTGATGTTATGCATATTTCAGTCTGTATTTCATGTTTAAAGGAGCAAACAATCACATGTTTGTTGGTTGGATTTGGATTTTCCCCTCCATTTTATTCAGATATAAGTGGAATACAATATCAGTTTAGGTGTACAACATAGTGATTTTATATGTAGTAATTTATATTTATGTAAAATGTTCTCACAATAAGTTTAGTTGACATTCACGACCTCACATAGTTAACAAATTTTTTCCTTAAAGACCGCCTCTCTTAGCAGCTTACAAATTAGCAATGCAGTGTTATCAGCTTTATTCCTCAAGGTGTACATTACATCCACAGGACTTATTGTGTAACTGGAAGTTTGTACCTTTTCACCATCTTCTTCTACTTCCCCTACCACCAGCCACCTCTTCTGGCTCCCACCAATCAGTTATCTGTGAGTTTGAGGGTTTTATTTTATTTTTTATTAGTTTTTAATGCAGTATAGTTGCTTAATAATGTTTTAGTTATACAGAAAATATCATGTTCATGTTTACGTATGTCCCTTGTTGTTTGGACACCATAGAACATTGACTAGAGTTCCCAGTTCACTAGGTTCTCATTATTTATCTGTTTTATGCATAGTATCAATAGTATATATATGTCAATCCAAATCGCTCAGTTCATCTCACCCAGCTACCACCCACCTTGGCGTCCATAGATTTATTCTCTGTTTGTGTCTGTTCGTCTGTGTGCAAATAGGATCATCTATACCATTTTCCTAGTTCCACGCATATGTGTTTATGTATGATGTTTGTTTTTCTGTTTCTGACATACTGAACTCTGTATGACAGTCTCTAGGTCCATCCTCGGTGCTGCAGATGACACAATCTCTGTCCTTTTTCTGAGTAACATTCCACTGTGTACATGTACCACATCTTCTTTATCCATTTCTCTGTTCTTGGACATTTATGTTGCTCCCCTCTCTGGGGTATTGTAAATAGTGCTGCAGTGAACAATGGTGTGGATGTATCTTTTGAATTATGATTTTCGTTGTGTATATGTCCAGAGTGGGGTGGCAGGGTCATATGGTAGTTCTATTTTAGTATTTTAAGGAATCTCCCTACTGTTATTCATAGTGGCTGTATCAGTTTACATCCCTACAAACAGTGTAGGAACATTCCCATTCCTTCTACAGCATTTATTGGTTGTAGATAGTTTTTTTTTTTTTTACTCTTTTTAATCGGGTAGTGGCTTTACACTGTCGTATTGGTTTCTGCTGTACAACATCATGACTCAGCTGTAAGTATCCATATATTCTCTGCCTCTTGAGCCTCCCTCCACCCCCTCACCATCCCACCCATAAGATCATCACAGACCACTGAGCTGAGTTGCTATGCTATACACCTGCTTCCTGCTAGCTAGCTATCTTACACAGTGTATATATGTGTAGTGTATATATGTCAGTGCTGCTCTGTTAATTCATCCCAGCCTCTCCTTCAACCACTGTGTCCACAAGTCCCTTTCTACATCTGCATCTCTAATTCTGCCCTGCAAATATGTTCATCAGTACCATCTTTCTAGATTCCATTTATATGCATTAGTATGTGATACTTGTTTATCTCTTTCTGGCATAATTCACTCTGTATGACAGACTTTAGGTTCATTCACATCACTACAACTGACTCAATTTCATTCCTTTTTATGACTGAGTAATATTTCTCTCTGTGTGTGTTTGTGTATCACAACTTCTTTATCCATGCATCTGTTGATGGACATCTAGGTTGCTTCCCTGTTCTGGCTATTAGAAATAATGCTGCTGTGAACAGTGGAGTACATGTGTCTTTTCCAGTTATGGTTTTCTCTTCATATATGCCCAGTATGCCCAGTAGTGGGATTACTGGGTCTTATGGTAGTTTTATTCCTAGTTTTCTAAGGAATCTCCATACTCTGCTCCATAATGGCTATGTCACTGTATACTGGCACCAACAGGGTAGGAGTGTTCCCTTTTCTTCACATCTACTCCGGCATTTGTTGTTTGTAAATGTTTTTATGATGGCCATTCTGACTGGTGTTAGGTGTGATTCCTCATTGTATCATTGATTTGTATTTCTCCAATAACTGGACTTCCTGGATGACTCAGTTAGAGAAGGCAATGGCAACCCACTCCAGTACACTTGCCTGGGAAATCCCATGGACGGAGGAGCCTGGTGGGCTACAGTCCATGGGGTCTCGAGGAGTCGGACATGACTGAGCGACTTCACTTTCACTTTTCACTTTCATGCACTGGAGAAGGAAATGGCAACCCACTCCAGTGTTCTTGCCTGGAGAATCCCAGGGATGGGAGCCTGGTGGGCTGCCATCTGTGGGGTCACACATAGTCAGACACGACTGATGTGACTTAGCAACAGCAGCAGCAGAATGACTCAGTGGTAAAGAATTCACTGCAGTGCAAGAGATGCAGGTTGGATCCCTGGATCAGGAAGATTTTCTCAGTTAGGAAATGGCAACCAATGAAGTATTCTTGCCTGGAAAATTCCATGGACAGAAGAACCCAGCGGGCTACTCTCCATGGGGTCCCAAAGGGTCAGACACAATTGAGCAAATGTGCACACATAGCGCAAACTATCTCATGCTTCCTGCAGCCAGTCACAGGCGAGGATGGTCAGATTATCTCCCTGTGAGCTGAAGAAAGGCACTTTAGCCCAACAGTCAGGCAGAGTAGCTGGGTTTACTGAGGCAGGGATTTATGTATGATTATAGAAACAACATCGATGAAAAACAAGTCAAATAAACCATTCCAATATGGAGTCAGAATTGCTTCTTCTCTGCCATATTTGCATAGTGTATATTTTCCATCCTTTTATATTTAATCTGTGAAAATGAAAGTCGCTCAGTTGTGTCTGATTCTTAGTGACCTCATGGACTGTAGCCCACTAGGCTCCTCTTTCCATTGAATTCTCCAGGCAAGGATACTGGAATGGGTATCTGTTCCTTTCTCCAGGGGATTTTCCCAACCCAGGGATCAAACCCAGGTCTTCCACATTTCAGGCAGATTCTTTACCATCTGAGCCCTTTTATCTGCGGATATCATATTAAAATATTTTTTATAGATTCATGTCAATGTATGGCAAAAACCACTACAATATTGTAAAGTAGTTGGCCTCCAACTAATAATAATAAGTGGAAAAAAATAAAAATAAATAAAATATTTTTTATAGGCAGCATATTTTTAGGTCATGAATTTTTTCCCCCGTGAAGTAGAATTATTTCTACTTCTGCCTTTGAAATGAGGTTCTTAAACAAGGGACTAGTAAACTATGGCCTTGTTTGTCGTAAATAACATTTTATTAGAACAGAACCACATCCATTTCTTTGTGTATTGTGTGGGGTTGCTTTTGTGCTACAACAGCAGAGTTAACCTAGTTGCAGCAGAAACTTTGTAACTTGCAAAGGTCAACTATTTACTATCTGGCCCTTTAAGAAACTTGCTGATCTTTCGTTTACACCTTTATATCTGTTGTAATTCTTCATATGGTTGGTTTAAATCTACTGTCTTGCTGTTGTCTCATCTGTCCCTTGTTCCCTTTCCTCTTTTCCTGCTATCTTTTGACTAGTGAAAGTTTTTTTGTTTTGTTTAATAATTTCACCTTGCTTCCTTTCTTGGCTTAGTAATCATAACTAATTTTTGTGTTGTTTAACTTTAGTTTATACTATGTATCTTCATCACAGTCTACCTTCAAGCATTACATCTTTTATACACAGTGTAAGAACTTGGACAATTCACTTTCCTTCTCATCTCCTGGTCTTTTAGCTATTGTTTTCATGTATTATATTTCACCAATACATATATTATAAAACCAGGAATGTTTTTATTACTTTTGCTTCAAGCAATCAGTTGTCTTTTTTTTTTTTTATCAGTTGTCTTTTAAAGAGATGTAATAGTGAGGTAAATGTCTTTATATCATTTCCCATTATACTTACTACTACTGGTGCTCTTCACTGTTTCATGTAGATCCATACTTTAATCTGGTACCATTTTCTTTTGACTTGAAGGATTTCCTTTACATTCCTTTCACATTTCTTGTATATGGTTCCTCTGGTGACAAATCTTTTAATGTTATACATATTTCAGTCTTTATTTCATGTTTAGGGGGAGCAGGCAATCACTTGTTTGCTGGTTAGATTTGGATTTTTTTCCTCCAGTTTTATTGAGATATAATTGGAATATAACATCAGTTTTAGGTGTGCAACATAGTGATTTTATATCTATTAATGTGTATATATATATATATAAAATGCAAAATGATTATCACAGTAAGTTTAGTTAACTTCCATCACCTCGTAAAGTTAACAGATTTTTTTCCTGTGATGAGAAATTTTAAGACCTACTGTCTTAGCAGCTTACAGTTCTGCAATGCAGTGTTATCAATTATACTCAGAAAGGTGTACATTATATCTTCAGGACTTTCAGTATAGCTAGAATTTTGTACCTTTTCACCACCTTCTTCTACTTTCCCCACCAATAGCCACCTCCTCTGACCACTACCAATCCGTTCTCTTTATCCATGAGTTTGGGGGTTTTATTTATTTTTTATTAATTTTTTTGATGTTGTACCTTTTTATTCCAAATCTACCTTGCTTAACAAACTGCCCCCTATCTCTTATTTGGTGACATCTTATTTGATGACACATAGAAACAGTCTTGATATCAACCTATGTTACAGGTTCGCTTTGCTATTTCTTTGGTCTGAGAAAATATTGGGGCTTACATTTAGAAAAATAAATGAAAGGATAGACTGACAGAACTATTATATTTTATTTAAAGGTTTTAAAAGATACAGGGCAGAGCTCACAAAAGTTAGCTGAATCATTAAAAACCATAAAGTTGGAGAACGGTTTTTTAAAAAAAGTGGACACCAAAATAGCTTTAAGAAAGCGGATAACCTGTAAGTCTTTTAAATTACTGAAGAAAGCAAAAGAAGGCTTAAAATCTGAAGGTTAAAAGTTATATTTATAAACATGCTAAAGAACACATTAAAAGAAATAAAAAAGAATGAAGAAAATATACTGTGTCTTAATCCTATTATATGTCTTATCCTATTATATTGTTTTCATGGGATTCTACAGTCCACTTTAATAATATTCATACAACAAAAACAATAACTGAAAGAGCTTCAACACTCTTTGGAGCTGGCTATTACAGAATTCATCCTGTATATAGGGTATATGCATGAAAAACGTCCTGGACACTCAGAATATCTGCAAACATGAAACTGTTTCTCCAAATTGCACTTCTTGGTCTTGAATCTGGTAGAGTAGGGGTCAGCTACAACTTAAAGCTTACCATTGTGGGATGGGAGAGCAATTTGAAGTCAAAGGGCACTTTGCTATAGTTAAATATTCTGTAAGCTTCTCCTCAATGCCACATATCTACTGAGAATTAAAGAGTAAGTGAAATTTTCTAACCAGTTATAAGAATCCACATAATAAAGGGTAATCACTACAGGATTTATACATACTCAGTTTTCTTAAACCCATAGATTTTATTATAGAAAGAAGAAAGAAAATGGCATTAATAGATCAAGCACATGAATTCCAGAATACTGAATTCCTTTTCCTCTTTTTTTTTTTTTAATTTCTTTTCCTCTTGCTTAACAACCAGTTATATCCAAGGACTGTAAAATTACATCCATGACAAAAATTTTAGTGCTTTGCATATTGTCAAAGAAAGACCAATATCCTTGCCTGAGTGTCCCATTAACTTTCACCTAGAGCTGTTCTTTTTAACTGTCTATAAAAGTTTCTTTTCAAATAATATATTAATTATAACAACTGGGAAGAGCAGTGTGAGGACCTGAATACTTCAGCCAAGTAGTGAAGACAACAAACTTCCTTCAAACCTGCTCTCGTGCCGGGATTTTTATATACTTAAATAACCTTTTTCTCTCACTTTTGCAGGGCTACCAGAAGAGAGTGGCATTTCTTGGCCATCACAAGTCTCAGGTAGAATCTTCTCTGTTCCTCAATGTTTGGACAAAGGCTTCTGGACATGAAGTTCATGCCTCTGATAACTCAGTCTCGTTCTCAATAAGAGAGATCTCCAATTCAGGTAAAAGTCACTGAAAGACATCCAGAATGTAGGAAGCACTGTTTGATGCCTCTAGTGATTAGTGGATTAAGGACATCAGCCTTTTCTTTAACCCCAGCAGCTGTTAGGCAGTTTAGCTTTAGACAGAGAGGCCAATTCTTGACACAACAAAACTGCCATCTGACAAAGGGCTCTGCTCCTTTCTATGGTTGTTACTTCCTGCTTCCAGCCGTACAGAACCAGAGCAGCTGTTTTGTGAAGCAGTTCAAGTGAGCAGGCAGTCAGTTCTGCTAGGCTCCGGATTGCAAATGCATAGATATCCTCTATTGAATTGTTATTGATTTGCTCAGGTTTTTCTGCTTCCAACTGTTTTTCTCCTTCTTCCTCTCTTCCAATGGTTTCCATCTCTTCCAGAGATGTCCTGATCCATTCATAGGCTGTATATCTTGCCCTGGCAAGTTTCTGTGGTTTGGAGGAGATATGCAGCTGAGAAAATAGCTCTGTTATCTCTTCAGTAAAGTCTTCATTCCCTTTCTTCTCTTCTTCTTAGAACTCTGCTAGGGAAAATGCTTCTTTAAGTTGCTCCAGTTCAAGTTTTAGAGTCTCTAATTCTTCTCCACTTAGAGAATTAAGAATAGATTTCACCTTTATTTCACTTTCTTGAGAGAGCATCTCCAGAGCTTCTATATGTGAAAGGCCTTGAAATTCATCAAAGGGTAGCCCATAATGAATTTTCTTGTCTGTTTCCATGTAACTTCTTTGGAAGTTCATAGCTCTTCTTTCTCCTTTGCCTCTTGTAAAACCTGAGAGTGTAGATCAGAAGTCTGGTTCATCAGACCCTTGGTTCTTTTAAATCCAGGATCCCCTTCTGCTGTTACATCCATTGTCTTTTTTCCAGTGAATTCTAAGGCATCCAAACTCCCACTGATAACACTCTCCTGTGCTCTGAACAGCAGTAGAGATGGTCGAGAATACCCCAAATGGCCCACTCATTGGAGAGGAGTTTCCATTCTCTTTGGCATTTGTCTCTCCTGTTGCATACTGGACTTCAGTTGAAATTTCACTGGGACTAGGGATTCCAAGGGAGGTCTCTGCCTTCTCAATGACATTTGAAATACCTTGTCCTACCTGAGGCTGAAGAGAGCAAGGACTTGCCCCACTTGCCCCTGTAGCCCCATCCAGACTTGGGTACATCTTTGGAAACAGTCTCTTGGCCTGCAGCCTGTGATGCCTGAATAGGGAGAACTTCTGTGTCAAGGTCATGGAAGGTTTGAACTCTGGTCTTTTCTGAGTAGAAGCTATAGATTCTGATTTACTCTGACTTGGCATTTTGGTCAACTGACTCAAAATTCTTGTCTGGCTTACAGTTCTCATCTTCATGGATGGGAGTTGCTTCAGTTATCACTGAAGTTTCAAGATCATCTTTATCCGACTTGACTGGATCATTGCCCAGGCCACCTCCTCCCTCACCGCAGCCACAGCCTCCTCCAAGGAGCTGCTCCTACTTATTTTTTATTAATTTTTAACGCAGCATAGTTGCTTTATAGTGTTTTAGTTTCTGTTGTACAGAAAGTGAATCAGCAACATGTTTATATATGTCCCCTGTTATTGGATTTCCTTCCCATTTAGGTCACCATAGACCATTGAGTAGAGTTCCCCGAGCATTTCACTAGGTTCTCATTATTTATGTATTTTGTGTATAGTACCAATAGTACACATATGTCAGTCCGAATTTCCCGGTTCATTCCACCTCACCTCCTCCATCTTGGTGTCCATACGTTTGTTCTCTGTATATGTCTGTGTGCAAATAGGATCATCTATACTATTTTCCTAGATTCCACGTCCATGAGTTAGTATACAATATTTGCTTTTCTCTTTCTGACATACTGAACTCTGTATGACTGTCTGTAGGTTCACCCATGTCTCTGCAAATGACACAGTTTCTTTCCTTTTTCTAAGTAATATTCCATTGTGTATTTGTACCACATCTTCTTTATCTTTTCACCTGTTGATGGAAATTTACCTTGCTCCCCTCTCCTGGATATTGTAACAGTGCTGCAGTGAACAATGGTGTGGATGTATCTTTTGAATTATGGTTTTCATTGTGTATTTGCCCAGAAGTGGGATTGCAGGGTCATATGGTAGTTCTATTTTTTTTTTTTTGCATACAAACAACACATTTATTTTTAACTGAAAGCAAAAGATAATAAAAGAATGATAAATATTCCATAGATTTGAATTTACCAAATGAAAATGTTTGATTCTTTTAGCAAATTAATAGGTATGTCTTCAATGTTAATGTTTAGGGTGTTTACCTCACCTCTGTGAGCATTATTCTAATTAACATTTTAAATCTTGGAAAAAGAGCTAAAATCAACACAGGGAATTTAACAGAGTTAAGTGAAAGTTACACATTCATAAAGCAAATATTAACTATAGGAAGGTATGAGCTGAGTCAGACAACTCAGTAGTAATTCTTTTGAAAAGATCTAAGAACTTAGGCAATAAGTTCAAGGTAAGACAAAAAGGTGTGGTAAATATGTTTTCAATACATATACTTTAACCTAGTTAATTAGCACATGGGGATTAATCTACAATTGAGTGTTGAGATCTACCTATTATATTTAAAAATGAATATCACCTCAATGGTAAAATCTTTGCTAGATACTGCAGAGAATGAAAAGCAAGGAAAAACGTATATTCCCTAGAAGAATAATCATTGTGGGAGGTCGTAGGAAACTTGAGTGAAGTGTCAAGTACACTAATAGTAAAAATACCAAGTAGATTCAGAAGTGAGAAAAATGCCTTCAAAAGAATGTTTAGATCAGCCAGCTTGAAGTGTATCAACAAATTATGTATAGGAAATATTATATATAGAAAGTCTCAGCTCAGAACTCCTTTCTTATTTGAATAGGTTATAGAAGAAAGGCTAGTTTGCAAAGCAATATAAAAAAGGAAAACAAAAGGAGATTGATAGGTTGGAAGAAAACAAAAGAATAAAATTACTGAATGTTTTGATTCCTGGAACATTAAGGAAACAGAAAAGTCATGAATTATTCAAGGAGATTTTCCAAAAGAAAAATATAGGTTTGGAATTCAAGAGATTATCTCCACAGCTTTGATAATTAAAGTTTTACAGGTAAAGTAAGAGAGAGAATTAAAATATACATACACACACACACAAAATCCAGCCAAGAGCATACTCTTAGGTAATGATCTCTTATAGGGGAAGGAGAAATAAAAGGAACTAACAGAGGACAATTTATGGAGATGGAAAGGGAACCAACATGCTTCAGTATTACGAAGAGAGAGTACAAAGAGGTGTTCCTCAGGGGTGGAGTGAACCGTGGAAGTTATTTGGGCTTTTCACAAATGTTTGGTTCTCTCCTGGTCACATAAGATTATTCTTCCTGCCTGTGCCTCACCGCTCCCCCACTTAATTCAGGAATGGCCAAGTGGCTTAGTTGACCGATAAAATATGAACAGAAGTAACCTGTGTCACTCCCAGATGAACCTTTGAATGCCAGAGCATCCAGTCACAGGCAGCATTCCAGAAAGTTCTGCTCTACAGGTTAGCGTTCCAGGAGTGAGGATAACATAGATCTTCTAGAAGATTCTCACCGGATATGTATTGTGACAATCATAGTTTTTAAAATCTTTTGTTTTATTTTTTTAAGTTATGAAATTATAACACATTTATAAGAGACTTGGAAAATACAGAACAAAGTTACATATGGTTCACTATATGTGACAATTGTTTAAGTAGATAAATTAAGATTTTTTAGTTGGAGTTTTAATATCAAACTCAAATTAATTGAATGAATGTTCAGAAAAGTAGAATAATATAGTAGACCTGAAAAGCATTATGAACCAATTCAACATAATTAAGGTTTATACAATTTTCACACAACAGTAGGATACAAATTCTCTTCAAGTTACCATAGACTGTAAACTAGGAGACACTGGAACATATCCAGAGACATAAGACCAGGTACAGAAATGCCATGGTCTAAAGGTATTGAAATCATACAGATCTGTTCTCTTACTACTGTGGAATAACGTTAGAGACCAATATCAAAAGGTATTTGAAAATAACCTACATATTTTCAAGTTCCATGTGACATTTACCAAGAGAGATCTTTGACTTAGCTGTTGAAACTCTTGATAAAGTTCGAAGACTGAAAAAACATGGAGGGTGATTGCAGAGAGTAAAGGATTTAAGTGGGAAATTAGTATCAAAATGAGAAATAATAACAAGATCTTTTAAAAATCCCATGTGTTTGGAAATTAAATGTCCAGTTTTAGATGAGGGTGTATCTAAGAAGCCATAACAAGGAAAATTAGAAAATATTTGTAATAGAATAAAAATGAAAAGAGAATTTACCAGAATGTGCTGCATGGAGCTGAAGCTGCTCAATGGAATAAAATGTGGAGTCTTGAATAAGGTATGAAAACAATAATGGAAACATGATTAACCTAACCATATAGATAAAATAATTACATATAATTATGGGAGTTAGATAGAATGATGTGCTAAGTGGAAAGGTACACATGCATATGTTTTCATTTATCCAGCCAGTCTCTATCTTTTGGTTAATGCATTTAATCCATTTCCATTTAAGGTAATAATCAGTATATATGATCCTTTACTATTTTTTTAATTGTTTTAGATTTATTCTGTGTAAGTCTTTTCCTTCTCTTGTGTCTCTTGCTTAGAGATGTTCCTTTAGCATTTATTGTAAAGTTGGTTTGGGGGTGCTGAACTCTCTTAGCTTTTGTTTGTCTGGAAAGCTTTTCATTTCTCCATCAAATCTGAATGAGAGTCTTGTTGGGTAGACTATTCTTGGTTGTAGGTTCTTCTCTTTTATCCCTTTAAATATATCATGCCATTTCCTTCTAGCTTCCCTGGTAGCTCAGTTGGTAAAGAATCTGCCTGCAATGCAGGAGGCCCTGGTTCAATTCCTGGGTCAGGAAGATCCCCTGGAGAAGGGATAAGTTGCTCACTCCAGTATTCTTGAGCTTCCCTTGTGGCTCAGCTGGTAAAGAATCTGCCTACAGTGCAGTAGACCTGGGTTCGATCCCCAGATTGGGAAGATCCCCTGGAGAAGGGAAAGGCTACCTACTCCAGTATTCTGGCCTGGAGAATTCCATGGACTATAGCAAGGTCACAAAGAGTCAGACACGACTGAGTAACATTCACTTTTCACTTTCTAGAGTTTCTGTTGCAAAATCAGCTGATAACCTTATGGGAGTTTCCTCATATGTTATTTGTTGGTTTTCCATTGTTGCTTTTAATATATTTCCTTTGCCTTTAATTTTTGTCAGTTTGATTACTGTATATCTCAGTGTATTCCTCCTTGAGTTTATCCTGGCTGAGATTCTCTGTGCTTCTGGACTTCACTGACTATTTCCTTTCCTATGTTAGGAAAGTTTCCAGCTATTATTTCTTTAAATATTTTCTCAGGTCCTTTCTCTCTCCTTCTTCTGGGGTGCCTTTAATGTGAATGTCAGTGCATTTCATGTTGTCCCAGAGGTCTCTTGGAGGTGAAAGTGAAAGTCGCTCAGTTGTGTCCGACTCTGCAACCCCATGGTCTGTAGAGTCCATGGAATTCTCCAGGCCAGAATACTGGAGTGGGTTAGGCTGTCTCATTTTTTTCATTCTTTTTTCTATATTCTGTTCTGTGGCAGTGATTCCCACCATTCTGTTTTCCACATCATTTGTCTCTTCTGCCTTAGTTATTCTGTTATCGATTCCCTTGAATATATTATTCATATTTATTTGTTCTTTAGTTCTTGTAGGTCTTTGGTAAACATTTCTTTCTTCTTCTTCATTATTTTCCCAAGATCCTGGATCATCTTCACTATCATTATCATGAATTCTTTTTCTGGAAGGTTGCCTATCTCCACTTCATTTAGTTGTTTTTCTGGGGTTTTATCTTGTCCCTTCATCTGAAACATAACTTTCTGCATTTTCTTCTGATTAACTTTCTGTAATGTGATTTTTGTTCTAGTCAGCTGTGGAATTGTGGATCTCCCTGCTGCTGCTTTCTGCCCTCTGATGGAGTAGGCTAAGAGCCTTGTGTAAGCTTCCTAATGAGAGGGACTGGCGGTGGGAAAAAGTGGGTCTTGCTCTGGTGGGCAGGGCCGTGCTCAGTAAACTTTAATCAAATTGTCTACTAATGGATGTGGTTGTGTTCCCTCTCTGTTAGTTTTCTAGCCTGAGGCGACCCAGCCCTGGGCTGGGCTCTGTGGTAGGGTTAGTGGTGACCTTGAAGAGGACTTACACCAAGGGTCCTGCCAGTGCCTATGTCCCTGCAGCAAGCTGCTGCTGACACATGCCTCCACATCAGACTCCCCAACACCAACAGGAAGGTCTTATTCAGTCTCTTGTGGGATCATTGCTCCTTTCCACTGGGTCTTGGTGCACTCAAGATTTTGTTTGTGCCCTCCAAGAGTGGAGTCTGTTTCCCCCAGTCCTGAGTAACTCTTGTAGTCAAATCCTACCAGCCCATAAAATCAGATTTATTGGGTACTCCCAGTCCCTTTGTTGGATTCCCAGGCCGGGAGACTGATGTGGGTCTCAGAACCTTCACAACAGTGGGAGAACTTTTTTGGTATTATTGTTCTCTAGGTTGTGTGTCACCCATCCAGCAGGTATAGGATTTTTTTTTATCATGATTGCACCCCTCCTACTATCTTGTTACGGCTTCTTCTTTGTCTTTGGACATGGGATATCTCTCTTTTTTTTTTTTTTGGTGGGTTCCACTGTCCTTCTGTCCATGGTGGTTCAACAGCTAGCTGCAATTTTGGTGTTCTCACAGGAGATGAGCACACGTCTTCCTCTCTGCCATCTTCAACCAGCAACATCTATTCTTAGTTTTTTAAGGAACCTCTATACCGTTCTCCATAGTGGCTATATCAGTTTACATTCCCACCAGCAGTGTAATAACATTCCTTTCCCTTCACACTCTGTGCAGCATTTATTGGTTGTAGATGTTTTCTTATCCTGAAATTGGATGATAGGGCTTTACGGTGTTGTACTGGTTTCTGCTCTTCAACAACATGACTCAGCTATAAGTATACATATATCCCCTTCCTCTTGAGCCTCCCTCCAACCCACACCATCTGACCCATAAGATCATCACAGACCACTGAGCGAATTGTGCTGTGCTGCAGAGCTGCTTCATGCTAGCTTTCTGTTTTACACATGATAGTGTGTGTGTGTCAGTGATACTCTTAATTCGTCTTACCCTGCCCATCCTCCACAAGTCCTTCCATTGTCCACCGGTTCATTTCTACATCTCAGTCTCTATTCCTCCCCTGCAAGTATGTTCATCAGTACCATTTTTCTGGATTCCATATATATGCATTAACATATGGTATTTGTTTATCTCTTTCTGACTTCATTTTGTATGACAGGCTCTAGGTTCATCCACCTGACGACAACTGACTCAATTTCATTCCTTTTTATGACTGAGTAACATTCCACTGTATATAAATATATATCACAACTTCTTTATCTGCACATCATCTGTGGATGGAATCTAGGTTGCTTCCCTGTCCTAGCTATTGGAAGTAGTGCTGCTGTGAACATTAGGGTGCATGTATCTTTTGCAGTTATGGTTTTCTCTGCCTCTATGCCCAGTAGTGACATTGCCAGATCATATGGTAGTTTTATTCCTAGTTTTTTACAGACTCTCTGGGCTTTTCTCCATAGCGGCTCTATCAATATACATTGCCACCAACAGAGTAGGGAAGTTCTCTTTTCTCCACACCCTCCGCTGAAGTTGTTGTTTGTAGACTTTTTTATGATGGCCATTCTGACTGGTATGAGGTGATACCTCATTGTAGTTTTGATTTGTACTTCTCCCATAATTGGACTTCCTTGACGGCTCAGCGTTAAGAATCCACTGCAGTGCCAGAAACACAAGTTGAATTCCTGGATCGGGTAGATCCCCTCAAGTAGGATATGGCAACCACACCATTATTCTTGCCTTGAAAATTTCAGGGACAGAGGAGCCTAACAGGCTAAGTCTGTTGGGTCACAAAGGGTCTGACACGACTGAGCAACTCTGTACATATAGCACAAACATTGGATTGTCAAATTATCTCCCTGTGAGCTGAGCAAAGGAACCTTAGACCAACAGTCAGGCAGAGGGACTGGGTTTTCTGCACTGTGGCCTTATATATGATTATGATAACAACAACAGGAAAAGAAGTCAAACAAATAGTTCCAGCATGAAGTCAGAATTGCTTCTTCTCTGCCATGTTTACATGATGTGTCTTTTCCATCCATTTACTTTTAATCTGCGGATATCATATTAAAGTATTTTTTTGTAGGCAGCATATATTTAAGTCATGCTTTCCCCCCAGTCTGCTCCTGTTTTGTTTTTTTTAGTTGTTTACTTTTTAAAATATTTTTATATTTTTATGTTTGCTTATTTTTAATTGGAGGATATTGCTTTACAATACTGTGTTGGTCTGTCATGTATCAATATAACCCTCCCTCTTGAACCTCCTTCCTTCAGACTACTCCATCTTACCCCTGTAGGTTGGCCATAGAGCTGCTGATTTGAGCTCCCTGCATCATACAGCAAATTTCTACTGATTATTTAATTTTACATTTGGGTAATGTATATGTCTCAATACTACTGTCTCAATTTGCCCCACCCTCTCCTTCCCCTACTGTGTCCACAAGTCTGTTTCCTAAATCTGTGTCTCCATTGCTTTCCTGCAAATAGGTCCATCAGTACTATCTTTCTAGATTCCATATATATGCATTCATTAATATACACTATTTATTTTTCTTTCTGTCTTACTTTGTGTAATAGGCTCTAGGTTCATCCACCTCAAGGCACCTCAAGTGCCTTGCTTTTTCAGTTCAGTTCAGTCACTCAGCTGTGTTTGACTCTTTGTGATCCCATGTACTATACCATGCCAGGCTTCCCTGTCCATCACCATCTCCTGGAGCTTGCTCAAACTCATGTCCGTTGAGTTGGTGATACCAACTAACCATCTCATCCTCTGTCGACCCTTCTCCTCCTGCCTTCAATCTTTCCCAGCATCAGGGTCTTTCTAATGAGTCAGTTCTTTGCATTAGGTGGCCAAAGTATTGGAGCTTCAGCTTCAGCATCAATGAATGTTCAGTATTGATTTTCTTCCAGTGAATATTCAGGATTGATTTCCTTTAGGATGGACTGGTTTGATCTCCTTGCAGTCCAAGGGACTCTCAAGTGTCTTCTCCAACACCACAGTTCAAAAGCATCAATTCTTTGGCACTCAGCTTTCTTTATAGTCCAGATCTCATAACTATACATGACTACTAGAAAAACCATAACTTTGACTAGACAGGCCTTTGTCAGCAAAGTAATATCTCTGCTTTTTAATATGCTGTCTACTTTTGTCATAGCCTTTCTTCCAAGGAGCAAGCGTCTTTTAATTTCATGGCTGCAGTCACCACATACAGTGATTTTTGAGCCCAAGAAAATGAAGTCGGTCACTTTTTCCATTGTTTTCTCATCTATTTGCCATGAAGTGATGGGACCAGATGCCATGATCTTAGTTTCTTGAATGTTGAGTTTTAAGCCAGTTTTTTCACTCTCCTCTTTCACTTTCATCAAGAGACTCTTCAGTTTCTCTTCACTTTTTCCCATAAGGATGGTGTCATCTGCATATCTGAGGTTATTGATATGTCTCCCTGCAATCTTGATTCCAGCTTGCACTTAATCCAGCCCAGCATTTCACATGATGTACTATGCATATAAGTTAAAAAAGCAGGGTGACAATATACAGCCTTGACGTACTCCTTTTCCTAATTTGGAATCAGTCTGTTGTTCCATGTCCAGTTCCAACTGTTGCTTTTGACCTGCATACAGATTTCTCGGGAGGCAGGTCAGGTGGTCTGGTATTCCCATCTCTTTCAGAATTTTCCACAGTTTGTTGTGATCCACACAGTCAAAGCTTTGGCATTGTCAATGAAGCAAAAATAGATGTTTTTCTGGAATTCTTTTCCTTTTTCTATCATCTATTAGATATTGACAATTTGATCTTTGGTTCCTCTGCCTTTTCTAAATCCAGCTTAAACACCTCGAAGTTCTTGGTTCACGTACTGTTGAAGCCTGGTTGGAGAATTTTGAGCATTGCCTTGCTAGTGTGTGAGATGAGTGCAGTTGTGTGATAGTTTGAGCATTCTTTGGCATTGCCTTTCTCTGGGATTGGAATGAAAACTGACCTTTTCCAGTCCTCTGGCCGCTGCTGAGTTTTCCAAACTTGCTAGCATATTGAGTGCAGCACTTTCACAGCATCATCTCTAGGATTTGAAATAATTCCACTGGAATTCCATCACCTCCACTAGCTTTGTTCGTAGTGATGCTTCCTAAGGCCCACTTGACTTCGCATTCCAGGATGTCTGGCTCTAGGTGAGTGATCACACCATCATGGTTATCTGGGTCGTGAAGATCTTTTTTGTATAGTTCTTCTGTGTGTTCTTGCCACCTCTTCTTAATATCTTCTGCTTCTGTTAGGTCCATACCATTTCTATCCTTTATTGAGCCCATCTTCGCATGAAATGTTCCCTTGGTATCTCTAATTTTCTTGAAGAGATCTCTAGTCTTTCCCATTCTATTGTTTTCCTCTATTTCTTTGCACTGATCGCTGAGGAAGGCTTTCTTATCTCTCCTGGCTATTCTTTGGAACTCTGCATTCAAATGGGTATATCTTTCCTTTTCTCCTTTGCCTTTCGCATCTCTTCTTTTCACAGCTGTTTGTAAGGCCTCCTCAGATAACCATTTTGCCTTTTTGCATTTTTTTTCCTTTGGAATGTTCGTGATCACTACCCCCTGTACAGTATCATAAACCTCCATCCATAGTTCTTCAGACACTCTATCAGATCTAATCCCTTGAATCTATTTCTCACTTTCACTGTATAATCATAAAGGATTTGATTTAGGTCATACCTGAATGGTCTAGTGGTTTTCCCTACTTTCTTCAATTTAAGTCTGAATTTGGCAATAAGGAGTTCATGACTGATCCACAGTCAGCTCCTGGTCTTGTTTTTGCTGACTGGATAGAGCTTCTCCATCTTTGGCTGCAAAGAATATAATCAATCTGATTTCGGTATTGACCATCTGGTGATGTCCATGCGTAGAGTCTTCTCTTGTGTTGTTGGAAGAGGGTGTTTGCTATGACCAGTGCGTTCTCTTGGCAAAACTCTATTAGCCTTTGCCCTGCTTCATTCTGTAGTCCAAGGACAAATTTGCCCATTACTCCAGGCATTTCTTAACTTTCTACTTTTGCATTCCAGTCCCCTATAATGAAAAGGACATCTTTTTTGGGTGTTAGTTCCTCTGCAGGAGACCCTTTAATACCAAAAGGTATGTCTCACTCTCTTATGAGGTCGCTGGTTTTTATCTCCTGGGTCCTGGTACACAGAAGACTGCGTGCACCCTCAAGAGTGGATTTTCTGTTTCCTCCAGTCTCATGAAACTTCTGTGATCGAACCCTGTGTGTGTGCTCTGTCACTGAGTCATGTCTGGCTCTTTGAGACCCCATGGACTGTAGCTCACCAGGCTCCTCTGTCCATTGGGTTCTCCCAGCAAGAATACTGGAGTAGGGTGCCATTTCCTCTTCCAGAGGATCTTCATTACCCAGGGATCAAACCCACAACTCTTGCATCTCCTGCATTGGCAGGTGGATTCTAAACCCTGCTGGCCTTCAAAGCCAGATCCTCTGGGGACTCCTCCTCCCATTGTTGAACCCCCAGACTGGGAAGCCTGACATGGGACTCAGAACTTTCAGTCCTGTGAGATAACTTCTGTGGTATAACTGTTTTCCAGTTTGTAGTCACCAACCCAGTGGCTATAGAATTTGATTTTCCTTCAATTGCACCCCTTCTACCATCTCATTATGGTTCCATTGTCTTTGGATGTAGGGTATCATTTTTGGTAGGTTCCAGCAGTTTTTTTTGTCGATGGTTGTTCAGCAGTTAGTTGTAATTTTGCTGTTTCAGTAAGAAAGGGAGTATGCTCACATCGTTTTACTCCACCTTCTTGAGCTAATCTCCAAATCAACTTTTGTTACAAGTGAAACTCAATTCATCAAGTCACAGAATCAGTTTTTCCCTATTAATATTTGTCCTTTAGTAACGGCTGTATTAAAAAGAAATGTAATATGGGTTCTAATGCACAACAGAAGTTGAGATGGTTAGGGAGAATCACCAACTCAATTGACAAGAGTTTGAGCAACTCTGTCTACAGGAGATAGTGAAGAACAGAGGAGGCTGGTGTGTTGCAGTCCATGAGGTCACAAAAAGTCAGACACAGCTTAGCAACTGAACAACAGTGGGTTCTAAATCTGGCCATTCTTAACTCTGATTAGATGAAACTAATGTTTCTTTCCCAAAATTTATACCACACTTCCTTTTTCTTGGATAATTGTATAAATTAGTGAATTATGGAGATAGTTATTTTCTCTCTACCAGGAATTCCTGTGATTTCTGGTCTGTTGATGGCCTTGTTTTCTTCTGGCACTTTTTCTTTTTCATTTTAGCATTTTGGGAGGGAGGAGTTTTGGAGTCATTCCTCAGACCATAATTTAACCTTGGAACTCTCAGTTCTTTGAGTAAATTAAGGATTACACACATCTTTGTTAATCCACTGTGGAATGTCTAACTGCAAGAGGAAGAAATATTTTTCCCATGTGGTGATTTTGTTATTGTTCTTAGTATATGTATACTTGTTTCAGAAGCTAAGTATTCTGGGCTCCTGAGAAGATGATTAACATGATATAGCACCAAGTAATGTGGAAATTTAAGACACTCTTGGGGTGCTGAGTTGGAGTGCATTTTCTAGTGATATTCTTACATATCAGTCTGTAAGCATTGGGACCCTCAAATTTTTGTCTGATATGCTGTCCCTTGCCTACTTAGAAAGATAATACATTTGCCTGCATTTCTGTCTTCCAGGTGGTCACTTCTAGGTAAGTTCTGTGGTTTCAGACTCATCCATTTTTTCCAGTTGTCCTTTTCCTGTAAACTTATAGTCCTTTTGGACTTCACCTCTCTCAACTCATTATCAGCAGAAAGGCAAACACATAAGGTGTTCAGAATACTTAATACTTAGTGACTCTTTGTTAGCTTTTCTGTGGCTCTCAGGTGCACAAAATCATATCAGTTGTAATCATGAGTTCATCACATATGCATCATGCATGCCTACACAGACTGCTTATTTTTAATGAAATAAGAACCTTGAAGACACCATACAGTATAAAAGCTAGGACCTTGACCAAAACATATTTAATTCAGTGGTCTTTCTCAAACTTTCTTCTACAAGCTCTTATACCTACAGAAATGTAGTGCTATGAGAGTCGGACAGTCAAGGCTAAATAGTATGAGGATTCCAGGAGGGTCACCCTGTGGAGGTGATGTTTGAGTCCCAAGAGGAGTGGGGAGAGCCTTTGGGAAAGGGAAGAGAAGAGGGCAGAGAAAAGGAGGAAAATAGGGGTGTAATAGAAACCAAGAGGAGGTGGCCCTTGAAGTCAGGACTCCATAACATCACATGACAGAACCTGCAGCAGTAATTTAGGGCCGAATTGCTTTCTGATTGACCCACATGGCTCTTGCCTGGCATGGAGGTCTTCATTTTCCTCCCTCTGGATTTTGGGGGTGAGGGAGAAGGTCATAGTAATTTTTTTTTCAGTTTGAGGTGTAATTGACATATATCACTATAAAGGTTGAAGGTATATAGCATAATGGCTTAACTTACTTATATTGTGAAATGATTACTACAATAAAAAAAATTTTTTTCCTCTAAGGAGAACTAAGGATCTAATAGCTTTCTTAATAACATTCCTGTATATCATACAGCATTGTTAACTATAGTCATCATTTGTACATTATATCCCTAGTAGGTATTTATAACTAGAAGTTTGTACGTTTTGACTACTTCCATCCAGTTCTCCTTTCCCCAACCCCTACTTTTGGTAACTGCAAATCTGATCTTTTTTTATGATTTGCTTTGTTTTATTTTTAGATTCCATGTATATGTGAGATCATACAGTATGTCTTTCTTAGATTTATTTTAGTTCACATAATGTCTTAGAGGGCTTCCCCAGTGGCTCAACCGGTAAAGAATCCACCTGCCAATTTAGGAGATGCAGGTTCAATCCCTCGGTCGGGAAGATTCCCTGGAGAAGGAAATAGCAACCCACTCTAGTATTCTTCTCTGGAAAATTCCATGGGCAGAGGAGCCTGGCTGGCTATAGTCCATGCGGTTGCAAAGAGTCGGACAGGACTGAGCACACATGCCTAATGCCCTGTCTTAGAGGTCCATGCATGTTGGTGCAAATGGCAGGATTTCCGTGGTTTTTTTAATGGCTGAATAATATTCCTGTGTGTGTATGTAGAAAACTCTTAAGTCTCTACCTAATAATCATTAAAATTAATAAATGGATTCAGCAAAATTGCAGGATACAATATACAGAATTCTGTTGCTTTTCTATATACTAAGATCAAATTAGCATACATACACCACAGCTTCCTTTTTCATTCACCAACTGATAAACACTTAAGTTGTTTCCATGTCTTGGGTAATTATAAATAATGCTGCTATAAACATGAGAGTGCACATATATTTTTGAGTTAATATTTTCTTTTGGATATATTTCCAGAAATCAAACTGCTAAATTATATGGTATTTGTGTTTTTAATTCTTGAGCATTTAAGCAATGAGTTCTTTGTTTATTGAGTAAGGCCTATAATCATTATAAACTTCTCTCTTAGAGTTGCTTTTGCTGTATCCCACAGATTTGGGAGTGTTGTGTTTCCATTTTCTTTTATCTCAAGACATTTTCTGATTTCCTTTTTGATTTCTTCATTAACCCATTGGTTTTTTAGTATCATGTGTTTGTTCTTTTCCCACTTTTCTTTCTGTAGTAGATTTCTAGTTTCATACCATTGTGTTAAAAAAATATTTGATATAATAACTATCCTCTTGAATTTGTTGAGAATTGTTTTCTGGCCTAGGATGTGATCTGTCTGGAGAACATTCCATGTGAATCTGAACAGACTGTATTCTATTGTTTTGGAATGGAATGTCCTATAGATATCTACAAGTCCAGCTGTTCTGTTGTATCATTTAAGACCACTGTTGCCTTAGTGATTTTCTGAATTTTCCATTATGTCAGTGAGGTGTTAAAGTCCTTTGCTATTATTGTATTATTGTCAGTTTCTCCTTTTATGTCTGTTAGTATTTGTCATATAAATATAATATTTAGGTGCTTCTGTATAGGGTGTGTAAATGTTAACAAGTGTAATAATCTCTTCTTGTACCGATTACTTTATCATTATATAATGCCTTTCTTTTTCTTTCTTTATGGCCTTTGTTTTTATATCTGTTTGTCTGATGTGAGTATTGCTAGCCCCGCTTTCTTATTGTTTCCATTTGCAAGAAATATCTTTTTCTGTCCCTTCACTTTCAGTTTTTGTGTGTTTAGCTGTGAGGTGAGTCTCTTGTAGGAAGCATATAGAAGGGTCTTGGTTTTTCATCCAATAAGCCAATCTATGTTTTGACTTAAGCATTTAGTCCATTGACATTTAAAGAAATTGTTGATAAATATGTTCTTATTTCCATTTTATGACTTGTTCCCCAGGATAGGGGGTGGGAGTTATATTCTTTCTTTCTTCTCTTTTGTTCCGTTGTGGTTTGATGATTTTCCTTAGAATATGCTTGTTTTCCTTTCTTTTTCAGTTTTTGTGTGTCTGTTGTACATATTTGATTTGTGGTTACCATGTGGATAATATATATTGGCCTAACTATATCTACTTGTGTTAAACTAGTACTTATTAAAGTTCAGAAACATCTAAGAGATCTACTTTTTTTTTACTCTCCTTGATCACATTTTTCATTTTCGATGTCATATTTTAGTTATTTTACAGTTTCATTAACTTTTACAGTTTCATGTCTTTCAGTCTTCAGACTGCCTTACTTAGTGATTGATCGTCACTCCTTACTATATATTTGCCTTTCCTTTGGCAATTTTCCCTTTTCTCTGAATTCTTACTTCTTTTCTATATAGAGAACCTTTAACATTTCTTTTATGGTAGATTTAATATTAATAAACTCTTTTAGTTTTTGCTTACCTGAATTCTTTTTCTCTCCTATTCTGAATGATTATTTTGCTGTAGAGTATCCTCAGTTGCAGATTTTTACCTTTCTGCACTTTGAATGTATAATGCCACTCCCTACTGGACTGCAGTCTTCTTTTACATAATCAGCAGATAGCTTTCTGGGGAGGGGTTCCTTGGTATATGACTCTCTCTTTTTCCCTTGCTGCCTTTAAAATTCTCTTTTGATCTTTAACTTTTGCCATTTTAATTCTGATATGTTTTATTGTGGGTCTGTTTGGGTTCATGTTGTTTAGGATCCTATCTGTTTCCTACACCTGGGTATCTATTTCCTTCTTTAAATTTGGGAGGTTTTTAGTCATAATTTCCTCAACTATATTTTCAATACTGTTCTTGCTCTCTTTTCCTTCTGGGGCCCTCATTATACAAATTATGATATGCTTTATGTTATTCCAAAAGTCTCTTAAATTGTTTTCATTTTTTTAATTTTCTTTTTGTTGTTCTGATAGGGTGATTTCCATTATTCTATCTTCCAGATCATTTATGTGTACTTCTGAGTCACTTAATGTGATATTCATTCCTTTTGTGTATTTTTTATTTCAGCTATTGAATTCATCATTTCTGATTCTTTATATTTTCTAGCTCCTTGTTAAATATTTCACTAGGTACATATATTCTTTCCTGTAATTCAGTTGACATTTGTATTACCAATACTTTGAATTTTTTATCTGGTAAATTGTTTATTTCTGTTTCATTACTTTTTCAGGGGTCTTCTCTTGCTTTTTTTTTTTTTTTGGCAGGCGTACCTTTTATTTATTTATTTATTTTTATTAGTTGGAGGCTAATTACTTCACAACATTTCAGTGGATTTTGTCATACATTGACATGAGTCAGCCATGGAGTTACACGTATTCCCCATCCCGATCCCTTCTCTTGCTCTTTTAATTGAGAGCAGTTCCTGTGCATTTCCATGTTGCTTGACTTTTCTCTGCCTCTGTGAGTTTAGGTGAAACGGTTAGGATTGCCTCTGTAGGGGTGTGATTATGTGGGAGTGTGCCTATACAGACTGTGTGCCCATTGCCTTTGATGGGAGAGCTGGGTTAGAATGGACACATCCACATCTTGCCTCAGGGTGTGCTGGCAGCCATCACCTTGGCAGGGGGTGGGACTGGAGATGGGGGGGCTGGAGCTAGAGCTGAGTGTGAAGGGGGACTTCCGCTCTTCTCAGCGGCTGTCATCTTCCTGTCAGGGCAGGGTCTGGTCCCAAGTAACTGGAGCAGAAGCTCTGATGTTTGGGCTGACCTGCCCTTTAAGTGTGTGTTTTCCCTTGTGCCCAGAGCAAGGATATGCTGAAGCATATGGGGCCCCGATGGGCTTTTGGCTCATGTCAGGTGTAGACAGAGGTCCAGGCTCTCTCCGATGCACTATCTGTGCAGGCACCTGCAGTTCTTTCCCTCCACTCAGATGCAGCCTTGGATACAAGTGTCCCTTGTCCGTCACAGCCAGTCACTGCCCCCAGCCCCTGCTGCCCGTGCCCTGTTGTGGATGCACACTCCAGGGCAGTTTAGGGGCCCACACAGACTCTGAACATGTATCACGGGGTGAGCTGTGGAGCAGCAGCACCGTCAGAGTCTGGGCTGCCTCTGGTATGTGCCTGAGAAAGCGCCAACAGTGGCCACCGTCGCCCCACCCAGGCCCACCACAGGACCAGCTCACCTCTCTGTCCCACAGTCAAGTCTCCTCCCTGGTGATGGGCACCCCACATCCAGTGCTGACCATTCACTTGGCTCAGGGTCAGGTGCACAGAACCATGGTTGCGGGAAACCCAGCAGCTGCTGGATCAGACCTCTTGCCCCGCCTCAGGGGCAGCCCGCACATGTGTTTAAGTGGACTCCAGGCTTCCCAGAGCCCTTCTCTTAGTCTCAGCAGTCCTCCAACGAGCCGTGTAGGGACGCCAGGACTGTGATGCTCGATCTGTGGCCCTGACCAGTCACTCCCTAAGATGGGTGTCCACCCCTGTAATCGCCCTTCTTCTCTGAATTCCCTCCCAGGGGCATAGGTCCATACCTAATTTCTATTCTTCCTTTCCTACTTGATCTTTTCTTACATCCTTGGTTGTACAGGAGTCCTCCTGCCACTTTCTTGGTAGTTTTCAGTGAGAATTGTTCCACATGTAGATGTATTTTTGATGTGCTCATGGGGGAAGGTGAACTCCATGTCCTCTTATTCCACACCTTGATTGATCCACACACACACACCTATATGTATTCTGCAATGTGTCAGTTATCTAACATTCATCTGATTATTGTGCTCAGCCTTCATGGATTATGGCCTTTGTTCATGATTACTATTTACATCTAGGACTTAGAGTAACCACTTGTATTAGTCTTCTTGGGCTACCATAACAAAACACCATAGACTAGGTGTCTTCAACAATAGAAATTGACTTCTCACAGCTCTGGAGGCTTTAAGTCCAAGATCAAGGTGTTGGCTGCATTGGTTTCCCCTGAGGCCCCTCTCCTCAGCTTGCAGATGGCCAGCTTCTCATGTCCTCACATGGACTTTTCTCTGCACAGGCATCCTTGGTATCTCCCTTATTATAATGACCTTATATACCACTAATTACCTCTTTAAAGACCCTGTCTCCAAATACAGTCACACTGAGGGGTAGAATTTCAACATAGAAATTTTGTAGGGGCCAGTTAAGTCCATAACAACTGTCAATTTCCCATCCTCTTCAAACTAGAACCCAAGAAGCTCAACCCTACTAAAAGTTTTCCATCTTTCCAGCCAGAAAGCTCTCTTACAAAGCCAGCCTATTGCTAGCAAGCCTCCCAGCTTTCAGATACAGTTTACACTATCTAAATTAATCTATAAGGGTCTAAGCCATTGGCATCTTGCTCAGTTCTGACTTCATAGCCTGTTGAGTACAAGCCACCCCCGCTGATGCCCTGACCCATTTTCACCATTCTCCTGTTCCCTCGCCACCATTTTCCTTCCTTATGGAAGTGATCATAGCTTGCAAACTTAGATTTTTTTCCTGTGGGCTTATATCTGCTCTTCTATTATCTATATTCTTTATGCAGTTGAATCTTACTTGTTCAAAACTCAGTGGAAGTATCTCCTCTTCTAGAAGCCTCTTTACAGGACACTTTCCTGCACAACATTCTATCTTGTGTGCATATTTATAGCTCCGATTCTGCCTCTTGGTGTGTCTCACCCCATCTGAACCATAACCTCCTTGAGGGCAGGGACTGTGTCCTTGTTATTCCATTTGTGTTCCCAGCCCTTGGCACAGTGCCTGGAATGTTGCAGAAGAAATTCATGGAGCTACTTTTTTTTTTTAGAGTTCCTTGTGCTCTACAGTAGGTTCTCATTAGTTATCTATTTTATACATAGCAGTGTGTATACGTCAACCCCAATCTCCCAGTTCATCCCACCCCACCCCCCATTGGTGTCCATGTGTTTGTTCTCTACATCTTCGTCTGTATTTCTGTTTGCAAATAGGTTCATCTGTACCATTTTTCTAGATTCATATAGAAGCATTAGTAAATGATACTTGTTTTTCACTGTCTGACTGACTTCCCTCTGTATAACAGTCTCTAGGTATATCCACATCTCTGCAAATGGCCCTATTTTCTTCCTTTTTATGGCTGAGTAATATTCCGTTGTAAGTATATACCACATCTTCTTTATCTATTACTCTGTTGATAGACATTTAGGTTGCTTCTGTGACCCTGGTATTGTAAGTAGTGCTACAATGTACATTGGGGTGCATGTATCTTTGTGAATTATGTTTTCTCCAGGTAAATGCCCAGGAGGGGGATTTCTGGATCATATAGTAGTTCTATTTTTAGTTTCTTGAGAAACCTCTATACTGTTCTCCATAGTGGCTGTGCCAATATACCTTCCCACCAACAGGGCGGGAGGATTCCCTTTTCTCCTCCTCTCATTCCATCTCCTAAGCAAACAGCACTGTTCGTGGCCATTGTGGATTCCTATTAAGTGATCATGGGAGCATCCTTTCTCACTGACTATGCTAGTATATTACTAGCTGGCCCTGGTTTATAAGCTGTCTTGCTAATGGTCCCCACAAAGAACTAGGAAAAAAAAACTAATCCCATAATTAGCAGAAGGAAGGAAATAAAGATCAAAGAGAAAGAAATGGAAACTAGATGAAAATAGGAAGAATCAACAAAACTAAGAACTAGTTCTTTGAAAAGATAGCTAGGCTATATATGTGCATATTGCTATAAATTTTCAGAACTTCTTTCACTGCATCTTACAAGATCTGAAATGGTATATTTACATGTTCTTTTGTTTCAGTAACCTTTGTTTTAATTGCAGTTTCTTCTTTGACCCATTGGTGGTGTTTAAAAGTGTATTGTTTAGTTTTCACTTGTATAGATCTCACTATAAAACATGTGAAAGGTGTATTGACCCCTTTGTCATTATATAATGACTATATTTGTCACTTATTTTTTATTTCACGTCTTCTCTGACTGTTATAAATATTGCTAAATCCACTTTCTTTTTGCTTTTGGTTGCTGGAATATCTTTTTCAAGGCCTATACTTTGAGCCTATATGTCTTTAGAGCTGAAATGTGTCTCCTTAGGCAGCATTTGGTTCGGTCTTTTTTTGTAATCCATCCAGCCAATTGATTGCAGAGCTCAATCCCTTTATATTTTATATTTTGCTTTCTGGCTACTTGTCTTTCCACTGGTTTTGTTCCTTCTGTTTCTACCTTTGTAAGTTGTTTCTTTTCATGGTGATTTGCTCATTATCCCCTTTTTTAATGTTTTGTGTCTCTGATCTTGGTTTTTACTTTGTGGTTACCATGAAGTTTACATACATCATCTCATATATAAATTGCTATCAACAGAAAAGGGACAATTTTATCTTTTTTTAAATTTAAATATTTTTATTGAAGTGTAGTTGATTTACTGTGTGTTAATTTCTGCTATACAGCAAACTGACTCAGTTACATATTTTTTATATTCTTTTCCATTATGCTTTATAACAGGATACTGAACATAGTTCTCTGTGCTGTATAGTAGTAGGACCTTGTTGTTTATCCATTCCATATATTATTACTTATATCTGCTAACCCCAAACTCACAATTCATTCCTCCCTCAAACCCTTCTGCCTTGGCAACAAGTATGTCTGTATTTGAGTCTATTTTCCTTTTGTAGATAAGTTCATTCGTGTCATATTTTAGATTCCATATAAGGGATATCATATTTGTCTTACTTCACTTAATATGATAGTCTCTAGGTCTATTCATGTTGTTGCAAATGGCAATATTTCATCCTTTTTATAGCTAAGTACTACCCCATTGTTTATATGTACCACATCTTATCTACTCATCTCTTGATGGGCATTTAGGTAGTTTCCGTGTCTTGGTTATTGTGAATATGCTGCTGTGAAAATGGGGGTGCACGTATCTTTTTGCATTAGAATTTTGTCTAGGTATATGCCCAGGAGTGGGATTGCTAGATCATATGTTCATTCTTAGTTTCCTCTAGGACCCCCATACCGTTTTCCACAGTGGCTGCACAAACTTACATTCCCACCAACAGGAGCATTCCCTTTGCTCCACACCTTTTACAGGATTTGTTACTTGTAGACTTTTTAATGATAACCATTCTGCTTAGTGTGAGGTGGCACCTTACTGTAGTTAGGTTTGCATTTCTCTAATAATTAGTGACGTTGAGCATCTTTTCACGTGCTTATTGGCCATCTGTATTTCTTCCTTGGGAAATGTCTCTTTAAGTCTTCTGCCCATTTTTCGATTGTGTTGTTGTTATATAATTTGTCTCATCAGTCACATCATTGGCAAATATTTTCTCCCATTCTCTAGGTTGTCTTTTTGTTTCTTTTTTATGGTTTCCTTTTCTATGCAAAAGCTTGTAAGTTTGATTGTTTTTGTTGCTTGTAAGTTTGATTGTTTTTGTTCAGTCGCCACGTTCGACTCTTTGCAACCCTGTGGACTGCAGCGTGGCAGGCTTCCCTGACCCTCATCATCTCCTGAAGTTTGCCCAAGTTCATGTCCATTGAATCGATGATGCCATCCAACCATTTCATCCTCTGTTGTCCTCTCCCTTCAATCTTTCCCATCATCAGGGTCTTCACCAGTGAATCAGCTGTTCGCATTAGGTGGCCAAAGTATTGGAGCTTCAGCATCAGTCCTTCCATAGAGTATTCAAGGTTGATTTCCTTTGAGATTGACTGGTTTGATCTACTTGCTTTTCAAGGGACTTTTGAGTCTTCTCCAGGACCACAGTTTGAAAGCATCAATTCTTTGGTGCTCTGCCTTCTTTATTGTCCAACTCTCACATCTTTACATGACTACTGGAAAGACCACAGCCTTAACTATACAGACCTTTGTCAGCAAAAACAAGACCTGAAGCTGACTGTGGCTCAGATCATCAGCTCCTTGTAGCAAAATTCAGGCTTAAACTAAAGAAAGCTAGGAAACCCACTAGACCAGTCAGGTACAACTTAAATCCCCTGTGAATATACAGTAGAGGTGATGAATAGATTCAAGGGATTAGATCTGATAAACAGATTGCCTGTAGATCTCTAGACAGAGGTCCATAATATTTGACAGGAGTCAGCAAACAAATCTATCCCAAAGAAAAAGAAATCCAAGAAGGCAAAGTGTTTGAGAAGGCTTTACAAATAGCTGAGGAAAGAAGAGAAGCAAAAAGCAAGGGAGTACACCCAACTAAATGCAGAGATTCAGAGAAGAGCAAGGAGAGACAGGAAGGCCTTCTTCAATGAGCAATGTAAAGAAATAGAGGAAAATTTGATTAGGTACCGTTTACCCTTCTTTTTATTTCTGTGGCTTCGGGAGACTTCCCTAAGGAAACATTGGTACAGTGTACATCGGAAAATGCTTTGCCTATGATCTCTTTTGGGAGTTTTATGGTGTCATGTCTTATGTTTAAGTCTTTAAGCCACTTTGAGTTTATTTTCCTGTAAGGTGAGAGGGTGTGTTGTAACCATCGACTTACATCCAACTTTCCCAACACAGCTCTCTGAAGAGACTGTCTTTTTCCCAGTGTATATTCTTTCCTCCTTGATCAAAGATTAATTGACTATAGGCGTATGGGTTTATTTCTGGGCACTCTATTGTATTTCATTGACCTATGTGTCTGTGTTTGATGCCTGTGGCTTTGTAGTCTTACCTTGTGTGGAGGTTGCTGGTTGGCAGGACTGGGTGGCGAGGCATCTGACTGTGGAACCTGGCTTCTTGTAGCTGGGGTCTGCCCCCTGGTAAATGAGACTGGGAACTGGGGTCTCTGGCTGGAGGGCTCTGGGTGCCTCAGGTCTAGTTCACACCGGTATGTGAGCCTGGGTCATGAGCCCTTTTTGGACAGGGCCATGTCCAGAGGCATTGGTGGGCTCAGAGGGTCTCACGGCAGCCTCTCTGCTGGAGGGTGGGGCTGTAGCCACACCCAGTTACCTGCTTGACCAGAAGCATCCCAGCAATGGTGCCCACAGGCCAGTTCGAGGCTGGCTCTGGGGCTGATGAACTAGAGGGAGGGCTCCACCCATGAAGGCATTTGCCTGCACAGTGTCCACAGCGGGGGGTTCCCAGAATAGCTACTGTCGGTACCTGTGTAGCTCTCTCCAGGATGAGCTATAGGTGCTTCTTGCCTCTCAAGGAGACTTTCCAGGATCAGCAGGAGGTCTGACCCAGGCTTCTGTGAAGTCACTGCTTCTCCCTGGGTCCTGGAGTGTGTGAGGTTTTGTGCACACTCTAAGACTGAAGTCTCTCTTTCCTACAGCCCTCTGGGAACCCCGACAGTCAGTAGTGCTGGCCTTAAAAGCCACGTGCTCTAGGAGCTCATCTCCCTGGTGTAGAACCCCCAGGCTAGGGAGCCCTACATGGAGCTTGGACCTCTCACTCTTTTGGGAGAACCTCTGCAATTGTAATTATTTTCCCACTTGTGGGTTGCCAACCAGTGGGCAGGGGACTTGACTATATTAGGACTCTGCCCCTCCTACCTGTTGCGGCTCCTCCTTTGTGTCTTTAGTTATCAATGTTTTTTGGTAGGTTTTGGTCTTTTTCATCAATGGTTGTTCTGCAGATAGCTTTTATTTGGGTGTGCCTGTGAGAAAAATGTGAGCTCAGGATCTTTGTATTCCACCATCTTGATGGATTTCCTCCCCTAATTCATTTCCAAATTCTTACACTCTGACTTGCTAATTCTCTCTTCCACCTGATCTGCTCTGTTTTCAGTGTTTCTAATGCAGTCTTCATCTCACTTCTTGGGCTTCCCAGGTGGCTCAGTGGTAAAGAATCTGCCTGCCAGTGCAGAAGATGCAAGAAATATGAGCTTGATCCCTGGGTCAGGAAGATCTCCTTGAGGAGGAAAATCCCATGGACAGAGGAGCCTGGCTACAGTCCATAGGGTGGCAAAGAGTCAGACATGACTGAGCATGCATGCACTCTTGGTAAAGTATTCCTTCTGTTTACTGATTTCATTTCTTAGCTCATTGAATTGCCAAGTTTTCTTATATATAGCTTGAATTTCTCCGTGACAACTCTTTTGAATTCTTTATAAGGTAAATCATGGTATTCTGTGTCTTTGAGTTCAATTGCTGAAAAATGGTCATTTTATTTTGGGGCTACTACCACATTACCATGATTTTTTCATACTATTTGATGAAATGTGCCTCTGCACACCTTCATTTGAAATAATGAATGCCTTTCTTATTTAGGTAAGGTTTTGTGTGTGTGTGCACGTTCAATCATGTCCAGTTCTGCAAGCCCACCAGTCTCCTCTGTCTGTGGGATTTTCCAGGCAAGAATACTGGAGTGGGTTGTCATGCCCTTCTCCAGGGCATCCTCCCGACCCAGGAACTGAACCCACATCTCTGGCAGGCAGATTCTTTATCACTGTGTCACCAGAGTGATTCAAGGCTTTGTTTACTGCGATTTTAATATTTCAACAGGCTGGCAATAAGATGCCTTTTTTTTTTTACTTTCCAGAAGGTGGCACTATAGCACAAGATTCTGATTTATTCTACTGGTGCTAAATTGGGAAGATGTGCATGTGCCTGGAAAATTCCATAGACATAGTAGCCTGATGGACTACAGTCCATGCCTGGGGTCAAAAAGAGTTGGGTTGAACACACATACGCACACATGCATAAGAAACCTAGTGTTAAAAAATGGATGGTGATGGAGTTGGGGTGGGGGATGGGGTATATAATAAGCACTTGGCACTTTGAGTATGCCCATGGCCCAGTAGGGGAGTCCTCTACTAGGGGAATACCAGCAGAGAGAGGTCCAGGCCGGGGGGACACTTCTCAGTGGAATTCCGGGACAAACAGCAGGAAATCCATATCTTCAGTTGTCCTTGCCTGCCTTCTTTCCTCCCAGTCACAGAGGTCTCTCTTCAGGACTCGGGGGCGCAGCTGGAGTCCTCAGCAACACCCTATCACCAGTTGGACATTCACTCACCTTTTTCTTCCCCTTTCCACCTGCTGTGCCAGAGAAACTGATGCCACTGCGGCTGCCACCTTCACTGCAACTCCTTTGGTGTGGTCTTCTCCAGGATCCAGTCCGCCCACTTTCGGATGCACAGATGGATGCATCTCCCAGGTGTCTTGGTGTGTGTGCAGAGGCACTTTTGTTACAGATGTCTAATTAGTTGTAGGTTGAAGGGGAGAGAAAAAAGGAACACCTCATGCCACCATGATGCTGCCCTCAGTCCCAGCCTCACTCTTGTGATCAACTGCCAACATTTGCATTGTGCCCTGAAACACATCCTTTTCTTGTACGTAATTAACAACAGGTGGAAATCAAATCCTTTCAGAAGCCATTTATTATTCAGAAATAACATGTGCATGTGCTAAGTCATGTCGGACTCTATGTGACCCTGTGGACTGTAGCCCGCCAGGCTCCTCTGTCCATGGGATTTTCCAGGCAAGCATACTGGAGTGGGTTGCCATTTCCTCCTCCAGGGGATCTTCCAGACCCAGGGATTGAACCCACGTCTCCTGCATCGCACGCACATTCTTTACCACTAAGCCAACAGGGAAGCCCATGGAGTTAACAAGGTAAGAATAATACCTGTATCCATAGTATTGACAACTGCACGTCCCCCACTGACTGTAGTCCTGGAAGTCTAGTGGAGAGCATTTCAAGGACGAAGGAGTAATCAGCTATCAAATGAGTAATGTAGAAATGACCACTGGATTAACAATGTGGACGTCTTTAGTGGTCTTAAACAATTTTGCTGAAATGGTAAGGGGAATAAACCTGAATGAAGGAAGAAAAAAATCAGTCAGCAAATTTACTATTTCAGGGAGTACTATCCTAAAGAGAAGCAAATAATGTAATAGCTGGAGAGGAAGCAGAATTGAGATGATTTTTTTTTAACCTTTTCCATGTATATTTTTAAAGCATACATAAGAATAGAGGGGGAAAGTAACAGGAACCTACATGTTCTCGTTACCCAATTTCAACACCTATTGATGTTTTGAAAACTGTGCTTCATCTACAATGTTTTGATTGGAATATTTTTAAGAACCATTGTTTCACCTCTGAAAAGTTTAGTGTGTATCATTTTCAGATGAGAACTTAAAACTTATCACAATAGCATTATTAACAAGAGTGCCTTAACATAATTTCATAACTCATCTGTGTTTATCTTTTTTTTTTTTGTTTATCTTTTTTTAATAGAGGATTTTTAAAGGGAAAATTAACAGCATGTGTGTATATTGATGAGACTGATCATAGAGATGGAAAGAATAAGAGGTGATGGAGGGAGATGGGCCCTGGAATTTGGGAGGAGGAGTGGTCTTACACAGGTGCAGAGTGGTCGCCTCCGCGAGAGGAGAGAAGGCAGAGTGTGCACACAGATGCACAGCATGGGGGAAATGTGGTGGAGATAGTATGTGGTGGTTCTATTTACATGCTTCCATTTTCTCGGTGAAATAAGAAGTATCCTCATCCGGAGTCAGGATGGAAGAGAAAGTACTGGAGGTTTGAGGAAGAGATAGTGTGCAATATTGGGGGCCAAGCGTTACTTACCCAGAATGGGATCCTTAAGAGGAGCAGGAGTAGAAAGGCAAGTCCCTGCTTGGCCACCACCAAAAACACAATACAAAGGGAGCATGGGAAGTAAGTGGTGCAGAAGCAAAACGTCATCATTTCCAGGTTCAGGAATTTATATCCAAATCTATCTGTAGGCCAAGTCGCTGGACGTTCTAGTTTTGAAGACTCAGTGTTAATGAGTGGTCCATTTCAAGGCCTAATGAGGTGGTCACTGTAGAACAAAAAAAATTCTAATCCTGAAAGAGAAACTGCTGCTGTCCCCACCTTCCATTTTATCCCTCAGCTTCTGCTTTCTGATTTGAAAGTTTGTATTATCGATTGGGAATTTCTCTCAGCTTTTTCAGGGCTAATTGCAAATTTAAAAATTACTCAAACTATATTATGACATTCCTCTCCTTTACATTTATCTAAACTCTCCTCTGTATATTCACTCCTGTCTGCTTTCACAGCCATCTGAAATTATAATGGCTAATTAACATTTATTCAGTATTCACTCTATGCTGTATACTCATTTGAAGAAACAGACTTTTTTTAAGTGACTTGCCCAAAGACACATAATTGGTAAAGGACCGGTTCTTAAACTAAGGTCATATGACCTCCAAGACCTCTGTCCCAGCCACAGTACTGCTCCCCATGGCTGTCACCCAGAGAGGTTCCCGTGACATGCTGAAAAGCAAACTCAGACCACAGGCTGGACTCCTGACCCTGCCTGCTCTAATCTCAGTTCCACCACTTCTTAACTGAATGACATAGTCACCTTTTGTAACATCCATTACCCTATTAGTATGGAAAAATACCTATTAATAGATTTACAACATAAGGTTGTTTTGAAGATTGAATTATATACAACATATGAGGTACTTAACTCAGGGCCTGCCTCATAATGGGTATTAACTCAATGTTACCTAACAACACTGTTCTTACCACTCATCAGCTTTGGGCAAGTGACTACACATCTCTGAATATCATGTTCCACTCCCCTGATTTGCTTTGATAGAGTTCTGGGAATCACTGAACAATGTAAGGTATACCTTAGGTGACCATGTTCCTGCTTTTGCCCTGGTAGAATCATAAGGACATCTAATTCTTCAGTTCTCTGATCATCCCATGAAACTCTTTTCTTCTTTTCTCGCAGTGACTGTATTTGTTCTGGGAAGCTGTTACATCATATCTGCCTATTATTTATTTGGAACTGCAGTACAGAGACTTTTTATATTTTCATCAGTGCTAATTTCCCACAGAAAAATTGTAAAATTAGGCCACACAAAAGTGGTAAAAACAAAGTATTTTTCAGTAGATAATATTTAGTTCTCCAGAGATTAAAAACCTAAGAGACAGGTTCATTAGCACTCAGTTCTGCCCAGTAGTCAGATGGGCAGAGACTGAAAGGGCTTTAGGTTCAGGGTGAGAGGATTGGTCTAAAGTCAACTCTTTTGCAATGAGGTACACCTCCCACCAGTCAGAATGGCCATAGTTAAAAACTCTACAAATAACAAATACTGGAGAAGGTGTGGAGAAAAGGGAACACTCCTACACTGTTGGTGGGAATGGAGAACAGTATGGCGATGTCTCAAAAAACTATATAAATGCAGAGTAGCCATATGATCCTACAATCTTACTATGGGGCATATACCCAGAGAAAACTCTTAATTTAAAAAGATACATGCATCCCTATGTTCACAGCAGCAGTGTTTACAACAGCCAAGACATGGGAGCAAGCTAAATGTGCTGTGTTTAGTCACTCAGTCATGTCTGACTGCGACCCCGTGGACTGTCCCCCGCCAGGCTGCTCTGTCCATGGGGGTTCTCCAGTAAAGAACACTCGACTGAGTTGCCATGCCCTCCTCCAGGGGATCTTCCCAACCCAGGGGTCAAACCCAGGTCTCCCACATTGCAGGTGGATTCTTTACCAGCTGAGCCACAAGGGAAGCCCAAATACAAATGAACTTATTTACAAAACAGAAACAGACTTAGAGAACAAACTTATGGTTAGGTGCAGTGTAGGAAGATTGGGGGGAAGGGATAGTTAGGGAGTTTGAGATGAACATTATGGCTAACCAACAAGGACCTACGGTATAGCACAGGGAACTCTCCTCCATGTTATGCGGCAGCCTGGATGTGAGGGGCGTGTGGGGGAGAACGGATACATGTATGTATATGACTGAATCCATTCCCCATTCACCTGAAACTGTCACAACATTGTTAATACCCCAATACAAAAGAAAAAGTTTAAAGAAAAAAAAGATGTGATATATACACAATAGAGTATTACTCAGCCATTAAAAAAAAATGCCTTTTGCAGCAACACGGATGGGCCTAGAGATCATACTAAGTTAAAGTCAGTCAAAAAGAGAACGACAAATGCCATATGATATCATTTCTATGTGGAATCTAAACTATGACACAATGAACCTATCTACAAAATGGAAACAGACTCACGGACAGAGATAGACTCATGGTGGCCAAGGGAGACGGGCTGTGAAGGTGGGATAGGTTGTGAGTTTGGGATTAGCAGATGCAAACTATTAATATTGTATATAGAATGGATAAACAACAAGGTCCTACTGTATAGCACAGAGAACTATATATTCAGTATCCTGGGATAAACCATGATGAAAAAAATATGAAAAATAATATATGTATAACTGAATCACTTTGCTGTACAGCAGAAATTAACATGATATTGTAAATCAACTATACTTCAATAAAATAAGTTCTCACTGACTTTAAAATTTATTTTGGAAGAGTAGTGGTATCTATCTTTAGTCACCTTGCACAAAGCCTTCCTGGTATTTAAAAGTGCTCAGATTTTTGTTTTAGAGGTTTATCTATATCATTCCAAAATTGAAATGTTACATTTATCTTTAAGTCAAAAGCATACAATGGTGTGGTTCTTCTGAGGAAAATATACAGACCGAATTAATGGTCTTCATCGGTCCATGACCCCTTCCCCACATCTTACAATCTGTAATGCCCACATTCATTTCATTGGAACTCAGTTTCCTCACTGGTGGTTAAGTTAAAAGAGGCCCATTTATGAAAGTACAGTATGTTGACAGTCTCTACATTTATGCTGTAACAAACAGGCCCAAACTCCCTAAGAAAATTGTTTCTCTTCACTCAGGTGTCATCAGGCGTGACCCAACAAGGGCTCAGGCAGCTTGGTCATTAGCAGTTTTTTAAAAAAATTATTGTTCTTCTATTTCTTATGTATTATTTTGTTTCTGGGATATTTCATTTAGACTTATAAATATTGAAAGCACAATGCTTAAGGGTATAATTAAAACCAGTACAGTCTCAAAGATCCTTAGTTGATGGGTTCCAAGTTCACAGGTCTGTTTTCTTCCTCTTTATTCATTTTTTCTCTAAGAGGCACCCACTGGCAAAATTTGGGACAACTTGAGCATCAATTAATAATAAGACATGATTAGAACCCATTGAATAAAGTGTAAAATACCATGAGCCCATACTGATAAAAACAGACACCAAGGGAAAGTCATTTGCCTAAGAAAACCTGGTTCCTTTTAGCAGCAGATGGTACTTACATGCTGAGTTGCATTTTACATTAAGATTTTACATCTGTATTCATCTGACTCTTAAAATTTTTATTTTGTTAGGAAGACTAGGTTTGATGGGCTGAAACAGCTTTCTATCCTTTTATGTTCTGCTGTCATTTTTATCACAAATTACTTGCAAGTGTCCATACTGATAATAGAAAATCAACTAAACATATATTAATCTCCTCCTTTCTTCTCAAAGACTACTGGAAAGACACTACAGTAATCAATAGAAAATTGGGATGGTGTCTTCAGCAGTATGGAGTTTCCAGATTTAATGTCAATGGGAACAAATTGACAGAGGAATCCAGCAGAACTGAGAGATTTTCAGCCCACTTCAGGCAATAAAGTGTACCTCCGAAAACTGAACTTTCTCTCCCAGAAAACTATGGAATAATGCCAAGATCAGAAGCTGCAAAAGAGGGCATAGTGCCTGGAAGTTGGCTGGGCATCATATAAACAGTGAAGCACCAGGGCCAGTCTCAAACCCTCAAACCTCTGACTCTAGCTTTTTTCCAGTGGATAAAAGCACAATTACAGTTTTAAGAAATTAGAGTTCTGGCAAGGGAGCCACCAAAGTTAGAATAGAAGCATGAGGAGCAACAGAGCTACAGTCAAGATACCTGGGAGCCTTCCCAGACCCCTCTTGAGCTGTTGTTCTTCTCAACCCCGCCCTCCACAACACCTCAAGTGGACATAAATAGAGTTTCCTGGCCCCACACAATCTCCTAAGATGGAGTTTCCATAGTCCCTACATTCACCAAGGAGGAATTTCCTGGAGTCCCACAGGCTCCTACAGTCAAATTTCCTGAGCCCACACGTCTGACTCTTCTTTCCTGGCAAAACCTTAGCCAATGAAAACCCATGGCTCCTGTTTACTCTAGCTCACCCGAATTCCTTTTTGCCTCTATAAGAGCTCTCATGCCTTACTGTGTGGGGACATGCAAGTAACTCCACGTGGTTGCAGATCTTGAATTTTCATTCTCTGCAGATTCCAAATACATCCATTCCTGTGGAAGAAACATAGAACAAGCTTGTGATAAGCATAACAACCCTAATTACGCCTTAGAATCAGAGAATCTAAGTAACATTAGAAGTCATCTAGCCCATGAGGATTTCTTTTTTTTTTTTTTTTTTCCGACTTCACTGCATGACATATGGAATCTTATTTCCCCCACAGGGATGGAATCAGCGCCCCCTACATTGGAAGGTTAAGTCTCAACCTGTGGACCAACTCAGAGGTCTATCCCATTCTTTTGCTAAAGAAATAACTGACAGTCTATTTTAGTTCAACATCAGCATAAGGTAGTTTGTGGACCCCCACAGTAACTTAGGGTGGAATTTAATGGGACCCCTACAGTCACTACAGTAGAATTGTAGTGATTCTACACTACACAGTCTCCTCACAATAAGCCAAATTTCCTGGGACCCCAAAATTACCATATAAAGTTTTCTGGCCCTTCAGTGACCTTAGGTAGAGTTTCCTGGGCTCCCACAATCACCTTAGGTAGATTTTCCTGGAAACATTCATCTAAAGTAAGTTTTTGGCCCCTCAGAATCACATACGGAAAAATTCCCTGGCCGTCCACATTAGCCTAATGTAGAGTTTCTTCAGCTCTGCTCTCAGCTTCCAGGGCCCCCACTATCACCTAAGGTAGATTTTCCAGGGACCCCCAAATCACTAAGGGTTACATTTCTGTCTGCTGCAATGATCTATGGTGGTTTCCTAGACCCAAATCACTTAAAGTAGAGTTCTTAAAACCTGCCCCTCTCACCACCGACAACTGATTCCCTAAGACACATTTTCCTTGACACCAACTATTATTACTCCAGTAGGATTTCCCCACCGTCATTTAAGGATGAATTTCCTGCCACCCCTATGATTACCTAAGCTAGAGTTTCACCAAATCAAGCTTCAGGTGACTTGGGGTCCAGGAATCTCTACCTCATCTAAGCAGAGATTGCTGGGACCCCACAATCACCTGAGCTAAAGTTTCCTGGGCCCCCACAACCATCTAAGGTAGAATTAGTTTACTGTGTGGCCCCAATCACCTAAGGTGGAGTTCCCTAGCTACAGGGAATTTTCTGTGGACCAAAAATTGTTAAGAGATAGTTTCCAGGTCCCCACAATCACCTAAAGTAGAGTGTCCTGGGCACTTAAAATAACCTAAGCTAGAGCTCCCTGGCCCCCACAATGAACTAAGACAGTGTCCTGGACCTACACTTATATAAAGTGGTTTCTTCAGCTTTCACAATCCAGGAGGGTAGTTTCTAGGGCCCCCACAATCACCTTTGGTAAACTTCCTGGGCCCACATCACCTAAAGTAGTAGATAATTTGGGTGCCCCAGAATCACAGAAGGAAAGTTTTCCTGGTCCCCAACAATCACATAAGGGAGAGTTTCTTTGACCTCCCCCCACCCCCACAATCACCTAACAGTTTCCTGGGCCGTCAAAAACACCTAGTTTTCCAGGCGTCAAGAATCGCAAAATGTACAGTCCTTGGTCCTCTAAATCACATAAAGTAGAATTTCTTGGGATCCTAAATTCACTATAGTTTCTTGACCCCAATAATGAAATAAAGCAAGTTTTCTGGGAACCTGCATTAGCTCAGGTAGAAGTTCCTGGGAACTTACAATCACCTAGCCAAGAGTCTCCAGGAACCCCACAAACACTTCAGATACCTTTCCTGGTCTCCCACAGTCACCTAAGGCAGATTTTGCTGAGGCACCGCAATTTGCTAAGGTAGTCTCCTGGCCCCCAAAATTACCAACTAGAGTTGACTGGCTCCCACAATCACAAAAAGCAGTTTCCTGGGCACCCACAGTCACCTACAGTCAAGTTTCCATGGTCACCCCCAATTACCTAAGGTAGAGTTCCCTGGACCCCCAATACCTCTTAATGTCAGTTCCAGGTGCCCACAAAATCACCTATGGTACAGTTTCTGGGACCTACAATCAACTCAGTAAGAATTTCCTGACCCCCATAATCCTTTTCATATAAGTTCCCTTGGCCTCCCAAAATATCATTAATGTAGGTTTCCTGGATCCCCACAATCATCCAAGGAACACTGTCCAGCCCTTGACCATCACCTAAACTAGAGTCTCCAAGACCCTCACAATGAGCAAAGCTAGAGTTTCCTGGTCCCCTTCAATCAACTTAGGTACGTTTTTCTGGACCCACACATTATTTAAGGTAATAGTTTGGGGCCCCCCAAAATCACACAAGGAACAATCTCCAGGCCCCCACCAGCCAATGCAGAGTTCCTTTGTTTCTTACAATCCCCTAACATGGATGTTGCTGGCTCCCGAAGATATCCTAAGGGAGAGTTTTGTAGTCTTTAGAAACCCCGCAAGAGTTAGTTTCCTGGGCCCCACAATGAAATGTGGGTTAGAGTTCTAGGCCCCTCAATCATTAGTTTTCCTGAGCCCTCACAATCACCTAAGTTACACTTCAATGGGCCCTCAAAATTAACTAGGCTATTTCTGACAAACCTAGACAGCATATTCAAAAGCAGAGACACTTCTTAGCCAACATAGATCCATCCATTTTGACTGTTCTGGTCAAAACTACTGGTTTCTCCAGTAGTCATGTACGTATCAGATCAGAAAGCTGGACCATAAAGAAGGCCGAGAGCTGAAGAATTGGTGCTTTTGAACTGTGGTGCTGGAGACTTTCGAGAGACCTTTGGACAGCAGGGAGATCAAACCAGTCCATCCTAAAGGAAATCAACCCTGGGAAGGACTGATGCTGAAGCTCCAAATGTGGGTCACCTGATTCGAAGAGCTAACATACTGGAAAAGACCCCATGCTGGGAGAGACTCAGGGCAGGAGGAGAAGGGGACAACAGAGGAAGAGATGATTGGAGGGCATCACTGACTCAATGCACACGAGTTTGGGCAAACCTAGTGAAGGACTGGGAAGCCTGGATGCTGCGGTTTACAGGGTTGCATAGAGTCAGACACCGCTGAGCAACTGAACAACAACAAGAGTCCCCTGGGCTACCACCATCACCCAGGATTTGTTTCCTGGGCCTCTCAAATCCCCTAAGTTAGAGATGTGTGTCCAGAAAAACAATTTATGAAGAGTTTCCTGGCCCCCCACAAATACATACTAATTTCCTGGTCTACAACCATCACCTCAGGTATTATTTCACAGGTCCCCACAATCACCTAAAATCAAGTTCCTAATTTCCCAAATCACCTATGATAGCGTTTCCTGTGCTCCTAACATTACCTCACATAGAGTTGCTTGGGTACATGCCTCCCTGCAAGCTCAGTCATGTCTGACTCTTTGCAGCCCTGTGGAATGTGGCCCACCAGGCCCTCCTTTGCATGGAATTTGCTAGGCAAGAATACTGGAGTGGGTTACCATTTCCTCCTCCAGGGGACCTTCTCGACCCAGGGATCAAACAGAAGTCTCCTGTATCTCCTGCCTTAGCAGGCAGATCCTTTACCACCATGCCTCCTAGGAAGCCCATACTGTCCTCTAAGGTAGGGTTTCCTGTAGTCCCATGATCATCTTAGGTAGAGTTTAAGCCACAGTCACCTACTATAGAACTTCTGAAGCCCACAACACCTAAGGGAGAGTTTTTCCAGCCATCGCAGTCAGCTAAGGTCAAATAGCCTGGCCTCATCACCAATTCAGCTATTTTCCTTGCCCCCCACAATCTCCTACACAAAATTTTCTAAGCCACCCTTCTCACCTAAGATATACTTTCCTGAAGGTAAGGAAATCACCTAAGGTCAAGTTTCCAAGCCCCACAATGCCCTAAAGGGAGATTTCATTGAGCCCCTATATCACTTATTCACAATTCCTAGGCCCTCAGATCATCTATGTAGCAATCTCCACCACCACCACAGCTAGACATTCCTGAGGCCACTGTCACCTAAAGTAATTAAATTCTGAACCCATCAGAATTATTTAATCCCCCACAATCTCTTAGGACACAACATCCTGGCCTTCACACGCACATAAGCTAAAGTTCCCTAGACATTAACAGTCACCTAAGATAGAGTATTCTGACCATACATCTACAGCCACCTGACATAGACTTCTTGGCTGCAAACTCCGCCCCCACCAATCAACCAAGGTAAATTCTCTGTGCTCCACAATCACTTCATCTAGGTTCAAGGGCCACCAAAATAACCTATGTTAGAGTTACCCAAACCACCATGATTTCCTATGGTCAAGTGTTGGGGACCCACTCAGTCACCATCCTGGGTACCACAGTCACACAAGAATAAGTATCCTGGCCTCACTGTTACTGAAAGGTAGAGTTCCTGCCCCTGCTAGCCCCCAAAATCATCTAAAGGAATAATATCTGGCCCCCAAATAATAAGGTAGACTTTTTGACTCCTCACAATGACCTAAGGTAGATATTCCAGGGAACCCCAAATTATGAAGGGTTAGATTTCTGTACCCCACAGTGACCTCTGGCAGTTTCCTTGACCCTAATGACCCAAAGTACAGTTCTTAAGCCCCATCTCCCCCACACTAATGATCACCCAATATACATTTTCCTTGGCACCAACAATTACTTCCATAGTAATCATGTAAGGATGAATTTCCTACCACTCTGTGATTACCTAGGCTAGAGTTTCCTGGGCCATAGCAGTCATCTAAGGTAGAGATTCAGAGATCCCACAATCCCCTGAGCCCCACATTCACCTAAGCTCGACTTTCCTGGTCCCTCACAAGCATCTAAGGTATAATTAGCTTACTATGCACCCCCAAATCATTTTGGTGGAGTTTCCTACCCGCAGAAAACCTCAAGGTGAAATTTTCTGGGGATGCAAGATCATAAAGATATCGTTTCCAGGCCAACACAATCACCTAAGGTAGTGTGTCCTGAAAAGGGCAAGGTGTTCAGCCATGTCCAACTCTTTGCAACCCTATGGACTCTGGCCTGCCAGAGTCTTCTGTCCATGGAATTCTCCAGGCAAGAATACTTGAGTGTGTAGCCATTCCCTTCTCCAGCGGATCACTCCAACCCAGGGGATTGAACCTGGGTCTCCTGCATTGCAAGGGAATTCTTTACTGTGAGCCATCGGGGAAGCCCTAGTTGCTCTGTCATAGACTGTAGCTCATTGAGTATGAGTCAGGACACTGTCTTTGTTCACTGGGGGGGCCAGCGAGCTCAATCTTAGGTTACTATAGCTGCCCGCTGTGTAGGAGAGAGTCTCCTCAGCTTTCCCAAGCCACTAACGTAGTTTCTAGGGCCTCCACCATCACCTCAGGTGAACTTTCAGGGCCCACATGACCTGAAGTAGTAGATGATTTGGGCTCCCCAGATCACAGGAGGAAATCCATTCTGGTTCCCACCATCACCTAAGGTAGAGTTTCTTTGATCCCCTCAACAATCCCCTAACAGTTTCCTGGGCCCCCAAAATACATTATGTCATTTTCCAGGCCTCAAGAATCACAAAATGTACACTCCTTGATCCCCTAAATCACCTAAGGTAGAATTTCCAGGGGCCCTCTATTCACTATTGTTTCTTCACTATTGTTTCTTGGCCCTGACAATGAAATCAGGGAGACTTTTCTTGGAACTTGCAAATAGCTAAGGTAGAGGTTCTTGGGAACTCACATCACCTAAGCAAGAGTCTCCCTCCACCCCACAAACACTTCAGATAGCTCTCCTGGTCTCCCACAGTCACCTAAGGCAGATTTTGCTGAGGCATCACAATTTGCTAAGGTAGTCTCTTGGCCCCCAAAATCACCAGCTAGAGTTGACAGACTCCTACAGTCACACCAAGCAGTTTCCTGGGCACCCACAGTCACCTATGGTAAAGCTTCCACGGTCCCCACAAATTACCTAAGACAGAGTTTCCTGGACCCGCAACATCTCAATGTCAGTTTCACGGGCCCCCAAAAATCACATATGGCTGAGTTTCTGGGACCTACAATTAACTCAGTGAGAATTTCCTGATCCCCATAATCCTTTTCATGTAAAGTTCCTTGGCCTCCCAAAATACCTTTAGTGTAGATTTCCCGGACCTCCCCCCACAATCATTCAAGGAACACTGTCCAGCCCTTGACCATCACCTAAACTAGAGTCTCCAAGACCCTCACAATGAGCAAAGCTAGAGTTTCCTGGTCCCCTTCAATCAACTTAGGTTCATTTTTCTGGGCCCACACATTATCTAACGTAATAGTTTGGGGCGCCCCAGAATCACACAAGGAAAATTTTCCAGGCACCCACTACCCAATGTAGAGTTCCTTTCTTTCTTATAATCCCCTAACATAGATGTTTCTGGCTCCCCAAAATATCCTAAGGGGGAGTTTTGTAGGCCTCAGAAATCCCATAAGGTGTAGTTTCCTGGGGCCCACAATGAAATGAGGTAGAGTTCTGGGCATCTCAATCATTTAAGCCATTAAGAGTTTTCCTGAGCCTTCACAATCACCTAAGCTACACTTGGATGGGCCCCCGAAATTAACTAAGGTATCTATGACAAACCTAGACAGCATATTAAAAAGCAGAGACATCACTTGGCCAACAAAGGTCCGTTCCAGTCAAAGCTATGGTTTTTCCAGTAGTCATGTACGGATTGGATGAGAGAAGGACCACAAAGAAGGCCGAACACCAAAGAATTGATGCTTTTGAACTGTGGTGCTGGAGAAGACTCTCGAGAGACCCTTGGACAGCAAGGAGATCAAACCAGTCCATCCTAAAGGAGATCAACCCTGAATGTTCATGGAAAGGACTGATGCTGAGGCTCCAAACTTGGGCCACCTGATTCAAAGAGCCAACTCACTGGAAAAGACCCCCATGGAAAACTGGTCAACCACTTGTAAAAGAATGAAACTAGAACATACACAAAAATAAACTCAAAATGGATTAAAGATCTAAATGTAAGACCAGAAACTATAAAACTCCTAGAGGAAAACATAGGCAAAACACTCTCTGACATAAATCATAGCAGGATTCTCTATGACCCACCTCCCAGAGTAATGGAAATAAAAGCAAAAATAAACAAATGGGACCTAATTAAACTTAAAAGCTTTTACACAACAAAGGAAACTATAAGCAAGGTGAAAAGACAGCCTACAGAATGGGAGAAAATAATAGCAAATGAAGCAACTGACAAAGAATTAATCTCAAAAATATACAAGCAACTCCTGCAGCTCAATTCCAGAAAAATAAGCGACCCAATCAAAAAATGGGCCAAAGAACTAAAACAAACAAACAAAAAAGAACTGAACAGACATTTCTCCAAAGAAGACACACAAATGGCTAACAAACTCATGAAAAGATACTCAACATCACTATCAGAGAAATGCAAATCAAAACCAAATTGAAAGAGACACGTATACCCCAATGTTCATCGCAGCACTGTTTACAATAACCAGGACGTGGAAGCAACCTAGATGTCCATTGGCAGACGAATGGATAAGAAAGCTATGGTACATACACACAATGGAATATTACTCAGCTATTTAAAAGAATGCATTTGAATCAGTTCTAATGAGGTGGATGAAACTAGAGCCTATTATGCAGAGCAAAGTAAGTCAGAAAGAAAAACACCAATACAGTATACTAATGCATATATATGGAATTTAGAAAGATGGTAACGATAACCCTGTATGCGAGACAGCAAAAGAGACACAGAGGTACTGAACAGTCTTTTGGACTCTGTGGGAGAGGGCGAGGGTGGGATGATATGGAAGAATGGCATTGAAACATGTAAATTATCATATGTGAAGCAGATCGCCAGTCCAGGTTCAATGCATGATACAGGGTGCTCAGGGCTGGTGCACTGGGATGACCCAGAGGGATGGGATGGGGAGGGAGAAGGGAGGGGGGTTCAGGATGGGGAACACATGTACACCCATGGCAGATTCATGTCAATGTATGGCAAAACCAATACAATATTGTAAAGTAAAATAATTAATTTATAAAATAAAATAAATTTTAAAAAAAGAATGCATTTGAATCAGTTCTAATGAGATGGATGAAACTGGAGCCTACTATGTAAAGTGAAGTAAGTCAGAAAGAAAAACACCAATACAGTATATTAACACATTTTTATGGAATTTAGAAAGATGGTAACGATGACCCTATATGCGAGACAGCAAAAGAGACACAGATGTAAAGAACAGACTGTTGGATTCTGTGGGAGAAGACGAGGGTGGGATGATTTGAGAGAATAGCATTGAAACATGTATATTACCATATATGAAACAGATCACCAGTCCAGGTTCGATACATGAGACAGAGTGCTCAGGGCTGGTGCACTGGGATGACCCTGAGGGGTGGGATGGGGAGGGAGGTGGGAGGAAGGGTTATGATGGGGAACACATGTACACCCATGGCGGATTCATGTCAATGTATGGCAAAAACCACCATGATATTGTAAAGTAACTAGCCTCCAATTAAAATAAAATAAATAAAAAAGAAAAGACCCCCATGCTGGAAGAGACTGAGGGCAGGAGGAAAAGGGGACAACAAAGGAAGAGATGGGTGGAGGGCATCACCGGCTCAACACACATGAGTTTGGGCAAACCTATTGAAGGACCGGGAAGCCAGGGGTGCTGCAGTTTATGGGGTTGCAGAGAGTCAGACACAACTGAGCAACTGAACAAGAGTCTCTTGGGCTCCCGCCATCATCCGGGATTTATTTCCTGGGGCACACAAGTTCCATGAGTTAGAGATGTGAGTCTAGAAAAACCCTAGTCTACCACCATCACCCCAGGTATTATTTCATGGGTCCCCACAATCACCTAATCAAGTTCCTAATTCCCCAAATCACCTATGATAGAGTTTTCTGTGCTCCTAACATTACCTAGCATAGAGTTGCATGCATGCCTCCATGCAAGCTCAGTTGTGTCTGACTCTTTGTGGCCCTGTGGACTGTGGCTGCCAGGCTCCCCTCTCCATGGGATTTGCCAGGCAAGAATAATGGAGTGTGTTGCCATTTGCTCCTCCTGGAAACCTTCCCAACCCAGGGACCAGACCAGAGTCTCCTGCATCTCCTGCCTTAGCAGGCAGATCCTTTACCACCGTACCACCTAGGAAGCCCAGGCAGTCCCCTAATCTAGGATGTCCTGTAGCCCCACAATCACCTTAGGTAGAGTTTAAGCCACAGTCTGAACTTCTGAGGCCCACAACACCTAAGGGAGAGTTTTTCCAGCCACCACAGTCACCTAAGTTCAAATAGCCCAGCCCCATCATTAGTTCAGCTAGATTTTTCCTTGCCCCCCACAATCACCTACACAGAATTTTCTAAGCCACCTTCCTCAGCTAAGATATACTTTCCTGAACTCAGGAAAACACTTATGGTCAAGTTTCCAAGCCCCACAGTGCCCTAAAGGGAGATTTCATTGAGGTTCCACATCACTTATACAGAATTTCTAGGCCCCCAGTTCACCTAGATAGCATTCCCCACCACCACCACTCTGGTTAGACTTTCCTGAGGCCACTATCACCTAAAGTAATTAAGTTTTGGACCCCACAATCTCTTAAGAGATGATTTCCTGACCTCCACACTCACATAAGCTAGAGTTTCCAGAACACCAACAATCACCTAAGGTAGAGTATACTGGCCCTACAACCACCTACCTTAGACTTTTCTTGGCTGCCTCCCCGCCCACACAATCAACCAAGGTAAATTCACTGTGCCCCATAATCAGCTCAGCTAGATTCCAGGGCCACCAAAAAAACCTATCTTAGAGTTACCCAAACCACCATGATTACCTATGGTCAAATGTTGGGGGCCCATTCAATCACCTAGACCATCCTGGGTACCACAATTTCCCAAGTATGAGTATCCTGGCCTCACTGTCACTAAAAGGTAGAGTTCCTATCCCCACTGGGCCCCCAAATTCATCTAAAGGAATAATATCTGGCCACCAAAATAACATAAGGTAGAGATTCCTGTGCCCTCACATCACTGTAAGAAAACTTGCTGGGCCACCACAATCACAACAGATTTTCCAGGGTCCCCACAGTCACCTAAGGTACTATGACCTTTGCCCTAGCAATCACCAAAGGAAGAGTTTCCTTGGTCCACAATCACTGGAGCCAGCGTTTCCTAGGCCCTCAGTCCCTGGAGCTTAAGATTCCCAGCCCACCCGCCCCCCGCCAAAAAAAAAAAAAAAAAGATTCCCAGCCCCACCAAAATCACCTGAGGTAGGGTTTCCTAGGCCCCCAACACCTCCGGGAGTGTTTCCTGGGCCCTCACTATCACTTATGGTATTTACCTGGCTCCACAACCTCCAGGGAGACACATCTGGAAGTTATAGTTTCTTAGGCCCACTGTCACCAAATATAGAGTTTCTGGCACAACACATCCATCTTGGTCAAGTTTGGGACACAATCACCTACTTCAGAGTTTCCTGGACCCCCATAGTGATCTAAGTGAAAGTGAAGAGAAAGTGAAAGTCAGTCAGTATTGTCCAACTCTTTGCAACTCCATAGCCTATACAGTCCATGGAATTCTCCAGGCCAAGATACTGGAGTGGGTAGCCTTTCCCTTCTCCAGGGGATCTTCCCAACGCAGGAACTGAACCCAGGTCTCCCGAATTGTGGGCGGATTCTTTACCAACTGAGCTATCAGGGAAGCCCAAAGTCAAGTGCAAAAGTAGGAAGTCAAGAAATATCTCGTGAAACCGGCAAGTTTGTCCTTGGGGTACAAATGAACCAGGGCAATATCTAACAGATTTTTGCCAAGAGAATGCACTAGTCATAGCAAACACTCTCTTCCAACAACACAAGAAATGACTCTACACAATGACATCACAAGATGGCCGAAACTGAAATCAAATTGATTGTATTCTTTGCAGCCGAGGATGAATAGCTCTATACCATCAGCAAAAACAGGACCTGGATGACTGTAGCTCAGATCATGAGCTCCTTATTGAAAAATTCAATCTTAAAGAAAGTAGGGAAAACCACCAGGTCATTCAAGTAGGACTTAAATCAAATCCTTCATGATTATATAGTCCAAGTGGCAATTAGATTCACAGCATTAGATCTGATAGAGTGCCTGAAAAACTATGGACAGGGGTTCATAATTTTGTACATGATGTGGTGATCAAAACCATCCTACAGTAAAATGAAAGCAAGAAGGCAAGATAGATGTCTGAGGAGGCCTTATGAATACCTGAGGAAAGAAGAAAATCAAATGGCAAAGGAGAAAGGGAAAAATATGCCCATCTGAATGCAGAGTTCCAGAGAATAGCAAGGAGAGATAGGCAAGCCTTAAGTGAACAATGCAAAGAAATAGAGGAAAACAATAGAACTGGAAAGACGAGAGTTCTCTTCAGGAAAATTGGAGATACCTAGGGAAAATTTCATGCAAAAATGAACACAATAAAGGACAAAACCACAAGGACTTAACAGAGGCAGAAGGTATTAAGAAGAGGTGGCAAGAATATGCAGAAGTACTGTACAGTTCAGTTCAGTCACTCCGTCGTGTCCGACTCTTTGCAACCCCATGAACCGCAGCACACCAGGTCTCCCTGTCCATCACCAACTCCCGGAGTCCACCCAAACCCATGTCCATTGAGTCGATGATGCCATCCAACCTTCTCATCCTCTGTCATCCCCTTCTCCTCCCGCCCTCAATCTCTCCCAGCATCAGTGTCTTTTCCAATGAGTCAGCTCTTCGCATCAGGTGGCCAAAGCATTGGAGCTTCAGCTTCAGCGTCAGTCCTTCCAATGAGCACCCAGAACTGATCTCCTTTAGGATGGACTGGTTGGACCTCCTTGCAGTCCAAGGGACTCTCAAGAGTCTTCTCCAACACCAAAGTTCAGAAGCATCAATTCTTCGGCGCCGAGTTTACACCAAGCCTTTTTCCCTTTTTGTACATTCTCAACAAGGACATGCCTTAAGGATTCTGTGCCCTAAAAGGAGGGACATCTGGGGTCCTCTAGCTTACTTATCTAAACAACTCAATCTCGTCACGCTCGGATGGCCACCTTGTCTCCAGACCTTAGCTGCAACCACACTCTTAATACCTGAAGCCCAAAAACTAACCCGAAATGCTCCTCTAAATGTATGCTCACCTCATTCCTTCAAAGATTTACCCTCTCATCGGGCTTTCCTTTCTCTGCCCCCTGCTTGGCTACAAATCCTCCATTCACACCTCCTCGACCCATCTCTTTCTTTTATGCCTTGTAAACCTCTTAATCCTGCTAGCTTACTCCCTACACCAGATCCAGAAGCAGAACACCTATCTCATGACTGTGTTCAGACCTTAGATATGACACTTAATCCCTTTGAACATATAACTGATCAGCCCCTTACTGACCCCAAAGTCCCATCCTGGTTCATAGATGGCAGTGCCCAAAAACAAGCCCCATTTGGGGCTATAGTTCAGGGACAGCCCGACAAAGTTATCCCCCCTCGCCTCATCAAGTCAGCCACACTCCCAGCCCACACATCCTCACAACAGGCTGAACTGATAGCTCTTACACAAGCTTTGACCCTAGCAAAAGACCAAAAGATAAACATTTACATTGACTCCAGATATGTCTATAACATATTACATTCTAACATTATAATCTGGAGGGAGAGGGGATTCCTGACTCAGAAGGGCACACCTATTCTCAATGCTTTTTTATTCTGAACTCCATGCGGCTCAGCTCCCAAAACAAGCTGCTGTAATACATTGCCAAGGACATCAGCAACATAGTCCTATCTCCTTTTATAACAATATAGCAGATCACGAAGCAAAGCGACAGGCTGCCTCTGATAGTCCTGTCTTTACTATGGCCCAAATTGATGAGCCTAACATCCGCACATTACTTTCATATTTACATTCCCTTTTCCACCCCTCTGCAAAAGTACTTAAGGCGTTCCTTCAGAACTTTATTGAACTAAGGATGATATGACTTATTTAAATAATCTGACCCAAACTTGTACCATTTGTCAGCAGACAAATCGTAATTCTAACATTCGCCCCACCTCCTTTCCCCACCCACCAAATTCACGGACATCTTCCCACACAAGACTGGCAGGTAGATTTCACCCACATGCCACCTGTAAAAAGTGTTAAATTTCTCCTAGTCTTCGTAGATACGTTTTCTGGATGGATTGAAGCTTTCCTGACTACTAACAAATGAGCTCCTACCGTGGCTCAGCTTGTTCTTACTGAAATCCTCCCAAGGTTTGGAATGCCTTCCTCCCTCCAGTCTGACAACGGGCCTGAGTTCACATCCCAGATCACCCAAAATATTGCATGAACCCTTCAGGTTCCTTGGAGGTTTCACATTCTTTATCATCCCTGGTCTTCTGGTAAGGTTGAGATAGCCAACCTAGCCAACCGAGTCCCAAAAGAAACTCTGACCAAATTAACGATCAAACTTCATCAAGACTGGACTAAACTCCTCCCTTTAGCCCTCTGAAAGGTCCGGGCCTTACCAAAAAAAACCTTTAAGTATCAGTCCATTCAAGGTCATGTATGGGAGGCCCATAATACTGTGGGTGTTCCCCCCCTCCCAGGACAGTCCCAAACTGCCTTCACACCTTCCTTTGCTTTACTTACCCAGATAGAAGATGCCCTTTGGCAACATATGGATAACTTACTCCCTTGACCACACCCCAATCTTCCATACCCATCCCTTCAAATAGGAGACAAAGTCTATATGACAGTTCAGTCCCACTCAGATCTAACCCCAAAATGACAAGGTCCCTACACAGTAATTCTGCTGGCCCTACCACTGCAAAATTAAAAGAAATCACCCCTTGGGTACACATCACTCGGTTAAAAAAGTTTATGCAGCCCAATGATGAAAATGCTTGCCAGAATAATACTTATCAAGTTTCTCACACAAGCCCTACAACTCTAAAGTTCTCACAGCTTCCACTGGCCCCAACTGGTGACGGATGAGCCTGTGGGTTTCACCACTGCAATTATTCCTGAAACAACTTCTGGCAGATATCTAGGTCTTGAGTCCTCAAGGATCCACGTTCAAACACGTTGAAGATTACATCTCTACCCTGTGGCTACAGGAAACCTTTTATAACTTTTACCCCCTTGAAATCCAATTCTTTTCCATAGTAATCTATCTTATACTCACTTCCCCAAATGTTGTTTAACATCTTCTTCTTATCCTCCCTTCTTCCTCTGACCCACGAACTCCTTCAAAATCCTAACCTCAGCTGTCTATTCCAGACCCTTAATTTAACCCATACCCTTCTCAATGCTTCTAACCCACAATTGGCTAAAGACTGCTCGATATGTTTATCCGTAAATCCTCTGGGAGATTCAGCCCTCCCCACATCCATCCTCGACTGGACCACAGGTAACATGTCCCTACACCACTGATACCGTGGAGAGACTTTATTCGTTTCATATCTTAAATATCTTCACACTAGTGACCAAATCGGAAATTCAGACATACTCTTAGAATCTTTACTCACCAAACTTCCCTCCTTCAATGAAAAACCTCCAATAGGAGGCCCTATTGCCCAGAGAGTAACACTGTTACAACCAGCTCCTTTTTGCATATCCAGAAATTCCTGAAACAGGTCATATGACCAACCCCTGGGCACAATCCCTAACTCCATGTGCAACCATACCTCCGCCTTACTCTTTGCCACTGGAAAGGCTATATGTAATGTTTCTGGTCCTACAGGACACGCTTTAACCTTTACAGGGAGGTTCCCCTCAGCATACTCCTCCACTTCTCCCTTCTTTGGGGCCACTTTAGCGGAGTCTCTGAGCATCCTTGAATGAATGATCAAAACCCCTCCTCAATTCCTCTTCGCCATCGACTTCAGCTGTTGTATTACGACACCTGGCCTATTTTTCCTCTGTGGGGCATCTACATACCTCTGTCTACCTACTAATTGGACCAGGACCTGCACCCTTGTATACTCCAGTTCAAACATTTTAATAACCCCCAATGATCAACCCTTGCCTATTCCTCTCATCCACAAGCGAATAAAATGAGCCATTTCATCCCCCTCTTAGTAGGACTAGAAATAGCGGCTGAAATTGGAACAGGAACTGCTGGCTTAACCACCTCCATCCAAAACTATCAGACACTATCCAAAGACCCATCAGACAGCCTCCTTGAAATAGCTCAAGGCCTAATAACGATCCAAAATCTACTTGATTCCTTGGCGGCCATAGTATTACAAAATAGAAGGGGATTAGATCTACTCACTGCAGAGAAGGGAGGTCTGTGCCTTTTTCTAGATGAATCCTGCTGTTTCTATGCCAACCAGTCTGATATTGTCGAAGGAGCTGCAAAAAACCTTACAGATCAAGCCTCACGAATCTGCCAGACATTAAGCAACTCCTGGCAGTCATGGTTAACAGATTGGAACTGGATCCCTTGGGTTTTACCCCTTCTCGGACCATTCATTTTTATCATCCTCCTACTCACCTTTGGGCCTTCTTTTCCAGGGATTCCTCCAAGATCAAATCCGAGCCATTTCCCGAGACCAAGTCAAGACTATCCTTTTGCTTGATACCCTGATGGCTAGAATAGAAAACCAACACTACGGGCCTTAGACTTCCTTCCTCCCAGACCACAAACCCCTGACCCTCAGCACGAAGAAAGCCCTGAACAGTAACGTCTCCCCCCCACCTCTTTCTCTTTTTGTGTATATTCCTTAGGGTCTCAAATGAAGGAAAGTTACAAGCTCTTCCCCTCCACGTCCTCCCCACCATTCTATGCAAAACAAAGAACTCTCTCACCAAAAAAAAAAAAAAAAAAAATTAAGGTTGATTATGCTCTGCTCCCAGCGGGTCCAGCCTCTGGCTGATCTCCAGAATTCCTTGTCCCAGCCATTTAAGAGATAACTACTCCAAAAAATCTTGGAGAAGAACAGCCCCCCTTAAGACAGTAGCTTTCCACATGCATGCCTATATATACTCACTCTTTTCTTGGGTTACTGCAGCTGCTCACTAATCTGACTGCTCACCCTTCTCGCCTTATTAAAGGTGATCTGTTCCTGTAAAGTGCCGGTCTCCTCCTTTTTCTGAACCTCACCTTCTCTAACTCCCTTAGCCTATACCCACCTTCCAACCAAGGGAGAGTTCCTGGGCCACTGCATCACCTAAGTTAGACTTTTCCGACTCCTCAAAATCACCTTAGGTAGACCTTCCTAGGCCCCCACCATCAATTATAGTAAACTTTGCTTGAACTACACTCACCTAAAATACAGGCCCCAGGAGCCCCAAAATCACCTAAGTAATTGTTTTTGGCTCCCATAATTACCTAAGGGCGAGACTTCTGGACCCCCATTACCAGCTATGGTAGAAGTTCCTCATCCCCCACAATCACATAAGCTAGTACCTTTGCTCCTACAAAACACCAAAGTTTCCTGAGACCAAAAGCAACAAAGACAAAGGCTCCTGGCAACCCCAAATCACCTGAAATAAAGATTTCTGGTCCCTCATGATCACCTTAAGTAGATTTTCCTGGGCCCAAATCAACAAAGGTAACTATCTAGTCCCAACAATCACTAAGGTAGACGTTCCAGGCAGTTTACCTACAGTTACCTAAGCCAGAGTCCCCTGGGCCTCCCACAATCACCTAAGCTAGGATTTCCCCAAATCCCTACAATCACGTGAGGTAGAATTGCTGGCCCGCTATAATCACCTAACATAGGGTATCACGAGCCTGCAAGAATTACATAAGCTAGTTTTGGGGCCTCCTAAATCACCTAACATAAGATTTCCTGGGGCACCAAAGTCACTGCTATATTTTCATGGCCCCAACAGTGAATGAAGGTAGGATGTCCTGTTCCTATAATCAACTAAGCTCGAGCAATCTGGACCCACAATAACCGAAGATAGTTTACTGGATGTTTCCAGTCTCCTAAGGCTGAGATTTTAAGACCGCACATCACCTAAGGCAGGGTTTTCTAGACATAAAATCACCTAAGGTAGAGATCTATGGCACACCACAATCACATAGTATAGAATTTGGGACCAAGGTCACCTCCTGTAGGGTTTCCTGGGTAGAATTTCTTGTACCCCAACCCAAATCGATCAAGGTTTAGAGTTCCTTTGCCTCCAAAATCTTGTAAGACACTTGCCTTTGTCCCCAGAGTCACTAACATATTATTTTCTGGCCCCTATAATGAACTAAGCTATAGTTTTCTGAACCCCCAAATTCCTTAAGTTAGAGTTTCTTGGGTTCCATAAATTTTCTAAGATTCCTGAGTCAAAAAATGACCTAACGTAATGTTACCAGGGTCATCAATTTCACCTAAGATAGAATTTCCAGGGCCCCCAGTCAGTAAGGTTTAGTACCTTCTCCCCCACAGGGATCTAAGTTTGATTCCTGGGTACCCACAATCTCCTGTTTTCTGGTTACACAATCACCCAAGATAGAGTTTCCTAGAATTAAATGACCTAAGGTAGATTTTCCTGGCCTCCATAACAACATAATTACAGCTGCAGTTTCCTGTCCCCCTATGATTGCCTAAGGTACAATTTCCTGGACCCCAGGTATCACCTGAGCTAGAGATTCCAGGCCTTCCACGATCCCCGTCAATAGACTTTCCTGGTCTCCCGAAATACTCTAGGAAGGTGTCCTGAGTATCACAATCACCTAAGGTAGACGTCATGTGTGCTCAGTTGTGTCCAACTCTTTGTGACCCTAGGCACTGTAGCCTGCTTCCTCTGACCATGGAATTCTCCAGGCAAGAATACTGGAGCAGGTTGCCATTTCCTACTCCAGGGATCTTCATGATCGAGGGTCGAACCCTCATCTCTTGTGTCTCCTGCAATGACGGGTGGTTTCTTTACCACTGCACCACCTGGGAAGCCCCAAGGTAGAGATCACAGACCTCAAATCACCTAAGGCCCACAGTCACTTAAGGTTGAGTTCCACGAACCCCCCCCCAATCACCCTCTCTCTACAACTTCCTGGGCCTCAACAATCACCTAGAGTAGAGGCCATAGCCCACCACATTCATCTAGGTAAAGTGTGGACCACAAGCACCTACTTTAGGGTTACCTGGGCTCCTGCAATAACCTAAGGCAGAATTTTCCTGGACCCCTACAATCAGTAAAATAGAATGATTGGTCCCCACAAAATAATAAGTAGATTTTCCTAGGCACCCACAATCATTTAAGGTACAGTCCCCTAGAGCAGAGGTCCCAACCTCCGGGCCATGGACTGGTACCTCCTATCAGATCAGTGGCAGCATTAGATCAGAAATAAAGAGTACTGGGCTCCCCTGGTGGCTCAGTGGTAAAAGAAACTGCCTGCCAATGCAGAAGACACAGGTTTTGTCCCTGATCCGGGAAGATCCCACATGCCATGCAGCCAACTAAGTCCACACACCACAACTATTGAGCCTGTGCTCTAGTGCCCAGGAGCCGAACTACTGAGCCCACACGCTCGAGAGTCCTTGCTCCACAACAAGAGAAGCCCCTGCAATGAGAATGTCACACACTGCAACTAGAGAAAAACCCATGCAGCAACAAAGACCCAGCATACCCCAAAATAAATAAAATTTTTAAAAAATCAATTTAATGAAAAAGAAAGAAAGTGGACAATAAATGTAATGCATTTCAATCATCTCAAAACTATCCCCTGAGCCCTGGTCCATGGAAAAATTGTATTCCATGAAATCAGTCCCTGGTCCCAAATTGGGGACCACTGCCCTAGAGCCCCACAATCACCTACGGCTGAGATTCCTGGGCCCCCACAGTCACTTATGGCTGGTTTCTCCAGGCACCCACAGTCACCTAAAGCACAAGTAGATAAGGCAGAGTCTTCTGGGACCATAACTGGAGAAGGCAATGGGAACCCACTCCAGTACTTTTGCCTGGAAAATCCCATTGACGGAGGGGCCTGGTAAGCTGCAGTCCATGGGGTCGTGAAGAGTCAGACATGACTGAGCGGCTTCACTTTCACTTTTCACTTTCATGCATTGGAGAAGGAAATGGCAACCCATTCCAGTGTTCTTGCCTGGAGAATCCCAGGGACGGAGGAGCCTGGTAGGCTGCTATCTATGTGGTCGCACAGAGTCAGACATGACTGAAGCAACTTAGCAACAGCAGCAGCAGCAATCACCTAAAATAGAGTTTCCTGGGCCCTCACAGCACCTATCTAGAGTTACCTGAGATTACCAGCCCCCTACAATCACCTAAATGAGGGATTCCTGGGCCCACATAACCTATGCTGAGAGTTGTCATGCCCCCACGACCACCGGAGGTAGAGTTTCTTGGGCTCACACTATCAGTATCACCTAAAGTAAGTTTCTACCAGGGAACAGTGCTCAGAATTGGACAGAGCCAGCACATCAGTTAATCTAGATTAGAAAGTCTCAACTCCAAGTGCATAGAGAATCTCTGGGGGGATCTTGACACCAATGCCCAGGCACCCTCCTACCTCCCCTGAAAATTCTGATGTAGTTGGTCTACATACCAACTGCAGCATCCCCAAGTGATTCTAATCAGTAGGAAGAATTAGATGAGATTTAGACCCTCATCAGTAACCATTAACCCCCAAGGTTCACAAAAAAGAACTCTAACGGCACAGCAGAAGCAACAACATGGCAGAAAGAAAATTTCCAAGGGAGCAGAAGCAAAGAAGAAACTAGAATACAAGATCAGTGCCTCAGATTTGGAAGCCTTTTAAAAATCATCCTGGGATAAAGTTCTTGGAAAGGAGAAACATTACTGAGATAAATTTGCTGGGCCTTCCACTAATTTTTGCAATTTTTACATAAAATTCACCATTTTAACCATTGTAAATTGTATGATTCAGTGTATTTACAATGTTATGCAACCATTGCCATTATCTAATTCCAGACATTTCCAGTTCCTATAAAGGAAACCCCACATCCATTAGGCAGTCACTCCCAATTCTCCCTCCCCCAGCCCCTCACCACGAGTAATGTACTTTCCATCTCTGGCTTTGCCTATTCTGGCTGGTCATTTCATATAAATGGAATTATACAACAAGTGGCCTTTACAGTCTGACTTCTTGCATTCAGAATGATATTTTCAAGGTTTATCCATGTTCTAGCATATGTCAGTATTTCATTCCTATTTATGGCTGAGTAATACTTCATTGTATAGCTGTATCACACACTACGTTTATCCATTCATCTGTTGATGGACATCTAGACTGTTTGCTGTTCTTGGATATTATGAATAATGCTCCTATGAACATTCTTTTGCAAGGTGTTTGTGTGGACATATATTTTCAAGGTATATTCCTTGGCGTCCAATTACTGGGTCATAAGGTAGTTTTAGGTTTAACATCCTAGGGAAATGCCAAACTGTTTCCCAGAGCAATCATTCTATTTAACATTCCCATCAGCAACACAGGAGAGTTTCAGCTTCTTCAACTTTCCAACCTCAGGGTTTCAAAGGGGGAAAGGAAAGAGCTGCCTGGGCACAACCTGAGGAAAATACATCTTGTGCCTTTAAAATGCAGAGAGGACCCATGACCTGTGCCCCCTACCCCTTCACGTTTCCAGTGCCACATGGCCACCCATCCTGACGTGCCAGCCCCACAACTGACCGATGGACAGGGCACCTCTCCTAGACAAGGTAGGAGATCAGTCACTGATTCCTCTTTCTGCCCCGCACAAAGTCAAAGGTGCTTCCCCCACAACACTGGTCACTTCTGCCCCATGGCCTCCAAACTGCTTTGTCTGCCACTCAGCTGCCCTTACAAGTTCTGCTCAAGAAGCTAACGAAGTGTGTCATTTTACATTTCTCAGCCAAACCTCTTGTAATATTGTTTAAAATTCAAAGAAATTGAAAACGCAGGTGAACACAATAAAAACCCTGAGACGAGGCACTGCTGTGCCCCTTCGTTAGGCACACTCTTGGGGATAGGTTTACGACTTACTGGCTACAGCTCTCCAATTCTGGTCACCAGTTTAATGAAAGGCCCTGAATTTGAACACACAGATCCAGACAGCTTCTAACTCTGGAAGGCTCGCGCATTTTCTGAGCCCCTGTGGAGACCCAGTTCACGTACTGTTGAAGCCTGGCTTGGAGAATTTTCAGCATTACTTTGCTAGTCTGTGAGATGATTTCAACTGTGCAGTAGTTTGAAGATTCTTTGGCATTGCCTTTCTTTGGGGTTGGAATGAAAACTGACCTTTTCCAGTCCTGTGACCACTGCTGAGTTTTCCAAATTTGCTGGCATACTGAGTGCAGCACTTTCACAGCATCAACTTTTCAGTTCAGTTCAGTCGTTCAGTCATGTCCAACTCTTTGCAATCCCATGAATCGCAGCACACCAGGCCTCTCTGTCCATCACCAACTCCCGGAGTTTACTCAAACTCATGTCCATTGAGTCAGTGATGCCTTCCAACCATCTCATCCTCTGTCATCCCCTTTTCCTCCTGCCTACAGTCATTCCCAGCTCAGGGTCTTTTCCAATGAGTCAGTTCTTTGCATCAGGTGACCAAAGTATTGGTGTTTCAGCTTCAGCGTCAGTCCTTCCAATGAACTCCCAGGACTGATCTCCTTTAGGATGGACTGGTTGGATCTCCTTGCAGTCCAAGGGACTCTCAAGAGTCTTCTCCAACACCACAGTTCAAAAGCATCAATTCTTCAGCACTCAGCTTTCTTTATAGTCCAACTCTCACATCCATACATGACTACTGGAAAAACCATAGCCTTGACTAGATGGACCTTTGTTAGCAAAGTAATGTCTCCGCTTTTTAAAATTCTGTCTAGGTTGGTCATAGCTTTTCTTCCAAGGAGCAAGCATCTTTTAATTTCATGGCTGCAGTCACCATCTGCAGTGATTTTGGAGCCCAGAAAAAATAAAGTCAGCCACTGTTGCGATTGTTTCCCCCATATATTTGCCATGAAGTGATGGGACTTGATGCCATGATCTTAGTTTTCTGAATGTTGAGCTTTAAACCAACTTTTTCACTCTCCTCTTTCACTTTCATCAAGAGGCTCTTTAGTTGTTCTTCACTTTCTGCCATAAGGGTGGTGTCATCTGCATAGCTGAGGTTATTGATATTTCTCCCGGCAATCTTGTTTCCAGTTTGTGCTTCATCCAGCCCAGCGTTTCTCATGATGTGCTCTGCATATAAGTTAAATAAGCAGGGTGACAACATACAGCCTTGACATACTCCTTTCCCTATTTGGAACCAGCCTGTTGTTCCATGTCCAGTTCTAACTGTTGTTTCCTGACCTGATTTCTCAAGAGGCAGGTCAGGTGGTCTGGTATTCCCATCATCTTTTAGGATTTGAAATAGCTCAACTGGAATTCTATCACCTCCACTAGCTTTGTTCATAGTGATGCTTCCTAAGGCCCACTTAACTTCGCATTCCAGGATGTCTGGCTCTAGGTGAGTGATCATACCATCGTGGTTATCTGGGTCATGAAGATCTTTTTTGTATAGTTCTTCTGTATAGTTCTTCTGTGTATTCTTGCCACCTCGTCTTAATATCATCTTCTGTTAGGTCCATACCATTTCTGTCCTTTATTGTGCCCATCTTTGCATGAAATGTTCCCTTGGTATCTCTAACTTTCTTGAAGAGATCTCTAGTCTTTCCCATTCTATTGTTTTCCTCTATTTCCTTGCTTTGATCGCTGAGGAAGGCTTTCTTATCTCTCCTTGCTATTACTTGGAACTCTGCATTCAAATGGGTATATCTTTCCTTTTCTCCTTTGCCTTTAGCTTCTCTTCTTTTCTCAGCTATTTGTAAGGGCTCTTCAGACAACCATTTTGCCTTAACCTCAGATATGCAGATGACACCACCCTTATGACAGCGAAGAAGAACTAAAGAACCTCTTGATGAAAGTGAAAGAGCAGAGTGAAAAAGTTGGCTTAAAACTCAACATTCAGAAAACTAAGATCATGGCATCCGGTCCCATCACTTCATTGGCAAATAGATGGGGAAACAATAGAAACAGTGAGAGACTTTATTTTGGGGGCTCCAAAATCAGTGCAGTTGGTGACTGCAGTCATGAAATTAAAAGACGTTTGCTCCTTGGAAGAAAAGCTATGACCAACCTAGACAGCATATTAAAAAGCAGAGACATTACTTTGCTAAAAAAGGTACATCTAGTTGTCAGGCGAGTGTATTCTCCTCGGTTCTGTCTTGTCTCAACAAAAGCTTGAAGTGATGGACATTAGAGCCCTCAGCGTGTCATAGCTCTCGGACAGACTGTGCTATAGCTCTCAGGTCTCAAACAGACCATGTTATAGCTCTTAGATCAGTGTTACAGCTTCGTGTTACAGCTCAATTTTATTTGGAAAATAGCAGGAAAATACATCCTCAAGGCGTGAGGGCATGCCAACAACCCAAAGACATGAAGAGAAGAGAGGGGAGCCCCACCCCTTTGGCTCCTCTTTTTATATGCTTTTTTCTCCCCACCCCCCGCCCCCCTCCCCGGGCCTGCCCTATGTAAATTGGGCTAGCCAAGAGTGCTGTTTATTCTACCTCAGGTCCTCACTCTGGTCCTTGGACCTTCTTTTGTTCTATTTTCGCAGGCTTTTCCCTTCCTTGTCTTTCAGCCACCACCATTCTGAACTCCTGTTTCCTATTCTAACTACCTAACATAGTCAAAGCTATAGTTTCTCCAGTAGTCATGCATGGATGTGAGAGTTGGACTAGAAAGAAAGCTGAGTGCTGAAGAATTGGTGCTTTTGAACTGTGGTGTTGGAGAAGACTCTTGAGAGTCCCTTGGACTGCAAGGAGATCCAACCAGTCCATCCTAAAGGAAATCAGTCCTGAAATTCATTGGAAGGACTGATGCTGGAGCTGAAACTCCAATACTTTGGTCACCTGTTGAGAAGAACTGATTCATTGGAAAACGCCCTGATGCTGGGAAAGATTGAAGATGGGAGGAAAAGTGGACAACAGAGGATGAGATGGTTGGATGGCATCACTGACTCAATGGACTTGAGTTTAAGTAAACTCCAGGAGTTGGTGATGGACAGGGAAGCCTGGCATGCTGCAGTCCATAGGGTCGCAAAGAGTCAGACATGACTGAGCGACTGAACTGAACGGAGAACCAAGGCTCTGCAAAGCCACAGCTGACAGCGCACCTCTTCACACAAGACACTGCCTGCGACTCGGGTGCGCTCGTCTTCCTAGTTGGCTGCCTGTGGACCTCAGCACTGGAGCAACGCCTGGTGCTTCCCACTGCCCCCTGAGACAGCCATAAGTGTCAGGCCAGAGGTGTGTGCCAACGCTGAAGCACTGCAGGCACTCCCTAGCCCCCGTGTTTTTCCCAGAAAGAGGATGATGGGCCGAGCAGCAGAGATGAGCTGGGATGGGAGGGTTGAATGAAAGCTGAAAGAGAAGCCATGAATGGGGGTGCCACTTGGTACCAGCATCACCTCCACCTTCTGCTGCCTTGCAGTAGCCCTTCTGACTTCTTCTCTGGAGTCCCTTTTGCCTTGTGGATATTTAACCTAGCCCTGTCTCAAACTTGAGCCTTCCACCTTAAATTTTGACTCTTTTTGTAATTACCTTAAATCCTTCCCTGGTGGCTCAGCGGTGAAGAATCCACCTGCAGTGCAGGAGATGTGGGTTCAATCCCTGGGTTGGGAAGATCCCCTGTAGAAGGAAATGGCAACCCACTTCAGTATTCTTGCCTGGGAAATCCCGTGGACAGAGGAGCCTGGTGGGCTACAGTCTATGAGGTCACAAAAGAGTCAGACACGACTTACTGGCTAAACAACAAAACTCTTAAACACTTCAGTGATGATTATATACACAAAGCACTTAGAACACTTCTATTATAGGACCTCCCTGGCAGTCCAATGGTTAAGACTCTGGGCTTCCACTGCAGGGGGTTCAGGTTCCATTCCTGGTGAGGGATCTAAGGTCCCACATGCCAAGGGGCAAAGCCATAAAAAACAAACCCACTGCTGTTATAACTGCATTCCTGATCCCAGAGCCAGCCTCAGAGAGATCTAGCAAAGCCTAGAGACAAGGGCAGAGACGGGGGATAGGTCATGTTTCAGGGGGTGGGACTCCCCATTTTGCTTACAAGCCAGTTTCCGCCCTAGGCCTCAGGTAAAGGGACCCCATAACTGCCGAAATTATATCCTAAGAGCTAAGACACAATGAGCCCATTACTCTTGACTTGGATTATAATGACGGTGACTTTTGATTTCTTGATAGAATCCTGGATCTCCTGGCACAGTCTTGCCTCCAAGTGTTTTCTGCATTCAATTTATGAAGAATGCCAAGTGAGGAAGACATTTTTGCTCATCTAACGCTTATCCATAAAACATATTTTTGAAAATAAGATGCAGACCTGATGAATCATGAAGTCATCTTGCCTCAAGACTAATAAAAGACAGTCTGGTAGCCCAAAGGGAGGTACAGCATCATAAAGAGATCACCAGTTTGCACATATCGGTTAACAAAATGTAAGCATTTTGAGAGCTTGATTTTATGTGTTTCTGTTTTCAGAGGTCACTGGCTACCTTGTGCTCTGATGAAGAGGAAACCTCTGAGCATCTGGCTTCCAGGAGCTGAAAGTGAAAAAAGAAAGGATGAAGTTAGGAAATCTGTGATCTGAACCCTGCACCCTTATCCTCTGCTGAAACCATGGAGGCCACTGCTCTCCTGACGATAGGATTGTAGTGACACTGACCTTGACTTCTCCGTACAGCCTAGATACCCTGGTCCAAAGCTGCCTCCATGCTGGGTCCGCATGTCAGCCTTCACTTATATCCTCACATCACCTATTCTTCTGGGAACGGGGTCAAACTCTGCATTATTTTCTGTGTCACTATTTAAGTATCCTATGAGCTTTACTTAAAGAAATTAGGGTAGGACTTCCATGGTGGTACAGTGGATAAGAATCTGCCTGCCAATGCAGCGGACATGGATTCAATCCCTGATCCAGGAAGATTCCACACGCTGTGGAGTTATTGAACCCAGGAGCTAAAAGTAATGAGCCCACGAACGGCGACTATGAAAGGCCATGCACCCTAGAGCCTGTGCTCCACAAGAGAAGCCACCGCAGTGAGAGGCCAGCATGCCACAACGAAGAGTAACCTGGCTCGTCACTACTAGACAAAGCCCTTGCACAGAAACAAAGACCCAGTGCAAACAAAAATAAAATAAATGAATAAATTGTTTTTAAAAATAACATAAAGGGAAGCAGGTAAATTTTAAAATATGTTCCTCAGTTTGTTGTTAGACCTGTGGGTCTCAGTCTTGATATACATCAGAATCACCTCAAGTACTTTTAAAACTCTGGATGCCTTTGCCAGCTCTGGAATCGCAATTTGATTGACTTGTGTGGGACACAGCTTGAACAGGTTCCAGAAGAGTCCCCAGATGATTCTACCATGCAAACAGAGTTGCGCAGCCAGAGTTGCGAACCACCTCATTAAATGATTACCTGATAGTTAACCTTTCATGATAATACAATTCCTCTTGAGCCCAATCAAGCTAATTGATCCAGTAAAGATTTCAGTTAAATCTCGAGATACTTAAAGATTTCCACTTAAATCAGTGTCAAACTTCTTGTTTTCTTTTTTACTTTTTTTGAAGTAACATGTAGTCATAATTTAAAGAGTCTAATAGTTCAGTAAGATCTGTTGGAAAAACAACAGTTCTTAGACCCCCTCCTGCCGTTTTCCAGCCCCAGAGACAACTCCTTTTAACTCTTTTAACTGATTCTTTTGGTATTTGCCTCTATATCTTTAAACAGAATTCTTGGATTATTATTCCTTGATTTTCAGTGTGGGATGTTATCTATTGTCTTCACACGATGATAGTGAAGATTTATCTTTTTCATCCCCTCAACTCCTGCCACACAGATTTCTGTCCCTCTACTCCCACCCAATATATTTACATCATGATTTTGCTTAAATAAATATTAATTTTTTACATTAATTATTATGATTTTGTACACCAATCAGAGCTGAGCCATGTAACAAACTATGATTACTTCTCCTTTCAAGTACATTTCTCTTATTTCCTTGACTTAATATCTGCCTTAGTTTTCACTTGATTAGGTTTTTTTTAAGTGAATATTTTTATTTTTAATTAGTTTATTTTTTTGATGCACCTGGAGGCTTGTGGGATATTAAAACTCCAACCAGGGGTTGCACCTGAGCTTTCGGTAATGAGAACTCAGAGTCCTAACCACAGGACCTGAGTAGAATTCCCCACTTGATTAGTTTTTTTTATTAGTTTTCTATGAACTTTTCAGTAATCCATCCTTAAATTCTCCAACAGTTGTTTAAATCTCTTCTCAAGACATTTTTGAAGTTCTAAGATCCCACAAGCCTTTGGGTGCAGCAAAAAAATAATTAAAAATAAAAATATTCATTTAAAAACCCAATCAAGTGAAAATTAAGGCAGGTATTAACTCAAGGAAGTTAGTTAATACCAGGTAGTTCATAAATTTCATCTTCCTGAAGAACTGTCTCTCAGAGCTTTCTGACCTGCTCAAATCTGTGCTGGTTGCCATCTGTACCTGATACACAATTATTATCCTGCAACATTCATTCAGTATCATCATCCTGGGATTGCCTTAGCTTTTATTGCCTGTAAGATCTCCTGTTTCTTTTTTCTTAAACTTTTCATGTTTATTTTTATTTTTGGCTGTGTCAGATCTTTGTTGCAGCACATGGGCTTCTCTCTAGTTGTGCCACGCAGGGTCCAGAGTTTGAGGACTCAGTAGTTCAAACATGCTGGGCCTAGCTGCCCCTGGCATGAGGGATTTTAGGTCCCCTACCAGGGATTGAACCCACCTCCCCTGCATTGGAAGGCAGATTCTTAACCACTGAACCACAAAGGCAGTCCCAGACCTCCTGTTTCAGTACCCCAGTCTTTTCTCTTTCTTGGTTTACTCCATTGTTTTGCTGAAATACATCCTCCACTAACTTCTTGAAAAAAGAGTATGTGGAAGGCAAAAAAAAATTGAAGCCCTTGCGTGTCAGAAAATGTCTTAGTTCCACCTTCACAGTTGAGTAATACTTTGAGTATCAAATTCTAGATTGTAGATCATTTTCCTTCAGAATTTTAGATCCATTTCTTCATTTCCTTCTAGCTCACAGTGTTAAAGGCAATCTTCCATGTTTTTTTAGCTTGCAGTGTTGATTCCTGATCCTTTTTTGGTGGCTCATTTTTTTCTCTCCAGAAGCCTTTAGGATCTTCTCTATGACCCTAGAGTTCTGAAATTTCACAGTGATATATGGGTATGTTTTCATCCATTGTTCTGGACACTTAGATAGACTCTTACAACCTGAAAACTTGTGTCCTTCAGTTGTGGAAGTTGTTTCCCAGTTACCTTTGCAGCTAGAAGTATCCATGTGACGTGGTCTGGCCAAGGATGTATTAGCAAAAGTCTGTCAGGAGGTTCTGGGAAGTCTTTTGCTTCCCTAATACTGAGACACAGACAGTGCTAGTATGGCCTCTTCTTCTTTCTCCTTCCCTTGAAAATGGATTCATATGGATAAAAATGGAGCTGTAACAGTTAACTTGAACCCACGAGAGATAGGCAAAATAATCACAGATGTCATCCCTGATGATTTTTGCCACTGATCCAGTATCAGAAGCTGAGTGTCTCCTGAATTTTTCACATGAGAAAAATGAACCTCTATTTAAAAAAAAAACAAAAAAACCTCTGTAGTTGTTTTTTCTGTTACTTGCCGCCGATTATTCCTGATAGATTCCTGCTGACTGTAGACGGTTGATAAACATTTATTTGGCTGAATGTTATACAGAGGATAAAAGATTTGAGCTCATAGATGTCTTACATGAAATTGTGTCTTCTCTAAGGGAGAAAACTGAGAAAGAAAAGTGCCCAGGTTGGGATGTCCCTGGCAATCCAGACTCTGCACTTCCAACACAGGGGGCACAGGTTCGATCCCTGATTGGGAAACTAAGATTCCACATGCTGTTTAGCATGGCCATAAATATATAAATTTTTTTAAAAATGTATCCAGGTCTTTCTTGGTGTCTTTAAAAAACCTCTGCATAAAAGAGGAACTTGATCAAAGTACTCAAAGACACCAAAGGTGCTGGGGGGAAGTGAGAAGAGATCAGTGTCACAGCTATGAGAGAGCATTTAAAACCCCACTGCACACATTTCACAAGCTTAGAGAACTATAGTATTTGGAGAGTAAGGGGTGGCATTTCTTAAATTAGAAAGAGGGGGAAAAGACCTAAAAGGTCTGGCAGGGGAATGCTTGGTTTTATCAAAAATTGATGCTTCTTACCTATAATATATATTGAACCTGAATAATAATTACACTGTAATCTGTGTTCCTGGGCTTCCCAGTGGCACTAGTGGTAAAGAACTTACCTGCCAATGCAGGAGACATAAGAGACACAGTCTCGATCCCTGGGTCGGGAAGATCCACTGGAGAAGGAAATGACAACCCACTCCAGTATTCTTGCCTGGAGAATCCCATGGACAGAGGAGCCTGGCAGGCTATAGTCTGTAGGGTCGCAAAGAGTTGGACGTGGCTGAAGTGACTTAGCACAGCACACAATCTGTGTTCCCAAGTAGACCATTCCAGAATCAGAGTTTTAACAAGGAGCAAAAGAATGGCTTAAGAAATAAAACTCATTTCATCCTAAAAACCAGACACTGAAACTTTCCAGAAAAAAACGCATTTCAGCATGATTGTAATTGTATGTTTCCACCACACTGAAAAATCAAGCAACTACATCAAGAGTAAATTTTGTTTAAAAGACATGTATTAAGCACCAACTGCACATCCAGAAAAGGCTCAATTTGGCTATGAAACTGACTTCCTGCTAAAAAGTCAGGCAAGGTCAGATAAAGGGGACTTAGCATCATGGTCGACCACAAGGATCTTGTATACCTTTGGGAACAGGAGTTGCCCCCACAGCTAGCGACCAGAGTAGCTATTCAAAGGGAGAAGACTTTTTCTCAGAAATCAGTTTTCAGGAAAGAGAAGTTGGGTTTTCTGTGGTTTGACAGCTCTGACCAGTCTTTACTGCAGCTATTTATATTTTTAAAACTGCTTTCCAGTAACTGTGAGCAGCCCTCGAGTTGGCAACTGTCCTAGGAGGGTGGTGACCACGGCCTGCTCCATGAGGAGGTAGGGGGAGGGGAGAAGGGGAAGGGATGTGAGGACTGAATAAAACAAGGGGCCCAGAAATAGCGAGTGGCACTGCAATGAGGCGAGGGAAGGGCACCTGGTGGGCTGAGGGCCGCGGGTAACCTCTGCCGACTGAGCCCCTGGGCGAGCTGGCACCTAGGCTGCCTGAGGGGGGCACTCGGATACAGCTCTACTCTCTGCTGGTCTCCCAACACGACCATCTTTATGGTCGTGAAGAGATGAGGAGAGGCTCTTGAACAGTAATTCTTAGTAATCCTGGCTCTTCTTTTTATTGGAGGTTTCAGAGGGTCCCCTGGCCAACAGTGAGGTGGAGGGATGCAGGCCCTGGCTGTGCCCAGGCAGGAAGGTCACACTCCCCTCTAGGCTCATGGGGAAGGCTTGGGTCTTTTAGGGTCCCGAGGTGCTTGGTTTGCCTCTTTTCGGCTCCCAGAGGGGAGAATAAATGAGCACAGATGTACATGCATACCAGAATTGCTAGTGTGATTCATTCAACTTCTTTTGAGGAGAACTGAAATTCTCTCTCAACCTTAGCTCTTTACCTATTGAAGCTAGTTTTTTGTTTGTTTTATGGTGGTGCCATGGAGCTTGTGGGATCCTAGTTCCCTGACCAGGGATCAAACCTGAGTCCTCAGTAGCAAAAGCTGAGAGTCTTAACCACTGCACCACTGAGCTACCTGGGAAGCCCTTATTCAACATTAGGAACAATTAAATCTCTGCAATTTTTTTTATAACTTGGTCCTTTTTATGTGGCACAGACACCTTTAAAAAAAAAAAAAAAACTTCTATTATGGACAATTTCAAAAATACAAATTTAGAGGAAATGACATAGTGAATCCTCACATTCTATAAATCCAGCTTAAACTGTTATCAACTCACAACCAACATTTTTCGTCTTTTATATCCTTCCTTACAACCTATCACTTCAAAAAGCAAATCCCAACCACTCCAGGCAAGCTTCTGAGTTCTTTGACCTGCACATAGTGGTCCTCAAGTGGTCCTGCTTTCTGGTATGACAAGATGTTCCAGGTTCATCCTGTACTTTTGCTGTTCCAGTGGAATTAGCCATTTCCTTAAATAAGAAACAGTATTTCGAGAACACAGTCTGGGTTCTCAGGGTGCTGTGCATCAGCTGATCACCGTTTCTAGGATACAGTGCCCACTTGGGCATTCTTTTCAGGCTCTAGTAAACATTTGGACTCACATCACTACAATAGGCCACACTTGACATTGACTTCACTTAGAATAAGGATACAGGACAGGAAACAGCCCACCAACAGGGGAGTGGCAGGCCTTTGTCTAGGCACCCCCATTCCCTACCCCTTGGAGGAGGTCATCAAAAGGATGTGACTGCCGGTTTATCCATGAGCTGGATCCAGGCAGTCAGAGGTTCCTCATCCACTACCCACTCCTTGGAATGCATGTTCTGCCCTGTGTTCCCACAGTGGGAGCTGTTCCAAGGATGCAGCCTTGAGTAAGGTGTTGTTGAGACCATCTGGACAGTATACATGGCTGAACCCAGTTAAGGCAATCAACACTCTGTATCCACAGGTTCCACAGCCTTGAATTCAACCAACCTCAGATGGAAAAGAGTCAGAAAAAAATTCCAATGGCTTCTGAAAAGCAAAAGTTGACTTTACCAGTGAACCAGTAACCACATGACATTTACATTGTATTTATAACTACTTACACAGCGTTTACATTGTATTAGGTATTTTGTGTAAAGATGATTTAAAGCATAAAGAAAATATGCATATATGTTATATGCAAATACTATGCCATTTTATGTGGGGGCTTGAGCATCCATGGATTTTAGTATCCATGGGGGTCCTGAAACCAATCCCCTGAGGATACCAAGGGAAAATGACTGTTTGAACTTTTAATTAAGCTTCTAGCAGGCAGGTGCTGGAGGGTGCCAGAAATCCATTCATCTTTCTGCATCCTAGGACAAGCCTTGTATGTGAGTTGCTTTGCTTGTTAAAGCCTCTCACCTACCAACTTTGAATGGTCTACCTCTTTCTTCAGTCTCTCTTTCTTGCTCTCCCGGTACAGGAGCCAGTTTGCAAACTGACACCAGCTCCCCCCATAAATTACCAGATAAAGTACAGGATGCTTAGTTACACTTGAATTTCAGATAAACAATGAATATAACCCTCATATGCCAGTTAGAAACTAATATTCTAATATTAGCAATATTTCTATAGGACTAGCTTGCTTCTTTGTTCTCTCAAGGGATATGTCCAATTCCAAGAGTCATACTTCTCAGGAAACTTCAAAGCCACAGCTTTCCAAAATGTCTTTCTAATTCATTCACTGTCCTCACTGCCCAGATACAGCAGGTCATTTTTACCATAAACAATGTTCCCTAGTAACATAGCTGACATTCTACCTTCGTCAGATTTTCAGAAGAGAACTATAAACTGTAAATTTCACAGAAAATGAGAAATGATTTTTTTTCAGCCCTATGCAAATAGAGGCCTTTTCAGCAGTCAGAGCTAGATCAAAGTAGAAATAGATGATAAAGGAAAAGATTTTCCACCTGAGCCAGGAAAACCCCAGTGTTTCCCTACTGTGCATTCTTGACTACTCACACAAAACACTTCACTTCTGACCTGATCCCCAAATGTGTGGAGGTTTTTCCCTACACCAAGCAGAAACAAATGAGAGGCAGTCAAGAAAAAACAGTGCAGTGTGGGGCAGGATTCTGCTTCCTTCTCAGAAAATATACCTCACAAAACACCATTGAGTTCTTCTGTGAGACCTGAAGCTCCAACCAGCCCGAGGATGTTAACTTCAGGCTGAGCACGAGATTCCTGGAACCCCACCCTGTTACCTCACCACCAACCAATCAGGAGAAAGTCTGCAGACAGCGGAAGACAACAGAGACTCTGACCCCTGCCCCCCAGGGGTTTCCCCCTTCAAAAACTGTCAAGGCCCCAGCAGAATCTTCAGAGCTGGTTTTTGGACACAAGTTCACCTTCTCCCCAAGTTGCCAACCTCCTGAATAAAACAACTTTTCTTTTCTAATCAACACTCACTCTTGTGTATTGACTTTTGCGTGGCAAACAGCTGACCCTGAGTTTAGTTACAGTACACTTTTTTTTTCCTTTACTATTAATACATATGCTTATAACTTTTAGTAATGAAAAATGGAAGACATATAGTGTTGAGTCATCTGTCCACAAGGAGTTATTTAGTACCTACTATATGGTTGGCACTGCTTTAGGCATTTGGGATACATTATTGAGCAAAACTGACAAGGTCCTGCCTTCTTGGAGCTTACATTGAGTGGATGAGGGAGACACACAACAACCAATTAGCATAAGAAATAAGAAAATTGCTTAATAAGTAAGAGATGATAAGTGTTAAGAAAACAAAAGTAGAGCAGGATGGGGAGCTGGAATGCTGAGCGGTGGGGCAAGGGTTGGCTGCAGGGCTAAACAGGGACACAAAGGCTTCAAGACAAAGGGCTTAATCCACACGTCTATTAAGAGAAGCACACCTATATACAAAAGTACATCTATGACCTCACCTGTTAAATTTATACTTTAACACCGATACTACATATATATCCATGTGGTTTCTTTACATATCTCATATTTTCATAGGGAAAAAGTACTCCAAAATATCTACAGTGGCTATCTGTGGAAGAATGTGGTAATTTTTTTATTTAATTTTTTTTATAGTTTACTGTATTTGTTATGTTTTATAACATCAAATAGGCCCAGTTTATTATCAGAAGTAAAACAATATATAACATTACATGTTTTAAAAAGCAGAACTATTTTACCTTTCAACCCCAGGAAAGGTGTTCTTAAAGGGGCAAGAAAGTGTGGTTTGACAGCAGTAAGGGTCTGACCTTTCTGAGGAGACCGTATTCTTCCCCAAAGGGGAGCTTTACCTTTAAATAAGGAGGCAGCTGAGTCATGAGTCAGGAGTTGGATTTCAAGGGAGCCATGTGTAAAGGGTAAATTTCTCAAAATTCCACCTCCACACCTAAAGAACCACGCTCAGAGTGGCTCAGATGCTTCTGACACTCTAACACCTGCCTCCCTGGTCAGTAATTAATACAAAAATCCATTTTTGGAAATTAAAAAAAAAAAATGGGACCTAAGTAAACTTATAAGATTTTGCACAAGGAAGGAAACTATGAGCAAGGTGAAAAGGTAGCCTTCAGAATGGGAGAAAATAATAGCAAATGAAACAACTGACAAAGAATTAATTTCCAAACTATACAAGCAGCTCATGTAGCTCAATACCAGAAAAACGAACAACACAATCAAAAAGTGGGCCGAAGAACTAAACAGACATTTCTCCAAAGAAGACATACAGATGGCTAATAAACACATGAAGAGATGCTCAACATCACTCATTGTTAGAGAAATGAAAATCAAAATCCCGAATGAAGTATCATTTCATGCTGCTCAGAATGGCCGCCATCAAAAAGTCTACAAACGATAAATGTTGGAAAGGATGTGGAGAAAAGGGAACCTTCTTACATTGTTGGTGGGAATGCAAACTGGTACAGCCACTATGGAGAACAGTGTGGAGATTCCTTAAAACACTAGAAATAGAACTGCCATATGACCCAGCAATACCACTGCTGGGCATACACACTGAGGAATCCAGAATTGAAAGAGATACATGCACCCCAGTGTTCACTGCAGCACTGTTTACAATAGCTAAGACATGGAATCAACCTAGATGTCCATCAGAAGGTGAATGGATAAGGAAGTTGTGGTACATATACACCATGGAATATTACTCAGCTATCTAAAACAAAAAAGAACGCATTTGAGTCAGTTCTAATGAGGTGGATGAAACTGGAGCCTATTACACAGAGTGAAGTAAGTCAGAAAGAGAAACACCAACACAGTATATTAACGCATATACATGGAATTTAGAAAGACAGTAATGATGACCCTACATGCAAGACAGCAAAAGAGACACAGATATAAAGAACAGACTTTTGGACTATGTAGGAGAAGACGAGGGTGGGATGATTTGAGAGAATAGTATTGAAACATGTGTATTACCGTATGTAAAATAGATGACCAGTGCAAGTTCGATGCATGAAGCAGGGCATTCAAAGCTGGTGCTCTGAGAAAACCCAGAGTGATGGGTTTCAGGAGGGAGGTTGGGGGTGGATGCCGGATGGGGGGAAACATGTGCACCCGTGGCTGATTCATGTCGAGTATGGCAAAAACCACCACAGTATTGTAAAGTAATTATCCTCCAATTAAAATAAATAAACTAAATTTTTTTAAAGTCCATTTTCCTTGAAATCAATTAGCAAGTACAGTTTAGCAAGGCTTGGACTCAGCAAATATAAGAAGGAAGAGCATGCTCCTTGACCTTAGCGAGTTAACTCAACCAGCGATTACCCTTCCACTGGGAAAGGAGGAAGAGACCTGTGGGACAAGGGAAGATTTGGCAGAGATTCATCAATGCCGAAGCAAATGTGAATCAGCAGGATGTTATCAGATGCTTGAAAGATGGGTACATAGAGGAGGGAAGGGCTCCAGGGGAGGAGCGCTGGTGGAGAAGCAGAAAGAGGCAGAGGCCAGCAAGTCCATACTGGAGGCACAGGTAGTGCTGTGAAAAGCCTGTGACCTGAACTGATACTGGGGATTTTGCAACCTAATGACCCCGAGGAAGAGGTCACCAGGAGTTGCACTCCTGGCCACAGGTCTCTCAGCAAACCTGACCCACATGAAACCAAAGAGCAAAGAAACACTTGTGGCTCGTGATGCTGACACAGCCATCCCCTCGCTGCCAGCCAACTTGACTCGCAAGTGTTTACTTACTTGGTCAGAGGGAAGCTGGGTGCAGTCCCACTTTCATCACCGAGGCTTGCTTCCCTGCATGCTCGGGAACATGGTGGGGCAGGTCCTGGCCAGAGGATGAGAGAATGAAGGGGGACTAGACATGCTCCTGAGGGAAAATGTATCTTACTCATCCCAGTACATGATGTGCTGGGAAAAGAGAAGACCAGCTACCCCAACCTTGGGGGTCAGGGAAGGCTTCCTGGAGGAGACAGTACTTGAATTGGTTGGGAAGAGCATGTGGGATCTGAGGGGAGAAGAGGGTTCCAGGCAGAGGTAGCAGCACAGGAGAGGGAATGGGGCATCTCTTCATGCAGTAACCTCAGCCTGGCTGGAGCCTGACATTGGGTGCATGGGCAAGGTAGGGGGCGATGCTGGAGAGGAGGTCACCTTCTCTGCAGGGCGACAGGAAGCTTTGAGGGCTTTAAACAATGGAGTTAGCTGATGATTGATATGGAAGTTTGCTAAAGTTACCAATGACCCTTGTGTTGCCGAATCCATTTCATACTTTTCAGTCTGCATCTAATGTGGATTCTCAAGGTAGCGTTTGGTCCCACTGCCCTCTCCCTCCATCCGAGAGCATTCTCAAGTCTTGACTTCTCAGTCACCACATTCTCCTGGTTTTCTGTCTACCTCCCTGGTCACTCTTCTCAGCTTCTACTTTGACTGCTCCTTCTCTCACTGGGCTCTGAATATTGGTATCCGACAGGGTGTGTCTTGGCACCTTCTCGCCGTTCACTCTTGCTCTCAACTACCTCATTTATTTCCATGGCTTCACATGCATCTATTATACATAATAGAAGTAGGGGAAAGGAGAGGACTCAGAATCAAGTCAAATCAAGCATAGGGTCCTGTCTCCAGTAGTCATGGCTGAGTCTGCATGTTCATACTGAACCATGAACAATTGTGGGATGAGTCAGGGTGGAAAGGGTCAGAATTAGTAGTTCAGAGATTAGTAGAGGCATGTAATGAGGTGGGGGGGGGGGGCAGGGAAGAGGAGAATTGCAGATTAGTATAGTTAGTGTCCTGGATCAGAAAGAAAGCAGAGATCACAACTCACTGTTCCCAAGCATGGAGGGAGTGGTGGACACTGATGCACATTAAAAGACCAAGTCCGAGGTCACAGAAAAATATGATTGCAGAGAGGTTCAGGAAAGACGCGTAGGCCCATCTGACTCCAAAGTCCAGAAGATCACCCAAGGCAGGGATCCAGACCACAAGAGCAAGGCCAGCAGACTGGTGGCCCTGGCCTGGCTTGAACTTCTGCTGTGGTGTGGGCAGGCAGGCAGGCATCCAAGGATGTGCTCCCAGACGAGGACAAAGGCTTGGGGGTGTTGGTGGACAGTCCAGACCACACTGACACATTCATGGTGAGACAGGGAAATCATGAGCCATTCCTGGTCCCTTACTGTTTCCAACCTTACATGCCCCAGGACAAAGAATTTAGCCACTGATAAAGCAAGTTCCTTTGGTGCTTCATTATGAGTAAGGCTGCAAACAAGATCCAAACATGGTCTAAAGAAATTTTTGTGGCATTTACAATCAGCAGGAAAAGGCAGATTATTCAGTAAATGATGTTAGAACAATTGACTATCTATTTAGAAAAAATTAAGTTAGAGTCTTACCTTAAAATCAAGAACAAAAATAAATCTAATAATTAGTAATTAATTTTAAAACTTCCCAGAAAGAAAAGCCTAGGTTCCAATGATTTCATTGAAGAATTTTACCAAACATTCAAAGAAGAACTAATATTACTTTTTCACAAACTCTCCCCCAAAATAGAAGAAAGAATATTTTCTAATTCATTCTTTGAAAAGACAACCCACTGAATGGGAGAAAATATTTGCAAATCATATATCTGACAAGGGATTTGTACATGGAATACATAAAGAACTCTCACAGCTCAGTAATAAAAAGACAATCCAATTTAAAAATGGGCAAAGATCCAGGTAGATATTTCTCCAGTGAAGATATACAAATACCCAATAAATACATGAAAATAACTCAGCATCATTAGTCATTAGGGGAATGGAAATCAAAATCAAAATGAACAAACATAGAGAACAAACTTATGGCTATCAAGGGGAGAAGAGGGAGTGGGATGGATTGGGAGGTCACAACTGGTATATACACACTTTGTTGTTTAGTAGCTAAATCATGTCCAACTCTTTTGAGACCCCATGGACTGAAGCCCACCAGGCTCCTCTGTCCATGGGATTTCCCAGGCAAGAATACTGGGTTGCCACCAGTCCAACCCAGGGGTTGAACCCATGTCTCCTGCATTGACAGGCAGATTCTTTACCATTGCGCCACATGGGACCTGCAATACATTTTCATGTCTGAGTGAGAAGCTGAGAATAGCCAGCCTTCCACGCTGAGGCAGCAGGCTGAAAGTAAGCCCTGGGGGATCTTTGAAATGTTCAGTGGAAGGAGAATTTTGACTCAGCATTTCGACTTCTAGAATTGTATCCTCAGAAATGTTTCAAAGGCACCCAAAGAATATTTACTACAGCTATGTCTGTAGTAGTAAACAATTAATGTCCATCCATAGGAAACTGGCTACAAATGATGAATCCTCACCATTAGACACTAAATGGCCATTAAAAAAAAACTCAATTACTGATGACATAGAAAGATGCTTGAAACGCATTGTTAGAGAAGAAAAATAAGTTATAGAAAAGTATGTCTAATGTGATCCCAATTTTGAAAAAATAATGGTATAGATGTTTGCATATGCATAGAAAAATTTATGGATAAGTGCACAATGAACTATAACAGCAGTTACCTGTGAGGACTGGATATTTGGAAGAGAAAGAGTACGGTGGGGGGGAAGCAAATTTTTTTGTGTGTACCTTTGAATCGTTTTTACACTTTGCTAAATATGGAAAAATAAAGCAATTACCTTAGGAGAAAACCAGGAAGGAAGCAGAGAAGGTGAGAGGGAAGGTACAATATAGTAATAGTAATTAACATTGATTTTTACCTAGGTGATGGAGTTTTGGAGAATTTTTCCCATTTGCCTATCTGCATTTTCTAATTTTTCAATGAGTTTTTATGAGTTGTTGAAAAAATAGAAATAAAACAACATCCTAATGCCTTTCTGCTCACAAGTTGAACAGATAAGGAAAGACTTGGTGACATGGCTACAAAAGGAGATAGTTTCCAAACAATGAAACCATTTTTAGAAGAGAATGTTAAGAGAAATGGTGCTGGAAATACATATAGAAATGAAATCCTGGTGCTTCCCCGGTGGTCCAGTAGTTAAGATTCCATGTTCACAAAGCAAGGGGCATGGGTTTGATCTCTGGTGGGGAAACTAAGATCCCACGTGTCACCTGGTACAGTACAGGAAAAAAAAGAATGAAATCCTCAGTCACATCCTTAGTAATCATGAAAACGTCTCTCTGAGGCATTAGAACTTCAAAATTGTAATGTATTTCTGGTGCAACATGGACTTGAACCTTGAAAGTTCTATTATGCTAATTGATCATTATGGACTACAGTTCTCAAGTGACATGTGTGAGTCCAGTTGGTAAACAAGGTAACATTTTAACTTGTTAGAAGTCTTAGAACTCCTTTTGTCTTTTCTCCCATTGGTAAGTAAATAATGGAGTCAGGTAGATTCCCTGTCTTAAAGCAAGATGGACAAGGAAGTTTACTCCAACAATATGACAGTTTTGAAAACCAATCATTTTTTAAACTTTAAAAGTGTATTTGCATATGTGTGAATATGGTGTGTATATCTATCTATCCACATATATATACTATGCTACGTTAGGATACATATGATTACCAGGCATATATGGTGGGGATTTCTGAGAGGGAGTAGACAACTGGGGGGAAACAAGCAAAGAGAATAAAATGCAGTAAAAATGTATGAAATTACCTTTATGTATTTGTGTTAAATAAAAAATAGATTCAACAAATATTTAAGGATTTCCTATAGGCAGGCCCTTTCCTAGGTGTTGAGGTGGGTACATCAGTGAACAACTGACAAAGATCTCTACCCTCAAGAAGCTTACATCCCAGAAGATAATAAACTTTAGACATAACATGTTAGTAAATCATAACCTACATAGCTGTGGTGATATGTAAGGAAATAAGACAAAATATTCAATGAATGAGTAGGAAACCTACACTTCTCCTGTCTTTGCCCTAACACTACTACCATACTCACAACATTCTGACACTACATGTTGGGAGTGTTTTTCAATTCTACAGTTGGGTCTGCAATTGGGAGACCAGCTGGGTCTCCCACAAATTAACTCAATTCTGACACTGTCTTTCAGGAGATAGCATCAGATCCCACATATTAAGGGGATCTGAGGCTGCCCCCACTTCAGATGCCAATCACAAGCAGTCAGTCCCAGGTTACCTGCAACTTTTAACTTGGCTACAAATTGGGGGTTCCCACGGCCTCTTCCCCTTTGGATTTGATTCTTTGCTTGAACAGCTTATAGAACTCAGGAAAATGTCTACTTATGCTTAAAAGTTTATTGCTATGTAATAAAGGATGTGATGAAGAATGCAGATTAACAGTCAAATGAAGAGATACAGAAGGTAAAACCTGGGAGGATCCTGACCACAAGAGTTTCTTCCCCTTGTAGTTGGGTGAATCACCTTCCCAGTATACACATGTTTTCATCAACCTGGAAACTCTAATTTCCATACATTTAGGATTTTTATGATGGCTTCATCACATTAATAGGATTGATCATAAACTCCATTTCCAGTCCCTCTTCCATCTCTGGAGAATGGAGGGGGAGCTGAAAACATCAAGCTTCTAATCATAGTTGGTCTTTCTGGCCACCAGTACCCATCTAGGAGCCCACCAGGGGTCATTTCTTTGGAACAAAAGACACTGCTAACACCTGGGAAATTCCAAGGGATTTAGGAATTCCATGTCAGAACTAGAGTCAAAGACCAAATATTAGAACATAAGATGCTGTGGTCTTATCACTTAAGAAATTACAAGGATTTAAAAAACTCTGTGCCAGGAACCAGGGGCAAGGACCAATATATTTCTACCATCTCACAATGAATAAATATAATTTTTAAGAATTATAATTAATGGTAATTAAGTGATAGATGCATACAAATTAAATTAAAAGAATATATACACATATTTTAAATTAAAAATAAAAAATTGCTTTATCAGTAATTTGTTATTTAATACCACTAAATAGAAATATACTGGGTGTGACACTTTCAGTTCAGTTCAGTCGCTCAGTTGTGTCTGACTCTGCAATCCCACGAACCGCAGCATGCCAGGCCTCCCTGTCCATCACCAATTCCCAGAGTTTACCCAAACTCATGTCCATTGAGTCAGTGATGCCATCCAACCATCTCATCCTCTGTCAGACCCCTCTCCTCCCCATCCCTCCTCCAGCCCTCAATGTTTCCCAGCATCAGGGTCTTTTCAAATGAGTCACTTAGCAGACAATAAAGGAAATTTTTATTCTAATAAAAAAAACCTGAAAAAGCACCTAAGAATTAGGTGGCCTGAATTCTAGTCCTGATTCCACCACTGCCCAAACCTGGGGTAGTTACTTATTTCTCTATCTGTATCCTTAAACTTGCAGTTGGGGATAATAATATATGGTCTATTTGACTTCATAGGGTTATTGTGAAACTCACATGAAGTATATAAGTAAGCTCTAAACATCATTAAACAGGGACTCCCCTGGTGGTCCAGTGGTTAAGAATCTGCTTTCCAATGTGGGGGATGTGGATTCCAACCTTGTTTGGAGAAGATCGATCCCACACGCCACAGAACAACCAAGCTGGCTCACCACCAAAGCGCCTGCCACCACAGTGAAGATCCAGTGCAGACAAAAAAAAAAAAAAAAAAAATCATCAAACACTATATACAAATCAAAGAATCGTGACTGATAAAGCTATAGATTGTTCTGATAAACCCAACAAGAGACAAGCCAGTGGAATCAATGCCAGGAGGACCCCATGGGGTCCAGTTGCAAAAGCTTTGTCCTTCAAAATGATCGAGGAAAGAGAGTTTATCACCATGTGTCACAGGCACACTGGGGACAGCCATCTAAAAACAACCCCTCTACCTGCCTTCCACTCTCCATGAAAAGGCTGACTTCCAGCAGCAGTGTTTCCTCAACACAAACCAGCCACTGGTAATAGTTAAACACAGGTGGGCCAATATGATTTTTTTCCAGAGAAGCTTTGACTTAGGAGAGGGAAACAGAGAGATGGACAGCCCGACAGAAGTGTTCTGTACATCCGGAAGTTACACTTGAAGTTGGAGCTGTGAGCAGCCATCTTTGGGCCAGGAAGCCTGGCTGGTCTAGAAAGAATGAGGCAGAGTTGAGAAACAGCCCTCCTTGTGCAGCTGGTGCCCTCCAGCCTGGTTCAGGTTCTTCTTGAGGCCCAGTTCTTGGGCTCCATGAGTCCCCTGTTGAATCCTGATAAATTTTCAAAGGTTAGCATGGTTTCTGTTGCAAGAGTTTCTGAACTAAACATACAGTCTAGGCCTGGCTCATTTGGCAGGGTTACGATTAACAGGAATAGCACAGTGGCAGTTAAAAAATAAACCACCTTGTCCTGGCTTAACTGGGTCATGAACATATTGTGCAACCCTGACAGGTACAGTCATTCCAACAAAGAGAACAGGAAAATAGGCAAGCAGCTGAATCAGGAGCAAAGACTGTCATTAACCTAAACTGCACCCACTTTTGGAAATGCAATTCAGGAAAATGAACCTGCTGGACCAGATGACATTTTTTTGAGAATTTCTAACTGCTCTTGAGACTACAACTTAGAGCTTCTTAGTTATGGAGAGTCACACCTAAGGAACCCCAAAGTTACTTCTTCCCCACTGCAAATCATAGAAAAGCTGGAGAACGATGAACACTGTAATTTAACTTCAAAAATATTTAGCAAAGAGAAAGGTCAATACAGCCTCACTAGCCCTGAACCCCGCCAATCCAAAAGGAAATTTGGAAAACAGCAGTCATCATTCATTTCCTTCATGCCTTCATTCAACAAACATTGAGTGCCTACTATGTGCCAAGTACTGTGTTAGGGGTTGGGGATACAGCTGTGAAAAAAACTGATGAGGTCCTTGTCTCAAGGAACTTATGGTTTAAGTGGAGGGAGACAGACAATATAAAATGGGGATATAACATGTTCTTGTATGTGCTGGGAAAAAATCAGGCAGCACAGGCGTACAGGAGTAATAGATGTGTATTACCTCACGCGCACTGGTCAGGGACAGCCTCTGTGATAAGTTGATGTTGGAACAGAGACTTCTAAGGAGAGAGGGAGAAAGGGATGCCGTGCTCTGGGCCGAGCTTTCTAGGCCGAGGGAAGAGCTAGTACACAGCCTAAGGTGGGAGCGGGTGGGAGCCGAGGTGGCTGTTCATCCCTCTCTCACTTTCCCTCTCCTACGTCAAAATGTCTCACGAATTTTGCGAGGAGTCGTGGATGGGTGCCTTGTAGGCCTTAGTCAAAACCCTTCCCATTTATTCTGAGGAAGGCAGTCATTGAGATTTTGAGTACTTGGAGAGACATGATCTGATTTATGATTTAAAAGGATCATTCTGGCTGCTGTACAGAGAATAAACTGTAGGGGATCCAGGGAGACCAGAAAGGAGACTATGGCCATAGTCCAGCAGACAGATGGTGGGTTAGATCATGTAGCGGCGATGGAGATGCTGAGAAGTGGTCAGAATTCTGGATATTGCCATAGGCTCACTGAGGGACTGGTTGTGGGTTTTCAGAGGAAGGAACACCGAATGACTCCCAGACTTCTGACTTTCAAATGAAGACACTTGTTCTCCAGGGAGACAAAAAGCAACGCAGACTACTTACAGCAAACACAGAAAGAGGACATGGAGGCGCGAGCAGAGCGAGGCAGGAACGTGGACGGCGGTTCTCTCGTTTCCACCGCGAAGACACCTCTACTGCAAAGATGGTCAATGTTCCTAAAACCCGAAGGACTTTCTGTAAGAAGTGTGGAAAGCATCAGCCGCACAAAGTGACCCAGTATAAGAAGGGCAAAGATTCCCTGTATGCCCAGGGAAAGAGGCGCTATGATCGGAAGCAGAGTGGCTATGGTGGGCAAACCAAGCCAATTTTCCGGAAGAAAGCGAAAACCACCAAGAAGATCGTGCTGAGACTTGAATGTGTTGAGCCCAACTGCAGATCCAAGAGGATGCTGGCCATTAAGAGATGCAAGCATTTTGAACTCGGAGGAGATAAGAAGAGAAAGGGCCAAGTGATCCAGTTCTAAGATTTGGGACTCTTTTGTTCTTATGTTTTGAGAGGAAAATGTTGAAGTTATAGAAAGATTTCCTGAATAAGAATAAATACAGTGATATCCTTACTAAAAAAAAAAAAAAAAAAAAAAAAAAAAAAGAAAGAGGACATGAACTGTTTAGTCTTTACTGAAAGCAAAGTCAAGGTCAGAGTTCAGAGTTTCAGTCCAATTTGGGAGGGAAAGGCAACAATGAAACGGGACAAGAGCAGGGATAGTTTATGATATATGACACATTCTGCCAAAAAGGTTTGAGGACATTTCATCTAATCCTTACAAAACCCCATGAACTAGGCGTCGTTAGCCTTATCTCACGGATGAGGAAAAGCAAGAGGATGAATAACCCACACATGGCTGGTAGGCAGTAAAACACAGTATTAAGCTTGGTTTGGATCTGACTCTGAAGCTTGTGTGCTTAAAGACTGCGCAATACTGCAAGTTTCAATGTCTCAGTAGGCAGCTGAAGTCATCTCAAGTTATGTGGGTGTGGGAGTGGTAAGCTCAAGTGGAAGCAGAGTCCAAGTACACAGACAAATTTGGATCCAAGTTTGTGGTTTAAGCTGGACCTGAAGAAACAGGCTTGGGCTGGAGTTTGAAATCAGGAGCCCAGGATCCGGCAAAGCACTAGTCTTCCTACTGCAGCAGCACCAAGCTATAAGCAAGGCATTGTACATGCAGACGGTTGTACTGCAAGGTAAGTATCCTGTTTAGCTAGACTTGCAACACTATCACTGTGCTATATCAAGGTAGCAAGGGTTAGCATAAAAATCGACTGGAATTTGTTAGATCTCTGCATTGGAACAGAGATAGTGTTCCAACATGGGTAATCAAACATCCATCTTTTCTGTAAGATACTTAGTACACACTAAGCCTTGGAAGAGCTTGTAAAGATCCTTCTCTTCACCTGGTTTATTTAAGGAGCATGCCCCAGGCACTATGAAGAAAGAGCTTGGTGAGTTCACAATGCTCTTTCAAAGGTAAACATCTCTGGACTTGGAATACTTTTGTTTCTGGCAAGGCTGCACTGAACACAAAGTTTCATTCTTATTCTGCTTCAAAGGCACATTAATGCACTCAGTCCAGTGCAGCTATTACAGAAATAAGATCTAGAAGGAATATATACTGGAATATATATAATATCATGGCTATTATAGTGGGTTAGAATTCAAAAGGTGTCCCATTCAGAGTTGTCCCAGGTAGGCTGTATTATCAGGCTAAAATAATCTGCATCACCTAAATTAACAAGGACCTTGGCTTCCTTGGTGGCTCAGAGGGATAAAGTGTCTGCCTGCAATGCGGGAGACCTGGGTTCGATCCCTGGGTTGGGAAGATCCCCTGGAGAAGGAAATGGCAACCCACTCCAGTATTCTTGCCTGGAGAATCCCGTGGACAGAGGAGCCTGATGGGCTACAGTCCATGGGGTTGCAAAGAGTTGGACACGACTGAACAACTTCACATACTAGGTCCAAAGAGATAAGTGCCACCCAGTGAGAAGGTGAGTTAATGGTGAAAGTGGATCCAAAACTTGAATCTCCCAATTTGTCCTTTTTCCTCTCAAGCCAGATTTCAACATACTAAATAGTAAGCAACCCTAATATTAAGAGGCAAGCTACAAAATTATTAATATTCATTAATAGTAGATACATGATAAACCCATTTAGGGTAGAGTCTTTACTTGTTTTGAATTCAACAGTAAACGGAAAATGAAAAGGCCAGGATTAGAAGGTGAGCAATTCAAAGAACAAAACCAGCCCACTAAATGTGCTACAGAAAACAGTACTTCTAAATAATTTTGAAAGGAATAATATTATGCAGAACCTAATAAAATACATTATTTTAACCTAGAAGTAAAGGTGATACCATATTGGATTTTAAAAGTTTGGTTTATTCCCTAGATGTAGGTCCAAGTATAAATTTATAAAATTGACTCACTTGTTCCCAAGCTGCAGCAACTGCAGTAAGGAATAAGAAACAAGACTATCTCATCATCACTGAAGCAACTGCACAAAAATCCCTAAGGTGTAGTCATAACTTTGCTGTGAAGTTGTTTGGAATTAGAAATTTCGATTTCTACAACTCCAAGACAGGGAGGCCTGCCATGCTGCGGTTCATGGGGTTGCAGAGTCGGACATGACTGAGCGACTGAACTAAACTGAGACAGCATATTAAAAAGCAGAGACATTACTTTGCCAACAAAGGTCTGTCTAGTCAAGGCTATGGTTTTTCCAGTAGTCATGTATGAATGAGAGAGTTGGACTATAAAGAAAGCTGAGTGCCAAAGAATTGATGCTTTTGAACTGTGGTGTTGGAGAGAACTCTTCAGAGTCCCTTGGACTGCAAGGAGATCCAATCAGTCCATCCTAAAGGAAATCAGTCCTGAATATTCATTGGAAGGACTGATGCTGAAGCTGAAACTCCAATACTTTGGCCATCTGATGCGAAGAACTGACTCATTTGAAAAGACCCTGATGCTGGGAAAGATTGAAGGCAGGAGGAGAAGGGGACAACAGAGGATGAGATGGTCCAATGGCATCACCTACTCAACGGACATTAGTTTGAGTAAACTCTGGGAGTTTGTGATGGACAGCGAGACCTGGCGTACTGCAGTCCATGGGGTCACAGAGTTGGACACGACTGAGTGACTGAAGTGAAGAAGTAGCATCTCACAGGCTTGAAGATATGTTTTCTCTGTGATCTAGCAATTATACTATATATTACCCAAAAGACACTCTTATATGTATTTACAAGAATTCTCACTGCAAATGTGTTTGTAGCAGCAAAATTTTAAAAACAAGTGTCATTTCAAAAATGGATACACTGCAAAACAGCAATTAAAACAGAATTAGGCCTACATACATCAACATAGAGACATGTTGAATGAAAGTTGAAAAAATATGCCATGATTTTAATATGCAACATTACATACTTACAAAATTAGTAAAAGTATAAAACTGTACATGAGAATGATAAACCAAATTCAGTAGAGTCTACCTCTGAGGAGAGAGGCAGGGGAATAAGATGTGGGAAGGCTGAGAGGGATTCAATTCTATCTGTAGGTGTTTATCTGACACAAACTGACATTAGATAAACTGATAAAACAAGTGGAATGTTTTTTTAAAAATTCTACACTTTTCCTACATGCTTGAAAACTTAAAGAACCACCAAAGAAGTGTGGGAGGGAAGATGTTGCTATTTCCAAATTAAACCTAATATCTAAGATTCAGAAGTAGCTCTAAAAATTGTGATGCCAAGCCGTTAGTTCAGAGATGTGACTCATCTCATGACACAGAGCATCCCAAAAGTCTGAAAGTTGTACCACAGCTGGAACATTCCTCTAAGTCATAACCAGTCATTTAAAAATTATTTTTGGACATAGACAAGATGGCAGAATAGAAACCCCTAGACCTCACTACCTCAGAGAAAAACTGACTTAACAACATATGGTCCAAAAAGCCTTCATGAGAACTACAGATACCAGTTAAGATGTCACAGAATCCCCCTGACAATCTCAAAGCCAAGAACAGACACATTGAAATGAATAATTTTTTTTTTTTTAATCTATTTATTTGACTGCACCATATGGGATCTACTTCCCTGACTAGGGATCAAACCCACATCCGCTGCACTGGAAATGTAGAGTCTTTGCCTCTGGACCACCAGGGAAGTCCCTGAAATGAATAATTTGAAAAGCAGTTTTATTTCAACCATGTCAGCCCCCTCCTCAAGCCAGCACAGCTCCTGCTTGGGAGGGAAAGCCCACCCTGTAGCTCCTCCTTTGGGAGGGAAAAGGAAGACTAGAACAATCCCCCACTGTCCCAGGTTTTGGGGAGCTGCCCAAGAGACTTGATTTCAGTTTGACCTGACTCAAAGCACCATTCTTGAATGCCTGGGGGCCAATGAGAACCAAAGAGCTCAAGGAATTGTTGCAGTATCAGAGAACCTCAGACAGACACTAGACAAAGCAAGAGATTATAACTCCTTGGAAAAGAAACCTGGTTGGGGGATGAAGAGTTGGGGGCGGGGGGCGGGGAGGAGTTTACACATACAAGTACAGAGATTACACAATCTTATAAAAGGTCTGAGACTCTCTAGCTGGGAAGTTCAGTTCAGTTCAGCTGCTCAGTCATGTCCAACTCTTTGCGACCCCATGAACCGCAGCACGCCAGGCCTCCCTGTCCATCACCAACTCCGAGTTTACCCAAACTCATGTCCATTGAGTCAGTGATGCCATCCAACCATCTCATCCTCTGTTGTCTCCTTCTCCTTCTGCCTTCAATCTTTCCCAACATCAGGGTTTTTTCAAATGAGTCAGCTCTTTGCATCAGGTGGCCAAAATATTGGAGCTGGGAAGACTGGTGAAGATATTTCCCAGTATAAGCCAGTCTGTAAAGCAGGCAAAGGTACCTGTTTTTTCAAATGCAGAAATCAGAACAAAAAAATAACAAGACACACGTAGAAACAGGGAAACAAGGCCCAAAGAAACAAAATGAATCTCCATAAACTGACCAAAAAGAAACGGAGATCTGTGAATCACCTGACAAGTAACTCTATGATACAATGGTAGACACATGTCATTATATAGTCGTCCAAACCCACAGCATGTACAATAGCAGGAGTTAACCCTAATTAAGGTGAACTATGGGCTTGGGCTGATTCTGATGTGTCAGTGTTATGTTCATCAATTATAACAAATGTACCACTCTGGTGGGGGATGGTGATAATGGGGAAGATTATACATGTATGCAGACAATAGATATGTTAGAATCTCTGTACCTTATGCATACTTTTGCTGAGAATCTGAAATTCCCCTAAAAATAAAGTTCATTAAAAAAAGGAAAAAAAAAAAAAGGCTTCAAATCAACAATCTAAACTTACACTTAAAGGAACAAGGGAAAAAAAAAACAAAAAAAGAACTAAACCCAGTTATCAGAAGGAAGAAAATAAAAACTGGAATAGAATTAAATGGAAATATAGAAAAGATAAACAAATTTAATAAATGCTTAGCCAGAATAAGAGTCAACATAAACCAGAAATGAAAGAGAAATTAAAATGGGATCATATGAGACTATAATGAACAACTGTATGCCAACAAATTGGATAACCTAGAAGAAATGGATACAATTTTAGAACTGTATGGGATTTTCTAGGCAAGAATACTAGAGTGGATTGCCATGCCCTCCTCCAGGGGTTCGTCCCAACCCAAGGATTGAACCTGCATCTCTTATGTCTCCTACATTGGCAGGCTGGTCCTTTTCCATTAGGTGGTCTTGGGAGCCCATGATGAGATTAGTGCCCTTAGAATAAGAGATATGAGATCTCACTCTCTCTCCTGTTCCTCACCATGTGAGGATCCAACAAGGAGACAGCCATCCATAAGCCAGGAAAAGACTTTCACCAGGAACTGTACTGGCCTTTGTGTTCATCTTTGACTTACGGTCCTCGAGAAATGTGAGAAAGAATGTTTATTGTTTAAGTCACCCAGACTGTAGTATTTTGTTATAGCAGCTCAAGCAGACTTATACAATTCCTTTCAGGTGCTTTCCCCCACACTGAGGAGAGTCATACGTTTTTTTCACTTATCTCATTTCTCATCTTTTAAGATCTTTGTTCACATGTGGCTTTGCCTCTGGCATTATCTACAAGAGTGAATTGTGAGGAAGTGGGGATTAAATCAATCATCAAAAGCCTACCAACAAAGAAAGCCCAGGACCAGATAGCTTCACTAGAAAAGTCTATCTAACATTTAAAGAAGAATTAATACCAATCCTTTTGAACCTCTTCCAAAAAACTAAAGAGGGAATACTGCCAAACTCATTCTATGAGGCCAGCATTATCCTGATAGCAAAATCAGACAAACATATAAGAAAATAAAACTACAGACCAATATGCCTGATGAATACTGATACAAAAATCCCCCCCCGGCCAAAACACCCCAAAACAAGCCAACTAAATCCAGTAGCATCTTAAAAGAATTATATACTATGGACAAGTGCAATTCCTGGAATATAAGACTGGTTCAACATACGAAAAAAAATCAATGTAATATAGCACATTAATCATGTGGGTTTTGACATTTATCCTGATACTCTAAAGAGAAAAAGCATTTTATAAAATTCAACATCTTCTCAAGATTAAAAAAAAACTCAACAAAATAGGAACAGAAGAAAATTACTTAAAAGGCTATATATGAAAATCCACAAGTAACATCATATCCAAATGTGAAAAACTGAAAGCTTTTCTTCTAACACCTGAAGGTAATTTGAGTATATAAATTCACAACAGTGATATTCACTGAAATCACTGAACTCATTAAAAATATATGTATCTTTAAACTCTTGTGAATCCACATGAAATCAATAAATAGGTCAGTTGGAAGGCAGAAGTCCAGTTATTAAGAGAATGTACAAAGCAAGAATGGAAGACAAACAGGAAAAGTGATGTTAAAAAAACAATGGTCATATTTGGATAGGTAAATGGGTATGTTCTTGAGCAAAGGAAAGATGATGCAGAACAAATACATTTAATACAATTAAAATACAAATACATCCTCCAGCTGCACAGTTCAAAGCCTCCACACACATCTTACATAATAGCTTTGAAATCTATAAAGCCTTACCATTTTAATATGTGAGGTTAAGTCAACAAGAGATTTCTGTGTGGAGACAGAGAGTCTTTTTTTTCTAAGTCTTTTAGCCTAACATAGTTTAAACTGTAGCCACAATTCAAAGATGCTGAAAAGTGGAACTAGAGAAGATTCTGCTAGTGATTTTCATTCTAGCTAGGTAATCATTACCTAAGATTGAAAGTCGCTCAGTCGTGTTCAACTCTTTGCAACCCCATGGAATTTTCCAGGCCAGAATACTGGAGTGGGTAGCTGTTCCCTTCTCCAGGTGATTTTTCCGACCCAGGGATTGAACCCAGGTGTCCCACATTGCAGGTGGATTCTTTACCAGCTGAGCCACCAGGGAAGCCCAAGAATACTGGAGTGGGTAGCCTATCCCTTCTCCAGTGGATCTTCCTGACCCAGGAATCGAACCAGGGTCTCCTGCACTGCAGGCAGATTCTTTACTGGTAGTTGAGCTACCAGGGAAGCCAAAGAGTTAAACAGGAGCCATATTTGCTGGCCATGTTTTATTTGTCCTTTTTCTTCAAACAGGATAACCAAAGATACAGACAGTATTCAATAAAGTAAAATAGATGAGACAAATTCTAAGAGACTGCGATGCCACATGCTACATTTAACCTAATTTTATTCATGCTTGCTTTGGGATGGGGAATAGATCATTCAGTAAAAACATACAGTAAAAACAAAATATGTCTTATCATGTACAACTTTTAAACTACAATAATGATGTACCTTAATTACTTCCATGCACACAAGTCTAACATTACAGTTTTTTAAAAAATAAACACAATTAAGACTTCTAGGAGCATTTTATAATAAAGTAATTCCTAATTTTTCTTTGTAGATAGATCAAGCACCTCCAAAATACAAATTCCTATACACAGTGAGCGCTTTACTTAAAATGAATACTTAAGTAAATTAAGTACGTGGACAGCCTTAGGATAAGCTGACATTATATATTCAGCTAAGTAGGCAACAAACCATAGTGCCAAATGGAAAAAAGTGAATTTGCAAATAAATTTCAAAAACTAAGTTAACTTTTTATAATTAAATACAGAAAATATACTGATTTGCTAAAATAAATAAGATGTGATGTAACACTTCACTATAAAGAATGCATACCAGAACATTTATAAACAGTGAGTGAATCTCATTAAGGAGAGTTTACTACAATAAACGCTGGCTAAATAGAAGTGCATATTGTGAAGCACTATGGGTGGTATATGTTTTGCCACATACTCTTGTTACCTTGAGGTAGATAACACATGTGTACCAAATTCGGCATTCATTTTCAGTTGCTGCTGGTATCATGTGTTTTTAAGAAATGTGTACAGTATGAAAAACTTGAAAATACTCATGAATGAAAAATGTTTTAGGAAAAAAATAGATATTTTCATGCAATTATGTACAGTCTCACTGTGTAAATTTCAAGGCAAGATTTTTGTTTCCTGTAAAACAGATCATTGTTCTATAAGAGAATGTTTTTTACTTGTCTTAGTGCATTTCTTTTGTCTCCTCCTGCATTGCATTATTTTGCTCTATTCTTTATTTTTGTGTGCAAACGACATGCCAGTTAAAATGAAAACCATCTCACATGTAGAAAAAAATTCTGGATTTTAAAAACCAAGAAAAAAATCCTTTCTAAATGACACCATCTGATTCAAGTAAAAAAAAAAAAAAAAAGACTTAAACACTAGTAATAAAAAAGACAAAACACATTTCATGAAGAATACAAAGAGAAATGTCTGCTGAGTGTTTTAGTTCAGATGTTTCAGAATGCTGCTGTATGTCTTATGAGGAATCTGAGGGGAAGATTTCATAGCAGAAGGTGTTAATGTGGCCTGTATTGACTTAAGTGGTGACCCAACTGGACTGTTAAACTGTGGGATGCCTATGGATTCAAGCTGCTTGTTGAAGAGGAACTCCCCACTGCTGTTCAGAAATCCTTCCTCATTTCCTCTCTCCCCAAGCTTCCCATCCTCTACCGGCTCAGTTTCTAGCATTTCAGTATCTTCTTTCCTGCTAAAGAACTTGTCCAGGTAACTGGTATAAGTGTTTTCCTTTTCAATTTGCTCATCCTTCCTTACCTCACAACAAAACTGATTTATGAGAAAACAGTCCTCCCCACCACCCACAAACTGGCTATCCCAAGAAGATTGGTATAAGGCTTCTAATTGAGCCAAATTTGCCATTCCTTTTTCCTGTTTTTCTCGGCTTACTGACTTTGATATCAAACTTTTCAATTCTAGTTGGGACACTGAGCTATTCAAGTCATTTAATTTGTCAACAACATCAGTAGCCTCATGTTGTGAACTAAGTTGAATAGTTCCTGCAATAAAGGAATCAAAGTCAAATCCCTGATTCTTTTCCCTTTCTTTTTCAGCCAGTTGCTGTGATGCTTCCTCTAAAGCTATCTGGGCTTTAACCAATCCATTCCTTTCACATTTTGACTTGCCCTTCTTATCAGATTTTTCTTTGCTTTGTTCTTTCCAATTAGAAAGATCTATAATAAGCTTGGGTTCATAATAATGATTAACTTCACTCTCTCTCCAAACTAAGTTATCTAAATATGATGATGACCTCGTTTTGTAGTTACAAGTATGGCTACACTCCAGATCACAGTATTTGTTTTCATGATGATCTGGGTACTGCCAACAAGGCTCAGTAGAGTAACTGGTGTCAAAAGCAGGATCCTCCAAATACTTTTCACGATCTCCATCCAAATATTTTCGAGGATCAACTTGTACTTCTTCTTCATCAGTGACATCAGATAGAGCTCTTGGGTCTAGTTGAACTTCCTCAATATCAAAGTTGTTATGTATAGGCCAATCATGCTCTGAAAATTGACAATCATGGTACCTGAAAAAAATTAATACATTAGTGTTACTCCAGATATATGATTTCACTTTCAAATTTACTGCATGCCTTTTGGATCAAAGCACTGTGCTTGCTAGGTCTATGAGGGGAATAATAAGAGTATTAAGTCATATAAGAATTTACAATTTTAATGGATAGGTAAGTCCTGTTACTATATAAAGCAATATGATGCAATGGAGCATATAATTCTATAAACTGCACATAAACATCTGAGTGGCTGGCTGGTCTACAGTTCAATTTCAATTTCACAATTTCTACAAACATAACTTCACACACAAGGGAAAAAAAAAAACCTTTATGGCCACAAAATGTAAATCTCTCATTTCAATCACATGCCAAACAGATTTTCACTCTACGGTAATAAAGTAGACTAGAAGAAGGCTTGCTGGAACTCATCGCCATGAGCAGAACAAGTCTCCATGTAAATATGTTACTGAATGTGGTATCCTCTTACTGACACATTACCGCAAGGTGACTACACCACAACCAAGTAGAGGTAGACTAAGACACAAGTGAAAACAGTGGCGGTTGAAGAGGAGAGAATAGAAAAGAGATGACTTAACTAGTAAGTATGGCAGAAAATGTAGGGATTGGAAGACATCTGGGTATGTGAGAAAACTACTATGCATAGATAGTAGAAATGTTCATGTAGATGGCGGCAGATATATTTGATCATAAACACTTCAACATTTTAGGAGTTAAAATGTTGAAGTAAACAAACTAATTTCAACATTAACTACTTCTTGTTCCAAAGTAGCATTTAACTTTTCCCATTATGTATATACTAAGTAATAACTATTAAATACTGAAATTACATAGAGGCTATTCAAAGACAGCAGTAAGTTTAGCAGAAATCCAAAAAGATCATTTCTAAATTTTTAAGATTTTTACACTGTCTTATCATATACAATTTAAAATAAAGCTCACTAAATTATGCTTTACTGAAAACAAAAGCTTTTCCTAATTTAGGGTCAGTTTTACCTTTCCCAGTTGTAAATGTGACTATGAGTTTCATCCATAAGCAAAATATCATCAACTTCATCTTCAATATGAAAAGGATGACTTGAGATTGGCTCATCCATTGGAAAAGAATAAATGCTCATGTAAGGATGGGAAAGCGCTTCTTCTGCTGTCAACCGATCCATGGGGCTGAATGTCAAAATTTGTTCCAGGAAATCCAGTGCTACAAGAGAAAGAAAAAAACCTTAACTGTATTGGAAGTCCACCAACCCATAAAGAAAAAAAGGGATTACACAATTAAAAGGTAAGTTAATTTAAGTTCTGTCAGAGAAACAAAAAAACTTACCTGATTCACTGATTAAAAAGACATGTGTCCAAGAAACAAAGTAAGTATTTGAAATATATCCCAATCACATTTTATGGCCAATTATAAAGGAAAAGGAATATATGAAGCTGAACCATATGAAATTTTCATTTTTGTCAGTCAAAAACAGTCAAATAACAGCAATTTCATACGGCATAACCTGATACATAGGTCCTAATTTCAGCTCTACAACTCACTAGATTAGCTGGATTACTAGCTATGTGAAACTGGAGAGGTTAAACTTGCTAAACTTCCATTTCTTCAAGTGTAGAATGGATAGAGAGTTAAGTATAAGGTATAAAAATAAAATGTATAGTGTTTAGTGTTCAATATAAAGCCCTTTGCTACTCGTACCTCATTGACCAGCTGTTGTACTAGTTTGTTGACTTCTGTTTCATACCAATCATACTAATGCAGATCACACAATGCACTTGATCACTTTAGGGCTACAGCATAGCTACCACAAACCCAGTTCTTTTCACTAACTCAGACTGTACCACTCTGTCACCACCCCTCCACCACCACCACACAACTTGGATGCCTTATGAGTGACACCATCTTCAACTCTGAACCATTCCCACCTTCCACCTTTCCATTTCCTAGTTATACAGTACTGACAAAAGCTGGATGCAAAATCACATGTGTATATATATATCTAAGCTCTCTAGAGATTCACACATACTGTGGAATTTCAACTGGCCTTTGAAGTGGCTCAGCAATGTTCCTCACCATTTCTTTATGCTCTCAATATTCTCATTATTCTTAGCAGATAAACCTTCTTCACATTTATCTCAATCCCTACTTCTTCACTCTGGTCTGTCACACATCTACTGATCCTTGCCTTCTATCTCAAAGGAAAAGCTAGTTAGCACTTCTCTAAAAGCAAGCTGCACTCTAGAAAGGACCTTATTCTCAACTCTCAATCTCTCATTAACATTACACTTATACAGCCATTTATATCCCACAAAGTGCTTCACTACATTATCTCATTCAATCCTCAGATCAGTCCAATGAAGCATTAAAGAGAAGAAAGGTAAGGCTCCTTGTTACTCATACCCTTCAGTGGCCCAGGGCTGAGGTTCCTGCCTGTGCTCAACCTTTTCCCCACCCACCTCTGTTATATTACCTTAACCTAGGAAGTGATTTCATGATACATCAAGCTGTTCTTGGTTCTTCTGCAAGTCAGTGCCCCACATATCTCAAGGCAAGAGACAATCTAAGGCACAATTATGGATGGTTGACTCAGCATAACCGCCATTCTCAGAGCGAAACATATCCAACTACATGACAGGAATATACTCTAGAATCCCTAAAACTGATAATAGGCAGAAAAGGCAGGGCTAACAAACTACTCAGGTTGAACTTCCAAATGTATGCAAATAAAAAACATTTCCATCATTGTGAAAATTCTATTGGATAGCCCTGCTCTAGAGGAAATCAGTCTATTTACTACAATGGTATGCTAAGATAAAGAAATAGGTGGTAAACTACAGAGAAAGGGAGGATAAAAGGTAACCATGCAGGAAAATTTAAAAGATTGGGTATCCATTTACAGACACTAACCAGTACAGGGTTCCAGTAGTCTTAATGTGTCAATTCACATGTACTTAATCTTGTTTGCTCTTTCCCTCTGAAGATCATGCATAGAATGTGAGAAAGGAACATATACTACTGTAAGAATTTCCCATTGCTCAGAAGGTACTCTGCCCCAAAACAAAATTCCAGTGTTAATGAAGGAGAAACTTGCAGAGCATATCTATGTAACAAGTCTTTAGCTTCAGGAACTTTAAACACTCTGCATTGCATTTGTATGTGAGTACAGGTGGCACTGGTGGTAAAGAATCGGCCTGTCAATGCAGAAGACGCAGGAGACATAGGTTTGATCCCTGGGTCGGGAAGATCCCCTGGAGTAGAAAATGTCAACCCACTGCAGTATTCTTGCCTGAAAAACCTGTGGACAGAGGAGCCTGATGGGCTAGAGTCCATGGGGTCGCAAAAAGTTGGACATGACTGAGTACGTGAGTGTGTGCACCCACACACACACAGAGTTCTATCACTTATGAAAATCAAGAATATTTGTCCAATGGTTACTTTAATGAATCTATTATCAAAAACATTCGTTTAACACATTATGAATAAATCCCAGGCACCAACTAAATATTCAGGTTGGTTCAGAACTGACTGAGGGCAAGGGAAAAGAAGATTCAAACTTAATTAGGTTACAAATGCCTCAACAGCAACTCTGTATTACTAGCTTGCCTCTTCTGGTAAGACTCAGCAATGGCAACAAGGACTCCAAGGCAATCCCTGAGCACTCTCTCTCAACCTGGCTGAGCAGGGTCAAACCTGCAGAGCAGACACATGTCCTGCCTGCCACCCCACCTCTGGATTCTGATTTAACATTCTGCACTTTTTAAAGAATTCCAACAGACAACTCTGAGGCATAGTCAAGTGCTACGTGACTGCTATTCAGTTATGAACAAGGACGACATCATGACAATGGCAACAAGATCAGGAGTCAGAAAGTCAGCAATGTATTACTGACTGCGAAGATACTCTACAAGACGGGTTAAAAATGTAGCATTCCTGAAAAGGAAGCTTATGAAACCTGTTGAAATTAAATACAGTTTCTTCCTTTTCATTCAGGCATTTACTAATGAGTTCCAAGCACAGCTGAGGGGAAAAAAGACAATGTCATCAGTTTTGCCATCCAGTGCTTATCTCTCAAAACACTTGCTAAGTTAAAGCACTTTGATACACATTAACCTTAACTACATAATGATCAGAGTGGGTGATATGAACAATAAATGTATAATTAAGAGAAAGTTTAAGATGTTTAGGAAACTGTATCTTCCTAACTTTATGATTCAGAAAAAGAACTATCACAATTCTGGCATGGATACAGCTAAATACAGTACAATAATCCTTAAAGGTTTGATACAATCAACTTTTAAGGAAGGTATTTTTCATTTCTAATGCTCTTTTTTTAAAAAATGTTATCTTATTACAGACAACTATTACAGCATTTAGACTTTTGTATCTTATCTGTATCAACAAACCCTAAAGATACATCTCTCCATTCTGATGTATGAAATTTACTGCTTTAGTGGTCAGTGAAGTTTTGATTCTCTCCATATTCCTATTACTTTCAAGTCGGCACAAACTGTCACATTTGGCACCCAGTATTACTAACACCAATCTGCAATCTTTTATGTAACAAGTTTGCTCATATGTAGTTTTGATCTTTCCTCCATCTCTTCCTTGCTCTAAAACCCTTGCTTTCCTTCAACTCAATTCCCTCTTTCATATCTAAATCACATTCATATTTGTACCCACACTTGCTTATCATATAACCCTCAGAGAATCTCATTCCAGCTCAGTGAGAGTCAGTGATAAACATGTTCACCTAGCAGAGACGATCAGAAGTAAACGCTGGACAAACACATGGAGTCAGAACCAGCAAAGAGGGGTATACTGGAATCTGGAAAATTATTCACAGCAAAGAAAAGATTCCCAGTCTAAGTGCCTGGCTATAAAAAGGAAAGCGAGAGCTGAAGTTTTAGGTGTATCTTGAGTGTCTAAAGACTATTTGGGAGAATGTGCCACATCTATAACGATAAAAAGCTAAAGCTTCCCTACACACACCCTGCTCACACATAAACACACCATTATATGTTGGTTACTCTTCAGTTACAGTACCTTCTCGACTAATTCCTGGAAGCAGCTGAGTTAAAGGTTTGTGTGGCTCAGTCATGTCATTTCTAATGTAAACTGGAATTACGCTGAGAAGCTCCTGACGATCTTCCTCATGGACAACAGGAATAGATTCTAAAATCAGCTGCATCTGTTCAAGTTCATGTGCACCTAGACGAGATTAAAAAATACCAAATATAACATTAATAAATACATTTCTCAATGTTTAACCTATTGGCAATAAACATTCTAAAGCTACAGGAAACAGAATCGTAATGACCATCGAAGGGGAAAATGGTTTTAACTGCATCATTAACCAGCAGATTTCACTGCTTTGAGTATCATCATCAATCTGCTCAAAAAGCTTATCTTTGTCAAATTCTGCTCATTGATATGCTCAGTTTTAGCTGCTTTGTTTCCGTAAGAAGTTGACTTGAAGTCTGGCCTCATATTAAGGTATCGCAAAGTAGTGAAAAAAGCAATAAACTGATATTTAAAAGATGAGATTCTAGTCTCAACCATACATACTAATTAAGTCACTATAACTCTGAGAATACTTAACATGGTGATGACTTAATTTCACTATCAATAAAATAGAGCCTTAGACTAGATTCGTGAAACAGAAAGTTTTACAGTTATGGATTAGGCTCAGTTAACATTTCAGAACCACTATTAAAGAAATAAAAGGGGAAACTTCAGGCTAAATGGGCAGTTAATATTTAAAAAACAAAACAGTCATTTGTTTTTCCACTCATTTCTAGAAACTCATTCAAAAATCAAAATTTTTCCTGAGTGCCTACCATGAGCAAGGCACTTTAAGTTACACCTGTGAAACAAAACTGACCAAATTTCTGCCTTCATGGAGCTCACAGTATAATGGAGGAAGACAGATAACAACTTCTGTAAACATTTACATCAAACAGTGACAAATGAAGAAAAACAGAGTAAGCTAAGGGGGACAGAGAGCACTGTTAGGAGTAGGGTTAATTTATATTAACAACCCCTTGGTTGTTATGACCTTATCATCCTTATGACCAAGCAAGGCCTCACTGAGAAGCTGACAAGGAAGTTAGGTAATACCCCATACATTCATAAAGAGGAAGGGAGTTCCAGGAAGATGAGAAAGGGCCCAAAGGCCTAGAGGAGAAAGTGGGCTTGGTGTGTCCAAGAAACAACAATTAGGCAAGTGTAGCTGAAGTACAGTGACTCAGGAAAATGACAGGAGATGAGCCCAGTGGTAACACAACACTGAGAGTTTACGTGATTCTGAATTTGATAAGAAACCATTACAGAGTTTTGAACAGAGAAATGACATGAGCTATGTTTTCAGAGAACTACTGTGTTGCTATGTGGTAACTAGACCACAGACAAGGAAACTTAAAGCAGGAAAGCTGGTTAGGAGATCATGTGTTAGACCAGGAAAGGCAGAATGGTTTACTGGACTGGGAGGATGACAGTAGTGAAAGAGACACTAGAAATAAGATTCAAGATATACTTTAAAGAAACAGCCCATAAGACCTATAAGGAGAAAAGTGAAGGACGATGCCAAGATTTTGGCTTGAGCAAATAAGAAGTGGGTTTGGTTTACTAAGATGAGGAGGACAGCAGAAAGAGGAAGTATGAGCGAGAGATATCAGGAGGTCAGTTTTGGATAGGTTAAATTTGAGATGCCATTAAACATCTGAGTTGAAATACTGAGTAAGAGCAAAAAATAAGGCTAGGGCACTTACTACAGGTTAAAAATACACAGATTTCCAATGAATGCTTAGGCCTTGCCTTTTATTGCTGTTAATATGAGGTCTATCCTAACCAATAGATTTCCCTCATGCTGCTTTTACTGAATGGTTCACAAACCTACTGAAAAGGTTTTTAGAAGGGAACTACAACTGAGTCTTTTTTTTTTTTTTTAGTTCTACCACTTTATTGGTACCAACCCATCTCCCTCCACCCTCGTGCACACATGCTCAGTCATGTAGCCCCATGGATTGCAGCCTGCCAGGCTCCTCTGTCCATGGACTTTTCCAGGCAAGAATACTGGAGTGGGTTGCCATTTCCTTCTCCATACAACTGAGTCTTTCAAGTCATTTCATAAACAATTCTGTTTAATTAAATATTTAAAGTGTACAAAGGTTTAAGATAAAAAATTGTTTATTTCTAGAGGTTTTTGTCTTAATCCACCTTAACTCAAAAACTTTCTCATGCACTTTTTTAGATTCCCTCAGCACCAAAATCATTATAAAATTGGTTGTTTCTGAAATATCACATCAGTCAGGTCAACAGGATATGGCAGTTCAAGCAACAGGGTTAACAGGAGACAAAGAAAGAATTATTGAATTTAGCTAAAAAATAGCTAAATAGCTAAAAAAATTTCACCAGGAAGTGACAAACACTGACAGAATCAGGTAACACAGGTATCATTTAACAAAAACAACCAACAAATATTGATCTATAAAATAGGAAATTATGTTTAAGAAATAAAAATATATACAAAAGAAACACTAGAATTCAGGCTAACTTTACTGAACAATCCAGTAAATATGTAAGTGTTCTCCATCTTTAAAATACCATTTAAAAAAATAAATAAATAAAATACCATTTTATCTTTTCATTTTAATAGTTTAGACTATAGTAAATTGGTTTAAATCTTACATAAATCTGGATTCATAGAAATATATGAAATTATTTCTCCTTGGGATAATTTTCCCATTTATTTTAAAATTTCTAACCTGCAAAGAGGGTTTTACCAGTCAGCATTTCAGCAAAGATGCAGCCTGCAGCCCACATGTCAATGGCTTTAGTATAATTATTAGGAGAAAGTAAAAGACGTGGAGATCTGTACCATTTAGTAACCAATCCTTCAGAAAGATGACCCTGAAAAAGAAACAAAAATATACTTTTTACTTTAGCTGAATAACAGTATGTAAAACATGATTCATTAAAGAGCCCTTAATCTAAAAACAAACTGTAATTGTAAAATCCTTAAACAGTACTGTTGATTTCTATGCCTATTTTCAAAGCTCTTGCACTTCTGAGGCTGTATGGAGATTAAACTCCCCATGTAACATACTATCTATAACATGATATTCTCATGAAGCACTCTGACCAAAGAATACTATAAGAATTTAGTATTAAAAAAAATAAATAAATAAAATAAAATAAAATAAAAAGAATTTAGTGTTAACTCTAGGGCACATATTCACAACATGTTTGAGAAGAGAAGCTATTTATCACTTCAAGTCAACAATGAAGCAGGTATGCTTTAAATCAATGAGAGAAAGGCAGGAAAGAGTACCAAAGGTGAGCTATTTATAAAGCAGTGCCAACCTCCTTACTGACAACCCAGGGGACCTGGCTATACTGCACACGCCATTCCTAATCAAATTCACTACTTTATATTTATGAAGAATTTGACAAAAACAGTTAAACATATGTTGCCTTGTTTCATTCTAAAAATAACACTGAGAAAATATGAAGGTAGATATTAACACTCAGGTTAAGGAGTCTGCTTAAGGCCATATAGTTTAGCTGGATGTAGAAGTGGAACTCAATTTTAGATAGTCTAACTCCTCATTCAGTGTTCTATCCACAATACTTCACTGTTATCCATAAAGATGTGGTCATCCACTTCATTTTGGTACTTAATTTCGATGCTGAAGTTTTTTAAGTTAAGTTATACTCAATGTGAGATGATATATGCAAATGCCAAGATGTGTCTTAGATGTGTGCTATGAGAAGCCAAGCAAGCAGGCTTCCCAGGGATGGTTTATACCAAAACAGCTCCATTTTTACATTTTAAACATCAGAGTCCTACACATGATTTCATTTGAAAACTAAAAAACTAAAACTAAAGAGTTCAGCTCAAAAAATATCATTAATTTCCTGTATAAAAGCAAATTTTATTTAAGGCAAAGTTACTATGAATTCTTCTGCCTATTCTTATTGCTACTTTATGTTTGTGCAAATTTAGATTTCAAACTAAGTTTGCTAAACAAGGCATAACAGAAGAGTATATCCAAACAAACAAAAAAAAAAAGTAAAAGTTGAAACAGCAACCTTCTGCCCTAAACACATGATATATCCTACTTTTAAGAGAGAATTTCAGTAATTACAAATAACCAGAACTTGTACTTAACTAGGATCCTGTTCCACCTTCATTTCAAACACAGGGAGATTGTGAATGCAAAAAAGGTACTATGTAAAGTTTAATACAATTAACTAAAAATTCTGCCACAACACACAAAGGAAATACAAGCACCTGTTTCTGATGATGTGTATCAATTCAGAGGTCTGCCTCAGCTGACTTTCCACATACCTTATGGGAATAATGGGGATCCATGATCCGTGCAAGACCAAAGTCACCTATCTTCAGCACCAAGTCTTCAGTATTAATGAAAAGATTAGCTGGTTTGAGATCTCTGTGCAGTACGTTTGCTGAGTGAATGTATTTGAGCCCACGTAGCAGCTGATACATGAAAAGCCTGGCATGCTCTTCCAGTAAAGGGCCCTGCTCCAGCACATTAGCCAAGTCTGTCTCCATGTACTCCTGAACAATGTAAACACTGTTCAGTTCGGTAAGAGAGCCCACATCATCCGTTAACTGGCTTCCACTAGGACCAAGAATTTCAAACACCTTCACAATGTTATCGTGGTCAAGTCTTCTAATAATTTTGATTTCACGTAGAGCATGTTTGACACTCTGGGGATCAGTAAGGACAATTTTCTTGATGGCTACTCTTTTGTCACAGTCATTGTCTACAGCAGAAAAAACCAAGCCATTGCCTCCACAACCCAATGGTTTTAAGTCCATATACCTAGAGCCCAGATCAAAACCATGAATGTTCATGAGACTTTCAAATTTTTCTGCCATTTTGAAACCCTTACTATTGGCTTTTCCTTTCAAATTGTTGAACTTGTGTGAACAAGGAAGAAAACTGGCATCAAAAGGAAAGATCTTTTAAAAAGGGAGAAAAAAATAATTCTGCGTCCACAGCAAGATGGTTTCTTGATGCTCATTGCATATGCCAACCAGGCCTGTTGAGTTCCCCTTAGATTTAAAGCTCAAAAAGCTCTATTCATACTGAGAATTAAAAAGATTGCAGTACTCATAGTTCAAGAAAGGGACAGCAACTCTGCAGACATTTAAAGAAAACACTCAAGAAACTCAAACGGAATGAAATGACATACTATGCACTCAGATTTACTGTGCTGAAGGGTTTAACATTTAACAAAAATGTGAATAAATATGCACACAACAGGCTTCTATGAACATTCTCCTCACAGTGCAGATACATTCAGTGTTGGACTGGTCCTGAGCAGCATCATTCTAAGGTGCTGGTAAGCGCTGTTTCCGTTTTGCTTCTTTTCTTCCTCTGTTGCTGTATATTTCAACAGGAAGCCCTGGCGGCTGTTGGTTAACAGAAGATGTCTTTTGTTAGTGATCAGGTGGCTCCAGCTCACCACAATCACAATCAAAGCTACCGTCCATCTTACTCTGATACAACCTGGAGGATGAGAAAAAAGAAGGAAAAGAGTCACCAATGCAGGAAATGCTCTTTTGATCAACTTTATAAAATGACACAAACTAGGCATTTAGCTTAAGCTACCACTGGGTGGGGTATTAAACTTACATACGTCACTAAATGGAAAGATTACCCTCAATCAAAAATAGCTACCTATGTTGTAAGCAATTCACATGTGCTGACTCAGACTCCAGATCTCACCATACTAGATTCTTTGTATTATCTAAGTCATTAGGTTGTATAATTTCTTAAATGCCAATAAGCAAAGGAAAAGTTCATAATATTTTTACAGAATTCTTTAGAATTTTTCAGTAAAGCATTTGCAACATTTTTCTAAAAATAAATATATAATAACTTAAAAAGTGTTAGTTCATTAAAGGGCATGTTTATTTATTAACTCTGTCTGACAGAGTTAACGCCTGGCAATACCTAATGAACAAAAATGTAGCAGTACAAATAAGAAATTGCCAAACAAGCTCTTAAACTTACAAAGTGAACTTCGTAAGTTCACTTACAAAGGCGTGAACTTAAACAGTGAATAAACCTATGAATAAAGCCTATGAAATGTTTAACTTCACTGATGATCAAAAATATCAAATTACTTCAGGAAGATGATATTTCAGATTGGAAAAACGGTTTCAATGAAGTGTCTCAACTGCAAATATCAAGTCTGGAGAGGGATGTGGAAAAACAGGAACTTTCCTACAAAAATGGTGAGAGTTTACAAGGGACAGTTAGGGAGTTTGGGATTGACATGTACACAAAATGTTATAATTAAAATGGATAACTAACAAGGACCTACTGTATAGCACAGAGAACTCTGCTCAATATTATGTGGCAGCCAGGATAGGAGGGGAGAGCTCAGGGGAGAGTGGATACATGTGCATGTATGGCTGAGTCCCTCTGCTGTCCACCTTAAACTATCACATCATTATCAATCAGTCATACTCCAATTTAAAATAAAAAGTTAAGAAAAAACTAAAACAAAATAAAGTTATCATAAAATATTGGGAAAGAGTAAGAACATCAAAAAACAGTTTGGCATAAGTAAATACACAAGTAAATAAATAAATATCATACCTATGACTTGGCAATTTTTCTTCAAGGAAAATTCCCTAGAGAAGTGCTTGCAAATGGACATACAGGTGTTCATTTTTTTTTGTAATAGCAAAATAACAAAAACAGCCTAAACTTTCAACAATAAGAATAAATGAGTTATAGTCATACAGTGAACTACTATATAACAGTAAAAATGAAGATGGCAGAAATCATCAGATATACACTAAATTTAAAAGGCAAACTGCATACAGAAATGTGCATGCTGCAACTAGTTATAGCAGGTGGATAAACATGCAAAATAAAGCTATTTTAAGGTACATTCAGATGTAGCAAAAGTATAAAAACATAAGAGTGATAAATAACAAATTAAAGATAATAATCACCTTAGGAATGAAGGAAGGAACAAGAACGGGGCAGGGGGATTACACAGCATGCTTCAACCAATCTTTAATGTGTTATTTTTTTAAAAAACAACTGAAGCATGACAAATTATTAGAATGTTATAGAGTTATGCAGTATGTAAATGAAGAGTTCATATTATAGGGGGAAATGCAGGCAGACAAAAAAGCGAAACACATATTAGATGGCAATAAGTGGTATGGAAAAATAAAACAGAGAAAAGAGACAAAGAGGGTAGTGAGGAAATGCCTCTCTGATAAGGTGTTACTGGAGCAAAGCTTTAAGGGAGGAAGTAAGGAGGTGGGTGGGCCTTTAGGATGCTATGTGGAAGTAACTGTAGACAGAGGGGCTCAAATATAAAATAAAAAGTTTTTAAAAATCAAAATAAAATAAATTTATCATAAAATATTGGAAAAAAGTAAAAACATCAAAAAGCTATTAGGCATAAATAAATACACTAAGATGAGCATTTGTTTCATGTTCCAGAAGCAACTAGGAGACCAATGTAGTAGCTCATTTAAACGTATTAATACATGCCTATAAGTAAGTAATACAGCCTAAACCCTTATACGGAAAGGCTTTCTGTTGCTGACTTTTGACCTTAAAGCTAGTATAGGTGCATATACAATGCTATTTCATCAATGAGTCTAAATAGGACTGGACACAGGACAGCTGCAATAATCCTTGGTTCAAAGAGCTAATTATTCAAAGGCAGGAGAAACTTTATCAGTGAATGAAATAAAGCTGTCCAATCTAAACCTGAAGACATGGCAACTTCCAATCACCTTCAGGTGTGGCTTAAGAACTGCTAGGACCAAACACATCAGCTACTGCACAGGGGTGAAACTTCTGTACAACAGAGGAATCTACCTCGTTTCCCTGTCTGCTTCATTCATATTTCTACATACTTCACATGTGTAAATGTATGATCCTTAAAAATAAAATAAGGTCACAGCATATGCTTCCATCTGAGCAAATCTTCAATTCTGAGAGATCCAGAAATATGAAAAATACTGTGTGAAAGAGAAACTGATAATACGAATAACTCAGAAACTAAGTAGGTAAATGATCCCTCTTGCCCTAATGTAGACAATTCCTTAAAGCTCAGTCAAGTTTTAAGTTTTTGATAAACGTACATTTTTATGTCTGTTTAACAGACTTGACATAAGAATACTAACACCTCTAAGTACTCTCATAAGCTTTTGGTTCACTAACACAGCAATCAGAGACAAGCAAAAATAATGCTTCACTAAAACACCACCACTCTCATCCACAAGAAAAGTACCACAGTAGAAACTTCATTCAGAGGATGAGTTGAAAACGCAAGACCTCCATCCACATCGGCCCCCTTTCAATCTTAGTGAGACCAAGAAGCATTACACACCAGAAGCAAATCTAAGGACAAGAATGCCCTTTTGGAAATCTCAGACACTGATCACCACTTACAGGGGTAAAGAGTGGGTAAAAATTCATTTCAGGGAAGGTAAGAGCTTGTGACTAGGCTGAGAGCTGCGGAGTTCTCATTACAGACTCAGATGATGCCTATACTGAAAGCCTCGAGCAAACTTTACAGAAATATGAGACCACAATCTAAAGAAAGAACGTAATATTTGTCAACTAAACTGTAATTCCACCAGACAGTGAGGACTGTACCAATAAAAAACTGGGATGGGGGAGTGGCGGAGGAAGGGCTGGGGAGGCCATCCCATTCTTTACAACAGTGCTTGCCTGTGTAGTTGCCGCGCTGCTCTTGAGTAGTATTCTTCAAAGTCCTTCATATCTGTTAGACCAAAAGCTTTTTTAGCACCTTTTCATCCAGGAGCTTGAAAAGTAAGCTTTTCAAGCTTAATCAGTAAGTTGGAGGCAATGCCATACCTCTGTATGATAAAGTGGATCTAGTAAATACTTCCAATTCAGTCCCCTCCATTCAGCAAGTATTTGCTAATTATGTTATGTACTTGTCAGCATACCAAATGGTAGGTAAAAGTAGGCTTGACCCCTGCCCTCATGGAGTTTATAGTACAGTTAGAAAAAAACAATAATAATATGAAAAAAGGGCATGCAGAAGGGAAAAAGCAGTACAGGATGCTGTGAGAGCCTAGACACGGGGTGATCTGACCTAATTAGAGCAGTCAGGATATGTGCCTCTGGAAGCCATAAAAAGCCAAAGGCCTCCCATGCTCCTCCTTAGTGACCATGAAAACAGCTTCTTCCTTATCACGATGACCCTTATAGGAGTTACATTGCAAATCCTGATCTGGTTCAATCACCTCCATCTTTCACATCCACCAGGCAGTCACTGGGCACGCAACTGCATCTAAACTGGATCAGCAGATTACTGGTCAGTGCATCCTCCATCCACATCAATGACTTCTAGAAGTGTCTTATTTATACCATTTTCTCCACCATCTATCACGTTTAACTTCATAAAAGCAAAGCTCAAGGCTCAGATTCAAGATCTGCAGTTCTCCTTCCTTTTGCACTTTCTACACACTTCAAGGGAGGAAAGGGAAAACCAAGACAGGACAGTAACTTTAAAATGACCCTTCCCACCACCTTTTTAATTTCTGTGTCTCCAGATGTTTCCCATTCCTACTAACCTGAGTGCTGATATGGTGTTGCTTGGAAAGAGATCATTGGTTAAGTTTTAATTAGCTAAGTTGATGTTGCTTTGTTTTTTAACAATTTGGTAAATAAAAATGAAGAGCAGAGAATGATTTATAAGAATGAAGTTGGCTCTTTGGTCTTCTTTTAGTAATTCACCATAACATGGAAGTAAAAGCTCTCTGTGTAGCCAGGCTGAGTACCAGCTTCCAACACTTACAAGATAGTTTCCCGAAACTACATTAGCCACAAATGTTGCCTCGAGCTCCTTCTTCTCTAAATTGCCTCCTGCTTTCTGTCACTTAGCTCACTCCATCACCAAGAGAAATGCATGTACTCTGAGTCAGGCCGAAGTGTATGAAGTCATAAAACGCAAAAGAAAGAAATAAAAAAGACAGAATAACTTCACTCTGCTCCATTTCTACATTCTACAGAAATTCGATTTTCTTTCCTTTCTTATCCAGGAACAACTTGGTCAGTGTCAGCAAGTACAAAGTTTGAGGTGAGGGCCTTAAATATAAAGGTTACTTGCCTGATACTCCCTTCCATCTTCTATTCTGCTGCTTCTCAGGTTAAATGCTGACTTGGGACATCTGGCCTGATGACACTCACTCACTCACTTACCCCCACTCCTCATCAGCTCTTGCCTATTTAGCTCTTCTCCAGGGTCAACTGAGTAATCTGAGTTAACTGGCATTTAGCCAGCCTCACATCTCAGCCAAAGCTCAGTTACTTTTGGAGAGAAGGGAAAGGTTGAGCTCTACTTACGTTCACCTAGGACTCTTTCCTAACCCTGGCATAGAGAGGTGTTGTTATAGCAAATTCACCCTTCCCTAAGATCATGTTCTCAAGCTCTCATCAAAGCTACTAAGCTTCTAGGGCAGAGAAGGCCAAAGACTACAGCTTAACTGCTTGCTCATATGCATTCCTGACAAAGCTCTTACTCCTAATGCAGGGTAGCCCTCAGTTATCAGGGACCCCTCTCAGGATGTGGGCCTTAAGGAGGTCAGAAGTGCAAACCAGCGTCAGTGAATCATCTCAGGAACTTAGGTGTGGGAGGGAGGACCTTAACACTTAAGCATCAAGGACTAAGGGGCTTTTGCCAGCTATCAGTAACTACCATTAGCTACAAACTTTCAAAGATGGATGCTTACATAGCTTCTAACAAAGTAACCAGTTTTTTAAAAACTTCTCTTCTAGTCCTAACTCCTGTTCTTAAATTGTCTGAACCTTTGCCTAAATGCATTTTAACATTAGGGACTTCAACCATTTAAGAGGCCATTATAAGATAAACGTTATATGTTTATTTTGATGCTCATATCTAGTTGCTATTTACTCTAGGTACTCACACTGGAATAGCAGAACTTTACAGACCAGATAAACTACTCAATCTCTACAGACCCTTCCAACTCTAAAAGTCTATGACCTATGAAAGCTACTACAGTACAAGTCTTCCAACGTGACTAGTTTTTGCTCCCACTTAATACAGTAGGATGCCCAAAAAGGTGGAAATGTGACTGAAATTGCTATAAAACATTAAACACAATCCCATTTACAAATTTACGGCTGGAAAATTTAAAATAATTATAATAATCCTTCAACCCCTTCCTATCTTCCTCCTGCCAGAGCCATCATTTCTAAGACTCTTCTCCTAACCAACGGCAAGGAAACACTGGGGCAAATATATAAGCAGAAGACACTTGGGCAGCCTTCTTCTTCAAGTACCTTTGGAAATCTGATGATTCCAACCAAACAAAAATGAATATAAATTTCTATAGTAGTTGAGACAGGTTATACAGTGTTACAGTAACAAATAACCCCCAAACCTCAGTGAGTAAAAAGACTTCTTAAGTCTAGCTCATGCAACAAGTGCAACATAGCTGTTATCCAAACTCCTGAAGGAGTTATACCACCCTCTATCACAGCCACTCAATGTGCCAGAGGGAAAGAAATGAGAATATCTCACTTATATGTAACGTCGTGTGTGTTCAGTTATGTCCAACTGTTCACAACTCCATGGACTGTAGCCCACCAGGCTCTTCTGTCTTGAGAATTATCCTGGCAAGAATACTGGAGTGGGTTGCCATGTCCTCCAGGGGATCTTCCTGACCCAGGGATGGAACCCGCATCTCCTGCGCTGGGAGGCAGGATCTTTACCACTGATCCACCTGGGCAGCCCCACTGATTCGTAAACCTTCGTCCAAAAAAATCATACCCTTCACTTCTACTCATATTTTACTGACCAAAGCAGGTCACAGGGTGGCACCAACTTCAATGCAGTAGGGAAATGCAATCCCAAAATGGCCCAGAAGCAGAGAGAACCTAGTTTTTAAGAGCTTTCACTGTTTGTTTCAATTCTTCCATCCATCCACTGCATTTTTATTCAACAAAACCTTGAGTGCTTATCAAATGCCAGGCACTGTCTTAGGCATTAAGGTATAGAAGGGATCAAAATAGTCCAAAAAAGGGGGGGAAAAAGCCACATGGAGCATGTACTCCTAGAGCATTACATTCCACCGCAGTAGATTCCATTGTAGTAGGCTTCTCTGTCCCACTAGGCTTGCTTTCTCTTTTCTATAGCATTTTCCTTTGTCTTTTGCCATCCATCCCCAATCTCATTTAATCTACCCTCTGATCTTCAAATCCTCTAATCTTCATTTTCTAGGGCACCACTCCCTTCCCCCTTGCTGCAGTTCTATTTTGAAAGGTTTGGGACTAAGTACCTTTACTGATACTTTCTGAGCCTAGTTCCTGATGGTATGCACCTTAAACACTATTGAAAGAATTAATGTAAATAACATATTCTACTTGGTAGCAGAAAGCTTTGGAGAACACAAGCTCTACCCTCAATTTTTTCAGAATCTGATCACATTCTGACCTACCATGTAGGAACATCAGTGATGACTCTAGATATGGTACTTTCCTTTCCAGGCATTAGCCCAGGAGCCTCACCCTATGGTGAACATATAGGTCTGCCAACACACGAAGAAAGCAACTGACTTCAACCCAGTTGGACTGAAGAAACAGAAAAACGTTAGCTCTGTTATAGCTCCTAGTTTGTTTTGCTGAGGTAGTGGAGAGGGACTGCACCACTGAAGCAGTGCCCTATATAACCAGATGAGCAGGACTCTGTAAAAAGTCCTGCTAGCCTAGCAGGTAGGTACTGTGAAGATATCCAAGATCATTCCACTACTCTCTGATTGTACTGTTCTTTATCCCATGATAGGAGAAATCTAAAAGCACCACACCTTTTCAGACTGGCATCAAATACAACAGCTATCATTTCTGGGCTAACTCTGGTAAGGGTCTGAAGGTCCCATTGCGCAAGGCCACATAAAACATGTCTGGACCCCCATCAAATGGAGACAACCACGTGCTTATTAGAGTGCGCCCAGTTTCTTAAAAAGTGATTCAGAATGGCAGATAGTTTTTCTGGAATATCTTTTCTCCTTTGTTTCTCATTTTCTCCAAACCTAAACAAGAAAGCTTGTAAGACAGAAAAAAGTATAAGTAGGGACTTCCCTGATGGTCGAATGGTTAAGAATCCACCTTCCAATGCAGGGGACGCAGGCTTAATCCCTGGTCCCAGAAGATTCCACATGCTATGGAGCAATGAAACCCAGGCATCATAACTATTGAGCTAAGTTCTAGAGCCTGTGAGCCACAACGAAGACCCTATGTGATGCAACTAAGACCTGATGCAGCCAAATTAAAAAAAAAAAAATAGCATAAGTCTCTTATCAGAGTCACATGACAGTTTGATACTGTTGAAAACTTCTCATCTGATGTCACCAACCCCATAGTAAAAAAAAAAAAAAGAAACATGAACTAAAGTGATCTGAAGTTTAGTCAAGAATCTGTGGCTAAACTAGCTTTGTAATCAAAGCCTCATGTTACTATGTCTCAGTTCCTCATCAGGAAAATGATGTAGCTAAATGACATGATTTCTACAATCTCTTCCAGCTCCAAAATACTTTAAGTTTAGTGAAAGACTCAAGATTTCCACTTCTGATTAAAATGCAGAAAGTTGCAAGACACCATTACTCTCTCCCGATAAACCATGATAAACTAAATAAGCTACAGAACTGTAATTAAGAAATACATCAGAAAGCTAAGGATGCAAAGAGCTCTAGGCTCTAGAAAATGTCAAGCCCTTCCTAACACAAGAGAACATGGCTATTCTCATTTCTCATAAAGTTGCAAGAGAACAAGATATTTTTCACTAACAGGATGAAGAAGAAACCAGTCAAATTTATAAACAATGATATGTGCCGCATAAAGATTCAGGTAACAGATTAGAATTCAGAGGAAGCCCAGTTACAAGCCCTACCTGCCAATCCTTCCCCATGGGTCTTCACTAAAAGTACAAGTCTGAAGCCAAGTCAAGAAAGCGGAGAGAAAAACTCATGAAGCATATGGGCATCCATTTTGTCCAAGACAGATGCCCTCTCAAGGTGGAGGTCAAGATAGGAAGTATGAGATAAATCCCTCAAAGGCATTCTTGAGTATAAGGCAAATAAGAAAATGGGCAAAAACCTGATGTAAAAACCTGAGGTGGTACTGGAAATCAAAGAAAATATCCAAGTAATCCAAAGAGCCAGCAGCAAGGCTGAAAAGTAGTTCAGAAAGTTGACATGATTTACAAAGCTGACAAGGCAGAAATATGTGATGTGACAATGGGCAAAAACTTCCCCAAACTGATAAAGACATCAACTCACAGACCTGGAAGGTCAATGAACCACAAGCAAGAAAAATACAAGGAAACTCATATCTAGGGACATCATAAACTGTTGAAAGTTAGGGAGTGGGAAGGTAAAGAGCAACTCTTAAAAGCAACTATGAAAGAGAAAAAAGTATACACTAGGGAAAAACAATAGGAACAAAGGCTGACAAACACAAAAGTTAAAGACAACAGAACATCATCTCTCAAGTGTCAAAAGAAACTACCAGCCCAGAAATCAACATCAAGGGAAACATACTGCAAAAAGGACGAAACAAAAACATTCTCAAAGAGAAAAAAGTGAAAGGAATTTGTCTCCAACAGATTCCCATTACACGAAATGCTAAAAGAAGTTTGTTATCATGAAGATGAACCAAATGGAAGACCTGCAGAAAGCATAAATAATTGGAAAAAACAAAGCCTTAAAAAAAAAAAAAAAAAACCAATCCACATGTTTAAATGCCTTTAAGAGACTGTTGATTGTTTAAAGCAAAAATAATAATGTATTGGGGTTACAGCATATGTAGAAGTAAAACATAAGAGCACAGTGTGTTACAAGAGGGTAACCTGAATCATGCAGTCTTAAGGTTTGTAGTGTTAGTGAAGTAGTTTATATTATTCAAAACAGATTGTGAAAATAAAACTGTGAAAAATAGACTGAAAAAAATAAAAAGGCTCAGGGGTCATCTTTTTTTTTTTTTTTTAATTTTTCAGTGGGTTTTGTCATACACTGATATGAATCAGCCATAGAGTTACACATATTCCCCATCCCGATCCCCCCTCCCACCTCCCTCTCCACCCGATTCCTCTGGGTCTTCCCAGTGCGCCAGGCCCGAGCACTTGACTCATGCATCCCACCTGGGCTGGTGATCTGTTTCACCATAGATAATATACATGCTGTTCTTTCGAAACATCCTACCCTCACCTTCTCCCACAGAGTTCAAAAGTCTGTTCTGTACTTCTGTGTCTCTTTTTCTGTCTTGCATATAGGGTTATCGTTACCATCTTTCTAAATTCCATATATATGTGTTAGTATGCTGTAACGTTCTTTATCTTTCTGGCTTACTTCACTCTGTATAATGGACTCCAGTTTCATCCATCTCATTAGAACTGATTCAAATGAATTCTTTTTAATAGCTGAGTAATATTCCACGGTGTATGTGTACCACAGCTTCTTTATCCATTCATCTGCTGATGGCCATCTAGGTTGCTTCCATGTCCTGGCTATTATAAACAGTGCTGCGATGGTGTCATCCTTAAACGCTTTCTCCCTTTTTGGTCATCTCTCATTGCTGTATGTGTTGTTTTAGTCAAAGTCGTGTTTGACTCCTTTGTGACCCCATGGAGTGGCCTGCCAGGCTCCTCTGTCCATGGAGTTTTCGAGGCAAGAATACTGGAGTGGGTTGCTACTTCCTTCCGCAGGGGACCTTCCTGACCAAGGGATTAAATCCACACCTCCTGCATTGGCAGGTGTATTCTTCAGCACTTAGCCACCTGGGAAGTTCCTTTTTGGTCGTTTACTTAATAACATCCCATCAAGGGGAGTGAAGGGAAAGAATAAGAAAAAACTAAATAATAATCACCAATTATAAGTAATGATTCATTCTGCTAGGCAGTTTTTGTGTATTTTTACATCAATAATAATACAAACTAATACATTAGCATTTAAATACCACAGATTCAAATGGCAACCCACTCCAGTACTCTTGCCTGGAAAATCCCATGGACCGAGGAGCCTAGTAGGCTAGAGTCCATGGGGTCGCAAAGAGTTGGACACGACTGAGCGACTTCACTTCACTTCACCTCACCACAGATTCACTGACACTTTCAAAGAAGATAAAAATTTACCATGTTACTCAAGACAAAGACACATATTTTATTATTTTTTCCCACATATTTTAATTGAAATAATTTTGAGAGGCTCTACTTTATAACTTAAAAGTAGACAGTTTTTAAGAATTTAAAAACTATACTATGGAATACAGTTCAAAAAGTTCTAACTTGAGTTGTTTAAAGAACATTATCTGGTACATATCTATCTTACTTTATCAGCTTTTATAAAAGCAATTAATGAAAAAATTTGTATTATAAAGGAAGTCACAGCACTGAACATGAGAATAGATTTTTTAAAAAATATAGAACAGCAGCAAGCATAAGAATGTATTATGTGTGAAGCATACTATTCTTACACTAAATCCTCCTAACAACACTGCAAAATGGGTCCTGAGATTTTTAGAGAATTTAAATAATGCATTAAAAGTCACACACACTGAGAGCCAGAATTTGAACCTCAGGTTTCAGTTCAAAGCCCATGATCTTCTTTCTAATAGTAATGTAATTTACTGACAAGTACACTACACCTTCCTTCCCAACCCTAGTATGTTTCCTATAGACAGGACATTCTTCCATATAACCAGAACACAATCATCAAAATCAGAAAATTGATACTGGCAGAATATTACCATCTAATACTCAGATCCCACTTAAGTTTTTGCAACTGTAGCAATAATGTTCAGAGAGCTAAAAAACTCAGGTCAGAATCATGTTACAATGACTACAATGCAGTCTTTAACATACTTTTTCCCTTCAGAAATTTAAGGGAGCCAAACATTTTATAGGTGCACAAAAATTTACTGAGCACTTGGCATGTGTCAAGCAGTGTTCTATGGCACAGTGGAGAGTAACACAATTAAGGTTCTTCTGCTTCCAAACAGTTTACACTCTAATGAGGAAAGACTAACAAGTAAGTATAACTTCAGGTTTGGCCAAGTGCTCTGATGGAGTGGCTCGGAAATGGCCATCTAAGATGCTGAAACCCGAATAGTAAGACGGAAGCAGCACTACTGAGAGATGGGAAAAGAGGGTCCCAAACAGAGGAGAAAGCAAATACAATCTAGATCAGGATGTAACTTGCAGTTTTGGAGGAAAAGAAGCCAGTGTACTGATGGTGTCCTTAGTAAAGGAAGCAGGGACTGATGTGAACACGAAGCATGATTCTGAATTTTATAACTAAGAAAGCTATTGAAGAATTTTAGGCAGACAACTGGCATGGTTGCACTTCCATGTTTCAAAGATAATTCCAGCTACTGGGAGGAGAATGCACTGAAGAAGATGGTTAAGTGAAATCAGATACCAATTAAAAGCTATTTCAGCAGGCCACATGAGATAATGGTGACTGAGACCAGACTGGTAGAAATGAGGACGAAAAAGAGGACAACCCAAATATTTTGGAGACCAAGAAAACCTGGTGATGGATCAGGTATAGTGGATAAAGGAAAACGTAAGCTTTAAGCATTACTCCTAGGTGCCAATTACTGAGATGGGGGCAACTGGAATAACACTATAAGAGAACGAGTTCTATTTTGGACACATTAAGTCTATTCAGGTGAGATATTTAAACCATAAACATATATTTGATAATTATTCACATGTAGGTAATAACTGAATGAAACCATCTATGTAAAGAACTAAGAGAAGGGGAAGACAGTCCAGGACCAACCTATGTGCTTAGTCCCTCAGTCACGTCCAACTCTGCGACCCCACAGACTGTAGCCCACCTGGCTTCTCTGTCCATGGGGTTTCTCCAGACAAGAATACTGGAGTGGTTTGCCATGCCCTCCTCCAGGGGATCTTCCCAACCCAGGAATCGAACTTGGTTTTCCTACACTGCAGGTGGATTCTTTACCAGCTGAGCTACCAGGGAAGCCCGGGCCAACCTCTAGGATATGCCATTATTTAGAGGCAGGAGAGGAGAGAGAAGGCTGTAAAAAAAGTACGACAAGGTGTGAGGTAGGAGGAAAACAAAAATATGTGTCCCATAAACTAAGAGAACCAGGTGAATAGGCAGGAAACTGTTAACAATACTGAATGCTGCTATAAGATCCTTTAGGATGGATGTGGTAAATGGTATTGCTGGTAACCTTGACTAGAGTACTTTCAGTGGTGAGATGGTGACAGAAGTCTGGAGTTGAAGAACAAAGCAAAGTGGAGCGAGAACACAAAGACAGTTCTTGAAAATATGCTTGAAAGTGGACTAGAGAAATGAGGCAATAGCTATAAGAGAAAAATGTGGAATCAGGAGAGGGTTTGTAAGAGATTTCTACTCTATATCTACACTGCCCAGTACAGAAGCCAACAGCTACACATGGATACCAAGCAAGTAAAATACAATTAGCGTGACTAAGGAACTGATAATTTCCGTTTAAATAGTCAAATGTGGCTAGTGGCTACTATATAGTATACCTCTATAGCACATTTGTATATCAGTACAGATACCGGGTTCAATCCCTAGGTCAAGAAGATCCCCCGGAGAAAGGAATGGCTACCCACTGCAGTATTCTTGCCTAGATAATTCCAAGAACAGAGGAGCCTCGAGAGCTACAGTCCATGGGGTTGTAAAGAGTTGGACTAGCACTTTTACTTTTCACTTTTTCAAAGACAGTCCAATACAAGGGGCAAAATTCATGAGGCAGGCAAGAGACAAGTCCTTAAGAAGTCAAGAGAATGGGACGCCCCTGGTGGTCCAGTGGTTAAGACTTCACTTTCTAATGCAGGGGTGATGGTTCGATCCCTGGTCAGGGAGCTATGATCCCACATATCTCTTGGCCAGAAAACCAAAATGTGAAACAGAAGCAATATTGTAGCAAGTTCAAGTTTAAAAATGGTTCACATTAAAAAAATCTTACAAAAAAGATCAAGAGAAGGAATTCAGAGCACAAGTGGAGGAATGTACTAAGGATATACATGAATGAAGCAAGGCATGAAGTGATATAATTGGGGGGAACCAACAAGACTTAAAATCAGAATCTTAAACATAAAACTAAATACAGGCTGTAAGAAGCTGAGAACAAGGGAAAGGGAAGGTAATTCAAATTTACCAAGTGTCCATTAAGTGCCAGGCATTTTCTAAGTGGGGGATTCCTTGGTGGCTCAGCAGTAAAGAATAACCTACAAAGCAAGAGAAGTGGGAGATGTGGGTTTGATCTCTGGGTCAGGAAGCTCCCCTGGAGAAGGAAATGGCAACTCACTCCAGTATTCTTGACCGGAAAATTCCATGAACAGAGGAGAATGGAGGGCTACCAGTCTATGGGTTCACAAAGAATCGGACATGACTGAGTACACACACATATTTTCTAAGTAGAAAACTATTTCTGTTACTCAGAACCACCACCTTTTATGTCTCATGTTACAAACAAGAGCACTTTGCTCCAAGAGATAAAGCAAGTTCACCGAAATCATGCATATAGTCAGTGTCAAGATTTGGACACAGGTCACTCTGACTTACTCTAGGGTTAGAATTTTCCCACTGCATAAGGGGGAAGGTTAAGAACCACTCAATGTTTCAACACCTGGAAATAACACAACAAAAGGCAGATCAATCTGGCAGCTATCGACGAATGCCAAAAAATCTGGCGATACTACACTAGAGGTGAAAACTGTCCCCTCAATGCTATCCATAAGATAATTAAGGAACATTTACTTAACAGGTTATTTATTTTAAATATTTACTTACTTGGCCAAACCAGGTCTTAGTTATAGCCTTTGGCTATGCCACTAAGTTGTGGCAAGCATACTCTTAGTTAGGATATGTGGGATCTCATCCCTGACTAGGGATTAAATCCAGGCCCCGGCATTGGGAGTGTGGAGTCTCAGCTACTAGACCACCAGGGAAGTCCCTAACAGGTTATTTTTAATATTTTTAAATCCAAGTGATTGAGACAAATGGGGAAATAGATATTCTTGCAGCTTAGATTACCTACACTATTGAACACAGGAGTATATCAGAAAATTGGCATTGCTAAATTAATACCTAGGCATTTAGACTAAACTAATACCTAGGCATTTTAGGGATGTAGGTAGTTAGGAACCTACCATCACTCCAATTTGTAAATTAAGAGGAAATTATTATATTAAACCTAAGTGAAGTGAAGTTGCTCAGTCCTGTCCGACTTTGTTGCAACCTCATGGACTGTTGCCTCCAAGGCTCATCCATCCATGGGATTTTCCAGGCAAGAATACTGGAGTGGGTTGCCATTTCCTTCTCCAGGGGATCTTTCCAACCCAGGGATCGAACCCAGGTCTTCCACATTGCAGGCAGACTCTTGACGGTCTGAGCCATCAGGGAATCCCAAATTAAGCCTAATCAGTTATTAAATTATAGCTTAAATAATTTTAAACTTAATCTGGGCAAAGATCATCTAAATATGTGCTGTCCAATACAGTAGCCACTAACTTCAGGCAGCCAAGAATAAATTAATTAGAAATGCATATAATTAAAAATTCAGTTCCTTGGGTACACTAGCCACCTGTCAAATGCTCAACTGTCATGTGGCTGGTGATTATCTCATGGACAGCACAGAGTAAAATACTAATACTTCTATCATCACAGAAAGTTCTACTGGACAGTGATTAGATTCTCAATCTTTCTTTTGACGTTTTTTAGGAGAATCAATGGAAAGAGCAACTCAGAAGACCTGAGTTTTCCAAATCAGTCACTAACCAGCAGAGCAACTTATGTATGCATCACTTAGCAGTGTTTCCAGAAGTGAACATACGTTTGAATCACTTGAGAATCTAGTTAAACTGTAGCTTCTAAATAAGTCTTGAGATGGGGGTCAGGATTCTGCATTTAACTCCCAAATGATGCTAATACTACTGGTCCAGAAATCACCCTGTACCAAGAGTTTAGATCACTCTGGGCCTCAGTTTCTTGAGTAGTCAAAAAGATAAAATGTCCATGACTCCTCCGTAAAAACTAACATTTTATAGTTTTATGGTTGTACAGAATTAAATGCACATAAATTTCTCACATTCTGAAGAGACAGTCTTTTTCCTGAAATAAATTTTTTCCCCTATGAAAAAGACATCAAATTTAAATGAAAATCAATGGGAAAATGTTATTTGCTACAATCTCTGTATACCTTTTCAGAAATGGATTTAAAAGGTGGACATGTTATGTAAGATAAACCTTTTAAAAAGTATCAAAGGGGATACACTACACTTTCCAAATATTCAGTTCAGAAGGAAAAAAAACACTGGTGGACTCTACCCATGCCACTATTACTTTAAAGGCATCAGTTCCACATGAAAAGCAACTCCCAAGGGCGAGGGGGGGGTGGGGGGAGTAACTACAATAACATTTTTGTTTTTGTAAAGTCTCAATCAGGATTCTTAGCAATAAAACCAACCAAAATCTCCGTATCTCTAGCAGGCTATAGAGTAATGTTAACAGCCCACAAAATAGGCTGAAGGAGCTGACAGTGGGAAGCCAACAATGCTACAAAGAATTTACTATTGAAGCATCTTCTATTTTAACAGGGGCCCTAAAGTAACACAGAATTCAAGTGGGCAATGCAAACACAGAACTGAATAGCAACAGGGAGGCTCATCATCATTTCATAAGTCAATACCTCATAGAAGGGAGACAGACTAACACAACCAGTTTGTTTATAAATTCTGAATTAAGCATGACAGGTAATTACCTACATTCTTAAAACACACACACACACACACACACACACACACACACACACATTGGAAATACACGTTCAACCTCTAAAAAGGCTTTGAAAGTCTTTAATACTTTCATACTTGTACTTTTATATTTCCTTTAGTAGGAAGTATATTTTAAAGTTTGAATTAAACTTTACTAAAGTTCCCCTATATAAATCATGCAATGTTCTTCCAAAATCTCTCCAAAGATTTAATTCACATTAATACACTTTACTGCCCACAAAACCATTCAAATAAACACTGAGAAGATAAATAGTACATACAAAGAAAAATATGAGAGTGGCGAGTTTTTCTTCTCACTTTTAAAACATATTGTTATTCTCAATCCTTTTTTTTCTCAATCTTATTTTAGGTCAACCTGCTAAACAATGGCTTTCTACAATCAGTCAAAATATTTTATTACCAAATTTCAATGTAAATCCTAAATTTGGAACTGTACAATCAGCTTATCTAAGAAAAGGACTGATGAAAAAATAGTGCCTGTAACAATACCTATTTTAACTTTTAAATTATTATATATTATAGTCTATTAAATTAATAAAGATTAGAAAAAAGGAGAAAGCACTATATATAATTCCACCAGAGTGAAATGCTCATGTTCAGAGCTGTATCTGATTAAACACTACTGTACTTTTACAACACAAACTAATTTCTAGATAGTATAAAGTTAACTTTTACATTACCAATGAAAACAAAGAGGTTAATTTCTATCTATAGCATAAAAGTACTATCTGTAAAAAATCCATAAGAAACCTCTCTCATCAATAGCCAAGGAACTGCTGTGGGATTGGCCAAAAAGTTCGCTCCAGTTTTCACCTAACATTTTACAGGAAAACCCAAACGTACTTTTTGGCCAACCCATAGGATCAAATATTTCATTGCCCCAACTGACTAGCAATTAATTTTACCTTTCTTTTCAACAAATGTTAACAAATTCCACCTGCAGGATATATGATATCCCTTTAAAATGCAATTTCAGAAGCCATTACTTTTTTAGAGAATCTGTAGCTCCTCTGTGTGAGAGAGAATTATAATGTAGACAGGAGCATTTTAGCCTATCATTAAAAAAAAAAAATACAGTGTATAAAAAAAAAAAAAGGGCCACGTAGCAGTCCGTGGGCAGGATGAGTCATCACCCAACTCAAAACTTGCAGCACTTAGAAGCTTCCTCCTACCAGACCCCATCCCCTTCAGCAATGTACCCTGAGTCAGCAAACCTTACTATTTTCTCAGTTATGAATTCTCACGATGTTTAAACGAACTTATGCAAAATGCTGTAACACTTTTAGTACTAACATTTGTCATTAGAACATGTACTTTTTCTATCGCAAAATTAACTGATCTTCAAATCAATCGTCTCTGGATTCCTTCTTAGTCACAGAAAAATAGCAAACATTTTTAATCCTCTTTTGCAAATAACTGAATTACAAAATATGGTCATAGATAAAGGTTTTTATAAATAATCCTCCATTTCCCAGAGCTCTTTTTCTAACAGTAATTCTTAGGTGATTAAAACACGTCCTGCTCAAATCTGGTATATTTCCTAGACGACTGCGATTCTTCAATTTAGGACACCAATAAGCAATTTTACAAGTTTCACAAGGGAATTCTTACTCAGTGATGCAGCACATATATGTGAAAGGACTCTGCTCTTTGGCACATAGCAAGCCCTTCCTAAACATGTCTGAACTACTATCCATTCAAGAAATGTAAAGTCTCTGCCACCGATTAGCAAGTATATTTCAAACATAAATATCTGACATTCTAAGAAGAAACTCTAGAGGCAATTTCCTTTCAGGGCCCAGTCCTGTTTGATCCCTTCAATCTTCTAATTAGACTACTCTTTCCATTTCAGTTCCCCAACGTTCAAGAGAGAGGATGCGTCCAATCAGAGCTTTAAAAAACAAGGCTAGACGACTCAAACAATCGGAAAAGTACTCTGAAGCTGTTATTGCTCTATTTTGTCCCCTGTTAATTTTTCTTTCCCCTGATAAATCATCTTCTATCTGTTAAAAAAAAAAAAAGTTAATACTCAAACTGACTTTGGAGGGCATTTTTAGCGATGAAGGAAAAGAACACGAATTGTGCTGCAAATGCAGCACACAAATGTCCTCACGTTAGTGGACCTTTCCCAATGAGCGAGCAAAGGTAGAAATAAAAAGGAAAGGAATCGATAAGATCCTGCTTCGGAGCGCTCCCACCTAACACCTGAACCAGTCTTACCTATCAAGGAACAAAAAGCGGCTAAAAAAAATCCTTACTTTTCAACGAACCTCACCAAGTTAGAGAAAAATGCACCGAGAAGCGAGGCAGCCCTTTTTCAGGGGGTTTTCAGACAAAACAAGTTTTCATCTGGGGACTTTCACGGACCACCACCGCTGCGCGTCCCGGACGCAGCTCAGACAAGGCTGTAGTAGACAGAGGGGGAAGAAATTAGGAATTCCGATTTGGAGGAGTTTTTCTGTACCTCCTTAGCGGCCAGATTCAACTCGGGCAGAGGACTTCGGGGCTCCGCGCCGAGTCTAGTGAGCGGCGCGCTACGCAATGTGCCGAGTGCACTGGGAGACTTTGCCCGGCCGGAGTCAGCTGAGGCCGAGTCACCGGAGTGGGATGGGGGAGGAGACGCGGGAGCATTTCGAAAGGCGGCGTGCCAGGAAGGCTAGACTCCGCGCCACCTCACGCTGCTGGGGCGGGCCGCCCCTCCCGGCCGCCGCCCCGCGTCAGCCCGCCGCCGGCCGGGCCGGGTTTCGAACCTGCGGAGTCAGACGTAGACGACCGGGAGGAAGCGGGCAAGCCGGGCTCGAGGCCGGCGGGCGCTGCCCGGCCCGGCACCCCGGCCCGCGAGGGGCGTGCCGGGTGGGAGGGGCGCGCCGGCCGCTCTGCCGGCCCCACGCGGGGACCCCGGCCCGCCGCCGCCGGCCCGCGTGAGAACGCGCCGGCCAGGCCCGAGAGAGCGAGCCGGCGGGCGGGCCGAGGGCGGGCGGGAGACCGAACAAAAGCGCCTTTGTTGAGCGACGGCCGCCGGAGGGTCACACACAATGGAGGAGAGAGCCGGCTCAGCCGCCGGGCCCGCCGCGGCGCCCTCCTGAGCCGCCCCGCCGGCGCGCCCCGCACACGCACACACATATACCCACCGGACTTCTCCGACTCATCGAGGGAGTGCGGGGCCCACGGACAGCCCCCAGTGTCGGCTCAGGTCTCCGGCTGTGCTGGCGGCAGCGGCGTCTCCGAGGCTCTCGCTTTGCCGCAGTCGCCGCCATGTAACCCCGACCCGCGAGAGAGGGCGAGGAAGAGGGGGCGGGGCTCCGGAGCCACGCCCCTGTACGTCACAGGCTCACTCCACGGGTTCCCCCGCCCCCGCCCGGCCCAGCGCGCCGGCACGCGCCGGAATTTCCAACGCCCGTGACTGGGCTCCGCGCGACGCGGGGGCGGCAAGAGAGGCACGCGGGCTTGTCCCCCGCCTCCGGTTGGATGCGCTGGGCTGGGCTAGGGAGCTGGCGAGGAGGTGAACAGACAGCCATTCTTCGCTCTGCTACTTGCCCCAGTGTTAGAGCACATAGTGACCAAACTGTGAGCGTTTACTGCGCACCTACTACGTGCATGGGACTGGACGACCTAGAGGAACAGGACTTACCCATCCCCTGGGAATTAGGAAGCTGGACCGAAGATGGATGGGCTAGAAGGCAACAGCCAAGAAACAAGGCAAACGCGTTAAAGGTTAAGTGCTAAGGCAGGTTTCTAAATGGGGTTGCCACCGCTGACCTTTCAGCTAAATAAGGAGCCCGTGAAACCAGAGGAGGTGGGGGGCGGGGGTGGCTGTTCCTGCGGAGGGAACAGAATGAGCAAAGACATGGAGGAGGGAAGCACCTGGCTTGTTGCAGGAACTGGGACTAAGCCAGTCTGAGGGAAGCATAGAATTTGGACTAGAGTGTACAGTGAGATAAGTGGGAAATGTAGATTGGTACCTTCTTGGGCCCACTAGGACAAAAAGCAAGCTTATTTATTATTTATTTATTTTAGTATGGCTGATTGAATCCAGGAAGCCTTCCAGTATTTATGTGAAATGTAGTAGGTATTTATTAAATTAGAGACGCAGGTCAACATATTTTTTTTCAGTGACCGAATCACCATTCCTGGTGAGAACCAAACGTTTGGCAACCCTTTATCCATTATTATGCACATCCTCAAGCTTCAAGCTGGAGGCAAACACCACTTCAAAGCTCACATACTAGCTTGAAGTTAAGTTGAGTGGGATCGAGTATGAATGGTTTATATTTTTTTATATTTAAAATAATACCATCTGAATAGCAGGTGTGAAGAGGACACAGTGAGTAGATAAAACTAAGAAAAAGGGAAGGGTTGTCCTAACCACAGGATTTCTTATTTGTGAATGCCGCTTTTCTGCAACAAGAGCTCCTTCTCTTGGACCACTATACATCCCTGCTCTGCCTTCTCGAGCTCCCCTGAAATTCATAAGACACCTTTCCTCCCGCATCCATCGGTGTTTGAACACCAGGAGGAGAGGGTTGAGAATAAATAAGAAGCACTGTGCTTTCCCTTAGGGATCTTATAATGTGTCAAAGACCACCGAAATAACCTGTTGATCAAGCAAAGCCAAATTTGTTGACAGAGTTTTAGTAGCATCTTAGAGAAGGAGGTCAAGGATAGGATAGCTTCAGAGAATTAGGGTTAAAAACAGGTCTTTCAATGAAAGCATGTTTGAGATAGGACTACATTTTATGATATAATATTTGAACTACAAGGAGATCAAACCAATTAATCCTAAAGGAAACCAACTCTGAATATTCATTGGAAGGACTAATGCTAAAACTGAAACTCCAGTACTTTGGTCACCTGATTCGAAGAACTGACTCATTAGAAAAGACCCTGAGGCTGGGAAACATTGAAGGCAGGAGGAGAAAGGGGTGACAGAGGGTGAGATGGTTGGATGGCATCACCAACTCAGTGGACATGAGTTTGAACAAACTCCTGGAAATGGTGAAGGACAGGGAAATCTGGCATGCTGCAGCCCGTGGGGTTGCAAAGAGTCAGACACGACTGAGTGACTGAACAACAAACAACAAATCTTTGGATTAGTAGACATAGGGAAGAGTTTTGAAGCAAACCTTAAAAAGTCAAGTTATTTGATAAACCCAAGAGTAATCTTATGGAGGAGGGTCTGTTTACCTTGATGAAGGCTAGGTCTCTTTGTTGTTCGGTTAAATGGACTTTGAGGAAGGTCTTGAAACTGTATTAGTTATTTGCAACTTCATCTTTTTGGGCAGAAATTTCTTGAAATTAAAATCATGTTTAAGCATATGTTGGGGTTGTAGCATCATTAATATAGTCAGTTTTAGTTCTTTATTGTGTGGCTGTAAAGAGTTTAAGTTCTCAGTAGTTTTTCAAACTGCCATACATAGTGGATTTCGGTGGATTAAGATCTGCATTTTTTTCCTAATGAAATAGAAAAAACTAGAGAGCATAACCTGTAACAAAGGGTGAAAACATTGTTTTGTGAAACTTGTGTTTTGATTATGTATCTTAGTCCAACAAATCTAAAATGTCATCAATATGACACCAATATTTTATGTAGTATTAAGAAAGCAAAAACCATCGAAATAATGATACTCTATTGCTATATCCTAATCTCAGAGATATTAAAATAGAGGAAGTACTTCTTAGAATTGATGAACTAATTGTAGGGCATCTGTAAAAATGCTAATTGGATCACAGTAGCACTTTCCTGATGGTTCAACTGGTAAAGAATCTACCTGCAACGCAGGAGACCCAGGTTCGATCCTTAGGTTGGGAAGATCGCCTGGAGAAGGGAAGGGCTACCCACTCCAGTATTCTGGCCTGGAGAATTCCATGGACTGTATAGTCCCTGGGGTCCCAAAGAATCAGACACGACTGAGTGAATTACATTTAGTGCTACTTATTGCTCACTATTGCTTTGAGCTGTGTTATTGCTACGAGTTTGAAAGCTACCGTTGTAGTGGAAGAATGTAGGAAAGAAGCAGGTAAGTCCACCATAAGGCAACTTGAAATGAGGGCTTCCTGAGCAGAAATGCAAAGTACCTGCTCTTATTAGAAGGAACAAATGATAAGGTCTGGAGATAGCAGAAAGCTTTCAACCCGAAGACAGAGCGTTTGAGCTGGGCTTGATTCCATCAGGAAAGTATGAGGAAAAAAGACATTTCAAGATGGGAGGGCAGAATGTACAAAAGCATGAATGTGCTGGACACACTTTGGAAAAAAGTCTGACAGGACTGGGGAAATGAAGGCAAGTTAGTACCCAATTGAGAAGGCCTTGACTGGATGCCAGAACTTTTGGATTTATGCTAAAGGCAGAATGAGAGGAATTTAGATAATTCAACTAGTATTTAAGAATGGTAATTCTGGAATGAATGGAAAGGGTAGATTAGGTGAACAAGAAGTTGGCAACAGGAAGAAGGCAGAAGGATTCATCTACATTGTTTTCTGCCATGCATCCAGTCTGTCTTACTCTGGTGACAATACTCTGATGTCCCTTAAGGAGCCATTCTTTCTGTGTAAGTCAGAATTCTTTTTGTTACAGTGACAGAAAACCCAATTCAAACTGTGTTTTAAGCATGAGAGAAGGAGGGCGGGGATGGAAGAGAGAGGAAATGTATTTCTACTGGGCATAGAAAGGGGATGTTAATACAAGTGATACTTGAAGCCAAATCAACTAGCCTTGATGAAGGGAAAGTCGTGAGTCACCCAGGTGGGTCCCATTTTTCCTGTTTGAGTTTAGATTCCCTCATTAGGCTACTTGTTTGATCTTTTTCCAATTCACTTACTATCTTCCTGTGAAAATAAACTGTCAGTATCTTGATTTTAAAGATGGAGGGTAAGGCAGATTTTAGAAATATAGACCACTAAAGTTGATGCCAATTCCTGGAAATTTTCTAATGTAAATCATTAAACATATGTTAGGGGAAATGTAACAGTTCATAAGAGTCATCATAGATTCTTTTCAAGTAAATAATGACAAAAGAAATACCACTTCCTTTCTTGATAGGATTATTACATTATTAAACATCAGGTAGTGTAGTCTTGGTCATCTCAAAAAGTCAAAGCACTTTTTTGGATAAGATTGAGAAATATGGGTTTAGATAATTGTAGAAAAAGTTTGATTCAGAGTGCTAATTACTGGAGAGACATTACTCTTGAGGCTTCTAATCTCAAGAAAAGCAATACAGATTTGTCCTCCTTTGTCAAGACTTGGGCAATATTTTTATCAATGTTTTGAGTTAAGATTTGAGGAAGATACAGAATATGATGACATAAGAGTTACTCAAAATCAGTTTTTTAAAAAAGATGACATCTGGTTGCAATAAATACAAGGCATAGTATCTTTGTTCAAGAAAGCATTTGAAAGGGGCCAGGATTTGGGAGACTTGACCTGATAGTGTGACTGTAAGTTAGAGATATGCATACAGTGTGAGCTGCCACCAAAAAAAAACTAACAAAATGTAGACTGTGTTAATGCAAAACAGTGTTCAAGTCACAGGGGCACTAGACCTATGCTATTCCGTTCAGAATTTCTGAATTCATGTGTTCAAATATAGATACAACATTAAAAGAGCTCCTTGCATACAAATCAGAATTCTTTAGAAGGAGACATCCAGGTAGAGTATGGAAACCATTTTTTCTCTAAAGAAAAGATGAGGGAATTGGGTCTGCTTAACCTGCAGAAAAGCAATCTGCTAAAGGGTTGTTATGCAGAGAGTAGATTTATTCCATATTGCACTGGAGTTCAGATATAAGACCATCAGGAGGGCTATTATGGAGAGGAAGATTTTGGCTCAGCATAAGAAAGGACAGTTTTGGATACTGGAATTGAGCCACGTGGTCAGGACCTCCTGGTGAAGTGAGTTCTACATCACTGGAAGCATTCAATCAGAAAACAATGGGCACCTGTCGGGGATGCTATAAAAGGAATTTCGGGGTGGGGGGAGGAGGGGCCTATAGAGAGGTGATAACACCCAAGGTCTTTAATCAGAAGCTTCCATGTGTCAGTATTTATACTATTAATTTAAAATGATTGCTTTTCTAGACATGGTTTCTAAAAGAATATGTTGTAATTTTCTTTGTAAATAAAACAACAACTTTCCACTGAAGAAATTCATTGCCAAGTCCAGCTGATTCTTGTTCTTTGTGGTAGTTATGTTCTGTAAGGTCGCTTTGAACGCTGAACTAGTGACTGCTGAACCATTGCTTTTAAGGGAGATACAGGATTAGTTTCCTTTATTTATTATTTATTTATTATTATTTATTGTTAGTTTCCTGGTAATAGCCTTTATCAAGTAACCCCTTTCAGATAAACACTTCATAAACATTATTTCATTCTCTTGGCTATGATAAATAGAATTTTGGAGAAAAGCTGCAATGCCATAAGCTACTTACGTTTTTTAGACAAAACCTAGCTTTCTTTGCAACAAAATCTCAATCTGTACACTTACTTTTGGAATAATGGTTATGTAACTAACCACTTAAATATACTGGGAAATACCTATTCGGATAATTTTACAAGAACAACAAATAATCAAAGGATCCTCCCTGTAATTTATTTGCCTTGGCAGTCAGTATTTTCTGGAAGTGGGATACATTTGCAGAAATGGTAGAATTAAATGACTAATACAAGAGTGTAGCTCCTGTGGCAACATAGATACACCCACACTTTTTCAGAGGGAGCAGAGCTATGGTGACACTCTCGGCTTTAGAGAAATCTGGTCTGAGGGTTTTCTTGTTTACACTCTGTCCATTTTCTTCCTATCTTGAGAGCCCTGTTAGCCTGAGGAGAAGAGATGCTCCTGAGTTCTGGAGATAGTCCACATTTTTTAAATTAACTCTTGAGACCACAAAGTCTTCTATGGCTATCCTCAGTTTTTTGAGAACAATCTGGGCCTCCAGCACATGATCAATGCAAATTAAAGTAAGATTCGACAAACTGTTCCTTAGCCCATCCACTGAGTGATAAATATTTTGAATTGTAGGGTCAAAGCAGCTTTCAGTACACAAGGTCATCCCCCTCCTTTTTGCACTCCAAATTGTCGAGCTATCTGCCATTTGGGGAAGAAGGTAATCACTATGTGTATAACTCTAAGTAAACATGCTGAAGATGTTGTTTACATTGGTCATTCTGAGTGCTCAAGTTATCAACTGGTATATAATATTGTTTATTGGGTATACCTGCCACAATCCCATCTCCTACTTGACATATTTTGCCAGCTGTCAGTTACCACCATTGGAACAACCTTCCCTGAAGATGTCATCCCCAGAGGCCAGTACCCATCTCTGAGACCTGACTGAAGCCTTCACTGTTTCCAGTGAAGAGTACCCTAGGAGTGGTATTCTGAAAGGAAATGGCCAGACCCTTCGGAGGCTTAAATGATCCATCTGCCCATCCTGGGAAGCTCTATCCTGTGAATTCTCACCACAGGCTATCTCCCCATCTTTGGGATGGGACCCTTAGGGGACCCTTGGCCCATATCCAGGGCGTTACACGGGACCCAAGTTCAGAAAGACCCCATGTTTGGTTTAATACGCTCCTCTCACCGTCTTGAAATCCCTAGGAAGTTCATCTTTGAACTCATGTTTGTAGGGCAGTTGGATGGGACAATGGAGCATTCATGTGAGCAGGAGGTAGATGCAATGCGTATCTACTGTTCCTTGCCACCCCATTCACATATAATTTTCTCAGTGCCCCATAAGGACAGAATTCTGGTGGACTCACAATGCATTGGAGTTCAGTGAGACAGAGCAAGGAAGTGGGAGGTGTGATATATTTGCAACTGGATAAGTGGGGGTGCTGACAGCTCTGAGAGGCCATGTTTACATTGGAACCAGAACTTGCTTCAAACGCAGAAAGAAGGCATTCTAGGAAACACAAAAGATCAAGGAACCCTATCATGTCCTTTCTTGTGCTACCTCCCCTTATTAGGCAACCACCTGCATGCATGCTAAGTTGCTTCAGTCGTGTCCGACTCTGCAACCTCATTGACTGTAGCTCGCCAGGCCCCTCTGTCCATGGGATTATCCAGGCAAGAATACTGGAGTGGCTTGCCATTTCCTTCCAGGCCAAAAATATTTCTTTTTCTTTTCAGCCCTTTCTTATACTTCAGTAAGTCAAAGGTAGACTGTGTTGGTCAAATGTGTGTATCAAGAAGTGAAAAAATAATGGTTAAGTTAGTTTTCTGCTGCTAATGGTTAGTTGTTTTCCACTGCTCTGGTGAGATCAAAACACATGCTCATAAGAGCTGCAACATAGAAATTGGATCATTTTAGTGATTTCACATAGGAGGTAAACACTCGTATTTGTATTTCAAACTATATTTGCATCTTACAATTAAAAAGTATAAAATTCATGCTGACAACTTGTTTTTAATTTTTCCTTACTTAGAATATTAGTTATAATTATTGACTAAACACTGTAAGTCAGAGAGACCAGAAAGAAAGGGAAAAAGCTTTGTATTTTAGTACCTTTCTTTTTTCCTACTCTTTGAATAAGAGGCCTCAGAAATTATGTAGCCAACCTTGAACCCCCTCAGCCCACAAAAGAGACCCAATAGCCTTACTCTGGAGAAAGTAGGTCTGGAAAAGACACTACACCTGCCTGCATCCTGTTCACTGATGACAAGGTTAGGGCAGGAGAAGTGAGAGAATACCTGTGCCCTGTGGATCAGAATCCAAGGCTGCTGCAGCACCCAGCTGCCCACTCGCAGGAGCTGCATGTCCTGTGGTAAACACAGTGGCTTCTACTCATGGAGGTGGGAAGTGGGGGCGGAAGGAAGTCCTTGTTCCGCTGTAGAGCACATTTTCCCATGGAAACAATGTTGTAGGTCACAGTTCTCATCCTCTTGTAGTCCAGCTGCTTGTGGGCTAAATGGGCTTCTAAGAGTTGGCTTGAGAACCTAACCAGTATTTGTCACATTCTCTGGGAAAAATGCATTTTCAGTTTCAAATACTAAATTAGAATTCAAAGTTTGGGAACATAACTCTCATTGAGGGATTATCTGTATTTTGCTAACTCAGAAGAAATGCTGAGAACTTAGAGAAGGATGGTGTGTGTAAGACCCAGATAAACAACTAAACATTAATGAGAAAGGTTATTAATTGTAATAACTTCACTGTATCCTCCACATAGTATGAAGAGTCCAGTCCTTCAGACTTGCTGCTTGAAGAACTTGTGTGCAAATTCACCACGGTTGACTGCAACCAACACATACCAACCAAACCCAAAAGACTTCACTGTAAACTCGATGCCGATTCATAAAGAACACAAGAAAAGCTATGCTGGGTTGGACTACAGATTCATCCAGCCTGTTGTTCTCTGACAATGATTGTGAACGTCTACATTTTGTTCACTCTAAACTCTACTCTGGGGCATAATATCTGAATATAGTGTCCTCCCACTAAAATGTTTGCTGAAAATGAAATGTTTTTGAATATCACAATGCTCCTATGACATTAACTTCAAAAGGTAAATAAGAATCCTCCAAATATCCACATATTTACTCCTATTTTTAAAGCAACTATCTTCTTAGGAAATTGTTGATTATTTTAGTTGTTCTTTTCTCTGACCTGGCATATAGACTAGGCTCTTTTTTAAGGTTTTGAGACAGAATTACATGCTTTACACTAGGTTTAGCCTCATTACCATTTTGTCAAATGTAGAACAAAACAGTGATCTCAGTTTTGTTTTCCACGTTCTTAGCAAAGAGGCTAAGAACATGGAAATTATTGTTATATGACTTTAGGAAACAGCCATAACTCATGGTTCTCTTTCTTGAAATAAAATATAATTCCAAGCTCATCTTCTTTCAAGAGTCTTTCAGACTAACCACCTAAAAGGATTATCAAAAATCAGTACAGAATGAAATTCATTTGCCATACTTCTGTCCACTCACGTAGCTTTGTGCAATTTATCTTTACTTCAATTTAGATTGGTCTGCTTGGTGTTTACTACTCTGGAGAGCTTAAGGACATCTCAGTCTAGTGAATTTTTTTTGTATGAGCCCACTTTCAAACAGTCTATGAAATTTTTTAAGTTAGTCCCCTAGTAATCCTTGAGGATTCCACCCTGAAATCAGAAAAATCCATCCAGTATTCTGGCACCAACAGTAGTCAGCAGACCTTAGTATTGGCCCCAGTTCTGCCACTTACTAGTTGTTAGAGTCCAGGCAAGTCATTTAATCTTATCGTTAAAATGTCTCACTCCCTTGCAGGCTTGTTCCAAGGATCTCAGGAGATAATGTGTGTGAAAGCACTCCGAAAATGCTAAACGACTGTATAAATAAGGGGTGCTATTAATATCTCCACCCAGAAGCTTGCCTGTTTAAACCATGGTTTCCTGAAGTTAAGCCAGCTCTCTCTCTTCTTTCACTCAATTCATTTCACAGATATTCCTTTAAGTGCCTGCTTTACCCCAGGTAGAACTTTCTCCCTATTTTTTGAGTAACTTAGCTGGGTAGGGCTTTTCTTCAATGTTTAGTGTGTAAATTGGTTTCAAAAAAAAATTTTGAAGCATGTAGCTTTCACTGCTTCCATGCTTATTTATCCCTTGAAGAACTGTGATCAAATAGTGAAGCATGAGGCATGCTGGAGCATGCTGCAAAGACAGAAGGCCAGAAGACTCTGCCTGCATCTCCCACAGAAAACAGGAGTGTCTTCTCTGCAGCCCATGAGATACAAAGGAAAGTTCAGACAGGTACAGCTGATGACACAGTGAGAAGGGGATGAAGAGAAACTGTGTACAATCGCTACAGGCCCCAACAGTCAGAATTATCAGAAAAAAGATTTACTTACATGAAAGCAGCTGACAGAAGCCTTTAATTTAGCTGGTGGTCTATTCAGCAAAGGAAATTTTCTTCCAGTTTTAGAAGCTTCTGAGGGTTTATAAATACTGTTTCCAAAGGAAAAATAAAAGGCAAATGATTCTTGGGGAAGAGGGAAGAAGACAGATTTTTAAAAATTATTTAGCTGTACAGCAGATTATGAAGGGGGGGGAAAAGAAGAGGTTAAAATGATTCTTTCCCTCCTCGCTCTGTGACTCAGAGATTAATTTTAAAAATAATCTTCATCCCAGTATGGGAAGCAGAGCAAAGACTTGCATCTTCACATTTCAAGTTCCGTGATGGACTTGGAGAAGAAAGGAACAAAAGAAAGAGATAAGAAACAGTAACTATTAACAGTAATCTGAAGAAGATTTCACCTACTCAGAAGAGGTGAGGTGAAATTAAAGGCAGGTCTAGCTGTGATGAAATAGGCACTTTCTGTTATTACCCTATTCTGAAGTATGTTGTATCAGCAAGGTCGAAGCCTCAACTTGCCTTTTCAGTCTTACCTCCCACTGACTTTTCTGGTGATCCATATTTTACTCATTCAAATGAGTTTTCATCTTTCAACACCATTCCCGTTTCTTTGTACCAGCAACAGAAGGCTCTTTTCTAGGTGTTTCCTTAGTCACATTTAATTTATGTTAGCATGTTCATACTTTTTGTTTTGAATTGAAAGTATTCAAGCTTACAAAAAAGTTGCACACATAGCATAATTAACTTTTTTTTTTACCTGAATAGTTCGAGAGTAGGTTGCTGGCATGACACCTGTGGTGGACATTGAGATGCATTGACCAGATGCCCGTCAAGGAAGGATCTTTTGCCCAGTCATGAGGACTGTGGTTGACACGCATCTGTCAGTTGTCATTTCCTTCAGGTTTGGCCTCACCTGCAAAGAGCCACCTTGCCCAAGGAGATGCCCCTTTCCCAAGTGGCCCAAATCCAAGGAATGATCAAGGGAAGGATAGAGAAGCCTGGCTATATTGGCCCTGTGCAGAACAACTGCAATGGGCCATTTCTGCTAAAGAGCTCCCAGTGGGGTTAGTTGAGCTTACCCAGTTTGCATCTCAGAGCAGTATCTCTGTCTGTCCTGTCTTGTTTCCTTCCCTTCCAATTCATAGATATTGATCCCAAGAGCGCTTCTTCATAATTATCCTGAACACTAAAGCCTGTGTTAGTCTGCTTCCTGGAAAACCCAAACTGGCACAGTTGGAGCAAGGAGAGACTTGAGAAAGCAGATGATAAGGTGGGATTTTGGAGTTGGATCACCACCTGACTTGTAGGAGGACCGAATCGCTGGTGATGAATGGAGCACAGATAGCCCCTGGCATAAGGTAGCAGTCTAGTTACTTACACTTCCGCCAGTGGTGAATTGGAATAGCACACTGGTGAAACAGAATGTATTAATTAGTTGGTGCAATATATGGACAACAGACTGGTTCTAAATAGGAAAAAGAGTATATCAAGGCTGTATATTGTCACCCTGCTTATTTAACTTATATGCAGAGCACATCATGAGAAATGCTGGGCTGGAGGAAGCACAAGCTGGAATCAAGATTGCCGGGAGAAATATCAATAACCTCAGATATGCAGATGACACCACCCTTATGGCAGAAAGTGAAGAAGAACTAAAGAGTCTCTTCATGAAAGTGAAAGAGGAGAGTGAAAAAATTGGCTTAAAGCTCAACATTCAGAAAACTAAGATCAAGGCATCTGGTCCCATCACTTTGTGGCAAATAGATGGGGAAACCGTGGAAACAGTGACTGATTTTATTTTTCTGGGCTCCAAAATCACTGTAGATGGTGATTACAGCCATGAAATTAAAAGATGCTTACTCCTTGGAAGGAGTGTTATGACCAACCTAGATAGCATATTAAAAAGCAGAGACATTACTTTGCAAACAAAGGTCCGTCTAATCAAGGCTATAGTTTTCCCAGTGGTCATGTATGGATGTGAGAGTTGGACTATAAAGAAAGCTGAGCGCTGAAGAATTGATGCTTCTGAACTGTGGTGTTGGAGAAGACTCTTGAGAGTCCCTTGGACTGCAAGGAGGTCCAACCAGTCCATCCTAAAGGAGATCAGTCCTGGGTGTTCATTGGAAGGACTGATGCTGAAGCTGAAACTCCAATACTTTGGCCACCTGATGCGAAGAGCTGACTCATTGGAAAAGACCCTGATGCTGGGAAAGATTGAGGGCAGGAGAAGAAGGGGATGACAGAGGATGAGATGGTTGGATGGCATCACCGACTCGATGGACATGGGTTTGGGTGGACTCCAGGAGTGGTGATGGACAGGGAGGCCTGGCGTGCTGTGGTTCATGGGGTCGCAAAGAGTCGGACATGACTGAGTGACTGAAGTAAACTGAAGTGACTATAAGGAAAGTGGAATTGTATGCTTATTGCTTAGCTCTTTTGAAGCTCTAGGAGAAGAAAACAAAAAGTTGAGCAAGTGGATAGCAGGCAGCAGAAAGTCAACTGTGAAAGCCAGAGAGTCTCTTTGGCAAAGAGACTTTAATAACCGGCAAAGGGAGCACAGAGAAAGATAAGGACCAGATCACACTAACTCATCAATGTGGCCAAGCTCCAAAGAAGGTTAAACTACTAACTAGACTAGGTCTCCTAGTCCAAGGACAGGGCTTTTGTTGGGGAAGAAGGACACCCTGACCCATGCATTCCCAGGTTTCTTTTCATCCTCTGAGACTGAAAAAGTGAGCTACCCTTTTCTATCAAGAGCTATCCACTCCCCTTGCTTGAGACAATACCAAGGACTCTTCCTACAGTACAAAATGTGTCTCCTTAGGATCTTCCCCCTCTACCCTCCTGTCCACAAAGTCTATACGTAAGGTTAAGTGGCAGCATAACTCAGCTGGGGCCATGCTAGTTCTGATAAGGGGGGAAAGAAACTGTATCCCAAGGGAGTAACAAGATTTAACTGATATGGATTGCAGTGAATTTGACAAGACGTGTATACTGAAAATTACAAAACTTTGTTGAAGAAAGTTAAAGAAAACCTAAATTAATGGAAAGATAGTCCATGTTCATTTGTCGGAAGACATAATGGTGTTAAGATGATAGTATGCTCCAAATTGATCCATAGGTTGAATGTAATCCCTATCAAAATCTCATTTGGTTCTTCTGCAGAACTTAACAAACTGATCCTAAAATTCATATGGAAATGTAGGGGACCCCAAATAGCCAAAACATTCCTGAAAAAGAACAAAGGTGAAAGATTCAATTCCCAGTTTCAAAACTTATACAAAGGTACTGTAGTACTGGTATAAGGATAGACATGTAAATCAAGAAAAAAAAGTTGAGAGTCCAGAAATAAACCTACACATTTATGGGGCAGTAGATTTTCAAGAATACCAAAAAAAAAAAATTCTGTGAAGAAAGAATAGTTGTTTTTTTTTTTTTTCAATAAATGGTGCTGCTGCCAAGTCGCTTCAGTCCTGTCCAACTCTGTGTGACCCCCTAGATGGCACCCCACCAGCCTCTGCCGTCCCTGGGATTCTCCAGGCAAGAACACTGGAGTGGATTAATAAATGGTGCTATCCACATGCAAAAGAAAGAATGTGGACCCTTATCTTACAAAATACACAAAACTTAAGTCAAAATGAATCAGTCTTACGTGTGAGAGCTAACACTATAAATCTCTTAGAAAAAAGTATAAATTTTAGTGACTCTGTATTAGGCAATGGTTTCTTAGACATGATACAAAACAGAGTAAACCAAAGTTTAGATCATCAAAATTAAAATCATTTCTTTTAATTAAAATATTTTATCCTCCAGGGAACACTACCAAGAAAGTCAAAAGACAGCCTACAGAATAGGATAAAATATTTGCAAATCATATATCTGATATCAGTCTAATATCCAGAATGTATATATAGAGGAGCCTGGCAGGCTACAGTCCATAGGGTCACAAAGAGTACAACAGAACTGAGATGACTAATATATATATATATATATATATATATATATATATGAACTCAACTCAATAGTAATGACAACCCAATTTTAAAATAGACCAAATATTTAAAAAAAAATAGACCAAATATTTGAATAGACATTTCTCCAAGAAAGATATACAAATAGATAAAAAAGCATATGAAAATATGTTCAATATCAGTGATTTTTACAGAAATGTAAATCAAAATGACAATAAGATACCACTTCACACCAATAGAATGACTATAATAAAAAGAATGAGGGCTTCCCTGGTGGCTAAGTGATAAAGAATCTGCCTGTCATAGTAGGAGACATGGGTTAGATCCCTAATCCGGGAAGATCCCGCATGCCTCAGAGCAATTAAACCTGTACGCCACAACTATTAAGCCTGTGCTCTAGATCCTGGGAGGTGCAGCTACTGAAGCCCGCAAGCCCTAGAGCCTGTGCTCTGTAGTAAGAAAAGCCTACCCAATGAGAAGCCCGCACACTGCAACTAGAGAATAACTTCTGCTCGCTGAAACCAGAGAAAAGCCCACGCAGCAACAAAGAACCAGCACAGCTAAAAAGAAATAAATACAAGTATAATTTAAACAGTAAGAAAATGAAGTGTTGGTGAGGTTATGGGAAAATTGGAACCCTCATACACTGCTGGTGGGAATGTAAAATGGTGCAGCCAGTTTGAAAAACAGTGTGACAACTGCTAAAAATGTTAAACATAAAATTATCATTTGACCCAGCAATTCCACTTCTATGTGTATTCTCAAGAGAATTGAAAACATAATGTCCACACAAAAATTTGTACACAAATATTTATAGCAGCATGATTCATAATAGCCCAAAAGGGAAAACAACCCAAATGTTCATCAAACAATGACTGGATAAATGAAATTTGCTCTATCCATAAAATGGAATACTATTCAGTTGTAAGAAGAAATGAGAGTCTGATATATGCTACAACATGGGTGAAACTTGAAAACATTAAACTGAGTGAAAGAAGGAGGGCATAAAAGGCTACATATTATATGCATTCACTTAATGACATGTCCAGAGTAGGCAAATTATCTTAGAGACAGAAAGTAAATTGGTGGTTGCCAGGGGCTGTCAGGGAGAATAAGGAGTGAACTGCTAACTGACACAGGGTTACATTTTAGGGTGATGAAATTACTCTAAAATAGATCGTGGTGATGGTTCCCCAACCTTGTGAATATACTAAAAACCACTGAGTTGTACACTTCAAAATGGTGAATTTTATGTATAATGCTATCTCAGTGCTTTAAAAAGGACTTGGGGGGGGGGGGAAGGGACTCAGGGAAGTGAGCATACTGGTATCGATATACTATGAAAGACCAGAAACCTCTCCAGATGACTGTCCCGTGGGAGGACAGGGAGGATACATCATCTACAAAAGCAATAAAGTATGTGTTGGTGGAAAGGTACCAGCCTGGCTATGAAGGTCAGTGGCGGCTCTTTTGCAGGCTGGACTGATGGTAAGCTATGTTGTTGTAAAACTGACTTCCTTATTAGCAATGGAGTTAATACAACCCAGAAATAATTGAACCAGATGGCATCACACAAGTGTCAGAAACCATGAGGGTACAATTATGATAATAAGTGGTAAGATCAGAGTGGCAACCAGGGGGACTCGACCCGCAGAGAGTTATGGAGATAATTAATGAAACTTGGTGTCACTTGCTGAAAAATAGATGCGTAGCCAATAAGGGTACTACTCAGTTTGTACAAGTGAAAGAAAACAAAAAGGGTGTAGGGCAGGGGGCCCCAACCTCCAAGGTCTAATAGCCTGATGATCTGAGATGGAGCTGATGTAATAATAATAGAAATAAGGTGCACAATAAATGCAATACACTTGAATCGATCTGAAACCAACACCTCCCTGCCAGTCCCTGGAAAAACTGTCTTCCATGAAACTGGTCCCTGGTGCCAAAAATGTTGGGGAACACTGCTGTAGGGAATGGAACTATTTCAGAGCAAAGTTTTTGAATACGATTAAAATTAAATTGGTCCTAACTGGAACAACGTTGCTATACATTAAGGTGTTAATTATAATCCCCAGGGCAACCACTAAGAAAATAAATATATCGACAAGGGAATTAAAAATGTTACATTGGAAAACATTTTTTAACACAAAAGATGGCAAAATAGGAATAGAGGAGTTAAAAAGCCATGGCATATGGAAAAGGCAAAATGGCAGTTGTAAATCCTTTAATATAAAATGACTCAGCCAGTTGACTCCACCTTTGGACTCCACCTGTGGACTCCACTGACCACACCAATACTGGCGCCATTGGTACTTGAATAAAGTGGCCATGTAGCAGAGATTGAGACTATTTTGGCCCATAAGGATGGGTTCCCGCTTATTAGAGCTGATCTAGTTATTGCCACTGCTAAATGTCCAATCTGACAGCAAAAGAGGTCAGTGCTGAGCTCCTGACATGGCACTCTTCCTCAAGGAGATCAACCAACCAGTTAGTGGCAAATTGATTTTTTTGAGACCCTGAAGGGTAGACTGTTTCATTATGACAGGAATGGACATATATTCTAGGTTTGAGTCTTACCTTCAGGTCTCACTCTGGACTTAATGTTTGATCCACCAGCAGGAGCTTCATATACCTTTGTATCAAACCAGGGAACCCAATTTACAGCAGAAAATATGTGACAGTGGACCCATGACAACGGTATCTGCTGGTCATATTGCTTACTGAAACACTGTGAAGCTCCTGGCCTGACAGAGCACTGGGGGGCCATGCTGAAGGCACAGCTGAAGTATTAGCTGAAATGCAACACTCTGTGAGAGTCATCCCCTGGAAGCATTAAACACATTGAATCCAAGATCTTTATATGGTTCTGTGTCCCCAACATGAAGAATACATGAGTCTGAGAAGCAAACTATGGAAGTAGGAATAGACCTGCTTATCATTACTCCCAATGACCCCTTGGGGAATTTGTGCTTCCTGTTCCTTCAATTCAGAACTCTGCAGGGTCAGAGGACCTCATTTCTAAAAGGGGAATGTTTCCCACCAGAGAATACAACAGAAGTCCCTTTGAGTTACTAGCTAAAATTTCTGCTGGGCACTTTGGACTCCTAGTATCCAGGGATGAGTGGGCTGGAAATAGAGGAACCATCATAGGGGTTTTAACCCTAATCTTCAGAAGGATTTAGGTCTGTCATACAGTAAGGGTAGAGAAGAATGTTTCAGCACCCAGACAAACTGCTTGAGTGCTTCTTGTTATCCCTTGCCCAGGTGAAATAGTAAATGCATAGTGCATTAAGGATGTGGTGATCAGGAACCTCCCTGGGATGTAAATATAGATCATGCTCCCAGGTACATCACTGAGGCCAAGAGAAGTGTTAGCTGAGAATGAGAGAAATTTAGAAAGGATGGTTGAGAAAGGAGGCTGTAAGTTTCAGCGTCAGCCCCAAGACCAGCTGCAGCAGAGAGCTGTCATTTGTTTGTCTTACAAATTGTTTGTCCTTCCTCCTCTAAGTTTCCCTACCAGGATAGGCTCATCAGAAACCTGAAGAAGCTACTTCTCTCACATATGAAGTAGAGCCAGGAGCACCATAGTGATGAAGGCGGAGATGACCCACCAGGATTTCCCCTTTGCAGAGGGACTTCTTGTCCCAGCTAGTCTGTCAGGAGATAGTCTTTAGGCTTTCGGCAGCAGAGAGCTGCCTTATCAGAGCTCACACCCCTTTGAAGACAACTTACATCCATTAGGGCTTCCCTTGTGGCTCAGCTGGTAAAGAATCCACTTGCAATGCAGGAGATCCCGGTATGATTCCTGGGTTGGGAAGATTCCCTGGAGAAGGGATAGGCTACACCTTCCAGTATTCTGGCCTGGAGAATTCCCCAGACTGTATGGTCCATGAGGTTGCAAAGGGTCGGACAAGACTGAGAGACTTTCACTTTATATCCATTAAGTAATCAAGGCATGGTTTTAAAGCTTAGTCATTTCAGCCTAGTTTGGGACAACACTAAAGGGCTGTTTCATCTTCAAAGTTCCGTGTGGGGTTAATTCAGGCTACTGGGCTTTCCTCATATGCAGCTTGCTTTTCCTTCCAGCTAAGCCTGCTTCCTTCTCTTCCCTTCCACAGGTGTTGATCCCAAAGGCACTCCCTGATAAACATCCTGGACACTAAACTCTGACTCAGTCTTCTTCCTGCAGAGTCTGAACTGTGAAAATGCCCCATCATCACAAATACTTTAGTATGTTATTTTTTACTAGTGAATATTCATCTAGATAACCCCAGTACAATATCAAAATCAGGAACTTAGCTTTGATACGTTACTATCTAATCCTCAGACCTCATTCAGATTTTGTCAGTGGTCCCAGTAATGTCCTTGTACAGTAAAAGGATCCTGCCCAGAAATTGTGCATTGTATTTGGTTGTCTCTTCAGTCTTCTTCAATCTTGAATGGTTCCCTAATCTTTGCTTTATTTTCATGACCTTGATACTCTTTAAGATTGGTTGTCATGCATGCTCAGTCATGTCTGACTCCATGGACTCCTATGCTGCCAGGAGTAGCCCGCCAGGCTCCTCTGTCCTTTGGATTTCCCAGGCAAGAATACTGGAGTGGGTTGCCTTTTCCTCCTCCAGGGGATCTTCCCGACTCAGGGATCAAACCCACCTCTCCGTCTCCTGCATTGGCAGGTGGATTCTTTACCACTGAACCACCGGGGAAGCCCACTCTTCAAGATTATGGACCACTTATTTTTGTAGAATGTCCCTCCATCAGAGTTTGTGAGAGGTTTTGTCATGATTAAATACAGGTTATGCATCTTCGGTGGAATGGTCAGAGAAGTGATGCATGTTCTCACTGCATCCCTCCAGGTGGCAGATGACTTCAACCTGTCACTGGTGATACTAACTTGGTTAAGGTGGTATCTGCCTTGTAATAAAGTCTTTTGTGAGGAATTAGTTTAAGGCTATGTAGATATCCCATTATTTATCAAATTTCCTGTTTATTATTTTTAAAATTTATATCCATATTGGCCAAGGAATTCCTACTTTATTCAATGGACTATGATCCATTACTGTCATAATTTCAACACCCAGACTGTTCCACATTTGGTGAATGGAAGCCTCTTCAAGTTGGCTTCTTTATCCTGTTAACAAATCTCCATCATTCTTTTGCACTCCCTTGCTTGCTACACATGATTGTCCAAGCTTATTTTGTACTTTTCCCGCCCCAACTCTGGAATCAGCCATTTCTCCAAGGAGCTCTGGTTCCTTTTGATGGAGAATGGCGTTCAGAAACTAAGATCCCAGTGTTAAGCATGCTAATTGCTATTGAGGTGTCACCATTCTTAAGCCTTTCAGTGGACAGCTCTAGGGACTACATGAAATATATATTTGTATATTTATTTATGTATATAAATTTACAATTGTTTACCACATTTTACTTCTATATTTCTATATCTGTATATATTCAAAATCATGAGTTCACACTGATACCTCCAATTTCAATCCAACACCAACTAGTTCATTCTAGTTTTTTCACTATTCATATATATAATTACCATTTCTACCAGTGACAAATGTAACTCCCATTATCCTTAGTATGACTATCATATTTCATCAACCTTTCTGTGTGTAAACAATCTCCTATGATTGCCCCTCCCCAGCACCTCGTGTGGACATCTCCCTACCCTGCACTGGACTGCTGCTGTGCCCATATACCTTCTGTATCTCCAGTGCTCCAAGACGGACCATGCCCTGCAGTCACCTTCCTCGCCTTGGTCTGACTGACACCCTGTGCCAGCTGGCCTTCCTTCAATGGATGGCCTCCTCACCCAGTTTGATCTCTGCACCCGTACTCAGCCTCCTTTCCCCCTCTCCTCCCCTCCCTCATGTGGATAGCGATCTTACCTTCATTGGGTTCCAACATCTGGCAACCACAGGCTGTCCTTCTGCAGGGACACCATTCTCACTCTGCTCAGGGTACCACACTAGTATCCCCTCCTTGGGGGAAGGGGGAGAGACACCCTCTTCATCTCAGTCAGGCCACCTTCCACCAGATACTCTTCTCACCGGTCCTGGGCTTTGACATCTGCACCTGCCTGACCTCTTACCCAGATGCCCTCTTCATACATCTCAGCCACCACAGTTCCACACCCTCACCATGGACATCCACCTTGCTTGGGCTCCATGTATTGGCTTTTGGATTGATTTGTGCAGAAAGGCAAAGGAAGAGAGTGGAAGATAGAGGCAGAAGTGGCAGACCATTAATTCAATCTTTAAAATCCATTTTTATTTATTTATTTTTTTGGCCACACTGCACAACTTGTGAGATTTTTTTTTTTTTTACCTTGTGAGATTTTAATTCTCTGACTGGGGACTGAACCGATGCCCCCAGTAGTGAAACTTCAGAGTCCTAATCATGCCAGGGAATTCCCTAAAGTTCATTTTTAATAGAATCATTTTTCTGAGATTCACTTTCATTTTGCTTTATGGTAGATCTAGTTTCTTTTTTTGTTTTTTACTAGATTTGTTTCTGACATCATGTCTGTTAAATTTATTTTTTGCCAAAAAAGTCCAAGCTGCCTGTCAGCCCATTCCTTATCTGTGATGGTCACCACCTCCTCTATCAGAACCGGATGGCTCACACAGGTCAATAGACAACAGGTTGCTCAACTGAAAAGTTCCCCTGTCACCATTCTTTTGAGTAGGGTTTTTAGGATAATATGGATATGGGTGTGCGTATTGAGAAAAAGTGCATCTTGCTTCAACACTTCCAATTTTTTTTCTCTGTTTCCTTTTCTCTTCCTATCAGAAGTTTGTTAATCTTGCTAGGTTAGTTGAAATAGAATTTAGTTGCCTCTAACTTTCTGCTAGACATTTTCCAATAGCAAGATACTTCAAAGGTATCCTCAGATCCCAATAAGAATGGATTATTCCCTATTCTTCTCCAAGCTGTTCTGTGTGTCCTTATTCATGCTAGTACCTCTGCCTGGTCTATCCTCTCACTGATTCTCCAGAGATCAAAGCCTTACATCCTGGTAAGTACACTTTGCATGCTACCTCCCACCAAAGTCTTTACAAATATCCCTAGCTCTGAACCTCAATAGAACTCTGTATGTACTTATGACATAAATCCTGTTCTGACATTATCATTGCTAGGAGACAGGAAACTAGTTTCTTGGTTATAGGTACCATTTCTTTTCTCCCTGGAGGCCTTGCACATAGCAGAGACTCTATACATTTGCTGAATTGACACATAATAAAGGTTTCTATCTTTTGTATTAATATTTCTTTTTACAAAGTATACTCTTCAAAACAGTTATACTTCCAAGTATTTTTTTTTTCTGGCAAGAGAGAGACCTACATTTTCTCCCTCATAGAAGAGAAAGATGTTTTTTTTATCATCTAAAGGACAAGAAAGTGAATATATTTATCTTTTTTCAACTTGATGCAATAGGTTGTCTTAGTATACCGAGAGGCAAAATCTAATCTCAAAGTAAATTCATATTTGCCTATGCAAGCCTATATTTTTATCCTGCTCAAATGGCATACCATTTTGACTTTTGAAGTTATTAAATGTTGACATTGTCCTAGAACATATGCATTACTTTGCATAGTGAACAAAATCATATTTTTACCTGCAGAGAGATGGCCCCAATTCCTCACTCCCCATAGGAATTATGTAACTACAGTAGGAGACCGACCTGCTTCTTTTGTGTTGATCTCAGCCTGGATTCTCATAATCTGTTCCAAAGTAGGGCATTATCAAAAATCTAGGCTGCTTTGCCATGTTTTTTCTCCATTTAACTGTTTATTGCAAGGGCGATCATTAGGTTGTAAACTCTGACTCGGGAGTGTCTTCCAAGTCTTTCGTATCCTTCTTTTGCAGGTGATAATAGCACACTGTAGATGCACTATGAGTAACTTTACCAAATTAGTCTTAGAGCACTTCACTTCCCTGGGCTCTCACTACTAAACTTGCTGTGTTCAGAAGCCAAAATTAAGGACGTTTAGTGTTCTCCTGCAGGCTTTTACTGCTTTTGGACCTCTATTTATCCCTACTGGCCTGATAGCTATTGCATCAAGTTTTTAGAGTTAGCAGTTTAAAGAATTTTATCTTTTTTGTTTGTTTTGGCTATGCCTCAAGCCTTGCAGGATCTTGCAGGGATTCAACTTGAGCCCTCACCCTCAGTGGAAGCACAGAGTCCTGATTGGGGCCCGCCCAGGAATTCCATGAAGCTTCTTTCTGTGCCATGCCTTGAAACTGGAAGAACTGGTAGAGAAAGAAAAGTTGGGCACCGTGGAGATTTCCCATTTAGTAACAGAATTCCTTCTGACAGGTATCTGTAGTAGGCTGTTATGGATCCCCCAAAATGTCTATGTCCTAATCCCTGGACTCTGTGGATATTACTTTGTATGGCAAAAAGGAAAAAAAAGACTTTGCAGGTGTGATTCAGAGTTGTAAGATGGGAAGATGATTCTGGATTATCATTTCAATTCAGTTGCTCAGTCCTGTCCAACTCTTTGCAACCCCATGGACTGCAGCATGCCAGGCCTCCCTGTCCATCACCAACTCCCAGAACTTATTCAATCTCATGTCCATTGAGATGCCATCCAACCATCTCATCCTCTGTCGTCCCCTTCTCCTCCCTCCTTCAATCTGTCCCAGCATGAGTGTCTTTTCAAATGAGTCAGTTCTTCGCATCAGGTGGCCAAAGTATTGGAGTTTCAGCTTCAGTATCAGTCCTTTCAATGAATATTCAGGACTGATTTTCTTTAGGATGGACTGGTTGGATCTCCTTGCAGTCCAGGGGACTCTTAAGAGTCTTCTCCAACACCACAGCTCAAAGGCATCAATTTTTCAGCATTCAGTTTTCTTTACAGTCCAACTCTCACATCCATACATGACTACTGGAAAAACTGTAGCTTTGACTAGATGGACCTTTGTTGGCCAAGTAATGTCTTGGCTTTTTAATATGCTGTCTAGGTTGGTCATAGCTTTTCCTCCAAGGAGCAAGCGTCTTTTAATTTCATGGCTGTAATCACCATCTGCAGTGATTTTGGAGCCCCCCAGTATAGTCTGTCACTGTTTCCATTGTTTCATCATCTATTAGCCATGAAGTGATGGGACTGGATGCCATGATCTTAGTTTTCTGAATGTTGAGCTTTAAGCCAACTTTTTCACTCTCCTCTTTCACTTTCATCAAGAGGCTCTTTAGTTCTTCTTTGCATTTGCCATAAGGGTGGTGTCATCTGCATATCTGAGGTTATTGATTTTTCTCCCGGCAATCTTGATTCCAGCTTGTGCTTCATCCAGTCCAGCATTTCTCATGATGTACTCTTCATATAACTTAAGTAAGCAGGGTGACAATATACAGCCTTGATGTACTCCTTTCCCAATTTGGAACCAGTCTGTTGTTCCATATCCAGTTCTAACTGTTGCTTTTTGACCTGCATACGGATTTCTCAGGAGGCAGGTCAGGTGGTCTGATATTCCCATCTCTTTCAGAATTTTCCACAGTTTGTTGTGATCCATACAGTCAAAGGCTCTGGCATAGTCAATAAAGCAGAAGTAGATGTTTTTCTGGAACTATCTCACTTTTTTGACAATACAATGGATGTTGTCAATTTAATCTCTGGTTCCTCTGCCTTTTCTAAATTCAGCTTGAACATGTGGAAGTTCATGGTTCATATACTGTTGAAACCTGGCTTGGAGAATTTTGAGTATTACTTTGCTAGTGTGTGAGATGAGTGCAATTGTGCGGTAGTTTGATCATTCTTTGGTATTGCCTTTCTTTGGGATTGGAATGAAAACTGACCTTTTCCAGTCCTGCAGCCACGGCTGAGTATTCCAAATTTGTTGGCATATTGAGTGCAGCACTTTCAAAGCATCATCTTCTAGGATTTGAAATAGCTCAACTGGAATTCCATCACTTCCATAGCTTTGTTCATAGTGATGCTTCAGAAGGCCCACTTGACTTCACATTCCAAGATGTCTGGCTCTAGGTGAGTGATCACACCATCGTGATTATGTGGGTCATGAAGATACTTTTTGTATAGTTCTTCTGTGTATTCTTGCCACCTCTTCTTAATATCTTCTGCTTATGTTAGGTCCATAATATTTCTGTCCTTGTGACCTAAATGCAATTCCATGCATCCTTAGAATAGGAAGATAGTGGAGATTTGACACATAGAAGAGAAGGCATTATGACTGTAAAGACAGAGATTGGAGTGATATGGCCACAAGCCGAGTGTCAACAGTCACTAGAAGCTAAAATAGGGAAGAAACAGATTGTTCTACTATCTCTGGAGGGAGCAGAGCCCTGCTGACATCTTTATTCAACCCAGTGAGGCTGATGAACTTTTGGTCTCCAGGAATGTGAAAGAATACATTTCTGTTGTTTTGAGCCATCAACTGTGTGGTAATATGTTATAGCAGCCAAGGGAAACTAATACAGTATTTTATATTTCAAATGTATCTAGACTTCTCAGGTGCCTCAGATGGTAAGGAATCTGCCTGCAATGCAGAAGACCCACGTTCAGCCTCTGGTGGGGAAGATTCCCTGGAGAAGAGAAGGGCTACCCACTCCAGTAATCTTGCCTGGAGAATCCCATGGAGAGAGAAGCCTAGCGGGCTATAATCCATGGGCTTGCAAAGAGTTGGACACGATTGAGTGACTAACACTTCACTTTTTTTTTAGCCTATGTATGTATTTATCTACTTTTAACTCCCATTTATTCTTCCTTTTTCTCCTAATAGATTTTTCCTGTGGGTGTCCCTAAGAAAACAACTTTTCATATCTTTTTTAGTACTTAGATGCTGGGTTTCAAAACGGTTTAAGAAACATTTGGAAACCATTCACTGAACCTCTAGCATTGTTTAGAAACTCTGGGGGGACAGAAAGGATAAACATAAATTCCATCCTTAAGTATTTCCAGCCTTAATTAAGAAAGTTTACATAATGTTATGGCCCAACATGTGATAAAGTGCAAAGATAAACACCAAAGACAGGAAGTGCTGTAGAAATTCAGAAAAGTGAGTAGTCTGTGAGAGGTATAGAGTAAATTGGGTGGGTTTTATTGAATAGGTGGATTTTGAAGTCAGGCATTTGGACAAAAGGGAAAGAGTTAAGATTTTATTCTCTGGGCAGTGATTCTTCATTAAGAATTTCATCCTCACTGTTATTTCTTTTTACAGTATGAAAGTAGTCTAGACTTCTCTTAAAATATTTTAGAGATATAAAAACCAGAATGTAAAAATTTCCCTATAATCCCACTACTCCTGGAGAAATGCTTTGCTATCAACTTGACATATGTTCATCCAGATTTTTTTCTGTACATAATATAATGTTGCTTATATACTTACTACAGAAATGGATTATGGTGTAAATATGTTTGCCACCTGCCATTAAAGACGAGCAAAATGAAAAGGAAAATCATATTGTAGGATGAGTAATCTTTTGGCAACATATATGTAGATCTCTTGCATGTACATTTCCTGCATCTGTTCTAGTTACAGTATAGACTGTACTTAGGGGAGAAATGGAAACAAAGGGGAGAAGCTATGGCTGATAAAACAATCTGGGCAAAAATATTAGGGTAATGGCTATGGCAGAAACTGACAAAGTAAGAGATTGGGGAATTTTTCTATTAAGAGTTAGGAAATATGTTTATATGTTTATAGATCTAGGGCCACATAAATAAAAACTAACTTCTCCTTTTAGCTTTGAGAGAGAAAAAAAGATGAAAGATTCCATTTATCCACATTTTAAGTTAGTCATATGCTCTGATTGTAGCAGTAGCAGTCCCATAGGGAAGAAATTGCTTTGTAAGCAGTGACAGCAGGGTTAAGTATTTTATGTACAATAATGTCTTTTCTGATTATGAAAGCATTACATAATTATAAAAGTATTTGTAGAAAACTCAGAAAATATTGAAAGGTAAAACAAAAAATAAAATCATCCAGAATCCCATCACTCGGCAATAACCACTATGTATATTTTGTCATATTTCCTCTCAGACATTTTCCCGTGCAAAGGAATGCACATAAATGAAACTGAGATAATACAAGATACTTCAAGACATACAATTTTTACTTGGCAATGTGTCATAAGCATCCTCCCAAGTATTTAAATATTCTTTTAAAAATCTTTTGTTTTGTTCAATTGTCATTTTTATTCTTTTGGTGGATTACAACAGTGGTGAAATTTTGTTGTAAAAAAATGGAAACAAACACAGAAGTATGTAGGTAGGACAAGAAAGTCTTCTCATAATCTCACCTCCAAGAGGTATACCTTCTGTACAGTGTACTGGAATCTGCTCACACTGGCTCTTTGAGCTAATTGTGTGCATCTTTCTCTGACTGATTTCACTTGCATAATGCCCTCAAGTTTCATCCATGTTGTCTGTAGCAGGATTTCCTTCTTTTCATGGTTAGATAATATCCCACTGTGTATTTTTACCATATTTTCTTTATCCATTCATCCACTGATGAACACTTAGGCTGTTTCCATGCCTTGACTATTGTAAATAATGTTCCAATGAATATGGGGGTCCAGATATCTCTTTGAAATGGTGATTTCACTTCCTTCCCCAGAAGTGGAATTGCTGGATCATATAGTAGTCTAATTTTAAATTTTTTGAGGCACCTCCACACTGTATAAAATATCCACTTTTTGTAGTTGGCTTTGGCAATCCAACAATATATTATGCCTCTCTTCTTCAATATACATTCATCAACCTAATCCTTGCTTCTTAGCATTTTACTCTGTGCCTGCATTATAATTTATTCAAACAAGTCTACACTGATGGGTGCTTTCATTCATTCCAGTTTCCGGACATCATATACAAAGTTTCAATGAATATTTTCTCCGTATATATCTGCATGTGTTCGTCCCAGGTGGCTCACTGGTAACAAATCCGCCTGCCAATGTAGGAGATGCAGGAGTCGCAGGTTTGAACTCTGGGTGGGGAAGATCCCTGGAGGAGGAAATGGCAACCCACTCCAGTATTCTTGCCTGGGAAATCTCATGGACAGAGGAGCCTGGTGGGCTACAGTCCATGGGGTTGCAAAGAGTTAGACATGACTGAACACAGTCTGCATATCTGTTCAATTATTTTCTGGGGATAAATTTCTATACAGGAAAGGTTGAATCAAAGACTATTCCCCCCCCCCCGAAAAAAGAATATTCTGTTACAATTTAGACAGATGATAACAAACTGCCCTTTAAACAGTTTCTTATACTCACATAATTGGTATATGTTAATATCCTGAAAAACATACTTTAAATGATTGCATAGTATTTCAGTTTATAAGTGTCTGATCATTTATTTGATCAATTTCTTACTATGGTGTTTACAGAATTTCTCATTTCTTTAAACAATGTTATAATCAGCACCCTTGTACTCATTTGACTCTCGTTTTCCTACGAAAAATTCTTTGATAATGGAACTACAGAGTCAAAGGTAAGAATATTTTTATGACATTTTAATACATATTATTAGCTTCAGGTAAATATTTAGAACTTAATATTCTTTTAAAGAATTTACTTGATGTTAAGTAAAAAGAATTTTTTTCTAATGACTAATATTGTTTTTGCAAATAAAGTCTTCTGGCTCTCAAATAAGCTTTAGGCTATTTTCCGTTTAGTTATTTCTTTGGGATTTTAGCCCCAGGATTCTACCCTGTTCCCCCACCCAAATTTTGTTTCTGTGTTAAGTAGCAGATAAGATATAAATGTGTTTGCATGTTTGAAAATTAAATATATCCATATATCATATGAATCATTATTAACCTGCAGTCACACCAATTAAGGCATAGGATTAACCCTACCTGTCATTTCCTTAAAGAGTAAGGAAATAAATTGCAGTCAATGAAATGAAACCTTCAGTGGACTCTTTAGGGAAATTTCATTTTATGAAGCATAAGGAAAAAAATTTAAATTTTCCCAAAAGGTAACACTTTATTTAAATTGATCACTTTTCAATAGATACATAAAAATAAGAATGCCTACAGCTGAAAAATATTTCCTTAATGCTTGCTAGTCTTAAAAAGTACTGCTTTTTTAAAATTTGGGATAAAGGAAAACAAGTAGAAAAATATTTCTAAATTTTTTAATGTGTTTTGATTACTATGTAAAGTTAGTTTTTCAGATCTCTCCTTCACACCCCCCTGCCCATTTCCCTAAGTCAATTTTTTGCTAAACGAAACACTGGTGAGGGGGGTGGGTGTGGGTGGTGTGTGTGTGCATGTCATTCTGCAGAAGACGGAGGTGTGCGTGTCTCATTTTGCAGAAAATGGAGGTGTGTGTGTGTCATTTTGCAGAAGACCCGGGGTTTCTTCAGGGTATACCATCACCATCTTGTGGCCTTTTGCCATATTGCTGTTAAATGTTTTAACACCGCAATGTTTTTCTTTTTTCTTTTTTTGCAATTGCAAGCATGAAATACAGTGTATCTTCTGGTAATCCTTCTCTGGATTAGATGAAATAAACTGAGGGCCAGAAACTGCCTGCATGCAGAGTTCCCACCCTATGGCGAAATGATATCTCTGCATTTACGTTGTATTCTCACATGATGCTGAAACAACCAGCTGAATAAGGAAATCCCGTGAAGAGATGCAGTTTTACTGTAAACTGAAATGTTGAGTTATCTTTTGTATCTTGTGTGTGCCAAATTTGTTTTAGTGATTCCTTGTGACCTGTAAAAATATTGGTTGTCATGGGAGCCTGTAAATCTTTCCCCTCTCTTTGGTTATACTGCCAGAGTATTTTCTCATTTTTGTTTCAATATTCCCCCACTTTAGTACTATTTGATTATTATTTAAAAATCTTTTTTCATCCTTTTCTCTTGTAGATGCTTCTTCTATTCTTTTTGTCTCGTTAATATATTTTTCCTTCTTTTTTCTCCTTCCTCATCCTCACTTTCAGTTTCTTTGGTATCCCTGTAGCAGATCACTAGACTTATTCTGTGGCTTGTACTAACATCTGCACCCATGGTGCCCCCACCCTCTGTTCTGTATCCTCCCTTCTTTGTTCCTTCTAACTCCTTCCCCCAGTAGCTGATGTTCCAGCTTTTCTAGTGTGGACAGCACTGACCTCATCTGATCTGTGGCTTAGGTCTTTTAAGGACACAGCTTCCTGGTAACCCTTAAGCTCCTGGGAAGAATCTAAATCCTACCTCTTCAAGGAAGCTACTCCCTAAATTTAACCCCAGATTCAAGAGAAAAGGTTTCAAAACGATAATCTTAGCTCAGTCCGAAGAAATAACTGACTCATTATCTTACTTCTGTCTTTTTTTTCTCAACACAAGTGCAAGTTTTCATTGGAAGTGTGCCAGGATGTTTTCCAAACTTATGTTTGCATGTCCAAACTCTCGTTTGCATAGGGAACAATTATTTACTAGTGCTTTGGAGTTGACATTTGTCTTATAAAAGTGAGTTAGATTAATGATAGTGAGAAGAAAAAGATTTGGCCAAAGGACTTGCTGTCATTTTGGAAAACAGCTGAAACTGTATTGTGAGATGTATATTTCTGTCTTCTCTTGTCTCATCTTCCACCAAAATGCTAGCTTCTAAGAACAGACACTTGTTCTATTTTGTTCCCTGTTGTATCTCCAGTGCCTAGAATAGTTTCTGGCACAGAGAATGCACTTAAATCCTTACTGGATGAACGTATCAGGTATTCTATTAGTTTTGTTTCCTTCACAGTCTGTTCATCCTGTCCTATCACAGAGCCTTCTGTCCTCTTGTTCCAGTCTGGACCAGCATCCCTCTAGGCCTGCAGACCTATCTTTAAACTCTGCCTCTGTGCAGTCTTAAGTTTCCTGCTTTTCAAGCTTTTCTCTTCCTTGGTTTAGTCCATCTTTTTTGGTGGGCCACATTCATCAACTGTACAGTTTTTGAGTAACTCTTTCAATTGCTATTGTTGTGTGACAGACCATTTCAATATTTTGTGGCCCCATGCCACAAATTCACTTATTATCTCCTGGTTTCTGTGAGACAGATATGCAGGAAAGGCTCAACTACGCACTGGTGGGCTACGGACTGGAGTTGGAACTGCAGCGGGTGCACGGAAGCTGAGGGTGGCCATACATTTCTATGTATTTCCTCTTCATGGGCTTGTTGGGTTTCTTCACAGCATGGCAGTCTCAGGACTGCTGACATATAGGCTGGTTTCCACTGAATATTATTGTTCTTCCCATGTACCAAACGATAGTTTCTCGAGTATACAATTTTAGAATGGATTATTTTCCTTCAGGACTTCAGAAGCAATTCTCCATTGTTTCATAACTTTCAGAATTGTTGAACAGTTTAATGTTATTTTAATTCCAAGATCCTTTGAAGGTCAGCTGATTTTTCTCTCTAGAAGTTTTTAGAATAATCTCTTTATCCTCAGTGTGCTGGAACTTCATGAAAATCAAGGAATAGATTTGATAAACTAACAGAAGTTTTGGTTGATTGAATTTTAAGTTCCATTCAAATTTATATCCTGATAACTGGGTTTCCTCCCATTACTCCTTTATTCTACCTTAAATCATCCTGTCTGTATTAAACCTGTTCTCATTATTATAACAAGATACCACAGACTGGGTAGCTTATAAACAACAGAAATTTATTTCTCACAGCTCTAGAGGTTTCGAGGTCCAAGGTTAAACTGCCAACACGGTTGCATTCTGGTGAGAGCTGTCTTCATTGTTCATAGCAAAAGACTTCACACTGTGTCCTCACATGGTAGAAAGGGCTAACGAATTCCATTCCATGGGGCCTTTTTAAAATAAGAGTACTAATCCTTTAAAAATGACCTAATCACCTCCTGAAGGCCCTACCTTCTAATATGATTACTTAAACACTATGCTTTCAACATGAACTTTGTGGGGACACAAACATTCAGACCACTGTACTAAGAAACCTTTTTCGACAAACTCCCAGGGATATTAATCATTTTCTGGCTCCCCATTCTTCAGCACTTGAATATAATGTCAACTACACTGACTACATTAAAGCCTTTGACTGTGTGGATCATAACGAACTGTGGAAAATTCTTAGAGAGATGGGAATACCAGACCACCTTACCTGCCTCCTGAGAAACATATGTGTGGGTCAAGAAGCAACAGTTAGAATCAGGCATGGAACAATGGACTGGTTCAAAATTGGGAAAGAAGTAACACAAGGCTGTAAATTTAACTTATTTAACTTCTATGCAGAGTACATCATACAAAATGGTGGGCTGGAATCAAGATTCAGTTCAGTTCAGTTCAGTCGCTCAGTCGTGTCCGACTCTTTGTGACCCCATGAACCACAGCACGCCAGGCCTCCCTGTTCATCACCAACTCCTGGAGTCCACCCAAGCCCATGTCCATCTAGTCAGTGATGCCATCCAACCATTTCATCCTCTGTCATACCCTTCTCCTCCTGCCCTCAATCTTTCCCAGCATCAGGGTCTTTTCCAATGAGTCAGCTCTTCACATCAGGTGGCCCAAGTATTGGAGTTTCAGCTTCAGCATCAGTTCTTCCAATGAACACCCAGGACTGATCTCCTTTAGGATGGCCTGGTTGGATCTCCTTGCAGTCCAAGGGACTCTCAAGAGTCTTCTCCAACATCACAGTTCAAAAGCATCAATTCTTTGGCGCTCAGCTTTCTTTATAGTTCAACTCTTAACATCCATACACGACCACTGGAAAAACCATAGCCTTGACCAGACAGACCTTTGTTGGCAAAGTAATGTCTCTGCTTTTTAATATACTGTCTAGGTTGGTCATAACTTTCCTTCCAAGGAGTAAGTATCTTTTAATTTCATTGATGCAATCACCATCTGCAGTGATTCTGGAGCCCAGAAAAATAAAGTCAGCTACTGTTTCCACTGTTTCCCCATGCTGGGAGAAATATCAACAACTTCAGATATGCAAATGATACCACTCTAATGGCAGAAGTGAAGAGGAACTAAAGAGCCTCTTGATAAGGGTGAAAGAGGAGAGTGAAAAAGCTGGTTTAAAACTCAACATTCAAAAAACTAAGATCCTGGCATTCAGGCCCATCACAGCATGGCAAATAGAAGAGGTAAAAGTGGAAACAGTGACAGATTTTATTTTCTTAGGATCCAAAATCACTGCAAAGCTTCCCTGGAGGCTTAGCAGTAAATAATCAGCCTGCTATGCAGGAGATGCAGGAGACACCCATTTGATCCCTTGGTCAGCAAGATCCCCTGGAGGATGGCATGGCAACCAACTTCAGTATTCCTGCCAGGAAAATCCTGGGGACAGATGAGCCTGACAGGCTATGGCCCATGGGGTCACAGAGTCAGACATGACTGAACAACTGAGCATATAAAATCACCACAGATGGTAACTGCAGCCATGAATTTAAAAGACACTCCTTGGAAGGAAAACTTTGACAAACCTAGACAAGATATTAAAAAGCAGAGGCATCACTTTGCCTACAAAAGCTCATATAGTCAAAGCTATGATTTTTCCACTAGTCATGTATGAATGTGACAGTTGGACCATAAATAAGACTGAGTGCTGAAGAACTGATGCTTTCAAATTGGGGTGTTGGAGAAGACTCCTGAAGGTCCCTTGGACTGCAAGGAGAACAAATCAGTCAATCTTAAAGGAAATCAATATTGGTTTCCTTTAAAAAATCAATTCAAAGTTGAATTGGAATAGTCATTGGAAGAACTGATGCTAAAGCTGAAGCTCCAATATTTTGGGCATCTGATGGGAAGAGCCGATTCATTGGAAAAGACCCTAATGCTGGAAAGATCAAAGGCTAAAGGAGAAGGGGATGCCAAAGGATGACATGGTTAGACAGCATTACTGACTGAATGGACAAGTATTTGTGCACCCTCCAGGATATGGATGTGGAAGACAGAGGAGCCTGGCGTGCTACAGTCCGTGGGGTCACAAAGAATCAGACACGACTCAGCAACTGAACAACAAGCTGGCACTTGCCAGTTACTTCTACAAAAATTAAATTATGTGCTGCTGCAACTGCTGATTTTCAACACTCCCTGAAAGGAGCTCAGGATGGAGAGCAGAAACGAGGCACTCTGTGCTGGGGGTGAGGAAACTGGCAAAACATATCTTCAGATAGCAAGATATTTTCAGGAGTCAATCTATGAGTGCAATTCTTGTATCACTTCATACCTAGAAAAGCACCAAAATCCTTCATGATGGTGATTCTCTTTCATGCATAGCAGAAGCTTCTGGAAAAATATGTGCTTGACTGCATGTACTCTCCCTTCACCAAAATCACATATATGCTGTTCTTCCCCCTCTACCTCTTCAGAGCAGTTTCTCAGAGCTATCTGAGGCTCTGTCTCCTGGGCTGCAGTCTTCATTTTACCCCAAATAAAGCTTAACTTGCAACTCTCACGTTGTGCATTTTTTAAAAGTTGACAGTAGTTCAAAGAGCTTCTATATTTATGAAAAAAATCATCTTCGCTCTTATTTTCACATCTGCATAGCACCCACTGTAGGGACTCAATTCAGTAAGAAATCTAATAAGGGCAGATGATAAGTGAATGCTCTGTGTTTTCCAAGAAATGAGCTGCCCCATTGTTCATTCGGGGCTTTCCAGGTGGCGCAGTGGTATAGAATCCATCTGCCAATGCAGGAGAAGTGGGTGCGGTTCCTGGGTCGGGAAGATTTCCTGGAGTAGGAAATGGCAATTCACTCCAGTATTTTGCCTGGAAAATTCCACAGACAGAGGAGGCTGGCGGGCTACAGTCCATGGGGTGGTACGACTGAGCACAAGCACAAGCACAAGCACACACGGTTTGTTTACTGCTGGAGAGACTTTGGGAATTCTCCTCCTCTTTAGTTCAGATCAATCTGTGCCTTCTAAAGGCTAACTCCATCCACAAAGTACTCAGAAATGAGCTGCATGATCCTCCCATGGGGTGGCAGTTTACCATAAACGGAGTGAATTTGCAGTTAATGTATTGTTTAATCCAACTGTCGTTTTTCCTTGAAGTCTTTCAAATGTTATACAAACTTTATAACACATATTTCTGCTTTGCAACTTGATGCAAACATAGGTTTTCATCAATTTTAAAGACAGATACCTTATAGAAGTGTTTGTAATGAATTGTGTCATGTTGTTTGTGTTGTGTTAGCCAACCTAGTTTAATCTTTGTTCTTTGACTAAGGGGGTATTGGTTACTATTTTGAGGATCTTATGAAGGCAGAACATGGGAAAAAGACAAACTCTCAAAAACTGGAAAAAAATGATAAAGCTATCCTGGAGATGTTTTATCCAGTTACTCACCTAACATAAAATTCTCCATCCCTAGAGCAAAAGAAGAGATTATCTTAATATCCAAAGTTAAATTAGTAAAACACAAACCCAATAGGATAAACCTGTCCAGCTCTGCTAGTAAATGAAAAGGTTATTTGAACACTGTAAACATCAATGATAGTGATCTGGGTGTAACCTCAGGCAAGCACTATCTGTGACTGATTAAGCTGAAATCTAATTAAATGTATTAGATCCTGTCTGAAGAAAGACAACTTGAATAGAAGAGCAATGATCAGCACAAAGTATAGCAAAAACAAACAAGCGAACAACAAATCAAGGAACCAGAAGTTATTTGTTTTGCACTATTCATATGAGATAAACACATTAATTCTGCTAGTCAAGGTGGGTAGGTTGATTCACTAGGCCTTGCTGTAATTCAACTTGTTGAGATTTAATCAATGCTCTTTTCAAGGATAGTATTCCAAATGAAAATGAAACTGAATCACAATCACATGGAATACTTGTTTTTCCAGCATTCCAGAAAGTTTTAAAGTGATCCCATCTACTTACTCTTATATCATCCATTTTATACACAATAGCTCTAGGATAACATACTCAGTCCCACTTCTTGTCCATTTAAACCCTGTCAGGCACTCCTATTTACAACAAAAATATACCTCATAATCTCCAAACTAAAAAATCTACTGTTGCCTGTCCAAGATCAAAGCCCCCATATTGGGCTAACCAGATAATATCTTAACACTGGATGTACTTTTCTGAAAATTCAAAATTCCTAGAAAGGGCCTAGTTGTTTAACATATCCAAGTCACTTCATTTCTTTGAGCTTCTGTAAAGCAAAAGGGTTTATCTAGCACTGATCTATTAACAAATTCTATAACTGCTTGATTTTATAATATGCAATTGTTTAGCCACATTCCCCAGCTTAAGCTTTTTCCTGAAAAAATAAGTCAATGGAATCGTAATAGTGTTTTTCTAGCTGCAGGCTGCAAGCCATTAAATAAATCACGAAATCAGTTTAGTAGATGCACTGCCTGTCAGCATAAAACAAAACAAGCTTAAACAGAATAAAAGAGAATAGGAAATCTCAGGTTGCATCTTAGCAGTCAGTACTGTTTTGTGATTATTTGTTTGTAGCGGGTTAGGATGGCACATTTTTGATGTCTGACATACACTACTCTAAAGTTGGGTCAGACTGGTCCGAATATGACCCTTTTAGGGGTATGAGAGGTCCTTCCTCTTCCAATCACACATATATGTGTGTGTGAGGACATATTTTCTTCACAAGCTTCAACCAAAACCTCTCAAGATTGAATGCAGAAGCAAGTATGCGAATTCAACTGTTTTCATTTGAGGCAGATACCAAAGACGCTTTCAAAACTGTAAATAATTCCACTCTTCAATTTTCAGAAAACAAGTCACTTAAAATCTTAAAATGCTATTTTATGTTAACTCGTTTATTATTGTAGAACGAATTTTTAAAATTTCTGCCTTAATTACTATTACAGTAAATATCAATAGATACAATCCACATAACAAAAGCATTTTTGAGTCCGCAACAATTTGAGAACAGCTGATCCGCATAAAACAAAGGACTGCAGGCCTGACTCCAGGCAAGTTTAACACGGTCACAGGCCCTTCCTGGGAGCCCCCAAATACCATCCGCTCCACTGACACTCAGATCTGATGTACCCAGCTGAGAATCCTCGCGAATAAGAACAGATATTGACGAAGGGCGGGGTTGCTGGACGTAAGAGCGTGGGTAAGTGCGGGTTCAAAGTGCAAGCGAAAACAAGCTTCCAGTAGAAAAGGAGACGTTTTAGCGAATCTTTGCGACACTGTCGCGTTTCGTTGGTTCTGTGCCGTAAACGCAGTCGGGGAGCCGCTCCCGGTCAAGACTGCGGCGGACGCGCGCTGCTATGGCGGATATGGAAGACCTATTCGGGAGCGACGCCGACAGCGATCCTGAGCGTAAAGGTGGGGTCCGCAGGGCTTCGGTGGAGACGGGCGTGGCGGGCCTTCTCCGGCGGGAGCCCGACAGCGACCCGATTCCGGGTCTGCGAACGCTCTGGCGCCGCTGGCGGATGGCGCTTCCTCTCCGCCTGCCTCAGCGCCCCCTGCCCTCCCGGCGGTGCCAACCTTTTCCCGAGGGAGGGGACGAAAGGACAGATGCAGAGTGTGTGCCTCGAGGTTCTTGGTGTCCATTTAGCAAGCCGAGCCTAGGAGCATGGGGAGCGAAGGGGGCGCGGGGCAGGAAAGGAGGCCGGTGAGCCGGCGCAGCGAGAGGAGGAACCTTAGAGTCCTGCTCTGTCTTGCCTTGCACATGGACTATTGTGAATGAATGGAAATTACGTGTTCAGGAACATGGGTATGGGCTGGACGAATTTTCAGAGGGGCTCTGATTGTCCTTTTGAATGAAACCAGAACGTGGCGTGATGGAAAGTTTAAAATGTCTGGGTGAGAAGGCTGGGAAGGTTACTGGGGTAGGGCTGCATACAGGTGTTACGCGCAAGAGATAATGTGTCTTCCGAGAACCTGTGCAAAAACGCTAGAATTTCTTGAGTTGGTGGTATTAGATTGGGGAGCATATGAAGTCTGTGTTTGGAGAGAAGGGATGAAGGATTTGGTGATGAAATGGATTAGTAAATGTATGTTCATGATGCAGGGTAGCACCATATGGATTCTAGTGTGAGGGCTGTACCAGGATGGATGTCCTGAAGGTTCTGGTCAGGATAGGTCTGGAAGTGTAGAGCCCTTATACTAACTCTTGTTCCACTTTCTTTGCTAATGTTTTCATTACCGTGTCATCTGTATGTGTCCTTATCCCATTCACCCTTCGAGGCATCAGAGCCATGTGAACCCTTGCATCATTCACTTCCATGAAGTTCATTCATTCATCATTTATAGATCCCCTATCATGTTATAGCTACTTTGCTAAGTGTAGGGGTTACAATGATGCAAAGATATCACCCTCCCTCAGTTAACTTCATTGCTTAATACATAAATAATTGAATAGGTAGAAGCAGTAGCGAGTGTTTGAAGGTCTCCTACCGAGGTGAGGGTCGGAAATGGCCGGCTGCAGGGACAAGGGCCCTGGCAGCTGCAGCCCTGGGAGGCGTGTGTTGACCTAAGTCCTATGGGGGGTCTCCAGTAGCCCTAACATAGAACCTGTAGACTCCAAGACTGGGTTGCCTCAGTTGTTAGTGTTAGTCGCTCCGTGGTATCCAGCTGTTTGTGACTCCATGAACTGTAGCCCGCCAGTCTCCTCTGTCCATGGAATTCTCCAGGCAAGAATAGTGGAGTGGGTTGCCATTCCCTTCTCCAGGGGATCCTTCTGACCCAGGGATTGAACCCACATCACTTGCACTGCTACATTCTTAACCATCGGAGAGATGTTAGGCCAAACAAGGAACAGGGAGGGAGCACAGCCCAACCCATCAGCAGACAATTGGATTAAAGATTTACTGAGCAAAGCCCTGCACCAGAGAGCAAGACCCTATTTTCCCTACAGCCAGTCCCTCCCATCAGGAAACTTACACAGTCCTCTTAGCCTCATCCATCAGAGGGCAGACAGAAGCAAGAATTTAATAATCCCACAGCTTACAGAAAGAAAACCAGGATCACAGAAATCTAACCAAAATGATCACATATGAAGCTATGAGCCATGCTCTGCATGGCCACTCAGGATGGTCAGGTCATGGTGGAGAGATCTGACAAAACGTGTGTGGCCTGTGGGATCTTAGTTCCCCAATCAGGGATTGAACCTGGGCCATGGCGGTGAAAGCTCTGAGCCCTAACTACTAGACTGCCAAGGAATCCCCAAGATTGCCTTCTTTTTTTATGGTTGAAAAGTATTACATTGTATATATGCCATATTTTTAGTGGCATGGATAATATTTTGTTGTTTATATGCACCACATTTTGTTTGTCCATAGATGGACATTTAGGTTGTTTCTATATCTTGATAATGCTCCAGTGAACATAGGTGGGCATATATTTTTTCAAATTAATGTTTTTGTGTCCTTTGGATAAATACCCAGAATTGGTCTAGCTGGATCATATAGTAGTTCTGTTCTGTTTCTGAAACATTTCCATACTGTTTTCCATAGTGACTGCACCTGTTTACAATCCGACCATTAGTGTACAAATGTTTCCTTTTCTCCATGTTCTCTCCAACACTTGTTATTTTTTATCTTTTTGATAATAGTCATTCCGACTGTGGTTTTGATTTTCATTTCTCTTTCGATTAGTGATGTTGGGCATCTTTTCATGTACCTATTGGTATGTCTTTTTTGGAAAAATGTCTATTCAGGCCTTCTGTCCATTTATATATATATATAATAGCTTTTTTTTTTTTAATATGAGCTCTTTATATGTTTTTGGCATTAATCCTTTTTCAGATATATGATTTGTGAATATTTTATCCTATTCAATAGATTACCTTTTCATTTTGTTGATGGTTTCCTTTGCTGTGTAGAAGTGTTTTAGCTTGATATGTCACACTTGTTTATTTTAGCTTTAGTTGTCATTGCCTTTGGTGTCAAATCCAAAAAATGATAACCAAGGCCAATGTCAAGGAGCTTACTGCCTATGTTTTCTTCTAGGAGTTTTATGGTTTCAGGTCTGAAATTTAAGTCTAATCCATTTAGAGTTAAATTTTGTGTATGGTGTAATAAGATAGTGGCCCAGTTTCATTCTTTTACATATTGCTATCCAGCTTTCTCAACACCATTTATTGTTCTTTCCTCATTGTGTATTCTTGGCATGCTCCTTTGTTGTAAACTAATTGACCATATATGTGTGGCTTTATTTCTGAGTTTTTTATTCTGTTGCATTGATTTATGTGTCTGTAATACAGTTTGAAATCAAGGGCATGATGCCTCCAGCTTTATTTTTTTTTTTTCTCAAGATTGCTTTGGCTGTATGGGTTTGTATGTATGTGTGGTTTCACACACATTTTAGAGTTCTTTGTTCTATTTCTATAAAAAATGCCATTAGAATTTTGATAGGGATTGTGTTCAAAATGTAGATTACTTTGGTTAGTGTGGATATTTTAACAATATCGATTCTTCCAGTCCATGAGCGATCTTTCCATTTATTTGTGTCTTTAGTTTCTTTCATCCGTGTGTCACAGTTTTCACTGTACAGATCTTTCATCTTTTTTGGTTAAATTTATCCCTAAGTATTTTATTCTTTTTGTTGTATTTATAAGTGGGATTATTTTCTTAATTTCTCTGTTAGCTTATTATTTATGTGTAGAAACACAACTGTATATTGATTTTATATTCTGCAACTTTAATAAATTTATTTATTAGTCCTAACAGTTTTCTGGTGGAGTCTGTAGGATTTTCTATATATAATATGTCATCTGCAAATAGTGACAGTTTTAGTTCTTTTCAGTTTGGTTGCTGAATATGCCATTTTTATGTGAGCAATTCAGTGGTATTTAGTACATTTAAAATGTCCTGCAAAAAAAAAAAAATGTCCTGCAGCCACCACCTCTGTCTAGTTCTAAAACATTTTCATCACCTCAAAATAAAACACCACACCCATTGAGCAGTTACTTACCATTTGCTCCTTTCACTAGCCCCCACCAACCACCAATCTACCTTTTACATCTATGGATTTTCTATGTTCTGGACATTTCATATAAATGGAATCATACTACATGTGGCTTTTTGTGTCTGATTTCTATCTCTTACCATTGTGTTTTTGAAATTTATCCATATTGTATGTATTAATACTTCATTTTTTTTAATGATTGAATAGTATTCACTCTATGTATATGTCCCAGTTTGTTTATCTATTTAACCACTGGTGAACATTGGGTTGTTTCCATCTTTGGCTATTTAAATAGTGATGCTGTGAACATTTGTTAACAAGTATTTGTGTAAGTGCCTGTTTTCAGTTCTCTTGGGGTGGAATTGGATATATATGTGTAGGGGTGGAACTGCTGAGTCATATGATTCTTTGTTTTACTTTTTGAAGAGCAACCAAACCATTTTTTGGACCAGCAAACCATTTTTGTAACCATTTTACATTAGCACCAGCAATGTTTGAGGGTTCTATTTCTTCACCTTTGCCAATACCTATTTTACATTTTTTTTTTTTTTTACCCCTTTTTAAAATATAGCCATCACTGTTGGTGTCAAGTGATATTTCATTGTGGTTTAGATTTGCATTTCCTAATGGCCAGTGACGTTGAGCATCTTTTCATGTACTTGTTTCATGTTTGTGTAACTGTGGAGAAATGTATATTCAAGTCCAGTGTCCATTTTTAAAATGGATTGTTTGTTTGTTGTTGTTGTTGTAAACATTTTTTATATATTCCAGATTGTTGTTGTTCAGTCACTCAGTCACGTCTGACTCTTTACGACCCCATGGATTGTAGCACGCCAGACTTCCCTGTCCTTCACCATCTCCCGGAGCTTGGTCAAACTCATGTCCATTGAGTCAGTGATGCCATCCAACCATTTCATCCTCTGTCATCCCCTACTTCTGTCTTCAATCTTTCCCAGCCTTAGGGTCTTTTCTAATGATTCAGCTCTGCTTATCAGGTGGCCAAAGTATTGGAGCTTCAGCTTCAGCATCAGTCCTTCCAATGAACATTCAGGGTTGATTTCCTTTAGGATGGACTGGTTTGATCTTGCAGTCCAAGGGACTCTTGAGGCTTTTCCAACACCACAGTTTAAAAGCATCAGTTCTTCAGTGCTCAGCTTTCTTATGGTTCAGCTTTCACATCCGTACATGACTACTGGAAAAATCATAGCTTTGACTATACGGACCTTTGTCAGCAAAGTATTGTCTCTGCTTTTTAATAAGCTGTCTAGATTTGTCATAGCTTTTCTTCCAAGGAGCAAGTGTTTTTTCAGTCCATGGCTGCAGTCACCATCTGTAGTGATTTTGGAGCCCAAGAAAATAAAGTCTGTCACTGTTTTCATTACATATGTGTCAGAGATATGGTTTGCAGATATTTTCTCCCATTCTCTAGGTTGTTTTTTCACTTTCTTGATAATATTCTTTCTTGCACAAAAGCTTTTCATTTTGAGGAAGTCCAGTTTATCTTTTGTTGTTGTTTATGATTCCTTCATTTTTGAAGAACAGTTTGACTAAATGTAGAGTTCTTGATTGACTGTTTCAGCACTTTGAATATTTCATCCCATTGCCTCCTGGTTTTTATGGTTTCTGATGAGAGATCAGCTGTTATCCTTATCAATGATCTCTTTGTATGGGATGAGTTGTTTCTTTTTTGCTGCTTTTAGGATTTTTCTTTGTCTTAGGCAGTTTGATAACAATGCTCTGGGGTGCTGTCTCTTTAACTTTATCCTTCTTGGTATTTGTTAAACAGCTTCGATGTGTATGCTCATGTCTTTCATCAGATTTGGGAAGTTTTTGGCTGTTATGTCTTCAAATATATTTTTCTGTCCCTTTCTCTTTTTTCTCTTCTTCTGGAACCCACATTATGCATAGAGTGGTAGACTTGCTGTTTTCTTACAAGTATTTTAGACTCTTCATTTTCTTCATTCTTTTCTCTTTTTGTTCACAAGACTGGATAATCTCAATTATGTATCTTTATTTATTTATTTATTTATTTTTTCAGTGGGTTTTGTCATACATTGATATGAATCAGCCATAGAGTTACACGTATTCCCCATCCCGATCCCCCCTCCCACCTCCCTATCCACCCGATTCCTCTGGGTCTTCCCAGTGCACCAGGCCCGAGCACTTGACTCATGCATCCCACCTGGGCTGGTGATCTGTTTCACCATAGATAATATACATGCTGTTCTTTGGAAACATCCCACCCTTGCCTTCTCCCACAGAGTTCAAAAGTCTGTTCTGTACTTCTGTGTCTCTTTTTCTGTTTTGCATATAGGTTTTTTGTTACCATCTTTCTAAATTCCATATATATGTGTTGGAATTTATATATATACAGTATGCTGTAATGTTCTTTATCTTTCTGGCTTACTTCACTCTGTATAATGGGCTCCAGTTTCATCCATCTCATTAGAACTGATTCAAATGAATTCTTTTTAATGGCTGAGTAATAGTCCATGGTGTATATGTACTACAGCTTCCTTACCCATTCGTCTGCTGATGGGCATCTTTCCTGGCTATTATAAACAGTGCTGCAATGAACACTGGGGTGCACGTGTCTCTTTCAGATCTGGTTTCCTCGGTGTGTATGCCCAGAAGTGGTATTGCTGGGTCATATGGCAGTTCTATTTCCAGTTTTTTAAGAAATCTCCACACTGTTTTCCATAGTGGCTGTACTAGTTTGCATTCCCACCAACAGTGTAAGAGGGTTCCCTTTTCTCCACACCCTCTCCAGCATTTATTGCTTGTAGACTTTTGGATAGCAGCCATCCTGACTGGCGTGTAATGGTACCTCATTGTGGTTTTGATTTGCATTTCTCTGATGATGAGTGATGTTGAGCATCTTTTCATGTGTTTGTTAGCCATCTGTAAGTCTTCTTTGGGGAAATGTCTGTTTAGTTCTTTGGCCCATTTTTTGATTGGGTCATTTATTTTTCTGGAATTGAGCTTCAGGAGTTGCTTGTATATTTTTTAGATTAATCCTTTGTCTGTTTCCTCATTTGCTATTATTTTCTCCCAATCTGAGGGCTGTCTTAAATATAGAACGCTTCACGAATTTGCGTGTCATCCTGCGCAGGGGCCATGCTAATCTTCTCTGTATCGTTCCAATTTTAATATATGTGCTGCCGAAGCGAGCACTCAATTATGTAATCTTAAAAGTTTCCTGATTCTTTCTTCTTCTCGCTCACTTCTGTTGTTTATCTCTTTAATGAATTTTCATTTCAGTTATTATACTTTTCAACTCCAGATTTTCTGTTCAGTTTTTTTAAAAATAATATCTGTCTTTTTATTGATATCTGTATTTGATAAGATATCATTTTTGGGAAATACATGTAACTCCATGGCTGATTCATGTCAGTGTATGACAAAACCCACTGAAATGTTGTGAAGTAATTAGCCTCCAACTAATTAAAAAAAAAAAGATATCAGTTTCATTGTCTGGGCTTCTTTAGGGACAAATTGTAACCTTTCTTTCACATGTATGGGCCATACTTCATTGTTTCTTTGCAGGCATTATAAGTTTTTGTTGATAATTGGACATTTTGAAATTATACTGCAGTAACTCAGGACAGCACACTCCCTTCCCCACCCCCACCCCCGGCATTTATTGTTGCTATTTGTTGTTGTAATTATTGTTGACTCTTTTGAAATAATTTTGTAAAGTCTGCAATTTTTGTGGTATGTGACCACTAAAGTTTCTGCTCCATTAGTTTAGTGGTCAGCTAGTGATTGGACAGAGGTTTCCTTATATGCAGAAAAAGAAACAACAACAATCGCAGGAAAACTTCCAGACTTCACAGGTTGTCTCTCTGTGTGTGTTAAGGTGTGCCTTCAACACTCCACCAAGTGGTTTTCATCCTGTCTTTGCTTTCATTTCTTGCTTTCATGGAGCCTGAAGTTCAACCAGAAGTGAGGGCTTAGGGCCCTCTTGGTTCTTTCTTGAGCATGTGCACAGCCCTGGGGAAGTGCATGGCTTTCCAGATTGCTAAGAATATATGGGAGGGTTTTGTTTGGTTGGTTGGTTCATTTATTGTGGGAGGTTTTTCTTTTTCTCTACAACAAACATTTGACTTTGTTAATGGGCTATATCCTAATACAATGTTGTGTTTGTTTTAGAACAGTGAAGGGACTCAGCCATACATATACATGTATCCATTCTCCCCCAAACCCCTTTCTCATCCAGGCTGCCAAATAAAGTTAAGCAGAGTTCCATGTGCTATACGATAGGTCTTTGTTGGTTATCCATTTTGAATATTGCAGCATGTACATGATCTTCCCAAAGTCCCTAACTATCCCTTCCCCCCAGCAACTATAAGTTTGTTTTCTAAGTCTATGAATCTCTTTCTGCTTTGTAAGTAAGCTCATTTGTATCTTTCCTTTTTAGATTCTACTCATAAGGGATGTTATACCATGTTCTCTGTCTGACTGACTTTGCTCAGTATGACACTCTCTAGGTCCATCCATATTGCTGCAAATGGCATTATTTCATTATTTTTTAATGGCCGTTGTATATATGTACCACGTCTTAATCCATTCCTCTGTTGATGGGCATTTAGGTTGCTTCCTTGTCTTGACTATTGTAAACAGTGCTGCAGTGAGCATTGGGGTGCATGTATCCTTTCAGATCATGTTTTTCTCTGGATATATGCCCAGGAGTGGGATTGCAAGGTCATGTGGTAGCTCTCTTTTTAGTTTTATGAGGATCCTCCATACTGTTCTCCATAGTGGCTGTACCAATTTACATTCCCACCAATAGTGTTGGAGGCTTCCCTTCTCTCCACACCCTCTCCAGCATTTGTTGTTTGCGGATTTTTTGATGATGACCATTCTGACCCGTGTGAGGTGATATCTCATTGTAGTTTTGATTTGCATTTCTCTAATAATTAGTGATGTTGCACATCTTTTCATGTGCTTGCTGGCCATCTGTATGTCCTCTTTGGAGAAACGTTTGGATCTTCTCTCCATTTTTCGAGTGGGTTATTTGTTTTGATGGTGTTAAGTGTCATAAGCTGTTTGTAAATTTTGGAGACTAATCCCTTATTGGTTGTATCATTTGTAATGTTTTCTCCCAATCTATGGGTTGTCTTTTCATTTTGCTTATTGTTTCCTTTGCTGTACAAAAGCTTTTGAGTTTAAATAGGTCCTATTGTTTATTTTTGTTTTTATTTCCATTATTCTGGGAGATAGATTGAAAGAGATCTTGCTGTGATTTATGTGAGAGAGTGTGCTGCCTATGTTTTCCTCTAGAAGTTTTATCATACTTTTAAAGTCCTTACTCCTCATATTATGTCATTCCTCAGCCTTTTCAACCAAGCTTTTTAGTTAGTCTGTTGTTTGCCCTGTTATTCATTGTCCAAAGCAGACACAACTAATACATCTACCTGTAAATGTTTTGAGTAGTTCCAAGTTAGGTGAGATAAAGTCAAGTCCTTTGAGCCAGTCCCTTCAGTGATCCACCAGACAGATCAGAATTAACAACAATGATTCTTTGCGAATGAGGTGCCGTCTGCTCCCTCCATTAGTGGCACATGTGCCAGAAATTCAGGGTATTATCTTCAAGGCACTGTTGACCAAGGGGTGGGTTGGGAGCAGTGGGTGGTGGGGTAGGGACCAGAGTATGTTAGAAGTTCCCGAAATTCTGTTATTTTTTTTTACTGAGATTCAGCTTTTTTTTTTTTTTTTTTTTTGATCTCATTAAACATTCCCCTAGTTGTTGCAAATTTTAGTTTCCAGAGTCTGAGAAGATAGATTCTAACAGCTTTTAAGAAGTTTTTTTCCTTGCTTTTATGTTAAGATGGACTTTTAGTGTTCCTTATTCTGCTTTTTTTTGCTTACCTCACCCTGTGTTTATATGATCCCATAGATTCTGACTCTGGATCTGGCTCGGATTCTGATCAAGAGAATGTTGCTTCTGGCAGTAATGCCTCTGGAAGTGAAAGCGATCAAGATGAAAGAGATGATGCAGGAAAACCAAGTAATAAGGAACTGTTTGGAGATGACAGTGAGGATGAGGGAGCCTCTCATCATAGTGGGAGTGATAATCACTCTGAAGGATCAGACAATAGATCAGAAGCTTCTGAGCATTCTGACCATGAAGACAACGATCCCTCAGATGTAGATCAACACAGTGGATCAGAAACCCGAAATGACAATGATGATGAGGATGAGGGTCATAGATCAGATGGAGGGAGTCATCACTCGGAAGCAGAAGGTTCTGAAAAAGCACACTCAGATGATGAAAAATGGGGCAGGGAAGATAAAAGCGATCAGTCAGATGATGAAAAGATACAAAATTCTGATGATGAGGAGAGGGCACAAGGGTCTGATGAAGATAAACTGCAGAATTCTGATGATGATGAAAAAATGCAGAACACAGATGATGAGGAGAGGCCCCAGCTTTCAGAGGATGAGCGACAACAGCTGTCTGAGGAGGAGAAGGCTAATTCTGATGATGAACGGCCAGCAGCTTCTGATAATGATGATGAGAAACAGAACTCAGATGATGAAGAGCGGCCACAGATATCTGATGAAGAGAAAATGCAAAATTCTGATGATGAAAGGCCACAGCCCTCGGATGAAGAACACAGGCATTCAGATGATGAAGAGGAACAGGACCATAAATCAGGTAATACACTTATGAGAACCAGAGTGGTTTAGTAGAAGCATTGAGGTACAGTGGTGGCTCATTGATTCTTTTTACAGTCCCATTACTTTAGTACTCTGATTTTTCTCTTCTGTTCCTCTATTTCAACCTTTTCTAACTCTATACATTTTACTTGTAAACATTTTCCTAATTCGTGTATTATTTCTGTCTTTCCCCCTTCCATTTTATTGATGATAGATCAGGAAGAAAAAACTTTAAAGAGGGAAGTCTTAGAGCAAAGTGTATAGTGCTATAGTAGCTAGATACCGAACAGTCAGTTCCGTTTCTGTGGGTAACCGGAAGAGCATGCCCCAGATGAGAATAGATGTGCCTGGGGGAAAAACCCCCGTGCCATTGAAATGCCCAGTTTCCAGGTCAGTTTATTAGAGATCCAAAATTTCATCCTCCAGAGGTAATCAGGCTCCAAGGAGTTTATTCAGACTAACCACAGGAAGTTATAAAAATTGAATTGCAAAATTGTTTCAAGAGCATCAGTTATTTTTCTATCATTGTATCCTTTGAGGGGAAATCTGCATTGGATACCAAATTGTAACAGTCAGGAGGTTTCCTGAAGAGCATAATATCCAGAAAATGACAGCACAGGCTGGATGATCTCAGTGAGTTATGATAGCCTGACATATGCATCCTCATCCTGGGGAGATGTGCTTGGATCAGAACATTTATTTCCTGAAGACAGCAGGAAAACATAGAGCGGAACCTTGGCTTTTGGATCCCTTTTCATAATAACTACTTACACTGTTTTCTTGAAGTTAGCACGTTCTTCATATAGAATATTAAAACAGTTAACCATCTGATTTCTTTGTGTTATATAAAAGTCACTTTGATTAAGTTGGAAGTCTTCCTGTAGTAATATCTGGGTTGCTTCATTTTTATAAGTAATTGATTATAATTATATATTGATTCTGTCTTCTTAGAGAGCTGCAGTTTGGGGATTGGGAGGTCTTTTCCCCTGGAATACATACCTCAGGATAGCTTTCAAGACCACATTTTAACATTATTTAGGAGAGGAGGTCAAACAGTTTCCAGAGATGGATATAGGTCTATATAGACTATAGGACTGCAGTAATTATTTCAATAACTAATTCTGGGTAGAGTTATTTGTACTGGGAATACTCAGAATCATTAAGGCTTATGCACTACTTCCCAAATACTAGCAGACTAACATAAAACTAAGAGTAGGAGTCTTGTCACTGGTCATCCTGCTTAACTACTTCTACAGTGGTTGGGTTTTGAAGTTTAAAATTACGTGAACAGTTGTACCATCCAGAAATAATATATTTGTGTCTTCCATTACAGTATATTTACTTCTCTTTTGTCTTCTGTATTGAATGATATATAAATTTAAAGTTTCAGAACTGCTTTTCTTATTCTCCCAAGTTTTTCTGCTTACAAAAACCAATGTTCCTTTTTAAAATTTTATTTCAAAATTAACCATAGTAAGTTGATTTTTGTGTGTGTATGTGGAGTTCTCTTAACATTAATGAATGTATAGATTTTTATAACCATCACCACAGTCATGATACAGAATGGTTCTGTCAGCCCTAAAAAACTCTCTCATACTGTCCCTTTTGTAGTCATACACTGCCCCACCTGGGACCCCTAACAGCTCCTGTTCTTCTGTCACTGTAGTTTTGTCTTTTTGAGAATGTCGTCTTATAAATGAAATCAGACAGTAGTGGCGCCTTTTTTCTTTCACTTACTGTAATGCATTTGAGAGTCATCCAAATTATTACTTGTATCAGTAGTTCATTCTTAGTTATTACTGAGTAATTTTCCATTATGTGGGTGGTCCATAGTTTGTTTCTCTCCAGTGTTGCTTTTCAAACACACAAAATCAAAGTGATGGTATGACTGCGATTATGCAGAACTTCTGATTCCACTCTTACAGAATCGGCAAGAGGCAGTGATAGTGAGGACGAAGTTTTACGAATGAAACGCAAGAACGCAATTGCATCTGATTCAGAAGCGGAGAGTGACACTGAGGTACCAAAAGGTACTCTACTTACTTCTTTTATATATCTTTATTTCCATTCCTCTCTCTGCATTTAACTATAGTACATTCCCAACCCTGGGCATTTAGCCCAGCCTGCAGGACCCACAGAAAAGAGTGTGCATACATTTAGTGTACCCAGGGAAGTTGTACAGATATGAGAAATTGCTCACACTTAAGAGGTTGAAGAACCTGACCTGCTTCATTTGTAGTCTGAGTGAGTCTGCTGTTAGGGGCCCGAGGCTCTGTTGAGGAGGAAGTGGCATTGCCTGTTCTTCGGGTTGAATAGTGACAGTTCTAGGACAGCTTGTTAGCTTGTTCTTAGGTTCTTAATAGGTTAATAGTAGATGAAGAAGCTGATTCTTCAAGCTATTTTAGGTGAAGAGTTCATAAAAACCCAGTGTTAGGTAAGGTAGGTTTTTTGTAAGGATACAAGATCTACCTGGACTTCCCTGGTAGCTCAGCTGGTAAAGAATCTGCCTGCAATGGGGGAGACCTGGGTTTGATCCCTGAGTTGGGAAGATCCCTTGGAGAAGGGAATGGCTACCCACTCCAGTAAAGTAGCCTGGAGAATTCCATGGACAGAAGAGCCTGGTGGCTACAGTCCATGGCGTTGCAAAGAGTCAGACATGACTGAGTGACTTTGAGGGGGTTCCCTGAAGCTCAAATGGTAAAGAATCTGCCTGTGATGCAGGAGACCAGGGTTCGATCCCTGGATTGGGAAGTTCCTCTGGAGAAGGGAATGGCAATCCACTCCAGTATTCTTGCCTGGAGAATTCCATGGACAGAGAAGCCTGGAGGGCTACAGTCCATGGGGTTGCAAAGAGTCAGACACGACTGAGTGACTAAGACACATACACTCAAGATCTACCTGTTTATATCTATGTATGACTGCATTTCAAATGGCAAATTACTATACAATAAAGATGTTAGTATAAAAGTTACAGTAAACATAATTTTGATAATTTGCACAGCCATTATTGTGCTATATGATAATTAGGCATTAATGTTAAATAGCTTATATAAAAAAAATAAATAGCTTATATAAATTATCACAAGTAACAGTATAACTAAAGCAAACAGTTAGCAGGTCAGCTAGAGAGAAAAGGAGACAGCTGAACAGAATAACAAACTCTGGGATTTACTTAAAGATCTTTGGGTCTATAACTCCTAGTTATGTACATGGACTTTGGAATCAGATAACTCAAGTTAGAATCTTAGTGGTTCTACTTTCCAACTGTATGATTTTGGTCAAATTAATTACTTAACTAAATTTCAGTTTCTGATTTGTAAGAGTGAGATGATGCTAATCCCCTTATAGTGTTGTTGTGAGAATCAGATTTATTAATTACTTTGTTCACATTTATTGAGAATCTGCTTTGTACTAGTACAATTTTATGCACTTGGAATGTAGCAGTAATCAAACACATCTCCCTGTAGAACCCGCATTCTGTTGGGGTCAGGGTGGGATAGAGAGACTAATGATAACACAGTAAGTAAATGAAACATATAGCATGTAAGATGGTGATAAAACCTAAGAAGAAAATAATCAGGTGAGCATATGAGTATAGTCTGGAACCAAACCTGAGTTATCTCCAAGGTATTCCTGTATTCCATGGTCTGGATGTATCAGTTTATCCATTTACGAACTGAAAGACATCTTGGTTGCTTCTGTATTTCAGCAATTATGAGTAAAGCTGCTGTAGACATTTGTGTGCAGGTTTTTGTGTGGATATAAGTGTGTAGATCCTTTGGGTAAATACCAAGGAGCAGCAATTTCTGGGGCATCTGGTAAGAATATGTTTAGTTTGGTAAGAAACTGCCAGACTGTCTTCCAAAGTGGGTGTGCCATTTTACATTCCTGCCTGAATCAGTGAATGAGATTTCCTGTTACTGCATATTTTTACCAGCGTTTGATGTTGTCCGGGTTCTGAATTTTGACCATTTTAATAGGCTTCCTTCTCTTTTTCAATGATCTGTCCTTTACCTCGTCTTAGTGACTCACACTTATGATTTTACCCTAGACCATGTCATTACCAAAATTGTAACTCTTCTATAATCTCACTTTCAAGCAGTCTACCTTTTGACCACCCTCCTATCTTCCTGTCATCTCCTTTACTACCCCACTTTGGTTTATTACAGATTATTGTTGATGATGTTGTTTTGCTTGTACCTGGGTGAAGTCCTTCCTGAGAGGAGGGGAGCCTGGGTAGACATGACCTGTAATTTTAAAATTTGGAAGGATGACGTGGAGAATAGGCCTGTGTGGTGTGCTTAAGCCCCAAATTTGAGTATCTGGACTGTAGGAGGATATTTGGGCTCCTGAGGAATAAAGGAAAGTGGAAAAACAGGGATGCAGTAAGTAAAGGAGGAGAGGAGTGCCTCCCGTGCACTTTGCCCTTCACTGGATTTGCCTTCTTCCCTCTGCACAGACACTCTAGTTAAATCTATGAGTGCGAGGCTCAGAGTTGTGTTTGGGTGGTTTCCAGGTGCCAGGTCTAGAAACTTTAGGAATATGTTGAAGTGATAGCTTTGAAGAATCACTGTTACAGGTATTAAATACTGTGCCTTTTTCCTCTTGCATTGAAGATAATAGTGGAACCATGGATCTCTTCGGAGGTGCAGATGATATATCTTCAGGGAGTGATGGGGAAGATAAACCACCCACTCCAGGACAGCCTGTTGTAAGTAAAATTACCAGTGAGAACTGGAAGAGAGAACTAAGTGTCTCTTTTATGCCAGGAAGAGGAAGTCGGTAACTGAATTGCAGTATGGAAATACAGTGAATGTGTGACTTCCTCATTTATGTAGAGAACTCCTACTTATAAGAGGATTAGAAGAAACTGTCTTGAAACGTCATTCTGTGGAATACTACTCAGCAATAAAAAGGATTTATATATGCAGCAACTTGGATGAAGTTTACTGATATATATGCAGCAACTTGGATGAAGTTCCAGGGAGTTATGCTGAGTGAGAAACAGCCAGTCCCAAAAGGTTAAGACTGTATAAATCCACTCCTCTAACCATTCTTAAAATGACAGAATTATAGAAATGGAGACAAGATTAATGGAGATTACAGCAACAGGATGAGGGCAAGAGGGAAGTGGATGCTGGCCGTAAAAGGGCAGCGTGAATCCTTGTGGTGATGGGAATGTCCTTTATCCGCCTGGGTCAGGTCAGTCTCCTGGTTGTAATCTTGTACTGTAGTTTTTGCAAGATGTTGTCACTGGGGGAAAGAAGATAGAAAGAACTGCCCGGTGTGAGGTGGGCCCACACCTTAGGAGACTAGACTGCATGGACTGTGAATTGAATAACATTTATTTGAATGTTTTTCTTGTTCATGTCAGCAAGTGTGTTTTGTTGATAATTTTCTCTAATTTTAATTGATAAAGTGATTTCATATTCTAGTGTCTGTTAATTTCACATTTCTGTTGGTGAGTATGTGGAAGATAGATTTATCATAAAAGAGATGTTTTCTTACTCTGATGCTTCTAAACCAATCTTGTTTATCCATGAGGGTTTTGGGGGGTGGATTGGTAGGGATGGATAATAGCCCTGAAGTCATGTCTCATTTTACTTCTTATCTACCTAAATGTGGAAATGGAACTGGACCATCTCTAAAGTCCCATCAAGCTCTAAAATTCTGTGACTCTTTTACTAGGATGAAAATGGATTGCCTCAAGATCAACAGGAGGAGGAGCCAATTCCTGAGACCAGAATAGAAGTAGAAATACCCAAAGTAAACACTGATTTAGGAAATGACTTATATTTTGTTAAGCTGCCCAACTTTCTCAGCGTAGAACCCAGGTAAGGGGATCAGTTGATAGTTTTTTAATGTTGGATAGGAAAATGTAGAATGTTGATATTTTTCTTACTTTGTATGAATTGACTAGTCACAAAACGGAAAACTCGTTATGTATCTCTGAAAAAATAAAAACCGAATATATCCTGTGATAGAAAAAGTATGGACAATTGGTAAAGGAGATTTATAATGCTTGTAATTGTTTTTAGCAGTCTGTTACTTTCTTATGAATTAACAGATATCACTAGTCTTGGGTGTTTCTGACTAATGAAGCCCTGAGAAAACTGAAATTGAGAGTAGTGAAGTTGCTAGAAAAATTGCAGATGTCCTCTATAGCAGCCATTGTGGATCTCGAAAAACTAATGGTTTGGACTGTTAAACAGCATTGATGGATATTATTCACTAAGTGACATGCAAGCTCTTTGTGCTATTTAAAAATTTTTTCCTAAGCAAAATGTGGAAAGCTAGGGTATACATGGCCTACTTGTTCAGAGACTTACATAAGAATTAAGAGTACTTGAATATTTAGCCTTGCTTGCTCTTTATTTCAAGCAATATGTATTGTTTTTTCAAGCAATATGTATTAATACCAAATTTCAAGAAGGTGCAGTAATTTGAATACATCCTTATAGTTGAGCATGAAGATATTTGACTATTATGATTTTTAGTTATTATGATTTTTTAAAGTTGCTTTATATAGCAGGAATATTTCTTACAAAATATGATTAATAGTTTATTTTAAAAACAATTTGTAGACCATTTGATCCTCAGTATTATGAAGATGAATTTGAAGATGAAGAAATGCTGGATGAAGAAGGTCGAACCAGGTTAAAATTAAAGGTACCATTCTGTGCTTTACCCCTTTCTTTTTTTCTTTTATAAAGTAAAACCTGGGGATACTAACTTGAGACTTAAGTTTTTGAAAATGATCTTTTCTGTTTCCTGTCATCAAAAAATGAATTGTCTACCTTTTTAGAATATTTTTTAGAAAGAAAATAGCATAGATTTTTCTCTGTAAAAGTGTCAGTTTTTTTTTTTTTTTGCTATATTACATCTTTTGGTGCTTTAAAAAATTATTAGCTACTTTCTTCAGAATAAGTTGTACTGTGGTTTGTGTTTAAAACAGCTCCCTCCCATATTTGTTGTGGGTTAAGTTCCAGCAACTTCCTGCAAGGGGAAATTATCTTCAGGCTCTTTGATCTATGGATGAACAAATCATATACAAAAGAATTTATTACTGGTACCTAACACTTCACCACATGGCTGTCTTTGTATTTTTCTAATTGTTCTTGTTCACTATTAGGAGAGATTTTTATTGTGCTAAATTCCTATTAATGCTTCTCTTTGAGACATTGTATTGTCTGGTTACTCTGTTCAAGGAGGGCCTCTAATCTTCCTTTAATCAAGGAGGATGTAGGTTTAAGTAGATGGTTTAGAGCTGAGTTGTAGCACAGTATCAAGAAACTGTTGAACTCATGATACCGAAACTGGTGCTATGCATTTTAAATTCTTAAATCTGAAGATTTCCTGTAAATACTTTCTTTTTTTTCCAGTAGATATTGTACATGGTGTTAAAATATTAAGAAGTGAGAGTCCGGCCTTCTTAGAATTCAAGGGCTAAACTTGTAGAATAATTCCATCTTTTCAAGTTTAATGGATCCATAAGTACCTAAAGAACCTTGATATAAAATGGTTTCTCTAAAAGGCATGAGCTTCCAAAGCTTTTCAATGAAATTTCATTACTCCTCCCACTTAATGGAAATATAAATCAGATGAGAAAATGGAGATAAACAGCACCATTAACTTGGTCAAGGTGACACCATTAATATATAGTACTTAAGCTTTTTTTGTTGTTGTTCTTTTTCTTACTTCCCCTCCTCTGTCTCCATGTTAGGTTATCTCTTAATGTTTCCCTTGGAACATGTGTATATCTATTGTTTTAAGGTTAGCACTGTTAATTTTTTGTGACTGTTTTAGTACCTCTGTAGTTACTCTGTTGCTTTTATTTCTCATCATTTATATAAATTAATGTGATAGTTCCTTATTTACTTTTTACTGATTTTTACATTTTCCCCTTATGTTCTATCATGATACATTGACACTTGTCACATGATACCAGACTCTAGTATCAGCATTAATGCCTGAAAATAAATGTTTTACTCTGAAACCTTAGTGTGTAGACTACAAAATGTCAGTGTATAGCAGACTGTTGTTTTTTAAAACCTTGATGGGTGATGGAAAGTAACCTTGGATCCTTGATTTTTGAATGGTGCTCTTGAGACAAGGCCTACCATTCTTAAAGAGTCAGTTGGTGGTATGATTAATTCTTTAATGAACAAAGAACCAGGTGCATTTTATGTACCTCTCTGAGGTTCTGTGTCTTTAGGAGTACTTTAATGTGTCTTTCATCCCAATAGGGTAAGACTTAGCAGAGTATTCTATCACAGCATCATTATTATTTGAATCACCTTATACAATAGGAAGCGTTTTTCAAAGTGGCTTCACAGTTGATAATGGCCCATGTGTTTTCATATTTCTGTGTGGCTAACCTGTTCTATGCTTCCCTTGTGGCTCAGCTGGTAAAGAGCCTGCCTGCAATACGGGAGACCTCTGTTTGATCCCTAGGTTGGGAAGCTCCCCTGGAGAAGGGAATGGCTACCCACTCCAGTATTCTAGCCTGGAGAATTCCATGGACTATATAGTCCATGGGGTCGCAAAGAGTCAGACACGACTGAACCACTTTCACTCACTCACTCAACCTATTTTATAGGGCCTCTCTGGTGGCTCAGTGGTAGAGAGTCTACCTGCTAGTGCAGGAGACATGGGTTCTATCCCTGGTTTGGGAAGGTTCCCCTGGAGAAGGACATGGCAACCCACTCCAGTGTTCTTGCCTAGAGAACCCCATGAACAGAGGAGGCTGGTATGCTACAGTCCATGGGGTTGCAAAGAGTCAGACACAACTTAGTGACTGAACAACAACAAACCTATTCTATTTGAGAGGGAAGGCAGGGATAATGACAGATCCTTTTGTTTAGCTTCTTTTATTAAGAAAAATTTCAAACATAAATAGCAAGAACAGTGTAGTAAACTCTCACGTACCCATCATTCACTTCAGTGGTTGTCAGGTTGGACATCTTATTTCATCTGTATTCCTCACCCCATCTTACCCAGATTGTTTGGAAACAAATCTCAGATATGACATCATATTTAATATTGAAAGTGAAAGTCACTCAGTCGTGTCCGACTCTTTGTGACCCCATGAACTATAGAGTCCATGGAATTCTCCAGGCCAGAATACTGGGGTGGGTAGCCTTCCCCTTCTCTAGGGGATCTTTCCAACCCAGGGATCGAACCCAGGTCTCTTGCACTGCAGGTGGATTCTTTACCAGCTGAGCCACAAGGGAAGCCCAAGAATACTGGAGTGGGTAGCCTATCCCTTCTCCAGTGGATCTTCCCAACCCAGGAATTGAACTGGGACCTCCAGCATTGCAGGCGGATTCTTTACCAACTGATCTATTGCATTCTTAATCAGCGAGCTTCATAGTTTGTTTATTTAGTGAGGAGTAAAGAAGGATGGGGGAAACTGGAAAGAAGTCATTAGGACACAGTTGTAGAGGCAGCTAACAGAGGCGATCCGGAAAATCTAGCTGGGACTGGCTGCTTTTAGGGTCGATGGTAGGGGCAGAGGCAGGGGGATGCTTGGGCTTCAGCCTGTTGGTTTTCAAAGTGCTGGCTTTTCTTTGGTGCCATCTTCGTTCACATTCTCTTTCTCCTTGTGAATGTGACCTTTTTCAGTTCTTTGCTGTCATTTTAGTGCATTTCCAGGATGTGGCATGGATAAAGTACGTGCATTTAGTGTGCTGTATTTTCCTGGAGGTCCCATTGAGTTTTTAATTTAAATAACAGTGGTTTTCATTTTAGGAAGCCTTTGAATATTTTGCAAATCTGCCTGGTATTCTCCCCTCCCCATAAAGTTAAGATAAAGTTAGACTCTAAACCTGCTCAAACTTGGGGTTTTTATTTTCATAAGGTGCTGTTTTTTCCTTACCTATATGTGGGGGTTTCCTTATCTTCCTAAGTCAGTAGGCAGAGTTTTTTAGTCCCACATTTATTGGGTTTTTAGTTTTATGAGAAAACCTGCTTTATATAGGAGTCTCAATCCTCAATTGCTATTTCATATGGCTTCAAACCTTATTTCTTATCCTGCTAGCTTTTCCTGTGTCATAACTTCTGGAGGTTACTACAGATTTAGCACCTGCTCAGATGCCCTGGCACTGAGCTCTGTCTGTAGTTCCAGCACTGGGAGTAGAAATTCACTTAGGCATATTTTCTTTCCTGTTGTTATTTTATCTAGTGTCTCTAGGTGGTTAAAACAAGAGGGTTTCAATGTTCTTTTTTCTGTCACTATCTGACCATGCTTATTCTGTGATTATGTATCTCTTGAGGAGAGAAGACGCAAAAATGACAGTGTTCTAAGGCACTTGTATTTTTAAAACAGGTAGAAAATACCATAAGGTGGAGGATACGCCGGGATGAAGAAGGAAATGAAATTAAAGAAAGCAATGCTCGAATAGTCAAGTGGTCCGATGGGAGGTGAGCACAGATGCCTGAAGAGTGTGGAAACATACAGAATGTGGCTGGAAGGGATGATGTTTTGGAATAAGACCTTATTTGGGGTATACCTCTTATTGAAGAATTTCTGTTATTTAGTCTCTGGCATTGTATAGAAAACCTCAGAAATAAGTAAGCAGTTGAGGGCTGTACAGGCTGGTGGGAGACTTATTAAAAGTAGGCTGGACCCAGGTTGGATGCATGAGACAAGTGCTCGGGCCTGGTGCACTGGGAAGACCCAGAGGGATCGGGTAGAGAGGGAGGTGGTGGGGGGATCGGGATGGGGAATACATGTAAATTCATGGCTGATTCATGTCAATGGATGACAAAAACCACTACAATATTGTAAAGTAATTAGCCTCCAACTAATAAAAATAAATGAAAAAAAAAAAATAAAAGTAGGCTGGAAATATTGTCCTCTGGCTATAGCACCATAGTCAGGAAAATTAGACCAGCTCCCCTGCCCATTGCGTACTCCTCCCTAGAAGTTGACACTTTAGTAAAACTGCCCTTCACTGGGAAGGTGGTAGGGGCTGAGTGAATGTCACAGCATGTTTTGCTTCCTAAACATAAACACACAGCGTTCTTTACTTCTAAGTAAGTCTTTTTTCACATCATGCCTTTTTATTCTTCCCTTGCTTCTGAATTCTGTGTTAGGAGAGAAAGCAGCCATTGATTCACATTTGAAGGGAAGTAAAAGGAGAGAGTGAGAGCTTTCTGACTAACATGTGAAGTGTTCCTTCTTTTCAGCATGTCCCTGCACTTAGGGAATGAGGTATTTGATGTTTACAAGGCTCCGCTGCAGGGTGATCACAACCACCTTTTTATAAGACAAGGTACCGGTCTACAGGGACAAGCCGTCTTTAAAACCAAACTCACATTCAGGTAATTATTTTTGTCAACGTACTATTTGTTAAACAGTAAAAGCAGTGAAATACAGGTGTTGTTCAAAATGCCTGACTCCTGATTGGCATAACCTCACAGTATAGTTCCCCAAAGACCAAGATCTGGTTCTCAGCTCTGAAAGTTCAAAGGCTCTTTTGTCAAGTGCTCTGAAAGTTGCTGCTTCACAGGGAGCCAGGTCGTGCTAACCAGAGATCCAGGAGACTGGTATGTAAACCAGAACGTTAGTGTATGTATTCTAGTGATTACTATAACTGCCAGGAGGCCTAAGAGTAGTAACTGGGCAGTGTGTCTTTCTTTTTAGTAAAATTTACCTGTGAGACTGATAGTTAGAGGTTCTTAGTGGGCATGCAGTCAGAGGAAGGGCAGTGAGTTGGTGGGTGTGAAGGCCAAGGTCATCTGTTCTTTAGGCCCCTGCATCCATTACCTCTTCAAGCAGTCCTGCACACTTGGGTCAGCTGGCAAGCACATTCCCTTTGTCGAGACAGGACAGGCAGGACAGTGAAACTTTCATGTTTTTCTTTCCTTGATTCTAAGCAGATTATCCTCCTTGGGTAATGCTTACCTTTAGAGTTAGCACAGTATTCTTGGTTATGAATTACATTTTCAAAATTGTAATGGTCAAGCTTATAGGCTTTGGAATCAAATAGACCTGTATCTAAGTCTCACTTCCACATGCATGACCTTGTGCAACTTTTCTCAATTTTTCCTTGCCTCAGTTTCCTAATATATAAAATGTAATAATTATCTCATAGAGGAGCTATGACAGTGAAGTCATGTAATATATAAAACACAAGAGTACAGTGCTTGGCACTCAGTTTTCAATGAATGCTTCTGGTTTTTGTTTTTTTGTTTTCTTTCTTTCTCTTTTAATTTTTATTTTTTAATGAATGTCGTGTGAGCCCATCAGTTTACTGCTTCTAGAGGGTGATCATGCTGTGCAAGCCTTTTTTACTCAACCTTTCCATATTTTACTTCACTTGTGGAGGTTAGAACGGTTTAGTAAGCTACAGAATGAAGAAAGGTTAGAATCCCCATCTAGTACTTTGTTTTGTGTCTCTGCCTATTTTTTTCTTGAGAATGGGAAATGCTCACTGGCCTCCTCTGATGTTGGTATGGCTGGCTCACAAATGTATTTGCTAAACAGTGAAGTATTTTTGTTCATTTCCTGCAGACCTCACTCTACAGACAGTGCCACACATAGAAAGATGACACTGTCACTTGCAGATAGATGTTCAAAGACACAGAAGATTAGAATCTTACCCATGGCTGGTCGTGATCCTGAGTGCCAGCGCACAGAGATGATCAAGGTATGTTGGCTGAGCTTTTTCCTAGAATTTTGATAAATTAAGAAAAGCATTTCCCAAAATGTTGTTCATCATCTCTTATTGACCTACCCTTTCCTCCTTCCATCTGGCATGAACAGGGAGCTGGTTTCCATTTCCTAAACATTTGGCAAATAAGGGTGAGGTGGTCAGGGTCCTAAAACAGACCCTGGCTTGGTTTCTCTCCCACCAAGTCCTGAGAGCAACCTGTTGACTAAAAGAATCTGAACCTTCATAGATAATTTCAAGGATGATTAAATAAGTCATCCATGGCTGATTTGGCGCCCATGTCAAAAATAAGTGGAAATACTCGAGAATTAGTCTAGATAGAATATAAAAAGGCCAGATGTTTCCTCCCTTTTCCACTGAAGGTAGGGGGGCTGAAGGACCTGCAGGCTCCAGGACCACGTTGAGAGATGCCCAAGCCCTCCTTCACTTCCCCAACTTCTGTGGAAATGCACAAGGAATCCGCTAGATTGTTTTTAATCCCTGTTCTGTTGACAGTGATTTTTACAGAATTAGAGTTGTATGCAGCAATAAAGCAATTAAACAAGAAATCAAGGGAATGCCAGGACATCCCTGACCTCTCATAGCCGGGCCTGCCTGGTGAACCTCAAGGTGTGGAAGCCAGGCAGATAGAAGAGAATGAAGGGTCTATTTTGGGACTCAGGGCCCCTGTCCACCAGCACCCCTTCATTCTACTGTTAGCTTTCGGGAGTGTCCTGGGTTGAGGGCCCCAAGCGGGAATATCTGGGCGCCATGGTAGTTTGGTGGAGCCTGACAACTCAGGTGTGTGTCTCAGGGTGAAGAGAACCTGCCTCCCTCAGGCATCCGCTGGGCATCGATGAGATTCCTCAGGCTGGTCGTGCCCTCTGGACTGTTCCTGGCAGCAGAGGGGATGCTGCAGCTCCCAAGGCCGTGTCCATGCCAGCTGTGATGGGGCGGTTGGTGTGAGGGAGCCTCTTGCCTCTTCTCCCTGTGTTGTCTTCACACCTTAGAATTGAACAGGACAATGACCATGTGTGGGAACAGAGGTGTGAAATGGAGAGAACTCACAGTGAGGACATAGGAACTGGTGTTATCCTGGGCAAGGCATTTACATGTTCTTTAGAGTAAAGAAGTTTCAAGTGGGCATTAAGTGAGTTCATCTTTTTTAAAGTTCACTAATTCGCTTCTTTACAGAAAGAAGAAGAACGTTTGAGGGCTTCTATTCGTAGGGAGTCTCAGCAGCGCCGCATGAGAGAGAAACAGCACCAGCGGGGACTGAGCGCTAGTTATCTAGAACCTGATCGATACGATGAGGAGGAGGAAGGCGAGGAGTCCATCAGCTTGGCTGCCATTAAAAACCGATACAAAGGGGGCATTCGAGGTGAGTGAGCAGAAATGAAATTTTGTCATTTCAGGGTCCTGGAATTCATCTTTGCGTTCAGTATACTGTGAATGCTGAGTCATTGGGCATTTTATTTTTTAGGAATCGGTGTTAATGAGTGATACGTTTCAAGGTCTCAAGAGGTAGTCATTGTGAAATTCTCTTGGGTCAGCCTAGAAGAGTAAAAGCTGCGTGTACTGTCACCTCTAGACGTATCTCTTGAGCTTCTGCTCTCTGGTTTGAAAGTCTGCCAACTGTGTATCTTGGAACTTTTCTCAACTTTTAAAATTACTAATTAGGAATCAGGAAGCTCAGTTTTTCAGAGAATACATGTGTTTTCTTTCAAACTTCTCCATTGTATATTCTTTTCTTTCATAAGTACCAGTAATGTATAATGGTCATTCAGCACCTACTGAGTTCCAGGCAGACACTCAAACATGGATCCTGTTTGGTCCTCATAACAATGTTATGACCCAGTTACTATTATTGTCTTGTTCTTTTTTTAAAAATTGTATTAATTGAATACTGAACTAATTGCATTAGTTTCAGGGTTACAGTCTAACAATTCGATATTTGTATGTATTGTGAAATGATCGCTCTAATAAGTCTAGTTAGTTAATAACTTCTGCCACCAAAGACAGTCGTAGAATTCTTTTTCTTGTAATGGGAACTTTTAATATCTGCTCTCAGCAACTTTAAAATATGCAGTGCAGTATTATTAACTTTAATCACCGTGCTGTACACCATATCACCAGGATTTATTTATCTTATAACTGGAACTTTGTACCTTTTGACTCCCTTCGCCGCCTCCCTCCACACCACACCTCAGGCAGCCACTAATCTGGCTTCTGTATCTATGAGCGTGGTTCTTTGTTTTCCGTTTTTTTCACATCCCACATATAAGTGAGATCATACGGTAGTTGTCTTTCCTTGTGTGCCTTATTTCACTTAGTATAACGCCTCAGGATCCATTTTTGTCTCACTCTTATTGCGGAAACTGAGGCTTTGAGAGGCTGAGTGGCTTGCGCAAAGACACAGCTGGTACACACAGAGTTGGAGACTCAGGCGGCCTGACTTCTGAGGCATCTGTCTCAGCCACAGTACTGCCTCCAGAAGTTTCCCTGCAGCCAGCAAGTGAGATGTCGTGCTGAAAAGTAAACTGAACCCGAGGTGGAAGACCAGGCTGACACCCTGATCCTGCCTGCTCTGATCTTAGCCCTGCTACTTTCTAGTTGGATGACTTTTGGAAAGTTACAGTACCTCTTTTCTATTACCTTATCAAGGAAAAAGCTGCTTATTAGTAAGTGTTTACACCATGAGGTTGTTTTGAAAATTGATTGACATACTGCATATTAAATACTGTATCCAGTGCCTGGCATATAACAAGTACTGAATAAATGTCACACAATACTATCATCATTGTACTTGCCACTCGTCAGTTTCAGGAGTGACTCCACATCTCTGAATATACCACATTCCCCATCGGTAAAATGAGGACCTGGTCTTCTCCAGATGAGCTTTAATAGAGCTTTGGGAATCACTGTACAAAGCCTTGGGTCACCATGTTAATGGTTTTGCTCTGTTAGAATGATAAATTTTAAGAACACCCAAATTTCCCTTTCTCTGACCATCCCATGAGATGCCTTTCTCCTTTTTTTTTTTTTTTAACAGCAACTGCATTTGTTCTGGTGGACTTTTTACACCCTTCATACCTGCCTATTATTTATTTTGGGACTACAGTATAAAGACCTTTTATTTTTTTGTTAGTGCTAATTTCCCACAGGAAAGATTAATTGCAGAAATACATGCCATATAAACTAAATAATAACACAAAAAAATCGAGGATGTCTTTAGGAGAGAGTTATATAATATTCAGTTACCCAGTGATTAGTCCTAACAGGCAAGTTTTAATAATAAGTTCTGTCCGGTAGTCAGGTAGGCAGGGAGTAAGGAGAAAGGGGAGGGCTTCGGGCTATTAAGTGAGGAAGTTGGTCTAATATCAACTGTTCTTATTTCACCCATGTTTCTCCTGAGCTGGGGCATCAGCACAGACTTACTTGTCTCCATCTCCCTTGAAATGTCTACCTGGCAATAGGTGGTCTTTATAGGCCCTGGAAACCACCTCCTGTTTTATCTCCAAAGCTTGAGTTAACTGTTACTTCTATGAAAGAATGACTCAGGCTATTTTGGAAGAATAGCGATGTCTGTCTCTTTAATCGTCTTGCACACAAACCTTAGAAAATTTTTTTTTAAATCAGTCTCGTATTTGAGAGGACAAGTACTTTGTTTCAACAGATCTCAATTTACATTTATCTTTAAAGTTTAACAGTTTTTATTTTTGGCTGCGCTGGATCTTCATTGTTGCCTGCAGGCTTTCTCTGGTTGCAGCAAGCAGGGGCTAGTCTGTGTTGTGGTGCACAGATGTCATTGTGGCGGCTTCTCCTGTTGTGGAGCATGGACTCTAGAAGTGCAGGCTTCGGTACTTGTGGCACATGGGCTTAGTTGTGGCATGTGGAATTTCTCCTGGACCCGGGATTGGATCTGTATCCCCTACGTTGGCAGGTGGATTCTTATCCACTGTACCACCAGGGAAATCTGAAATTTTAAAAGGTTTTAACTATTTGCTTCTCTGTAAACAATATATAGAAGGAACTGAAGATATACATCAGAAGAAAGATCCAGGAATGGATTATCTTTGAAAGTCACTCACAAATCTTACTCTTTGCTTTCAGAGGAACGAGCTAGAATCTATTCATCAGACAGTGATGAGGGATCAGAAGAAGATAAGGCTCAAAGGTTACTCAAAGCGAAGAAACTCACCAGTGATGAGGTAAAACCAAATTTATTCAATTCTAGAGGTTTACCCTGTACCCACAGGTTAATGCCCGGAATGAGGAGGAGCTCACAGCCTAGGAGCACAGACATATGTCTGCACACTCCACTGAAGCTCAGTGAGATAAATCCAGAAGCAGGCTGGGAGTGGCCTAGATGAGCGTCTGATACCTCTGCTTAGAGAAGGAGACCCCTTCTTGGTGTGTTGAAGGGCACACCAGCCAGGATGGGCACGCCAGGTAGATGGAGAGGCCTGGGAGAAGACATGCCCTGAGATAGCCAGGCTTTACTGGAGGACTGTTATAGAAATCATTTAGTGTGGGTAGACAGTGTGTGTATCTCTTCTTTCTTTGGCTCTTTTTAAAATTTTCAGTATGTTTTTAAAATTACAGAAATAATTCTTATGGTAGAAAAATCTGTTTTCTTTTTATGTAGATGAACTAGTATTTGAAATAGTATTGAGTAATTCAATAAAATAAATTTCCATCTGTTACTGAAATAATAAAATTTCAAAGGAATTTTAAGTTATATTTTTAACAGTATCCTTTTCAAATTATGAGAGTTCAGGTACTGAGAAATTTTAAGTATTTTTTTCAAGATATATGTAACCTGATACATGATATGTGACATGTAACTTTATATAACTATATTATTTCAGGTGTACAACATATTGATTTGATTGATATATGTATATATTGCAAAGTGATTACCACAGTAAGTCTAGTTAACATCCATCACCACAATAGTTATGTATATTTTTTTCTTGTGATGAGAACTTTTACAATCCATGTTCTTAGCAACTTTAAGTTGTACAATAGAGTACTGTTAGCTATAGTGCTGTGCACTGCATACCCAGGACTGACTTATTTTATTTAAGTCTTTATAGATTATTGTTATTTTTGGTGTTCTTGAACTGTTCTGTGGTCTCCTACTTTGAATTTCTTTTAATTTCTCTGATTGGAATCTGTTAGACTTTCTGAATTTATAGTTTGATATCTTTCATTGGTTCTGAAAATTTCTCAGCCATTAATTCTTCAGATATTACTTCGTACCATTCTTTTTCCTTTCTTCATGAAACTGATTAGATGCATGTTATTCCTTCTCACTCTATCCTCCATGACTCTCAAGCTGTCCTTCATATTTTCCATGTCTTTTTCTCTTTTCATTCTTGGATAGCTTCTTCTAGTTCACTGCTTCTTTCCTTAGCTGTCTAATACGTTATTGATCTCTTTTACTCAATTTTTAACTGTTCCAGTTTTTCAATCTCTAAAGGTTTAGTTTTTCAAATTGGTCATTAAAAAAAACCCTGCTCCTAATTTGTATTTTTCAGTTTCTCCTTTATGTCTTTAAGTATTTTAAACCTACTAGTATGGTCTTTTATATCTGATAATTCTGAAGTCTTTACATATGTGGTTTTACTTCTTATTATTTCTGATAGTGGTTTCATGATGACTTATTTCTCCATGTGTTCTGTAATTAAATGATTGATTTACTCAGATCAGTGGACATTTTTATAGCCTTAGATTGATGGATTCCTCTGAAGATGATATATATTTGCTTCTGTCGGGTACCTTGGGACTACTTTAAATTATATTCTTGGAACAGGTCGTTTTAGTTTTACTGGAAGTATGGGTTCTGACTTGTTGTTATGAATTTTCCTAGAAATGTTTAAATTTTTTCTTAATCCCCTCTTAATTAGTTCAAATGTTAGAGACTGGAAATTATGCTTGCAGGCATTTGAAACAGGGGTTGGCAAACTACATCCCGCTGACTAATCTAGCTTGCCACCTGTTTTTTTTTTCAAATAAATTTTTTTCAGAATCTACCCATAGTTATTCATTTATGTATTATCTCTGGATGTTTTCCTTCTGTGGTGACAAGAGTTGCTTAGTTGCAACAGAAACCATATGTCTTGTAAAGCCCAAGACATTTAGCCTCAGGCCCTTTAACCAGGATGATTTGCTGACCCCTGCCTCAGAGAAAGGGGCCTGGGCTTATCTCTAGTTCACCTGAACAGTAAAGACACAGTCCTTTGGGGTCTGTTGTTAATCTGCTGCACTTGGCCTTAGTGTCCTGTTCTCAGCACCCTGCAAAGCATAAAAGCAAAGCTTGTGTTCATACAGTTTGGCAACTGTCTTCAAGGAGAAAGCCTGCTTTAGTGCTCTGCTTGTCTCTCTGGGTTCTTGGTTTTGCTTAATTTTTGGCTTGTGATTATACCTTATTTTCTTGCCATCACTTGGGTTTGTTTATAGTTTTTCATCATTGTTATTTTCAGTGAGAGGGTTACTCAGAGGACTGTTCTGCCATGTTGTGGAAACATTGTTGTGTTCCTTTTAATCATGATTTTAATGTACTTTGATCATTTTGGCCTCCTATGAACTGTGAACTTGCATGAGCTCTTTTCTCATGTGAAACGGAATTTTGTCATTGTGTTACTGTTTGTTAATCACATCATTTAGTATTTCCCAGTCTTCCTTGGAAGTGGTATGCTATGGAAGATAAATAGACAAAATTATTAAATTATTCTGCAACATATTTGTTTTAAATTAGATAGGAGATGTCTTAATGATGCATTTACAGTGTGTTGAACTGTTGGCAAACAGCAACTGTCATCTAAGCAGATGCCGTTTTATTTATTGGCAAGCAGAAACTGAATGAAAATTGAAAAGTGCCATGGGACTTCTGTTTATTCCTAGAATTCTCAGAAATGAGATTTCTACATGTGATCCATCAGATAGCCTTCTTTGAGGCCGGGCAATTACAAACCTGTAACTGCATGACTTAAAACTATCTCTTGCGAATGCCTCCTAGCTATCTGTTACAGGAGCTGCCCTCTACCTCCGTCACCCGAATACTCGCTGTGAAGTCTTCCTGTCCCCCTCATTTCTCCTTTCCTGTCAACAGAGACTTCACTTCTGCCTGGACCTCCCAACCTCCTCACTACCCAGTTCAAGTCCTGGAGTGGGTTACAGTGGGTGGGGGGCGGGGGAGTGGAGGGGAACGTGCTCTAGGCCTCTCTCCTTATTTGCACACTAAACCCCACCCACACGCCTTGAATCTAGGTATTCCTCTGAGATAAAGCCAGTTTTCAAACCTTAAGTCCCCGCACCAGAGAATGACCATTGTCACGAGAGCATTCCTTGATATGGGGGAAAGGACAGGGCTCTGGATTGCTTGAATCTTGGGGCTACCCTCTACCTCTTGTATTGGCTTCAGCAAGTCATCTCACATTTCCAAGTCTGTTTCCTCACCTGTTCTATGGGACTTATGCTGTCTGCCTTATAAAGTTGTATTCTAGTTAATAACAGCTATGAAAGTAGGTGTCACAGTGAATGCTCATTTCCCTTCCCCAGTAGGGTCTAAGTTACAAAAAAGAAAAACGGAGCTTTTCATCCTCCCTGATTTTTGTAAGCAGAGACAACTTTAGAAAACCTAAATTACTCCCAAAGTGAAAGGTTGGTAGTAGTAGAAGAAACTGTGGAAAAGGGAAAGATCCCCGTGGAAAGGGACATGTAGACAATGAGAAGAAAGGGTGGCATGTCCAGGCCTCCGCTTTCTTGAGTAAAAGAGGCGACCTGCTGGGGACTGCCTAGAATGTGACGCTGGCGGTCTGCCTCCTCTCTGCGTCTCCGTCCTCCCCCAGCTCTGCCTCGTGGAACCTCCCTTCCCCCTTGGCAGCTTCGCCTTTCGTGTGAGAGGCCCCTGTTTTTACGGCGCCATCAGCAACTTGGAACAACTGCAGCCCCCGCTCCCCTCCAGTGTGAGGCTTTCCCGGGGCCGAGGTTCAGATTGTTTCCCTGGAAGGCTTGGCTCTCTGGGTGTTGGTTTCTTGTACTTTAAGATACCTTAATTGCTATATATTCTGAGGTATATTTTGGGTTAAGTAAACTCTGAGAGCTGTTTATAATGCGAGTTTTACAATCAGCCTAAAAGATAAATTGTTAGAAGACAGTTCCTGTATAATTGTGGGTTGCCTGTTCCTTTGTCTTTAGGGACCCGCATTCATGACTGTGAGGTTTCCCAGGTGTTGCTAGTGGTAAAGAACCCACCTGCCAGTTCAGGAGACGTAAGAGGCTTGGGTTCGATCCTTGGGTCGGGAAGATCCCCTGGAGGAGGGCATGGCAACCTACTCTGGTATTCTCGCCAGGAGAATCCCATGGACAGAGGAGCCTGGCAGGCTACAGTCCATAGGGTTGCAGAGAGCCGGACACGACTGAAGCGACTTAGCATGCAGGAACTCATTCATGACTATATTAGGAAGCTTTGTGTTCATCCAGTATATTTTTGTCATGTGTTGTATTTACATGGCACAGCGCTTTATCCCAGCTAAGTTTGAGACAGAACCCCACACTCCTAATTTCTCAAAATGAGATCTCCTGAAGGCTGCCACTAACTTTCTAAATCCTGAGAGTAGTAGGTCTGCATGCCTTTTCTGGACTTCACTGTGCTTGTCTGTAGCTGCCAGGGCAGGCAGTCCTGGAAGGGTTTTCAGAGTTAATTCCAGAGCGTCTTACCCCAGACCGAGGATTAGGACTGGTGCTGGTTAGGCCCCTTTGGGAGAGCTTTGACCTGGGCGTTGTCTATGACCCTCAGGACAGGTGCTCCCACCTTTTAGAAATACTGTGCCAGCTGTTCTTTTATTCACCCAAACCCATTAAAAATTTTTAGAGCTGAAGAGACCATACACACTGAAATTTACTTGGGCAAGGTTGCCACAAACAGGCTTGCGTGTAAAGTGTTTAAGATAAGATTCATCAGCTGAAAACAAATGAAAAATAGTGGTGGCAGTCAGTGTCCTCCTTCTTTTGCCTTTGTGGGGTTAGGAGAGAAGTATCTGGGTTTGCCCAAGGCTGGGAAGTAGCTAGGAGGCTAGTAGAGCCTGGGGCAGGATCCATCTTCCAGACTTTCTGTTAGGGTAACTTTACTGCCACCTGCTGGGAAGTAAGTGCAGTGGGACTTCTGGATCTCTTCCTGTGGATTATAACTGTCCTGTTTGAATTCTCCTATAACTTCGGATCTGTGGGGATGCATTTGGGATAATAAGGCAGAGAACAAGTGTGGGGTACGATCTTGCTCCTCAGAGGCCAGGCATAGGGACCATCAGAAGAAGTGGCCATGCCTGCTTGGATGCAGAAGCAGTCCTTTGGACCAGGGTAGTAAGAGGCCTGGCCTTCCTCGGCTTCAGCCTTAAACTGTTCACCCTGTCATATTTTTGGTGAAGAATCTCATTAAGATAATTCTGGAGTGTCATATTTAGTATCATTTCATTTTCATCAGCATTTGATATTAATTCAGTGTTGATCTATTTGAATTCTATCTGTAACAATTGTTTTAACTTCCTGAGTTTTTTGTTTCTGTTAGAACACTGTGCCGCATTATTTTAAGCTTTGGAAGCTTGTGTATGAAGCCCTTTAATTTCTTTAAAAATTGTTTAAAAATTAAAAAATATACATACTTGGCTGCATCAGCTTTTCGTTGCATCATGTGGGATCTTTCATTGCGGCACACAGGCTCACTAGTTGTGGCAAGCCGGTTTAGTTGCTCTGCGGTATGTGGGATCTGAATTCCCAGACCAGGGACCGAACCCATGTTCCCTGCATTGCCAGGTGGACTCCTAAACAGGACCACCAAGAAACTCCCTCAAATATTTTTTTTAAAAATCTTTATGAGTTTTTAGTACATCCAAAACAAGAAATTATTTTTTTAAATTGACAATCTTTAAAAATTTTTTTACATAATGAAGAAGTGAAGTCTGAGGAAGTGGAGAAAAAGAGTTTAAGTAAAATATTCAGCAGGACAAGTGATTCATAGGCTAACCTCTTTGGGAGAGCGCTAAGCCTTCCCAGGGCAAAGCCCGTTTCCACTTTGCTGCAGCCCTTCTCCATGTAGAACAGCTTCTTCCCTCTGTGAGACTGGGTCACAAGTGCTTATCAGCTCACCCTTGTGGTCCTGAAGTTGGATTTTAGGATTAGTTTTGTAAGCACTCTGGAGTCATTTTGAACACCTCTAGTACTTGTAGATTTGGAAACTGCCATGACCTAAACCACTGGTTTTACAGCTGGTAAACATTCTTATTACAACAGTTACGTTATTTTGGGTTTTCCGAGGGCTATTCAGTTCAGGGCTACTTTTGATAAATCTTTCTAGAAATATTCTCTATGAACTTTTAGACTTTAAAGATTTTTATCTGTTTAGGAGGGTGAACCTTCTGGAAAAAGAAAAGCAGAAGATGACGATAAAGCGAATAAAAAGCACAAGAAGTACGTGATCAGTGATGAAGAGGAAGAAGATGATGATTGAAGTACAAAATGTGAAAACTTTATATATTTTACTGTACAGTTTGTTTTATAAATATGTAAACATGAGTTATTTTGATCGAAAGAAATTGATTTGCTTTTGAGTAATTTTAATTGTAATAAAAAATTTTAAAAAGCAAGTCTCTGTTCAATAAATGGACTTCTTCCGAAGCAGGTAGATTTTGTTCATGCTTTACACTAAATCTTAGGTTTTAGTGCATTCCTCCCAGGCCCTACAAAGAAGCCTGGCCAAGGCCCAGTGAAGCAAGTGAGGCATTCTTCTGGGGTGCAGAGTTTTTAAAAATCGGCACAAAAAGCTTCCATAATTGTATTCGTTTGCTAGGGCTGCTATAACAAAGTAACACAAACTGGGAGATTTCAAACCTTAGAAACGTATCCTGTCATAGTTCTGAAGCCTAAAGTCCTAAATCAAGGTGTCAGCAGAGCCATGCTTCCTCTGAAGGCTCTAGGGAAGGCTCTCCCTTGCATTGTCTTAGCTTCTGGAGGCTTCCAGTGTCCTTGGCTTGTAGCAGCGTCATTCTAATTTCACCTCTGTCTTCACATGGGTTGTTTCGCTGTGTGTCTGCTCTGTGTCACTAGATCCCACTCTCCTTTAAGGACACGCATTGGTGGTTTAGGGTCACCCCTAGTCCTATGTCCACTCATCTTAATAATTATATCAGCAAAGATCCTATTGCTAAATAAAATTACATTCTGAGGTTCTGGTTGGATATGAATTTGGAAGGGTCCCTATTCAGCCCACTATAGTAATCAAGTTAAATAACATTGTGATAACAGCATTTTAAAAAATTAAAATTAATGCAAAAATATGATGGACAAAATGTCAAAAATTCACATAAAGATTATCTAGCAGGTCTGGGATTAGGGTAAGGCAAGTGACAGGAGTTATACAAGTGTACTTGTATACAAGCTCCATGGATCATCTCTATTTAAAATTTTGATGTTTTGTTCAGTGGGGTTTTTTGTGGTTTAAAATATATTGCAATATTATTTATCTTGATCACTGAAATTTTGGCACCCCTTATAGTGAGTGTCTCATTTGTTGCATCCTAGGCATGGCCCTGCTTTCTCACAGATGGTGACAGGCTTCAACAGTGAGCACCCCAAGAGAGGTGTTTTACCTTTTCTTGAGAGTACCTTTTATGGCTAGCACTGAAAGTCACATCAGAATCCACCACATTCTGTTCATTGGAAGTGAATCACTAATGTGAGCCCATATTCAGAGGTAGGGAAATTTGACTCCCTTTGATAGTAGAAATGGCTGAGTTAGCAGATATATTTTAAATCTATTAGACATATATTTGTGTTTTCTCCAGTGCTCTTGTACATAGACTAATCTTTCCATTATGGACTAGGGCTGTTAATACAATCCAGGAATGGTGGCTGTCTATGGGGGCCTCTCCCTGAAGCCTGGCTGTAGAGAAGTGACGCTGAAAGAGAAGAAGGTCCGAACCCACCTTTGTGTCACTTTCCTAACTCACAAACCTGTAGCCCCTTTGCTGTTGGCTTATCAAGTTGAAACTGATGTCTGGCCCTTGGGAGCTTTCATTTTTGACTCTGTCCTTTCTAGGATAACATAGTTTCTGTTTTTTTTTACTAGTAGACACTTATGTGACAATGACTAAGCTCTTGGAGTCTCTGATCTCCAAACCTGCCCCTTCTATGCAGAGCTTGGCGGTGAAGGGTCAAGCCTCTGCAAGCACATTTCGGCTTTGCCAGCTGCCCCCTGTTAGGGGGCGCTGGAGAAAACTGGGCGCCTGGATAACAAACAGAAGATTGCTCCTTCCTGTTTGCTTATAGAACTTTGTGGGGGCTTCCTGTTGAAGGGAGCCAACCAGGACTTGTTCACCTCAGCTGAGGCAGTTTATTTCCACAGCTGCTCAGTCCAGTTTGCAGTTTTACGGAGACTTGAAGAGCCAGCTTCATTGTACTCCTGAGAGACGTCAGTACCAGCTGGACGCTTCTCTTCCTCAGGTATGAGTTTCAGCTCCAAGGGTCTCTGTTACAAAGTTTTTAAGTTTAGGAATAATTCTACATTTTCCCTTTGTTCCCTTATCTCTAGGGGTGGAAGTGGCTCTGAATTTGCTACTTTTGTCATCCCTGAGGAGTTCTCTTTGTATTTCTTGTAACCAAAATCGACAGCTTTAAACCTAATTGCGATTTTTAAAAATACTAAAATGTATCTGTATAAGCAACCGGTATGTTTTCTGTGGCCCAATTTGGACCTGAGTGGTAGTCCAGAAAGCAAATCCTTGAAGATGAGGAGCATAGGTTGGTTTGGGTTTGAATGCAGGTCTGAGTTCCTCACCAAAGGGAAATGGTGAAGCCTTGGCATCATGATGTTGAAGAATTGATTTACAATGTTAATTTCTGCTGTATAGCCAAGTATTTCAGTTACATGTATATGTTCTTTTTTATATTCTTTTTTTTTCTTTTTTCTTTTCTTATTCATTATGATTTGTCACAGGATAGGAATATCTGTTTGGATTCAGACGAAGGTGAAAAACAAAGTTTGTAGTCTCTCTGATCCTCCCTTGCCTGTGAGAAGCAGTTTGCCTCCCTATGTCCGAGGAAAACTATTAATAGTCTTTTTTTATATATATATTTATAGTTGATTTATTAGTTTCAGGTGTACAAAAATAGCTATTAAAATATTTTTATAGATTATACTCCATTTAAAGTTATAAAATATTAGCTATGTTTCATGTGCTGTATACTATATCCTTGTAATCTATTATTTTATGTATAGTAGTTTTTACCTCTTAATTCCCTACCCCTATTATGTCCGTCCCCACTTCCCTCTCCCTACTGGTAACCACTAGTTTGTTTTCTATATCTGTGAGTCTGTTTTGTTATATTCACTGGTTTATTTTTCAGGTTCCACATATAAGTGATAACATACTGTATCTGTCATTCTCTGACTTAGTTCACTAATAAGCATAATACCCTCTAGGTCCATCTATGTTGTTGCAAGTGACAGAATTTCATTCCTTTTTTATGGCTGAGTAATATTTCATTATATATATATTCACACCATGTCTTTTTTTAAATCCATTTATCTGTTGATGGACAGGTTACTTTGATATCTTGGCTATTGTAAATAATGCTGTTATGAACATTGGGGTACATGTATCTTTTTAAATTAGGATTTGTTTGTTTTTTCAGATATAAACTAAGGAGTGAAATTAAGAGATGGTAGTTTTATTTTTAGTTTTTTAAAAAAAATATTTATTTTTGGCTGTGCTGGGTCTTCATTGCTATGCAGGTTTTTTCTCTAGTTGAGCTGATCAGGGGCTACTCTCTAGTTGTGGTGCATGGGCTTCTCAGTGTGGTAGCTTCTCTTCTTGCACAGCACTGGCTCAAGGGTCGTGGCCTCAGTAGTTGCAACTTGTGGGCTCCAGAGCACAGGCTCAATATTTGTGGCACACGGGCTTAGTTGCTCTGCAGCCCATAGGATCTTCCTGGATCAGGGATTGAAACCATGTCTCCTGCATTGGCAGGCAGATTCATTACCACTGAGCCACCAGGGACGCCCCTATTTTTAGTTTTTTGAGCAAACCGCCATACTATTTTTCATAGTGGCTGCACCAGTTTACATACAAGGGTTTCTTTTTCTCCGCATTCTCACTGATACATGCTACCTATAGACTTTTTGATGGTAGCTATTCAGTGAGGTGATATCTTACTGTGGTTTTGCTTTCTATTTCCCTGAATGATCAGCAATGTTGAGCATCTTTTCAGGTGCCTGTTGACCATCTCTGTCTTCTCTGCAAAAATGTCTATTAATGTCTTCTGCCCATTTTTTTAATCAGATTTTTTTTTTGATATTGAGTTGGATGACCTGTTGATATATTTTGTATATTAAATTCTTATTGGTCATATCATTTACAAATATTTTCTCCCATTCAGTAGGTTGTGAAACTAGTCTTGCTTGACAATTCTGTAATAACATCACTTGGGACAATTTTCATTCTCCTCAAGAACACTCAGCTTAGTGCTGTCTTACCCAATTTTTACCAATAGATCCATCACTAGGATCTTACACACTGGCAAAGAAAGCGTAAACTTCAACTGAAGAAGAAATAGCTTATACATCAAAACAATTGCAAGGTTTTGCTAATACATATGGGCAAAAGCCTGGGGAATATGTGGGAAAGTGGATTCTAAGAATGTGAGATGAAGGAAAAACACTTGACTACCTTGGGCCAAATTGACTGATATGGGTGCACTTATATATTCTGGAGATGGCTCTGTACTTGATTGGTTAACTAAAAACACTCAGTGGTGGCCTATATTTAATGAAGTGGAGATACCAAAGCTTCCCTGGCATTGTGCAGAGGGAATCCAAAAACAGGGAGACAGGAGTGTCGAAGTAGACATGTCTTGTATGACCTGCACACCACCCCTCACCTTCCCCAGCTACATTCCCTGAGAAGGTCAGCTTAAAATAACAAGCATTTCATGTATCTCACAGTCCTAAGGGTCAGGAGTGGTGTAGCCCTGGCCCAGGGTCTCTTGCAGGCTTTAGTCAGGATGTTGGCTCATCCAACATTGAGTCAGGACGTTATCTCAGGCTGAAGGATCTGTTTCCAGAATGGCTCACTCATGGCGCTTGGGTGGGGGGACTCAGTTTCTCCCCACATAAGCCTCTCCGTGGCAGTTTATGTGTCTTCACATCGTGGTAGCTGGCTTCCTCCAGAGCAAGTGACCCAAGGGAGGAAGAGTGAGGCAGAAAGGCCATGATAGCATGCTGAGCGCGGAAGTGAAGCTGTATTCTGTTGATCACATAAACCAACCATGATGCCTGTTGAAGGGGACTGCACAAGGGCAAGAATACCAGAGGCAGGAATCCCTGGACTCCACCTTGAAAGCTGGCCATCACAGCAACTTCCACCAACTAACTGCCATTTTCCTTTTCTGTAGTCACTCTTGCTTGTTAGGCTTCTGAGGCCCAGGTTCATGGAACCAGTTTCAGGATGGCTTAATAGAGATTTGGTTTATGAATGTTGGGAATATAGTGAAATGATGGGCCAAGAACTATGTGAAGAACTTCAGTCAAGAGAAATTAATACTATGCATTCTTTCCCAACATTGAAGATTATAGTGGGACAATGGATCTGTTTGGAGACATAGATGACATTTCTTCAGACAGTGATGGGGATAATCAACCACCCATTCAAAGACAGCCTGTTACAGTAAGTACAAATCTCAACTGAGCCCATTGTTCAAAGCTAAGAAAAATTTCAGAGGCTGATGGGCCTGACTGTCTATATAGAGTCTGGAACATCTGATGAATAGGTGACTTTCTTAGTTATGTTGGGAATTTCTGGATATTAAAGGGCATAGAAGGAATTGCTCAGAATGAATTTGATGCCAAACTTTAGGGGCTAGACTGAGAGGACTCATAATTTGAAAACCTTTGATTCAAAAGCTTTTCTTACTCAAACTTGTGCTGAGAAGTGTGTATTGTTTGACATTTTTCTCCGATTTTAATTAGTATTGAAGGACTGTATAATTTCACACCTGTGTTGCTAAATATCTTATGAAAACTAGGTATGTCAGCATTTTTTTCTGGTAATGCAGGCTGACAGGTCTTGTTTTGCATGGTGGTTTTGGGGGAGTAGGATAGAGAGAGGATGAAGTTTTGAGGTGAGGCCGGAGGGCCTGCTGACTACTTTATCTTTGAAGTGGTTTCTAAATTTACGTCCTGTCAAACCCGCTTCTGCCTGTTGTGGAAGGACAGCTAGAGCGTTGCTAATGTCACTTCAAGCTCTCACATTCTGATTCCTTTCTTAGGATGCATGTGGAGTACCTCAGAACCAGCGGGAGGAAGACCCGATTTCTGAAACCAAAATAGAAGTAGAAATTCCTAACATCAACTCTGATTTAGGAAATGAATTGTACTTTGTTAAACTACCCAAATTTCTCAGCATAGAATCCAAGTAAGAGGACTGACTTAAGTTTTATTTTTCCTGCAAGATATTGAGTAAAATTATGTGGACTGTAAATATTCTTGTTGTGGTAATGTGTTGGCTAATCACAAAGGTGGGAGATTTTTCATGTAACTCTGAAAAAATTAATTTAGGGTGTGCTATGGTAGAAAATGATGAATTTACTGGTATGAGAAAGCTTTACTGCTAATAATTCTTTTAGCATTTTGGCACTTTCTTACCAATGAGCAGATATCATAGCTGATGAAGATGTTTTTTATTTTCATAAAGCTGAAAAATTGGAAAACGAAGGTGAGAAAGTTTGCTGGAAAAATCACAAAAGTTCAATGCAAAAGCCATTGTGAATCTAGAAAAGATGATGATATTTGAAAACAAAATAGTGTGGATTGGTATCATGATTGTTTACAAGTGCAAGCTCTTGTGCAATTAAACATGACACCTTTCTTAAAAAATATGAAAAGGTAGATCATGTGTCACCTATACTTTAGAGGAGTATTTCACCAAACAATAAAACAATTTAAAATTTTTGAATTATTAGTCACATTTGGATTTTTTTCAGGCAAAAAAATTTTTAAATAAAATTTTAAGAAAAAAGTAATTTGCATACTTCTTTGGAGTTTTACTTGAAATTATTTGTCTACTGTGATTTTTTTTTAACATTGGTACATGTTATAAAGACTATTATTTTATAGTATTATATTCATACTAAAGATGGCTAATACAACATTAAAAAACAATTTTTAGGCCTTTTGATCCTCAGTATTATGAAGATGAATTTGAAAATAAGAAAATGCTTGATGAAGAAGAGAGAACCAGGTTAAAGTTAAAGGTACCATTCCACACTTTATTCCTTTTTTTTTTTTTTAAGCTTTTTATAAAGTAAAACACAGGAATAACAGTTTGAAATGAACTTACAAAATGATCTTTATGTTTACTTTTTAATCAATAACTGTTTAGAATGAGGAATTAAATGTCTTTTCAGAATATTTTTAGGAGAGAAGGTACATATCCTTTTTTAAAAATTGTTGTAGAATTATCCCTTTTCTAACCTTTCTTTGGCAGTTGTAATTTTTTGACAGCAGTCAAGATAAGAATTCTTGAAAATTGTTAGCTTGGGCTTCTCTGGTGACTCAGACAGTAAAGTGTCTGCCTACAGTGCGGGAGACCCGGGTTCGATCCCTGGGTTGGGAAGATCCCCTGGGGAAGGAAATGGCAACCCACTCCAGTACTCTTGCCTGGAAAATTTCATGGACTGAAGAGCCTGGTAGGCTATACAGTCCATGGGGTCACAAAGAGTCGGACACGACTGAGCGACTTCACTTTCACTTCCTTCAGGATAAATAATAATATAGCTAGATATACAGAACTGCCCCTCCATATTTTATTATGGATAGATATGCTGCTTCTCATAGTAAAAATATCTCAAAACTCTTTATGGAAATTCAGCTTATGCACAGAGAAGAGGTCTTGTCATTAGGGGGTTCCCCTTGAGACCTGGAAAGCAAAACCCCACCATTGCTTTCATAGGACTGGCATTGTCTTTAACCGGGTGTGGAATGAGCGTCTCCCAGAGGCCACAGTGGTAGCAGTGGCAGGAACCATTCTTCTACTACTTTTGTAATTTGGAGTTCCTCACCATATGGGTAGAGTAAAGCAAAAGCCTTAGGTTTTAATTTATTGTTTATTACTTAATTACTTTTTTTAAAATGAATGCTCAGAGCTTTCTTACCTACTGGGCCCTTCTTTAGTCCTTCTTTCACTGGGTTCATAACCCTTCAAGTGGGGCTGCAATAGAAATCTCAGTTATAACCTCCTACCTCATATGGGCCCTAAGTTTTTGCTTCCGCAGCCGTATGGTGGAACTCAGGAAAGATTAAAACAGAATGACTGGTGCGTTTAACCAGTGTCTCTAGGTATCTGTAGTAGGAGGGTTTCCGTGTTGCCTAATCATCTATTTTTCAGTGAGCTTATTTTCTTACCACCTATGAATTCTTGGCATGTGATTATAAATCACTTGAGAAGAAAAGAACATGCAGTCAGTAACATGGTTTTGTATGTGAAAGTGTTAGTCGATCAATCATGTCTCTTTGCGATCCCATGAACTGTAACCCATCAGGCTCCTCTGTTCATGGGATTCTCCAGGCAAGAATACTGGAGTGGGTTGCCACACCCTCCTCCAGGGCATCTTCCTGACCCAAGGATCGAATCCAGGTCTCCTGTACTGGAGGCAGATTCTTTAGCGTCTGGTTTTGTATGCCTTTGTGTTTTATTTTTTTTTTTTTTTTTTTTTTTTTTTTTTAATATTATTTTATTAGTTGGAGGCCAATCACTTTACAACATTTCAGTGGGTTTTGTCATACATTGACATGAATCAGCCATATAGTTACATGTATTCCCCATCCCGATCCCCCCTCCCACCTCCCTCCCCACCCGACTCCTCAGGGTCCTCCCAGTGCACCAGGCCCGAGCACCTGACTCATGTATCCCACCTGGGCTGGTGGTCCGTTTCACCATAGATAATATACATGCTGTTCTTTCAAAACATCCCACCCTCACGTTCTCCCCCAGAGTTCAAAAGTCTGTTCTGTATTTCTGTGTCTCTTTTTCTGTTTTGCATATAGGGTTATCGCCACCATCTATCTAAATTCCGTATATATGTGTTAGTATACTGTAATGTTCTTTATCTTTCTGACTTACTTCACTCTGTATAATGGGCTCCAGTTTCATCCATCTCATTAGAACTGATTCAAATGAATTCTTTTTAACGGCTGAGTAATATTCCATGGTGTATATGTACCACAGCTTCCTTATCCATTCATCTGCTGATGGGCATCTAGGTTGCTTCCATGTCCTGGCTATTATAAACAGTGCTGCGATGAACATTGGGGTGCACGTGTCTCTTTCAGATCTGGATTCCTCAGTGTGTATGCCCAGAAGTGGTATTGCTGGGTCATATGGCAGTTCTATTTCCAGTTTTTTAAGAAATCTCCACACTGTTTTCCATAGTGGCTGTACTAGTTTGCATTCCCACCAACAGTGTAAGAGGGTTCCCTTTTCTCCACACCCTCTCCAGCATTTATTGCTTGTAGACTTTTGGATAGCAGCCATCCTGACTGGCGTGTAATGGTACCTCATTGTGGTTTTGATTTGCATTTCTCTGATGATGAGTGATGTTGAGCATCTTTTCATGTGTTTGTTAGCCATCTGTATGTCTTCTTTGGAGAAATGTCTGTTTAGTTCTTTGGCCCATTTTTTGATTGGGTCGTTTATTTTTCTGGAATTGAGCTTCAGGAGTTGTTTGTATATTTTTGAGATTAATCCTTTGTCTGTTTCCTCATTTGTTATTATTTTCTCCCAATCTGAGGGCTGTCTTTTCACCTTACTTATAGTTTCCTTTGTTGTGCAAAAGCTTTTAATTTTCATTAAGTCCCATTTGTTTATTTTTGCTTTTATTTCCAATATTCTGGGAGGTGGGTCATAGAAGATCTTGCTGTGATTTATGTCGGAGAGTGTTTTGCCTATGTTCTCCTCTAGGAGTTTTATAGTTTCTGGTCTTACATTTAGATCTTTAATCCATTTTGAGTTTATTTTTGTGTATGGTGTTAGGAAGTGTTCTAGTTTCATTCTTTTACAAGTGGTTAACCAGTTTTCCCAGCACCACTTGTTAAAGAGATTGTCTTTTTTCCATTGTATATCCTTGCCTCCTTTGTCAAAGATAAGCTGTCCATAGGTTCGTGGATTTATCTCTGGGCTTTCTATTCTGTTCCATTGATCTATATTTCTGTCTTTGTGCCAGTACCATACTGTCTTGATGACTGTGGCTTTGTAGTAGAGTCTGAAGTCAGGCAGGTTGATTCCTCCAGTTCCATTCTTCTTTCTCAAGATTACTTTGGCTATTCGAGGTTTTTTGTATTTCCATACAAATTGTGAAATTATTTGTTCTAATTCTGTGAAAAATACCGTTGGTAGCTTGATAGGGATTGCATTGAATCTATAGATTGCTTTGGGTAGAATAGCCATTTTGACAATATTGCCTTTGTGTTTTAAATCAGATAGAAAATACTATACGATGGAGGATACGCCGGGATAAAGACGGAAATAAAATTAAAGAAAGCAATGCTCGGATAGTCAAGTGGTCAGATGGAAGGTGAGCACAGACCTGAGAAGTATGGAAACACCCAGAGGGAGGCCCAGGATGAATGAAGTTTTCTGTGTAGGACCATATTTGGGGATTTTTTATTACAGAATTAACAAAATCTAGGCCTCTTAGACCACATATTAAAAAGCAGAGCCACTACTTTGCCAACAAAAGTCCATCTAGTCAAAGCTTTGGTTTTTCCAGTAGTCATGTATGGATGTGAGAGTAGGACTATAAAGAAAGCTGAATGCCCAAGAATTGATGCTTTTGAACTGTGGTATTGGAGAAGACTCTTGAGAGTCCCCTGGACAGCAAGGAGATCCAACCAGTCCATCCTAAAGGAAATCAGTCCTGAATATTCACTGGAAGGACTGAGGCTGAAGCACGGTTGAGATCACAGTGCTATGCTGGGCGACTCTAGACATAGACCCAAGTTGTGATCAAATTCACAGTATCTACCTTATTGAGATGAAAACCTAATGTCAGTGCCCATATGTAACCATTAGACATTATAGATTGGTATGTTTGAAAAAAAACGATTTCTATTTTACTAATGAGGTTGTAGAGATTGGGAAATGATAAAACAGTTAGATTTCAAGTTGAAAAGAAGATGGATTTTACCCCCTTTTACTTTGAAAGGAGCTAGGTTAGTTGTTTCTAGTATCTTTTGTCTGTCTTAAATCTTCAGTATGGGGACAGGATCCTGCAGTTCCACAGCATTTTAAGAATTGCTAACAGGGTAGAGGAGACTTCCCTGGTAGCTCATGATAAAGAACCTGCCTGCCAACACAGGAGATGCAGGTTTGATCCCTGGGTTGGGAAGATCCCCTATAGAAGGAAATAACAACACACTCCAGTATTCTTGCCTGGAGAATCCCATGGACAAAGGAGACTGGCGGGCTACAGCCTGTGGGGTTGCAAAGAGTCGAACACAACTTAGCGACTAAACATGACAGAATGGAAGCTATAGGATTTGTTAACTATCCATCCTAATAACTGAACTATTTCTGTTTCTAGCCTGTCCCTACATTTAGGCAACGAGGTGTTTGATGTCTACAAGGCCCCGATGCAGGCCAATCACAACCACCTGTTCATCAGGGAAGACACTGGTCTGCAGGGACAAGCTGTCTTTAAATCCAAGCTCACCTTCAGGTAACTATTCAGAGTGACCTATTGCTGCGTGGCAGTTTGAGCAACAGGTTAGAGAGGCTGGATGTGCAAAGAGCCTGACTGATGTGATGTTGAGGTGCAACTTCCCAAGGCCAATGGTCTGGTTCCCATGCCATTTTTCACCTTTGCAACAAGTTCCTGTCTCTCAGGGAGCCAGTTCACGGTCTGGAAACCAACACGAGACTGCTGTCTAAACCAGAAGACCAGTTATTAATTCACATTGATCAGCACACCTGGTAAGAGGCCTAAACTGTCTGTGCCACTCTGCTGGTCAGCGTGTCCCTTCTCTTCAGGGACGTTTTCCTGGGAAGCCGGCTGATTGTGAGCATGCTCTTGGTGTGCGCATGCGCCAGAGGAAAGGGCTGCGGGTGCTGATGTTCCTGTCCGCCGCTGTTTGCTCTCGGTGTGATTGCCTGCAAATGTTCTTAGTAAACAGAGAGTCATTTCTGTCTGTTTCCCGCAGACCTCATGCTACAGACTATGCCACACATAAAAAGGTGACCCTGCCACTTGCTAGTAGATACTCAAGGATGCAGACGATTAGAATCTTACCAGTGGCGGGTCCTGATCCTGAATGCCAGCGTGTAGAGTTGATTAAGGTATGTTGGCTGAGCTTTATCCTAGGATTGTTTGGTGCATTAAGAGCTGTGCTTTTCAGAATATTAAATCATCATTTCTTATTGTCACAGTCATTTTATTTCTTGTAGTTATCAGGGAGCCAGCTTAAGCTTCCAAGTGTGTGGTTAACCATAGGAATGGTCATAGTCAATGGGCCAGTGGTGAGACACAGCAATCCAGACCCTCAGGTGTCTCTCTCCAATCTATGAGCTCTCAGAGGGAAACTGACAGTTTTTGTTGTTTTTTTTTAACAAATGTAACCTTTGACACACAGCATTAGACTGTGTTAGCCAGAGGGGAGGTGATGCTGGAAGGTCAGAAGGACATTCCTGACTCTGTCAACACTGGCCCCACCTGTGGAACCCAACATGTGGAAGCCAGGTGGGTGGAAGGGAACAAGGGCTCTACTTTGGGACTCAGGGACCCTCCCCAGCAGCACCCCCTTCATCCTGCCAGCAGCAGCTGTGGGGAGTGCCCTGGGTTGAGGGCCCCAGGCAGGAATATCTGGGCGCCATGGTAGTTTGGTGGAGCCTGACAACTCAGGTGTGTGTCTCAGGGTGAAGAGAACCTGCCTCCTTCAGGCATCCGCTGGGCATGGATGAGGTTCCTCAGGCTGGTCGTGCCCTCTGGACTGTTCCTGGCAGCAGAGGGGACGCTGCAGCTCCCAAGGCTGTGTCCGTGCCAGCTGTGATGGGGCGGTTGGTGTGAGGGAGCCTCCTGCCTCTTCACCCCGTGTTGTCTTCACACCTTAGAATTGAACATAATGATACCATGTGTGGTAACAGAGATGTGAAATGGAGAGAACTCACTGTGAGGACATAGGAACTGGTGTTATCCTGGGCAAGGCATTTTCATGTTCTTTAGTTTCAAGCAGACACTAAGTGAATTCATCTTTTTTTAAGTCTTTACAGAAAGAAGCAGCACGTTTGAAGGCTTCTGCTCACCAGGAGACAATCCGTCTGCAGAACCAGGCAGGGCCAAGTGCCCCCTACCAGGACCCCAACAGTGACGAGGAGGATGAAGCCATCAAAAACCACGACCAAGGGGAACGCGGAGGTGAGTCTGATGAGGAGGTCGCGTTTCCATCACCTCAGGGCCATGGGGCCACTTATGCTCTGGTGACCACTGAGTGTCTGTCCTGCTGTTATTCACTGAGAACAACAATACAAAGGCCTTTTCTTTTGTTTTTGTTAGGACCACTTTCTCACATGAAAGTTGGCTGGGAAAATAAGGCACCCCCATAATTAAGAAAATCAACTAAATAATTTATGTCCTCATGGTAAAAAATGTATAATAGGCAGTTTGTCTGATTGTATAATTAAGGACCCAGTGTTAAACTTTGTAGTTTTAAAAAATGTGTGTGTGCAGCCCTTCAGGTATTTAAAAGTGATCAATCTCTCTGAGGGAAAAAAACCTCTCCAATATAAGTCATTTTAGCATGTTTGAAAGCTGTATGTATCTCTTCATGAAAACTTTAAAAAATGGTTAGCGTCTCAACAAAGGGAAATATACAGTGGGAAGTAACAACATTCAACAGTAAAAAAAATTTTTTCAGGAATAAATGGGTCTTCATCTTTGAAGGTCAGTCCCATATCTAAAGTCCCCATATTTGCTTTCAGAGGAAGGGGCCAGAATATATTCTCCAGAGAGTGATGAGGGACCAGATGAAGATGGGGCTCAGAGATCACTGACGGCAAAGAAACTCACCACTGATGAGGTAAAACCAAGTTTATTCAATCCGAAGGGGTTTCCCTGTAGCCACAAGCCGACTCCGAGAATAAGGAGCTCACAGCCCAGGAGCACAGACGGGTGTCTACACATCTCCCTACAACTCAGCGAGATGCATGCAGTAACAAGCCTAGGCGTGGCCCAGAGGAATGCCTGATACCTGTGTGCAGTGGGAGGCAGTCCAGAATAGTCACCCTCTCGTTGGGTGTTGAAGGAGGTGTTAGGGTGGGTGTGCCAGTGGACAGAAAGGCCTGTGAGAAAAGCCATGTGGCTGACACCAGGGCCCAACTAGAAAACTAGAAGTTCAGTGAAATAGATCAAGGGGCCTCTCACGATCACCATGAGCATAATAATAGTGCAGGGTTATTTCATTTCTATGTTTAATATTAAAATTATCTACTTTATTTCCTTTTCCATTTAAAGATCACAAGAAATTTTAAGTCTTAATTACACAAGTGAATCACTCTGTTGTTGCCATTGTACCATATTAATTTATCCAGTGTTTTCTGAACCCATAACACACTCCACTATGGGTCTTGAGTTACAAGTCAGAGAAAACATCTTAGTAACAGAAATGGCTCTTACTGTGTAAGAGAAGCACTCATTTTTCACGCAAAAAAATCTATTTAAAACTTGGAAACCATACTGAAAAAAGCACATAAAATACAGGCAGTCCTTTAAAAAAAATCAACAAATCAACAGGCTTTAAAATAGTGAATTTTAGATAGAGAAAGTGAAGTACTGAGGAAGCCGAGGAACATATTTCAAGTAGTAATGAGGGAAATCCACACCAAAATAGTGATGTGTCCCTTGGCCCTGACCACTGGAAGTCGGGGCTCCCCTTGCCTGACCTGTAGAGACAGTGTCTGTGGACAAGGTCATCGCTGGGAGGGTCGAGTTCTAACTTGAAGGGCTGGCTCCCCCATCAGCTCAGAACTACTTTAGACAGAATTTCCAGAAGCATTCAGTATTGAATTTTACACCTTCTCTCTTGTTGTCTGTTCAGATGAACCCTCCAGAAAGAGGAAAGCAGGGGGTGAAGAGGAAGAGGATGACTGAAGCATAAAACATGTACTCACTATAAATATGGTTTTCAACTGCTGGCTTTAAAACAATGATAAAATGACTTGGAATTGAAGTGGGGAACTGAGTTCCTTTTGCATAATCCTAGTTGTGGTTTTAAAATGTTTGGAAGCAAATCTGTGACTTTAGAAAGTCCATTGTTCCAGGTGAGACCATTTTGGTAACAGTTTGGTAACCATTTTGTCAGAGCAGGCATAACGCAAGAGAGCTCACGGAGACTCAATGCTTTGTTACGTGCTGTATGGGCCTTACCAGTTCTAATCCTCAGAACAACTCAAAGGGCAGGTGCTGTTGTTCTCATATTACAGATGTAGAAGCTAAGCTAGAACTTAAGACTTCTGTCCAAAGCTTTTTCTTCTCAAGTTAAAAAAAAAAAAAAAGCATTTTTGAGACAAGGGTCAGGAACTTATTTGCACAGCCATCACACTGCTGAGCAGGTGTATTAACTGACCTTGGGAGAAAGACATCCCAAATACCGGAGAGAAATGGCCACCAGAAGTTTAGAGAAAGCAAGAGTACTGGGAAACAAAATACTAGATTTGACTTCTAGCTTTTGACTAGTGCAGTAGCCGGAACATAATAGGTACATAAAGTTTTTTTTGTTGAATATACAAACCAATGATGTTACCTTGGGCAAGTTAACTTCTCTGAAGTCAGTTTGCTCAACTTGCTGGGGTTTGGACTTGACCACTGTGAATCTTTCATGATTTAATGTTTATATTCCTCTACTTCTGAGAAGTGAAAAATTAGATATGTTCGTTTTTTTTTAGAGTCTTATGGTTAAACAGAAAAGGTCAAAGAAAAATGGCCCACTTACCATGCAGAAAACCTGGGTATACATTATAATTCCCTCCCTTTTATATATTTATAGTGTAATTTCATAGCTGTGCAGTAAACACAGCCAAAATTAGCACCAGCTCCAGAAAGGCCATTTAGAGATTCATTCAAAATGCTGAGAGGTACTACCACAGTTCAGTCATAAGGCTGACTATTCTTTACAATTTTATTGAAGTATAGTTGATTTACAGTGTTGTGTTAATTTCTTTGGTACAACAAAGTGACTCAATTATACACACATAAGCATGTTTTTTCATATTTTTTCATACTTTAGCATTATAGTTTGTCACAGGATATAGTCCCCTGTGTTACATACAGTAGGACCTTGTTGTTCATCCATCCTGTATATAATAGGATGTCTGTTTTTGTGCCAGTACCACTGTTTTGGTCAGAATGGCCTTACTGTAGTATTATCTCAAGTCTGGGAGGGTTATGCCTCCTGCTTTGTTCTTTTCCCTCAAGACTGCTTTGACAATTCTGGGTCTTTTATAGTTCTATATAAATATTAGGATTATTTGTCTTAGTTCTGTGAAAAATGAAATATGTTAATTTGATGGGAATCACATTAGATCTATAGGTTAGGTTGGCTATTCTTTATAGAGGTGGCCTTGAGTCTCTGCTACTTTAGCAACAGGACTGGGGCTAAAGCTGGGCTGAGACTAGAGGCCACCAACCCTTGCAGACTTGCTGGAAAGCTTAATATTTAGTACCTAAAGGACTGAGGTGCCACTGGCTGAGCAAGAAGGCACTCTGCCCATGGCCACAGCTCCTGTCTCCATAGCCACTCAGAGGAGGAGCTGAAGTTACCTGACAACTGAAGCACCCAAGCCTCTGACTCACCAAAGGGGACAGGCATCAAGGCTTCCCACATGTGAACGTAAGCCCAATAGCCATTCTTGGAAAGCCAGCCAATACTAAAGATTCAAGAGAAATTTCTTTATCCCTTAAGTTTCAAAGTTGAATTATTTGATATTTATCCCTAAAAGTTTCCTCAACCCATTACACGTTTCACTGATTTTCTCTTTTGGTTGGTGGATTTAGGTGACTGATAAGCGATATCTTTGGTTTACCTTAGAAATAATCTCTAATAGCAGGATTGGCTCCCCTCAGGCCCAGAACGCACTGTATCATAGGTCCCTGTTTCTATTTGTCAACTCAGTTTAAAAAAAAAAAAATCAATTTGACTTTATAGACAGACCAGACTGAGTACTGATGGGGATGAGACTGAACCATATGAACTTACTACTTTATGGGTATAAATGGTTAAGTTTTGACAGTTTCAGAATAACTCAGGGAAATTAATAAACTTGTTCTTAAAAGGTATGTATGCAGTGAACTTTAGAGCACAGGAATTAAAGGGATTTTCCAAACAGTCTAAGTCTACAGTATATTTGATAGACTTTATTGAAATTATTTGTTCCAATATGAAATGGTAAATTCTAAATGCCTGCAGTCCATATTCTTCAAAAGAAGAGTCACTGTGCTATTATGAACCAGTATTATTAATATGAATATTTTCTAATAGTTTTTTATTAAAATGGAACAAGTAAGCATTTACAGCATTTTTATATTTTAGCATTAAAAAATGTATTTAAATGCCCAATTTCCTGTGACAAAGAATGCACTGTTACAAAAGTAATTTTCAAGCTTTTAAACATACCTGAAACCAAATCCTCATTAGAAAAGACCTTTATGCTGGGAGGGATTGGGGGCAGGAGGAGAAGGGGACAACAGAGGATGAGATGGCTGGATGGCATCACCAACTCGATGGACATGAGTTTGAGTAAACTCCAGGAGTTGGTGATGGACAGGGAGGCCTGGCGTGCCTGTCCTCCTTCCTGGGGTCGCAAAGTGTCGGACACGACTGAGCGACTGAACTGAACTGAAACCAAATATAATTCATCCAAAAGACTAAAAAAAAAAAGTGGGCACTTTCTCAAAATTAGTGATTTTCATATACTCTCCGTGTGTGCATGCACATGTATGCATGCGCAATTTTCTTTACAATTTATCTTTCTTACAGTTCTTAAGCAGACAAATCTAAAAAGTTTAAACAGCTGAATCAAATTGTTTTCCTTTCGACTTAAGGTGAAATTTAAACTCCTAAAAATCTGCTTTACATACCCACCACCAAGCACCCAGAATTTGTTTTTATTTTTTATTTTTTTCAGAATTTGTTTTTAAACCTTACTGTCTGATGAACTACAATATCTGACAAAAAAATTTTAGACATATTAATTGCTTTGCAACATTTAAAACATACTGATAGTCTGTAGAAAAGGAAGTTAAGCCTCACTCACATATGTCTACTCTAACAGAGTTTGATTATCTTAAAAGTGTACAAACTTGAACAATAGTGCTAAATACAAAACATGGCTGGTGGTGTTTCACAGTGTTACAATCTATTATCTAGCTACCAGAGCAGATAGCCTAAGTAAAAGTCCTTATATATCAGTGAAGGCTGTCTAAAATGCTTGGTAAGGGTTTAAATATTGGCTTCTCTGAATGATCAGGCTGCATGTTAGAGTTTAGCATTAACAACTTATAAATGTTTTATTATAAAAAAATTTCCAATGTGTTCAGTTTTTGTAGGGAAAGACATACAGAACTAAATTATAACACATAAGAAATATGACATAAGAAAGAATGACCAAATTAAAATGACATAAGAATATAAATTCTTTGCTGATTGTAAATACAATTTTCTCAATTTAAAACTTGGTGAAGAGTTCCTTTGAGTGAGAAGTAGCTAGAAACATGAATGTTCAGTGAGAAGTGATGGAAAAGAGGGTTCTGTGGATGTTTAGACTGAAGAACTCACACCCCTTGATAGGAGTTGCTCTGACACATCCAATGTGTTTGGGTCTTGTGGGTGCTGTGTCTTCAGTTAATACTATTTGAAAGTGGAGTGGCCTTGAGGGCATTATGTTAAGTGAAACAAATCTGAAAGGAAGACAAATACTATATGATCTCATGTATTAGAACCTAAAAAAACTAAATCCATTGATACAGCAAACAGACTGGGGGTTGCCAGAGTTGGGGTGTGGAGAGTGGGTGAAATGGACGAAGGTGGTTAAATGGTATAAACTTCCAGTTATAAGAAAAATAAGTCCTAGGAATGTAATGTCAGCATAGTGATGACAGTTAATAATACTGTATTATTACATATTTGAAAGTTATTTAAAAGTTCTCATCACAAGAAGAAACATTTTTAAAAACTATGTGAAGTGAAAGATGTTAACTAAATTTACTGTAGTAACCATTTTGTAAGTATGTGCATATATCAAATCATTATGTTTTGTACCTTAAAATATGTTATATGTTAACTATCTCAATAAAACTAGAAAAAAAATTTTTAAGTGACGTGACACTGTAATGGAGGAAAACAAGACAGTACTGAACTTACAGAGAATGGAAACTGCTATAGATTCCAGAAAAACAATGATCCTTTTTTCTGCCAGGAGATAATAGTGATTACTGATTTTATAAGGAAAAAGTTAGAAGTTCTAGGACCACAGAGCCAAAATTTTACAATTTTATGAAATCTCATGAATTGTTTAATCTTATTTTAATGGCAGCAAGGGTTAAAATAAAGTACAACAGGACATAACTTTCCATCAAAACATGTTTTCTTTTATAATTTTCTTTATACCATGGATTCCGCTTTTTAAATGAAAAAACATCAGATACTGTCAATGGAAAAAGAATTTACAGCTCTATACCTGTTAACTTTTTGAGGGAGTACCTACTGCACAAAGCAAGTATGTGGGTTATTTCATTCAAATCATGAGAATCTGCAATTTAACAACCAAGGTAATTCTTAGAATTTCTAACAGTCTAATTTTTTTAAACACAAAATGTTTATTTGGTCTTTTAAATGACAGGCACCCTTAGAGAATGTATTTCACCTATTCTTTAGACTTCTACTTTTAGCTACAAGTATATAGCACCAAAATCCATTTTAATAATATCATTAATATTGATTTTAATACATAATAATTTCATGTAGACAAACTGGAAAAATTAGAACTTCTGACAAATATGAATATAAAATTTTTAAAAATGTGAAATTAAAAGGTTTTTAAAAAACAGCAATTTAAAAACGCAAAGAACAGTCTTTGCTTGGATAACAAGATAAGTCTATACTGGTTACACTACAAAAACTTAAATGTCTTAGAAGATCTTTGGTTTAAAAATCAAGACTACTTCACAATTCTATTATAAAATTTTAGCACAATATAGAAATATTGAAAGTTACTAAAAGGAAAACAGGTGCTAGATTTTTTTTTTTTGAGAGGTGCCAGATTTTTAAAGATCAAAGTAAACATCCATTTTCTCCTTTGTGTTACAATTTGTGAAATATTTTCTGTATTCGGATAGATGAATGTTCACCTTTAGTTATTTATTAACAAATCTTTTCTTCCATTATATATGTTGTAGCTCAGAACTGGAATGGTACAAGCAAAACACTCAACTTGTTCATACTTTGATAAATAATAACTGAAAAGATATTACCCATAAGTATAATACAGAATTCTAGGTGGAGCCCTACCTACCTATATTTAAAAAAAAAAAAAAAAGACTTTTGGGAAGACAGGGTAACATACTTATCAATTTATTGAGTTACAGGGCAGGGCAAAAAAGGAAGCCTTGCTAAAAGTGTACTGGCAGCTCTGTACTCCTGCTCCAGGCCAACTCCCCGCTCTGTTGGAACTGTGCAGTCTCTAAAAATCAAGTACATTCCCAAAGTCATTTATGAAAAAGGAGAGAGGGAAAGAGCCAGTGAGAGTGAGCTTGACTTGCTAACTTGGGGGAAAAAAAAAAATCTCCAGCACCCTATAACCAAAAGGGAATAGTGGAACAGTGCAAAGTCAATCTTTGGCCCCTTTCAAACACTGGATACTGATTCCAGAGAAACTCACACTCAGTCCTTATGAGGAAAGCTTTCACCTTTCAAGAAGGTTTATTTCTATAGCATACAGGGAGCCATCTAACTCGAGACAAACTGTCTAGCCCAAGACAAAGGAGCAGACTTTTATAATTTGGTTTCAAGAAGTTTAAAAAAAAAAAATTAAGAATGCATCTCTCCCCTATTCTGGAAAGAGATTCCTCCCTTTAGAAAAATCTCCCTGTAAGTGACACAGCCAGGCCTGAATTGTTCACAATCTGAACAACTGTGCCCTGTCCTCTGTAGCTGTACAGCCTCTGCCATATCCTGCTCCCGGGACCGCCCTGGAACCTGACATAAATACAGGTCCACACTGGCTATCACACTACTGGACCTGGAGTGGCCTGCCCACCACACCTCACTGTTCAACCACTCACTTTAATACTCTGAGTGATAGGAAGACATCTTGTTATGAGAAACTACTTTTATACAATATGGACCAAAAAGTTCAAGATGAAAGGAAACAGTTCATAAAAATTAGATTTATCAAGAATAGTTATTTTCCTTATTGGTTGGAAAATCTGTAGTAAGGGGTGATTGTATACCATCCAGACAACCCTGCACTGCATATAGGAACATGTTACTATCCTGTGTAAACTCTTAATTTATACACAGGTCAGCTTCTAATTTACTTTGGAGTAACCATCAATTTAAAGGACCGTTCTGCATGCTCCTAAGACTTAATCTCTACCATTTAATAAGTCTGATTTCACGTGTTTAACAACAGCTCTTTTTTTCCTTTCACCCTAAATAACAGAGTGAGCTGTATGCCTTTTACAGGGAAGAAAATAGCTTTCCTACTCAGATTTTTTTTTTACTGTGAACTTTCACAAAAACTTAATAATGCCCACATTATTAAAATGAAAGCCTGTAATGAATTTAGATATAACTACTTTTTATTTTTTGACATAACTACTTTTTAAACAAAGTGTGTAACCTAGCCAAGCTGATGACTTTGTTTAAAAAAACTGTAGGTGCTGACACCCCAGACAGGTGCAGTGTGCGGGAGGCACTGGAGACCGCTTCCTCTCGCCTAGAGACCTGCTTTGACTCTTAAGACAGATGACCAAGTTTTAAGTAATCTGTTTTAAGATGTTGGCATTTTGCTTTTTTCAAGAAAGAAGTGTGTGTGTTCTAGAAAACATGGAAAAGTCTCCATGCCATGGAATGAGGAAAGCTTTGAAGTGCCTTGTACCTAAGAAGTACGACAGCAGTTCTGACATCAGCAATGTCCCTTTTTGACTTAAAAACTATTGGTCCTTAAAATGTTCATATTATTCTACATAAATGACTTCCTAAACTTTTTTACAACTGTATTTTTTTTAACCCAACTCATCACAAAACATTTAATTAAGCTAAATTAAAATCAATTTTAGCAGAAATAATGCTTTAGTATACAAAATATCACCTACTATTGATTTTACAGTTTGAAACTGGTAACAACCTTAAACTAGAAAAAAAGATACATGTAATTAAAAAAAAAAAAGATTTCCAGTCTTTTCCCTTCTACCCAGGAAAATTTTACATCTGATATGACAAGAACCCTCGGTGATCTTTCAATGTCTTCCAAATATGACAGGTTTGCAGACTTACTGGTGGTCTCCTTCAACTCGTCTCTTGCGAACTATGAGAAAATAAAGAATGTTAGAAATCCCTGTTAGTTTGTACAATGTTGATTTGCTTGTGACAAACAAGTTTCTATGCAATCCAGTTAGTTATAAAAAAAAAATGGATTGTCCGTTTGCAGTTCACACAGCCATTAAAATAAAAACTCATATCCTTTACTATGTTCACTTACCTGCTGAGAACTGAGGAGCTAAGCTCCCCTCTGCTTATACAACAGCAACATTAGAAATCTACAGTAGAATGGTCAGCAGTCACCTTCAACTCACTGTGCCTGTATCATCCGTGTATTAAAAAATTTTATACCTTCATTAAAAATGGTAACTTACCATGTTAAATTTTGAAATAACACACAGGCAGCTGGGATTAGAAAGTATTAAAGGTAATTTGCGTGCCCTTCTGGTTATTTCCTTAGTTTGTGAAAGAACATACCAAAAATACTTTTGAAAGTTTCAAAGGTTAAGTGACTTGCTACTACTGCTCTCCAAATTTTCCTTCTCTTATCGCCTACAAAATGAGCCAGTTTGGGGTTCTGAGAGTACAACAAATGCAAAGTAATGAAGATCTTAGACCCCAGTAATATGGTGATGTTCACCTCTGGCTACCATGAACTCGGGAGGTCAAAGTGGTTGACCCACCGTTAGCAGAGTAAACAAAGGTGCACGTCTGAGGGTGCCCAGCCTATGCACGGGCTGGAGACCCTGGCTGCGAGGCCGTGCTCGTTGGCAGCAGGACGAGGTCTTCAGTCAGGATCTTGCTACCTTCTCTCTCACCTGTCAGCCACCAGAGAACATTTGCTGAGAGCCGGCAGCTCAGGGCTCTTCAGCATCGGGCCAGCTGCTATTGCTGACCATCGAGTCAGCAGCAGAGTGGGAACCTGCTGCTTTTTGTAGTGTGCGCTCTCTGAGCCTCAACTCATCCTCTGTAACAGGAGAATAGTGACACCTGAACCTCCTGGCTGTGCAATTCAAGGCTGCTTGAAAGTGAAATCACTCAGTCATGTCCAACTCTGCGACCCCATGGACTGTAGCCTACCAGGCTTCTCCATCCATGGGATTTTCCAGACAAGAGTACCAGAGTGGGTTGTCATTTCCTTCTCTAGGGGATCTTCCTGACCCAGGGGTCGAACCCGGGTCTCCCGCATGGCAGGTAGATGCTTTACCCTCTGAGCCTCCAGGGAAGCCCCAAGGCTGCTTAGTATTGTGTTACTAAAGAAAGCATTCAGCCTACAGTCTACAGCCTACCAGACTCCTCCGTTCATGGTATTTTCCAGGCAAAGGTACTGGACTGGGTTGCCATTGAGGCCAGTTATCTTTTCAGGGTGAGGAAAGCCAATTTAGCCTTTATAAAGTTAGAGAATCTGCATGTGCACATAATTGGTTCTGATACTCTTACCAGTAAGTTTCTCTGTTTAAGTTACATGGTTGGTCTGTTAATTTTATACTCTCTTTTATACTCTCTTTTATACTCTCTTCTGTGGAAGCAACCAGGAAGGCACTTGCCTTTGTTCAACCTGAACTGGCTGTTTTAACAGAGGAATGAAAAGCCAACAGGCGCACAGGCCTTCTGGCCAGGCTACGGGTCTTGCTCTCATGTTGTTCTGACTGCTGCCTTCTGTTCACTGGCCTTTAAGAGATGATACTGGACAATCAAGTGATGTGCATAAAGGCCTGTCCAGCTATTGGCTGGGTGCTGGCTAGAAAATAAAAACCAGGAGGGCTGCAGTTTCAGGTCCCCATGAACATTTATATACATAATTTAACTATGTGCACCTCAACTCTAATTTTAGCCCATGTTAACAACAAGTTCACTGAAATATTAGGGGAAGAAATCAAATGGAGAACCGAGTCTGCAAATACAAACTTAACTGATGTATACAGATATCTGAACCACATGGATATATCTGAAAGGCAAATCATATCATTCTTTAAAGTAGAACATTTCCAAGAAAATTTTGAATTGCAGTAGTATTTTGGATGTTATTGGCAGACCATTTCAGATGTTAAAATGCATGTTATTTTAAAAATGCACATTAAAAACAAGATTGATAGGACAGATAGAACAAAGTATAGAAAACTGATTACGTAGTTAGTGAGTGTCAAGATAGGAACATAAGACAGAGTTCAATCGAATGTTGCACATACACCATATAACCTCTTTGCTGTTATAGCCGTGATACTTCTTAGCTGGAGAGATGGCGAGTAGGTAGGATTATTTCAATGAAAAGTTGAGACTAAGAAAACAATGAGAGAGGGAGACATTATCAAAATCGGGACACTAAAGCTAGGATACAGCCCCATTTGCACGGTGAAGGAAAATTATATGCCCCAGAGATGCTGTACAAGTTGTTAAGTCTTGTTCTCTGGTATCGCTGTCCAGTTACCATATACTAGAATGCTTGTAAGAAAACAGTCTTTAGGCTTGCCATCTTGAGCTACAGGCAGAGATCAAAGTGCCCGGTAAAAAGTAAAACCAGCTGAGGGTGGATGGAAGGTAGGCTGCTGTTGCTGTGAGCACAAGACAGCAGAGGAAGATAGGCAGAGCGCCACTCCTGACCCCTGTTCCTCACGGGTGCCCAGGTGTTACCTCAGCAATTCCTCAGTGCAGCCTGTGGATGAAAGACTAATAAATTTGGCCCTATTCACAATTCTTTAGCAATTTCTTTCCAAAACCCACTGCACTAACATAAGTTCTCCATACTTCATGATTAGTCAATTGCCAATAAATCCTAATTGATCTCATTTCTTCTCCATCTCTAGAAGAGTAGTAAGAATCATGTTTTTGAAGCATCATTTTAATCATGCACTCAGTGAGTGGCCTATAATGGCTCTCAAATACCTCCACATAAATCCCAAAGAAATCTAAGTTCCCGACCATGTAAATTTAGTGCCTTCTATCAGTATTCCCTCTTAATCCACTGGCAGCATTTTATTTTCATTTTGTTAGCTTCAAATAGCAAGTACTTGTGCAAAGTTTATTCTGGATCCTGCATCCTGTTATGAGAGTCAATTCTCAAAATCTGCAGGCTGTCTTCAGCATATAAATAACTTGCTTAGTCCCAAATCTGAGCTTCTATCCATGCAATTCCTCACTCCAGGAATGTCCTTATTCTCATTTCATGCCTGAGACCCATGTCTGAAGCTCTGGCTTTGGCCAGAATGAAACAGCGTGGGGAGGGCAGGCGGTTTCCTAGAGAGCTACCAGCACAAAGCCGTCTGCCTCAGCTTTGTGTCCGACCACATGGGCTCTTCATCCTCTTACACAAGCCTATGCACAACTCGTTAACTTCTCAGTGTTGACAGAAGGCAGCCCAGGAAACTGTTTTCATCTGTGCCCTGCATCTTCCATCTGCCAAAAGTCTCTGGCTCTGATATCAGGCCTGCCTTTCTGAGAGCGATCTGGACAAAGCACCTGCCACAACATGCATGCAGAAGAGCACAACTGCTGAGCCTGGAGAGGCTGGCACCCCTCCATGTACAGGCTGTATACCTATGGGCTGTCACTGCGCTGCTCCTGCCAGAGGGCTGCTGGTACCTCCTCTCGGAGGAACACAGGAGACAGAGGCTAGGGCAAAAGGATGCTGGTGGGATCCTGGGGAAGCTAAGGTGGTTTCAGAGGAGAGGAAGAATGGAGACACTCTCTCTCCATTCTTCCTCTCTGCTATCTCCCATTCTGGGAAAGTGTCCCAGGAAAGCTGCTTAGTTACAAGAAAATTCAACTTTGAGCAGGATTCAAACTTTACTACTTTCTTTTTTACTTAATAAATCTGTATTAAGTACCTGCTATTGTCAGATGTGGTTTTAAAGACAGCTGTGGATTCAAAAGATACACATGGCCCCCGACCTTCAAAAGTTTAAAGTCTTAGAAAATAAAATAGATTATTAGAATGAAGTATAACCTAGTAAGTAAAAAACTAACTTTTTAGAGCCAATAAGGTATATGTCCTTAAGGTTTTCTAACTGTGAAGTTCAGTTAGACTTGAGAAACACTGCCGTAAAAGGCAAAATTAAATTCCTGAAGTGTAAAAAACAGAAGTTAACTAATGAAGAAATACTAAATAATCAGCATACTTCCCAAACTACATCTAAAATAAACAACACACATCAAATTTCCCTTTTAAAAAAAAGAGGCTAAAATCTGCTATGAGAAACTGGAGTCATCAAAGGACAGAAAGTCTGAACTAATATTTTTCACAATGATCTGGATTAAAGGTTTTTCTGCTCCAGAAATCTTTAAAAATGCAAATTCAAATATGGCTAAAGCCAGAAGAACTGTATCACAGTGGAATGTGACTCCCTTTAAATAGATTGCCAGTCAGGTTCGATGCACGAGACAGGGCGCTCAGGGCTGGTGCACTGGGACAGCCCTGAGGGATGGGATGGGGAGGGAGGGAAGTGGGAGGGGGGTTCAGGATGGGGGACATATGTACACCCATGGCTGATTCATGTGACTGTATGGCAAAAACCACTACAATACTGTAAAGTGATTAGCCTCCAATTAAAATAAATAAATTAATTTTTAAAAAGTATTTTAATTCTCTGCATGCATTTAAAAAAATATTTCAATGAGAAGTGTTAGTCGCTTAGTCGTGTTTGATTCTTTGCAACTCCATGAGCTGGAGCCTGCAAGGCTCCTCTGTCCATGGAATTCTCCAGGTAAGAATACTGGAGTGGGTAGCCATTCCCTTCTCCAGGGGATCTTCCCCGCCCAGGGATAGAACCCGGGTCTCCCATGTTGCAGGGAGATTCTTTACGGTCTGAGCTACCATGGAAGCCCCTTCAATAAGAAACACCAAACTTAAAATTAAAAAACTACAACTATTTTATATATTACCGTGTGAAACTGAATTTCTAAAAGGGTGAAACTTTCTTGTTTGATCAAAAGGGCAATATTTTCCTATAATGTTGAAATCTTGGTTTTAATAGCTCCAAGAGGTAACTTATAACTGAAAACAAAATATCTGTTGCAGAAAACGATTTCATATTTCACTAAAAGCTACAAAGTAGGTTCTCACCCACTAACCTAATAATCACTACAACTTCATTTAAACTGAACTCTAATTCAGTCAGTATTAAAAGAACTGCAAATTTCAGAAACAAAGGCCAAGTAATATTCCTGTGTAAAAACTTATTAAAACCAAGTTTCTTCAATACATTAGCTTAATATTACAGTTCAGAATTTTGATTTCATGCTAAGTATGTCTTACCTAAGTCATTGTTTTTTGTTATTGCATTAGCTGCCCTGGTTCGGGGTCCTTGCTGAGTAAACTGATATCCAAATTTAAGGATATTGGTATTTTCCTCAAGCATGTTGGCCATTTCCAATTCTACAGCTGTCCCCAGCTGCTGCCTCTGGAATAATTAGAAATAAAGAACAGTATTAATAAGCTAGTTCAAAATATAGGTCAAATCTAAGACATTCATGTTCATGATGATTCTTTAAAAATATTTTCCCAATTCTTACAACATATAAAAGGAAAAAAATAAGTTTAGTATATAATCATATAGACATCAAAAAAATGTGGATTATTACAATGAGATACCATTTCATACTCACTAAAATGATCATAATTAAAAAGATGGACAATAATAAGTATTGGCAAGATATATGGAAAAATTAGGAGCTTCAGACAGGCTGGCAGGAATGTAAAATGGTGCAGCTATTATGAAAAACAATTCAGCTATTCCTCAAAAAGTTAAGTGCAGGGTTATCATGTAACCTAGCAATTACACTCCTAGCTATATACCCATGAGAAATGAAAACATATTCATAAGAATTTGCACCTGAATGTTCATAGAAACATATTTCTACAATCCAAAAAGTGGAAACTAACCAAGTATAATAGATTCTTCAACCATAAAAAAAGAACAGATACTGATAACATACTACCACATGAATAAACCTCCAGAACATTTTGCTAAGTGAGAGAAGGCAGACACAATAGATCGCATATTACATAACTCCACTCAAATGGACTGTCCAAAATAGGCAAATGCATAGAGACAGAAAGTAAATCAGTGGCTGCCAGAGGCTGGTGGGAGAGGTGAATAGGAATTGACTGCTAGTGAGTTTGAATCTCTTTTTGGGGTGATGGAAGTGTTCTGGAGTTAGGCAGTGGTGATGGTTATATAACTCTATGAATGTACTAAAAACCGTTCCATTGTATACTTTAAACAAGTAAATTTTATGGTATGTGAATTAAATCTCAATAAAAGATTAGAAACATTGATTAAATAGCATTCTGGTTAAATTTTAAGATATAATTCTGTCTTCATAATCTACAAAATTTATTTACGCTGAAGAATTGAGGGAGTCATTTACCACGTATTTTAAAAAAATAACTGAAGTCACTTTTCAAATAAAATAAACAAGTATTTCAGTCAAATGTATATGTTGTTTTATTTTTAGTTAACTACACTCTGGATGGAATAATTTCTAACATGTGTTTCTCTATTTCTCTAAAGAAAGGTGAATCTGGCTCTGGGTGATCCAGCGATATCTTAGGGGTCAGCACCCAACGTGGCTGGATGGAAGCTGTTCTGTTTTTCAGGAACTATTCTGTTCACCTCATGTCTGGGACTGATATGTTATAGCCACAAAAAGGTTATTATGTGGCTCTTGCTACCTAAGAACTGAAAACTTTGAGGCTGGACTGTCACCTTTAAGAATCCTTCTAGTTCAAAACCACTAGCCATCTCAATCCTCTACAGACCAACCAGGGAGAGCTGCTTGTATACCTTTCTATACATTAAGATTCTGGATGCCCCAAAAGTTCTCACCCCTTTTCAGGCCTCTGCCTTCCCAGGGCTCCCTGGAAAGCCTTCCTTCTGCCCGCCTCCTGAGTCCCCACGCTCTGCCCGGAGTGAGGGCTGCAGCTTCTCCAAAGCTGCTGCTGCAGAACACCGACCTGGTTGTCGATTTTCAGCTCCATCAGGGTTTCGTTCTCTTTCAAAGCATCGATCAGCGCTCGAATCCCAATTCCTGTAATAAAGTTGGATTCCATATTTAAGCTCTTCAAATTTTTGTTCACTCTTAGCATATCTGCAAAAGCCTGGAAATTACAGAAAATAGTTGGAGATTAGTTTGACAGCACCTGGTAAATAAACACTGAACAAGCCTGAAGAAATACACAAATCAATACAGCTGCCTTAATGTTTCCTATTAGATTGTTTAAGCTTGACAGGCCACCTCAGAGATCTCACATGTGTTTACTTTTCACATGTACTTGGTCTCAAACTTTAAATTTGTTGTCATGTGTAATTCTCTATTGGTAACACTCTCTACTGCTATTCATTCATGCTTCTGCTTCTTGCTTCTTTCTCCCATGTTTCTCCTACTTTCTCTGTCTGTGTAGGAATAACTTCACCAATGTCTCTCTGGAACAAGTTTTCTTACTTGGGTCCTGCTGTAGCTAGGTTACAGTGAAGTGCAAATAAGGGGAAATTATGAACTAATTTCCAAAGCAAGAACCGAAAGGACACAAATAACTGGAACTGCTAGAGCACAAGAAGCATGGAAAAGAAGGGCCTAACTAAATATTCACCACCTCAGAGAACAGTGTCTTCCATCTGTCTGCATTACAACTTCCCACAGGATGTGGCAGTGCTAGGCATTTGACCCAGTGCTTAATAAACGCTATACTGATTAATTAACAAAGCCTGTAAGTGAGCAGAGGGGAAAGAGAAGGGCTGGAGAGGGGGTAACAGAAGAATATGAATGTGAGTTTATTAATACAGCCCTGCAGAGGGGTCAAAAGAAAGGCCAAACTCCCGAGAACATGGGGTAAGATCAAACTTAAAATTAAAGTCAAGTTAAAGGCAACAGGGGCAGCCACACTATAAAGAACTTGGGGCAGGTATCTATACTCTTGCACTTCCTATTAGCAACAACTGGCCATGTGACCTGAGGTAAATTCCTTATCCATCCATCCATACCCACATTTATTAAAACGTTACCAATGGCCTATTTTTGACAGGCACTGCTCTATAGACTCTGAAGTGAAACACACAAGTCTCTATCTCATGGAACTGACATTTTAGTGGGGGGCCCAGATAATAAATAAGAAAGCAAAACATAATGTCAAATGGTAAAAAGGGCTATAGAGGAGGAAAAAAAGGCAAAGCAGAGTAGATGGGGAGTGTTGGGGGGAAAGCTGGCTTGCTATCTTATATACAGGGCTCAGGAAAGGCCTCCCCTGGAAGGTGACATCTGAGCAAGGACTCTAACTTAGGTGATGAAGTGAAACTACGTGGAGCATCTTTAGGGAGACAGGAGCAAGGAGGCTGTACAGCTGGAGTAAAATGAAAGAAATGGCAAGAAAGGTGAGTCTCCTCAGCTAAGGCCTTACTAGGCCACTGAAAGAATCTGCTTTTTACTTAGTGAGACAGGGATCTGCTGGAGCCTTCTGAGTACAGGAATGAAATCATTTAAGTTTTAAGAGTCACTAGTGATGCTGTATAAAGAGCTAGCTTTTGAACTCTGTGGGAGAAGGTGAGAGTGGGATGTTTCGAAAGAACAGCATGTATATTATCTGTGGTGAAACAGATCACCAGCCCAGGTGGGATGCATGAGTCAAGTGCTCGGGCCTGGTGGGCTGGGAAGACCCAGAGGAATCGGGTGGAGAGGGAGGTGGGAGGGGGGAATTGGGATGGGGAATACGTGTAACTCTATGGCTGATTCATATCAATGTATGACAAAACCCACTGGGAAAAAAAAAAAGAGCTGGCTTTGGGGTGGGTAAGGTGGAAGCATGCAGTCAAATTAGGAGGCCACTGCAATAATCCAGATGAGAGAAGACAGTGGCTTGGACCAGGGTAAGGAGGCGTAAACGTGGTGAGAAGTGACTGGATATAAAGGAAATATCTGAAGACAGAGTGGGATGTACATTTAAGGTTGTGAGAAAGGGAAGTCACTCCATTATTATTATCTTGACTTGAGCAAATGAAAGAATGATGTTTCCATTTAGTGAGATAGGGAAGAGTGTGAGAGAGGCCAGTATGGGATGGAAGTCAGGAGTCTGGTTTGGGATTTCGGTCTGAGACGTCTGTTAAGGAGAAGTAAAGAAAAGCTGTTAAAGAGAAGCTGAACATGGGTTTGGAGTTCAGGGGAGAGATATGAACTGGAGATAATAATGTTGGGAGTCACTGGCATATATGGACAATATATAGCAATGAAACAGAATGAGATCACCTGGAAAGTGAGTGTAGACAAAGAAAAGAACAGGGACTGGGGCCAAGCTCTGAGCCGTTTAGAGGTTCAGATGCTGGGGAGATAAGAAGGAACCAGTTTAGGGACCAGAGGAAGAATGTCCAAGCAGGTAGAAGGAGAATGAAACGGATTAATACCCTCAAAGTCAAGAAGAAAAGGTTTATATCATGGCCAAGTGGGACTTCCCCCAGAAATGCAAAATTGATTTAACATACAAAAATTAAGCAATGTGATATGTATCAATTGAATAAAGGACAAAAACCACATGATCATTTCAACAGACACATAAAAAGCATCAATAAAAACCCAACACTGTAGATCCATAAATGAAACCCTCTACAGGTTTAAAAGAATGATTTAGAACTTCATATGCTGATATGAAAAGACCTCTAAGATATATTAAAGTGAAAATTTTAGTTGCAGAACAGCTTACACAGAATGACTCCATTCATGTTTTAAAATTTTCAAAGAAGGGAAATACATGGAAAAAATAAATATAAGAGCATAGTAAATAATGTACTGCCTAACAGTGAGTAATCAGAAATTGAAAAAAGAGTAAAAAAATTTTTTTAAACTGATACTTGCTTTTATTGACTGCTGAACATCATGGTTACTAACAGTAGCTCTTAGAACACATAATTTTTTAAACTACACTAAAATTATTTATTTATAAATTTATTTTTTATTGAAGTATAGTGAATTAAAAAAAGCAAATCTTTTCATAAAACCAGTTTAGTCACCTTTGTAACATACCCTGGTATTACAGTCATAATTTCAATATTATTAGTCACAGCTTACTTACAGTAGCAACAGGGTCATTGCTTCGGGTGGCTGCAAGACTGAAATATTTCACATGTGTGTTGGTTTCCAAAGCCTTTGCAAAATCTTTTAGGGTTGGTATTGGGATATTCTTGAAAGACAAAAATGTGAAACATTATTACATTTTAGTTTTCAGTAAATTCAATCCAATAATCAAAGACATCTCTACTTTCTCTTTTGCTTAAAATGTACTCAGAAATTATGTACATGTAACCACTGGCCTACAAATGAAAACTAACAACTCAGCCACTTTATCTCTGACTTTTCTAGTATGGTACATCTGCACAAACTGTTGGCATAGAGCAAAGCATACATCGCTGCTTTTCTAGCACGAGGTTAAAGAAAATCTCACTATTCTCTTTTTAATTATTTGTATTATGAGTATTTTAAATGGTTTCATTTTTCTACAAAGAGAAAGATGTGGGAATCTACTTATAGTGATTTCTGAGGCAGATGACATACTGTTCTCAGTCACAAGCTATAAGGTGTTAAGAGAGATTAACTTGAAATGAGGAAAGAGACAGTTTTAGGAGACATCTGTTTTTCCTCTTAGTATCAAGACTTCAACTTCCTGTAGCCTGGTTATTTTCAGATCATTACTATTAATTTAGAGACCAAGATACAGAGAACTAAATTAAAAAAAAAAAAGATAAGTGATCAACTAGGCACATTAGCTTTTTCCAAGGCTGTCCTGACTCCACTCACAGGAAAGAACACCCACAGAAAGAGCACAGAGGTCTTATTCCCTAGGTTCCTGTAATTTCCAGATGTTCTCTCTGCCTTCAATTCAGATAAATTAACATTTAAAATGAGGAATCTGTAACAAGGCTATTATACAATGGCTAATAATATCTAAGAGATCATTTGAGTTTACTCTTTGGTAATTAATTATCCCTATGCTCTCCCTACTCATTTCTTCTTTCTTTACTTCACAGAAGAGTTGCATTTTAAAAATTCCATTAAGATCCCACAAAGCCCACTTCTAGGTGTGTAATCAAGAGAAATGAAAACATAAATTCACACAAAAACCTGTATGTGAATGTGTATAGTGGCTTTATTTATAATTATCTCAAACTGGAAGCAACTCTTAAGTCTCTTAAGTCTATCAGCTGGTGAATGGACACCCAAACTGCGGCACATCCAAAGAAATACTGCTCAGCAACACGAAAGAGCAAACCAGTCAGGAGACACGCACCAGCACGGAGGACTCTCACAAGTGTCATGCTAAGTGAAGAAACCAGACTCAACAGCTACACACTATATGATTCCATTTATATGAAACGCTGGAAAAAGCAAAATGATAATGGAAAGAAAACAGATTCACGGTTGTCAGGGGCTGGAGCTGGTGGCAGGGAATGATGACACAGGGGTGTGACATGATCTACATCCAACAGTGGTGGTGGTGGTCGTGGTGCAATTGTATGCACTTGCTTTAACTCACTGAAGTGCACACGAGACGGAGAATTTCACGGCATCTACATTATATATCAAGGGACCTGACTGAAAAGACAAAAACTGAAAGACTAAAATGCTCTTATAAGAGGGCAGTACTTCGGAAGCCCAAGAGATATACTGACATCTATTAATATATGATAGCCTTTAACAAGTAAATCAGAAAATACTGTTATACCTTAACTTCTAAATTCGAAGAAATCTCTGTTAGCATACTACTAAAAGTAAAAACTTTACCATTAAGTAGAAGGGATCAGCCTATAACAAAACTACCCAGCTCTCAGCCTGGATCCAACTGAGTTTTCAAAGCAACTCAAAACAGCTTTCTGCCTGCTTATCACACCTACCTTTATATTATTCAAATTAACTTCAACAAGACAAGCGTCATTTTCTTTAATCCTCTTTAAACTTTCTTCAACGTTGGTTGGATTTGGGGGCTCATCGAATACTGGAAGAATCTTTTCCCCTTTTACCACATCTGCAGTGACAAATGGAAAGAGCAAGCATGTCACTGATTGACACTGTTATAGTGAGAGCATATATTAACTTGGAAACACACAGCACAAACACACACACACATTCAGTAGAACTAATTTATAAGTTTCTTTCCCCAAATTTCTAAAAGATCATTTATGTGCTGACACACAAAGCACGGAAATAAAATTTTACTGACTATAAGTACCAAACATAATTCAACATTTAACTTGTTTGCAATCTATTAACCTTCAAAAACGAGTATTTTCACTGCCTCTTGCCTCCTGGTGTATTACAAGATATCTTTATCACAAAAATATATTTGCTGATACAAGCTGATACAAATGGTGATCCCATTTACTTTCAGCAATGTTCAAGATAAAGTTCTAATATGATAAAATCTCATAACTCAAAGCTCTAATATGACAAAATATTAACAACTGTTAAGAAATTAAGAGGAACTGAAAAAAAAAAAATGACAACCAAATGCAATGTGTGACCCTTCTGGATCCTGATTTGAACAAACCAGCTGTGCAATGACATTTTTGAGAGAATATGGAAAATCTGAACATGGACTGGTTATTAGACAACATGAAAGAATTACTCATAATCTAAGTTTGATAATGGCATTGTGGTTACATTACAAGAAGGGCTTTTCTGAGAGACACATATGGAAATGTGTGAAGTAATACAGACAAACAGGATTCGCTTTAAAATATTTCAGGGAACAAAGTAGAACGGATGGGAAGGAGGCAGTAGGTGGACAAAACAGAGCTGCCAAGATGTGAAAAACAGTTGAAGCTGGATGATGGATATGTTATTCCCTCTTCTATTATGTGTGCTTGAACATTTCTACAATAAAGAGCAAAAAAAAAACAAAACAGGAGAATGGCCAATTATAGAACACTCATAAAACAGAATGTTATAAAGATGTTTGAATGAGGTAAATCTATATGCACTCACTAGGAAATGTGATATGTTGCTAAGCGATATATTACATAGCATAGATTAAAATCCTCACCACCAAGTTCGTGGGATATTAAACCTAGTTTCATCATTCTAAAACTTCAGTTCCTGTAAAGTAATTAGCCTCCAATGAATAAAAATAAATGGAAAAAAAAAAGAAAAGAAAAGACTTTCCAGACTCAGATAATGATTGGCTAGAAATTCATCTGCTAAACTGCAAGTGTGTCTCCATATCTTGACCCTGAGTCACCGTATCTGGAGGGTGATACTCGTAGATGAAAATATGATTTATTAGATTGTTAAAGGTAGAAATCTCACTCACGATGGTAACATGTTTGGAGAACTTGACTTACCTGCTTAGGACATGGGAAGCAGAATTGATAGAAATAAATGATATAAAAAAATAAATAAATAAAACTTCAGCTCCTTCACAGGCAAATTAGAGATAATAGTTCGTAGAACTGTTGTGAGAATTGAGAACAATTTACATTCAAGAGCTGTGCACAGAAGAACATGGCCCATGATAAGCATTAAAAAAAAAATTAGCCAGCAGAATTATTACTGAAAACTTAAGTAACAAGAAATGCCTCTTGTATGACCCCATTTTTGTAAAAGAAAAGAAAAGATCATTTATAACGTGTACATATATAAATTTATATAAGCATAACACGAAGTCGGGAAGGATACATTCCAAATAGTTAGTAGTCATGGCTAAGGATGGGGTGGTGGTGTAGGAAGTAGAAGGCAGGATGGCTGTGAATAGAGACACTTACTTAGAATTTACTACACAATATGCATTATTTTGGTAGTTTTAAAATGTTTTATACATAAATTTTTTAAAAAAGCTTTGCTTTAGTCTGTCTAACATTGCGTCAGACAAAAAGGTTTAGGGTCTGAAGAATTCTTTGCCTTCTCCTGAATCTGGTTTTATAATATAGTTTCTTTGTCAGCACTGTTGTAGATTTCCTGAAAATCAGGAACACTGAAAACAAAATGTCAATTAAAGCCAAGTTTGACTAGCATTATTTAGTAAGGTGAGAGTGGTTCCTATTATGTCTGCTGACACATTAAGCATACAATATTTAATATTCTATTTTCAATGATTTTCTATTGTCAGTACCATATAACTGGAATCTCAGGATTCCAGTACACATATGTAACATTTGGCATGCAAATACTGAAGTTATTACATGGAGGAAACAAAACATAATTAACAAAAGATTAGAATTCACAAAGCGTTATAAGTTCTTACTTGAAAAATGTTCTTGATCGACACCATTACTACTTCCCACAATGTTGCAGAACTGTGTATTCGTTATCAAATTGTGCATCCCAAGAATAGCTATAAATACAGAAAAAGAACATTATTTTATACCCCCAAATTTCTATCAATGATTTTAATATTCTCTGGACATTTTCATATTCAATTAAACACACATTTTGTAGCCCAAAAAAGGAGACAACATGATTAAAAAAATCCCCTACAATCTCTTTCTTATCAATACCCTTGTACTTTCTCCCCACTTCTGAATTTAGACACAGCTGGAGCCAGCTTGACCCTAAATGTAAACCTGTGCTTAGCTCCATCTGGTGGCCAAGAGAGAAAATGGAAATGATCTACTGCTATCCATCTACCCTTCTCACAAAGTTTCTCCAAACAGAATGCGATAAAAAACAGATTTTTCAACTTAACCTTGACTCTTAATATTAATTTACATTTGTACTTCAGCTGAGAGCAGAGTACTAAAAAGTACAGTTGAATTCTCACATTTAAGATTAAAATCACATCCCTTAAGGACTAGAAATAAATTTGGTCTTGTTTTTGCGGCCCTTTTGCACAAATGAGGCAGAAGCTACAACTGTACTGGCCCATTCCATTCTGATGAACGTACTATTTACAAATGCATTAGTCCTCAGCCCCCTAGGCAATAAGATACCTGGCTCCAGGTGTGGTACCACACCCTGACTGTCCTTCTTTGGTTAATTCTTGGGGTTATTTGGTACTAAGATCTTCCCTTGCATATTTTTCTATCTAGGAAAATGGGTGTGGGTGGAGGTAGCTGGGGGCAGACACTGGTCCAGATAAGAAATGGGTAATGAATAACCACAGGGAGGTTTGGAGTTCCATCTAACTTCAGAAAAGTTAGGAAAGTGGGATTATAGGACTATTTTATCTAATTTCCAGTTACCCATTTCTGGGTCTTCTGATAAAATGGGATACTAGTTGACCTTGACCTTGGAGACAGCTTTTAGCTGAGCACTGCCTGATGAAAAGTCATTTATAAAGACTTTCAAAGATGGCAAGAACGGGGAAAAAAGACATCCAATAATCAATAAATTCCATTAACATTAAAATTCCATCATTAAGAGAATTTAAAGAAACAAAATCCCATATGTCAGATTTATAGTGTTAAAAACAAAGCCAAATACATGGTTACATATTCAGGACCACTTCGCTAGGAAAAGCCAGCATTTGTATAGTGAATACAGGTGTGTGTTGGCATTTTCCCCTTATTCTCACTCACAAATTAATTTATTTTAGGAGATACCTGCGAGGTCACACAATTCTGTATCAGAAGCACTTGTCAAAGCTTCTTCTAGTTCTGGATCAAGAGATACTTTTTCTTCTGTAAAAGTCTGTACAGGTTTCTGTTTGGGGATAAATATTTTCCCTGCAAAATAAAGCAGTTTGTTAATTTCACTATTACTGCTAGTAACTCATTACCATTTTGTTCTAACAGAAATTATTAGAAGTATGTACAACTGAAGCTGAAATAAAAAGTCAAGATTAACATCTGCAACATATGTATGTATGGCTGAGTCCCTTTGCTGTTCACCTGAAGCCATCACAGCATTTTTAATTGGTGATACCCCCCAAAATAAATACAATTCATTATTAACAACTCTTAAAAAATAAATAAGGAAAGCAAAAAAAAAAAATAACATCTACAATAATTCTGTTTCATCTTCAGTATGTATTTATAAGTTTCCAATGCAATATTCTGGCCATAAGAGTCAGAATCAAAAAAAAAAAAAAAAGAACTGAGAAATTTTCCCATTTGTGAAAGTAAAATAGGCTCTTTTTGGAGTAATAATGAGCTACTCTACAAATATTTAAAGAAAAAACTAAATCATAAAAAATCTATAAACAGATTAAGGAAATAAAACAACTCACTGTCTTATTCTTAAGCAAAGAACTGCTAGAGTTCCTTGGGGGATGGCAGAGGCAATTTAACCTTCAAAAATTTGGACTCCCCTGGTGGTGCAGTGGTTAAGAATCTGCCTGCCAATGCAGGGAACACATGTTCAGTGTTGGGGAAGATGCCACGTGGCACAGAGCAGCTAAGCCTGTACACCACAACTACTGAAGCCCTTGAGCCCTAGAGCTTGGGCTCTGCAACAAGGAAGACCCAGAGGGATGGCATGGGGAGGGAGGTGGGAGGAGGGATTGGGATGGGGAACACATGTAAATCCATGGCTGATTCATGTCAAAGTATGGCAAAACCCACTAAAATATTGTAAAGTAATTAGCCTCCAAGTAATAAAAATAAATGAAAACAACAACAACAACAACAACAAGAGAAGCCACCGCAATGAGAAGCCTGTGCACCACAAGGAAGAGTAGCCCCACTTGCCCCAACCAGAGGAAGCCCTCGCACAGCAATGAAGATCCAATGCAGTCAAAAATAAAATAAAACATTTTAAACAACTTCCAAAAATTTAAGTTCTAATTGAAAAGAGATTTCTGTATGTACTGAGTGATCATATGAAACCTTCTGGCACTGTTCTAAGCCTTGAAGGGCAGTAACAAGGTTACTTAAGAAAATAGTTCTTCTAGAAACCCATAGTACTTGGTATGTGAAAATTTGATATTTTATTACCATATGTTCAATGAAAAATTGAAAATGGGAAGGGAATGGAAAATGATAATGATATAACTGCAGCACAAGCTGACCAAATAAGATATACTTACACACAGTAGGACCAAGTTACCAAGACTGCCTCTCATTAACTTCCTGAGAGAGGTAAAAATTGTAACTAAGTAATCTAGGAAGGCCTTCATAGGCGTGTCTTCACAGAAGTTCAATTATTTTCTTTTCTGTTAGAAAATTACCAGGAAAATATGTGAGGCCAAGTGGCCTGGTAAATCTATGCAGTGTTCTATCAAAAGAAATATTTGTGGGCTTAATAATCAGGGCAGTGAGTGTTGTATAATTCTTGTTCAAGGTAAACAGCAATCATAAGGAACTCATAAGGAAACTCACATGTTTACTTATGTAAACTCATAAAGAACCCTCCCCCAATGCACACTGCTCCCAGGAATCTGGCCAAAGCTTGTCAGGTATTTTCAGCTGAGCCCATCTAAACTATCTTAATTTCTGATATTATATTTCTTATTTTTTAGTATTTCTGCTTCTTATTTAAAAAAAAAAGCTTCCACGTTTCTGCCAAAATTCCTCATCTGTTAATACATGTGGTGCACCTTGTCCACCAGATCTGGTATTTCTGTCACAAAGTTTCCGACTCATAACACCAATATCTGGATCATTTCTGGTTCTTCTATTGACTGTCTTCTTGATTATGGGCCACATGTGTCTTAAGATCTTTGATCTTGTATTACATCATTTATATTGCTTGTTTTAGTGAGAATAAGAAGTCTCTTGCAACTTCCTACATCTGAATCAGAAGTCTTTTCAGCAAACTATAACGTACTTGTATTAGTAAGGAAGCTCTCAACTGCATATAACAGAATACCCAATTCAAAGTGGTTTAAACTGGTGCTTCGCAAGCTTTAATGTGCATGTCATCCATCTAGTGATCTTATTAAAGTTCAGACTCATGCAGTAGGTCTGACGCAATCACTAAGAATCTGTATTTCTAATCAGCCTCCCAGATGACCAATGATCAACAGATAACGCTCAAAGCACCAAGGGTTCAAACACTAAGCATTTTTATCTCATTTAATAACTCCACAGGGAGGTGGCTGAAGGTTTAGTTTAGTAGCTCAGTGTTGACATAAAAAATTCAGGCTGTATTTTCTCTTTGACTATAACCAGCATGGAGGCCTTTATTCTCAGGCCATTAGTCTTAAGATGATCTTGGTATCACTACATATCACATCCTCATGCAGCAAGGTCATGACAGGAAGGAAGGGAATTTTCTCAACTGCTAACTTTTGTTAAGGAAAACTCTGACAGATTCCTCCGCTGGTCTCACTGACCAGCACTGGGGCCATGCTCCCCTGCAAGGGTAGCTAAAAAAGAAACATCTGGCCTTTTCAGTCTATTTCAGAGATGGATTCTGCCAGCAAGGAAGAAAGGATTTGGGAATGGTTGTTAAACAGAAAACTATCACATTTGTCCCAATATTGAACCAGAGGAAGCACTGTGCTCCCTGAGTTCCCTGAACGTTTCACTATGGCTACACTTACACATTTGGCATGTTCGTCTGTCCTCTCTTGAGCTTTGCAATGTTCTGTTCCATCCCCACATTCTTGCCTTGCTCACAACAGGCAATTCAATTTACTGAATAAATAATTTGGTGATCGCCTCCAGCTCAACTACCTCATTGTATAAACTATAACCTAAATACCCTGGTTCAAAGTTACATAGCAGAGTGAGCACAAGAACACGGGTTCCCAAACTCTCAATCCAGTAATTTTTCCAATAAACTGGTGGTTTATCAAACTTAACCCTTTAGCAATGTACATTTCAACTCAAATCCCTATCTATATGGTAGAACATAATTAATCTTCTTAGCATCAAATTTTGGAATTCTGGTGATTACTAGATAATCTTTTATCATTAGTTCACAGGCAAAGGCAAACCCAAATCATAACATCCTGATAATTCCATAACACTTTTCACAGTGGCTGATGTAACAAAGTGGCATATAATTCAGATGGCATGCCTTAATTGCTGCTTTAGGATAACTGTATTTTCCTGAGCAAAATCTTATTGGGACTTTCAAATGTCTATCACCATAGCTAATGTTGGCTGCACAGTGGACTTACCTGGACAATTTTGATAAATTCTGATGTCCAAGTCCCAACACCCTGCCCCACCCACTGAGATTCTGATTTAATTGGTCTGATGTGCTATATGGGACATCTGGATTTTCAAAAGCTCTCTAGGAATTCTAATGCATAGCAGCCAATGTCAAGAACCACTGGATTATGGTATTCACTTGGTAAACAAAACTACATAAACTATAGTTTATGTAGCTGCCCACATCTTATTCTAGGGACCAATGGAATCTAAAGCGTTACAAAACTATAAAATGTTTATTTTTGTAATCCTTACCTACAGGCCATAAAGGCATTATTCATATCTATCCCCCCCCCCCAAAACCTTTGCTAATACTTACAAATACAAAATGAATATCATCAGAAAAAACAACAAAGCAAAACAAAATTTCCAAGGACTTAGGGAAATTCTGTGACAGAATTTTGCTTAATTTACACAGTTGTGAAATAATTTGATGCCTCCTCTGATACTCCTCTATATAACTCCTCTGTATGTAGAGATTTTTTGCTGTAGCAGTATTTAGTTTATACAGTTTTGTGCTTTTAACAATACAAAAAATAATCACTTCATATTTCTTCATGATTAGTTTAACATGGATACACTGTAAGAATTATACTTTAATGAGTATGTGTAAAATCTTATAGAAAACTAAAAGTAAATATTTCTAAGAAAGGATAAAACAGGCAGAACTTAAGTTTAGTATTATGAATACAAAACCTAAGGGGTCCTCCCCAAATTGATTTGGACTTAAACAATCCCTTGAACAGATCTCAGCTATTTGCAGAAACGGACAAGGTGACACTAAAATTCATATGGAAATCCAAGGAACCCAGAATAGCCAAAAAATCTTGAAAAAGAAGAACAAAGCTGAAGGATTCACACTTCCCAATTGAAAAACTTAATACAGAGTTATTGTAATTAGATAGCACTTTGATGTACAAGGAAAGACATTTACATCAATGAAACAGAGTTCAGAACCTTTTGTGGTCAGTTGAATTTCTATCAATACAAGGATATCAAGACAATTCAATTGAGCAAGAGTTGTCTTTTCAACAAATGGTGCTGGGACAATAGCAAAAGAACAAAGTTGGACCCTTATATCTTATATCACACAAAAACAATAATTTAAAATGAACTACAGATCTAAATATCAGAGCTAAAACCATAACACTAAAAAAAAAAAAAAGAAAAAGAAAAAGAGTAAATCTCCATGACCTTGAATTAGTGATTTTTTAGATATAAGACAAAAGTACAAGCAACAAAAGGAAAAATAAATTGGACTATATAAAAATCTAAAACTTCTGTGGGGCAACTGACACCACCAAGAATGTGAAAAGACAAGCTCTGGAATGAGAGAAACCAATTTCAAATCACATATTTGGTAAAAAATCTAGAATATACAAAGAATATTTATCAGTAATAAATATTTATTGACTGACAAAAATCGGGAGTAAAAAGACATCAATTTAAAAATAGGCAAAGGATTTGAAGAAACATTTATCTAAAGAAGATATCAGATGTCTAAAAGCACATGAAAAAATGCTCAATACCATTAGTCACTGCTATTGTTGTTGCTAAGTCACATCAGCCGTGTCCGACTCTGTGCAACCCCATAGATGGTAGCCCACTAGGCTCTGCCATCCCTGGGATTCTCCAGGTAAGAACACTGGAGTGGGTTGCCATTTCCTTCTCCAATGCATGAAAGTGAAAAGTGAAATTGAAGTCGCTCAGTTGTGTCCAACTCTTCGAGGCCCCATGGACTGCAGCCCACCAGGCTCCTCTGTCCATGGGATTTTCCAGGCAAGAGTACTGGAATGGGTGGCCATTGTCTTCTTCGATCATTAGTCATCAGGATAATGCAAATCAAAACCACAATGAGTGTTACCACTTTATAGCTACAAAGATGGCTATAATCAAAAAGACAAGAGTTGACTAGGATGCAGAGAAATCAGAACCCTAATACTGGTGGTGGGAATGTAAAATGGCGCAGCCACTTTAGAAAACAATTTGGCAGTTCTTCAAATTATTAAAAAAAGCAGTCACCCTATGACCCAGCAATTTCACTAGTAGGTATAAACAGCAACTTGTACACAGGAAAACGGAAAGCAGATTGTGTGCTCAGTCGCTCGGTCATGTCCGACTCTGTGACCGCACGGTTTTCTCGGCAAGAATACTGGAGTGGATTGCCATTTCCTCTTCCAGGGGATCTTCTCGACCCAGGGATGGAACCCACAGAATTGGCAGGTGGATTCTTTACCACTGAGCCACCTGGGAATCACAAATGTTCACAGCAGCATTATTCGTAACAGCTAAAAAGTTGAAACAATCCAAATGTTCATCAACTGAAGAACAGATAAACAAAGCGTGTGTTTCCATACAATGAAATATTATTGATCCATATAAAAAGGAATGAAGCACTGACACATGCTAAAACACAGATGAAACTCCCAACCCAAACATGAGGCTAAGTGAAGGAAATCAGTCAGAAACACATATTGTATGATTCCATTTATTTGAAATGTCCAGAACAGGCAAATTTAGAGAAAAAGTTGATGAGTGGTCTCCTAGGGCTGGAGCGTTTCAGTGAGGAGTAGAGACTGGCTGCTCATGGTTTAAGGTTTCATTCAGGAATAATGAAAACGTTCTCAACTTAAGACTGCTGATTGTGGCACAACTCTGTGAATGTACTAAAAACCACTGAGTTGTATAGTTTACATGGGTAAATTTTATAATATGGGTTGCATCTTAATAAAGATGTTTTTTAAAAAAACACTAAGGGACTGCAAGGAGATCCAACCAGTCCATCCTAAAGGAGATCAGTCCTTGGTGGACTGATGTTGAAGCTGAAACTCCAATACTTTGGCCACCTGATGCAAAGAACTGACTCATTGGAAAAGACCCTGATGCTGGGAAAGATTGAGGGCAGGAGAAGGGGATGACAGAGGAGGAGATGGTTGGATGGCATCACTGACTCAATGGACATGGGTTTGGGTGAACTCCGAGAGCTGGTGATGAACAGGGAGGCCTGGCATGCTGCAGTTCATGGGGTCGCAAAGAGTTGGATGCGACTGAGCGACTGAACTGAACTGAAATGAAGGGGCTGATGTATTAAATAAGGGCTTTTTTTTTTGGTCTTTTTGAGTAAATTTATATTTGGCCCCCTAAACTATAAAGATTTTTTTTAAAAAAAAGGTAATTTTCTGAGACACATTGAGCCAGACAGTGTGTCAAAATCAGTTGTTTTCTGAGAAATACATAGTTAACAAACTGCTTGATTAATTCCATGTTAACAGAAAATGCCTTTCTAAACAAGGGTGTTAATTTAGTCTCATATAAATGAGATTTAAGTTACAAATCTTAATTACTAAGAGATGCTGATAAATAGATCTCCATTATAACAATTAATGTGATATGTGCCCTCAACATCTTACAGGATGAGTGAAATGCTCAGCTTTTATTCGATGTACACTTATTATGTAGGGGTGTAGAGGGATGGGTGTGTGTGTCTGTGTGTGTGTGTGTGTTTGCAGTGGGTAGGGAAATGCAAAAATTTGATACTACTTTTATCCAAAACCATCTGTTAACAAACTTCATTATATACGATTTTATTATGATCATCTTCCTTCTGATGTGTTTTTTCAAATCATGGATTCTCAATCTCATTCTGATAAAATGGTTTAACACATATAAAGCAACTGGTATACAGTAAACACAATAGACCCATGTTAATTCTTTACTCTTATTTTCTCGGGAATTTCTTGCATGTGTATGTGAGACAGATAGAGAGCACTTTCCAAATATAATCATGGAGTACTGAAAACCATGAAGTCCCAAGTGTCTATATCCATGATTCTTTAATTCAGAAAATGAAGATTGGCTAGGCATGGATTTTTGGGAAAATGTTCCCTATATGGTTCTCCTTTTTAACTTCTCATGTTGATGAAGTGGTAATCTGTATGATTACAGCCCTGAAAAGATTAGGATGAGTAATCTGTACTAATTTTACTTTTTCTCTCCTTGAAGTATGGTCAGAAAGCCCTGACTTCTAACTTTTAATATTTGAATTTATTTGAAATAATACAATGTCTAAAAAAATGGCTCTTTACTTCTGTTCTTCAGTACACAGCATTCTATCTAGCAACTTTAATTTCCTTATTTAACAAAGCAATGTCTAAAACTAGATTTTTTTAAAAACTGAAATTAGAGTTCTTTACATTGTAGCAACATATGAAAATAAGGAATGATAAGATCATAAAAAATCTCTTGCCACTCCCAAATGCAATAAAACAAAAGCAGGGCTATGACTCTTGGTTGCTAAGAATGTTAAAATAGCTCAGTAAGGTTTCTGCAACTACAAAATGTCAGCTAAGGAAATAGAAGAAACCAAGATAAGAATTTATATAATAGTAGCTTAAATGTAGGCATTTATCCAGACTGTGTTTGTGCCACGAGAAGAAAAGAAAAAAAAGGAATATTTTGCCAAGACCCTTGTTATTGTTCCAAAAAAATCAGTAAAATACTACGAACCATATTAACAATTTTATTGCCAGGACATTTCTTCAAAAGTCCTCATCTCTTCTCTGATAACAAGCTACAACTACCAGAATGTTAAGTATTCTTTGTCATGGTCCCATCCTTGCTCAGTATACAAAAAGTACAATAAACAGAAACAGAGTCATTTTAGTTATTTCATTTCTATTGAGAAAGGCCCTAGCTAATTTTACTACATGTATGTTTATAAGCTACACTGTTCCAGAAAAGATTTAAGGGGACTCGGCCACTATAATGTCCATAGGGGATTTGGGGACAGCTTTTTGACACGAAGTGTACAAACCTGAAATCAAACAAATCAAAGGACCAGGGGATAGATTCTGGAGAGGAATTTTTGTTTTGACCCAGTAGCACCCATGACACCTGCTCAATATTACAATATGATCACTAATAAATGCCTCTTTCTTTGGTCATTTTTTAAAAATTTTATTTATTTAATTTCTGGCTGTACTGGGTCTAGTGCACAGACTTCTCATTGTGGTAGCTTCTCTTCTTGCAGCGTACACGCTCTAGGGAGTGAGGGATCAGTAGTTGTGGCATACAGGCTTAGCTGCTCCGCAGCATGAGGGATCTGCCTGGACCAGGGATCAAACTCATGTCCCCTGCACTGGCAGGCAGATTTTCCCACCACTGGATCACCAGGGAAGTCCCAATAAATGCCTCTTTATTCAACAAATGCTTAGTGAGCTTGTATAGACTAGACAGTGAGCCAGAAAGACAGCATAAGGAAAAATAAGAGATTCTTTACTTTGAGGAGCTTATACTCTAGTTGAAGAAATCATGTATCTATAGTATGTGATTCTGGAGTCTTCTGTTTCTGGCCAACATGGAGGAATAGGGTCAGGATTTACCCATGACTGAATGCCAAAATGGGCAAAATATGAGGAGGAAGTTTTGCAGACACTGATCATCAGGCAAAAAAGAACAGTGATTCCTGAGAGCTGAGAAACAGAGTGAGCGCCATGACTGCCCAGGTTACCGCCCGGAGAAGAGAGCCCAGGCTGCGGCACAGGGGAAACCAGGCGGAGCACGGGGCACTCTGAACCGAGGAGATGCAGCCGAGGCCCAGAAGGACGAGGGCAGCCAGTGTTCACAGGACAGAGCATCAGAGAGGGAAGACTTGCGCAGAGAGCACACTCTGGAGATCTGCAGAGGGCTGCCTTTTAACATTCAGCAGAGTACGGATGAGCACATGCGAGTGGTGAAACTACCTCGGGCCAAGGGAAAAAAAACACTGAAAAGATTAGAAATAACAGTGCACAGGCTCATGCAGGGCTGGGCCTAGAATGTTCTCCCACTGACCAGACTGGAAAACCTCATAACTCACAGGGCACTGGGTTCAGTTCAGTTGCTCAGTCGTGTCCGACGCTTTGCAACCCCATGGACTGCAGCATGCCAGACCTCCCTGTCCATCACCAACTCCCGGAGTTTACTCAAACTCACATCCATTGAGTTGGTGATGCCATCCAACCATCTCATCCTCTGTCGTCTCCTTCTCCTCCTGCCTTCAATCTTTCCCAGCATCAGGGTCTTTTCAAATGAGTCAGTTCTTTGCATCAGATGGCCAAAGTATTGGAGTTTCAGCTTCAGCATGAGTCCTTTCAATGAATATTCAGGACTGATTTCCTTTAGGATGGACTGGTTGGATTTCCTTGCAGTCCAAGGGACTCTCAAGAGTCTTCTCCAACATCACAGTTCAAAAGCATTATTTCTTCGGCGCACTGGGTAGGGAACTCAGAAGGATCTCCCTTGCCTCAGCAGTGGAGAAACAATGAGCCCTAAGCTGAACACAGCTCTAGTCCCACCTAACAAATCTTAAAAAGCAAGACCCCAAAGGATCAAATTGTTTCCAAGTAACTTAATCATGTTTCAGAATGAAACTCAAGAACTATTTGTAGGTCAAATATCCTGCAGTCAAAAATTTAAAATTCATAATGTCTGGCATTCAATAAAAATTACCAGCATGCAAAGTAGGGAATTCAATCCATAGGGAAGAGGGAAAAAAATCAATGTATTAAAACTGACTTGGCAATGACAAATGATAAAATTAGCAGGTAAGGGTATTAAAATAGTTACTATATTGCATACGTTCATATGTTTCATATGTTCTAAACGTTATGTAGAGGAGAAGGCAATGGCACCCCACTCTAGTACTCTTGCCTGGAAAATCCCATGGATGGAGGAACCTGGTAGGCTGAAGTCCATGGGGTCTCGAGGAGTCAGACATGACTGAGCGACTTCACTTTCACTTTTGACTTTTATGCATTGGAGAAGGAAATGGCAACCCACTCCAGTGTTCTTGCCTGGAGAGTCCCAGGGATGGGGTCGCACAGAGTTGGACACAGCTGAAGTGACTAAGCAGCAGAGTCACAGAAGATATGAAACAAAAAAAAAGAGGAAAAGGAACAAAGAACTGACAGGACAAATAGAAAAGGATATACTATGCTAATGCTAATCAAAAGAAAGCAATATTGGTTATATTAATATCAGATAAGGTAGATTTCAGAGCAAGAACATTACCAGGGATAAAAAAGGTCACTTAATAATGACAAAACGGGCAATTCAAGAGGATATAATAAGCTTAAATCAATTAAAATGAAAAACCTAATATTAGAACCTCACAGTGCAAGATTCTGGAACAACAAAAATCAAAACTCTGTGGTATGTAAATTATATACGGACACATTGGAGGGGAAAGAATATTCAGAGCAGGTATGTTTATTCATGGAAAGTTTTCCATTAAACATGAACGATGAACAGTCCATCGAGCTAACTCCTCACTCTAAAGGAGTAGTGAGTGAAATCATTCAAAAGATACAGTGACCAGTCTGCAAAGGGGATGGCTGCATCTGCATGACTAATTTAAGTAGCCCAGTCTACTGGGCTGAGAAGACCACCTTCTAGAGGTGTATAAATGACATTTACAACTCACGAAATTTGAGCATAAAAATAGACTCAGTCTTTATTCTGAAGTTAGTGGAAAACAACTGCCTACTTCCAGTTACATAATCCTGCTGATTGATTTAGGCAGTTTATAATTATGATCTTTCTGGTTTTAACTAAGGAATCAGATCTGCCTTTTCTCCACAAGGAAATCATGTACTCAGCAAGATGAGAGAAGCATCTTTCAGAAAAGAGTGACTATAGTAAGTTTTCTGGAAGGCTAAGGTAACTGTGAATAAAGAACCTGGGAAGTTTGTGACAAACCCTTAGTTTAAGGCAATCAGTTAAACTCACCTTTGGTAAGTTAAGCAAAGCAGGGCATAGGAGATTCTTGAGAAGAAAACCCAAGGGTATTCCTTTATCAGGAGAGGAAGGGAAACCACCAGAAAGAAGAGATGTCCACCCTAAGGGCCAACTGAGAGTACAGTTGTGCGCTTCAAGGAGAGGAGGAACCCAAACTGTGGGCATCAGTGGCTCGAATGGAGGAATTCTTTGATGGTGCACTGGAGTGAGTGTAGAAGGTACAATAGACTCCAGTCTATGAAACAAGAGAAAATGAGGGGGGAAAAAGTCTTAGGCTATGCTAGGCAAGGGGGAAGTGTGATATCAGAAGTGGGGAGGAAGACTCCTAGTAAAGCAAAGTAAAGTGAGAGTCAGTAAGAAATATGGAAAACTGGGTCCAAATAAGTGGACCTCTAAGTGTCAAATAGTCCTCTAAGTGTCAAATCCATGGCCAGGCTCTAAGCCTTATCTATCCTGGAGACAGAATACTCAATGTGTATAAAAAGAAGATGAGAAATAATCACCAGTCAAAATGTGTTCCAACATTCTCAAGACTGAGAAAGAGCTGGATGAATACTGTCCTTCACCCTTGGTCTATGCCTCAGTGACACTTTTCAAGTGTCATTTCAAGTGTCATTTGTGACATTTCAAGAAAAAGAGATAAAAAGGTTCCCAACATTTTAACATGTATCTTCAAGTAAAAGGAGTATTATATTACAATTATGCTGTTCTAATGTTCTTAAATATTTAGTTTCTCAACATTCTGAACATAGTAGGCTCATAAGAAAGATATTTCCATTAATCTTTACCAAGATTACTTGATACCATGACACCATTCCTATTTTGAGCTGGTTAGATTTTAGTCAGTCAGTTCAGTCACTCAGTAGTGTCCGATCCCATGGACTGCAGCATATCAGGCTTCTCTGTCCATCATCAACTCCTGGAGCTTGCTCAAACTCATGTCCATTGAGTCAGTGATGCCATATAACCATCTCATCCTCTGTTATCCCCTTCTCCTCCTGCCTCCAATCTCTCCCAGCATTAGGGTCTTTTCCAATGAGTCAGTTCCTCACATCAGGTGGCCAAAGTACTGGAGTTTCAGCATCAGGCCTTCCAATGAATATTCAGGTCTGATTTCCTTTAGGATGGACTGGTTGGATCTCCTTGCTGTTCAAAGGACACTCCAAAGTCTTCTCCAACACCACAGTGCAAAAGCATCAATTCTTCAGTACTCAGCTTTCTTTATAGTCCAACTCTTACACCAATACATGACTACTGGAAAAACCACAGCCTTGACTAGATGGACCTTTGTTGGAAAAGTAATGTCTCTGCTTTTTAATATGCTGTGTAGGTTGCTTTTCTTCCAAGGAGCAAGCGTCTTTTATTTTTATTTTATTTTTTAAGCGTCTTTTAATTTCATGGCTGCAGTCACCATCTGTAGTGATTTTGGAGCCCAAAAAAATAAAGTCTAAAAGAAACACAAACAAACAAAATAAATAAATAAAGTCTGTCACTGTTTCCCCATCTATTTGCCATGAAGTGGTGGGACCAGATGCCATGATCTTAGTTTTCTGATTGCTGAGTTTTAAGCCAACTTTTTCACTCTCCTCTTTCACTTTCACGAAGAGGCTCTTTAGTTCTTCGCTTTCTGCCATAAGGGTGGTGTCATCTGCATATCTGAGGTTATTGATATTTCTCGCAGGAATCTTGATTCCAGCTTGTGCTTCATCCAGCCTGGCATTTTGCATGATGTACTCTGCATAAGTTAAATAAGCAGGGTGACAATATACAGCCTTGACATATTCCTTTCCCAATTTGGAACCAGTCCATTGTTCCATGTCTGGTTCTAACTGTTGCTTCTTGATCTGCATACAGATTTCTCAGGAGGCAAGTCAGGTGGTGTGGTATTCCCATCTCTTGAAGAATTTTCTACAGTTTGTTGTGATCCACACAGTCAAAGGCTTTGGCATAAGTCAATAAAGCAGAAGTAGATGCTTTTCTGGAACTCTCTTGCTTTTTTGATGATTCAGCAGATATTGGCAATTTGATTTCTGGTCCTCTGCCTTTCCTGAATCCAGCTTGAAATCTGGAAATTCTCAGTTCATGTACCACTGAAGCTTAGCTTGGAGAATATTGAGCATTACTTTGCTAGCATGTAAGATGCGTACAATTGTGTGGTAGTTTGAACATTCTTTGGCATTGCCTTTCTTTGGGATTGGAATGAAAACTTACCTTTTCTAGTCCTGTGGCCACTGCTGAGTTTTTCCAAATTTGCTAGCATACTGAGTGCAACACTATCACAGCATCATCTTTTAGGATTTGAAATAGCTCAACTGGAATTCCATCACCTTCACTTTGTTTGCAGTGATGCTTCCTAAGGCCCATTTGACTTCACATTCCAGGATCAGCACAAGATAGTTAGATTTAGATGACCTTAATAGATGTGTATTGTGGATTCTACTGTAAACAATGCACTTAAAAACAAACTTTAATATATCTTTTGACAGCTGTGCCTTATTAGCTGCCTAATACCTTCTTCTTCCTGTCAAAAAACTACAATTATTAAAAGCTGAACATTTATTAGTGTAGGACAAAACATTTCTCAAATGCATCGAAGATATAATGCCTTAAAATTCACCTAATTAGGATTAACTCCTCCTTCTCAGATTTTGACCTATGCTTTTAATTCCATAAAATGTACAACTACAATTATTTCATAAATCACAAATTGAAATTACTTTTATTTCTATATAACAACCTTCAAGTATTCTTACTCTGTAGGTCTTTTCAAGGCATTTTGAGATGATCCAGAAAGATGAAATTTGGCATGAGTATACAGTTATTGTTCATGGTCAGAAAGAAAAATCATGAAATGTCTAATTTTCAATTTTATGGGGATTCCCTTTCATCACACTAGTTCTGTACAATTTTAGCTCCAGAAAGACAGTGTGCCTTTAAGTGCAAAAGTAACAAGTATAATTAATCATCATCTAGTCTCAGAATATGAGAAAGTAGTTGGATAACTATTCCTTTTAGCAGTTTCCAATTTTTTTCTTTAAAAAAGAATTGAGTCACCTGATTGATCTTTTAAAATAATTTACAATGAAAGATCCCTATGAGATTTTTGAAAGAGCTGGAAGGAGCTCAAGAAACTGAGTAAATTGCTAAAACATTCCTGGCACAGAAAGCTAACTCTGCCAGTGGGGACTGAACTCTGAGACCAGTCATCTTAGTAAGAAAAATGATTTAGTTTAGAGACTAATGGCACATTGTATGGATTCTTATCTAGTCTGAGCACAGCAGAAAAGTAAAATGTTTTTATTTCTTAATAGTTTTGCAAAATTTTTTTAGGAAGAACCAGGAGAACCTCTTCTGTGTAAGAAGACATCATTCATCTGAAAGTCTATCTCCTGTGAAATAAGGCATTAAGAAACCTGGGACTCAACCCAGGTGTTCAGGTAACAGGTCACTGGAGAGGCAGCTTAAAAAAACAAACTTCTGAATTTTCAGAGCTAAGAAGGGGATTCACATTTAGCTTGACTGGAAGGTATGCTAACACGATGTAGATAATTTATTCTGAATGTGATCAAGATCTTGGGGATGAGACCCAAAGAAGGGAAGGCAGAGTAGTGACTATGGATAACCAAGGCCAACTAACTTAGGGATGAGATCCAGGGTGGCTTTAAAAAGCCTAGAGTCATCTTTTAGCTGTATTTCAAAACAGAGCTCTGTAACCAAAGTTCACCAATTGATGAAGATAAACTTGTCCTTCCTTAGATCTATGACACCTGTAACATGGCTTTTAAGGCCTGGCTCCATCAAGTGTGGGTGGTAGCGTTTTCTTCCATCAGACAGAATGTTGAAACTCAAAAGCTTATCTCTGGGTTTCCCTGATGGTCCAATGGTTAAGAATCCACCTTACAATGCATGGGACACCAGTTTGATTCCTGGTTTGGGAAGATCCCACATACTGTGGAGCAATTAAGCCCATGCACTCAAAACTACTGAGCCCAAGCTCTAGAGCCCACAGGCTGCAACTACTGAGCCCATGTGCCTCAGAGCTTATGCTCTGCAACAAAAGAAGTCACTGCAATGAGAAGTCCACTCATCTTAACTAGAGAGGAGCCCTCATTTGCTGCAATCAGAGAAAGCCTGCATCAGCAATGAAGATCCACCACAGTCAAAATATAAAATAAATCAATAAATCTCTAAAAACATACACACAGACACTTATGTTTGTGGTTCTGAACCACTCCTCCATGACAGAGAATGGAAATCTCTTATTTGGTAACACCACCATATGATCCTGTACAATGATTACACTATAAAAGATTTTTAACACTGATTTCACTATATTCATGAACAAATTTGATCCTCTCAAAAACTATATGAAGTAGGCAGGGCAGATATGCAGGCCATATGATTCCATCTACACAAATGTCAAAATAAGCAGAACTATGGTGGTTACTTTGGGAAGAAGAAAGACAAGTGACTGGGAGGAAGCATGAAGGGACCTTCTGGAGATGCTGATGTCTTGACCTGGCTGGTGATTACATGGGTGTGCTCACTATATAGTTCATTGGTTTGTATCCTCCTTATTTGGGCATATTCTGTAAGCATGTTAACTTCAATAAAAAGTTTATTTTTAAAAATGATGTGGTGCTAATCACTGCATCATAGTTGCCTATAAATAGTACTGAACAGACATATATGGTGAAAGAGGCAGTAAAAATACTGAATGTATTGTAAAATGAAAACCACTAATTGTGAATGCAAAATTACTTTTTAATTCAGCCAGTTCCATTTATTTCATACCCATTTACAATGCAAAGTAAAAAATAAGAAAAACTATTATATATAAAAGGAAACAAAAACTATTATAGTTAAGGATATAATATTTTTTTTATATCGTCACCATATTCCCCAACTCTATCATTTCTCCCTTTTGATATTTTCTTATTTTCCACAATTCTCCCCCCTCTTTCCTATCTCCTCTAACCCTCCAAGATCTTTTTAGAGATAACTGGAGATGATGAAACAAGAGCGTACTGGGTAGCTTACTGGGTAAACTGAGGACAAACGCAGCTCTTTCACATCTTATTTTCTCTTCTTGTCCTCAGATTCTATATTTTTCCCATCATATCTTTCTCACATCTCTCCTTTTGTTTCTTACATCTGTTCTTCCTCATTATACACCCTGATTCCATGTGAAATGCACATAATTGTAAAAAGCAGTCTTGTAAAATTATGTTCCTCTATATAAACAGGACTGAAGCTTTAAATAGTGTTATAGGTATGGCTGTACATATGAAAATATAGCCAGCAGTCTTTTCTTGGACAAATGCAGAGAAATTGATGCTTTTTCTGTCTTTGGGATTTTCCACACTTCAAAACTAGGCATTGGTTTTCAATGCCTTTTCTGGCCCCCAAACACCTGAGAAACATGACATACCCAGCACTAACAGCAGTGTGATGGTTAATTTTATATGCCAATTTGGCTGAGCATGGTGCCCAGCTATTTGGTCAAAATTTTTTTTTCCATTTATTATTATTGGTTGGAGGCTAATTATCTTACAATATTGTAGTGTTTTTTGCCATACATTGACATGAATCAGCCATGGACTTACATGTGTTCCCCATCCCGATCCCCTCTCCCTCCTCCCTCCCCATCCCATCCCTCTGGGTCTTCCCCAGTGCACCAGCCCTGAGCACTTGTCTCATGCATCTAACCTGGGCTGGTGATCTGTTTCACCCTTGATAGCATACTTGTTTCAATGCTATTCTCTCAGAACATCCCACCCTTGCCTTCTCCTACAGAGTCTAAAAGTCTGTTCTGTACATCTGTGTCTCTTTTTCTGTTTTGCATATAGGGTTATTGCTACCATCTTTTTAAATACCATATATATGCCTTAGTATACTGTATTGGTCTTTATCTTTCTGGCTTACTTCACTCTGTATAATGGGCTCCAGTTTCATCCATCTCATTAGAACGGATTCAAATGAATTCTTTTTAATGGTGGAGTAATATTCCATTGTGTGTATGTACCACAGTTTCCTTATCCATTCGTCTGCTGATGGGCATCTAGGTTGCTTCCATGTCCTGGCTATTATAAACAGTGCTGTGATGAACACTGGGGTGCATGTGTCTCTTTCAGATCTGGTTTCCTTGGTGTGTATGCCCAGGAGTGGGATTGCTGGGTCATATGGCAGTTCTATTTCCAGTTTTTTAAGGAATCTCCACACTGCTCTCCATAGTGGCTGTACTAGTTTGCATTCCCACCAACAGTGTAAGAGGGTTCCCTTTTCTCCACACCCTCTCCAGCATTTATTGCTTGTAGACTTTTGGATAGCAGCCATCCTGACTGGTGTGTAATGGTACCTTATTGAGGTTTTGATTTGCATTTTTCTGATAATGAGTGATGTTGAGCATCTTTACATGTGTTTGTTAGCCATCTGTATGTCTTCTTTGGAGAAATGTCTGTTTAGATCTTTGGCTCATTTTTTGATTGGCTCATTTATTTTTCTGGAATTGAGCTGCAGGAGTTGCTTGTATATTTTTGAGATTAATCCTTTGTCTATTTCTTCATTTGCTATTATTTTCTCCCATTCTGAAGGCTGTCTTTTCACCTCGCTTATAGTTTCCTTTGTTGTGCAAAAGCTGGTCCCATTGTTTATTTCTGCTTTTATTTCCAATATTCTGGGAGGTGGGTCACAGAGGATCTTGCTGTGATTTATGTTGCAGAGTGTTTTGCCTATGTTCTCCACTAGGAGTTTTATAGTTTCTGGTCTTACATTTAGATCTTTAATCCATTTTGAGTTTATTTTTGTGTATGGTGTTAGAAAGTGTTCTAGTTTCATTCTTTTACAAGTGGTTGACCAGTTTTCCCAGCACCACTTGTTAAAGAGGTTGTCTTTTTTCCATTGTATATCCTTGCCTCCTTTTTGAAGATAAGGCATCCATAGGTACGTGGATTTATCTCTGGGCTTTCTATTCTGTTCCATTGATCTATATTTCTGTCTTTGTGCCAGTACCATACTGTCTTGATGACTATGGCTTTGTAGTATAGTCTGAAGTCAGGCAGGTTGATCCCTCCAGTTCCATTCTTCTTTCTCAAGACTGCTTTGGCTATTCGAGGTTTTTTGTATTTCCATACAAATTGTGAAATTATTTGTTCCAGTTCTGTGAAGAATACCATTGGTAGCTTGATAGGGATTGCACTGAATCTATAGATTGCTTTGGGTAGTATAGCCATTTTCACAATATTGATTCTTCCAATCCATGAACACGGTATATTTCTCCATCTATTTGTGTCCTCTTTGATTTCTTTCATCAGTGTTTTATAGTTTTCTATGTATAGGTATTTTGTTTCTTTAGGTAGATATACTCCTAAGTATTTTATTCTTTTTGTTGCAATGGTGAATGGTATTGTTTCCTTAATTTCTCTTTCTGTTTTCTCATTGTTAGTGTATAGGAATGAAAGGGATTTCTGTGTGTTAATTTTACATCCTGCAACTTTACTATATTCATTGATTAGCTCGAGTAATTTTCTGGTAGAGTCTTTAGGGTTTTCTATGTAGAGGATCATGTCATCTGCAAACAGAGTTTCACTTCTTTATTTGGTCAAATATTATTCTAGAAGTTTCTGTGAAAGCATTTTTTGGATGAGATTAATATTGAAACCAGTGGTCTTTGAGAAAGCAATAATGTGGTGGATCTTACTATCAGTCGACGGCCTTAACAGAACAAAGGCTGATCTTCTCTGAGAGCAAGAAGGAATTTTGACAGAAGACTGCCTTTGGGCTAGAACTCTAACTCTTCCCTGGGTCTCCAGCCTGCCAGCCTATTTGGTAGATTTTAGACTTACTAAGCCTCCATAATCACATGAGCCAATTTCTTATAATAAATCTATTTTCACTGAGGAGACAACCTCTTATACAACTGTATCAAAGAATAAAATACTTAGGAACAAATCTGCCTAGGGAGGTAAAAGACCTGTACTCAGAAAACTTTAAGACAATGAGGAAAGATACTGAAGACAACACAGATGGAAAGACATACTATGTTCATGAATTCAAATAATTAATATTGTTAAAATGATCATACTCCCCAAGGCTATCTACAGATTCAATGCAATCCCTATCAAAATATCAAAGGCCTTTTTTTTTTTTTACAGAATTACACCAAATAATTTTAAAGTTTATATGGAAACACAAAAGACTCCCTAATAGCTAAAACAATCTTGAGAAAGAAAAATGAAGCTGGAGGAATCAGGCTCCCTTGACTTCAGACTATAGTACAAAGTCACAGGCATCAAAACTGTATGGTGTTGGCACAAAAAGAGAAACATAGATCAAATGAAAAGAATAGAGAGCCCATAAATAAACCCACACATGTATGGTCAACTCTTCTATGATAAAAGAGGCAAGAATATGCAACAGAGAAAAGATAGTCTCTTCAGTAAGTGGTGCTGGGGAAACTAGACAGTTACCTGTAAAATAATGTAATTACAACATTCTCCAACACCATATACAAAAATAAACTCAAAATGGATTAAAGACCTAAATGTATGACTGGAAACCATAAAATTCCCAGAAGAAAACATACACAGAACACTCTTTGATATAAATCCTAGCAGTCCTTTTTTGGATCTGTCCCCTAAGGCAAAGGAAAAGCAAAAATAAACAAAAGGATGTAATTAAACATAAACGCTTTTTGCACAGCAAAGGAAATCACCAACTAGATGAAAAGACAATCTACTGAATGGGGAAAAAACATCTGCAAATGATACAACTGATAAAGGGTTACTACCCCCAAAGAATAAACAGCTCTTAAAACAAAACATCAAAAAAAAAAAATTAAAAATGGACAAAAGGCCTAAAGAGACATTTTTCCAAAGACAAACAGATGGCCAATAGGCACTCTCAACATCATTAATCACTGGAGAAATGCAAATTAAAATCATAATGAGATATCACATCACACTTGTCAGAATGACTATCTTCAAAAAGAATACAAATAACAAAAGCTGGTGAGGATGTAGAGAAAAGGGAACCCTTGGTGAGAATGTAAACTGGGGTAGCCACTGTGGAAAGTAGTATGGAGGTTCTGCAAAAAACTGCAAACAGAACTATCATATGATCCAGCAATTCCACTCCTGGGTATATATCTGAAAAAAATAAAAACGCTAATCCAGAAAGATACATGCACTCAGTATTCACAGCAGCATTATTTATAACACAACAGCCAAGATATGTAAGCAACCTAAGTGTTCATCAACAAATGAACAGATAAAGAAGTGGTATGTATGCACAACAGAATACTACTCAGCTATTAAAAAAAAGAATGAAATCTTGCCATCTGAAACAAAACAGATGAACTCGGATAGTATTATGCTTAGTGAAATAAGTCAGACAGTCAAAGACAAATACTGTATGTTATCACTTACATGTAGAATCTAAAAAATAGAGGATACATTAGTGAGTGTAACAAAAAAGAAGCAGACTCACAGATACGGAAGACAAACTAGTGGTTACCAGCAGGAGAAGACAGGGGGAGGGGAAAAATAGGGACAGGGTACTGACAGGCATAAACTACTACGTGTGAGCTTCCCAGGTGGCACAGTGGTAAAGAATCTGCCTGCCAATGCAGGAGACTCAAGAGACGTGGGTTTGATTCCTGGGTCAGGAAGATTCCTTGGAGTAGGAAATGGCAACCCATTTCAGTATTCTTGCCTGAAAAATTTCATAGACAGAGGAGCCTGGTGTGCTACAGTCCATGGGATTTCAAAGAGGCGGACACAAATGAGCACACAGACACACACATTATGTATAAAATAAACAGGCTCCAAGGATATATTGTACAGCACAGGGAATATAGCTAATATTTTTAATAACCAAATGAAGTATCACCTTTAAAAATGTGAATCACTGTGTTGTATACTTGAAACATATTTTGGACATCAACTATATCTCAATTTTCACAAAAAGGAATGAATGAACAAATGAATAAATAAATCTCTGTCTCTACACACAGACACACACACCCTTTTGACTCTCTTTCTCTGTTCAACACTGACATATAAGTATCTAAGTAAGGCACTGATTCTCAACTAGAGATGAGGGAGATGCAGGGTTGATAAAAAGAGCAGAGGGGTTGGGGATAATAGGTAACTTTGAAAAGGCCTGAAGCAGACTTTGTGAATACTGATTCAAAAGCCATTCACAACCTTTGTCTATTACAGAGATGAAAATGCTAAAATGAATTTTCTACCTTTGCCTGCAGCTAAGGGGTAACCCTGTGACAGAGTTGTGGCTATATTCTTGAGAATGGCTTCCTTCCTGAATAAAAAGCTAAAGCCTCACTAGGAGAAAGCACCATGCTCTAACCATCTCCCTGCCTGGTCTACTAAGGATTCAGATGTAAAAGCAGTGCCTGGAAGAACTGAAGATCAGCTCTACTGCTGCAACCATTCCCTAGTGTTCCATGCACAGTATTCTCAACAGAAGAACAAGCAGAATCTGGCTTCTCAGGCCAACCTGTATTGAAAGCTGAGAAACTCTACCTATTTCATGTTAAATATTATTATATAGAGAGCTTTAAAAAATATAGCTGTACTCGTTCTCCACTGAGGCTAGGTAAGGTCAAAATCTTCAGTGGGAAGGACCTGGTCTTGAAGAATTTCACAAAAGTAATAATTATGAAGCAATAATAATTAAAATTATAATGGTTATGAATCATTGAATTAATAAAGAAGGCTGTAGGGTCTTAAAAAGGAGTCTTTGAAAATATGACCTGAATTTTTTTAATGGCATTCCACTTTAAACATAAGAGTTAGGATTGAGTGGCACTTTGACATCACTGCATTTTGTAATGTAGTACTGCATTCAAAATTTTACGTCAGTTAACTTTTAGTATTTGTTACAGTTGACAGGGCTTCCCTTGTAGCTCAGTTGGTTAAGAATCTGCCTACCATACAGGAGACCTGTGTTCAATTCCTTGGTCGGGAAGATCCCCTGGAGAAGGAACTAGCAACCCACTCCAGTAATTCTTGCCTGGAGTATCCTAGGGACAGAGGAGCCTGGCAGGCTCTAGTCCATGGGGTTGCAAGAATTGGACACAGCTTAGTGACTAAACCACCACCACCACAGTTGAGAACTAAAGAGTTCCTTAGAGAACTAAAAATCACTATGCAATAAAACCTCACTAACAAATCATTAACAAGGAACTTATGGGCCAAGTTACTGAATGTAAAAGAAATGCCCAAATTACCTAATAATTTTTAAAGTCAACAGTATTTTATCTTTGAGTCTATCCACGACGCAGTTTTAAAAATATTTTCTCCAGTTCTACCTATAAGAAAAAAAGCAAGTGCTACTGAATCATGTTTTATGCTTCAAAGTTCTGTACTGACCTTTTTTTTCTCCAGTGTAGGGCACATAGTCTTCCCTGTCCTTATGCTCCAAAGCTTCCTTCTCCAGATATGAAAGGAGGTGTTCTCGATCAAATGGCCCCGTGGCAGACTTTGATGTCTGGTTCTTCTGCCGGAACCCTGCAGGCAGAAGGGCATTCTGCCAAAGAGAATGAATCAGCCATTATGACCAGCAAGAACACTAATGCTGTATGCATCCAGATGTTACCCATCTAAGAAAGAATTATAGACTAGAATGAGATGTAGGCCTTAAAGACTTCATTACAGGGTTCGAGGGCAGCAACATAAAAGCATTCCAAACGAAGTTTTTTAAAATTAGGTAGAATTAACTTATACTATTATTTAAATAGGCACATTCGCTCTTCTTCAGAGAATATTCTACTAGCAGTAAACACCCTTTATTTTTTAAGTGTCCTGGGACAGTAATAAAAAATAGTTTGTGATGCTTAATAACAGCTCAACATATATGTATATACAGAAAATATTGTAACATTCATTGCAAAAGAATGCTAAATGACTATATACATCATCAGTTCAGTTCAGTTCAGTTGGTCAGTCGTGTCCTACTCTTTGCAACCCCATGAATTGCAGCATGCCAGTCCTCCCATAGTCCTTCATAATGTTTGCTATTTCATCATAAAGATTTTTTTCATAAGAAAAATATGTATTCATACAGTGTATCTATACAGGATATCAGGCAATTAATGCTTACTTGTTTGTGTTTAAATGCAATGTGTTCAACTTCTATGTGTACAGGTGTATGTATACATTGGCACTCGGATGTATTTGGAGCAACCACTGTCATTGGCTACTCATGCACTAAGACACTCAGAGATTCTTATGGCAAGAGTTATATCCCTAGGTTTCCACATGGGTACAGCCTTTTTGAGTGCACAGAGCAACTGACAGCAGGGGGAGAGGGGCAGGCAATGGACTAAAGTTGCCTCTTTTAGGTCCTACTCTGTATTTTCACTAAGCCCAAGAATAACAAGCAGTGACTAGACAATGTGAGGGTCATTCTTTTGCTTTGTCAAAAACCAAAGAGGTGATATTAACTTGTCTCACAGTTCTGAAGTATTCTTTGCTTTGAAAATGGGAGGCGGACAAAAAGTCACATAAAAGGGTCAACTCTGTTCTAAAGTACCTCCCAATATCTGTGAGGATGTTGAATCTCCTGGCTGTTATAAGATCATTTTTCATTGGGGTAATCTTACATGGATAATGATAAAAAGAAATTTTCATTGTATAACTAAAAATATGGTATGGCACTTCAACTCTGGCCATTTGCTGAAATCCACAATAATTTTCATAAAATTCATCTTTTGTCTTTTCCTCATGTAATGTTACATGTATTACACAGAAAGTTCATCTTTCAAGATGAAATACAAAAGAGATCTGTTCCTAACCATGCACCAAAAATGTTTCTACAACACAAAACTGTCTATAAGAACAACAACAAAAAACCCCACAAGATTTCTACCCTCTGGCTTTGAAATCAAGGCAAGAGCTTCACATGAGGAATCCATTCCCAACCAACCATCCTACCATTTTTACTTCCTAAAGAACTGTCTAACTTTCCTCCATCTCTAACACAATTACTCTGGTCTACACTATGATCCAAGCTGGGATGGAATATTGCATAGGCCTCTCAACTGGTCTCCCTGGATCAGTTGCCAAATACTCTTCAACCTTCACCCCACCCTAGAGGTTATCCCAGCCTCACCTCACACGCTCTCTCCATTCAGGCTACATCAGCCCTTGTTCCTCCCTCTTACCTGCCATATACTTCCTTCCCTGGGACGCTCTGTGCATCCTTTTTTGTTATTCGTTTTTCAGAATGCAGACTCATCCCTCCACGGAAAGCTTTTCCTAACCTCCTGTTATATGCTCTTATACGGCATGATTCTTTGATTAATGTCTAACTCCCCCTACTCCTACCAGCCTGTCTCATGAGGGCAAAGACCATGTTTGTTTAGATCACTCTTGCATCCCTAAGCCTAGCATAGGACCTGAGATATATAGGTTGTTTCCCACCCCCAATAATTACTGAATAAAGACTTTACAACACTCAGCATCTCTGATCTTTGTTGTGGCACATGGGATCTTTAGTTGTGGCATGTGGGATATTTAGCTGCCACATGTGGGACCCAGTTTCCTGACCAGGGATCGAACCTGCGCCCCTTGCATTGAGAGCATGGAGTCCTAGCCACTGTACCATCAGGGAAGTCCCTGAATAAGGATTTGAGAATATTTTTTAAGAAAAGATTGTTTTGATGTTGACCATTTTAAAGTCTTTACTGAATGTGTTACAGCACTGTTTCTGTTTTATATTCTGATTCTTTTGGCCTCAAAGCATGTGGAATCTTACCTACCGGACGAGGGGTCAAACTCACACCTCCTGCATTGGAAGGCGCAGTCTTAACCACTGGTTCACTAGGAAAGTCCCGAGGACATTTTTAAAGAAAAATGCTCATTAAGGCAAATTAATACAAGCTACTTCTCTTCACCATCAATAGGACCTTTATACATATACTGCTATTTCATGGCAGTAGCAACAGAGTTGCAGTGTTCCACCTGCCTATTCAAGCCCATATTAAACATACAGGTTTTAAATGATACATTAGCTGGAATCCTGACTCCTTAAATACAGTCTTTGACCACAAAATAAATGAGCGCTATCTGACTTTGGAGGCCAAAAGCTAAGCTTTATTAGAAGTACACCTTAATAAGTAAGTTAATAGATCATAATTACTTAATAGATAAAAACCTATTTTATCTATTAGTAAATAGATAAAAATCTCATTAAAATTACATGCCTCTCCCTTACAGTGAAATGCTGTTGTAATAATTCTCAGTTTAGAATTGAAAAAACAGCTTTTGCCTAGACTGATTGGCTGTCTTTTCAAAAAAACAGTTAAGTTGGCAAATAGGTAAACTGAATGTAGTATAAGGAAAGTAAAATAGCCCTCCAAAATATTTAAAATGAGATATCACCTTCACACTGCATCAAGCGATATGTCAAAAAACATCGCTGTTCTTCTAGTCTCAACTAATAGTACCAGAGGTGGGGGAGTCACAACTAGGATTGGGGCGTTCACAAAATACATACAAAAGTTAGAACTCAAGTCTCTCCATACAAGAAGCAGGCCATGGATTTCCAAATAAGAAAATAAAAGCCATCAGCTTTTAGACCTACAGCATAAGGCACAAATTAAAGGGGACTCACTGTCATTTAACAGAAAGACCACTAGACTCTACCAGGCATCAATCAGGTAGTGAAGGATCTAGTCTCGGGTCTTTCCATAATTGTAACACTGAGGCAAGTCACCTAACTTTTTGTTTTCTATCTGTGAAACAGAGGACAAGAGCTAGATCAATTTTTCTCAACTAAGGGTGTTTTTGTTCCCCAGGGACAACTGGCAATATCTGGAAGTATTTTTGATTGTCACAACTGGCGGGTGAGCACGTTAACCACATTTTGAATTTTCTGTATTTTATGATGCTTTGACATTGTGGGGGCCTTGCTAATCCTGGAAAGACTGCCCCTCGCGGGGCTAACCAGTTCCTAGGGATAGCAAACAACTCTGTCTGCCATCTGTGCCTTTCATACGAAAACCAGAAACTATATCCCCAGCCACCTCTTTTACCTCTCACACACAAAGCCAATACTTGCTCTGCCCTAAATCGGCCCAGGACCAGACACCAGATAACTAGAGGCCACTCCTGTAGCCCAGAGACACTGAAATTATTCAAACTGTCCAATCCTAAGCTTGCTCATACTGGCTTACTCTGTCTCACCTATTTTTTCCCTTGGAAAGCACAATAAACGTTCTAGGCCATACTTGCTCTTCATTCCTTCTGCCTCCTGGCCAAACCACTGCTTCCCCTGGCGGCCCTGTGTGGTTTGGGGTGCCTCCTGCTGTTGGGAACTGTAAGTTACAAACTCTTCTTTCAAGGAAGTTATTTTTACATGTCATCTTACCAGACCTGATTAAAACAAAATCCCAGGTACATTTTAAAACAGGAGGGTGTGCTATTAGCATGTAGTGAGCAGAGGTCTAGGATGCTGCTTAACATCCTATAATGCATCAGACACCCCACAGCAAAGAATTACCCAGCCCCAAATGTCAATAGTGCCAAGGTTGAGAAACTGGACTAGATGAAAGCTTATGTTTCTACTGTTTGATTCAAATAGGTCTGACAGGTTGAACTGCCTGGGGAAGATTCTGCTGTGACATGCAAAACAGCACTGTAATTCTGAGTTATCCCACAGACTTAGGTGCACTAAAAAATCTTCTTTACAATAACAATTATGGTTAAGCGATTTGATCTGTAGTACAGACACATTAACCAAGTGCTGAAGTAATGCTGAGAAATAGGAGTGTAATGCTCAAAAAAATTAAAAAATATTTTAGCAGGAAATAAATGTGTGGTAGTGACAAGAACACTTTCATAAAATAAACTCTACCACAATCCATAAAAGGCACTAAAAATCAATGTCTTGGTATAATATAACATGATAAAGAAAAGAAGCCCAGCAAACAGTCATTACCTTCAGATTAGGGAGCCATAAACTCAGTGTTCTCTCCTCACTGCCACTTACCTTCAACCCCCAACTGTTGCTGCCTCCCAAAACATACCAGGGATTAATAATTCAAAGATCAGGGGGCTCTACCTTAGCCTTAAGTAATGTATAAGATAAACAACATCCATTTTGCAAAACAAAACACATATTCAGGTCTGCTTTACAAGGATTGCAGTACTGCCCAGAGTCTACTTAGATCTATTCTACCAATGATTGGAAACTTTGATCCAGTTTGTTCAGCATCTTTCAGAAAGGTAAGAATTAGATTTAAGGTCATGAAGAACCTTCTAGAGACACTTTCTACACTGCAACCATCCTGATATAGAAGCCCTGAAGAGGCACAAAGGCTGGCATATGCTATATTTTACCCAAAACATTATTCCCTGCCCAGAGAGAAAAGATTTCTTAAAAGGAAGATAATTTCGGGATATGTTTGAAAATAAAAACGCTGGAAAAATGCTTAGACTAGTTATGTTATTAGAGATACAAGGCAAAAGTGGGGGAACTGAGAAGAAGGCAAAAAGTTCATTTGGATAAAGAGGAGGAGTGGGAGAGAAGTGTCAGGGAAAAGTCATGAAAAAGAAAAGTGCTCGAAGGCAGCTACTTAGTATCAAAGGGTTTGAAAAATTATTTCATTTCTCTTTATGACCTAGCACCTACCTCAGGGTCAAGATCATCCAGAACAGTTTCCAGTTGTTTCAGTTCTATTTCTGATAGATTCTCAAGGAGTTCATCTTCATCCAGGTCCTTGTATTTTTCTAAGTCCTTCCGGAACGACAGCGCCATGGTTTGCAGTAGAGGAAGTCACCTAATTTTTGCTATCCAGTACAGTGAGAAGTGATTTTTTTTCCCTCAAAACTATGGAAAGAAAACAAAAACATTTAAAATGTTATGTCATGTCCACCTTACTTCGATCTATTCTAGGTTAAATGAAATGTAATTTCCATGTGTCATAAATTCTTTGACCATATATCACGCACTACCCTCCTCTATGAATCATTAAATGCCTTTACATTTTGCCTTTTGTTGACAAAAAGCAACCAAATGGAAACAGAAAGCCACAACTAGGAAGAAAGAGGTGAAGGAGCAAATAAAATTCAAATCCATTACAATAGCTTCTTGATAGTACTTAAGATTTCCTGATAACTGAGTTTTAGGGGGGAAGAACTTATGTATCAAAATATAATTTTTTCCATCAATGGTTTTCAAATGATTGCTATCAGAGTACTTTGTTTAAGCACCGTATGTTTGAGGTATGCTTGTTTTGTGTAAACTACTTAGAAGAACATTATTTTCTGATTCAATGTAGAGGGGCTATTAATATATTCTCCACAGGAGAAGTGGCCATGGAAAAAATGAGAAGGTGCATTTAAAAAATATTTTTGATAAGGCATTTTTTTCCTTCTAATTTATATTTTGCTGCATTATGAAAATAATACATTTATTTGGCAAAGTAACCTAGGTTCCAAGTTGAAATAAAATTCTGAAGAAAGTGTACTGATTATTTTTTAAATGTGAAATATTATATATATTCTAAACAATACATACTAACATTCTTATTAGGAAAAGGCATCTTTAAAGAAAAAAAAAACATAGCATTCTGAAAATGCTCTAGTAAAACACTCAATACTATGTTGCGATATGTCATCCACTGACCAGAAAGATTGGTCAGGTGGGCCTGGTGATAGGAAAGGATCTTCACCATTTCCTGACCATGTCCATCCCTCCCAAACAGCTCTGAAGTGACTCAAAAAGCACCATCTTTCTAGACACAGTAGGACTGCACCACAGGAAAACAACACTTAAAATGTGTACCACAAGAAGTGTGAAATAAAAATGAAGTATTTCTATAAGTTCTAGCCACACATGTGGATAATTTGTCTCATAAATGTTTCTGTGTGATTAAGAAACAATCCTGAGACTTGGCGATGTGGCTAAACTCTTCTCGGCTGTAAAACGCCCAGTATTTCAAAGCTGGGATACACTTCCTACTCCCTTCTCCGAATTTTTCCTAACTTAATATTTTTACTAATACATTTTCCTCCTCAAACTAGTAACACTTTATGGATCCTTTTATGTGTTTTCATCTCCTACAAAGAAAGGAAGGTTTACTACAGGGGTCTGTCAGCTAGCAAACATCTGGGTCCAATAACAAGCAAATAAATGGAGCCGTACTTACGCAGATGGTAAATTAGAGGCATTTTGTATAACAGCCCTAGATGGGTCTGGCTTACACCTGTTCTGCTGGCACCTCATCTGGTTTAGCAGCAACCCTGGATTATTTTTCGCTTTTTTGAGCACATAATTATTATCATTACTAAGCTTGGTAAACCTCCTCTGTACTTCCAACTTTAAGACCAGGGAGTGTATCTTCTCAATTAAAAACAATAAGGTTTGTGGAGACTATTCAATAGAAGGTATTAGCACTTTCAAATATATTAATCATAAAATGCCATTTAAAGAAGGTGGCAGGTAATTACAGGGGAAAAAATAGAAAACATTTTGAAAAATTACTTACTTCATTAAAGTATCAGTGATATGGTATTTGAGACAGATAAGGGTAGGAAAATGATAAAAGTACATGAATATGTACTAACAGTAATCAGCTTTCGCTATTTTTTAATGTTTGATCAATTCAAAAAGTCTTTAATATAATTTAACATATTTTTGAGGTTTATCAGTTCAATTCAGTTGCTCAGTCATATCTGACTCTCTGCAACCCCATGGACTGCAGCATGCCAGGATTCCCTGTCCATCACCAACTCCCAGAGTTTACTCAAACTCATGTCCATTGAGTCGGTGATGCTATCCAACCATCTCATCCTCTGTCGTCCCCTTCTCCTCCCCACTTCAATCTTTCCCAGCATCAGTGTCTTGTCCAGTGAGTCAGTTCTTCACATCAGGTGGCCAAAGTATTGAAGTTTCAGCTTTAGCATCAGTCCTTCCAATGAATACTCAGGACTGGTCTCCTTTAGGATGGACTGGTTGGATCTCCTTGCAGTCCAAGGGACTCTCAAGAGTCTTCTCCAACACCACAGTTCAAAAGCATCAATTCCTCGGCGCTCAGCTTTCATTATAGTCCAACTCTCACATCTACACATGACTACTGGAAAAACCATAGCTTTGACTAGATGGGCCTTTGTTGGCAAAGTAATGTCTCTGCTTTTTAATATTCTGTCTAGGTTGGTCATAGCTTTTATTCCAAGGAGGAAGCATCTTTTAGTTTCATGGCTGCAGTCACCATCTGCAGTGATTTTGTAGCCCCCCAAAATAAAAGTGTCTCACTGTCAACTGTTTCCCCATCTATTTGCCATGAGGTTTATAGCATACAATAAAGTAAACATCTTGCTCAATAAATATTTTAAAGAAATAAGTATTAATTATTTTGAGCATCCCCTCACCTTACTCTCAAGTGTTCCAGCTTGGGCCATAAAACAAACCGTCATCCTGTAAAAGTGGAGTTCAGCTGCTCACTGCTCAAAAGCCAATAAAGAGGCAAGGCTGGTGAAAAGGACACTTTGCTTTATTTTGGATGCCAGCAGCTGGGGGTGCGGGGCTGTCCAAAGGCCAACCCCCACTCTCCCCGCCAACGATCAGTGGGCTAGAGCTTTTAGAGGCCAAGGGAGGGGGCTACAGACAGAAACAGCACAGTCACCTCTGACAGGCATCTGAAATTGGTCACCGGTGATCTGACCAGCATCATCTTGATATGTTTTAACTACAGTTCACCCTTAGTTCCAGGGCTGGTTGGTTTTCATTTCTTGAGGTCAGCTCTTGGAATTGTGTCAACTTAAGTCATGGCTAACAATCTGATCATCATGTAATTAGCTTCTCCACCTGGTGGAGTTTCAGTATCTATGACAGCTCACAGGACAAGGCTCAAAACATTATCCACAGCCCTTGCGTGTGTGTCAGTCAGTCATGTCTGACCCTTGGCAATCCCATGGATTCTAGCTTGCCAGGCCCCTCTGTTCCTGGAATTTACTGTAGCTTAAGGTAAAGAATCTGCCTGCAGTGCAGGAGACCTGGGTTCAATCTCTGGGTCAGGAAGATCCCTGGAGAAGGGAATGACCACTCACTCCAGTATTCTTGACTGGAGAATCCCAGGGACAGAAGAGCCTGGTGGGCTACAGTCCATCGGGTAGTAAAGAGTCAGACACAACTGAGTGACTAACACATACATACAGCCCTTGAGGAGAAACTGAAAGTCCTTGACTTTGCTTAATGACTAAACTAGTGTTATTTGGCCTCCTGCGACTGTTTTCCTTTGTTTCTGCACGTTCTCACTTCTCTGATTAAACTTATTCTTTAGCTAAATAGTTTCCACAGGAAAAAAACAGGTAGAGGACATGAAGGACAATATCCATAGGGTCCTGCTCCATTTCAATCTTACTAATAAGGTACCATAATGGGCAATATGATAGGAATGAGGCATTAGGGGCAAAGGCAACGTTACATGCCACTCAGGATCTATAGGTTTGGAACATGACATCCCTTAAAGTGACTGAATAGATTACTCCAAGAGATGGCTCCTCATCCCAAAGTAAAGTCTGTCACACAAAGCACTGAATAGTATTGCTTAAATATTAATAAAATGAACACCATGAAAACATACAACCCAGCCTCAGAAAGAGAACATTATTAGTACTCTCATGTTCCCCTTTCCATCTCTTCCTCTAGAAGTAGTAGCCAGTAGAAGTACTGAATTTTGAATTAATCATTTTCTTACTTTCTTTACAGTTTTACCTCAAATGTACATATCTTTAAACAGTTTTAGTTTTGCTATTTTTGGTACATATACATATGTGGACTTGTACATTATGTATCCTATCTTTTTCCTAATATATTTATTTAATTAAAAAATTTCTTACAATGCTGTGTTGGTTTCTGCCATACAACAAAGCAAACCAGCCATAATCATATAAACATTCCCTCCCACCCCTCCCCCACATCCCATCCCTCCAGGTCATCACAGAGCACAAGACTGGGCTCCCTGTGCTACACGGCAACTTCTCACCAGCCATCCATCCTACACCTGATAGTGTATATATGTTGGTGCTTTCTTCATTCATCTCACTCTCCCTCCCCACATTGTGTGTCCACAAGTAGGACACACGACACAAGCTTTTTATACTCAATGTTGCTTTGAGTTCATATTTAGAGCTGAAATTCTTTCATTTTCATTTCTATATAATATTCCACTGTATAAATGAACATCTGAAGACCTGCAGTCTTTCCGGCTCTATTTTTCTTCTGTGAAATAGGCTGCTTATTGCCTATTTTCCTGGTATACATGTGCAAGAGTTTCTCCAAGTTGTCCAAAGCTAGGAATGGAATTATGGGGACAAGGGTATGGTATTACCAACTTTACTAGGTAATGTTAAACTATTTTCAAAGTAGTTGTACCAATTTAGATTTGTGGAAGATTCAGTGCATGACAATTCATGTTGCTCATCCTTGCTAACTGCTGATATTATCAGAGGTGGGGTATTTTTACCCACTCTGGTGGATATGAAATGATATTTCATTGTGGTTTTAATTTGCATTTTGTTGAGTTGTGATGAGGCTGTGCATCTTTTTATGTTCCTGGCCTTCGTCACTTAGACACAGTGGTGTTCCTTAGTCTATGAAGAACCTCTGCCCATTTTTATATTGTGTTATCTTTAAAAAACAGGATAGATGCTCTTTACCATATTCTGGATACTAATCTTTGTCAGTTATACATTTCAAATCTCTTCTTCCATTTTAAATCTTAATAATTTATTAAGGTATTTCTTGGGGGAAACATATCAACGTGTTTTTCAATTATCTAAGGAATTTACTTCCTTGGCTTGTTTTTTCCTTTTCAAAGCAATGCAAAGGCATTTCCTTTAAGTTCAGACTATGAAATTTTGCCAAGAGGCAAGAACTTCCAGGTAGTTCATCCTACCTAACGTTGCTCAAAACTCACCAAAAGGGTTCAGATTCCTAACTTGATTGTACCTCTCATCCTTCACTGAGGATTAGCTGTATAGTGACAATATGCCAAGCATTAGCAAATGAAGCTTTGAACTTCTTAGGAAGGGAAGCTCTAGAAGCTGTGCTCAGCTCTGCTTTCTGTCCGTGGATAACATGTCCTCTCTTGTGTGCCCTTTGACATTGGAAGGAGAACAAATGTTAAATGGTTTCAACCAGTGTCCTAGAGAAGTATCTTAAATCTACCCTGAGTCTACAGGAACTTCCTTTAATCACCAAGCTAATGTAAAATCCATTTCATAAAAATACACTTCATAATTTAAACAGTACAGGAATAGATTTTTTTTTAACATAATAGTCTCATAGTCACTTTTTAAAAAAAGGTTGTATATAAGCAAAAGTTAGTTTTGCCAATTAAGTAAACTTTCAGGCAGAAGTAGAAAATGTTTAAACTTGAAATTCTGGTATGATCAAACTCTTTAATTCTCTATCCTTGACTCATTTTGTGGAGCAAAGCAGCAGATTTCAAGTTTTAGAGTGACTCAGAACCCCCTGGAGGGCTTGTTAGAACGTCACCCTGAGGCCCCACCCCAGGTTTCCTGACTGAGTAGGCTCAGGGGTAGGGCTGAAAAGCTGCATTTTTAACAAGCTGCCAGGCGGTGCTGATACAGTCGGTCTGGAACCAGGCTTTGAGAATCCTGCTCTACTCTAGGGGAACCAACTGTATAAACTCTGACAGCCAGATCTCTCTCCTCCTGACAGTCTATCTTGTACTACTCACAGGGTGAAGAACTTTGTTAGAATAGTCCCCAAAGTCTAGAGGAACTGCTGCCAGGATACAGTTTCCTTTTCACTCTGCCACTGCTCCACTGGATTTCAGGTAGTGGAAGCAATACCAAGAAACATAGGGAAACTCCTGCAATATTCTGGGTCAAAAGCCTTCATTCCATTAACCAACTTCTTTTCAGTTATTACCTGTCTCTAGAATCCTCCTTTTTCACACATGACTTCATGGTGGATTGTCAGCCATCTCATTTGACAGATGTTTTAAAATTTAGCTTTCTATTTAGATTTTTTTTTAATAGCTATATTCTAGATCTTTGGGATCACTTTAAATGAAGCACTATTGTGAGATTTCAGATGCCATATTTACATTTATATTTATCATTGCATCAGCACCAGGTAGAACTGCTTTAATTGTTCTTGTGTAAAATTCTTAAAGAGATGGGAAAACCAGACCACCTGACCTGCCTCCTGAGAAATCTGTATGCAGTGAGTCAAGTGCTCGGGCCTGGTGGGCTGGGAAGACCCAGAGGAATCGGGTGGAGAGGGAGGTGGGAGGGGGGATCGGGATGGGGAATACGTGTAACTCTATGGCTGATTCATATCAATGTATGACAAAACCCACTGAAAATAAAATAAAATAAAATAAAAATTAAAAAAAAATCTGTATGCAGGTCAAGAAGCAACAGTTAGAACTGGACATGGAACAACAGATTGGTTCCAAATTGGGAAAGGAGTATGTCAAGACTGTATATTGTCACCCTGCTTATTTAACTTATATTCAGAGTACATCATGAGAAATACAAGCTGGACTCAAGATTGCTGGGAGAAATAGCAATAACCTCAGATATGCAGATAACACCACACTTAGAGCAGAAAGCAAAGAAGAACTAAAGAGCCTCTTGATGAAAGTGAAAGAGGAGAGTGAAAAAGTTGGCTTAAAGCTCAACATTCAGAAAACTAAGATCATGGCATTGGGTCCCATCACTTTATGGCAAATAGATGGGGTAACAATGGAAACAGTGGCTGACTTTACTTTGCTGGGCTCCAAAATCACTGCATATGGTGTCTGTAGCCATGAAACTAAAAGATGCTTCCTCCTTGGAATAAAAGCTATGACCAACCTAGACAGAATATTAAAAAGCAGAGACATTACTTTGCCAACAAAGGTCCGTCTAGTCAAAGCTATGGTTTTTCCAGTAGTCATGTGTGGATGTGAGAGTTGGACTATAATGAAAGCTGAGCGCCGAGGAATTGATGCTTTTGAACTGTGGTGTTGGAGAAGACTCTTGAGAGTCCCTTGGACTGCAAGAAGATCCAACCAGTCCATCCTAAAGGAGACCAGTCCTGAGTATTCATTGGAAGGACTGATGCTAAAGCTGAAACTTCAATACTTTGGCCACCTGATGTGAAGAACTGACTCACTGGACAAGACACTGATGCTGGGAAAGATTGAAGGGGGGAGGAGAAGGGGAGGACAGAGGATGAGATGGTTAGATGGCATCACCAACTCGATGGACATGAGTTTGAGTAAACTCTGGGAGTTGGTGATGGACAGGAAGGCCTGGCGTGCTGCAGTTCATGGGGTTGCAGAGAGTCGGACAAGACTGAGCGACTGAACTGAACTAATGGAGACACTGACAGAGAACAGATCTGTGGATGTGGTGGGGGGAGAGGAGGAAGGAGAGGCTATCTATGTAAAAGAGATTCAAGAGAACTCAAACAGGGGCTCTGTAACAACCTAGATACGTGAGATGGGGAGGGAGGTGGGAGGGAGGTTCAAAAGGGAGGGGATATATGTATACCTATGGCTGATTCATGTTGATGTTTGGCAGAAACCAACAAAATTCTGTAAAGTAATTATCCTTCAATTAAAAAATAATCAAAAAATTCTTCCAGTAAAAAAAAAAAAGGAAAAAAAAGACCAAAAAAGCCCCACAACTGGAATTACATGATTCATAGTTACATTCTTTCAATATATGAGGAGTTAACCCTCATTTCATCACTATTTCAATAGGGCAGGCTCTGGGTTCAGCCTCTTATCTTTTCTCTCTTTAATGCACACATGTGGTCATGTGCTCTGGTTCAAATTTCTAAGTCTCACAGTATCTTCAATGGGATAAGGTAAAGTACAGTGTCATTTGGCCTGCTGCCTATTTTTGTAAATAACGTTTTATTGGAACATACTCACAGTCACTCTCTTATGTATTGTCTGTGGTTGCTCTTGTGCTACAATGGCAGAGTTGAGTAAATGCAACAGAGACCCATATGGTGTGTCAAACCTGAAGTATTTACCATTTGGTCCTTCAGAGAAAACATTTGCCAACTCCTGACCTACCAGATAAAATCCAAACTCCTCAATGAGATACAAAGTTTACAAACAGATCCCAGCTAGCTTTCCAACATCATCTCTGGCTGCTGACCATCACATAGCCTATATGCGAAACAGACCCTAAAGTTTTAGGTCTCTATGCCTTTGCTTATTTCCCTCTCTCCACAATGAATGCACTCTTTCTCATCTTCCTCTGTCCTCAAATCCTTACATATTCTTTAAGGCCTAAGTAAACGTCATACATATCATCCTGGACATTTTCTCTGCTCTCCATTCCCACCCCCAGGAAAGATCAGCATCTTCAACAGATAAGATAAACATATGAGGATGAAAAGAGAATGTTTCCCAAAAAAGCAGAACAGATGACTCTAGAATGGTAGTAACATAACCACAGAAAGGAGAGGTTGCCATGCAGATATAAAAAAGTGGGGTTCATTAAGCAAGATTTGGCTGTGTTCATTCAGCACAAGGGAAGCTCGGTATCCTGGTCAGCAGATGTGATTGGCTAGTTCCCACTGTAGTTCTATGCCTTGTACAAAGCAGCTCAGATGGCCAATGTGTAATGTCATTCAACATTTACTCAGTTCCCCTTATTCTTCTCCGTGCTCACCACATAATCTAATTAAAACTTGGCTATTCACATAGCTTTCCTCACTGTAAATTAATAAACTGATGTTTTGACTGAAGTACCAAGCTTTTATGAGCATGGTTAGTATGGGCCATTTTTTAAGAAATCAGGCACCAACTGATGGATTGAAATCAGGTCTCTGCAAAAACAAAGCTGAGGACCACCACATGAAATTCTATTCCAGGGTTGGCTGGCCAACTACTTATAAAGACACCCTCTATCTCAAGTGAAAGCAACAATGACAGTGTATTCAGTCATTGTCTGTCTGTCTTGCTGGACACTGTGAGTCTCTCGCAGAAGAGATTCTCTCCCAGAGCTCATTTCTTACTGGGATGCCATCAAGAGGCACAATACTTGGTTATTCATAGGTAAGACAATTTTGATTTAACTGGATCACGTATCACTTCCCCTTTCCTTTTTTAAGTCCCTCTACCTGCCCCTTTCTGTACTGTTCATGGGGTTCTTGAGGCAGGAATACTGAAGTGGTTTGCGGTTCCCTTCTCCAATGGACCACATTGTCAGAACTCTCCCATGACCCATCTGTCTTAGGAGGTGGCCCTGCACAGCACGGTTCATAGTTTCATTGAGTTACACAAGGCTGTGATCCATGTGATCATTTTGTTTAGTTACCTGATGAGTCAACATATTGGAAAAGACTTTGATGCTGGGAAAGATTGAGGGCAGGAGGAGAAGGGGGCGACAGAGAGTGAGATGATTGGATGGCACCACCAAATCAATGGACATGAGCTTGAGCAAACTCTGGGAGATAGTAAAAGACAGGGAAACCTGGTGTACTGCAGTCCATGGGATTGCAAAGAGTCAGACACAATTTAGTGACTGAACAACAACTAACAACTACCTGTCCCAGATAGCTACAATCTCCTTGTTCCCAAATTGGGAAAGGAGTACAACAAGAGTGTATGTTGTCACCCTGCTTGTTTAACTTATATGTAGAGTACATCACGTGAAATGCCAGGCTGGATGAATCACAAGATGCAATCAAGATTGCTGGGAGAAATATCAACCACCTCAGACTATGCAGATGATACCATGTTAATGGCAGAAAGTAAAGAACTAAAGAGCCTCTTGATGAGGGTGGAAGAGGAAAGTGAAAAAGCTGGCTTGAAACTCAATATTTAAAAAACTAAGAACATGGCACCCAGTCCCATCACTTCATGGCAAATAGAAGGGAAATATGTGGAAGCAGTGACAGATTTTATTTTATTGGGCTCCAAAAACACTGTGTACGGTGACTGAAGTCATGAAATTAAAAGACAATTGCTTCTTGGCAGGAAAGCTATGACAAACCTAGACAGTGTTAAAAAGCAAAGACATCACTTAGCCAACCAAGGTTACTATAGTCAAAGCTATGGTTTTTCCATTAGTCATGTACGGATATGAGAAACGGACCATAAAGAAGGCTGAGCACTGTAGAATTGATGCTTTTTGAACTGTGGTGTTGGAGAAGACTCTTAAAAGTTCCTTGGACTGCACGGAGATCAAACCAGTCAATTTCATTTCCTAAAGGATATCAACCCTGAATATTAATTGGAAGGACTAAAGCTGAAGCTGAAGTTCCAATACTTTGGCGACTTGATGAGAAGAGCTGACTCATTTGAAAAGACTCTGATGCTGGGAAAGATTGAAGGTAGAAGGAGAAGGAGGCAACAGAGAATGAGATGGTGAGATAGCATTACTGACTCAATGGACATGAATCTGAGCAAATTCCAGGAGATAGTGGAAGACAGAGGAGCCTAGCATACTGCAACTCATGGGGTCACAAAGAGTTGGACACGACTTAGCTACTGAACAACAACAATCAATCTTTCCATACTTCTGCTAATTCTTTACAGCCTCTATATTAGTCATCTTTTCTTCCTTTAGTATCAAACCATTCAGAATTCTCTGCTGTCTAATCTTCCCTGGTTAAAAGAAAAGACATCTGATTAACAGTCACCAGACCTCTGAAATGAAACACATGCCCTGATGAAGATTTGATTTTCTTTTGAGTAAAGAAATGAATTTCCTCCTTGCAGACTACCAAGCCTCACTCTTCAGATGTGCTGGGCTTAAGACTGTGTCTTTTCCTCACTGGCTTCTCCTAGGACCCATTGGTACTGAACTAACCTGGCCCACCAGATTAGAAACTTTTTTTTTCTGTCTCAAGATTCCCAGGTGATTATTTGCTTTCCAATATACTTACTGTTCATTCAACAATTTTTGAACATCTCCTGCACCAGAAATTGACTTGTTCCAGGCAATAGGCAGGAGTAGTATACAAAACAGCCAAGTTCCCTGCTCCAATTTAGATTAAAGGTGTCAGAAAGACAAAAACAATGAACAGAAGACCCAAGGTAATAATAACACATATGATAAGAAAAACCTAGGACAATGCTATAGGTGACGTGAGAGTCAGGAAAACCACTTACTTTAAGTGGTTCTGATGACTGTTCTGAAAGGTGACTTTTCAGCCAAGATTTAAAAGTCTCTTGCAAGAATTTCTCAACCTAGGCCTCTTCTAACAGTAGTAATCTAAGTGAGAAGCAGTGATGGCTTTGCTTGAATTTATAGCTGTGAAGACAGAAGTAGAAAAAAACATGTAAAGTATTTCAGAAGCAAAGTTAAAAGAACTTGTTCACAGACTGGCTGTAAGGAGATAAGGACAAGAGATGCCTGAAGGGCTGACCCCTGTGCTAATTTCAGTTTGTATTTAATAAATTTTTTGTTGTTCTATACCTATTTTTCCTGAAGGGCTGAACATGACCCTATGCTACCTATATTTCTAGGTCTGGAAAAAGGTTTTTGGTTAATAGCTTCATAATGGTTTGTTTTGAGCTACACATTGTAAATTGGTGTATCTTGTTTTTTTTTTCTGGGTAAAATCAGAATTTACTTAAAACCAGAAGCAAAAGTAAATCCCCACCCAAATATTTTGTTGGTGTAAATGCTTTGAATAATTGCTACAACTATTGTTGAGCTTTTGTTTTACATATACGTATAAACCACATATCAGGAACACCTGATGTCAGTTTGTCCCATTACTCATGTTTTCAGCTTTTATCATTTGGTTAAGGTGGTGACTTCTAGCTTTCTTTTCTATAAAGTAATTGTTTTTCATCTTGAAATTAATAAGGCCCTATGGGGAGATAATCTGAGGCTATTTAAGTATCCTCTTTGTTGTCATTCAGTCACTGTGTTGTGTCCAACTCTTTGCAACCCCATGGGCTGCAGCACACCAGGCTTCCCTGCCCTTCACTATCTCCCGGAGTTTGTTCAAATTCATGTCCATTGAGTTGGTAATACTATCTAACCATCTCATCCTCCACTGCCCTTTTCTCCTTTTGCCTTCAATCATTCCCAGCATCTGGGTCTTTTCCAGTGAGTTGGCTCTTCCCATCAGGTGGCCAAAGTATTGGAGCTTCAACATCAGTCCTTCCAATGAATATTCAGGACTCAGATTAACTGGTTTGATCTCTCTGTAGTCCAAGAGACTCTCAAGAGTCTTCTCTAGCACCATAACTCAAAAGCATCAATTCTTTGGCACTCAGCTTTCTTTATGGTCCAACTCTCACATCCATACATGACTACTGTAAAAACCATAGTTTTGACTATATGAACCTCTGTCAGCAAAGTGTTATCTCTGCCTTTTAAACTGCTGTTCTTCCAAGGAGCAGGCACATTTAATTTCATGGCTGAGTCACTGTCTGCAGTGATTTTGGAGCCTAAGAAAAGAAACTCTGTCACTGCTTTGATTTTTACTCCATCTATTTGCCATGAAGTGATGGGACCAGATGCTACGATCTTTGTTTTTTAAATGTCAAGTTTTTTTTTTTTTCATTTATTTTTATTAGTTGGAGGCTAATTACTTTACAATATTGTAGTGGTTTTTGCCATACATTGACATGATCAGCCATGGATTTACATGTGTTCCCCATCCCGATCCCCCCTCCCACCTTCCTCTCCAGACCCGATTCCTCTGGGTCTTCCCAGTGCACCAGGCCTGAGCACTTGTCTCATGCATCCCACCTGGGCTGGTGATCTGTTTCACCCTAGATAATATACATGTTTCGATGCTATTCTCCCGAAACATCCCACCCTCGCCTTCTCCCACAGAGTCCAAAATTCTGTTCTGTACATCTGTGTCTCTTTTTCTGTTTTGCATATAGGGTTATCGCTACCATCTTTTTAAATTCCATATATATGCCTTAGTATACTGTATTGGTCTTTATCTTTCTGGCTTACTTCACTCTGTATAATGGGCTCCAGTTTCATCCATCTCATTAGAACTGATTCAAATGCATTCTTTTTAATGGCTGAGTAATATTCCATGATGTATATGCACCACAGCTTCCTTATCAATTCGTCTGCTGATGGGCATCTAGGTTGCTTCCATGTCCTGGCTATTATAAACAGTGCTGTAATGAACACTGGGGTGCACGTGTCTCTTTCAGATCTGGTTTCCTCAGTGTGTATGCCCAGGAGTGGGATTGCTGGGTTATATGGCAGTTCTAATTTCAGTTTTTTAAGAAATCTCCACACTGTTCTCCATAGCGGTTGTACTAGTTTGCATTCCCACCAACAGTGTAAGAGGGTTCCCTTTTCTCCACACCCTCTCCAGCATTTATTGCTTGTAGACTTTTGGATAGCAGCCATCCTGACTGGCGTGTAACGGTACCTCATTGTGGTTTTGATTTGCATTTCTCTGATAATGAGTGATCTTTTCATGTGTTTGTTAGCCATCTGTATGTCTTCTTTGGAGAAATGTCTGTTTAGATCTTTGGCTCATTTTTTGATTGGCTCATTTATTTTTCTGGAATTGAGCTGCAGGAGTTGCTTGTATATTTTTGAGATTAATCCTTTGTCTGTTGCTTCGTTTGCTATTATTTTCTCCCAATCTGAGGGCTGTCTTTTCACCTGGCTTATAGTTTCCTTTGTTGTGCAAAAGCTTTTAAGTTTCATTAGGTCCCACTTGTTTATTTTTGATTTTATTTCCAATATTCTGGAAGATGGGTCATAGAGGATCCTGCTGTGATTTATGTCAGAGAGTGTTTTGCCTATGTTCTCCTCTAGGAGTTTTATAGTTTCTGGTCTTACATTTAGATCTTTAATCCATTTTGAGTTTATTTTTGTGTGTGGTGTTAGAAAGTGTTCTAATTTCATTCTTTTACAAGTGGTTGACCAGTTTTCCCAGTACTACTTGTTATGTAAATTGTTTTAATAAATTTTCAACAAACTAATGATAATAATAACCAACTAACTAACCAAAATAAACCAATTAAAAATTACTAAATAAAACTGCTGGCTATGGCTTGGTGGCCTAGTGATTAGGATCCTGGGCTTTCCCTGCTGTGGCCCAGGTTCAATCCCTGGTCCAGAAAATGAGACCCTGCGAGCTGTGCGGCATGGCTCCTCCATACCCGCCCTCCTCCGAGAGAGGGCATGACTTTGTTAATACTATTTTTGGCATCATCTTTTGCAAAGAGCTCAGTCTAAAAAGTGAAACAAGCAAATATCTGCCATGATTTAAAAAAAAAATACTACGCAACTACTGTTCCTAACTTATTTTCTCTCCAATATTTTTGGCAATTATTGTGAAACTGCTGAGGAAGAGGTGATCATGAATTTGCCACATAGCAATAACTGTGATTTCAGGATCCACACAGCTGACACTTCCAACACCCAGTCTCTGAGTTCCTTGACTTTCTTCTGAGGGCCTGGTCCTCTGCCCTATATTAGCTCTACAGCCCCATGGTTGTAACCTAAGGCTAATTATTACCAATAATTATATCCCTCCATAACTCAATTTCTTTTATCTTCTCTCTCTCTCAGGAACTCTTTAGCAAAACCCCAGTCCTGGTTAAAACGCTCTTCCTACCCCTCAGCTGTACCAGACTGGAAGATAAAGCATGAAAAAAACACACGAACTGACTAGCCATATTTAATATTTATCACCCCACTAACATCAAACTAGTGGGTAATCCCATTGTATTTCCCTGGTCCAGTCACTCTCTCACAATCTAATATGACTATTTTACTTCTTATTTTCTTTACCTTCTTATTTTCCCTCAAACCTTTAATATTTCTTACCTATCACTCTCAGATGAAGATTCCACCTTAATATTTCACTAAGAATATCGAAGCAATCATAAAAGGATATGTAAGTTCCCACTGCTATGTCTACCAACTGACCTGAATGTATACCCGTAAGTCTATTTTCCTTCTTGTTTTCATAAGCTGTTCAGACGTATTTAAGGCCAATCCCATAGTCCGTGACAAGATCCCATTCATGCCCATATATACGTTATTACTCCAATAAGTTGGCCCTTTCTCGACAGGATCTTGCCCATCAGCACACAGATAGAAACATATCTTCCCAATTAAAAACAAGCATTCTTTTGACTTTATATCCCCCTCCAGACACTTCACATCTCCCTCTCAACTATTTCTTGACTCTTTATAGCAAAATTCCTCAAAAGAACTATTTGGTTTTGGTACCCCAAGTTCCCTCCCTCTTATTCTACCTTCTTCAATCTGGTGTTCATTCCTAGCACTTACTCCACCCAAATTGATCTTGTCAGCAATGAACTGCATGGTGCCAAATCAAACTGCCAATTCTAGAAGCAGCATCTGATAAGACATCACGTTTTTCATCCCAAAACACTTTTCTCACTTGGCTATGGAGCCATTATTTTCTCTTGGTCTCCTCGTATCTCTTGGCTGCTCATTCTCCTTTGCTAGTTCGTCCTCGTCTTCCCTACCTTTAAACAAGGAAGCATCCCTAGGACTTAAATTCCTTGGATAGCCTCTCTTCTATACTTACTCCCCAGGCGACTTCATATACTGACAACTCCTGAATTTTTTTTTTTTTCATTTCAACTCCTGGATTTATAATTTCAATTTGGACTTCTCTCCCAATCTCCACACTTAAAAATTTCTACCTATGTAACATTTCTATTGGATGGCTTACAGATATCTCAAACACAAATATACAAACAGACTCTAATTTTTTCCCCCCAGACCTACTACTCCCACCATGTTTTTACCATTTAATAAACAGCAACTCCATTCTTTTAGTTGCTCAGTCCACAATCTTGGAGTTAACTTGGACTTCTCTCACACTCTGAATCTGATCCATCAAACATTTGGCTATATCTTTAAAACTTCATGGACTTACCATCTCCACTGCTTCCACTTTGGTCAAAGTCATCATTATCTGTTTCCTGGGCTACTGCAATCCCCTCCTAACTGGGGCTCCTGTAGGCCCATATAGCCTGTAGTCTATTTTCAGCAAAGGTACCAGAGGTACCTTATTCTTTTTAATTGAAGTTTTTATTGAGATATTTATAGATTCATATGCTGTTGCAAGAAGTGACACAGAGGGATCTCTTGAACATGTTGTCCAGTTTTCTCTGACAGTAACATTTAACTTATATGTAGAGTACATCATGAGAAACGTTGGGCTGGAGGAAGCACGAGATGGAATCAAGATTCCTGGGGAAAATATCAATAACCTCAGATATGCAGATGACACTATCCTTATGGCAGAAAGTGAAAAAGAACTAAAGAGCCTCTTGATGAAAGTGAAAGAGCAGAGTGAAAGAGCTGGCTTAAAACTCAACATTCAGAAAACTAAGATCATGGCATCTGGTCTCATCACTTCATGGCAAATAGATGGGGAAATAATGGAAACAGTGGCTGACTTTATTTTTCTGGGCTCCAAAATCACTGCATGGTGATTGCAGCCGTGAAATCAAAAGATGCTTATTCCTTGGAAGGAAAGTTATGACCAACCTAGACAGCATATTAAAAAGCAGAGACATTACTTTGTCAACAAAGGTCCGTCTAGTCAAGGATATGGTTTTTCCAGTAGTCATGTACGGATGTGAGAGTTTGACTATAAAGAAAGCTAAGCACTGAAGAATTGATGCTTTTGAACTGTGGTGTTGGAGAAGACTCTTGAGAGTCCCTTGGACTGCAAGGAGATCCAACCAGTCCATCCTAAAGGAGATCAGTCCTGGGTGTTCATTGGAAGGACTGATGTTGAAGCTGAAACTCCAATACTTTGGCCATCTGATGTGAAGAGCTGACTCATTTGAAAAGACCCTGATGCTGGGAAAGACTGAAGGCAGGAGAAGGGGACGACAGAGGATGAGATGGTTGGATGGCATCACTGACTCAATGGACATGGGTTTGGGTGGACTCCAGGAATTGGTGATGGACAGGGAGGCCTGGGGTCTCCCTGCGACTCATGGGGTCGCAGAGTCCGACATAACTGAGCAACTGAACAGAACTGAACAGTTTGCAAAACTATAGTATATCACAATGAACATACTGACATTGACATAGTCTGCTGATCTTAGTCTGATTTCCCAGTTTTACTTATACTCATATTTGTGTATATGTGTATGGTATGTTCCATACAATTTTATTATCTTTTAGGTTTGTGTGCCCACCACTACAGTCAAGATACTGAATAGTTTCAACATCACAAAGATTTCCCATGTTGTCCTTTTATAACCACACCCATCTCCTTCTCTAACCCTATCAAACAACATTTGATGCCCTCCATTTCTAAAATTAAGAAATGCCCTCTATTTCTAAAATTAAGTCATTTTAAAAAAGGTTATATATATAGAATCACACAATATGCAACCTTAGGAATCTGGCTTTTATCATTAAGCATAAATTCCTAAAGATTCATCCAAGATGCTCTGTATCAATAGTTCACTTTAAAAGTTATATTCCATGGTATGTATTTTCTGCAGTTTAACTATATAGATGGTGAAAGACAGTTCTTGACTATTATAAATAAAGTATCTATGAACATTTGTGCATAGGTTCTTGTGTGAATTGGCCGGATCCCATTAACTCTGCTGCTCACATCTTCTAATGTCATCTTATCTCAATCAGAATAGAAACCAAATGGCTTTCCAATGGTCCACATGGCTGTACAACACCCCAGCTCCCCCAACACAAGCCCCAACACAGCTCCAACCATTCTTCACTTTGTTCACAGCACTTCAGCAACATTTATCTTCTTGTTCTTCCTCCAACAAACCAGGCGTACTCCTGTCTGAGGGCTTTTCCACTTGATGTTCCTTCTACCTGGAAAAATCTTCCTTAAAACGGCTAAATGACCTGTTGTTTCACTTCTTTGAGATCTCTGCTTAACAAGCAACAAAAGTTTACTGTATTGCACAGGGAACTATTGTCAATATCTTGTAATAACCTATAATGGAAAATAATCTGAAAAATAATATATGTGTATATGTATAACTGAATCACCTTGCTGTGTACCTGAAACACTGTAAGTCAACTATACTTCAATAAAATAAATATATTAAGAAAAAAATTCTCTGCTTAAAGATCAACTGATTTGAGAGGAGTTCTCTGTCCACTACATATAAAATAACAGCTCCCACAGGCTCCTCCACTACTGTATTAGGCATTCTCTACTTTCTTACCCTATATTTCTCTATATTATTACCTAACATGCTATGTATTATCTATATCTTGTCACTAAAACCTAAACTATATTCCATCAAGAACTCTGCTTTGTTTAGTACTACATCATCAGAGAACACCTCACGGCACAGCCCAAAACTAAAAAACAGCAAACATATCTAATCTAAAGACTAACGGTAAACTTATGAAAGTCAACTTAAGTCAACCTGGAGTCATTCAGGATTACTGAAACACTAACCTCTTACCTTTAAATGACAGTAGCTTTGTTTAGGATGTTTCTTCCTAGATCAAATATAACTTAAGAAGTTGTTTAAGAAATAAATCAAGGCTTATTTACTAAGAAGCAAATAAATTAAGCTGAAAATTAATACTTGATTGAACTAACTCTGTATTTTTAGCTTTTTTCCTTCAAAATTTGCCTTTTTAAAAGTAAAAATACAAATACCTCCGAGCATAGCTAAAGCAAAAAAGAATGACAATACCAAGTACTGTTAAAAATGACAATATCAAATATTGGCAAGGATATGGAGCAACTGATATGCATAAATTGCTAAAAGAATGCAAACTTAGTCAACCAGTTTAGAATACTCATACCACAATGGTGTAGCAATTGCCAGTCCCATAATTCCACTCTTTACAAAAACCATATATAAGAAATTGGTCTCCTCTGCTCAGAGACATTGTGTTTAGCTAGCACAGCTCTCTCTCTAATTATAGTAGGTATTAAATTCAAGTCTGTCTTTTTGTTTCAGGTATTGACTATTGGCTGGTAGTCTTATCCTTTTATGCTAAAGAAAATTTAATGACTACACATTTCTTTTTAACCAATAAAAGTATTTCAATGTTGATACATATTAGATAACAGTACTTAGGATCAAAATATTCTCTCTGGATACATATCTATTAGTATTTTGAACTGAATATGGTTCAACATTCAAAACTTGTTAAGTATCTAATTCAATATGTTTTGGTTAAAGAGATTCAAATCAACATTCCTTTTTCTTTCTTGTTTGGGCCTGGCTTCAGAAATAACCTGGAAACAATTTTTAAATAAGCTATCTCTAACATTTAAAGCATCTAAATGTTGTCCTATTTAGTGTCAGCCCTGAGTTTCAACTCTGCTGGTTCGAGGAACATTCCCTTTGATGGAGAAGGATGGAGTAAAGAAAGTCCTCTATTCCTGGCATTTGCTAAAGTGCAGGAATATCTGTCAGGAATACTGTGCAGCAGATTCCTCAACCACAAGAGTTTAAAAGTCTCATAGGTCATTTCCCTTTTATGAGCTTATGATTCTAGATAACACAGTATAACCAAAAAATGTACTTTGGACACCACTGTGTCCAAAATACTATGCACACCATATTTACCTTCCAAAAAAAGAAACCATTTTATTTTAGGTGTATATAACGTATATCACTTTTTTAGTAAATAAGGCATTTTTTAAAGGAAATAATTGGATGTTAAATCTTTCTGTTCTGTTCACTGCCTCTTCTATACCATGAAGCATAAAAGGCAGGGTGTTAAATAATTATTTGTGGCATTCGTAGGATGCTACAGTTGACCCAGATGTGGGTACATCTGAAAGAGGAAGTTGCTCAGCACACAGAAGTTTGCGAAAATGGTAGTTGATTATTCTGTGTAAAAGTTCCATGGAAACTTACCAACCTTCACTAAGTATGAGATTAGTTAAGCAGCTCTGTCTTTCTTGCCATTGTAACTGATGTTATCTTGATTTCTTTTTTTTTTTTAAAAATGGATCTGTTAAAAAAAAAAAAAAAAAAAAAAAAAAATGGATCTGTAGACCCACCCCAAAAGCACAAGGAAAGAATATAAAGTCTGGAGACTGAGGGCAGTCCAGAAAAACTTGTTAGGGCCAGAACAAAAAAGAGATTTAACTGGAAGCAGGTTACCCAGTGTGACCTTAAGGGTAAAAGCAACCAGGTCATTTCTGTGACTTTTAGGAGAAATATTTCATAGGTCATTCACACCACTTCAAAAACAATCTTCCAACAAGACTCTGCTGAGAGACCCTGTGGCTACCACGGGAGCACCCCCACTTCCTTTTCTGGTTCAAAGTAGCCAAGCTAGCTCCCAGTTGGAGCCCACCTCCTATTTATTCTTGTTGTTGCAGCATCAGAGATCCAGGGCAAGGTCAGAGAGGAGCCCACTCTATTTGGATGAATGCCACATCAACCACGCCCTTAGCAAACCCAGTTTTTAAGTACCAAATGTTTTTCAGTCTTCTTTTTGGTTTGTTTAATAGACTGGGTAAAGGAGGAAATGTGTAAGCTTTTCTAAAAGTTACTGCAAACTAAAAAAAAAAAACCTTAAAATAGAAATGACATCATAAACAAGTCTCTCAGGGTATTAAGGTTACAGAGCTCTTATCTCTGTTGGTTAACCTAAAAGATCCTTCTACCAGTCACACTGTGGACAAAACCAAATGTGAGGTGACTTGCAGGAAAAGTTTATCAGTGCTCAGCCATCAATCAAAATGTTGCATCTACTCCAAGTATACAATAGAGAGACTAAAAGTTTTCTCTCTCTCTCTCCCAAGGGAAGTATTGCTATGACTCATTCTTCCTCTTGCAAGAATTTTCTTAATACAGCAAGTTAGTAAGCAATGAACTAGATATAAAACCCTAAAATAAACAAGACTAGATCTAAAAGAAATCATGCTGAGATCAATTTCAGTTTCATGCAGTGAGCAAAAGGTGAACAGCAACATCTTTCCTCAGTCTTACCCTTTTGAATTTCCTGGGCTTCAGACCAGATTTTTTCCTTCATTCTGAAAACCTCCTTTTCAGCCTTACCAATTTCCCCATCTTCAAATCAGTAAATGTATTTGTATGCATTTATTAAGTGTCAATTACATTTAATGTGCTGTCCAGCAGAAGGGAGACACTGGACATAACGGGGTAGGATATAGGGAGAGGAAAAGGACCATGAGAATGAAAGGAAAAGAATTTCAGATAATTCCATAAACAGACTGCTGTTCTCTCTCCCCATTTTATGTTTCTCAAACTGGAATTTTAAAAACTTATTTATTTTAATTGGAGGCTAATTACTTTACAGTACTGTGGTGGTTTTGCCATACATTGACATGAATCAGTCATGGGTGCACATGTGTCCCCCATCCTGAACCCCCCTCCCACCTCCCTCCCCATCCCATCCCTCTGGGTTGTCCCAGTGCACCAGCTTTGAGTGCCCTGTTTCGTGCATCGAACTTGGACTCGTCACCTATTTCATGTATGGTAATATACATGTTTGAATACTATTCTCAAATCATCCCACCCTTGCCTTCTCCCACACAGTCCAAAAGTCTGTTCTTTATCTCTGTGTCTCTTTTGCTATCTCACATACAGGGTCTTCATTACCATCTTTCTAAATTACATATATATGCGTTAATATACTATATTGGTGTTTCTCTTTCTGACTTATTACTTCACTCTGTGTACTAGGCTCCAGTTTCATCCACCTCACTAGAACTGATTCAAATGCGTTCTTCTTAATAATTGAGTAATATTCCATTCTATATATGTGCCAAAGCTTTCTTATCCACTCATCTGCTGATGGACATCTAGGTTGCTTTCATGTCCTAGCTATTGTAAACAGTGCTGCGATAAACATTGGGGTACATATGTTTCTTTCAACTCTGGTTTCCTTGGTGTGTATGCCCAGCAGTAGGACTGCTGGGTCATATGGCAGTTCTATTACCAGTTTTTTAAGAAATCTCCACACTGTTCTCCATAGTGGCTGTACTAGTTTACATTCCCATCAACAGTGTAAGAGGGTTCCCTTTTCTCCACACTCTCTCCAGCATTTATTGTTTGTAGACTTTTTGACAGCAGCCATTCTGACTGGTGTGAGATGGTACCTCATTGTGGTTTTGATTTGCATTTCTCTGATGAGTGATGTTGAGCATCTTTTCATGTGTTTGTTACCTATCTGTATGTCTTCTTTGGAGAAATGTCTATTTAGTTCTTTGGCCCATTTTTTGATTGGGTCATTTATTTTCATGATATTGAGCTGCATGAGCTGCTTGTATATCAAACTGGATTTTTTTTTTAATTGTATTATTGGAGTATAATTGCTTTACAATGTAGTGTCAGTTTTTTGCTGTACAGCAAAGTGAATCAGCGATATGTATATATATCTCTCCTCCCTCTTGAGTCTCCCTCCCGCCCCACCCCACATCCCACCTTGCCAGGTCATCACAGAGCACCGAGTTGAGCTCCCTGTGCTATAAAGCATCTTCCCACTAGCTAGCTATTTTACACGTGGTAGTGTATATATGTCAATGCTAATCTCCCAATCTGCCCTACTCTCTCCTTCCCCTGCTGTGTCCACATGTCTTTTCTTCACCTCTGCGTCTCCACTCCTGCCCTGCAAATAGGTTCATCTGTACCATTTTTCTAGATTCCATGTATATGTGTTAATATATAACATTTGTCAAACTGAAATCTAAAGATCATAAGAATCAAAGACATGGCAAAAATAGGGCACAGAGACCATAATATTCAACTGCAGATTTAATGACAAATGCAGACTCAAACCGAACACTGTAAAGTTTTCTTCGGATACACTGCTGAGCTCTCTCAATATGCCAATGAGGTGACCAGCAAGTGGGGCACACAGTGAAAGTAAATCTGATTCTCCCTCAGACCCTCTCTTGCCACTTTCCATCATAAGAGTACAGCCCAGGTGGTACATTAGAAAGAACCCACCACTGGGATGTCTCTTCATTTCTCCTTCTCCACTCCCTTTTAACATTCACATGTATATACAACCCTATCCTACAGCAATGCTATGAATCAATAATTGTGCCACAGAAAAGGATTAAGAAGTGCATCATTTACTGTTCAACTGAAAATGTGTTTCTATAGAAAAATATACTTCAAATGAGCAAACTATCCTGGGAGAAATCCACTATTCTCAACAAAATGTGACTACATGAAGATGTACATAAGTGTTGCTAGCAATACTTGCAGACCTGCTGATTAACATTTTTAATAAGGCATCAAAATACTTGGTGTGAAAGCTATCCCAGCATTTGTGAGACTTAAAAAAGTGAAGGTTTTGGTAAAACATGGGACAAATGCTCTAAGGAATTATTAGAACTAATCTAAACCATCAAAATAAGCCCATACCTATAACATACACACAGAATATAGCTACTATTATTACTTGTGCTGTGTACTGTGATACTTGTATCTGTAATTACAAAATAATGCACAATCTTGCCCAAAATGTCAACTAGTACAGGTGATAAATCTGCTAGTGTTTTAATCCTTCCAGACCAGATTTTGTCTTGAACCAACAATCTCTAATAAAATTCATTCTTTCTAATAAAATTCTACTTTCCCCTGCCTTTTTTGGAGGGTAGGTCTGGTTGGATTGTAATGAGGATAAGATAGCAAGTTTTAAAAGTTTAATAGGAAAACTTTTCTGTCTCAAAAATAAGTGAAAAGAAAGTTCTCAGTTTTAGCTAGACTATAATTCAAGTCCCCTTTCTTTCCTAGAATGAGGAAAATTTTATTTCTCAACTGCCTGATGAAAACTTGAGTCTTTCCTAAAGATACAACAGACTATGACAAATTGAAGTACTGGGTTAGCAAAAGAGTTCCTTGTGTTTTTAAGTAAAAATAAAAGATACATTTTTCATTTTCACCAAGAACCTCACTGAACAATATATTCACCATTTTGTTTCACTACCTTCTGTTGTTCTTCAAGCAACTTCATAATTCCATCTTTCCAAAACATTTTATCTTTTTGAGCAAAGAACTGTTTCAGGTACTTTTTACAGTCTTCCAGAGAATTGAAATTTTTTCCATTTAGAGAACATGGTAAAGAAAAAAATAAATGGAATCTGAAGGTACAATGTCTGGTGAATAGAACAAATGAATCAGAACTTCCCAGCCAAGCTGTAACAGTATTTGCCTAGTCATCAAAGAAACATGCAATCTTGCGTCATCTTGACAGAAGATTTTGGGTTTTCTGTTGACTAATTCTGGACACTTCCCATAGAGCGCTGCTTTCAGTCAGTCTAACTGGGAGCAGTACCTGTTGGAATGAATTGTTTGGTTTTTCAGAAGGAGCTCATAATAGAGGACTCCCTTCCAATTCCACCATGTACACAGTATCAACTTCTTTAGATGAAGACCAGCCATTGGTGTGGTTGGTGATGGTTCACTGCACTTCCCCACGATCTGTCTGTTCCATATTATTGTACAGTATCCAGTTTTCATCGCCATCACAATTTGTTTTAAAAACAGAACATTCTCATTATGTTTTAGAGAATCACATGCAGAAATACAATCAAGGTTTTTCACTTAACTTATGTGAAAACCATTAGGATAACCACCGATAAACATAACCAAGCTGGTGCAAATGATTCTCAATGCTTGATTTGGATGATTTGAGTAGGTTGGCTATCTCCCACATGGTATAACACTGACTGTTCTATTTGATCACTATCAATGTCAATGGTCTACCTGACTGGAGCACTGTTCAGTGAGAAATTTCCACCATGAAACTTCGGAAACCATTTTTGACATATTCAATCACAGTACTTTCTCCATACGCTGTACAAATCTTTTTTTGCATTTCAATTGTGTTTTTACCTTTCTTGAAATAATATAGCATAATATGCTGAAAATGCTTCTTTTTTCCTTCCATCTTCAATATTAAAATGGCTACATAAAAACTGACCTACTTTGTTTTTTTAAATGCCACACTGATACAACAGCGGTCACAATACAATCTAACGAAACTGTCTTGAATGAAGTTAAAGACAACTGGGCACAACTAGAGCCATGGTATGGAAAAAAAAAGCGAACTTTCTGGCCAACCCAATACTTAATAGAATTCACTTATCCCTAAAGGAGAAAAAGCAAACACAAACCAAAAAATACAGAAAGAAATCCAAAGTTCTTGGGGAGAAAAAAGCCTAGCATTTAGGTCCAAACACTGGGGGTCAGTAGAACCATGGACTTAAGGGCTCTGTGACTTTGAGCAAGTTACTTTCCTTCTCGGTTTTTCAGGCTAGATGAGGAATAACCAAGATATGTCTTAGTTCTGACAAAAGACGACTCCAGGACCAGACACAGCAAATCAAACGGCCTTCTCCCAGTCAGCGTAAACTCTGCCTCAATCTTTAGACAGCCACTACCAACAGATGAGAAGTGGCAAAGGATGAAGCCTATTCACTTCATTCCCGACTCCAATGTTCTCAGGTCTCTTCTAGCTCCAATGTCTGTGATCTTAAAGAAACATTAACCCAAACTTAGGGGAAAAAATAGCAACTTGCCCTTATCGCTGTCAAGATGAACAATGTATAAGTAGAAAGGGAAAATATGAGCGCTGAATCATGCTAGGTAAGCTCAAAAACCATAAAGTGAAACAATTTAGGAAAGTGACTTGGAAAACAAGAACAGATTAAACAATGAAAAAGTAAATAAAGAAGTCAAACATGGGCTTATGTTGTTATGCACTAGAGAAGTTAAAGTAGAATGACCACATTAATAAATGCTTTCTTGGAAAGTTGCCAAATAAAGCAAATTTCTACAGATCATTTCCTATTTTCCCATAATAAAATTAGAAATGTTTCTCTGAAAACGTGAATTCTCAATACATCATAAATTGTAAGAATGAATGCAAAAGAATTTTAATCACAGAATTAAATACAAATTTTATTAATATATTAAAAATGCTGAAGTATAAAGCTGCACATGCACTTCTGCCTTGTTATTTCAATTTTTCTTTTTAAAGTAAATTTACAAGTAACTTCTGTCTCTATTTCAAGTAAATTTTAAAACCAAGACACTCAAAAATAGAACAGTACTAGAAGATATTAGGGAAAAGACTTTAGAACAATGAAAATAGACTGGGAAAACAGATTTAGAATCTAGGAAAGAGGCGTTTGGGAAACAAGCTTCATAAATGCTTTAGTTTCAGAAGGTGATAGTCTAAGAAATTTTAAAGGAGTCATTCAACCTCATTAATTCATCCATGTCCATTCCTCAAATGTGGCACTTTTCTCTATTACCACAAAAAATACTAATGGTAAACAAATGATCCCTATGGTCTTTCTAAAAGTCTAGGATCACTCAAGTTATAAAAATAAGGGCCTTGGGACCAACTCTGGAAGGGCTAATAAGAACCAGAGACAAATAAAGAAACAGGGAGAGTGTGCACTAGATCTCCAGCAGTCCCTTTTGAGTTCTCTATCACGCACATGTAATTTTAAATTTAAATAGCAAAATAATCATTCATTATATTTTGCAGTTGTGCATGAAAAACAGCAACAAATATTGCCTCTGAGTTTATGCATGCCATAACAAAAAGTTTCATTCAGTTCAGTTCAGTCGCTCAGTCGTGTCCGACTCTGCGACCCCGTGAATCGCAGCACGCCAGGTCTCCCTGTCCATCACAAACTCTTGGAGTTTACTCAAACTCATGTCCATTGAGTCGGTGATGCCATCTAGCCATCTCATCATCTGTCATCCCCTTTTCCTCCTGCCCCCAATCCCTCCCAGCATCAGCGTCTTTTCCAATGAGTCAACTCTTCGCATGAGGTGGCCAAAGTATTGGAGTTTCAGCTTCAGCATCAGTCCTTCCAATGAACACCCAGGACTGATCTCCTTTAGGATGGACTGGTTGGATCTCCTTGCAGTCCAAGGGACTCTCAAGAGTCTTCTCCAACACCACAGCTCAAAAGCATCAATTCTTTGGCGCTCAGCTTTCTTCACAGTCCAACTCTCACATCCATACATGACCACTGGATAAACCATAGCCTTGACTAGACGGACCTTTGTTGGTCGCTGCTTTTTACTATTAAAAGAATTTCAGAACATTAAGGGGAAAACCTAACAATTTATGAGACCAACAGTAAAAATCATTTAAAGAGATATATAATTATCAACTCTCCAAAGCTCCAGAAGCTTGGGACCAAAGGCCCTATATAATTAAAACGCAAACTGGGAAGGGGCTGGTTTTGGGGTGTGTTTCTCTAAGGAAACATCAAGAAAAATCACTTTATTTTCCAAAGTTCTGTGCAGGCCTTTAAAGACTTCTGTTTCTGGACTCTGCCTCTTCCCAGGAATGGTTCCAGTACCTAGGAAAATTTCTGGAGTCTCATAAACAGAGGAAGTGAAAACAATGCTTTACCAAGCCCTCCCTCCTAGGGACAAATGAATTCCTTGCCTGACTAAGCTTTTGCTTTCCTGCTCCAGTCACCCAACTGCGCTTCCTGAAACTGCTTCTCCATTACATTTGTTTGCTTAGAATTCATTTTTATTTGTTAACGGTTTGTATTTTGACGTTTCTTGGGTGATTTTGCTAAAACTCCACCTTCCTACTTTTTAACTAAGGATTATTAGGAATCTCAACTCTAATCAAGCTGGCTCAAGGTCACACAAATATCCTAAAGTTCACCTTTACATCTGTGCCTCATTTGTTGCCCCAAATGGACTGCACTTCTCAACAATCCTCCCTGCCCCAGTGCCAAATTTCACTTCTCCTTCCTATCCAAATTTGCATACCTTTCAAAGATTAGCTCAAGTCCATCTTCCTCAAAGCCTTTCCTAGCTCCTCCCAGCCTACTTGGCCTCTTTTTCACTCTGAAGGTTAACGCTTTAACGATGCTCAAGATGCACCACACCATTTAGCCCCAGCACTTTCATTAATTCAGGTGTCTGGCGCCCTGCCTGCTATGAATGCATGCTCCCCTTGGACTGTGCCTTACTCCTACATGGTGAAGTATTTCATACATAACGTTGGAGAAATAGCACATGTGTGACTTCTAGGGATACCACTCATTTTACCTAATCAATTTCAAGCGACCAGGGACACACCAAGCTTTGCCATAGCAATTAATTTTCAGACTAACATGGAGAAGTAGTTATGTTTGGAGAGGCACATGCCTACAATTTACATAACATGTCTTGATGTCTCAAGGGGTAGGAATTAGGGTATAATTCTTATCAGGTGAAGAATACCTAACAGGAAAGAATGAGTTCCCTCGCTTAATGCCAAAAAGGAGCCATTCTTCAAGAAAATAGCACTCTCCCAACACTGTGACTTTGTGTCCCAAGTATAGAGAATGTCACTGTTAATGAGCTACTATGGTATCCCAAGGGAATAACTGAAGCAATGACCAACAGATGGAGACGTGTAAGTAACCACTTGGCAACCACAAGTGATCTCAGGAACAAAAAGGGAGAAGGCCAAGATGACTATCCTCCTTTAGGCTAAAAACAGCACTCAATAATTTTTGAGAAGAGAAAGTTATTTGCTGTTACTGAATTGTACACTTAAAGTGGATAAATTTTATGATACATAAATTATGCTTCAGCAAAACTGTTTCAAAAACTTTGGGGTGACTTGAGCTGGAGTACTTGCATGTGGTGACGCATCTAACAGCCCCGTAAGGAAAGGGTACCACAGGTTTTTATTGGAATTTCAAGACAGGAGGCACAAAACCTCTGGTGCAAAAGCCGAAAATTGTCATCATATTACGATAGCAGATCTTCCAATAAATAATAAAAATTATCAAAATACAGTCTTTGAGAAATAATAAACACACAATAAAAACCAACCATATAAAACTAATGAAACAGAACTGTTCAGCAAGTGGGGATAGTTTCAGAGAAAGGAGAAATGGAAGCGGTGGGGTGGAAAGAAAAACTAATATTTAAGACTGGTGATGGTTGGAAAAAAGCAGAAGTGATGCAAGAAAGGAAATCTTAGAAATCATTGCTATTGGTCAAGAAGCTTGGTTTACTATCCCCAAGGTCGTAATGTCTGCCTTGGCATACGTTCTTTTAGAAAGGGTTAAGGAACATTTTTCCTTTAACAGCAAACAAAGGAAATCAAGAAAGCCACACAGAAAGAAGTAAAGGCAACTTAATTTAATGCAGACAAGGGGAGGAGGTTACTAAGAGCTTAGTATAAGACCCAAAACAGGAGTTTAGGATAATATTCTATTATGATGCCAACTTATTCTATTATGATGACACTTATGATGCCAACTATAAACTAAAATTTTTAAGTGTGACAATAAGACTGTCTATATCTTTCTTACATCCGAGAAACAAATTTCTTTCATTAATCTGAGTTCTCAGATTAACAAAGAGGCCATATGTCATACTCCAAAATAATGAAGAAAAAAATAAAGGAATGATTTTTATTTGCATACCTGTTATGTGTCAGCTACTTTAGCAAATACATCTCCTCATAGCAAAATATTTAAAATATTGCTATCCCCATTTCATAGATGATGAAACTGAGGCTCAGGATAAAAAGCCTGCCCGAGGATACATAACTTCCTTCTCAACAATGGATGTGAGATTTGAACCTGACCCTAAAATCCATGTCTTTTACACTCTATCATGCTGCCTCTTTAAAATATTTTCTATCATGTTTTTACTTTTATGTTACTACACACCACATAAATAACAGAAGCAAGTTGCTGAAATGGCAGTAATTGGCAACAAGAAGCCACAGCTGGAGGCAAAGAGAAGGAAAAATCATAAAAAAACACAAAAGTGTGGGACAATTTAATATAACTACCCAAAAAGTGCCAACATCCTCAGAAGGCAAATCAGTAGCACAGAATAATATCTGATGCACAAGTGTATGCATGTTCAGCTGAACACAATGAACTCTGAATTCTATATCCTCCAAATCATCTTAAAAGAATTTAAGAACAGGAAGAGCTTTCTAATGCATTTTACTAAAAATGACATTTAAAATAGATTTTTAAAAAGATCTTAGTCTTCTTACAGTCTTTAGTCTTCTTACACTTTGCAAACTTAGGCAAGCTAGTGAGCGACCTTTTGTCTCTGTTTTCTCATCTGTAAAATGAGAATAGTAATAGTACCTATCTCAGGCAACTGATTTATTAATTCATCAAATGAATACATATAACTCAAAACAGTTCCTGACACAGAGCAAATGTTCAATAAATTTTGGCTAATAAAGTCATTATCTTCAAAGTTCATTTTAAAGGAATACCTTCATTAGTTCATGCTAGGTAAATGAGATATCATACTGAGATCCATACAATCCAAGTAATTAATTGAAAATTCCGGGTGAGAGCAATGAAGACTAAAAAAAGATTATAAAAAAGTGAGAGATGAAAAATGTACAAAGAAAGCAGTACAAGAGAGATGGAAAAAAAAAAAAAGAGATGGTAAGTCACCACTTTGCCTACACTTCTATCAACATTTATCTCATAATCAGTTGCTTAATATCTATTTTCTTCATAAGCCAAGAGTCTTTTAAGGGCAGGCACTTTTTTTTCCAGGCACTTATTTTTATATTATCAGCTCAGTACAGAGCTTGCAGCATAGCAGATACTAAGTGTATAACAAAATTAGAAGGAAGTGGGACTCAGTAAGATTTGAGATCAATGATGGGAGTACCTGATTTTACCAGTCCTAACAGGACTGGGGGCACAGTCAGTAAAAACTTATTAGCGCTTTTTATTTAATTATTATCAATATTCTACTCCTCTATTCCTTCTGAACGAGGAAATACATGTCAAAAATGTTTTAAAAATAGTTAATCTGCTCTAAAATGGGAAATCTTTCAAGAGATGATAAAACAAACTTTGGTAATTTATTTTTAATATTAAAAATATTGCTCTGACTTGCCTGTTATGCCCCAAAGTTAATTCTAATGGTCAGAAAGTGGAAAGTGAAGTCGCTCAGTTGTGTCTGACTCTTTGCAGCCCCATGGACTATAGCCTACCAGGTTCCTCCATTCATGGGATTTTCCAGGCCAGAAGTCATAGCAGTAAACTGATACTAAAGAGATACACTTACTTTTTAGCTGTCAATCTGCCAGATGCAGTGCAGATACAAAAACACAATGACCTCTGGTACCAAAGTAAGCATGGCTGGGGACGACCAACCCTAAACCCCCTTGTCTGAGACCACCCTTACCCCAGGCCTTACGAAGCACACCTTACCCTAGGCCTTAGGCACACAGCCGTAACAACGCCTCTTTCCTCACAGATGTTCAGTACAGCGAGTACCCCCAGGCTAAGAAAGACAGACCAAATCCATCTTCAGGAAACTGAAAAGCTGAGAAACAAAACCCAAGTTGAGAGATCATATATCATCCAGTCTAGTCTGGAGGCAGCCTCATAGCAAGCCAAAGTCACAAATTAAGCTGAAGCTGAGGGGGAAGCAGAAGCCAAAGGAAAACAGAGAAAGTCAGGAGAGGGTGGAGCAGGGCTGGGACATTTGCCACAGGTGTAAGCTTTAAGAGGGCACCAAGAAACTCAGTTACAAAGACAGAAAATATTTTTAAAAATCCAAATCACTGTTCTGGAATGGAGTGGAGGCACAGAAAGAAGCTGAAGAGAGCCCATGCAAACTGTTCAGAGGGAGGAAGGACAGGGGCTTTCCAAGTGCCTGCTCTGGGTTCCAGCTGCAGTTGGGTGCAAGGAGCTCAGGTGCCTTAACTGGGTAACACCCACTGCAACTCCCAGCCCTTCTGCCACACCTTCGAGTAAGCTAGCTTAAGCAGGTATTGTTCTGAGACCTAAGAACCCTGATTAATAAACTCTATTTTGGGAAAATGAGACATGCAGATAAGGCTTTTGTGTGTGTGTGTTTTGTTTTTTAAATCAAGGCAATATATAAATAACTGACAAAAGAATGGTACCAGCAATTAGTGCTACAGAAGTTCAGAGATCACTGTGGGTGATCAGGGAAGGATCTCCTAGCCAGATAGCAGGGAGGAGCTATATTTGAAGCTAGAAGATCAAAGTACACGTTAAAAAGGGATGGGAGGAGGATGAGAAGGGAGCCAGGGAAAGGAGAGGAAAAACTTAAAGGGGAAGGAGTAATCCTCACATACTCTGTATTACAGCAATGAAGTAAACATGGTTCCCTGCTCTTCTGCCTCCAGCCCTCAGATAACACTGCTCATTACACCTGAAATGTCCTTTCACCCTCTGCTCATGTTGAAATCCGTTCTTTCAGGGACCGGTTCAAACATTTCTTTGAAGAGGCTCCCCTAGCATCTGACTCAAAAGGAGTTATAAGCCAGGACTCCTATTTGGCAGTGGGAAAAGATAGACAAGAGGAAATGGCAGATGGGAAGGCTAACTAAGAAGCTGAATGCAGTGACGAGAACTGTACTCTGGTGGAGAGCAAGTGATGTCTTAGAGGAGAATAGGAAGTGAGACTCTTTGACAAGGAGGACTAACAGGGGCTCAAAAGTGGCAAAGCAAAAGCAGGTATAGCTGCACAGAGGGCTTGGTAGAGATAAAAATGTGTAAATCTGCCAAGGTGCATTTCTGTGTATGGCTCCATGATCTTCTCTAAGATACTGTAGTTCTTTGGGACAAACAAATGGAGGGGGTTGACTTTAAATAATCCTTTACTGATTTTTCCTAATCATAATAATCTTTCTTCCCTACCTCCCCACTTCCCCATCCCAACCATCCCTCCAATCCCACCTTCAAGCCAAGCAAAGTAGCTCAGAGGCCATTATGACAAAGGCAGGGGGGTTGGGGGCAGGTGGGAAAGAACAGTTCTTTAAGAATACTAACTTGGGCTAATAATCACCCACCATGAACAAAAATAAATCCTGGGGTTATATCAAATCTAAGCTAACTACCACAATCTTACCTACAAGTCTATATATTGGTACATATTAAATAATACAAACATCAGACAAAGGCTACTGATTTAACAGATCGAAAGTTTTAGGCAGTGTTTTAACACCAGGAGAATATACCTGAAATAAACTCAACTTGCCATTAGTTCTCATTCACTCTTGCCCACTCATGCCTCATTTCCTCCCAGCTTACCATATTTTCACCCATTTTCTCACTTGCGCTTCAGGAGTTATGTTCACATGTGCGTGTTTGCAGTGATATTAGTGCTTAGATGTGCCCAGATATGAAACTGTTAAAGAGTAATCTCCATGCATCAATTAACTTAAGATTTTAAGTTTGTCTTGGTGTGTTTGTGTTCCTCCCTCAGAGAGTAGGTGTAAGTGTTTGACCACACATACCAGAGGGAGTGTCTGTCTACAGGTCAAAAAGGGAGCATGTCTGTGGAGGAACCTAGCCCCTGTGGTACAATTCTCAAAGTGAATTATTAAAAGGGTGAAATAAAAAATAGAAAACAAGCAAAAAGAAGGAAAAAAAGAAAGACAATAAGGGCAAAAGAGGTCCGTCACAAAGGACGATGTATTGTATGATACCATTTATATGAAATGTCAAGAATAGGCAAATTCATAGACAGAAAGTACAACAGTTACCTATGGCTGGGGGGGTTGGCAGGAAGTGGGTAGTGACCACTAATGAGCAAGGGGTTACTTTTTGATGTGATGAGAATGTTCTAAAATGAATTGTGGTGATGGTTACCCAACTTTATGAATATACTGAAATCTACTGTCTTTTACACTTTAAACGAATGAACTGTATGCTGTGGTTGTTCAGTTGCTCAGTCGTGTCCAACTCTTTTCGACCTCATGGACTGCAGCACACCAGGCTTCCCTGTCCTTCACTATCTCCTGGAGTTTGCCCAAACTCGTGTCCATCGAATTAGTGATGCCATCCAACCATCTCATTCTCTGTCATCCCCTTCTCCTTCTGCCTTCAATCTTTCCTATCTTCAGGTTCTTTTCCAGTAAGTCGGCTCTTTGCATCAGGTGAACTGTATACGTGAATTATATTTCAATAAAGTTGTTATACATTAAAAAGAAAGAGAATAAGGAAACCAAAGCTGTCCTGCATTTTCCATGGAATAACCCTATCTTTGAAAATTTCAACTGTCTTCTACTTTAATTTCAATCAAACTTTAGTTTCAAGATTTCCCACTGCTAAGTCCCCTAGTGGTCTCATCTCCATCTCCAGCTTTATTTGTCTTTACTAACAAGGGTGACCCACATACAGAACACGGTGTCCACTGGTTACCACATAAAAGGACATGTACACTATGATTTCAACCATATAAAAATATGTATGTGGATGAACAAAGCCTGGAAGGAAATGAGAAAAAAACAAAATAGTTATATTAGAGTAATATGGTTAAGGTGATATTCTTTTAAAAATGTTACTGTATTGTTTTATCAGTCAATAAAATCTGATAACCAAGAAAAAAGAACCAAACTTAGAAACTGTTTCAAGACAAATTCAGGAACTGTGTGTCAAAAAGGATTGGACTGAAGTAGTGTAGCAGAAAGATGAAAACTAAAATGCATGAGTTTTATATATGTGTGTGTATGTATATATATATGTGTCAGTCACTCAGTTGTGTCTGACTCTTAGCGACCCCGTGGACTATAGCCCACTAGGCTCCTCTATCCATGGGAATTTCCAGGCAAGAATAATGGAGTGGGTTGCCATTCCTTTCTCCAGGGGATCTTCCAGATCGAGGGATTGAACCTGGGTCTCCTGCATTGCAGGCAGATTCTTTACCATCTGAGTCAACAGGAAAGCCTTATGTGTATGTGTGTGTGTGCGTGCGCTGAACAAAGGCAGGTGTCTTCCTGCTTGCTTCCACAGAAGAGAGTACAGAAATTAACAGACCAACTATGTAACTTAAACAGGGGAACTTGCTGGTAAGAGTATCAAAACCAATTATGTGTACTTGCAGATCCTCTAACTTTATAAAGACTAAATTGGCTTTCTTCACCCTGAAAAGATGGCAGGCCTCAGGACTATTCCTTGATCCCACTGAATGCTTTCTATATTAATACAATACTAAGCAGCCTTGGGGCTTCCCTGGTGGCTCAGAGGGTAAAGCGTCTGCCTGCAATGCAAGAAACCCCGGTTCGATCCCTGGGTCAGGAAGATCCCCTGGAGGAGGAAACGGCAACCCACTCCAGTATTCTTGCCTGGGAAATCCCATGGATGGAGGAGCCTGGGGGTGACAAAGAATCAGACCCACTGAGCATGCAAGCATGCAAAGCACGCAACATCCTTAAAAAAAAAAAAGCAAATTAAAACCATAATGAGGTGCCATTTTATATCCTTTACTACGACTAAAACAAAAACGGCTGATGGCACTAAAATTTGGCAACATTTAAAATTAAAATTTGGCAACTAGAACTCATATAAACCACTTTGGAGACCTGCTTGGCAACTTTTTAAAAAAAATTAAACATACATCTTACCCTATGACTCAGTAAATCCACTCGTAGGTACTTATAAAGAGAAATAAAACACTTATCCACACAGGACTCATAAAATGTTCATAACAACTTTATTCCTAACAACTCAAATCTAGAAATAGCCCAAATATCCATCAAGAGGAAATGAGATACACAAATTGGGGTATATTCATACAATGGAATACTATCCATCAGTAAAAGAGAAAACCACTGATGCAACATACCACTGACACACACAACACTGACAAATCTCAGAAACATTACGTTACAGAAAAGAAGTGGATGCAAAAAAAGCACATCCTATTGTGTGACTCCATTTATGTCAAGTCCAAGGCCAGGCAAAACAAAGCTATGATGTCAGAAGCAGGGAGTAGGAAAGCGGTGGCCTTTGGAGGCTGTGTAAAGGGAACGCTGTAAAGGGGCATGTGGGTACCTTCTATGGTGGTAAGAATATGTTCCATCTCGTTAGGAGAAGTTACAGTGTATAAAATGGACAGAACTCCTTGAACTGGACATTGAAGATGTGTGCATTCCAACGAATGTGAATTATACCTCAGTGGGGAAAAAAAAAAAGAAAAAAAAATACAATGTAGTGCTCGGCTTCATGATAGCAGTTAATGATTTTGTTTCAAATGAAATTTTAGAATACCACACACATGTTCAATTACTTGCTATTCAACTCTCTATTCCTTCGTTATTGTAAACCACCTAATGGATTACAGATGCCTATAGGTATATAGATCAAAAGTATATGTGTTCATGTTCAGGTTTCATTAACGTCAAATCAACTTTGCTTATTCACAAATTTCAATACATACCTCTAATGGACGGTGAGAAGTTCAGTAAAATTTTGTTTTCTAATATGGTTTTATAGTTGTCATTTTAGAGGGTCTGAAATAAAACTGAGAAAGGAAATGGCAGCTAAACTGGACGTCAGCAAGGACGGAAGATAGTACTTTGGCAACCATTACAACCCAAAGAATAAGGCTCTCAACTACTTCAATCAAGACAGAGTCATGTATGTTTAAATTTAAGGACAACTGAAAAGCATGAAGAATAATTTGCCAGGTAATTTGATCTTTAAAAGATAACATATCCTAATTAACAACAGCAGTGTACATCACACAGACACCTAAAACTCAGAGACCTTTTCTACTGTTATCACTGAGTCCTCCTCCGTGCCTCTATCCAGGTCTGTTTTCACCTTCACCACCTCTTAGCCTCCATAGGACACTGCTCAGATCTAACTGATTTGCATAAAGCCACCTCACTCCAGGTTCCAAATAAATAAACTTATGAAGTTGCACTCTATTCTATGTGGATATATCATAAATACATTCAAACAGTATAGAGAGTATAGCCTAGGGGAATGCAGATGATCACTTAGTGGGAAAAAGATGACCTCATTTGGTACCTGCTCCCATGACTGTTGAAGATCTCTCCCTCTGAACTCCTACAGCATGTTTTTATTCCCTACAGACAAGCATACAGTGCTCTGAACTATAAACAAGTACACATGCCTAATCTCAGAGACAGCAGACTCTCAGACAAAAAAAAAAGTCTTCCATGTCTGTATTCACCGGGAGCCTACGGCGGGGTCTTGTACAGGTGGGGGCAAAACACATGTTGAATCAGTGAATTACTGACTTAATACGAGTGAAAACATGTGAGGGTGAAAGAGGAAGAGATGAAAAAAACAGAAAACAACAAAGAGAAAGGAGAAGGGAAGAAGCAAAAGAGAAAAAAGAAAGGGAGAAAACTTGTGAAGGCAATTATTTTTGTTAGCGAGGATTATTATTTTTTTTAAATAATGAAAGAGAATTGGAAAACGCCATTGCCATGCATCTCATATCACAGGTATCAGCACTGGTCTTTAGGCTGTCATTATAAACACCCTGAAACATCTCTCAACCCTTCATATTCAAAGTGTCATCTCCCAATGCAGCTACAGTAATCCCTATCTGACCAGAAGATACAAAGGCCCCACTTCAAAGCTACCAGACACTGGGTAATTTATGGTGAGAAGCACCACTCTACCCCATTCAAGTCCTTTCGGTTGTGATGAATCTGTGTTTCATTTAAATAAACCAGCAGCTGAAAGTTGAAAAATCTGATTAGAGGAACCTGAGCACTGTAGCTGGATTTGACCTATAAGTACTTAACTTTAGGTAAAGTTATTTATTGCAGAGTAATTTGACCTGGAAGATATACCACAAAACTTTGGAATCAGTCATAACAACACACACACAAATTGAGCATTAGGTTAGTGACATCCTAAAGAACTATTTTTGTTCCTTCAAAAATATTTTGTTGCCTAGTACAAGGGCTTGGAATGACAGGTGTGGCCAATGTTTCCTGAATGAATAAAATGAATATTTAAAGTCAAGTATTTAGGGTTGATAATCTTGGGGTCATCAGGCCAAACAACCTCATTTTAAAGATGAGCAAACTAGAAATCCTGAGAGCTTTGAAAGCAAGCAAGCTAAACAAGCCAAAATATACTGCATCTGACATTTTCCCTTTTTCTTCCTTTCCTAGAAATGTGTTAAGTGATTCTAAGTATCCTAGTAAAATAACTCTGGCTCTTAAACAAATGAGAGGGTTAAAAAAAAAAAAAAAAAAAAGTGCCAAAGGACTTCCCTGGTGATACAGTGGATGAGAGTCGTCTCCCAAGGCAGGGGACATGGGTTTGATCCCTGATAGTGTAAGATTCCACAGGCGGTGTGCAACGAAGCCTGAGAGCCACAAATACTGAGTCTGTGTGCTGCAACTACTAAAGTCGCTTGGCCTTTAACCTGTGTCATGGAAATGAGAAGTCCTTGCACCCAAGGAAGAATACCCCCACCCTCCCACCCCATCCACCCCGGTGTTGCCACAACTAGAGAAGCCTGCCTGAGGCAATGAAGATCCAGAACAACCAAATAAATGAAAATTTTAAAAGGTGCCTGGGACTAGGAAGGAGAGACTAGCAAAGGTAAATGAAGTTGAAGAAAATTATTTTTCTAAGCCTAATATATTTTTGGACAGGCCAATTAATCAATTTAATCTGAAAATTAATCTGAAGGAATTCTCAGAAAAAAGAAACACGAGGTGCATGAAAATGTTACAAACCAAGGGAGACCGCACATAACTAGCTTAAATCTCCACAGGCTTATTTCCTGTTCAAGTATGACCTCCTGGGATTACGTTTTATTGCAATGTTCAACACCAGATGACTTTTGGTTTTAAGAGAAGCCAAGGGCAAGTTGGAAATGCGATTCTTAACTAAACATAAAAAAAAAAAAAAAACAAACCCAAACCAAAACAAACAGGAAAAAAAACCCCTATGTTCTCAATTGTTCGTAATCTGAATGCAGGCTTGCAGAGGTAACACCCCAATTTCTGTAAGCAAAAATATAACCACCCAGTCACGTCCTCAAAACAAACCAACACACAAACTTCACAGCCGGATCCAGCTGTGCTGCATGGGAGCCAGGAACTTATTCTAAGAGCAAATAGATCAAAACGGGGAACGCAAGACAAGCCAGATTTCAATCAAAAAGGAAAGGGTGTGCCCTGCTTTTTTTTTTTTCTTTCCAACTTTCACCAAGCAGAAATCTTTGAAGGAGTCTTGGTGAAAAAAACCTTTAGACGCTAGTCCCCCGAGCTACACCCCGGCGAGGGGGAAGGGGCAGGCACCTCGAGTTCTCACGACAGCGGCCCGCGCGAGCTCCAGCGCGGAGGGGAAGGGGCCGGTCCCGAACCCCGCGAGGCCGGGCCCCCGAGTGATTCATCAGCAACTCGGGGTTCGCGCGCCTCCACCGCGGGCGACGCCCCAGCACGTCCCACGGCTGCTACCCCGGCCCGTCAGCTCTGAAGCAGCCCCCAGCGTCCCCTCGCTCCCCGAGTGGGATCGGTAGGGAAGGAGATCTCAAGCCGAGCGGCTGGAAAGCAGCAACCTCTCCCGCCTCAGCCACCATGGCCGGTGCGACTCCCAGCCCGCGTCCGCAGACGGACTTCCTGGAAAGCACCGGGCTGGGCTTACCTGACTGGCGTCCTCTGCGGCCACCGACCTCCTTCACAAACCTGCGGGGACTGCCTGCCGCTGGGTTTCCAGTACCCGCCCGTCCTCCTGCGTCCGCCTCCCAGGGAGTGGTCGGATCCACCCGCCGGCGTTCCCCCGACTCGACGGCGCTGGTTCCCACTCCGCCCCCAGACACGCGTGCGCACTCCCAGGTCGAGGAGGCATCCTGGGAGTTGTAGTCCGAGCGAGGAGGGCGCGACTCGGCGAAACCTTCGTATTTTCTATTTGGTGGACGTTGAAAGAGGCTGCGAATCTCAAGACTTAACAGCAGTCCGAGGAAAAGTCCTCTGCTCGTGGAATTATCTACCTTGGACCCTTTGGGAGCTATAAACAGAAGCTAAAGACTCCTTAGTATATATTTCCTTTTTTTACTTTGAGTCAAGAGGGACTAACAGCAGGACATGTATGCTTGGTTGCTAATGTGAGGACATGACTTTGAGTCCTCTAAATTTTTCGTGAAAAACTGATAGAAAAGGAAACAAAGGACAAGGCACGAGAGAGACATAAATAAGGAGATGTCACCTCAAGGGCATTGTGACCCTAGTGAGTTCCTTAGGTATGAAAGCAGGGATGATGTTGCAGAGATCAGTTTCAGCCCCATCCCAACCTCGCATTTTAGCTACAAGCTGTACACAGGCAGTGGAACTGAACTGATCTAAGTGGGACAAAAAATAGAAGAGCTGCTTAGCGGGGAGCTGGGGCAGGTGGACAGTCTGGAGGCGAATAGGAAAAGAGCAGGAATACTTTAGAAGACAGCTCTACGCTGGCTTATGAAATGGCTGCCTTTTTTTTCTGTGCTCTGAGGAGAGGAAACAGCCAAGACCTTGCATTCATTAAACACTCGCCGGTAATTTTCCTGGTCTGCCCTTCAGGAATAAACCATTCCTCGGAGCAAGCTCCACTTTGATACGCCTTCTTAAAAAAAAAAAAAAAAAATCATCCAGATAGAGGACTGAAGTGCCTGCTTGAGATACATTCCAGCTACACCCAGTATCAGTTCAGTTCGGTCGCTCATTCGCGTCCGACTCTTTGCGACCCCATGGACTGCAGCACTCCAGGCCTCCCTGTCCATCACCAACTTCCGGAGTTTACTCAGACTCATGTCCATTGAGTCGGTGATGCCATCCAACCATCTCATCCTCTGTCATCCCCTTCTCCTTCTGCCTTCAAGTCTTTCCCAGCATCGGGATCTTTTCAAATGAGTCAGCTCTTTGAATCAGGTGGCCAAAGTATTGGAGTTTCAGCTTCATCAGTACTTCCAGTGAACACCCAGGGCTGATCTCCTTTAGGATGGACTGGCTGGATCTCCTTGCAGTGACCACATCTAAGGCACATTAAACAATTTTCTAATACAGTCCAGGAAGATGGTGCTCTTAATGGATGAGCAGAATATCGGGATTCATTTGATAGTTCTATATTTCATTATAAGTTAATATATAGGTATTGTGGCTAACCAGAAAATCTCTTTAGAGTTCATGCTACATCTCAGGGGAAAGTGACAAACCGGAGTGTCTGAAATAGCAAAGAAGCAGAGTTACCCAGGTATAGTTTATTTTAAGGACTTTGCAGTAACACAGCTCCTTCTGCTTTACTCTTTAGGCAGAGAGGGCTTTTAATTCAGTATCTGACAGATTTAAATATGACACATTTCCTCCCTGACCTTCCAATATGGGGTGTTAGGCATACACTAAATATATTTTCTTTTTTAGCTCTTTAACTTGTCCCTAACAAATGCCTTCATCTTTTGAAAATAAAGTGATTTGGTGATGGATTCTTTTCCTTTCTTCAGACAAGTGTTATCATATTATAACAACAAGGCTGACAAATATGAATCTCCTAAACCCACATACATTAAATATCACAAATGGGGTCAGAGGCATTAAGAATAACGTTTGAGTATTGGATAAAACTGTAAAAGCAAAACAAAACCCAGAATCTTCCTCACTGCTTTCTCTCTCTAAATATAATCTAATTCTCTATACAAGTGCCAGAATGGGTCTTTTTAAAACAAATCAGATCATGTCACCCCCTGCTCCAAACCACTTAGGGCTTCCCAAAATATTTCCAATACAATCCAAAGTTACCACCTTCACCAGTCCTTTGTGATTATTTTAATTCCTACCACACACACTCTCTCTCTCTCCGCTCCAGTCACTTCAAGTTCTTTCCACTATACTGGAGAATGCATTCCTCCCAAATACTCCTGGCTCATACCCTCATTTTCATGAAGGTTCTGTTCAAATGTCACCTCTGAAATGTCTTCTCTGATCATCTTACCCTTTCTCCCCTTTACTTTGTCTTCTTAGCACCCTGTTTCTACCTAACATCTTGCTTGATATACTAATGTAAGCTCCAGGAGTTCACATCATTTACCCCTCTCTCCCTAGCATCTGCAACAATGCCTGACATGTAGTAGGTATTCAATAAATACGTGAAATAAATAACCTTCCCTCCCCCTCCTGCACATGAGTGGGACACAGGACCACAGGGTTCATGGTCAAGACCAGTCAAGGTTCTGCAGGATTTGGCTCCACAGGCAAGGTCCAGTGAAACTCATCCTGAAATGGAGACAGAGCTCTCTTTTTAAAGGACTACGCTTTATGAGTTGCCATTACCAGCTTACAGTTAGAAAAGTAGAATTGTGGAAGAGGGGGAAAAAAGGCAAAACCTGAAAATTATATTTACATAATTAAGCGGAAAGGGTAATCTAACTAAAAGGTTAATCTGACTAAATAATCTAACTAAATGGCGGATTTCAATATTGTTCCCAATTATTTGCTCTCCTATAAAGACTGCTCTACCCACTGTTTTATGACTTGGAGTGCCTCCCTGTAAATATTTTCAGGTTTCTTTTCCATCTTTCTTCACACAAATGTTGTCATATCATCATTGCAAAACTTATAAACATGAATTTGCTTTGGCCAGTAAAATGAGTGGAAGTAACGATAAGACATTTTTGGGTGGAGGCTTTAAGAGTGCTATTTCCACCCATGTGCTTACTCTTTCCTTCTACCAGGAGAATGGCATGTCCCAGATCGAGTCTTGTCCTTCTGCCTGGATTTTAGAATCGGTCACATGGAATCAGAGCTTTGGCCAAAAGTATGTGTTGACATGTACCACGAGCAAAAAGTAAACTGAGAGTTAGGTTTGTTTGTTTCTATAGACTGACCTAGCAAAGCTGACTACTGCAGTAACTATTTCATGAAAGGCGAGCCTCTGAAATAAAAGTGGTATGGCAACTCCTCTCCCATGCATTTAACACCACTTCAAGTAATTGAAGTAACTTTCATTAAGTTTAACATACAGAAGAGAACAAATCTGAGGCTGTTAGGTAAAACATTTGAGTAAGGAACAGAGTACACTTCCTGTTTTCAGGGTTTAGTGAGAGTGAAAGTGATTGATAAAGTGACACAGTAACTTTACTTAATGTATTACAAACCTAATTAGTGTTATCTTTAAATTTCCAGCCAGAGTAACTCATAACACCTGTTGCACTGAATCATCATTTGCAAATCAATGCCAGCAGCAATTTTCTTGTTACCAAAAGTTTCCTTTAGGAAGTAGGTTCCTTGATATACTTTTTTTTTTTTTAATGTATTTTATAGGCCAGCAGAGAAAACTTAAGCTGAAGACATCAAGTTGTAAAAAAAAAATGGTAAAGATTTCATTCCTGGGAGCTTGGAGTTGGTTAAAGCAGTGGGAGGTAGGAATCAGAGAAGATGGACACCATAGCTGGGGTGTATGATTTTAAAGGAAGGATTTAAGCAAACACCTTTAGCTTGAAATATCCTTCCTTAGCACCCCCGTGTCTGCTTGTTAGAAGCTTCCTCATGTTTCACTGTCCATTTCAAATGCCTGTTTCTCACTCAAACTTCCCCTAATGCCATCAGCTGGAACTGATTTTGCCATTCCTCACATTTTCATATCCTATTGTGCCTCCACTGGAGGTGCACTAAATATACTCACCTTTCAGCCAGATGACAAAGGGCTAATTCAAATTTTCAGCCAAAGCCAAAGCTGCTCACAAATGTCACTATCAAAAAATAAATTTCTAGGATACACAAATAAACCTAAAAACTGATGCCAAAATCTAGCTTACTGTTTTAATATTATTTAAAGTATTAGTGCTTAAATAGTAAAGCTTAACATAGCATAGGAATAATAATTGCCAAGCTCTGTGAGCTATAAAACTCTCCTATAGTCACTGGAGAGAATCATATTTCAGCTGAGATGAGTGGATGAACAAGAGCCATGTCCTAAATGTAACTAAGTAAGAATTAAATTCTGGTTTTAAATTATATGGTCTAGGTACACCAAAGATTTCCACAAAGAATAGAGTTATGATATAATCTCTTCTTATCCTTCCTTGTATTAGTAAAGTTTTAAAAACAAATTTATTTTATAAATTTTATAAAAATTTATTTAAAAATAAAAGATATACATGTTATTCCTAAGGTATCTAGCTAATGCAGTCCATATTTGTAGTACCTGTCAACCTATTTCTCTACTTAACTGCTTGAAAGTTCTCAATAGTTTTTGAGTTGATCTCTTTTTAATTGATGTTGAACACAAAATGAAGGAAATACTACAGATTTTGCTTAGCCAATCTGCAATATTATTTAATATTGCAACAATATTGCAATTGATAGAATTGCAACAAATAAGAGATTTTTCATTAGATTAAATCTAGAATACCTGCCTATATCTAAAAATGAACATTCATAAAATAGCAAATCTAAATGACATACTTTGTTCTTATCAATGACACTGTTGACTGATTAGATATAAGAATAACCTTTAAAAACATAAACACAAATCATGACAAAGTTCAAGGATGATGGAAATAATAGTGAAGTAGGCATTCTAAAAGCTGAGGCCCAAAGCCCAGGACAAATAGCAGATTCTTGATCAAATATCAGGACTCCATGTCTAGTCACTTAAGCTAGAGTTAACTTTTAGGCAGGCACATTCTACTTCTTCTCACAGTTAAGATTTTAGTCAACACTAAAGTCTTTATCCACACAGATGGTAATTAAGTCACATTTTTTCCATTCTATCTTTTGTAGTTGGTTTTTGGATTAAGAGTAGAAAACTGTACTGTTGTTTCTATTCAATTTTATCTGCTTAGATACAGGCATAGACTTTGGCCTGTCCAGATAGTTTTGAACCTGTCAAAGTGTTCCTTGTCTATCCTGGAGCCCATGAGCTAAAGATTCAATCTATAGTCTATGAGTATCACATCCAAATTATGGATGAACTGCTAAATAAAACTCACCAAGGAAATAGCTGTAGAGTAGCTAAGCCCTTCTGGTTGAAATTCTTCCATTCATCAGCCTTTACTTATGATCATGAATTAAAAAGACTGTTTAAACCAGCCATTTAATTACTTTGATGAATTGTTGTGCAGCCCATATTTTTCAAGGATATGTGAGACTTTCTCAAATGTCTCAATGAAATCTAAACACTGTATGTTCTTTGGACGGTATTCTCATGACTTCCTACCATTACTTCTATGTGAACCTATGCTGCCTCTTAGAGATCACTGCTTCAATTCTAAGTGCTTACAAACCACTAAAGTGGATAATACACTTTTCTAAAATGTTGCTCAGGACTGGTAAGTTCAGTGGTCTACAGTTTGGAGAACTCTCCCATCTCTGCCCAGCTTCCACCTCCACCACCACACCCTTTGAGTCATGCATTGATTTTCCTACAGCATCTCATTTCTTAGGTTGGTTGGGCCCAAAGTGTAGCCCGCCTCACTAAAGCATACATACACCTAGTTCCTATGAAGGCACTGTGATATGTGGGACACTTGCAGGACGCTGTGGGCATCTGATTATGTTCCCTGACTGGTAGGACTGAGAAGTTAGTTGGAAGTAGGGTAGAGAGGGTGTGGGGCACAACTTCCTACAGCCCCAGAGAAAGGTTGTGTGATCAAACCAAGAGAAGGTGGTCCATAACAAAATCAAGCATAACATACAACTGACCCAAAATCAAGGAGTCACTCCTGAGGCCAAACTGCCAAATCCAAAGGAGGGCACCCAGAAAGCAGGGCAAATGCAAGCAAGGTGAAAGGTCAGGGGAGTTACAAAAAGCTAAATGAGGGGGTGGGTCAGGAATAACTTCTGAGTCAGCTCTATCTTACTCATATTTGATTCATGGAATGATGGGGGAGGGCCTATCTGACAGAAAGGGGATGGACGATGAAAACACAAAAACTAGTAAGATTCAGTCCTTAAATTCCTAACACTGTCAGCATAAAATGAAGAACTTTGTTGTTGTTAATATCCATGGATACTTATTTAGGTTAGAATTTTTCTAATAAAATTTTTCTAATTTTTCTAAGTGCCTTCTATATGCCAGGGACTACTCTAAATCTTCACATGTGCATCCTCATGATAGCCCTAATGGGAAGCCGGGTTGGGATTCCTATTTTAGAAGTGAATAAACTGAGGCTGGGTTATTTGCAGAAACTCACACAACTAACAGAAGTCAGATTCTGATCCCAAAGTGCACATCTGTAACGCCTGTTCATTACAGCCTCATAGACTGAAAGAGAATCCTTCAAATAAATACTATACCTCCTTGACCATGAAAAGGTGTGAGATAGCAAATACAGAAACTCGACACAGGCCTCCTATGCTTCTTCTTGGACTTTGTCGTCAGTCCAAGCGACAAAGAGTTTGAGCACAGTTCAACAGGGCAGCAGAAAGAATAGGTTTTCCTGTTTTTCCAGGACAAGCCTTTACAATGTAACTTTATTATTTTTAGTGTTCCCTGTTTTGAATTCCAGCATACTTTACAAAGAAAGCAAATCTAAAGTTAATATAAAAAACTCAAGGCAAAACACTTAACCTCTTTGAGTTACCTGTGTTCTTGTTCCCATTTGTTGTAACAAATGTGAACTGTTTAGCTGAATGCTGTGTGTGTGTGTATTTTCATTTTGATAATAAGGTCTTGTTTCTCCTCTGGCTACTTCTGGTTGTCTGTCTACTTCTTATCTTCTTCATAATAGGGACACTCTAAGGTCCCTTCTAGCAAATGTAGTTTTCTAATATGAGAACACAGTGCCAACCATTTATTTTAAAAAGGCCAGATGTCTTAAAATTATCCAGATTAAATCAGTCCTTGCTTTCATTTTTAAAAAGAAAAGTTTATTAATTCCTAGTGTTCTGTACATTTTCACTTGGAAATTTCATTCCAGACACAAATGAATACATTATTATCTTTAAAAGCAGAAAGATATTGATTAATTAAAATAGTGTACATTTACCTTAGCGTTAGATCAGGCTGGCAAATTCCAAAGAGTCAAACACTGCATCTATTTATGCCACCTGGGATAAATATGCCACCTGGGATCTTTATTAATTATCATGGGAAAAGTACTTCACACTTCATACATTTTGCTTTTTCACACATTTCCCACAAAATGTTCAATTTCACATTTAAAAGGCAAATTAGTCTTCAATTCCCTAATGAATATAATCAATATCTACCTTTGATTGGAAAGTTTCAAAGTGAAAAACGAAACTATGTGCATTTTCCAATAACCACTTAGCCAAATAAATATTGCCATTGTAAGTTTAAACAGCTTACAAAGTATTATTTCCTTTGTTCTCTTCAAAATAATACAGGGATACATAAAGTCACACATTACAAGCATCTGAACTGGTAAAGTATTACACACTGGTGGCATGCAAGTATTTTACATTTTTAAATGCAATGAAAAATTCTCTCGTTTTCCTTAAATAGATGAAACAGAATTAAGATAAAGTTTTAATTAAAATATAAGTATTATTCCATGAATATAATGGGGTTTTTTAAAAAGCAAAGCGGCAGGGATGAGAATTTTAGTTCCGAAGAATTTCTTTCTTAACTAAAGATTGTCATTGGCAAAATTTGGTACTAAAACAAAATGTCCTTAAAAAATACACCTTCTATCCATCTCATCATATGGCCAATTCTTACCTATCCACATTTAGATCATCACGGGAAAGTTTTAATCCTGGACAAGCTTCTCTCAGGCACACAGTGTACTGCGCGATTGGCTTCTATTATCCAGTCAATATGTGCTCAGACTCTCTCCGTCTTTAAATAAAAATCTATGAAAAACACGCCATGTTTACTGTGCTCAGTTTCTTTACATTTCCTTCTTTCTTTCTCTACTAATTTTGAGGAGAAAATATATTTTAAAATGTCCTTTTTGAAAAAGCTGCTCCTCTAGAACGATTCTGAAGACAGTAAAATCCGCTGAAGAGGAACAAATAGCTCTGTGGAATGTTCAGACCCCTTCCTCTGAACAAAGCCTAGGGGGAGAGAAGGAGCAACAGGGGAGGCGTAGAGCACCCACGTTCACAGGTGACGGAAACACTCAGAATCACAGGATTGTAGCATCTGGGAGCCGGAAGGGACCGTGGAGAGCATCTAATCCACTCACTCATTTTAAATAGGAAATGAAGATTAGATCAAAGACCTGCCCAAAGTCACACAGAGTGAAAAAAGTGAGAGTGTGAGTTGCTCAGTTGTCTCACTCTTTGTGACCCCATGGACTACAGCCTCCTCTGTCCATGGGATCTCCAGGCAAGAACAATGGAGTGGGCAGCCATTCCCTTCTCAGGGGATCTTCCCGACCCAGGGATTGAACCCTGGTCTCCTGCTTTGCAGGCAGGTTCTTTACCACCTGAGCCACTAGGGAAGCCACACAGAGCTGACAATGAAATCAGTATTATTTTCCAAAAGTATCCCATGGTGGCAAACGGAGCATGATTCTTGCAGGGCTGGAGGACATTTCAATTCAAGCAACATTTATTAAGCACCTATTATGTACAAGGCACCTTACTAGATGCTACTGAAGATGCAAAGATTCATGAGACAGTCCCTGCCTCCCAGCGCTTATGAAAGTTCCTTGAGGCTGTGTTTCAATATCTTTCTTAGCAGAAAATAATACTGATCAGGGCTAAGTTTGCTGGTGATAACAAAGCAGCTGATGCCTGGGAGAGTTGACCTCACAAGTGATACTTCCTCCCCTTTGCTATCAGGGCTCAAGCCTGTTACACAGCTGTTGGGGCCCTAATGAACAGTCTTCTTTCCTAGGCCTCCAATCACACCTCAAGCCTTAGCCGAACCCACCCCCTGAGTAGTGACAGAGCTGACGGGACAGCAGCAGTGCTCAGACCCCTCAATTCTTAATTACTGTTCGTTTCCCTCTGCGTCCAGCCTTAAGCTCTCTGCAAGGGTCCTGACAACATCCCAGGGTGCTGTCAAAGTGGCCCAGGAAAATGCCACCCCCCCACACTTCACTGGTATGTCTAACACCCACAGCACCTATCAACCACTTCTCCTACTTCTATGTTGAAAGTAAAATAACTCCAGTCCCCGACATCATACCCATGCTTCAATTCCCCATATTCAAAAAGACGTGAAAGATGTAATTGTTGCTTAGAAGAAAAGAAAACAGATTCAAGAGGCAGTGGAAAACAGTAGTGAATAGATAATAAAAAATGATCTCCCACTTTTGTATAGCCCTTTCCAGTATAGTGTTTTCATCCCAATAGCTGATTATATTCTCACCACAACTCTGTGAGGTAGTTAGTGAAGATTATTCCCATTATAGTATAACTGAAGAACCTTAGGTTTGAGAGACTGAGTGGCTTGGCCCATAGTCTCCCAGCTAAGAAAGTATGGAGCCAAGTGTCCAAGTGTCTTGACTCCAAATCCAGTGCTCTTCCCCCTATATAGTCTATAATTGTCAGGCAATTGAATGAATTGCCCATGATCATATACCTGCTAAGTGTTGGTGATGGGATTAGGAGTCAGTCTCCAAATCTGTTAGTATGGCGCCCTGCCACCATACCAACTAGCAGAGCCAATGTGCTCAGAATGACTACCATGGAAGATGTCAGAGAAAAGTCTAGTCTCCTTCACCCTCCTCCAAATCAACGATGCATCACAGAACTGGGATAACCTCTGATATGTGTACAACCTTCCTAGAACAGGCAGGTTATAAATTCAAACCTTGCCACTCCTCCTCCATCCATCTTCTGAATGTTTAATCATAGCTGTTATGGGCAGAGGAGAAAGAGGTAAGCTGAGCAGAGCTTACTTCTACCCTTAAGCAAATGAAAAACATTAATTTCCATCTTCCTACTCCACAGCACCTAGCCCCTCCACACTACTAAACTCCTGAACCACAAAACAGAATTTGATCTGACCTAGAGTTGGGAGCAAGAACAGTGACTACATCCTTGAAGTTCTGGGTACTTTTCTCTCTCCATCATGCTACCAGGGGCCTGATCATGTGATTTTCATCCAGAGGGCATGCCTGATGCTCCCAAGCATTCTCACACCTTTCCTTTGCGTGTGTCTCCATCCTTGAGTATTGAGGATGGCACAGTGAGTGACAGGGATATTTTAAATTAGGAACAATAAGGGGAAACTGTTACTGTTATGCAAAGCTAAAATATTTCTTAGTTCTCTGTTCATTACAATGAATATAGCTATCATGCTTCATTAATGGAAGAGAAGAAGGAAGCTACAGAATCAAGACTTCAAACCCACCTCCAGAAACAGTTCTCCTGGGGATAGGTAACACAGCACAGAACCCAGTGTTCACAGCTCCCTGCTCCCTGCTAGTTTTTGCATGTGCAATCAATACTTGAGCTAAAAAATGGTATCCACTTTGCAAAAGGGCACTCTACCCCAAAACCCAGAAGCACAGGTCAAATTATAATAATCTTACACTTCCCGTCTCCTTCACAGTGCCTAGAAGAGGGCTAAGTATATCATGACCACAAAAAAGGAAAATATCCTCAAACTCTTGGAACTTTTAAAAGGCTATCTTACACTTAAAGCATGTTGATGCTTAAACCGGTTTCAGGTTTGACTGAAATGTTCTCATGGCAGTTATTCAGAACACACTGGTTTCCTTAATGCTGGTGCCCTGCCAGGGGCCACATTTCTGTCTGGAAGGGAAGCAGGCGTTCTTTTGATTTGATGTGCCAGGCTTCCTTTAGGGAAATTGTTTTGAGGAGCATAGGCATTGGGATGATTTGTGAGTTTTTAAATGGAGATGGGCTTGTATTGTAAGATGAACTGAGTGCTTTAAGATGGGTGAGTTGCACGAGCCCCTCTAGATTAGTGGTTCTCTACCTAACCTAGGCCCGCGTCAACTCTGAGAGAGGAGAGGGGAGAGGGACTGGGAGACCGCATCTCCCTTCAATCAGGAGTCTAGCTTTGGCCAAATACCTCCTTTATAGTATTTGGCAATCTTTAATGTACAAAATATCTATATACAATATATCCTACAAAGATGGAAGGAAGGGGCCTATGCATGTTGATGGAGATGAAAGCACTTTCACTCATACACTTTAGGCATATGGAGAGATTTGGTGCATTCTCCCATTTCATTTGGGACAATGAAATGATTTCCAGGCTTCCCTAAAAGTTATCTTCATGCTGTGAAATTTGGTGGTTGGTGACCTAAGCTGCAATTTCTAGGGAGGGATTTCACATTTAATCTGGGCCTAAAGCAGCTCTAAAAAGAACAAGGGAAATGGGGCTGGGGAGAGAGTATCTCCCTTCAATCAGTGGTCCAGATGCAGCCAAATACCCAGGTAGATATTTGGCAACACACACACACACTCACATGACATTTATTTACATTATGCCCTACTAAGACGAAAGGCAGGGATTTAATCGTGCTGACGAGGATAAAGCAGCTTTCATCACACACTTCTGGCAGATGGGGAGATGTTGTGCTGGACTAATGACACGATTGCTCTAGACTTCCAGAATGTATCTCCTAAAAGTTATCTTCCACATATGCTGGGATGGGTGTTGATGACAGGAGCCTGCAAGTCCAGGTGAATGATTTTACACTTAGGATGGGCCTGTACAAGTCTAACAGGGGAAAGGAGGTGGTCTGGGGAAAGATGACCTCCCTTCAATCAATTGTCCAGATGCTGCCAAATATATTGACATAATATTTGACAAAATGCATATGTATAAAGATATTGTATATACATTACTCCCCACCATGATGGATGGTAAGGGATTAACCATGCTCAGGATCACGAAGGAACTTCTACTTACATACACTGTGGAGACAGGGAAATGAAATCCTAGGTTAATTAAATGATATATGCTAAGTCGCTTCAGTCGTGTCCGACTCTGTGTGACCCCATGGACAGCAGCCCACCAGGCTTCCCTGTCCATGTGATTCTCCAGGCAAGAATACTGGAGTGGGTTGCCATTTCCTTCTCCAAAATGATATGTAAGCCCTCCAAATTTATCTTCTAATAGTTACGTGAATACTCATGGAAATGCCACCTTTAAAGCTACTTCAAAAACACAGGTAATGATAAGTTGATTAATAATAAATATTTGATTCAATAGATTCTATATACATTTGACCTATTTTATAAGCTAAAAACAGTGCTAAATTTTGACAACATCCCATTAGTTTGCTTAAATACTATCAACAACTGCAGCACAGTCACTATCAAGTCCTGGCCTTTTTCCTTCTTCCTGCCAGGGTTTGCCAAGAACTGCTTTAGCCCCAGGTCCACAGTATCTTGGGGCTGCAGGGAACACTCTGTAGGATCCAAGATTTCTTAGGGGAGAAGGCAAGAAAGAGAGTAAATGAGAGCAGAAAGGAAAAAGCCTTACTTAGTGGGGCATGTCAGGGACTCTGCACTTGAATATATTTGAAACAAATCTAAAGGGAAAGGAGAAAGACAACTAAGAAACAGAAGTGTTCTTCCCTTTGGCAACATGGTAAACAAAACATGTATACCAAAAAAAAAAAAAAAATGAAGAAAAACTGTATACATTTTACCCAGTGCTATGGTAATGGTGGATGCATGAACCAGCAACCTGGGATAGGTGAGATAGGGGAAAGTCTTGATTTATAACATTTATCAATTTCCATGCTACGATCAATTTCAAACTACCAACAAGAAGTACAGAACTTCTTAGTTGGGAAGAACTAGTGAGTTGGGGGGAGATGTATAATAGCATACCACGATATAGTATTTCTGCCAAAAAAAATTTGTGCCAAAAACACAGTTGGTGCAAATAATATCAAGAGTATGAAAATGGCAAAGTGTATTTTTGAGTATTACTTTTGTTTTTTTGATATAATTATTTAATTGTAAGTGCATGCCATTTAATTTTTAATAATGGTTGTGCTTAGCAAAACCAGTTTGCAAGATTCTTGATAATTTAATAATGGTGAAACCTGTTTGAGTTGGCTCCAACATACCACACCAAAATGAATAAAAGGGAAATAAAAAAATCAAATAGTAGTAACTACTTTTTGTTTAATACATAGGGAAATCTAGCAGAAAACTAAAGAATCTTTGTGATTTCCAAAATTCAATATGTTCTGCTCATTATTCCCTCAAAAAGTATAATAAAATATTCTTACATATTAAAAGATTTTATTTTGTTTTCTTCTTTTTTTTTTCTTTTTCTTTACTCAAAAGATTTTAGAGCTAGAGATGTGGGCACTTACAAGTAAATATCTAATTTTATCGGGTTGGTCAAAAAGTTTGTTTAAAGGTCAAAAAAGTTGGTCGAAAAGATATTACGGAAAAACCCAACAGACTTTTGTGGCTAATGAAAGGACTTTCTCTCCAGTTTCTGTGTGTTTTATAAACTAACTAGAATAATGTATGAGTTGTTTTCCCATTTATTTGTTTTATTGCTATTAAGCAACTCAGGAACACTCAATTACTTAGTGAATTCTTCACTGGGCCCATGTTCTGCCTGACTCGGCAACTCCTTTAGCTCCAGGTGTCATCAAGACAAAGGACATCACCTTTACAAGGCTCAGAATTACAGAGAAGAAAGAGAATGAAGTGGAAGGAAAGGAGGGGGAAGAGGAGGGAGAGGAGCCTAAGGCAGTGTCAGAGGGCCATTAATTCTAGCCTCAGGCACTGACAGCTATCAAAGAGCAGGTGCCAAAGACTGCAGTCACATATTTCCTTAGCTTAACATGACACTATTGGCTGCTGGATGAAACATCTATCAGGCAGTCATCTCAGTTGTACTTTCACAGGCTTTGTCCTTGAGATAACAAACTCTGGATAAATAATAATTCACATTTTTTCCCTGATGTTTGCAAATATCTGGATGGATCTTTCCATGTGGACAAAATCTACATAATTATCTTGAACATTTATATTTCATCCTGTGATCTTGTTGCCCTAAAGACAAAGCAATAAATGCTTCTAAAATCTGCCAAAATAATGTAATCGTGTGTAGTAGATAACCTTAAGGTGCAATTATTACTGTTTTATTTAGGAATGTACTATTTGAAAAGCTTTCCTCTGACTAAAATTTAAAAATTTCCCATCATGGCTGGAAAACTTTAAAACAGTTTTGTAAAATATTATCCATAGAGTGATGTTAAAGATTGAATGTATGCGGAATAATTAGTAAAAGTAGCTAATTCATTTTGCTACCCATGAGTCTGGCTTAAAGCTATATTTGTGGGTGAATAAATATTTCATACTTATTTGCTAAAGCTGTGTTTATGTATCATAACGCTGTCTTCTTTTTACGAGGATGACACCACTGATCTTCAACTAGCAGGGCATTTGCATTTAGTGACTTTTCTGGAACTAAGGGAGAATTTGTGCTAACCTGGTCACATTTTCTCACTCAGTGAAAGATTGGCAATACTAACTTATCTTATGTGGTCAGCGGAACACTTCTGATGTATTTAGCCTAACTCAAAGCTATGCATGTAAACAGAGGTAGGCCTCTATCTTAATCACAGTTACAAACACATTTATATATTAAGTTCCTTTCAATGGTTAAAAAAAAAGTTCACATAAGAAAGCAAGACAACCCAGTATGAAAATGGTTAAATCATTTTTGATTGCTGTCACTGACTAAGATCTGCATAAATCCATTAGTGCAAGTCACCAGAGGTGTCCAGGGGCAAATAAAACATATGTTGCATATGTTAAAAAATCCAAGACAAACATGTAGCACTAAAAAAGAATAACAATTAAATTATTAGTTGCTTGGTTAATGGAAATGAACAACCTTTGATAAAATGGTCCCAGTGAAGAAGGAGAAGAACTTCTGTATTTAAAGTGCTGCCGTGGGGAAACTTCGCCTCTTTTTGTGGAAGTTTACCTTCGGTCACCTTCAACTCGCTTTTTACGAACTAGGTGAGAAAGAGAAAAAGGTTTGAAAAGACAAAATGAAGGAGAGGGAATATTCCTTAAATTTCAAACAAACAACAATAATCACACAGAATAGCAATCCCACACACTTGAGGACAGTTATCAAAAATTTCAATAATTATCCATGGCAACACACGGAAATGATAGAAGAGCCCAGTGCTTTGTGGAATTTACATTTAAGTAAAGCTATGTCTGATAGTTGGGAACTTGAATCTTAGAGCTTTCCAATTTCAACGGAGTAGAAGTCTGGAACAAACCCATGAGACCAGTGAACGTCTCATGTTTACTTATCCACAGCACATCTTCTTAGCTTCTGTGTACCTCAGTCATCAACTAGCTAAAACTAATTCCCTAGGATGATATATTTACAATTCTGATTTTGAACTGAAGACCACGAAGAGCTGCAAACAGAAGTTTAAAGTTTCTAAACCTGTTTTAAATGGAAACTTCAAAATAGCAACCTCCAAGGAAGGTGTGCTGAAGAAGGGAATGGCCACCCACTCCAATATTCTTGCGTGGAGAATTCCATGGACAGAGGAGCCTGGCAGGCTACAATTCATGGGGTCGCAAAGAGTCGGATACAACTGAGCTACTAAACAACAACAAGAAGGAAGGTATCATTCAGGTGTCTAGCAAACTCAAAGATTAAGGTTCATTTAATCCAATGTGAGTGCGTGAGTGCTCAAGTCGCTTCAGACTCTTTACGACTCCATGGACTGTAGCCCGCCAGGTTCCTCCAGTCTCCTCTGTCCATGGGATTCTCCAAGCAAGAATATTGGAGTGGATTGCCATGCCTTCCTCCAGGGGATCTTTTCAATCCAGGGATCGAACCCACATCTCCTGAGTCACAGGCAGATTCTTTACTGACTGAGCCACCTGGGAAGCCCCCTGTAATCTGGTAATTAGTATCAAAGGAGCTAGCCTGACTGCCTTTCCCAACTTCTACAATCTTCTTCCCCCTTTCACATCCCTACCTGCAGGCTCCTCTGGTGGACAGAAAGAGGACTGCTCTAATCTTTCTGGATTTGGCAAAAAAAAAAAAAAAAAGTGCCCTGGCCTGTGGCCCTATCTCATCTCCTCACTTTACATAACCCAGACTGCTCCTGCCTCAGATGCAGAAAATCTGACAAAAGCTATTCCCATGACCTGCTCTCGGGCTCAGGATCGCCTCTCCATTTACTCCAAACCTCCAGTTTTGCCTATTTTTCTTTGTTCAGATGAGGACCTACATGTTTTCCCAGGTATCTTCTGACTGCAGCTCTAATCATTCCCGTTTGCTGCCCACTGCGCCTCACCCTTTGCAGCGCCATATGCCAGGCCAGGCTCTGGGTGCCATTCACTGCACCTTGGCTGGGCTTCAGGGTTGTGGGTAAGCACGGGTGGGCAGGGAACTGCATACTAACATTCACCTGCCTTCTTACGGTTCTAACCTTTAGCTTCCATTTTGTCTACCATCTGAACCCTCCCCAAGGTCAGCAATGTACTTGGTGGGACACCTTGTCCAGTTTCTCTAAGGTCTGGCATTCTGTCCCCGTACCTCTATTGAGGACTGAAGCCTGTTACAGGCAGGCTACTTGCCAAGTGGACTGTTGGTACCTGGATGGTCTTTTTCCACACTGTTTCAGGTGGCTAGGATGTCCCCAGATCAAGCCCCCCAGACGGTGCCATTCTTTTTCACTGTGGTTGACCAGGACACGCCCCAGTTCATTCTAACATAAGTCACAAAAGAGTGGGTAGCAGGAAAGATTAAAGAGGGACTAACTGAAAAAGCTACTTCTGAGTTTAACCATTAAAAAACATAGCTCTCTTAGGTCATTTCACATGTAAATCACCAAGGTATCAGACATAACCATACTTAAACCCAAGTACAAAAGCACTGTTAGGAGTCAAACATAAGTGAACTGGGAATTTCCATGTCACTATGTCCACTTTCCGGTGGAGATTAAAAACAGAGGGGGATTACGCATAAGAAGTAAGTAAAGAAGAATTAAACACATAAAGGAAACCAAGCAAAAATCAAAGGCTGCTTGGGAAAAAAGCTTCCTCTTGAAAGAATGCCACGATAACACTTAAACACTGTAAAGATGATGTGGATTCCTATGACCATGTAATAATATACTTCTGATGAAGGGCTGACACCAAAGGCCAGTGGAATGGTTATCTGTGAGATGTTATATCTGAAGTGGAGAAATGAATGGTCGTCCTGCCCTTGTAATTACTAACACCACATATTAGGCCCGCATTACCCAGGTCATTATTCTTTGTGATGGCAGCTGCCACTCTTGTTCGTGGTCCTTGCTTGGTAAACTGATATCCAAACTTGAGGATCCTGGAATTCTCCTCTAGCATCTGGGCAATTTCCATCTCCACAGCTGTTCCCAACTGCTGTCTCTGATTGCAGATGTGGACACAAACAGAGGATGGCCAAGAAAGAAGAGCAAATAATTACTCACATTAACTATGCATGGAAAGATGTACAGCTATTTGTTGGACAAAAAGGCAAAAGTTTCAATTTGAAACAAAGTCACTTGAGATATTTTCTCTCATACACCTGTTCCTTGTTTAAAAGCAAAATCCAAGAGGCAGCTGAATCTGTTGGCATGTTAAACTGAAGACTAGGCAAATTATTTACGAAGGGAATGACAATTCCAGACATAAAATTAAAGCAAAACTAACACGTGGTGTTTCCACTTTACCCCAATATCTGTTGTTTAAACAAAGGATTTATTTTTTTTTATAGTGACATAGTCTTATAGCAATCAATCCAGTTGCAAAATCTTCTATTCTGGGATCCATATCCAACGATACCTGAAAATCATCAACTAGATGGGTGGTCACTCTTTCAGAACAGAGTCTCATTAGGAGATCCTCAAGAGGTTTTATTAGTGTGGTTTGAACCATGGCCAGGTGAATTATCAAACACTACATGGGTTATTGGGCTATAGAAAATTCCCTGTTTTTTTAAGTGGTGGAAAGAGTATTTTTGCTTTTTTTCTTGTTTTTTGAGAAATAGAACAATAATTTTAAAAGTAGGGTTAAAAATGGGGCATGTAAATATAGGTATCCACAGATAAATTTAAGGAACATACTACATTTTTCCCATCCTCTATTCATTAATCTTTTAAAAAAACTACAAAGAAAAGACAAAAAAGTATATAAAATAAAAAGCTCCCTTCCTCCAGACTCCCATTTCCCATGAAGAAAGTCAGTTTGGCATGTAGTCTTTGAAACATTTTCTGTACATTCATGTACATGTAATCACATGTAATGTCTATGTTTTCTTCACATAAATGGATTACACTAGAATATTATTCTGGGTTTCCCTGGTGGCTCAGATGGTAAAGAATCCGCCTTCAATGTGGAGACCTGGGTTCAGTCCCTGGGTTGGGAAGATCCCCTGGAGAAAGGAATAGCTACCAACTCCAGTATTCTGGCCTAGAGAATTCCACAGACAGAGGAACCTGGCAGGCGACCCACAAAGAATCCAACCAACTTGACTGAGCGACTTTCACTTTCAGCATATTATTCTAGGGTTTTTTATTTTTCATTTAACATTAAGAACATCATTTCACGTAGGTAAATATATGTTTCCTTCATCCTTGTGAACAAGTGCATAGCATTCCATTGTAGTTAGTGATAATATTTGGTTTAGCTACATCCTACTGACTGTTACACTGCATTCTATTCCCACAATTTCAAACAAGGCTGTGGTGAACTTCCCGCCCACACAAAGTATCAATATGTCCTGGGGCATTTCCGCCAGTGTGCCTGTAGGGTACGTGATAGTTGGCTCCAAGAGGAAGCATTTTTCAGACTTTGATAAATGATTGACTTACCCTCAAAGGTTATGACAATTTGTACTCCTGCTAATAGGGTCAGAAAGTTAGTTTTCCCTACTATAGCCAACATGGGATATTATGAATCTTTATCATCTTTTTCAATCCAAGGGGTAAAAATGTATTTCACTTAATAAATAATTAAAATAAACAATAAATAATTGCTTTAATTTGCACTTCTCAAATTATGACTAAGAACAATTAATTTTCTTATGCATTTGTATTTCTTTGGAAACTACCAACCTGTCATTTGTATATTTTTCTACCAGCTTGTGGTTCCTGTTTTTAAAATTTATACATTAGGAACTTAGCTTTTTGTCAAAAATGATGAAAAAATTTTGCTCAGTTTGTCTTTTGACTTTCCTTTTGATTACTGTACAAGACCATATTTCATTTTCATATGGTGAAATCTGTGCCTCTTAGATTGTATGTCCCACTGAGGAAACCTCTCCACTTCTGGTTTCTTTCATTTATTTTATGATTTCATATATTTTAATATGAATATATTCTTAAATATATTTAAATATATATTAAAATATATTTAATATATTTTTATGATTTCATTTTACCTGGAATGAATTTTAGCAAAAAAATTAAGATATAGCCCCAATGTCGTTTTGTTCCAAAATGCTGGAACATTTGTTCCAAAATGCTGGAGTATAGTTGTAAATCAACTATACTCCAATAAAAATTATTTTTTAAATGCTAGTGAGTAGTCCCACCATCTTTTACTTCATTTGTTCCCCCATTGAGTTAAAATGCTACGTTGCTGTAAAATTCTCAGGTGTACTAGGCTGTGTTCCTGGGCCCTATAGTTCTGCCAGGTCTATGTCTGTGCCTGACTCATGCAATTTTGATTAAGTATATTAAATTACATATCAGTTAAATATATTAAATTATATATTATACAGATGGCTAACAAACACATGAAAAGATGCTCAACATCACTCATTATCAGAGAAATGCAAATCAAAACCACAATGAGGTACCATTACACGCCAGTCAGGATAGCTGTATCCAAAAGTCTACAAGCAATAAATGCTGGAGAGGGTGTGGAGAAAAGGGAACCCTCTTACACTGTTGGTGGGAATGCAAACTAGTACAGCCACTATGGAAAACAGTGTGGAGATTTCTTAAAAAACTGGAAATAGAATTACCATATGGCCCAGCAATACCACTTCTGGGCATACACACTGAGGAATCCAGATCTGAAAGAGACACGTGCACCCCAATGTTCATCGCAGCAGTGTTTATAATAGCCAGGACATGGACGCAACCTAGATGCCCATCAGCAGATGAATGGATAAGGAAGCTGTGGTACATATACACCATGGAATATTACTCAGCCGTTAAAAAGAATTCATTTGAATCAGTTCTAATGAGATGGATGAAACTGGAGCCCATTATACAGAGTGAAGTAAGCCAGAAAGATAAAGAACATTACAGCATACTAACACATATATACGGAATTTAGAAAGATGGTAACGATGGCCCTATATGCAGGGCAGAAGAAGAGACGCAGAAGTACAGAACAGGCTTTTGAACTCTGTGGGAGAAGGGGAGGGTGGGATGTTTCGCAAGAACAGCATGTATATTATCTGTGGTGAAACAGACCACCAGCCCTGGTGGGAGGCATGAGTCAAGTGCTCGGGCCTGGTGGGCTGGGAAGACCCAGAGGAATCGGGTGGAGAGGGAGGTGGGATGGGGGACTGGGATGGGGAATACGTGTAACTCTATGGCTGATTCATATCAATGTATGACAAAACCCACTGAAAAATTAAAAAAAAAATAAATAAATACATAAATAAAAATCCCTAAAATATATATATATTAAATTATATATTATTATAATACCTTTTAAATATAATAAATATATTGAAATATATATTTTAATATATATACCTTTTAAATTTGGAAAATTTAAGTACTGAGTACATGAGGAAGAAAAATTAGTGAAGGAATTTTTGTGTCTTAGGCAAGTGCTAAGGCTTAACTCTGTTCCTCTTCTTTCTTTTCATCCAGTAACCTGTCAAACGAGTCTTTCCTCAAGAAAAGAACAAAATGTGATATTTCCAGTCAGATAATAACAATTTTAGATATCCACAGCATAGAGATTAGTGTGCTCAGCAATCAGCAATGTAAGGTTATGGTAGGGAGAGGCAGCAAAAATGTTAGAGATACTGACCTCAATGCTTTATGAGCAACTTTAGCTCATGACACGGCCCCATGAACTGTAGCCCACCAGGCTCCTCTGTCCATGGGGTTCTCTGGGTAAGAATACTGGAGCCAGTGGCCATGCCCTCCTCCGGGGATCTTCCCAGCCCAGGGATCGAAGACCCAGGTCTCCCACATTATACAGGTGGATTATTTACCATCTGAGACACCAGGGAAACCCACACTTTGGAAAGCAGGACTGGACTAGGAGTTGAGACCTGAGCAAAGGTCAGGGCTGCCGTAGTTACGACTTATGTCCCTGGGGTGCGCCACGGGTGCTCTCTAAGGGTGGAGGTAGCTGACCGAGGAGGGTGACATAAAGTCCCTCTATTCCCTTTCACAAAGCTTAGGCATCTGGAGTCCTAGATTTGGGTAACACACAGGCTGGGCATGCGATGGTGGATATAAAGGACATAGATCTGAAGACAATTATATCGGGAAGAGGGCATATAAAGGAAGGGGAGGAAGTAAGACAGCATAGAGTCTCTTTCTTAGCCTGAGTCTTTTTTTTTTTCTCTTTTGAGATGTTTTGTGTTATATAAACCTAGGGCAATAAATGGGCACCAAAATTTCTTATAATTTGGATATATTTCTCTTTTTTTAAGTCACTAAATACAAAGAAAAAGAAACAAAATTTAAGCATATGGTTCTTCAGATCACCTTTTTTGAAGTGACCACTTTTCTCTCCTCAGATTTATTCAGCAGCTACCCATCTGTTTCACTAATATGCATCACTGATTGTTCTTCTCACAGCGGCACCTGATTCGATCACAGTTTGTTTACCTGGAGCCTAGCCACGGCAGCCACCCCAGTGCAGGATTCTCTGCAGGCCTTGGCTTTGGTGCAGCTGCCTGCTGCCATGGTGCTAAATTGGTCTCAGCTGCTGCTCCTGCCTGAGACACTGTCTTAGAGATTATTTTATTTCAGACTCTTCATTATACAGCTAAGGAAACTGAGGTCTGCTTCTAACAGTCTATGAGTCAACAAACAAAATTTGGATGGTAGACAGGTTTTGACTCTGAATTTCCTCCTTCTCGGAATAAAGCAAATAATTTTTCTAGTTGCTCTAGAACTTAATCCTCTTGTCACAAGTGAAGAGAAGCCATTTCAGAGGCAAATTAGGGAAGGAAAGTTGAAAAAGGACAAATCCCTTCTGAGCTGACTAAGGAGGGGGAAGGAGGTTGATGTTTCAGTGGAAGTTTAGACATTGTATTTCAGGGTCTTCTTCACACACATTAAAAAAGCCAAACTTTTATTTATATATTTATTCTTGGCTGTGCTGGGTCTTTGTTGATGTGGGCTTTTTTCTAGTTGTGGTGAGTAGAGAGGGGCTACTCTCTAATTGTGGTGCGTGGGCTTCTCATTGCAGAGGCTTCTCTTGTGGAGCACAGGCTCTAGAGTGTGCAGGCTTCAGTAACTGTGGCACACGGGCTTAGTTTTTCCATGGCAAGCGGGCTTTTCTTGGACTAGGGATCGAACCCGTGTCTCCTGCATCGTCAGGCGGATTCTTTACCACTGAGCCACCAGGGAAGCATTCTTAAAAGATATTCTATTCTAAATTTTCAGGATTTCAGCTCATTTACTAGGTATAAAGTTTCTAGATTTAGCAAATAAAAACACAGGACACGTGGTTAAATTTCAATTTCATAAAATAACAATTTTTCAGTATGAGTACATCCCAAATATTTCATGGGACACACTTGTATTAAAAACTCTTCATTGTTTACCTGAAATTCCAATTTAACTATATTTTATCTGGCAACCCTAACTAAGTAGTATTAAATATCTTAAGAGGAACTAGAAACAGAGTATCTGGGACATTATCTCAGATGAGGGGTTTCACAATGGCCTAAACCAACACAGAAAGTTAAACCTACTTTGGAACAAGGTATCCACTTCTGTCTTAGCTCTCCTGGAAACATTTACCCCCAGTCCTCTTAACTTCTTCCTGATACTAGTCTATTTGATATACATCCCTGAACCATCACTCTTTTTTACTCCCTTCCTATTTCCCTCTAGCTTGTTTTCCTACTCTCCACTCCTTCATGCTTCCCTCTTAATTGCATAGCAGCTGGACACAAATCAGGATACAAGGAGTGAGCTTCCTGAGCGTGTATGGCCACATGTGCACATTCCTAAGGACTCACTCCACATCTCTGCACGGGAAAGCTGTTTTGACAATGCAGCCCTCTGGGGAGGGTGAGACAGAAAGGGTGCCTGTCTCCTGGTGGGGCTCCCTTGCTCCCCTGGCAACAAGCCTCAGGAGGAGTCTAGGAATAGATTAACCTACCTCTAATTAATTCAAATTAAATTTGAATTTCAACTGGACAATGAATAATTTTTAGTACAAGTATGTTTCAAGAAAACTTGGGATGTACTCACACGGCACTGAAACAGCCCACGTGTCCTAGAGCCAAAGAAAGGAGAGAAGAGCTATTCATGGGTCTGCCATGGCTTTCCAGGCTTAGGTGATAGTTTTGGGTGGGGTCTAAACCAGGGATTTTCCCAGACATGCATGGGACACTCCCCCCACTGCCCTTCCCATCACCCCACAGAGGGGATGTTTGCAGATACTAGTTTCCTTGTTCGCTCTTTCTGGTCCATTCCAGGGTTCTTTATTTCAACTACACTGTGTCTAGACCTCTCAGATTTCCTGAATCCCATGGCAGACACGTCTCTGCAGCCAAAGGGACAAGGCTGAGAATGGAGAGTTGCTGCTTGCAGGCAGGAGCCAGGTGAAGCCAGTAGAGCAACTCCAGAGGCTCTGTAGGCTGTGGCTGGGAAAAGAGGTCTTCAGTGTACAGGAGGGGGTGTCTCCAGGGAAAAGCAGCTTGCTTTGGCTGCTGGGACCCCAAGAAGTACTGCAGCAGAGCTGAGATTGTGATCACACTGTGGGTGTGGCCTGTCACTCTAAACCAGACGGTCTTCTAGAATCCCAACTCCTTTAAATAGGCTCTTTGGTCAGCACCAGACAGTAGGAGCCTGGGATTGCTGCCTGGATCTGATAGCCTCCAACCCAGGGCAGGGAGGCTGTTTCTGGGTGTGGCCACTCTGCTTTTTTTCCATAGTCCCAGTAAGAGGCAACAGCAAGACTGGGGCAGGACTGCGCCAAGGTTCCTTCTAACAGGCAAGGATGATGAAGGCTGAACAAAGCTGCTGTCAACACCTCTGCCGGTCTCCTCTCTTTTTCCTCTGGTGCCTGACCAGCCCAGGGCTGGGGGAGGGCTGGCTCATTCTGTCTCAGGCTGCCCCACTGCTGCTGCTGCTGCTGCTACGTCGCTTCGGTCGTGTCTGACTCCATGCGACCCCGTAGACAGCAGCCCACCAGGCTCCTCCATTCCTGGGATTCTCCAGGCAAGAACACTGGAGCTTGCCCCACTAGACATTGTTTAATTATTAAAACGTTCTCCCACCCACCCTGCACAGGCCAGAAGCTGTCCTAATTACCAGGAAGCCAGAATACCAAATTAAACTTTTTCACAGAACTTTGTCTTTTAACTCCCTCCATTATGGTAGTCCTCCCTTTCACACGTATCCTGTGAGTTAGCTTACCTGGTTGTCGATCTTGATCTCGATCAAGGTGTCATTTTCCTTTAGTGCCTCTACAAGGGCCAGGATCCCAGCACCAGTGATGAAATTGGATTCTATGTTTAGACTTTTCAAGGTCTTGTTTACTTTTAGCATATCTGCAAAGGCCTTATGATGTGAAAAAGAAATAACCATTAGGGTTTCTAAAGATTTATTTACCAAACTTCTCACCACCATATTAAATATTTTTTTACAGTACTTAAAGAAAACCTTAGTTAAATCATACCTTCACCTTCAAGTAACAAAGATAATAATTAAAAAATGCAATAAAAGTAGTTCAGTTCAGCAGCTCAGACTCATAAATTCCACATACTTGCAAAATTAAAAAAAAACACAAAGATTGTTGTTGTTTAGTTGCTAAGTTGTGTCTAATTATTTTCGACCCCATAGACTGTAGCCCTCCAGGTTCCTCTGTCCATGGGATTTTCCAGGCAAGAATACTGGACTGGGTTGAGATTTCCTTCTCCAGGGGAGCTTCCCAACCCAGGGATCGAACCTGAGTCTCCTGCATTGGCAGGTGGGTCCTTTACCACTGAGTCACTAAGGAAGCCCCCCTAAAAAGACACTGACATAGAATTAACAACTTTGTTTTATTAAGTAAGGACATTAAAAAACCTACAACCATCTGTTATCATTGTCAATTTTTTTGAGAAAAGGCATTTTAACATTAGGGAAAAAATGTAGAAAGGATTAATCTCGGAATTATTTCATTTTTCTCCTTTTACTATGAATGGGTAAAGATTTTTATCATTGACTAGCATTTGGGCACTACTAATTTAGTCGTATTATTTCAGGTCATCTGTAAATCAGGATTTTTCAAAGATAACTTCTGGAACAAAATCACTGCCCCGAGTGGCAGAACCACTGGCGCCTCCCAGATGGACAGTGGATGGCACACATGCGCCTGCGTGTTCCCTTCATCCCCACGGTTTCCCGCTGTCATAAAGAAAAGGTGTACTTCTTAAGTGGCTGGAACTCCTACAATGCAAGAAAACAAAAACAGAGGGCCATTATCTTGAAGAGTTGCTAAAATACAGAAAGATTGGTGGAGAAACGACCACACAGTCGCCTGAGATGCCCGAGGTGAGTCCCAGCGGGGTGCGTGTGGGCTCCGTGGCCTCAGTCGTGTCCAACTCTGCGACCCTATGGACTGTAGCCCTCCAGATGCCCATGGAATTCTCCAGGCGAGAATGCTGGAGAGGGCTGCCGTGCCCGCCTCCAGGGAATCTTCCTGATTCAGGGATCGAACCCACTCTCTTAGTCTCCTACACCGGCAAATGGGTTCTTTGCCACTAGCGCTACCTGGGAAGCCCCAATTAGGGCGTCTCACTACAAAGCTGCCTTAGGAACAGGTGGATCACCGAGAGCAGGCGGAGAGCACAACAGCTCTTCCTGAGGCTTCCCTGAAAAGGGGCAACTGCCTGCAAGCCATCAGTGAGAAATCTCCCAGGAAGAGGCTCGGTGAGGGTGCCAGGTCCCGAGAGTGCAGCAGGGCAGAAACGGAGGCACTCTCAGATCTTGCGCCAGATACAGAGTGGGAGACGGGACAGGAGAGGCGGCAATGCCCAGGACGGAAATACGCTGAACTGTGTCCCTCCCAGAGGGAAGCCCTCCAAACTTGAGCAGTTGCCGAGGACTCCCCGGTTGCCTGCTAGCTTCTCATACGCACACTACAGAGAAGACTGCTCATCAACTCATCTGCCTGCTTACAAAAGCACTCGCTCATTCATTCATTTATTCACTCATTCACTTAGAAAAGATTATGTGTCAGGCTTCTGCTTCGTGCTAGCTGTAGGGAAAACAAAAACCCCTGTTTAGGGAGCTTATGGTTCAGCAGCAGAGGCAGAGGCAATAATGACTAAATAAAATGTGTGGCCTGCCAGATGGTAACAAATGGAGAAATATAAAGGGGCTTCCTTTTTAAGGGATAGGTCTTTTGGTGAACCAGATCTACATAACTGCAGAGAAAATAGTCCCAGTTTACACAAATCAATTTTGTTCTCTATTTGGAACTATGAACAGGCAAACAGTGACTGCTAGACCTAATAGGAAAACCAACATCAGGAGAGAAAAGTTGAGTTCACAAAACAGGCCAGCATCCTATGCAGGGAACACAGAATACTCAGAGAACAGAAATATGTAAAACTTCTAAATGTTATCAACTCTCTCCACCTTGCCCCACTTCCAAAAAAGAAAGAAAGAAAATAGAGAAAGAAAAAACACTGTAATCTACTCACAGAAAAACAATAATCAGACTGCCATTAGTCGCTAGACTTTAAGGCCGATAGAACTGAGGCTTTAATATATTTATACAGCCAGATAATTGTAAATGCAGGTGATAAATTCTAATTTTTTTGGTGTCAATCTATACACCTAACTGAATATAATGAGATAAAATGTATAAAGCTCAAATGTGTGAAATAGTAGAACAACTACAATCTAGAGCTAGAAAAGGAAGCTGAAGTAGAAAGAAGAGAGAGTATAGAGTTGCCCAATCTTTTCTAATGGAGAATCAAAAACTATCTGAGATAATAAATCAAAAATAAAAGTGCATATGTTATACGGAATTTAGAAAGATGGTAATGATAACCCTATATGCAAAACAGAAAAAGAGACACAGATGTACAGAACAGACTTTTGGACTCTGTGGGAGAAGGCGAGGGTGGGATGTTTTGAGAGAACAGCATCGAAACATGTATATTATCTAGGGTGAGGCAGATCACCAGCCCAGGCTGGATGCATGAGACAAGTGCTCGGGCCTGGTGCACTGGGAAGACCCAGAGGGATCGGGTAGAGAGCGAGGTGAGAGGGGGATCGGGATGGGGAATACATGTAAACCCATGGCTAATTCGTGTCAATGTATGACAAGGGCCACTGCAGTGTTGTAGGGTGGTTAGCCTCTGACTAATAAAAATAAATAAATTTTTTAAAAAGTGCATATGTATTAGGGCATTTCTACCTGGTTGCACACTAGAAAGACCTGGATGCTTTAAAAAATATACCAATGCTTGGGCCCCACCCCAGATGAATTAAATCAGAATCTCAGGCTGTGGCCTGGACAGCTGCTTTGTTTGTTTTTTTTTAGTATTGAAGTATAGTTGATTTATGACTGCATTTTTGAAAAGCTCTTCAGTGACTAATGTTCAGCCAGGATTCAAAATCACTTTAATTGAAATCATATAGACAACAACGAAAGGAATGAAAAACGAGCTGCTAACAGTGATTGCTCTCGGGAGTAGAACAAGGAACTTCTGAACTCTTTTGTTTTAATGGCAGAAAGGACAAGAAGAAGGAAGAGGAGAAGGAATTCAACTTGAGACAAGAACAGGTTTTCCAACCTCAAGACCATCGACATCTGAGGCTGGAGAATTCTTTGTTGTGGGAGGTATCCTACGTCTTGTGGGAGGTTTAGCAGCCTCTGAGACCCACAAAATGTCAACAGTACCCTCCCAGTCATGACAACCAAAAATATCTCGAGACACTGCTAAATGTTCCCTGGAGGGCAGAATCACCCTGAGTTGAGAACCACTGGACTAGAAGAATAATCCTGTGTATTAGTCAAGCACTTGCTTGAACTACAAGGAAAGCTCAAGAGTTTGCACTGATGTTATTGTACACCATGTAAATTAAAGTGTATTTATTCAGTGCTAGGTCTTTAATTAGAATTAAATGTACACACTTTAATTAGAGCCCCAAAAGGGAATGCATCAGGCCTTTCCTTATGGATTCTCCAAGCTTTGGGATTTACTTCTGCTATTAGAATAACAAAATGTCAGAGCAATTAGGCCTTTATAAAAAACTTGCAGGACCTACTGGCAAGTAGCCACGATCTTGCCAATTTCTTTTAAACTGGAGAAAACACATTTCTTATACTGAACAAAACAGGGAAGAGAGACCCAGCCAAACACAACCCTGGGCTCCAGGCCCAGGTTCACTGCAGTTCAGCAAATATTTGAGCATCTATTACATGTGCTGGGGATAATAATGTTAGTGAAACCAAGACTAGATTTCTTAAAGGTTATATAAATAGTGTAGAAATACATTTTTAAAGAGAAGGTTTTGCTTTCAGTACTTCACAGTGTTATGTGGAAATTGCTGTTTCCTGCAGTGTCCAAACCTGTACCCTCGCAGGGGTAGCCACAGGACTCACGTGGCTATGGAGGCCTTGAAAAGTGCCTCTTATGAACTGAGATGTGCTGTAAATATAAAACATGCATTGGATTTCAAAGATGTAGAATGGAAAAATACTGCAAAAGACCTCATTACATATACATTTTGAAATGATGGTATTTTGGATATGGTGGTTTAAAGAAAATATATTATTAAATTTAATTCCACCCATTTTTTTTTATGTGGTTACTGGAAAATTTAAAGGTCCATGTGTAGTTCTCATTTTATTTTTATTTGATAGTGCTGTCCTAAACTTCTGATTTTTATGTGGCATTCCTATTAATAACAGCATTTAAAAAAACATATTTGGGCCTTTTCTCTACATTGGCATTCATTAGTGTGGCAAGTTTCATTAACACTCCCTGCTATAGGTGTAATTATATGGAAGTACTTGGAGCACGGTAAACTGAATTTGATTACAGATCACTTAAATTTGCTTCCTGGCTTGGTCACAAGCTGGGTAATCTTAGTTAAGGTACTCAAACTCTGAGTCTCAGTTGCCACATCTGTAAAATGGGGATAATGTCATCTCACATCCACATAGCTTGTCTATATTCACTATAATCCCACAAATATTTTGTAAAGTCTATTTGTGAATCTTACATAGAAAAGAGTCTCCAAGCTCTTGCTTTAATGCTGATCTGTAATTCTCAACAGTGAGTTGTTCACCCACAATCATAGTCTGAATATCTCTGTTGCCTGTGGGATAATCAACCAATCTTTGACTTATAGAAAAGTTGTTTTCTGATGATAGCATAGCTGAAAGGGGAACCATCTGGGGTCAGCCAAGTGAGGGCTGGACCATGTGAAGCCATCCAGGCATAAGGCTGGAAGAGGCTTTTCTTTTCACTCTAAAGGATAACAGTTATTCCTTGCAGTTGTATGGTGCACTTGTCACAAGGCATACATTCAATACATAGTTGTTGGATTGAAAACTATATCAAGCAGATTATTATATTTGATATAACAATATATATCTTAATATATTATTAATACATTGGGGGCTGTATCATGTTTTATGTAATAATTTATATATATAATATATATAATATAAATAATAATTTATATATAATTATATAATAATATATAATATAAATACATTATAGATATAATGTGTGTTAGTGTATATTATTAACATATTGGGCTGTGTAATGGATATATATATTATATTAGTCCATTCATCAAGTTATCTATTTGCTGTAGAGTAGAAGTTAGATTATTTACTAGTAGTGCTGACAGTAAACTATAAACTAGTTGCATCTCTGCCATTTTACTGTAAATATTATATTAAACAGAAATTACAAATCATTTATTTATTTATCCCTTTAGTTATTTACATACAAAATGCACTGTGAATATTTTTGCTTAACTGAAAACAAATCTAGTAAAGGGCAGAGATTATACACAAAATCATACACAGATAAGAACCTCTAAATTGCTAACTTTACCTCACCAATAATCTAGTTATGTTCTTTTTCTATTTCAATGATAGGCTTCAAATTAAAAACTGCTTTCAACCTACAAATTTAGACATGTAATAACTGCTGGTGAAAACATCAGTTCTGTAGCTTAGCCCCTCTCTTACATGAATGCTTACTTCACATTTGCTGTTGTCATCATGGAAATACTGCCTATTGCTCAGAGGTTAGAGGGCACATCCATTTATTCATTTAACAAGTATTTTTCAATACTTGTTTTTCAACATCTACTCAGCACCAGCACTGTGGTGGGTAGCATTACTTTCTTGCTGTCCCTTTTTAATGCTGTTTTAAATCTTCCAAAAGACATGTTACTTTAAAGCACATCATCAAGTCAAGAAACTTTTATTTTTCAAGTGCTGAGCATCAGATCCTGTAGAATCATTGATGTGGCCTAATGCTCAGGCTTCTGACAACTGGCACAATTTAGCAAACATACAACAGTGAGGTAATGTATTTAAATATAGCATAGCTGGGTGGTTAGGCATTTTGATTGTGGAACCAGGACCTGGTGGTGAATCCTGGCTCTGCCCTTTGCTGATTGGGTTACTTTGGAAAAGTTACTTAACCTTTCTGAGCCTCACACTGCTCATTTGTTAGAGTGGGAACTAATAATAGTACACACCTCATTGTGTGTACTGAGGATTCAGTGAGATGACCTAGCAAAGGAGAGGGGTCAGAGCTGGCAGTTACTAACTGCTCAAGAAATGTGAGCTATCAATAGGAGGAATAACACTGATGATGCAATGGCAGTAGTAGTTACTTGGGCTCAGGGGTTTCCTTATTTACACGAATCAACTAAAGTGCATAGAAGGAACAGACCTTATTTTTTCTTTCATCTTCTGGTCAACCATATCAAACAAAAAATGGTTTAAGATTTGGTTGTTTAAAATATTTTTGAGACATATGAATCCACTTAAAAGATTAAAATGAAAAATACATTAACATTTTTTCTATGTGCTGAGTTCCTGTAGGCTTTCATGGGGGAGGGGTCTCATATCCATTTATTGTGATGGAATGCTACTGCAGGTGCAAACGTTTCAGAAAATTTATACTAAGAATTTATTTAGCTAGATGCCTAATCTAATCTTATATCTTTCTCCTAAAAGTGTAGTGTTAACAAAATTCTAGTGAATTCAAAGTGCCTGACTTGTTTTATCATCTCATTATAACTAATTTTGTTTATTAATTATACAGAAAATAAATTGACCAGATCTGACCATTGTTAATTGATAAAACAAATTAAAAATAGCTTCTACTGAATTAAATATCTGAGGGCTATATTTCTCCTTAGAAATATACTCACAATTGCCACAGGGTCATTGCTGCGGGTTGCGGCCAGACTGAACTTTTTCACGTGAGTGTTGGTCTCCAGAGCCTTTGCAAATTCCTTCAGGGTTGGAATTGGAATGTTCTATGAGAAAGACACAGATTGTTGATGAATCCTTCTATAGCACCTTTACCCTAAGCTCAGGACCCACAGCTTTTAGATACAGCAGGTCCCCGACCTACACATGAGTTTCATTCTGAGAGCACATTCCTAGGTCCAATGTGTACGTAACGCCAACAAAGTTAGCCTAGGTACCCAACTAACATAATCAGCTAGATGATACTGTACTGTAACAGGTGTATAACACTTTTCACACAAATAATACATATATAAAAAAGAAACACACACAAAAAAACATTTTTAACTTTACAGTACAGTACCTTGAAAAGTACAACAGTATCGGGATGGGGAATACGTGTAACTATATGGCTGATTCATGTCAATGTATGACAAAACCCACAAAAAAAAAAAAAAAGAAAAGTACAACAGTACAGTACAACAGCTGGCACACAGGGGCTGGCACGTATGCTTGCATCTTTGAAAGTTCACAATTTGAAGGTTTGTATTTTGGTGACTTAGATGAACCTTCGATTTTATCCTCTCTGAAAGACATTGATCAGCCATCTCTAGCAACTAACCTATCAAGAGCCAGTAGCCCCACTCAGTGTCCAATAAGGGAATCTAACACAATGTGCCACTCGCATCACTTCTGTTTACCCTCTGAATTATGCACATACCACCCTTCTCTCTTTTTCTCTTTCATTCTCTATATTTTAGCCAGACTAGAATTAAACTAGCTCTAATTCCTACTTATCTTTCAAGACCCAGCAGAAATATCACTTCCTCTGTTTATTGGTTCTCCTAGGCAGGATCAATTTCCCTTACCTGCAATTCCACAGAATTTGGGGGCTTACCACATCATGTTATAATTATCTGCTTAGTGTTTTTCTCCTAGTTTGAGTTCTTCAGAATCGAGACTGAATGAACCTTACTCCCCCTTCCATAGCACTTAGCACAGTACTGAGCACCGGAGAGGAGGACAATACGGGGCTCAGCTAGAGGCTAACATGAGTTCATGGAACACTACAGGCCAGCTCTGTGACTGTGGACAACTGAATCTTTTAAAGTCCCACTAAGGATTAAATGAGATAATGAATTTCAAGTATTTAGCAATGTATATGGCACATAGCTAGTACTCAATAAAAATCAGTTGATACTATTAAATGCTAGAAATTGGCCTAATAAGAAGGAAAAAGAAAGGTGTCAGTGTTTTCTCTTTCTCTCATTCTTTCTCTCTCTCACACACACACAATTTCTCCTCCTTTTGAGAGTGCTAAGACATTGTCAAAGCAGAAGTGACTTCAGAGAATAGGCCATAAAAGACATTGTGGCTTTCAGTTTACTCTCTCTTTCTCGTGGGTCATTTGCTCTGGGGGATGCAAGCTGTCATTACGTGAAGATACATTGGCAGCCCTATTGAGAGGTCCACGTGCTGAGGAAACTGAGGCCTCCTGCCGACAGTCACATGAGTGTGCCGTCTTGCAAATGGAGCCCCAAGCCCTGGTCAAGCCTTGAGATGACTGCAGCTCTGGCTGACAGCTTTACTACAGCCTCATCTGAGATCCTGAGCCACAACTACCCGGACAAGTCACTCTCAGATTCCTGACACTCAGAAACTATGTGAAATAATAAACTTTGTTGTTTCAAGCCTCTAAGTTTCGGGGTAATTTGTTACTCAGTAGTAGATAACTAATAACACTTGTTTAACACAAGTACTGTAATTCTTTTCAGAATTCTAGAAATGACTCTTTTTTTAAACCTACTTCTTCAGTTTATTTTAAAAATGTATTTTATTATTATTTTTTAACTTTTTGTTTTATATATTAGAGAATAGCCAATTAACAATGCTGTGATAGTTTTAGGTGGACAGCAAAGGTACTTAGCAATACATACACATGTATTTTTTCTCCCCCAAACTCCCTTCCTATCCAGGATGCAACATAGCATTGAGCAAATAAATCCACTCCTTCTGAATAGGATATTTTGCCTCGAAATCAGTGACTATAGAGGATTTAGAACATGTGTAAAGGCAGGCAGTCATCTCCAGTAAGTTTTCTGACTGAATGATAAATCAAGTGACTGACAACAATCATTTGAAATACCTTAATATTGTTGAGGTTGACTTCTTGCAAACTGGGATCATTGGCTTTCATCTGCTGTAGACTTACTTCCACATTTGTGGGATTTGGTGGTTCCTCAAATACTGGCTTGACCTTTTCACCTTTGACCACATCTAAGACACAAGTTTTAATTTTAAAAATAAAATGTAAGGTCTCTCCCATAAAAATCAGAGACAACTTCCCCCAAATGACCTTCTTTTCATATGTGGTGATTCCAATAATATTCTAATATCAGTGACAGTAAGCTTATTCTCAACTCAGCAAGCAGAGGAATGGTGTGGCTCTGAGTTACAGCCTCCCAGGTTGGTGTTTTCAGCTGCAATGAGAAGTCCCAGTGGTTGATGCTCCATGGAGCCAAAAGTGCAGGAGGCTCTACAGCAAACTCAAACTCCTAAAAGAATATCCACAGGTAGTTATAGCTGCTCCATATGGACCTCTTTCAAACTATAATAACCAAACCAAAGAAACTAAGATTCACAAAAATGAGTTCCTTTATTTCCCAAACCCAACTCTCCTCTAGCCCATCTTCTGATTTTCATCTTGGAGCTTTAATTTTGAGGATTGTATAGGAAGAGAAAGGAATAGAAAAGAAGAAGTGGAAGAATTCTCAAAAGGAGTTAACAGAAAATGTTTGCAATGTATATAATACACAAAGGGTTCATATCTCAATATACACAGAGCTTCTACAAGGCAGTAAGATAACCCAGTGGAAAATGAACAGCTAATGATCAGAGGATTCTGTATCAGTCAACTAAAAAAATATAAAAAGTAATTAAATTCTGAGAAATTTAAAAATGAGATACCATTTGATTTGTCAAAAAATGTAAAAAGATAATATTCAGAGTCAGCAACAATGTGGAGGAAAAGGCATCTTCATATATTGTTAGGAAGGAGAGATATTCCACATACAGAAATATTCAGTGTTGTCAAGATGTCAGTTCTTCCCAAATGCAATGCAATCCCAATCAAAATCTCAGAAATTTATTTTGCAGATATTAAAAAATGATTATAAAGTTTATATAAAGAGGAAAAATACACAGAATAGCCAAAACAATATTTAAAGAGAAAAACAAATCCAGCAATTAAACTTCAAGAAGACTTAAAGCTATAGGAAGGAAGATAGTGATATTGGTGAAAATATACAAATAGATCAGTGGAACAGAATACAGAGTCCACAAACAGACCCACATAGATACAATCAGTTGATCTTTGACAAAGCAGCAAAGGTAATATAGTGGAGAAAAAAGTAGTCTTTTCAACAAATGGTGCTGGAACAACTGGACATCTACATGAAAGAAAAAATAAAAGAATCTAGATACAGACCTTATGGGCTTCCCAGGTGGTGCTAGTGGTAAAGAACCCACCTGCCAATGCAGATGTAAGAGCTGGTTCAATCCATGGGTTGGGAAGATCCCCTGGAGGAGGGCATGGCAACCCACTCCAGTATTCTTTTTTTTTTTTTTTTAAAAGGAGAGACATATACATTTATTTCTGATGTTATCCCATTAACAGACTGTAAAATCAAGGCAAGAAGGCCAAGGTCTGTCCAAGGCAAAATTTACAAAGGTGCTCCTTCCCCTTTAATTACTAGGATATGGAAACAGATTTAACATAAACATACAGACACACACCAGACATATATGTGATGTAAGGGGACACTGTTTTTCTACAGTGTGAGAATTGGAAGCTCAATGATGTCATATGAACCATATTTGATTCCTATATTGCCAATATCTTAATTACTATATGGAACGGCAAAACGAAGTATTTTGAAACATGCAGAAATTATTCTATGATCTATATAAAAACAACAGCATTTTCTGTGTTATAATAAATTTGCAAGTTGAATTTCATACATGTTCTATTACATTACACAGGGCATGTTCTTGAATATTCAAAACCCAGAATGGTTAATAAAAAGAACTCCAAGGAAAGAATTAAGAGAAATTTGGTTAAAGATGTAATTTTACTTCATAGAAATAGCTTTCTAAAGATTTATGTAAAGCTTATTATATTGGTCCAGTACTATGAGAATACACAGTATGACAGTAACAGTGCTGTGTTATCTCAGACGGTGTAAATCACTTGGTTGATTTGGCTAATACGTAAATAGTACACCAATTTTATTTACCAAGGCCAATTAATAAATTCTTAAAAATACCCACTCCAGTATTCTTGCTGGAGAATTGCATGAACAGAGAAGCTTGGCAGGCTACCTTCCATAAGGTTGCAATGAGTTGAACACGACTGAAGTGACTTAGTATGCACACAGAGACCTTACACTCTTCACAAAAATTAACTCAAAACAGATCACAGACCTAAATTTAAATGCAAAACTATAGAACTCCTAGGAGATAACATAGGATAAAATCTAGATGACCTTGGGTTTGAAGATGAAGTTTTAGATACAGTCCTAAAGGCATAATCCTTAAAAGGAAGAATTGATAAACTGACCCGCATTAAAATTAAACATTTTTACTCTACAGAAAATACTCTCAAGAGCAATGGGGAGATAAAGCACACACTGGGAGAAAATATTTGCAAAAGACACATCTGATAGACTCGCAGATATAGAGAAAAAACTAGTGGTTACCAGTGGGGAGAAGGAGGAGGGAGAGACACTATATGGGTATAGTGAAAAAAAGGGTTATTATGGGATTATTTGAAATCATGTGTGTGAGTACATCAAGGCTGTATGTTGTCTCCCTGTTTATTTAACTTATATGCAGAGTACATCATGTGGAATGCTGGGCTGGATGAAGCACAAGCTGGAATCAAGATTGCCAGCAGAAACATAAATAACCTCAGATATGCAGATGATACCACCCTTATGGCTGAAAGCGAAGAGGAACTAAAGAGCCTCTTGATGAAAGTGAAAGAGGAAAGTGGAAAAGCTGGCTTAAAGCACAACATTCAGAAAACTAAGATCATGGCATCTGGTTCCATCACTTCATGGGAAATAGATGGGGGAACAACGGAAACAGTGACAGACTTTATTTTTTGGGCTCCAAAATCACTGCAGATGGTAACTGAAGCCATGAAATTAAAAGATGCTTGCTCTTCAGAAGAAAAACTATGACCAACCTAGACCGCATACTAAAAAGCAGAGACATTATTTCGCCAACAAAGGTCCATCTAGTCAAAGCTATGGTTTTTCCAGTAGTCATGTATGGATGTGAGAGTTGGACTATAAAGAAGCCGAAGAATTGATGCTTTTGAACTGTGGTGTTGGAGAAGGCTCTTGAGAGTCCCTTGGGCTGCAAGGAGATCAAACCAGTCAATCCTAAAAGAAATCAATCCTGAATATTCATTGGAAGGACTGATGCTGAAGCTGAAGTTCCAATACTTTGACCACCTGATGCAAAGAAGTTACTTATTGGGAAAGACCCTGAGGCTGGGAAAGATTGAAGACAGAAGGAGAAGGGGACGACAGAGGATGAGATGGTTGGATGGCATCACCAACTCAATGGACATGAGTTTGAGTAAACTCTGGAAGTTGGTGATGGACAGGGAAGCCTGGCATGCTGCAGTCCATGGGCTTGCAAAAAGTTGGACATGACTGAGTGACTGAACTGAACTGTGTGAAACTTTTGCAATTTGTAAAACATTATATAATTTTCAAAATCTTTGATTCATTAAAAAAATCAGAAAAAAGACAAATATGGTAAAGCACTTATCCAATATATACAAAGAATTCTTAAAACTCAATGATAAGGAAATGACATGACTTTTAAAATAAGCCAAAAAAGTTAAGAGATATCTCACCAAAGAAGATATACAAATGAAAAATAAGCATATGAAAAGATGCTCCACATCATATGTTATCAGGGAAATGCAAATTAAAATAGTGACACACCACTACACACCTATTAGAATGACCAAAATCTGGAACACTGGCAAAACCAAATGCTGGTGAGGATGTGGAGCAACAGAAATTCTCATTCATTGCTCATGGAATTAAAAACCAGACATCTTACCACAAGATTCAGCACTTATGCTCCTTGATGTTTACCCAAAGGAGTTTAAAATTTATGTCCAAAATCTGAACATGGATATTTGTAGCAGCTTTATTCTTAATTTCCAAAATTTGGAAGCAACTAAGATGTCCTTCTACTGAAGGTGATCTGATAAACTGTGGTATATCCAAATAATGGAACTTTATTCAGTGTTAAAAAGAAATGATCTATCACTGCCACATGATTTAGCAATTCCACTCCTGGGCATATATCTAAAATAAGCAAAAACACTAATTTGAAAAGTCACATGCATCCCCATGTTCACAGAAGTATTATTTACAATTGCCAAGATATGAAAGCAGCCTAAACATATATCAACAGATGAATGGATAATATACACCCATATGTACAAACAAATATGGGCTACTACTCAACCATGATAAAGAATGAAATTTTACCATTTACAACAGCATGGATTAACTTGGAAGGTAGTATGCTAAGTGAAATAAGTCAGACAGAGAAAGACAACTACTTTAAGATGTCACTTATATGTGAATCTTAAAAACACAAATAGTGAACATAGCAAAAAGGAAATAAACTCACAGACACAGGGAACTAACTGGTGGTTACCAGTGGGGAGAGGAAAAGAAGGTGGAGCAAGACATAGAATTAAGAATTCTCTTAATAGAGAATTAAGAAGTACCAATTCTTATGAATAAAATAAACTATAGGGATATATTATATAACATAGGGAATATAGCCAACTCCATAATAATATATAATAACTATTAATGGAGTATAACCTTTAAAAACTGTGAATCACTATGCTGTATACCTATAACTTATAAAATATTGTACATCAAATGTTACTCTCAATAAAAAAAAGAAAAGCTCTACCAAATCTTGAAAAGACACAGAGGAACCTTAAATGCATATTACTAAGTGAAAGAAACCAGTCTGAATAGGCTACATACTGTATGATTCCAACTATATGACATTCTGGAAAAGACATAATGATGGATACAGTTAAAAGATCAGCGGTTGCCAGAGGTTAGTGGGGAAGGAGAGATGAACAGGCAGAGCATAGAGAAGCTTCAGACAGTGAATCCACTCTGCCTGAAACTACAGTAGTGGAAACATGTCATTACACATTTGTGCAAACCCACAGAATGTACAAATCCAGGAGTAAGCCCTGTTGTAAACTTTGGGCTCAGAGTGACCATGATGTGTCAATGTAGGTTCATGAATTGTAACAAATGTACCACTCTGTGCTAAGCGGAGAGGTTGTGCCTATGGAACAGCATATCTCTGTACCTTTCTCTCAGTTTTGCAGTGAGCACAAAACTACTCTAAAAAATAGTATTTTAAAAAGTTAATGATATGTGTGTATGTGTATGTATAAAAGCCCAGTAGGCTATGCACCAGACTTTTTTTTTCATAGCAAACATGTTGTCAGAATCTTACATTTTGGTATTGAGATTAAAGGATGAATATTTTTCATTTGCATGCATAAGAAACCAGAAGGAAAATAAAAGGAATGTTGCTCACTGTCTGGGTAAATTACCCAGTATAAATGGTTGTTGACAGACACATTGCTGAGACTAGAAAGCATTGCCAAAGTCACCATCAGAGAGAATAAAGTGTAATTTTATTAAGAAAAGCTGTGATCTTCTGTGAGTTTTCATAACAGCTGGATCACACTATACTGAAATTATTTGGTTATTGATCTGTCCTTCCCACACATAGATAAGTTCCTTTGGTCAGGCACCATCTTTTTTACCTTTGTACCAAAGCCTAGAACATTCCTGACACAGTAAATATTTAGTAAATGACCGATGAATGAGTAAGTGAGAGAGGCTAATGAAGGATACACTTCTCCAGAAAATGATGACAAAGAAGAGAGTGGTCTGGAATGTTCTGTGGCAAATCCACACCAGTGTGTCTTTCATGCTCTCTGGGGGAAGTAGGTACTCAAATTCTAATGACAAACATCCGTTATTGAGACAAAGAGGCACTCAAATAGAGAAGGAAATTTATCTAAAATACTACAGAAAATCAACGTTGAATATTCTTTGGAAGGACTGATGCTGAAGCTGAAGCTCCAATACTTTGACCACTTGATACGAAGAGCTGACTCATTGGAAAAGAACCTGATGCGGGGAAAGATTGAGGGCAAGAAGAAAAGAGGGCAACAGAGGATGAAACGATTGGATGGCATTGCCGACTCAATGGACATGAGTTTGAGCAAACTCTGGAAGACAGGGAAGCCTGGCACGCTGCAGTCCATGGAGTTGCAAAGAGTCAGACACGACTTGGTGACTAAACAACAGAAACAATCACAAACATCCATAATTAAGACAAAAAGATGCTTCTCGAATAGAGAAGTAAAACTTAGCTAAGATACTGTAGCTAATTAAAGCGTCGTTATGACATAAAACTCTCCTTTCTGTGCTGACTAAGCAAACCTTTTTCTCTGTCATTTCCTCCTTTGACTGAACCTATCAGGAGAGAATTCGCCTGCAATGCAGGAGATCCTGGTTCGATTCCTGGGTTGGGAAGATCTGCTGCTGAAGGGATAGGCTACCCACTCCAGTATTCTTGGGCTTCCCTTGTGGCTCAGCTGGTAAAGAATCCGCCTGCAACATGGAAGACCTGGGTTCGAACCCTGGGTTGGGAAGATCCCCTGGAGAAGGGACAGGCTACCCACTCTAGTATTCTGGCCTAGAGAATTCCAGGGACTGTATAGTCCATGGGGTTGCAAAGAGTCAGACATGACTGAGTGACTTTCACTTTCACCAGGAGTGTGTTCTGGGCAGCACACACTGATCGGTACTAGTCACACTCCCAGACAGAGCTCCCAGTGCAGGCTCCTCTATTCTGATCTGATTGCTCACAGCCCAGTTATCCTGGGTGAACTGACAAAACCCACCTTCAACGCCTAAAAGAATTCCAGACTTCCCAGCGGCCCAGTCAACAAGCCTTTTTCCTACCAGCAACCACCCGGAGGCTCCCAGGTTTCATAAAACCACAGATTTCATGTCAACTTACTTCTCACAGGCCCTTTGCCGCCTTTCGCGTTGGTCGTTTCTTCATCAAACTTGGGATTGTTGAGCAAATTGTGTACTCCAAGAACAGCTGAAAAGCAAAAATAACCTGTGAATAAAACTTAAGTTTGAGAAAGCTTATTAAGATGTCCACATTATTAATTTTCCCTCACTTGCCTTGCAAAGTGTGTGACACATGTATAGTATTAAATAAGCTTTTTTTTTAATCCCTCCTCCTAAGATCACTAGCATTCTTCACATCTTTATACATCTATATATGTGGAATTGTGTAGGATCTGAGGGACAATGGTCTAGTTGTCTCCAAATTTAAAATCTGCTTAGATCTCCCAGTTAAGTAGATTCATCCCTTATGTTTTCTCATCTGTAACATTTGAAAGTGGGACTGAGTCTAATGATATTTTAAGCTCTAACATTATATAGACTATAGTATGTAGTTTTTCTGGAGACAAAGGGCTGAAGGATCATGGTCCTCTTTCAGTGTAAGCCTCCCCATTGCTTTCATCTCTCAGTACCAAAAAGAGTGGTTCTTTTCCCTTCCAGAGCATCCCAGGGTGGGAAATAAGAGATGTCAGCAATAAAAGGTCAGGTAAGCAGGCTGATTTTGAGTCTCCTGTACTACACAGAAGTTGCACCAGAGGGCAGTACAGTATGCAGGAGACAGCACTGGCCATAACTGAACTCGGAGCAGGCACTAACTGCCACTGCCCACCCGGCTTTCCCTTCGTTCATGAAACTCCAGGTGAGAAATTCCAGGAGGTCTACTGGGGAAGGATTCCAGAATAATTTGCCAATGGCGGCAGGGGCCCACCTCTGAGCTCCTCATCTGCTGTAAACTATACTCTAGAAGGACAGCCCGTATAGCCAACAAAGGGTACATGTTCAGAGCCAGAGAGTATGGGGTTTGAGAGTGGCAGTCAGGAGCAGTCAGCCTGAGTTTAGATCCTGACTCTATTACGTACTATCTGTATGGCTTGAGAAGTTGTTGAACGCCACTGAGCCTCAATTTCCCCACCTGTAAAACAGGGATAATCATCACACTTTACCTATCACAAGGGTTACGTGACTTCCTATGTGTGACACTCTGTTCTACGTGCTTTACAAATTCTTGTTAAGTAAATAAGAATTTGTCACTGTGTTTTTGGCATTGTCTAGGGAGAATAAACACAGGACACTGAGACCATCCAACAAGCATATCTTGCTTTGGGCCCCATATTCACTAAGCAACTTATGATCATAATTTCACTCCCCTTGTCAAGTTTTAATTTTAGAATAAGGCAGAGTTGGTTCTCCTGGGAGGAAGGAGATTATTATTACTCATGTCTTCCAATGGAATAACAATGTGAAAATTCTTGGCAAAGCTGTGGACTGTTTTTCAAAACACCTCTATCCTGTGGGAACCTAATGACCCTAGTAATGCAAATTTCCATCCAATTAGTATACAAATACACTGATATATGCATGGAATCTTTTTCACAGGAAATACAAGAAATGGGAGGAAGCTTATATAATTCATAACATATTATTTTGTACTTTGGGGGTTTTTCCTTTTTTATTTTTTACTTTATATTGGAGTATAGCCAATTAACAATGTTGTGATAGTTTCAGGTGCAATGCACAGCAGAGTGACTTAGTCACACATACACATATATCCGTTTTCCCCCCAAACTCCTCTCCCATTCAGACTGCCACATAACACTGAGTTCCCTGTGCTACACAGTAGGTCCTTGTTGATTATCCATTCTAAAAATAGCAATGTGTACATTTGATCCCAAATTCCCTAACTATCCCTTCCCTGAGTTTTTTCTATCTGTATGTATAACCAATTCACAATTCACATATAATAATAATTATTATTATACTGTTGCTATTGTTAAGAAAACTAGAAGACATGAGCAGACTGGACTGAATATGGATCTACTTTACTGGGGAAATATAACAGTAAAATGGGTTCTGCTCCATGGTTAGGTTAACAGAACTCTAAGTGGGAATCAAAAACAGTGACTGTGGGAAAGAACAAGAAATTTTGTGTTGGAAATGGAAATTTTATGATGATAAAATGCCAAATGTGAAGCTCTTTTGAAGGCCTGAGGACTGTTATCTTATTGTTTAAATTCTCAACACTCCTTCATATTTCTTCTCTTTGATTTCTCACAGTAACTCTTGGATTTTGTAGGGTAGGCATTACTGTGGGTACTTTACAGCTGAAATATGATTTTACATTTTATAACTGAGATACGGTGAAATGTTTGCTCAGAGAGCTTAGGTGATCTGCATCTAGTCTCTTAGCTGCCTAATGGTTGAAGTCAACCTGGTATCACAGTAACAATCAACAGGGACACAGGTCCTCAGAGGCTGCTTCCAGGGGGTCAGTGCATGTCTGGAGGTCACAGAGCTGGACAGAAAAGCTTCTCAGAGCTGAGGACTAACCTGCAAGATCATAGAGTTCAGTGTCGGAGGCACTGGCCAAAGCTTCTTCCAGTTCTGGGTCCAGGGTCACCTTTTCTTCTTTACGAGTTTCTATGGGCTTTTCTTTGGGAATAAAGACTCTCCCTTTAAATCAGAAGAAAAACAAAAACATCATTGTGTAGTGCTGCCTTGTTATAGGGGAAGTGAACTAACCAGAGAACGTGCCGCTCTGGTCATTAAGAGCTGAAGCATTAAACCAATGCAGGTCTAACCAGGATTCCTTAATTTCTGAGATGATGCCAATGTCACTAATCTACTACTAGAGGGAAGGGAGGCAGAGGAGGAATCCTGCATTCTGCAACAGAGACCTGAGGAGGTGGAGAGGGAGACAGTAGCTTCTGATCCCTATCACAGGCAGCTCTGCCCTGAGCCCTGGGCAAGAGGGGCCCTGCCATGGGCCCCGCGCTCTAGAGGGCCCAACTCTGCTCTCTTCTGGCTGCATGCCCCTCCCCACTGCCTGCACCCCACTGATGGACGGGCCACAGGGACAGAATACAGGCCACCTGCTAGACTATTCCCCAGGCACCTGCCCCCGAGATTCCCTGCCAAACAGCCCTGAGCCCGCCTGCATGAGTCCTTCCTCATGTCCATCTTTCTGAAGGCAGGTCACACTGCTGGGGTGTGTACCCCTAGGCCAAAGGGAGGCTGTCTGTGAGTGAGTATGGACGAAGCCTGGATAGGTAGGCTGGAGTGTCAGCCGTGGTGCTTGAGGCCCTGGCAGTGCAGGATGGACCCATAACCCTCTGTGGAACTCTTGGAAGTCTAAGAATATTGGTCTAGATAGGAAGATAGCACATATTTTAACAGTTTGTTAGCATTTAATATTTATAAAAATGGCACATGGACTTCTCTTCGTGTTTCTGCCTTGGATACTGCATATGGCAGGCGGATACATCCAAACAGTCCTAGGGGTTCCCTGGGGAACAAACTGGTAATCTCCCTCATTGAGATCTCCTTCTACCAACTGCAATTGTAGGCAACCAGGGTGCTATATCTAGGGGTTGCTTGATATAGTGACCTGGGGACACACCATCTTTCTAGAGCACATCAAAGTCAGCCTGACTTAAAAGGAAAAATCAGAGTTGTCATATTTAGAGATGCAGAGTTCTGATCAGCAAGGCTCTGTGCTTCCCACGTATGCATTCTCTGAAACCATCTTCCACTTTATCCAGTCAGTATGATTCCACTTACTTTGTCCCCCATTCACTTCTGAATATACTGAAATCTATAGCACCCCATTGCCTGCCCAGCCCAAACCTCTAGACTGATGATCAGAGAGCTGGGAAGATGACAAGTGACCTGCTCCTAATTTCCAGGCAGGCCAACACATCCATATCCCACATGTGTGATGGCTCATAGAGATAAATCCAGGCTATTCCAGAGCCACCATGGGATACTCCAGGACTACTCACACTCTTTTTCAATTCCTTCTGGCTTTGACTCTTGGCTTCTCTCTTGGTTGGAGTTGCTCCACCCCTTGGCATGTTTTCTTTTTTTCACCATATAGCATGTGAGTTCTTAGTTCCTTAACCAGGGATTGAACTTGCACCCCCTGCATTGGAAGCATGGAATCTTAGCTACTGGACCACCAGGGAAGTCTCTAGGCATGATCTTTGAAATTGACCTTCTCCATTCTGATTGTTGGAGTTTTCCAAAGACTCACCCCTCTATTGCTTTGCCTTTTCTTCACCTTAGAACAGACTGGCTCTGGTTTCAGCCAATTGGGACCCAAGCTCTTTCCATGTCTCCTTGTTATTAATCATTATTAATCTGAGACAACATGGATTGCCAATGGTGGCAGAGGCCTACCTCTGAGCGCTTCATGGGAAAGGAAAGGATCAAAACCCACATCAGGGACTCCCTCATGAAAACTCTCCAGGAGACTGCCCTGGTCACAGGGCTGCATACTTCCTGCTGGTTTACCAGACCTTCAAATGGCAGGATACATAAACAGGTGCCAGGCAGAGCTGGGGACTCCGACGATGTACCACTGCTGTGATCACTCTGGAATATCCTGGCCACAAGGGCTCTAGCACTGACCATCACATAAGCTGCCATGTTTCCCAGGAAAAAAGGGGAACTCACTGGGACACAAAATTGGAGAATGGCCAGAGTACAGAAAAGGAAACAAACAAACAAAATCAATCAATCAATCAATCAATAATCTCAGACACTGAGGCTCTTCCCAGACTCTTACACAGTATCTGCAGCCTGAAGCATTTTCTTCCTGATGTCATGATCTTGGATCCAGAGTCAAAACAGGATTTATGAGTTCCTAATTCCTGGTACCGTTCAGGATTACTTTGAACACTAGGTGTGCAGGTGGGCCAACTATCAGTATTCAGGATAACTGCTCCTGCACATCCATTCTTGGGGTCCAACCGGAAGACAAGTTCTAAATGAATAATGTAGCCCAGGAAGTTGAGGGCCCAGGGCACCCAGCATTCTGCACTGAGGCTGGCTGGCTCTTCTCCTGGAACACTCACGACAGCCTCCCACTGCTCCTGGGTCATTGGTGGTCTTCCTGGGGCCCTGTGCACACCTCACTCTGATCCTTACACTCTTTCTGGAAAACTTACTCTCTGCTCCTTTAACCCAATCATGTGGCTTCTCCTAAGCTCCCCTGTGCAGCTGTTCACCCCGTCTGGACCCCTATTTATTACTCTGACTGCTCCTGGACGCCCAACCCCCTAGGAACCACCTGCAGATTAATCTGGATCAGGAGCTAATTCACCATAGCTGCTCCCAAGACCTCTGCTCCAAGAACAGAAGACGACAGCTTTCCTCTTGTTATTCTCTCACTACCCTAATACTGCAAGTTAATTGGCTTTTTATTGAAGAGTTGACATTACAATTTATTTTTTCCTTCACAATTAGTCTAATCACAACCATGCTGCCATAGAAACAGCTCCATGTTTCTACTGCAAACCTTGGTTATTAGCCCAATTTGTCACTGCCCAACCTTACTTTCTTAATAAAATGACATCATCAGTGGTTCACGAGGCATTGGATGCACGTGGTTCAGAGCAGCCATGATGCTGCATAGGGAAGGCAGCAGCCAAGGAGCTGGTAACTCCCGCCCCCGTGGCCACAGCATGGAAGCTCAGAGATGGCATTCATTCCAATCCATGTTGTCCAGTGCCTGCCCCAGGCCAGTTTCTGTGCCAGGATGCAAGAGAGACACAGTCCCACTGTGGGTCTCAGATTCATGTGACAAACACACAAAACTGGAAGTAAGTAAACAATGGGATGAATCCTGTCACAGTGTGATGAGAGCAATAGATGGATGTTGTGATAGAAGGAGTGTGTTTTAGACAGAGAGGTCAGGAAAAGCTGAAGGCCCTGACATTTAAGCTGGGACTCTCAGGAGGTAAAAAATGGGGAGGCAGGTCAGAGAGAATACGACCTTGGGATGGGAAAAGAACTTGGCAGGTTTGGGGAATGGAGTGAGGACAGTGGGGCTGAGCTTAGTGAGGGGAGGAGAGATACAGTCAGAGAGGTGGGCCAGGTGAGCTCTCCATGACTCTGAGCACCATGGCAAAGGTTTGAGACATTAAGCAGGGAATGACATGATCAGATCTGTGTTTTAAAAAGAATATGGATGCCATGAGGTTATCAGTGATTCCAGTCATATTTTGGGGACCAAGTCACTGTTTACAGCTGAGGAACCTGGATAGGGGATTGGTAGCCACTTTTCCTCCAAAGGGGAGCTCAGGGTGGGGAGCTAGGAAGGAGGATTTTCCTGTCTTAGTTCAGAGCTCACTCCCTGCTGAAGGAACATCCTCTTACTCCTCAGGCCCCTTCCAGGTCTATCAGAGTGTTTCTCACTAGACCACACGTTCCCTGAGGGCAGGGCAGGGTCTGCCCTGTGGTCCCAGCACTTGGCACAGGGCTCTGATGCCAGGAGGTTGCTGGTAGATGCTAGATGAACAGATGATTAACTGCACTGGCCTCTAGTGGAAGCATCTAACATAACAGAGGCAGACCTGGGGGAGACACCTGCAACTGGGACAGTCCTCAGTTAAAAGGAACACGCCAGTGCTTGATGCTACTTTACACGTCCAAAATTGCTTCTTTGGGGCTTAATTTTTTTTTTTAATGAAACGAATTTGAATACCATTACACTCTAAGTATTCAGTTCATTTTGGGCTTCCCAGGTGGTGCTAGTGGTAAAGAACCCAGCTGCCAATGCAGGAGACTTAAGGAATGCAGGTTCGATCCCTGGGTGGGGAAGATCCTCTGGAGGAGGGTACTGCAACCCACTCCAGTATCCTTGCCTGGAGAATTCTGTGGACAGAGGAGCCTGTCCATATAGACAGGGCTATAGACCGTATAGACAGGGCTACTGTCTGTAGGGTTGCAAAGAGTCGGACGTGACTGAAGCAGTTTAGCACAGCACAGCACATTCAGTTAATTAGCTTATGAGTTCCTTTTTCTGCCCCCTCACTCAAGCAGATTATTACTTTTCCTGGCTAAGCAGATCTTTTTTTTTTTTTTTTAAATAAATTATGGTTACCTGTGTGGGTTTCAGAAGCCAGATTCACACTTTTATAAAGACAATATTCTTTCTTTTGAACTGGCAGCTTCTTTTGTTGTTCTTGCTGTTCAGATCCTTAATTTCTCTGCACATTAGTCTGTATTTTTTAATTTTTTATTGAAGTATAATCAATTTACAATATTATATCAGTTTTAGGTATACAACAGAGTGATTCAATATTTTATAAATTAATTATATTTAAAGTTATCACAAGAGAATGTTTATATTTTCCTGTGCTGTACAATACATCCCTGTTACTTACTTTATACATAGCAGTTTGTGTTTCTTAATCCCATACCTCTATCTCACCCTTCCTTTCCCTTCTGGTAACCACTAGTCTGTTCTCTATTTGTAGCCTACATCTTCTGCCATGGTTCTTTTTTTTTTTAATTAGTAGACTTTATTTTTTGGAGCAGCTAGCATTGGAAAGTATAGACAGTTCCCATGTCTGCCCTGTCCCTAATTCACAACCTCCCCTCTAATGACAGTCCACAGCACAGTGTATACATGTTACAACTGCTGAACCTACACTGACATCATTGTCACCCAAAATCTACAGTTTATGTTATGTTCACTCTTTTTTTAAAAATCGGGGTATAGTCACTGTTCAACATGGTACAATAAAGTGAATTAGCTATATGTGTACATATGTATGTCTCCTTCCTCTTTGCCCTTCCTCCAACCTGCCCCTCATCCTACCCACCTAAGTCACCACAGAGCACCGAGTTAAGCTCCCTGTACTATGCGGCAGGTTCCCACTCTTTACGCATGGCAGTGCACATAGTCAATCCCAACATCCCAGTTCATCCCACCTCCCTCCCAGTCCATGCCCACAAGTCCATTTTCTATGTCTGTCTCTATTCCTGCCTTGCAAACAGGTTCATTTATACCAGTTTTCTATGTATGTATTAATATATGATACTTGTTTTTCTCTTTCTGACTTACTTCACTCCACCTAAATATCCATCAGCAGATGAATAGATAAAGAAGATGTGGACTATATACAATGGAATATTATGCAGCCATAAAAAGGAACAAAATTGGGTCCTTTGTAGAGACATGGAGGGCTCACCCTTGGTGGTGTACGGTCTGTGGGTCTGGACATGTGTACACACACATATGTCCACCAGCCACGATGCTTTCTAACTCTACTGAATTCAGTTCAGGCTTAGTTCCCACTCTCAGGCCAGTTCCCTCACCCGACCCGCCACAACAATACATGGGGTACTTATGTTATCAGACTCCACCTGAGGTCCTTACCTTTCTTTTCTCCGGTGAAGGGCACAAAGTCTTCCCTGTCTTTCTGTTCCAAAGCCTCCTTCTCCAGGTACATAAGGAGGTGCTCGCGGTCAAACGGGCCCGTGGCTGCTTTCTGCGTCTGGTCTTTCTGTCGAAATCCAGCTGGCAGCAGTGCACTCTGATAAGACAGAGGAATGAGCAGGAAAGGGGGTGTCTGATGTGGTTTCCCTTCCTGACCCCTGCCGTGTAGGGGGAACTTGGGCAGAGCACACCTGGCAGAGATGAGGGCTGGAACTCTGGCATATCCTTGAGGCCCTATTCACTCTAACATTCTGTGTTGATGAGGGTGTTTCCAAAGAGCTCAGGCAGAACTCCCGTGGCTGAAACAGCCTCAGACTGCTGCAGCTGCCTTCTAGGTAGCAAAAGGCCAGCCACTCTTTACAGCCTCTTTCCTTATAGATCCCACTTAGGTCCGTCCAGCAGTGCTCCCAGTGCTTTTTTTTATTTTAAAAAGCTTTTTTTTTGGCTGTGTTGGGTCTTCATTGTCTCGTGGGCTTCTCTAGGTGTGGCACTCGGGCTTAGTTCTTCTGAGTCATGTGGGATCTTAAGTTTCCCATCCAGGGATCGAACCTGTCTCCCTTGCATTGGAAGGTGGATTCTTAACCACTGGACCACCAGGGAAGTCCCCACACTCATTTCTAATCTCTCCTGGGAAACATCCAAGCTGGTAAGTGATCATTATGATAGCTATTGATATCTGCTTGATTAAACGTAGAGATATTTCTTTTAAGTTTAAAAAGTAAAAAAAGATACTTGCATTTTTTCAAGTAAAAACAATATCCAAATTATTTGGCATTATAGAATATCATATAAATATTTTAGTGGATGTTTTTATTTATAGTAAAATCACTATTTTACATGTCTCTGCCTCTAAGTTTGTGATAATACTAGCAGGGCTGAAAAAAGTGCTTGCTAAACAAACATTATAACAAGCTATTTACCTTTTTAAGAGCTCATAAAAACATGAGATGCTCCATTTAAATTTATTTGATATTACAGTTACAGTTATTCTAATCTATCCATTTTTGTGAGATCACCAAGATTTTAACTTGCTTATATATGTTAAAGAAATGAGATATTAAAAATATCTGCTTTGGGGGTTAAAGATTTGGCTTAAATACCATCTCTGACATTTACCAGGTTACCAGTATGGGATCTTACATAAATTACTTTTCTTGGTCTGTGCCCTTATTTATGAAATGGGGATAATATAATTTAAATCAAGGACTTCTGGGCCCAGCAGAATACATGACTCAGAAGAAACTCGGTCATGTTTGTTTCCTCTTTCTTTTTCCTTTCTTTTTCCATAAGTAAGTCAGTCTAGTCCTTCTTGGAGTCAATGGAAAATATTTTCTGACATTTACATTAAACTGGTTTTTGAGAAATGCAATTGCCATATCAAATATGTGGCTACTAAGGTTCTCCATGGTTTATGAAAAAGTAAGTGGCTCAGAACCAATTAGGGAAGAACATAGAATCTGCATTTGGAGCTCAGGGATTCCTATACTATTGTTTAAGGACGTGCTATATCATTCATCCCACCTTATCACTAACCACCTGCTTCAGTTCCAGGTCACTAACCTCGGGATCTAGGTCATCAAGAACATTTTCCAACTGTTTCAGTTCCTCTTCTGAGAGTTTGCCAAGAAGCTCATCTTCATCAATGTTCTTGTATTTCTCCAGCTCTTTTTGAAAAGGGAGTGCCATGGTTTCTTATATGACTTTCTCATGAGCCATGAACATTTAACTGTGCCAGCTTCCTGAGACTTCAGAATACTAATAAGAAGAAAGAAAGACTGTTACCTCCTTTTGATAAATAGGACTTATTAGCAGGAGACAGAGTTATGCTATCTGCCCATGGAGTCTTTCCACTGGATGAAATAGTCAACAAAATAAGTAGTATTATCTTCATCCATAGAACAGCTTGTCTGCTTCATACATATTATCTCCCTTATTTAGATTTTTACAATGACCTGGAAAGGAAGCCCAGAGAGATATAGATATCACATTTTACAGATGAATATTTTGAGGCCCAAGTGAGACATGAGGCAAGGGGGAAGGGCACAACTTTTAAAAGAATGACATAGCCAAAGGACATGACAAAAATTGGTTAGAACCAACAAGGTCCAAGGTGGAAGAAGATGTGACTTCCAGTAGACATTGAGCCTTATTATATGCTCACTGTAACACACTAGCATCTAAATGACACACCCACAGGAGCCACGACAGTTCTGAGGTCAACCAGCAAAGGCCAAAAAGTGGGCAGAGGCCCATTTCCTGGAAATCTCCACCCTTTTTCCCAAATAGCTGGAATACTCCTCCCCCCTCATTCAGTTTCAGCTTCAGTTCAGTAGCTCAGTTGTGTCCGACTCTTTGTGACCCCATGGACTGCAGCATGCCAGGCTTCTCTGTCCTTCACAATGTCCTGGAGTTTGAGCAAGCTCATGTCCATTGAGTCAGTGATGCCATCCAACCATCTCATCCTCTGTCGTCCCCTTCTCCTCCTGCCTTCAATATTTCCCAGCGTCAAGGTCTTTTTCAAATGAGTCAGCTCTTCACATCAGGTGGCCAAAGTATTGGCGTTTCAGCTTCAACTTCAGTCCTTCCAATGAACACCCAGGGCTGATCTCCTTTAGGATGGACTGATTGGATCTCCTTGCAGTCCCAGGGACTCTCAAGAGTCTTCTCCAACACCACAGTTCAAAAGCATCAATTCTTCAGCGCTCAGCTTCCTTTATTGTCCAATTCTCACACCCGTACATGACTAAAGGAAAAACCATAGCTTTGACTAGATGGACCTTTGTTGGCAAAGTAATGTCTCTGCTTTTTAATATGCTCTCTAGGTTGGTCATAACTTTTCTTCCAAGGAGCAAGCATTTTTTATTTATTTATTTATTTATTTTTTAATCTTTTATTTTTCAGTGGGTTTTGTCATACATTGATATGAATCAGCCATAGAGTTACACGTATTCCCCATCCCGTTCCCCCATCCCACCTCCCTCTCCACCTGATTCCTCTGGGTCTTCCCAGCCCACCAGGCCTGAGCACTTGACTCATGCATCCCACCTGGGCTGGTGGTCTGTTTCACCACAGATAATATACATGCTGTTCTTTCGAAACATCCCACCCTCACCTTCTCCCACAGAGTTCAAAAGTCTGTTCTGTACTTCTGCGCCTCTTCTTCTGCCCTGCATATAGGACCATCGTTACCATCTTTCTAAATTCTGTATATATGTGTTAGTATACTGTAATGTTCTTTATCTTTCTGGCTTACTTCACTCTGTATAATGGGCTCCAGTTTCATCCATCTCATTAGAACTGATTCAAATGAATTCTTTTTAACGGCTGAGTAATATTCCATGGTGTATATGTACCACAGCTTCCTTATCCATTCATCTGCTGATGGGCATCTAGGTTGCGTCCATGTCCTGGCTATTATAAACAGTGCTGCGATGAACATTGGGGTGCACGTGTCTCTTTCAGAACTGGATTTTTTTAATTTCATGGCTTCAATCACCATCTGCAGTGATTTTGGAGCCGAAATAAATAAAGTCTGTCACAGTTTCCATTGTTTCCCTATCTATTTGCCACGAGGCAATGGGACCTGATGCCATGATCTTGGTTTTCTGAAGGTTGAGTTTTAAGCCAATTTTTTCACTCTCCTCTTTCACTTTCATCAAGAGGCTCTTTAGTTCCTCTTTGCTGTCTGCCATAAGGGTGGTATCATCTGCATATCTGAGGTTATTGATATTTCTCCCGGCAATCTTGATTCCAGTTTGTGCTTCAAACAATCCAGCATTTCTCATGATGCACTCTTTATATAAGTTAAATAAGCAGGGTGACAATATATAGCCTTGACCACTCCTTTCCGAATTTGGAACCAATCTATTGTTCCATGTCCAGTTTTAACTGTTTCTTCTTAACTTGCATACAGATTTCTCAGGAGGCAGGTCAGGTGGTTTGGTATTCCCATCTCTTTAAGAATTTTCCACAGTTTGTTGTGATCCACACAGTCAAAGGCTTTGGTGTAGTCAATAAAGCAGAAGTAGATGTTTTTCTGGAATTCTCTTGCTTTTTTGATGACCTAGTGGATGTTGGCAATTTGATCTCTGGCTCCTCTGCCTTTTCTAAAACCAGTTTGAACATCTGGAATTTCACAGTTCATGAAATTTCACAGTTGAAGCCTGGCTTGGAGAATTTTGAGCATCACTTTGCTAGCATGTGAGATGAGTGTAATTGTGCCGTAGTTTGAGCATTCTTTGGCATTGCCTTTCTTTGGAATTGGAATGAAAACTGACCTTTTCCAGTCCTGTGGCCACTGCTGAGTTTTCCAAATTTGCTGGCATATTGAGTGCAGCACTTTCACAGCATCATCTTTTAGGATTTGAAATAGCTCAACTGGAATTCCATCACCTCCACTGGCTTTGTTCATAGTGATGCTTCCTAAGGGCCACTTGCCCACTCCACCCCCACATTAGCCAATGAAATTACCCATTGCTATAAAAACTGACAACCCCATGCCCTGGTGCTGCTCTAGCCTCCCGGGATGGCCAACACTGTGTCTGTGAAGTGTGTTTCTAAATAAATCTACTTCATACTATAACTCTGGAGAAGGCAATGGCACCCCACTCCAGTACTCTTGCCTGGAAAATCCCATGGACAGAGAAGCCTGGTAGGCTGCAGTCCATGGGGTCGCTAAGAGTCAGACACAACTGAGTGACTTAGGAGCAGCAGCAGCAGCAACCTATAACTTTGTCTCTCACTGAATTCGTTCTGCAATGAGACATCAAGAACCCAAGCTTCATTAAGTCCTGAGACCAGGTGTGTGCTTTCAGTTAAAAGATCGTAGGTTCAAACCCCAATCAGAGTTGCATGGTTTACGCAAGCGACTCAGCGCCTTGCTTGAGGTCTCAGAGCTGGGATGTGTCAGGCCTGCGGAGTCCCCGTGGAGTGAATGCCTTCCCATCAGATTACTCTGCCTCCTTCAGCTTTCCACAGAGAACAACAATGAAAAACAATGCAGTAATTGTAAGGCAGTTGTAAGGAGCAGACTTGTGTCTTTTCAAAGGGAGAGTGATGTGAAGAATACAAAATGGGGCTCATTCAGGAAAGAGAGTTTGAACCATCAGTGTGAGAAAGCATTGTCAAGAAACTCCCCTGCAAGTAAACTAAGACAGAGTCTAAAACTCTGGCTACTCTCTCTACTCTTCTCCCTTCTTTTCTTCTTTTTCCACTTCCCATTCTCTTTCTATTCTCATTTTCTTTTTGTTTCTAAAGCCATTCTCCCTAATTCTTTGTGCATGCTAAGTCACTCCAGTTGTGTCCGATTCTTTGTGATCCCATGGACCGTAGCCCACCAGGATCCTCTGTCAATGGGATTCTCCAGGCAAGAATACTGGAGTGGGTTGCCATGTCCTCCTCCAGGGAACCAACATCTCTTTTTTTTTTTTTTAATTTTTTTTAATTTTCCAGTGGGTTTTGTCATACATTAACCAACATCTCTTATATCTCCTGCATTGGCAAGCAGGTTCTTTACCACCTGGTGCTACCTGGGAAGCTGTAATTCTTTGTACCCCTAGACTATTCTTTTTTCAACTTCCTCTTTTTATACTACCTCCCTCCTAAACTTCCACTCAAAATGAAAATTTTCTCCAATCCCTTCTTTCTGGCAGAGGAACTTTACCAATCTTCTCTAGAAAGATAATACTGTGTTCAGGAAATAGCAATGTGCTTTACTGACTGTGTTTCTCCTTTGGCAGTATTAATATCAAGCAGATCTCTCAAGGCAATAAATAACTTGCATAAACTTACTGTTTGACAGGCATGATTCTAAAAAACAGGAATACACAGATAAATAAGATATGACCCCTTGCCCAAGGAGATCACAGCTCAGTGATATATACATATATGTGTGTGCGTATATACATATATATGTATATATATGTACATATGTATAGGATGTCTTCCCTGTACGTCTTGCCAAAGAGCCAGGGCTTTATTCTGTTCCAGATGGGGAGTTAACTATACATTTTTCAATAGATATATAACCTTTGATATATAGGCTGCAAAGCATGTTACAGCCTTCAGCCACTGCATCCAGCCCAACGGTGCACCCTGAGGGGACTCAGGATAGGAAAGAACAGAATACCGGCCCTAGATAAGGTGCATATCAAAGGAATGATTTCAGTGAGCCCAGTCTTTTGCAGCTCTGCCCACACATAAAAAAGTGCTACATTCATTAACTTGAGATGTTTGGTTTTTATTAATTAATAGTAATCTTTTGATGGTCTGATTCCCTGGTTTTTGTAGCAAAAAATCCTATATATAAGGGTTCCTAGCATACCTCTCAGAGTCATCTGAGAGACTTCTGACCAGGTTTGAGTCCTCAGAAAGTCCACTGAATAAAACACAATTCTCAGCTTTGAGGTTGTGCATTTGAGGTTGTCGACAAGTGTTACAACAGGAATCATGTACACAGTAGGATGGGGTGGGGGAGTTGAGTAGAAACTGTGAAAAAATTTGTGCTTGAGTCTTGAAGGCAAAGGTCATAAGGTGGATGATGTATGCAGGGAAAGGCAACAGCGTAAACTAAGGTACAGGATAAGAAAGTACATGAGGGACCTCCCTGGTGGTTCAGTGGTTAAGACCTTGCACCTCGCCTGCCAGGGACTCTGGTTCGATAGCTGGTTGGGAAACGAAGATCCCATATGCTGCAAGGTGTGGCCAAAAGACAAAAATAAAACAAAGAAAAACAAAAAAGAAAGTACATGATGCTTGGTGAATGGTTGGTGTGGCTAGAGGGGAGGAGCAGAGGGGAGAGGAAACAATAAAAGACAAGGTGGGGACACCTGTGAAGGGCCCTCCCTATACGTCTTGCCAAAATCTGGACTGTATTCTGTTCCAGACGGGGAGTCACTACACATTTTTCAAGTAGAGGAGTTGGTCTGAGAAGACTCATTTTCAATCAGGTAATTCAAATGGTAAGAATGAAAAACAGGTTGTTATGGAAAGAGATTGGATGTGGGTGGGCCACTTAAGAGCTATCGGAATATTGTTCCTCTCTATTTCCACTGTTTACCATGTACCAGTTTGTGGTTTTCTATTTTGGTGTCTTTTCCATATGCAATGTAACTCCCTTTCCCTTCCATCAGCCTCCCTTCTTCTAAACTTCAATTGCAATATTCCAGTAAAAAAACAAAACTAAAACAAACCAGAAAAACCCTATCCTACTAAAGTCAGAGAAACCAACCGGACTGTATACACTGTTTTCTGGTCCCAACTACCACTAATTATGTGAGTCTGGACAAGAATCTCAGCCTGCCACGTTCTTAGCTATCAAATGAAATGGTTCAACTACCCTATCGAATAGATTCTAAGACACACAGTTTCTCAAATTTAACACTTGGAAATTGAGGACTATCCCACAACCAATGGTCCTACAGTTACTCGTGACCTAGCAGTGGTCAAGAAGTCATATCTGCCATGCCTATATATACATAAATATGAAAAGCAACAGCTTTGAAACTAGCAAAAGGGGTGTCAGGGATTTGTAAAATGTCCCAGGGACTTTTCAGAAGAGTGAAACACTCTTTTAAAACTTAACATAAGGTTCAAGAGCCAACATCAAAGGCTTTTAGGTCTTTTACAGGTTTATAAAATTTAATTTAAATAATTTACCATTTATTTAAATTTTAAAAAATTACCACTCTTCCTGGCACAGAGGAGATATTGTGTGGAAAAGACCAGTGATTCAGAAAGTTGGAATCTGAACATGAAGAAGCTTTAAGACTATTAACCAATTCATTTCCATTTTCCCTTTTTATGTATGCACAGAGGTGATATATGATTTTTTAAAAAAAACTATGCGTATTCGTAGAAGTTTTATTTGTAATAGCCAAAACCATAAACAACCTGAATGATCACTAGTAGGTGAGTAGATAAACAAATTGTACATCCACCTAATGGAACTGAGAAGTAGAATATTTCCTGCCATATCAGTAAACAAAGGATCTCACAGTCATCAGTGATTGCAGCTACCATCAATGCTGAGCCCTGAAGGAACTCAGGAAGGAAAGAATACCTGCCATCTAGCAGCCATCAGACCACAGTCACACTCTACAGTAAGCCTTGAGGAAAGCCCGGATGTGAAAACACAGGATACTGGCTCCAGAGAGGTGAGGTACATATCAAAGGAATGATTTCAATGAGCCCAGACTCCTGCATCTTCCCATACATAGAAAACCACTAAGTTCCTTAATTTGAGATATTTGGTTTCCCTTTAATTAACAATAATCTTTTGATGTTCAGACTATTTGCCCTTTGTTGCAAAACTTCTATATAACCTGCCACCCCCATTAGCCTCCTCAAAGTGGTCTCTCAGGATTACTTGAGATGCTGTCTCCCAGGCTTGACATCCTAAAAATTCCCACTGAATATAACATAACTCTCAACTTTTAGGTTGTAAATATTTTTTAAGTCAACAGAATCTCTCAGAAATAAAAAGTAATGAACTATTGATACACACAACAACATAGATGAATCTCAAAACAATTATACTGAATGAAAGAAGCCAGACCAAAAAGAATGTATGTGGCATGGTTCAATTTGTCTACAATTCTAGAAAATGTAAACTGATCTATATGACAGCAAGCATATCAGTAGTTGCTTAGGGATGGAAGAGAGGTAGGGAGGGGAAGAGGAGTATGAAGGGGCATGAGGAAATTTGGTGAGTTTGTCATGATGGCTTCACAGGTGTATGCATTTGTCAAAACTTATCAAATTTTGCTTCAAATCTGTGCAATTTGTTGAATGTCAATTCAAAAAACTATGTGTAAATCTAGAACAGCTCTTCAATAAAGTAAAAAATATATTTTTAAGAAGGGTCACTTTTCTTTTTGGTAATGCTTCATGCCTTTCAGGATCTTAGTTCCCTGGCCAGCGACTGAAGCCAGGTCTCGACAGTTAAAGAACCAAGTCCTAACCACTGGACCACCAGGGAATTCCAAGAAGGGTCACATTTTAACTGATAGCGTGGGCACTCCCCTAGCAGTCCAGTGGTTAAGACTTCATGCTTCCAATGCAGGGCATGCAAGTTTGATCCCTGATGGGGGGTGGGGTGGAGGGAAAAAGATCCCACATGCTGTGCGATGTAGACAAATGATGAAAAAAATAAAGACAATAATTGGCAGAATTTTTCTTTACAGTGCTATGTAAAATATTGGTATATTTTATGACTGATGGTATCTTAGATAAGATTCTATTTGTAGTTCTGGTCCAGAATTCTACAAGTATACCCCAACTTCTTATCTTCCCCTGAAACAGACTAGTTTTGGTTTTCTTGATCATACCATTAATTTACCAGTCGTGCGGTATGTGTTCGTGTGCGTGCTTAGTCGTTCAGTTGTGTCCGACTCTTTGTGATCCTATGGACTATAGTCTGCCAGGCTCCTCTGTCAGTGGGATTCTCCAGGCAAGAATACTGGAGTGGGTTGCCATTTCCTCCTTTAGGGGATCTTCCCTACCCAGGGATTGAACTCGCATCTCCTGAACTGGCAGGCAGATTCTTTACCACTGAGCCACTTGGGAAGCTGAATCTACCAGTCACTTCCAAAAGTCTGATCAGCTAAATTTCCTCCATTTCCACCCTTGTCTCACTAGTTACCACTTCCACTGGATTCTTACTGCATGATACTTTTCACATCATCCTTTTCTGTCAGTCTTGTTTTAGATCTTTGTTCCTTTGGACCTGGAGTACCCTCATTGCATTTTTAAAGGATTCTATTCTTCCCTCTAAGCCACCAGAGTACCATAGTTAGATCATCTTTCTTCACACTGCAAACAAGTCACTTCCCTGATTAAGGACTTACAATGGCTCCCTTTTGTCTACAGAATGAAATTTACACAACCTAGCATCCTAAACTCCCACTATTTGGCTTTGATCTGCACTTTGTATTTTCTGTCTTCATAACTTTTCTAAGGGAGCCCTCCAATCCAACCAAAACGGTTTATTCACTCTCTGTGGTAAGCAGAATAATTGTGCCCTAAAGATGCCCACATGCTAATCCCCCGAATCTGGGATGTTACTTTACATGGCAAAAAGGACTGGGTGTGATTAAATCAAAGATTGCAAACTAGGGAAGCTATCCTGGATTATCTGGGTGGGCCCACTGTAAACACAAAGGCTCTTAAAAGATGGGAGAGGAAGTAGAAGAGTCAGAGAATGAGATTGATGACAGAAGCAGAGGGACAGAGTGATGCAATTGCTGGCTCTGAAGATAGAGGAAGGGGCCAAGAGCCAAGAAATGTGTGCAGCTCTAGAAGCTGGATAAGGTCTGGGAATTAATTCTCCCCAGAGTCTTCAGAAAGAAATTCAGCCCTACTGACATGCTGATTTTAACCCAGTGAAACCTGCTTTGGACTTCCCACCTCCTAAGCAATGCCATAATAAACGTATGCTGTTTTAGGCTCCTGCATTTGTGACAGCAGCAATTGGAAACTAATATACTCCCTTATTCATGGCCTTCCATTTTACCAGATAATTTTTCTGGATATCTTGTTTGCTCCTCCCCTCCCCATTCACTCCCGACTGCTCTGTGCCCTAGGAAGATGATGTAATTACACGGCATCATCAGGCTCCCTTGCTTTCTGACTTGTTTGGCCAACAGGAGGCATTTGCAGGAAACTGGAGGGAGGTTGGCGCAGAAGGCAACATGGCCCACCAGTAAGCCTTCTCTAGGGCTGCCCCCACCCCTGTCTTGCTGACCTGAGGCCTGGGGGTGATGAAGGGTCCCTGTGTGGCTGGTGTCAGATTTCTGCCTCGTCGTACTCCTCACACCCTCCCTACAACTCTGCAAATAGGATCTTTATTTACATTCCCTCAAATTACTCTGTTGAGTGTGTCCTCTGTTTCTTGCTGGGACCTTGGCTGTTATTGTAATGTCACTTGGAATGCCGTTCTCTGTTCTCATGGCCTATTCATGTGCTCTGCTTTGGAGACCTGGCTCAGGTCCCAGCTCTGCGGACCACAGAATGTCAGGGCTGACTGAGGCCTGAAAGGTCATCCAGTCTAGCAACACAGATGGTTTTTCTCCTACTTCTCTGACCACTTCTTCTTGGTCTCCTTTGGCAATTCTTCCTCTGCCTTAAGTACTGGCATGTTACAAGATCCTGTCTTACCATTTCTTTTCTTACACTGTACATTCTCCTTGGGAGAAACTCGTCCCCTCCAAAGTTCTCATTATAATCCACATCCTGAGGACCCTCAAATCTTTGATTAAGACTTTGTTCCTTGAGGACTAGATCCATGTATTCCCACTGCTGAACCAACATCTCCACTTCACTGAATCAGGCATCTCAAATGGTAGAAGTACTTGCGTCATCTTTCCTGCCAAACAGCTTCTCCTCCTCTGGAATTTCCAATTTCAGAAATGTGGCCAAGAAAGCAGGGAACCATCCTTGACATCTCCTCTTCCCCTCTTCTCCCCATTCATCAATCCAGCCCTTACCTAAACATGTTGACGATCCATCTGCCTAACTCATCTGCACTGCCACATCCAGTCTTAGTCCATTTTGATCAATTCTTCACACAAATGGCCAAAGTGATCTTTTTAAACCACTCTGCCCTAGTTACCTAAAAACCTCCTGTGGCTTCCCTTTGCCTTGAGGATAAGGTTTAGATCCACAGTCTGACCTCTGTCATCCTCATCAGCCTCATCCTGCACTGCACCCCCCAGCTTCTCCTGGTTCCAGCCTCCTGGACGGCTTCCAACTCCTGGATCACGCCTTATGTTGTTTCCTCTGCTCAGAGCACTCTTACCCCTTCTTCCTCTGGCTGACGCCAGCTCAGCTCATCTTCCAGCCTCAATGTAAGCTTCACTCAGTTTGTAATGACCTAGAGAGGTGGGATGGGGGGTGAGTGGGAGGGAGGCTCAACAGGGAGGCGAGGTGATACATGTATACATACAGCTGATTGACATTGTTGTGCAGCAGAAACTAACACGACACTGTAATTATACTCCAATTAAAAAATAAATAAGAATGTAATCTTCAATTTCTCAAAGTTGCCTTGTTTGTAACCCCAGGCAGGTCTGACTCATTCCCCACCCCAAGGCACACCCCTTGTTCAGAGCTCTTCTTGACTTTATTACAACTGCTTGTTTTATCTCTGTCTTTTTTGCTAAGCTCTGTGAGGGTGGGGACTGTATCTGTTTCAGTCACTGTTATGGTCCTGGCTCCCAGCACAGGTCTTGACCCAGGATAGGCATCCAAGAAATAGCAAGTGAAGGAAATGAGCTCAGAAAGGTGAAGTGACTTGTTGGTTCAAAACTCATTCCACCATATCCACAGCCTCCACTTTCTGCCATGGAACTTTCTGAGGCCACCTAAGCACATAACAGTTGCTCTGCTCTCTAAATTCAACTACACCACCAAATCCTAGAGGACAGGGATGATGTCATGATTCTTTCTATTCCTGGGCCTCTTGTAGATTCATTCAACAAATATCTACTGACATCTCACCTTTTTCACTGCTGGGACAAGAGCAGTGAACAAAACAGATGATATCTCATACCAGAGCTGAGTTTACAGTTTGGCAGTAGGAGAGACATTAACTAAGTAGTTACAATAACATGTTAATACTATGTAACAATCCCTGTTAAAACAAATTGCATATGTTGCACTAGTGCATCAGGAGGGCGTGAAAGCCAGAAGAGAAAAAAAAAAAATTGCACCCTCCTGAAGCACAACTTTGAAGATTTGGAGGGGGGGATCGCTTCTCGGCCTTTTGGCTAAGATCAAGTGAAGATTTGGGGGAAAGCTGGTTTTATTTTTAATAACAAATATAGATGTATGTGGACATATTATTCACATAGCTTTTAAAGTCAAATCACAGATTTCTGGTTCAAGGATGTCCTGCTCTAGCCCCTACCCAGGGCCCCAAGTGTTCACACTTGCCCTCTCCTCCTGTAAGTGATGCCGCAGTGGAAAGCTTCCAAACATCATTGCAGTCGCACCTCGGGCAGAGTGCCTGTCCCATGGCGAGCTCTCAACATGCAACAAGAGGCTAATTGCACGTTGGAGTGAAGCAAGTGCCAAGCAGCGCTTTCAGGAGTCCAGGTGCACATGCATACCAAGGTTAGAAAACAGAAAACAGGAGCAAGAACTGGAGTTGAAGGGAGGATGACTTGGGCCCTCCAATAACTCTTCCTATCAAAGGTATGAACCCTGAGAAGGAAAACAAGGAGTGTGGCTTTCTTTACTTCTTCCACTACCTTATTTGTATATGTATTTCATAACTGGTATGAAAGAGGAAAATCAGATACAACTCAAAGTGCCCAAACTTTGGCCTCACCTCCATGCAGACTTGGACTCAAACCCAAAACATGCAGCCCTATTTAATAAGCCTGATCCAAACCAAAGACCAATTTTTACAGAAGAGTAACAAAAAATACTTGTAAAACCTAGTGAAAAGTTTTGTAAATGGGTAAAACTGCCACGAATTGCTTAGAAGTACACACGCATCTGGGAAAGCTACAAAGGACAACACATGGAAAGGACAGACATCTCAGAAGGAGGGGCGGGGGATCTGACCGGGAAGGATGAGCTGACCTTCCACCACACTGATGATGATTTCATCCCAAGAGGGGAAGTCAGCATGTGAGAAGTTATTATTCTTTATTATGCATCATCAATATTTTATAATAATCTTTCGACAATGAGTGAACCAGTTTGCACAAGAGAGCCAAATTTACATTTTCTAAAACTAGTAAATGAGAAAAAAAAATCAGCTTATCAATATATCCTCCAACAAAACAAAATAGGAATTTTTAAATTTGGGTATAATTGCTTTACAATTTGTGTCTGTTTCTGTTGTACAGCAAAATGAATCAGCTACATGTATACATATATCCCCTTCTCCACCCCCCATCCCACCCCACTAGGTCATCACAGAGCACCGAGTTGAGCTCCCTGAGTTATAAAGTAGCTCCCCACTAGGTATCAAAACAGGGAGTAATCCTACATATTTAATTTCTTTCTAGCTGCAGGCAAATACAAAGATGTATACAAAACACAAAGCCTGTGTTTTGGAATCTAGCTATTTCAAGATGGCTCTTTCAAGCCTTTTATTTTTTTAAATAACCGAGTGGCTCCTGCCATATCCTCAGAAATCTGAGCAGGATATGCAGGACAGAGAATGGGGTGTGATAAGGAGGAAATTTCAGGCAAAAAATATGAGAAAGCAATTGGAAGGGACAAGCTGAATGGAGAATGAGGGATAGATCTTACCAGAATGAAAAACTGTCCTATCTCACAACACAAATGTGGCTATAGCTTAAACTTCTCAAAAGCAGTCTCCTTTTAAAACAGTGTGCCCACCAGTAACCACTCCCTCCAGGTTCAGAAGAGAACAGAAGACAAAAAGCATAGACCTTGGAGTCAACTAGCCCTGAATCTGATGGTTACAATTCATGTGCGAGTGACAGCCTGTCTGAGCCTCTGTCTCATCCTCGGCAAAACAGGCAGAGCAGTACTTATCTCAGAGGGTGGAGGTGATGTTTAATGTGGTGACGTATCTACCAGGAGCAGCTGCTAACACAGGCGAGCCCTCAGTCAAAGCCATTTCTCTTTTGTCCTTGGGAGAAGTCTTCCACGTGGGCTATTTGTTCCCTCCATTATCCTTGTCGGAGTCCGTTGAATGTGGAGAGGCAGCGCCCTATAGGAACCCTGGGTCAGCGCTGCCAGGTGTAGTGAGCTGCCGTGGGGAGGCTGGCCAAAGTATGAGCTAGGTTTCCACACGGGCAGGAAGTTGCCAAGAAGCTTCCTGGCTGGGGCAGAGGGCTCTAGGATGGAAATCTCACTGTCTGCTCAGACCGCCACCTGGTTTCTAATTCTCTTGGCAGGTCCTACTCCCTGTCGCTGCCCTATCCCTTTGTCTGCCCCTATTCTCTGCTTTCTAAGGAGTTCCTGTTTCTGGACTTCTGCGTAACTCCTTGCCTTCCACTTGGGTGTCTGGGTCTCCAGCTGCCTATTGTTTCTAGCTGTGTCCCCTCATCTTGGCTTTGGGAAGTTATGGGCTTCTCATTTCCTGACTGGCACTGGTTCTCTGCTGTTTTGTTGACAAAAGCTGGTTTCTGTCTGCTTATGAATTTTTGACTCACCTATCTTCTCTCCCTCTCCAGTATCTGTCTCCCAGTTTGGTTTTGATCAAAGCTTTGTTAAGGGTTACAGGTGCTATGTCCCCTTTGACTCATGACTGCTTATCAAGATGATATGCAAAATATGTAATAACTGGTGTGAAATGGGCGTTGGCCATCAGAATGGATGTCAGCTATAAACAAGAGGGGTGGCTGACCCTGCATATATTGACTAAACAGCTTCCCAGCTCCCTAGACTCTGGACCCCTCCCACTGCTCTGACAAGAGGCCTCCTGGTTCTTTCACTGGACTGGAACCTCAGATTTGTTCCTTACTCCTCACATCCTGGCTTGCTGCAACTGGTCTTGTGCCTTGTTTCATGAGCTCCTATTACCCACAGTCCTAGGGCTGAACTTCTCATTCCCTCTCTATTCAGCTATCACCAGGGAAACCCAGGAATACTGATGACACACATGAAAGAGATGGGATGAAAAAAAAAAAAAAAGAGAGAGAGAGATGGGATAGCCTTGGTGTCAAACCAGGGGGGCAAAACATAAAAGCATATGAGTGTATGTGTAGGAAAAAATCCTTGTAGCAAAAGATTCAGTATAAAATTAAAGTGTTATATCTTAAGAATTGGTTCTGTTTTCTTAGTCTGGTAGTAGAAAATCTTCTGCACCTGCCTTCTATGAGCTCCTTTGATCTGCTTATAGTCTATAAGGAAACATTTAGTTGTATGTGATTCACAAATAAAGCAAACAAGAGGAAATCCTTGAACTTCTGTCAGAAAGCTGGGTCTGTTTTTCCTCCAACATTCCCCTAATTAAAAATAGAAAGAGCCAGCACCTAGAACTTCCTGCTAGAGAGGCACAGATCTTGAACTCAGAGAGAAAAGGGATAGTGCTTTCCGGATGGTTTGTGGGGAGGGCTAGAAATTCTAAGGTATGGGAATTTCAGAATTTGAGGTTGGAATTAGGGGATGGGGTGTCTTAAGAATAAACGATTGGTAGTAATTAAGACAAAGCAAGAAAGAGAACTTCCCCTGACCCCACTCACTCCTCCAACAGGACTGAAATCTTGAGTGAGTGCAGTGAGACACAGATTCACTGTGAGTTCCCGGCAGATTCACTGCAGATGTCCACACTGTCCTCTGCAATCCTTTCCCTTTGTTTGCTTACCTATTTTATCGATCACCCCAATTTTTAATTTAAAAAGTTCAAATCTACAGAAAAGGTAAAAAAACAGAACACCTATATACCACTCTCTTTGATTCACTATTATCATTTTGCTATATTCTCCAGCTTCCTCCCCAACCCTTTTACTCCCCCCACCCTGAACCAGCTGAAAGTTGCAGATGTCATGCCATTTTGCCTCTAAAACCTACATCTCAAAAGAAAATGACAGTGTCCTACATGACCACCGTACCATCGCTGCACCTAAGAAAATGAAAAGTAACTCCATGATATTTATCTAATATGTCATCCATATTCAAATCTCTCCAATTGTCTCAAACTCATCAATCATAGCTATTTTTTTTTTCTGATTTAAGGTCCAAAGTTCACGTATCCCAATTTACTGTTAAGTCAGTTGAATATTTTAATCTACAACATCCTGGCCCCACCATCTTTTTGGCAGGAACATTACACAGGGGAAGTTATGACCACCTTATTGCATAACCCAACAGGAGACTCATGGTACATGTTGGTATGCTTGATCATTCAGCCTCAGGTGATGACTTTCTCATCTCTCTATTGTAAGGACACATTTTCCCTAGGTAATATGTGGCAAGATACTTTGAAATAATGTCAAAATCCTCTTCCCCAACAACCTCTGGCTCAAAGGTTTTGTCACCTGTGGATGAATCCTTGCCTGAATCAGTTACATTAGAGTTGCAGAGCGCTGGTTTTCTGATTCTCTCATTTCTGCTATTGTGTATTTATTATTCAAACAATGACCCATCAGTACCCTTCCTCTCTATCCTCAGTGTCTGTACTCTCTGGTGTACTTTCTGCTGCGGTTCCTCCCCTTCTCCTTGCTCACCACCTCTGAGGGCTCCTGCCTAGCCCTGGGGAGCCATTTACATCTCTTTACCTGATGATCCCATCAGTTCACCTTCAGCCAATTAAAAACAAACACAGAAAATCCACAGCATGTTGTTGTCTACGTAGTTATAGTAATTCACAAAAATTAAAACAGTTGTAATGCATATTTATTGGATTAGACTGCAGAAAGTAGAGAAAACCAGTTCTATTTAAAAAAAAATCAAGTTGCCTAAACCCTGAAAAATCTTTCCTCCTCACTAGGTAAAACCTCTTGTTCTGTCAGTCAGGCTTTCTATAATGGTGTTGAACAGACGCACCCTCCTCGCCTTAGTTCCTTGATATGAGAGCCTTGAAAGAACAGAGGTTTAGAAATCATTTAGGCGGAATACCCCGTTTTACATGGAGAAAGAGGTTAAAAGAGGTGAAGAGACTTGCCCAGGGTCCCTTAGCTCCTTAATGGCATAGCTAGGGAAAGGAGTTTTTATGATACCTGCTCCAACGTTCTTTTCATTCCCTTCCCAAGGACCTGGTGATCCCGATGTTTATAATAGGCAAGAGGAAGCCCGTAGCATTCACAGCCTTCGTTGCTAATTCGCATTTTGCCTGCATCACCTTCCCACCTTTGCATACTTCAAAAATTCCCATTAGGAGCCATTATTGTCATTGTTATTATTAAAAACCAGTTTTCACTCCTGCAGGTCAACAAGGAAAATTTAGGAAGACTCAAGGGAGCACATACTAACATTACTTAAACCGGGGTGGGGGGTGGGGGGGTGGAAATAGAGTCTCACGACCTGCATCAGGCCGCTCTCCGAACGCTGCTTTCTTGGAGGCTGAAACACCCTGCGGGTGACAGCTCCAGCCGGAGTCCACCCTTCCCCGCCGCCCGATCTAACGCTGCAGTGACAGGCATTAGGCTCCAGGAGCTTGCCAAACGTTCACAAGAGAGAAGTGGGGAACAAAGCCCAGCGTGGAAACACCGGCCCCGCAGCTCAGGGAGGACAGAGACCGCGCCCTCATTGCGGCGGCCGGGGGATGCAGAGACTGCGGAGCCGCAGTGCAGCGCGTGGGACCCACACCCGCTGGGCGCCTGCCTCCCGCGCAGCCCTCCACCGCGCTTTCCTCCGCGCCGCCGGCCGAGCGGAGGAGGCCAGAGGCGGTGCCGGCTCCGCGCGCCCTCCCGGCTGAGCGCCGACCCCGCAGAGCATCCTCCCGCGGGCAGGGAGGGCGCGGCCGCCCCGCGCTGCTGGCCTGGGGGCTGCAGACGGTACCTCTCCCGGGGGGCCCCCACCCACCCCCGGCGCGCTCACCCGTGCGTGAGCCCATCCCGGAGCGGGCGGTGCGGGCCGTCAGTCCGTCTGCCCCGAAGGAGCGGGGCCGGCGAGCAGGGCGGCGCCGTGGCCGGGGCGAGCGCGGCGATCAACAGGCGGCTCCCGGCCGGGCGCGGCGCCGGGGCGCGCGGCTGCCTCGAAGCAGGCTGGGAAGCGTAGTTCGGAGCGGCGAGCGGCGGCCGCGCGGAGGCTGGACCCCCTGCCCCCTGGCTGTCACCCCGGGGCTCCCCACCCTCCGCTGCAGGTGTCCTCGCCCGGAATCTGAGTCCCGACCCCGTAAGCGCTGTGCGGGCGAACGGGACCTCAGCCTTGGGACCAGGCTGTGACGGGCTCTCTTGAGGAGCCCGGGGCTACGGATAGGGTGGGTGGCAAAGGCTCTCCGAGCTTGTGAGGAGCAGCTGGGTGAGTGAGCACCGTTACTTCGAAGCCGGGAGAACACCGCTTAGACACAGACGAGGCCTGTCCTGGGTTTTACTGGCTTTACGCCGGCCTCGGGCGGAGCGTGGGGAGTAGTGGCTGGGGCACTTGCCTGGGGTAGGGAGGTGGGGTGTGGCGAGGCTGATCTAAAGTTTGTGGGTGAGGATGTTCGTCAGCCCACGCACACGCGGGGCTTCACTGAGGAGAGCCTCAGCCTCCTCATCTGTAAAGTAAAGACTTAAAGCTTGAAGGTAAGTTGTGAGGGCTAAATGCATTTTAGGTGCGTATGTGAATGCCCCTGTTGTCAGGCCCTTGGCACATACTCAATAAGGTTTCTCAGGAGTTACAGGGAGACCGGGCACACTTCCGGTCTTGAAAGCCCCGTGTGTAATGCCAAGCTAAAGATAGTTGGCCTCGTTGGTCTGGATAAATAAATGTTAAAGCTCATCGGGTTTGCTGTTGTCAGCTGTTTAGCCGGCTCACTTCACGCGGAATATGTACTGTGATGTGCCCTCTATGCCAGGTTCTTGGGAGCTACAAAGAGAGAAAATACTGTCTGGTCTGTGAAGCATGGAAGCGGGGGTGGGGGGTGGTGCGACCTAGGACAAAGATTGAAATTATGAAAATACATGGCATAATAGGGTTTCCTTCCAAAAGCATTTTCTATCACATGTGACATCTCTCCTTTTTGAACTCTTGCTGCAGACTTTCAATGCAATATTTCACGTTATGGTGGGATTTGCATTTTCCAGATGTGGTGGAAGGAAAATGAACCAAAGGGATGGATGCAGCATTGCTGGCATAATCTCTGAAACAGGCAGAGTGAATGGATGTGAAACAGCATCATAATCTGGCAATGACCTGTGCAGTGACCATGTGACCAAAAAAAAAAAAAAAATGCTGCAGAGAAGATTCCATGTTTGAAAATAGTAGCATCACTTTACATTTGTGGAAGTACATTCCTATCCATGTTCTCATTTGACTTTTCGAACAACCCTGTGAGATGCAGGGTGAGGATTTTCTTCGGTCAGAGTTCCAAGAGGCACAGAGAGATGATATGAGTTATTCAAGGCCACCCAGCTGGTCACTAAACCTTCTTCTCTTCTTCTTTCCTGACCTTCTCTGAAGAGGCACTCTCAGTGCTATTTTTCATTTGTATATTTCAAAACAGGGCCATGCCTTTCCCAGGAAGAGGGCTGAGTCAGAAAATAAAGTTAATTCTCAAAGGCTCTTGGAACTATAAGCTAAAACAATGGCATCCGGTAGCTGCTGACCAAGAGACCCGTGTTGTGTCCACTTGCAGCACTGTAGTGATGGACTACCGCTTCTATCACTACACTGTAGTGATGGACTACAGATTCTGGTGAACCTCCTCACCAGAATGTCAAATCTGCAAGAGAAGGAGTGAAATGAAAGGGAGGTGTGGTCACGTCAATTTAAATCACATTCCTATGTTTTCCTGTATTTTTTTTATTCCAAATGTCGTATGTAACAGATCAGATGCCTTTGACTGTTTTATGTTGAACATCTGTCACAAATTATATAGCTTTCTGTTAAATAAGAATAGGACTGTTTACAGATCAAGCTAGTAGCTGCCCCAGAGAAAGCTGGTGGTAGGCATAAGCTGAAAATAACAAAGCAGTTTTATTCAGATTGTAAGAAAGGGTAGCAAATGTTTAATATAGCAAAAATTCTTTGTTGTTGTTCAGTCACTAAGTCGTGTCCAACTCTTTTCGACCCCATGGACTGCAGCACACCAGGCTTCTCTGTCCTTTACTATCTCCCTGAGTTTGCTCAAACTCAGGTCCATTGAGTCAGTGATGCTATCCAACCATCTCATCCTCTGTTGTCCCCTTCTCTTCTTGCCCTCAATCTTTCCCAGCATCAGACTGTTTTCCAGTGAGTCAGGTCTCTATATCAGGTGGCCAAAGTATTGGAGCTTCAGCTTCAGCATCAGTCTTTCCTATGAATATTCAGGGTTAATTTCCTTTAGGATTGACTGGTTTGATCTCCTTGCTGTCCAAGGGACTCTTCAGAGTCTTCTCCAACACCACAGTTCAAAAGCGTCACTTCTTCAATGGTCAGCCTTCTTTATGGTTCAGCTCTCACATCTGTACATGACTACTGGAAAAACCATAGCTTTGACTATACAGACCTTTGTTGGCAAAGTAATGTCTCTACTTTTCAATATACTGTTCAGGTTTGTCATAGCTATTCTTCCAAGCAGCAAGCGCCTTTTAATTTCATGGCTGCAAGTCACCATCCGCATTGATTTTGGAGCCCAAGAAAATGAAATCTGACACTGTTTCCACATTGTCCCCATCTATTTGCCATGAAGTAATAGGATCGGATGCCATGATCTTAGTTTTTTGAATGTTGAGTTTTAACCCAGATTTTTCACTCCCGTCTTTCACCTTCATCAAGAGGATCTTTAGTTTCTCTTCACTTTCTGCCATTGAAGTGGTATTATCTGCATATCTGAAGTGGTTGATATTTCTCCCAGCAATCTTGACTCCAGCTTGTGATTCATCCAGCTCTGCATTTTGCATGATGTACTCTGCATGTAAGTTAAATAAACAGGCTGACAGTATATGGCTTTGACATACTCCTTTCTCAATTTTGAACCAGTCCATTGTTCCATGTCCAGTTCTAACTGTTGCTTCTTGTCCTGCATACAGGTTTCTCAGGAGGCAGGTAATGTAGTCTGGTGTTCCCATCTCATTAAAAATATTCCATAGTTTGTTGTGATCCACACAAAGGCTTTAGCACAGTCAATGAAACAAAAGTAGATGCTTTTTTGGAATTCCCTTGCTTTTTCTATGATCTAGTGTTTGTTGGCAATTTGATCTCTGGTTCCTCTGCCTTTTCTAAATCCAGCTTGAACATCTGGAAGTTTTTGATTCATGTACTGCTGAAGCCTAGCTTGAAGGATTTTGAGCATAATCTTGCTGGCATGTGAAATAAGTGCAATTGTTTGGTAATTTGAACATTCTTTGGCCTTGCCTTTCTTTGGGATTGGGATGAAAATTGACCTTTTCCAGTTCTGTGGCCTTTCTCAGTCCTACTGTTTTCCAAATTAGCTGGCATTAATGAGCGCAGCACTTTAACAGACTCATCTTAGATTTGAAATAGCTCAGCTGGAATTCCATCACCTCCACTAGTTTTGTTCACAGTAATGCTTCCTAAGGCCCACTTGACTTCACACTCCAGGATATCTGTGGTGAGTGACCACATCATTATTGTTATCTGGGTCATTGAGAGCTTTTTGTACCATTCGGTGTACTCTTTCTCTCTCACTGACTTCCTTGTATTTTCCCACAAGGAAAATGTCTGCTTGTGATGAGATGAATGAAGCACTGTTTCAGTTGAAGACTATGAAAGGAAGCTGGCAAACAAATGATTTCGTAGTTTAAGTCATAGTAGGCAGTCAAAGCAGAGATACAAGAGCTATCCAACAGTCCCAGCCCCATTTATATGAAAATGCAAAATTGAAACACAACTCCTAGAGCTGGAAGGGACCTTACAGATCATCTTATCTTGTCTCTTCTTCATGCAGTAAGGAGGCTGATACATCAACAGTAAATTCTCAATGGAACATATAGCATACGCACCACTGAGGACACACAGAAGATACTGTTGCTTGCCTACTCATCATCCATTCCCCTCTCTTCCTTCTTTACAGAAGCCTGTTCAGATGTTAGTCTATTGGGGAACATGATGCTACTACCATCCCATACCAACCTATCATGGGTATAGGGAATAGAATCCTCTTGACTGGCCCTTCGGAGATCAGGGGTGGGCATGTGGCCCAGTTCTGGCCAGTGAGACCTAAGGAGGGGTTTGCTGGAGGCCTTCTGGGAAAGGTTCTCTTGCTCTTGAATAGAAACATACAGAGAAATATGCCACCATCTCCATGGGATGTTGTTGCATCTGGCTGTGTTCCTGGAAACTGGAATAGCCATCTCAGAGCTATCAGAGGTTCCAAGCTTAGGACAAAGCCAACACACTGATGATGGCAGACTAAAGAGAATGAACTTGGGTCTGTGATGTTGTTGTTGAGTCAGTAAACCAATCAGTCCTGGTGCTGCCCAACTTCTGGATTTCTTGTAATATGAGATAATAAATATCCTTATTGTTGAGACCATTTGAGATAGAATTTTCTGTTATTTGAAGCTGAAAGAATCCCAAGTGTTGCAGATGAAATGTGAAAACAATTTCTTTGGACGGAATGAAGTTGATAAAAACAAACAACAGCAACAACTGCAACGCAAGCCAAAGAATAGGGATATTATCACCTTATGGATAGAGGCATGCATTTTAACTATGGTTAAACTATGGTTTCCAATCCAGACAGATCTGGGTTGAACCCACTTATTTACTGCTTGCTTGATTGTGGTCAAATTTCTTTAACCTTTCTAAGCCTCATTTTCTTCACTCCTAGGCTGGGAATATTAATACTTACTAGATGGGGCTGTTGTGAAGATGAAGTGAGATAATTTGTGTCAAGTAGGCTACAAAGGATGTGGTACTCAGTAAGTACTAAAGGAGTGATGACTATCTTGATGAAGTATGAATTATCTTATTTATAGTGTAATAAATAACATGGTAACAACAAGCATCTAAAAGTGAATCACTGTGTAATAGTGATCATGTTAAATGACACCACAAGGATGCAATCAGCAAAATCCAGAATGTAGGAAACTCTATGTGACAACCCAGTTCTTCGATAAATTACAAGAAAAATAAAAGATGGAGAGCTTATAGATACACAGAAATAGAAGAGACAACCAAATGCAATATGTTGATATTGATTTGAGTAAAGCAGTTGTTTGGTATCTTATGGTATTAATTTAAAATTGTTTGCATGTGATAATAGTATCGTTATTTTTTAAAGAGTTCTTATCTTTTGGAAAGATATTACTGAATATTACTGAAAAAATGCTGAATATTTACAGAAGAGATAATATCTGAGATTTTTCTTTTCAAATAATCGAGTATGAGAGTATCTATGAAACAAGATAGGCCATGAGTTGACAATGGTTGAAACTGACTAATGGAGCTTTATTAAACCATTCTTTTTACATATTCTGGGTACCTTTTGACCCCTTTCCTCATGATGAGAACTTTTTAAGGTCTATTCTCTTAGCAACTTTCAAATATGCAATACAGTATTATTAACTAGAGTCACCATGTTGTACATTATATCCCCATCATTGGTTTATTTTATTACTGGAAGTTTGTATCTTTTGTCCCCCTGTACCCATTTCACTCATTTCATCCCCACTCCTTGTCTCTGGCCACCACTAGTCTGTTATCTGTATCTAGTAGCTTGGTTTTTGTTTTTGTTTTAGAGTACACATGTGAGATTATACAGTATTTGTCTTTCTCTTCTGACTTATTTCACTTAGCATAATGCTCTCATGTCATCGCAAACGGCACGCTTTCATTCTGTTTGGTGGCTAAATATCTCTGTATTTTTAAAATACAGCTTCCCTGAGGTAGATTTTGCATATTGTAAATGTACCCTTTTAAAGTGTACACGTCAATGGTTTTTAGTGTATTCACAAAGTTATATAATTGTTACTCAGTCTGACTTTAGAATATTTTCAAAATCCCCAAAATAAGCCTCATATTATATACCAGCAGTCACTCCCCTTCCTCTAACACTCCCAGACCCTGACAAACACTAATCTATTTTTTTGCCTTCTCTGGATTTGCTTATTCTGGGTATTTCATATAAATGGAATCATACAGCATGTGGTCTTTTGTGACTGCCTTCTTTCACTTAGCATAATGTTTTCAAGGCTTATGAATGTTGTAACATGTATCAGTACTTAATTTTTTTATGATCAGTTCAGTAATACACCACTGTATTGGTATATCACATTTTCTTTATTTTTCAGTTGATGGACATTTAGTTTACTTCCACATTTTGGCTATTAAGAATAATGTTGCTATGCACACTTCTGCATAGGTTTTTTAAAAAATTAATTTATTTATTTTAAAAGAAACAAAGATGAATATTTTTAATGATAAAAGTTACAATTCACAAAGAAGATAGACATCATAAACTATTAGACACCTTAACAACAAAGAAGCAAAGATAATAAAGCAAAAATCAAAAGAAATACAAGGGACAAGAAAAAATATATAATCATAGTAAGACATACCAACATTTCTCTGAGAATATTTTTATCAAGTGCAGAAAAAATAGGAATAGGAGTATCTTGAATGATGTTATTAATAATTTAAACATATTTCTATTTGATTTTTATATTAATCATATCCTACACAAATATATTTAAAACTTTATATCTCATACATTGTTATTAGATTTCCATAGGACATTTAGAAAAGCTGGCAAAAAATAGACATTACTAAGTTTCAAAAAGTAGAATTTTTTTATGTGTGTGATTCAGTTATATATATACACATATGTTATTTTTGAAATTATTTTCCATTATGGATTACTACAAGACATTGACTATAGTTCCCTGTGTGCACAGGTTTTTGTATAGACATATATTTTTATTTCTCTTGTGTATATACCTAGGAATAGAATTGGTAGGTCATATGGTAACTTTGGACTTCCCTGGTGGCTCAGACGGTAAAGTGTCTGCCTACAATGCAGGAGACCTGGGTTCTATCCCTGGGTCTGGAAGAGCCCCTGGAGAAGGAAATGGCAACCCACTCCAGTACTCTTGCCTGGAAAATTCCATGGACAGAGGAGCCTTGTAGACTACAGTCCATGGGGTCGCAAAGAGTCGGACATGACTGAGGCACTTCACTTCACTTCATGGTAACTTTATGTTTAGCATTACTATGTTTAGCATTTTGAGAAACTGCCAAACTGTTTTCCAAAGTAGCTGCACCATTTTATATTCTTACCAGTAATGTGTGAGCATTCCAATTTTTCCATATCTTTGTCAACACTTGTTGATGTGTCTTTTTAAAAATAATTATTATAGTCATCCTATTTAGTGTGAAGTGATATCCCATTGTGGTTTTGATGTGCATTTCTTCAATGCATAATCATATTGAACAATTTTTTCATGTGCTTACAGATCATTTTTATATTTTCTTCAAAGAAATGCCTATTCAAATCTTTTGCCTACATTTTAAGAACAATTTATGTTTTAATTTATTTTTGGTTGCACTGAGTCTTGGTTGCTGCACACCAGCTTTCTCTAGTTGCAGTGAGTGGGGCTACTTTCTAGTTTGGCACATGAGCCTCTCATTGTGGTGGCTTCGCTTGTTGAGGAGCACAGGCTCTAGGGAACACGGGCCTCAGTAGCTACAGTACGTGGGCTCAGTAGTTGCTCCACATGGACTTAGTTGTTCCACAGCATGTGGAATCTTTCCTGACCAGGGATCAAACCCATGTCCCCTGCATTGGCAGGCAGATTCTTAACTATTGGACCACCAGGGAAGTCCACTTTTAATTGGGTTATTTGTCTTTTTATTACTGATCTATAAACCTTTTTCATATATTCTGATTATAAATTCCTTATCAGACATATTATTTGCACATATTTTTTCTCATTCTGTGAATTGTTCTTTTTTTGATCGTTAATTTTTTGCTGGTATCCTTTGGTAAACACTCTTTATCGGTTTGAAGAAGTTCCTGTCTATTCCTACTTGGTTCAATGCTTTTATCATGAAAGAGTGTTGGATTGCATCAAAGATTTTTTCCAGTCTATTAAGATGATCATGTAGATTTTTTCATTTATTCTATTAATATGGTATATCACATTTATTTTTCAGATCTTAATTATTTATTCCTGAGATAAATCCTACTTGATCATGGTATATAATCCTCTTCATAATCATTGTGTTTAGTTTGCTAGTATTTTGTTGAAAACTTTTTCCATATTCATAGGAGATATTGGTCAGTGATTTTCTTATCTTCTGATGCATTGACTAGTTTTGATATCAGAGTAATTCTAGCCTTGAGTTACAAGTCTTGCTTCCTCTTCTATTTCTGGGAAGCATTTATGAAAGATTGGTATTAATTCTTTAGATGTTTGGTAGAATTTATGAATTAAACCATCTGGGCCTTGGCTTTTCTTTACTAGAAATTTAAAAATTACTAATTCAATCTTTTTGGTTGAATTCAGATTATGTATTTCTTCTTGAGTCAGTTTTGTTAGTTTGTGTCTTTCTAGGAATGTATCCATTTCATCTAAGTTTTGTAGTTTCTTGGCAAATAGTTGTTCATATTTCTTTATTATCCTTTTTATTTCTGTTGTATCAATATTGATGTTCCCCCCCTTCATTCCTAACTTTAGTATATGCATTTCCCTGTTTTTTCTCTTGGTCAGTCTAGCTACAGGTTTGTTAATTTTGTTGATCTTTTCAAAGAACCAACTTTTGGTTTTGTTGATTTACTCTATTTTTTTCTAGTCTCTATTTCATTTATTTTGGGTATAATCCTTATTAACTTTAATCATGGCCAGGATGGTTTTACCGATGAATTCTACCAAGAATTTGAGGAAGAAATGATACCTATTCTCCATAATCTCTTCCCAGAAAATAGAAGCAGAAGGAACACTTCTTAACTCATTCTGAGGCCATTATTATCCTAGTACCAATACCAGACAAAGATATTACAAGAAAGAAAAGTTACAGGTAAATATCGCTTATGAAAGTAGATGCAAAAGTCTTCACAAAGTATTGACAGAGTCCAGCAATATATAAAGAAATTTACATTACTAGCAAGTGGGGTTTATTCCCAGTATGCAAGGCTGGTTCAACATTCAACAAATCAGTGAATATAAAATTAATATAATCCATCACATCAACAGGCTAAATAAGAAAAGAATCCTATGACTGTATCAATAGATATAGAGAAGCCATTGACAAAATCCAACATTCATTCATGATGAAAAGCTCTCAAAAGGGTCCCCCCTTTTCTAGAGGGGATCATCCTCAACATGATAAAGAATATGTATAGAAAACTACAGCTGACATACCTAATGGTAAAAAACTAGATGCTTTCCAAGATCAGAAACAAAACGAGGATGTCTCCTCTCACTATTCTGATTCAACATCACACTGAATGTAGCAAGACTAGGAGAGGGAAGGTATATATAGATTGGGAAGGAAGAAATAGAAGTCATTGTTCATAGATGACATGATTATCTATGTAGAAAATTCCAAAGAATTGTTTTAAAAACCTTCTGGAACTGAACTATGTATATTACCATATGTGAAATAGATCACCAGTCCAAGTTCAATGCATGAAACAGGGCATTCAAAGCTGGTGCACTGGGACAACCCAGAGGGATGGCATGGGGAGGGAGGTGGGAGGGGGGTTAGGGATGGGGGACACATGTGCACCTGTGGCTGATTCCTGTCAATGTATGGCAAAACCACCACAATACTGTAAACTAATTAGCCTCCAATTAAAATAAATAATTAAAAAAGTAAAAGTTGAGAGATATACACATATATGTATACATATCATATATATCATGTCATACATATAACATACATATCATATATATATCACATAGAATTTATAAGTCATTCCAAAAAATTATTTAATCTCATATTTCTAACTGAATACATATGCAAAGGAAATGCTTATCATTAACTATACTGTTGAGTTGTAACATTAGTATTTTTATTCTCAGATTGTTGTATATGTAATATTCAATAAAAGAAACCAGAAACTCTGTTATCTCAAAAAATAAAAAACCTTCTGGAACTAATATGTGATTATAACAAGGTTGCAGATTACAAAGTCAATATACAAAGGCAATTGTTTTCCTGTAATTGTAATTTGAAATTAAAAACATAATATCATTTATGCTAGTACCAAAAAAATGAAGAAAGAAAAAAATACTTAGGTAGATGTATATCTATATGATCAACAAAACTCTGATGAAAGGAATCAAAGATTTAAGTGGTGAGGTATTTCAAGTTTATATAGAGAAAAACTTCATGCTGTTAGGATGCCAATTCTTTCCAACATGACCTATAGATTCAGTGCAATCTCAATTAAAATCTGAGCGAGTTATTTTGTAGATGGTGGTGGTTTAGTCGCTACGTCGATAAGTCCAACTTTTGCAACCACATGGACTGTAGCCCACCAGGCTCCTCTGTACATTGGCTTTCCCAGGCAAGAATACTGGAGTGGTTTGCCGTTTCCTTTTCCAGGGGATCTTCCCAACCCAGGAATTGAACTGGGATCTCCTGCAGTGCAGTCAGATTCTTTACCGACTGAGCCAACAGGGAAGCTTATTTTGTGGATATCAACCAACTAATTCTAAAGTTTATACGGAAAGGTGAAAGACCTAGACTGGTCAATGCAATACTGAAGAGGAAGAACAAAGTCAAAGGACTCAAGGTTACCAAACTTCAGGACTTACTATAAGGCTACAGTAATCATAACAGTGTGGTAATAATGAAAAAATAGGCAAATAGATCAATGGAACAGAATAGAGAGCCCAGAAATAGACTCTCACAACTATAGTTAACTTACCTTTAAGTTAAGTTGACAAAAAAGCAAGGCCAATTCAGTGGATAAATGATAGTCTTTTTGACTAATGGTGCTTAGTAACTGGGCATCCACATTGCAAAAGAATAAATTTAAATGCAGAGTTCTCACCGTTCACAAATATTAAGTCAAGATGGAACATAGATCTAAGTTCCAAACACAAAGCTTATGGCATATAGAAAACAACTTTGGAGAAAGCCCAGGTGACTCTGGATTTGATGATGGCTTTTAGATGCAACACCAGAAGCAAATTCATGAAAGAGAAAATTGGTGAGTTGGGCTTTATTAAAGTTGAAAATTTCTACTCTGAGAAAGACACTATTAAAAGAATGAAAAGGCAAGTCAAAGACTGGGAAATATATTTGTTGGCAAAGTTGTGGGGAAATTGGAACCTTTGTACATTGCAGCAAGTTGGAATGTGAAACCATCCAACTGCTATGGAAAATAGTTCGGTGGTTTCTCAAAAAGGTAAACATACGACCCAGCAATTTCAGTCTTAGGTATCTATCCAAAGAAATCAAAAATAAGGACTTGAATAGATATTTATAAAATGCCAATGTTTATTGTAGCATTATTTACAATTGCTAAAAGGTAGAAACAACCCAAATGTCCATCAGCAGATCAATGGGCAAACAAAATGTGATATATCCACATTATGAAGTATTACTCAACCAAAAAAGGACTGAAGTTCTGACACGTTACAACATGGAGGAACATTGAGGACATTATGCTAAGTGAAACAAGTCATATACAAAAGGACAAATACTGTAAGTTTCTATTTATATGAAATGTCTAGAATAGATAAATTCATAGAGATAGAGGTTACCAGGGGCTGGAGAAAGCAGGGATAGGAAGTTATGGCTTAGTGCTTATAGTTTCTGTGATGAAAAAGTGATGAAAAAGTTTTGGAAATAGACAGTGTTGTGATGGTTGCACAACATTGTAAATTGTAACTGGTGCCACTGTACTTAAAAATGGTTCAAGTGGTTAATTTTGCTATATATGTATATGTATTTTATACCACAAGTAAAAAACTAATAATGTACTTAGAATGTAAAATACTTTATTTGGGTGAGTTGTATGATAGTGAATTATTTCTCAATAAGGCAGTTAAAATATGCAATTATGTAAATATAGCACAATTTGCTTATCTGTTCTGCTGCTGAATAATTGATTGTTTCCAGTTTTTGTTACTCTGAATGATGCTACCATGGACTTTTTCACAACATGTCTCCTGGTGTATAGGTATGAGATTTTCAACAGGGGATATACAGTGTCTAATATTGGAATTTCTCATTTGTAGGGAATGCACATGTACAATTTTATAGTTTTGCTTATCTTAGTGTTTTTCAAAGTGGCTGTACCAAACTATACGTCTCCCAGCAATGAATAGAATTCCTATCTTCACTGGTCACTGGTCTTGCCAAAGTTAGATTTTGTCAATCTGGTGAGTGCAAAAGGGTTACTCTTTCATCTTAATGTAAATTTTTCTGATTTTGATGCGATTGAGCATCTTTTCATATGTTTATTCACAATTAGGATTTTTTTCTTCTGTAAAATTCTAGTTATGCCATTGGAATATGTCTTTTTTATTGTTATATAGGAAGTAGCTCTTTAAATATTCTGGATATTAATTTTTGGTTGATTGCATATGTTAAAAATAAAACATTCCTTACTATCAACATTTATGCAGTTTCTGAATTCAGATAGCCAGAGTTCAAATAATGAAGAACACCTAGTTTTCAGATCTATTTGGTTCTTGCTTTTCATGTAAAAACTAACTAGAATTTGGATACTGAGGGATAATTCAACATTTATTAAAATACTTTTGGTTCCTAGGACATATGTCTCTTAGCTTCTAATTTGTCTTTTTGTTTTCCTTAAAGTACCATCTTGTTAGCATAAGTTCTTGATTTTAATGTTGTCATGCTTATTAATCTTTTATGAATAAAGCCTTTTTTTTAGTTTGTCTAAAGAATCTTGTCTGGAGAACATAAGGATATTTTTCTCTATATTCTTCTAAAAGTTTTGAAGTTTTATCTTTCACATTTAAGTCTGTAATTCAGCTGAAATTAAATTTTGTGTATGGTAGGAAGCAGAGTCTACCACGTAGATAGCTAATCATCCTGATGTCATGTGTTTTACAGACCATTTCCCAGTGAACTGCTACCTTTGTCATAGATCAAGTTCTCATACATTTGTGATTCTGTTTCTGGGTACATTACTCTTATCCACTGGTTTCCCAGCATCAAAATCATCCTGTTTTAACTATTAATACCTTGATAGTAACTCTTGATATCTGGTAGAGCATTTCCCTTTTCCTTATTCTTCAGAAATATCTTGCTTGTCTGTGAGTCTTTGCTTTTCCATATCAACTTTAGAATCAGCTTGTCATATTTCTTGCAAACCCATTGTTATTGTATAGAATATACAGATCAAGTTTTAGAATATTGAAATTTTATATGATAGAGTCTTCCTGTTTGTGAACGTAGCATAGTTTTTCTGTTTATTTAAATTGTCTTTAATGTATTTTTGGACTTCCCAGGTGGCTCAGTGATAAAGAATCTGCCTGCCAACGGGGGTTCGATCTGTGGGTAGGGACAATCCCCTGAAGAAATGGCAACTCACTCCAGTATTCTTGCCTGGGAAATCTCATGCACAGAGGTGTGGGGAGGGCTACAATGCATGGGTTGCAAAGAGTTGGACATGAGTTAGTGACTAAACCCTTAATGTATTTTCATAAATTAAAAACTTTCTCTATATAGGTCTTGCTCATCCTTTATTAGACTAATTCTTTGATTCTGTCACTTAAATCTATTAATGTCAATATTAAGGCACTCTTGAATTTCTGGGATAAAGTCATCTTGTTTATGATGGATTACTTTTTGTATGCGCTGCTAGATTTGGCTTAATGATATTTTAAGATTCTTATATCTTTCTTAATGAGTGCGATACTTCCTCAGCTGGCTTTGGTTATGACCATACCATGGTAAATATGGTTATATTATGAACCGATTTGAAGATAGTTCCTGCTACTTCTGTTCTGAAAGAGTTTACGCAAGGTTGGATTGATGTGTTCTTTGAAAGGTTGATAGAATCTTCTAATAAGATCTCCTGATGCTAATATTTTTTTGCTAACAAGATTTTAAACTCTAGTACTGATTCAGTTTCTTTAATGGTTATAGAACCATTTAGACTTTCTATTTCTTCATGTATTAGTTTTAGACAAGTTGTTTTTGGTTCTAGCTTTCAAATTCCTCTTGTTTTGATATATGAGGCTGTCTCTTTTTTTATTGCTGGCTCAGTTATGAATTTCATTAAAAAGTAAATTGTAAATACTTGTGTTAGGAGGACTTCAAATTAGTTTAGACTTCCAGCTTGCCAGAATCAGAACCAGATATGAATGTCTTCAACTTTACTAGACACGGTCCCATAGCTCTTCAAAGTGGTTGCACTGGTTTACACTGCCACTAACACTGTTTGAGAAATTCTGTAGTTCAATAGGACTCTTATCAATACTTTAATTGTCCAATTTTTCTATTTTTGCTAATCTCATGCCTATGAAATTATAAATGGAATTTCAAATGGAATTTCTCTGCTTATTGGTGAGGCTGCACATCTTTCCATTGGGCACTTGAGTTTTATTTTCTGTAAATAGTCTATTCATATCTTTTAATCATTTTTAGTGGATGTTTTTAATTGTAGGAATTTTAACATATTCTGGATAGTAATACTTTGTCAATTATATGTATTCAAATATATTTCCCCAATTTTATACCTTGTCTACTCAAATTTTAAGGTACATTTTCAGGACAGAGGTTTTTATGTGTATAATTTGCCAGTTTTTTCTTTGCAGTTTATATTTTTTGTATCTTGTTTAAGAAATTCTTTGCTATCCCAAGGTATAAAGATATTCTAAATGTGTTAAAGTTTGCTTTTCTCAATTATATGTTTACTCAGTGTACAACTGATTTTGACATATGGTATAAGGAAGAGATCTAACTTTTTCCCACAAGGATAACTAATTGTGGCAGTAGCATTTTTGGACACAGGTTCGTTTCTCTGATATGTGTGGGTCTGCTTCTGGGATTTTTTTTTTATGTCCCTTTGTTACATTTGTCTTTCCCAGTTTCACTACTGTAATGGTTTAGTTCTCATCCCTTTGTTATAACTTGATGATTGTGAAGTTAAGCCTCCCTCCCTCATTCTTCTTCAGGAAAGTCTTGGCTCTTCTTAGCCCTTTATCTTCTATATGAATTTTAAGATAAGCCTGGCATGCTCTTTGAAGAATCCTATAGGAATTTTGGTTGGAATTTCAAAGTATTTATGTATTAGTTTGGGAAGGAAATGAAAATTTTCATTATTTTGTATCTTCGCATTCCATAAGTGTGGAGTATCTGTTTTTGTTTACATCTTATTTTATGTCCTTTAATAAAATGTAATATTTTTTTCCATAAAAAGCTTGCTTCTCTTTTATTAAGTTTATTCCTAATTTTTCTTTTGGTATCTAAAAGGATCTCTTTCCAGAATTAAATTTTCTGATTGTTTGATTCAACTGGTAATTGCATAATGATCTGTGTCTTATAGTTTGAATAGTTCTAATTTTAGATATTATCTGTATTACCTGTAAATATTTTAGTATTGTTTATTATCAGTAAATAACAGTTATTTTTTTTCTCAATCTTCATTTCCCTTTCTCTCTTTTTGCTATTGCACTGACTAGGATTTCCAGAACAAAATTAGATAGAAGCAGCAACAGAAGCCTTCCTTTTCTTATTCTTGTTCTCAAAGGAAGTATTTCTAATGTTTCACCACTAGTGGTGAGGTTTGCTCTATAGGCAGATATACATAAAACTAATTTTGGAGTTATAGTTGAAGAAGGAAAAAAATATATGTATATACAAAAAATTCAGTCTGAGCTGCAAATGTAGATGTTTAACTTTGGATTAGGGAGAAGTCAATATAAAATTGAAGACAAGATATTTAGAAACAGTGCAAATCTATGTCGGAAAAAACAACTCACAAAGAACTCTAACCAAATAATATAAAAAAAGCATTGATTCAAGCTGATTAATTTCTGAGAACTAGAGCAAACTTCTAGAGGGGCTTCTAAAGGAGACTTGTAGCTAAAGGGGCTTCCCTGGTGGCTCAGCTGGTAAAGAATCCACCTGAAATGAGGGAGACCTGGGTTCAATCCCTGTGTTGGGAAGATCTCCTGGAGAAGGGAAGGGTTATCCACTCCAGTATTCTGCCCTGGAGATTCCATAGACTATACAGTCCCTGGGATCGCAAAGTGTCGGACACAACTGAGCAACTTGCAGTTTCAGAGGAAACTCTAGCTTTCTGATCACAAAAAGGAATCATGGAGAAAATCCTGAGAATTGTGTTGAATTTATTTCAGACCATTTTACAACTGTTTTGAAGGTGTTTTATGACTTGGGTTTTCTTAAGGCTGGAGAAATTGAAAATAACTAGGGACAGCTTAGAAATTAGTCCTGATAAGAGAGAAGTGGGATGGCTTATGAATCTTTGTATGTTTTTGGTGTTAACTTTTCCCCTGCACTTATAACAGAGGATTTGATCATTTTATGAATGAAGTCAGTGATCATTTTCTGCCCCTTTATGTGTACTGTTCCATCTTTTGGGAATCTCTGATTCTCAAAGTCATTTTCTTATTTCCTTATTTAGGCCTGTCTTTCTCCACTTTATATCAGCACTTCCAAAATTGTAGAAATTCTGAGGGAAAAATGGGAGTTCCATGGTCAAATGAGTTTGAGAAGTATAGTGTCAAGCAGAATTCAATAGCTTATTTTACTACAGGGCCTTCTAGAGCCTTTAGTATTCTAATGTGCATTGTGACTCTCCAAAAGGCAAATAGAGATTGCAGTGTTTCCTCAAGTAATTGATCATGGAACCCTCTCCAAAGAACAAATACTCATAGAACCTAGTTCATTAATCTTCAAATAAAGACTTCCAGTTCTTTGGTAGACTTTTCTTTAGTGGAAGATATGCTCTATGCTGTCTCTCTGCTGCCGCTAAGTCACTTCAGTCATGTCAGACTCTGTGGGACCCCATAGATGTCAGCCCGCCAGGCTCCCCTCTCCCTGGGATTCTCCAGGCAAGAACACTGGAGTCGGTTGCCATTTCCTTCTCCAATGTTGTTTCTCTACTAGACTTCAACTCTGAGGTCAATTTCTCCTGTTTTCTTGAAATATTACCTGATCTCCTTTATATTTTGGAATACTCTGATCTCCTTTACATTCTGCCTCTTTCTTAGGTCCTGGGATGGGCACTCCGGATACCACCCAAGAGTTCAAGTTCATCCATAGAAGACTTTTGCTAAATAACCTAGTACAGCTTTCAGGATCTTTTTACTCCACCTCAATTCAACTATCAATACTTCTGATGCTTTATTCAAGGCACTGAGCTAAGTACACACTCCTGAAGCTAGATAAGATCTAGTTTTACCTCTCAGGAGTATGTATAGAAGAAATAAGACAAGTGTAGGGCACAAAACACATGTTAAATGTTAAGCAAGAGGTACAAACCACCTTGGAGTTCAGTGGAGAAACAATAACAAGTGGGCATATGGGGGATAAGTACAGGTGGGAAGAAACAGGAAAGATCTCATTTTGGGATGTATCATTTGGGATGGACCTTAAATTTTTCTTAAATGTAGACAGAGAGACTGGAGAAGGCTTACAAGCGTAGGGTATAGCATATGCCAGGCATGAAGATAAGGAGGGGTAAGTTCAAGTGCTTCTGTCTGGCGGGAGCGTATGGAGTTTCCAGGATGAGTTGTAGATGGGGTACGGCCAGAGTATGAACAATAAAAATACAAAACAGGAGTTGAGTGCCAGTGTGAGTTATACAAATACTGTTGTCCATAGGAAACCACTGAAGAATTTTTGAGTGGGATGGTAATTCGGGGGCCATTTTGTTCTTCCCCATCTCTTACCCTGTCTTCTGAACTCTCGTTCCTTTGTCTCTGTCCAGCACAGCCACATATCGAAATTTCAGTCAATGAATCAAATCTCCAGTCTCCGAATCTGCCGATAGAGTACTTCCTCTTGAAGAGCTGTCCAGAGTACAACAGAATCCTGAGTGCTAGATTCTAATAAATGTGCACCCACTCTGTGTAGAATACTATCAGAAGGCAGAAAGTTGAGGAAAGGGTGTTCAGATAAATAATACAGATAAGAGGCCATTGGTGAAGTTAATGATAAAACTTTGGGGAGTCATGATTTCAGGGTATTAAGGAGGAAAATGATAAGAAAAAAATTAGGGGCAGGTAGTAAATTCTAAGTAGTGAGCCAAGAGAATGGACTGTAGCCAGGCAGACTTGCAAGGCAGCGCAGGACTAAAATTGGCACTGGTGTGCAATGAAGAGTGAAACCAAAGCGTGTGAAGGTAGTTAGAGATCACACCAGGCCTCAGAAGCACTATCCTCCCCGGAGTGTTGAGGGCACCGGACCCTGAAAGGCTGTTGAGATGGGCCTGGAGAGAGTGTGTGTGTTAAATGGTCTTAATTCTGTGAGGTCCTGGGGTAATGGGGGCTGGGAGAGGTTGAAGATGTAAGAAAGCTGAAGGCTGCTGTGGAATCAATAAACGAGCAGAGCGAAGCTTTGGCGTTTTGCTTTGGGCAGAGTGGGGCTCTGTCGGCCCGGCGCGGAATTCCACCTCGGGACCGAGGGCGTCTGTGGGGGCCCCCGTGGCTACACTGCCGGGAGCCTTAGCGCTCTCCGCCTGTCGCAGCGCGGGGCCAGCCGGGTGGGCAGGGTGGAGCCGAGCGGTCCGCGGGGCAGCAGCCGGAGCTCGTTTCGCTCTCCCTCCTGCAGGTGCGCCTGGAAAGGCGGACGCGGAGGAGTGGGCGCCCGCCATGGCGGGCCCGCATCTTCCCACCGAGGCCTGTAGCCCGCCGCCCCCGCGGAACGGCCCTCCGCAGCCCCTGTGAGGAGGAAGAGGAGGTGGCGGCGGACGAGGCGCCGCCCCTTTGGCGAGCTTCCCGACCCGGCGGCCTCCGCAGGACCCATGGCGGATTCCTCGCCCGCTCCGTCCCTGCGGGCAGGGGGCCCCCGTGCGCCCCGGTCCTCGGCCCCCTCGCCGCCGCACTCGCTTTCGGGCTCCGAGGCCGAGGAGGCCGAGCTGTCGCTGAGCCTGGCACGCACCAAGACCCGCTCGTACGGTAGCACGGCCAGCGTGCGGGCGCCGCTGGGCGCCGGCGTCATCGAGCGCCATGTGGAGCACCGGGTCCGCGCCGGCGACACGCTGCAGGGCATCGCGCTCAAGTACGGAGTCTCGGTGAGCAGGGCTGGCGGCCGCGGGCGGGGGCGCCGCGGCTCGGGGCGGGGCGCGCGAGGAGCCGGGCGTCGAGGAGCAGCCAGCGGCCCCCGGCGGCTCGGCCTCCAGCGCTCGCCCAGCGCGCGCTGCCGGGACAGCGACGGTCGCCAGAGCCGGTCTGGTAGCCAGAGGGGCGGGCCGTGAAGGCTCTCCCGGGTGGGCGCATCGAGTTCCCGATGCCCTGCCCACACTCGGATAGGATCCGCCGCTTGTGGGAGGCCGAAGAGAACCAGGGCATCGTCACCACCTGGACCCAGATTCGCCCGATTTTCATTCTGGGTCATACTGCTGTGTAATATTTCCTGGACGCCGAACTGATGTTTGGATTTGGGCAGAGAATTTTGTTTTCTGAGTAAACAAGCACTATGATGAGTCAGGAAGGGTACAGTTGTTCCCGCCCGGTGGTTCTGGTTCTATTGATTATGCTTCTTTATTTAGAAGTGAAATTACACTCCTGGGCTCACTGGCAAGTGTGCATGTGACACCTGTCGCTAAGCAGCGGCCAAGAATGTGGTCCAGGTGAGCTGGAGAGCTGTGTTTATTATAAATTTATAAGTGCCGGTGTGCCTGTGCCTTGGGCCTATTGCATTACACCTCTGGGAAGAACATGGAAACCTGAGGGAGCATATTTTTCATTAAAATTACTTATAATTAACTCTGAACTATGTGATGGCCTTTTTACATGTGAGTTCTGTATCAGTTTTCAATGTTCTTTCCTGAAGCAGCCTAGACAGCAATAGGAAGAAAGGTGATCTTGTCTTTATCTTTCTCTGCAAGTGAAACTCTTTCTGGCTCTGCACCAGTGACAGAGACTGAGTCGTCTCATTAGCACACCTAAGCTGGGGTGTGTTTACCTGGCAGGTCCTACTATCATGTAAACAGTCTGAGAGCAGGGATCTTGCTGTGCAGACATGTACGGAGGATTTCGTGCCATGGTTTGTCCTATTCCGCCCCCTTGGGAGTTTCTAAATGTGAACATAGAATGGCAGTCCTTACATTTGCATTCATGGGGACTGGTTTGAGTCAGAGCCAGAAGAAGCAGTTAGGAGGTTATCAGTAGCTACACCTTCTGTTGAATGCCTGCTGTGTGCCGGGCATTGCATTTGTCCAGTACCATCTTGTTCTTACTCAATTTGATTTTCCTAAGGCTTGGAGATAGGTGTAATTAATCTCCTTTTTACAGAGGAGAGGTAAGGATATTTTCCAGTATTCCATTCCAATATTCCAATGCTTATTCATTGAGATTAGCTTGAATTAGCACAGTGATAAAGCATTTGCTTTGCTCTAGGTATTACTTCTGACTTCCATCCTTATTTTTATCCTAGTCTTATCAAGAGCTATCTTTCTCATTTTGATTCCTCCAGAAGGACGGTCTTTTCTTTGTGGTTTCTGTGCATCTTTTCTATTTAATACTAGGCCAGGCTCACTGTACCTAGGAATCCATGATATCCAGAGAGTGTCATTTCCCTGGCCCCTACCCGTAGCAGTCTCTCTGCTCCTCATTGCCCTCCATGATTCCATTTGGGTTGCTCAGAGCTCCTGAACATCTGTTCACTGCAGTTCTCCACCTTTGATCAAATGCTTTCTAATCCCTGTTTTCACTGATGTAGATCCTGTTCCTCATAACTTTATCGTCTCTTCTCATTAATAAGTGTAAGTCAGATTTTTCATTACCTTTATAAAGACTTAATTTTAAGATGTTAAGCTCAAATATAGTGAATAGGGAACTATAATCTGTAACCACAATCTACTTTAGTGTTTCTTAACTGCGCCCCTGGAATGGAGAATTCTTTGTCTCAGGGGACTGTTCTGTGCATTGTGAGATGTTTAGCAGCATCTCTGTTCTCTGCCCAGTAAATGCCACTAGCACCCCCCACTCCCATCTAGAAATTTATCCACATGTTCCCTGAGAAACCCTCCCTCTTGGTTGAGTACCAGTGGTTCTCATTTACTTTGGACTTTGAACTCTAATTGATGAAATTTTTAGAGACTCTTCCCATTGGTTATACAGAACTAGTAAAAGTGCAGATACTCACCATAACAGTGAAGTGATATTATTGCAGTTATTAACTACAGATGTTAATTGAATTTACTCATTGAAAATTGGTTTTATGTGGAAGTTAAGGCAGAAAGGTTTTTCATTCCTCAATTAAACAGAAAGAAGTTGAGTTAGTTAAGTTTCTCATATTGATTGCCAAGATCACCCACATCGTATTTAAATTAAATTGCTTAAAGGGGTAGGTGATGAGAAATTAGAGATTTAGAGCTTACCTCAAACCTACTGGATCAGAATATCCAGTAAAGGAGCCCAGGAATGTTACTGTTTTATAAACATGGCCCCTTTTCTCATTCAAAATGCAGTGTCCCTTCTTGGGATCTTTGAACTTGCTGTTCCATCCATCTGTGGGGAGCACTTTTCCTGATAGCTGTGTGCAGGGCCGTGTCATAGCTGGGGGACCTGTGCAGTCCCATAAACCCCACGCTTAGAGGAATCCTGCAGTTAATGCTCTGCTGTTGCTGTCTTTAAATGTTTACTAATTTGTTAACAGTGGCCCCACATTTTCACTTTCCTTGTGTGTGTGTGCTCAGTCACTTCAGTCGTGTCAGACTCTGTGGACTGTGGTCTGCCAGACTCCTCAGTCCATGGGATTCTCCAGGCAAGAATACTGGAGTGCCATTTCCTTCTCCAAGGCTTCTTCCCAACCCAGGAATCGGAACCATGTTTCCTGCATTGCAGGTGAATTCTTTACCAGCTAGGCCACCTTGGGACCTGCAAATCATGCGGCTGATATTGGCTTTGTGACCTACCCTCTCACTGCCTTCAAGTCTTTGTTTAAATATCTCCTCCTTGAGGCCTTCCAGGCCACTCCATGTCAAATTACAGCCTTCCTTCACCCCAGTGCCCTTCCTCTCTTTCCTGTTTTGCTTTCTCAATAGTGTTTATCATTCATCAGATTTTTTTTTTCCCCCAGCTTCTACCTTTCTGGTGATACATTAGTGAATAACTAAAAGTTCTTATCCTCATGGAACTTATATTTTAGTCAGTGGAGACAGTAAGTAAACAAAGTTTACTTATTATATGTCAGGTACTGACAAGCAAAATGAAAAAAAATTAAGCAGGGAAAGGCGTTTAGGCTGGTGGCTGTGGCTGCAATTTCAAATGGTGTGGCCACGGAAGACCTCAGTGAGGGAAACTGAAACTACGGAGGATGAATTGAGAAGCTATTAAATATAGTTCAGATCACAGACGCAGACTTGCTGGGGCTGGAATTTCCCGGGCTGTGCTTATGTCCACTGAGACATTAAGTCCCTTCCCCTAACCCAGTATTCTATATTTTGCTACAACTTTTTTGGTGATGCCAGTTCCTTTCATTGGGGGCAAGCCTGTGGAGGGAACTGACAGCTGGGAACTCTCTGTTTAGAAGCCCTGTGTATAACTAGAACGTGAGTGACAGGCAGCAAGGGAAGCTATTATGTGCACAAACTTTGTCTTTTTTGTTTACCCCCTCACAACTTCCCTGACCTCTACCCTCTCCAGACAGTTGTGCCAACCCCCCACCCTGTGTCCAGAGTCACTTCCTGTCCAGTTTTATTCCTAGGGTCTTCTCTTTGTCTTCCAATGAGCTGTTGAGCCCACTTGCTTTTTCACACTTCTCCTGTCAGAAGTCACCTTGCTGAGAAAAGGTGAAATGATTTTCATTTTAGGGGGAACAAGTGTGGTGAGTTAGAAATGTAAGTGTATGTAAATCTTTTGTGTTTAGAACTTTAACCCCTTCTGCTGTTACTGTAGGAAATTGTTGACTTTGCTGGTCAAAGGGGAGAGAACCATAAATAAATAGTATTGCCTGTTGTAAGAGTTATGGTACTAAGGTAGCCCTTAGTAGCTTTAGGGTTTAATAGATTCTCATGCCTTCTTTATTTAAAAGCAACTTTATCAAAGTATAATTTATATACTGTAGAATTCACCCATCTTAAGTGTACAGTTCAAGGATTTTTCAAGAGTTGTGCAGCTGATCTCGGGTGGCCTCAGCCTGCAGTGGCTTGGAGTGGGGGCTTAAGTTCCCAGTCAGAGACTGAGGCTGGGTCATGGCAATGAAGGCACCAGATCTTAGCTACTAGACCAGTGGTCGATGACAAGGGCCCTGACCTTTCGGCTTTGCAAAAAGAATTTCTACGAAGACAGAAAGTACTGAGGCAAGTAAAGTATTTATTAGGAGAGAAAAAAGAGTACAGTATGTGTGGATAGACACATGGGCAGACTCAGAGGGAGAGTCCCTGAGTTGTGCCCCTCGTGGCAGTTTGAATCATTTTTGTGGGCCTTTTCTCCAGTTTTCCTTTGGCCAATCAGTTTGATCTGCCTGGTTCACAGTCCATATTTGGTGTATCTCAGGATCCACCCTTGTGTGTGCACACATCTCTTAGCCAGGATGGATTCTACCAAAAAGGCGTCTGGGTAGAACATCCCTTGACAGAATTCTCCTCTGGCCTCCAAGGAGCCTTTCTGCGCGTGTATGGTCAGGGAAGTCTCCTGACTTCGAGAAATATGTGGTCTGAGCAGGGCCCAGCCGCCTCCCTTAATTGTCCTACTATTCTTGTCTTGGAGTTTCCATCAATAGAGAATGAATCTCCAGTTGCTTTACTCTGGGGGGCCCATCTGCCTCTGGCCTTCCAGCAATCACCACAGTCCAATTTTAGAACTTTTCCATCACCTTGCAAGGATCCCTTACTCCCTGTTCCCTTCCGTCATCCCAGATAACCACGAATCTGCTTTCTAATCTCTAGGTTTGCCTTTTCTGGACATTTCATAAATGGGATCTCATATATTCTTCTGAGATAACATGGAGAAGAAATAAATTCTTTTCCTTATTAGCACATGGCAAAGGAGAAGTCTGATGGTCACCAACCCTTAGAATTTAATAGGAGACAGCCAGGTGAGGAGGTTGAATCCAGCACTCACTAGGAAATGATCTTGAGAAAATCCTTTAAGTCTTGTTTTCCTATAATGATAATAATAATCAAATGAGGTTGAGTATATGTGAAAATATTCCATAAATGACACAGTGCTGTGTTAAATGTTTATGATGTATCCTGAAATGTTTTGGGAAGGGTTTTTTGTTTGTTTATTTGTTTGTTTTAAATGAATGGAGAGGGAGAAAAAGAAGCTTTGAATATTGCATCTTCAGTTAGGTAGGTGGCCTGATGAAGGTGATCCAAAACAGCTTTTGGGGAGAGTTCTTGATCAGGCCCAACGGCAGCTATTGAGATCACTTTTCGGGAGACATTTTGTGAATTCAGAGTGAATTCACCTTTGCACTGTGTATTTACTGGGGAGTCATTTTAAACAAGTTGTTGACAGATTTGTTCCACCTGATTTTACCACAGTGGTCCTTGGGGCTGTCCTGTCAGCTCTTACTCGATTATTCCGTGATCTGTTTCTTAGTGAGCAGATGGTAGATTTCACTGAGTCATGCTACTCAGTCCTGATTAGGAAAGACTTAAAATGAAAGCATTTGGCTGCTGTGTCTCCCCCTCCTAGTCATCTGCCCTCAGGAAACAAAGGGTAGATCTGCATTACTCTGAAAAGGTCACACTTTCTATTTTCAGCACTCATTGGGTAGTTGGAGATACTGAACAGAGGGCAGGTGGGGAAAGGTGCAGAATTTTTCAGCTTTTCCTTGGATTGAATCATGACTTTTCTTAGTTTTATGTGAGGTGAAATTCCCAGAACCTTAGACCCATCTAAGTTCAGATGAAAGTATAAAACATTCCAAAGCAAATTAAAATATTTCACTGTTTGGGATTATTTATATCCCTTGTCTGTGCTACTGCAGTTTCTTCTATAACTGGGCTTCCTGTTTCCACTAATGCCACTTTTCTACCAGTCCATTTTCCATAAAGTGGGATGATCTTCAAATCATTCCACTCACTTCCTCCATATACCCTCCAATGGCTTCCCATCACATTTAAAATAAAATCCAAATTTTATTTATTATATGAGTGACCCACAGCTTGCTCTTTACTCCCTACATTTCAGCCATGAAATTTCAGCTGGGGCCTTGCAACTACTTTCTCTGGCAAGAATCCTTTTTTGTTTCCCCTGACTTTTTGCATGGCTGGTTTCATTACTTAACTTTACTATTGGTTACAGAGTTTGGAGCCTATACTTGTAAAAAAGAATAAGTTAAGATCAAATTAAATAGCTTTTAAAAAGAAAAAAACAATGCTGTTACCTTGGGGGCAGTGACAACATGTTATTCATCTGGGATTGTTTATATGAAATTTTCTTTATGTATTTTTACTTTGTGGGAGAAATATTTTTTATTGAGAGAAAATTCCTACCTCCTTTTCATTTGCTGAATACATGTTAGGATCTGCCCTTATTGTTGCTTTCTCACTTTTAACCAAATTTAATGATAGTTGCTAGCATTTTTAAGTGCTTCCTGTGTGCCATGCACTGTTGTAGATGTTTTACATGAATTAACCCATTGAATTGTCATAATAATCATATTGTGTAGAAAGTACTATTATTTTCCTTAATTTACAGAAAAGAAAACAGACATAGGGAATGATTAGAAAATGGTAAAGCCAGAGCCCTTGTTTCTGCTTGCAACCTTATATTAACCTCATTTACCTGTTTTCACCTTCAGTTTCAAATTTGCCGGTCCTTAGATTGGTTCCCACCTTGATGCCAACTGTGTCTGGATATTGCTGATGTTCTTGATGCTGGCATCTGGGTGTCATCTTAGAATCTAGACCATCAGACTCAACGTATAACTTAAATACTTGCTGGCAATGCTGAAATGGAGGTGACCTGACCTGGAGAAGCTCATAGACTTGTTAAAAGAGGCAGTTCTGTTGTTGCATCAGTGGTACAGTGGCATGCACGAGAGCTGGGGGGCCCAGCCCTTCACGCCCTGGGAACTCCCTGGCTTTACCCAGCTGTGGACTGTCTCTTGTCTTGTGCTTCCTGTCATCGGCCCCTTGCCTGGCTATGATGGCCTTTCTTGCTCTAAGTGATAGATGTATCAGGGTCCCCAAAGACTACAGCTAGCACACTCCAAGGGTGCGGCCCTTGAGGGTTTAATGCAGAGACATTTGTAGAAGTGGGAATCTGATTAAGGGATGGTGAAGCACCTGAGACTAGCAACAGCAGGGAGACATTACTCCTAGACCTGAGGGCTGGGGAAGGAGTGTGGTACCCGAAACTGAGGAGGATGGGAGGAGTGGACAAAGGGCTCCCGGCAGGAACTCTGCCCCAGAGGGATGCAGGCACCAGAGTCATGGTGTGGCCATTCTGCTGGCAGCCTTCTTTTGGAACACCGACTGGAATTCCAAGAACAAGGGGCTTGGGAAGTGCAGTTCTGATGAGGTCAGCCTCCTGGGGTCAGAACAGGCTCAAGAAGACTGGGGGATGGATTGGGGGCTGAGGGTGGGTTTAAAGGGAGAAAAACCAACACAACAGGTAACTGACTACCGCTTTCTGGTTACTTCTCTGGGTTCATCTTTTATGCCTATCTCTCTGCATGTGTTCGTGTATGCTTAGTCATGTCCGACTGTTTGTGACCCCATGGACTGTAACCCACCAGGCTCCTCTGCCCATGGAATTCTCTAGGAAAGAATATGGGAGTGGGTTGCCATTTCCTCCTCCAATTTCTCTGACCTATGTTAATTAATTCATTCATCCATCCTAAGCACTTAGTGTATATATCTTTGCTTGACCTAGGAAGCTATAAAAAGAGCAGATCTTGTCCTGAGGGAATTTATGGTTTATGGTTGATGTTCCCAGCCCATCCTCAACAACCATATCCTGGTGTTCCCAGCTGTTTCTGTCTTCCATCATTATTTCCAGATTGCAGTGACTCTTAGCAATTGTAGGCTTCCGCCAATAAGTATTTCAAAGGGCACTGTATCAAAGAGGGTTCTTGCATTTATAAGTGACAGAAAACTCAAATTGAACTAAGCGAAAAAAAAAAAAAGTGTCATTTACTGGCTTATTACTGGAACTGAAGGGCATGAGGTTTTTCAGGCTTCAGGCTTTGGTTCAAAGCTCTAATGGATCTCCTCCAAGGTGATCCTGTAGTTAAGTTCCTTGTGGTAAAAGGATGGCCGCCAGCAGCTCCAGACCCATCTCTTTCTTGAAGAAAAAATAGAAGTCCTTCACCTCCCAGACCCAGCAGAAGTCTCCTTGCATCTCTGAATTGTTCCTAGGTGGGAGTGTGACCTGTCAGGACAGCTTGGGCACCGTGATGCTTCAAAGGGCAGGAATGAGTCATGTGTTCACCCTGGAGCCAGGAGAGGGCTCAGTGTCCTCGGAAGCCCTTAGAGGACGTGGATGCTAGGTGGTGAAAACAAGAGATCCTAAAGGCAGACTAGGATATACCTGAACCTGTTGTGGACACATTTTCAAGTTCTTTAAGTGGCTCAAATCTAAGCCTAAGCTAGACCAGAGACACTTTAATGATTCTGAGATTTTAATTTTGTCCCTAAAACGTGTCTGCATATGCTCTTTCTCACCCTTGCCTTCTCTCCTTTAACTAGAAACTAGAACATAAAGGACCACCTCCACAAAAAATAAAAGATAGCATTGAATGTGCTATTTTGTGGATTCAGCTTATAGTTAGAAAGCAGGAGGAACAGGGTGTATTTTATTTGACTTATTTTTTCAGGCTCTTTGAAGTAGAAATCTAATTTTTTCACTCAATCGATTTGGCATTAAAGGATCCCAAAATTGGGTTCAATTAGTCATGTACTTTAATCTTGGTGTTGTATGGACTTCAGAGTCAGACAGAAATTCTGGCTTATACAGACCATGTGCACTTGGTTAGATCAGTCATCTCTTTTGCCTTAGTTTCTTCGTAGGAAAATGGAAATAAGTACCATTTACTGCTAAATTGTCTCTCTCTTTCACATCTATGTCTTTACATCTGTGCCTCTATCCTGTATGCATATTTACATATAAACTCCCATTCAATCCCTCGAACTACCCTGTGAAGGGTAGATGATACCTGTTTTATACATGAGGAAATAGGCATAATGAGATAAGTAACAAATTTATGTTCAGACAGTTAGTGTTGGTGAAGCTGGATTTGAAACATATCTGTCACATCCCCAAACCTGTGTGCTTAGCTATTATTCCAAGCTGTCTTGTTGACATATCTCACAAGATTAGATGGTATAGTGCATATAAAGAGCCTACTAGCATGGTGCAAGTTCCCAGGCTAGTTGGCTGGAGAAGTCTGCAGATGCATGATAGTATGGTGTGGTGAACCTAAACAGGTACTTCCCTGACACTTTTGGACCAGCACAGCCAAGGATGCTGTCTGCACTTACCCGAAGTTGGGGACCTAGGCATGCCACTTCAATCTATATTGCAGAACTATTAGGAAGGTTAAATGAGGTAACATGTACAAATTCCATTTCCCCTTTCACCTTCCATCTCCATTTCTTTGGTTTGGAGGAATTCACAGGCTGTGAAAGAGTTTGAGGTTTTGAAACCTGTATAAAATTCTGGCTTCTGCATCTCCCCATTGCATGATGATTCCATGGTACATAATCTCCTTATTTTTTTTTCTTTTATTTGTAAAGTGGATTTTCAAGTACCTAATCCTTAAGGTAGAGAAAATAAGATACTCCATGTAAAGTGCTCCCTACCTCTTTCCTTACCTGTCCTAGTTCTACCCATTCTTCAAGCCCCCATCTAAACCACAAGACAGTCAAAATCAGAGCCCCACCTTCTCTGTGAGGCCTTAATGACTGCAGTCCCAGCCTACACCATTCTTCCTAATTTTTGTACTTTCTTCCTTTACCACCTCCTGTGTCCATTAAATTTACCAAACACAATTCTAGAGATGGGAAGAACTCCATAAAGAAAATCACTGCACTGGGAAGTTTGTTTAAATCAGATAATAAAAATGTTAAAATATGATTGAAATGTATTAAATAATTGCTAAATATTCTACATTTTTTAACTTCAGGGATTTAAGTTGTTTGGTAAAAGCTGCTGTAGAGGGGAAATAATACAACTGAGGAAAAGTTAGTCTTTCTTCTTATAAAATTGTGAAAGAGAATTTTCTGGCATCTCTTGAAATAACTGGGGGTGTCTGGGAATCAAGAATCTCAGATCCAGAGAAAGCATATTTTACTCATGAATATTTTTAGCTTATGTTGTGTAATAAGCCCTACTTTTGGATTTATTTATATGTAACTGTTTTTTTTTTAAACATTTTAGATGGAACAAATTAAAAGGGCAAACAAACTGTTTACCAATGATTGTATATTTCTGAAGAAAACTTTGAACATCCCAGTTATATCAGAGAAGCCTTTGCTGTTTAATGGACTTAACTCAGTAGATTCTCCAGAAAATGAAACTGTTGATAGTTTTTCTCATGAAGAGGAGCTGGTAGCAGCTGGGGAAGACATCTCTCCTCCCAGCCCTCAAGAATTGGATGTTCAGCCCATGCAGCCTGAGGAAGTATCAGCCAGAGATTTCCTGCAGAGGCTGGACTTGCAGATTAAGTTATCAACACAGGCAGCCAAGAAACTGAAAGAAGAGAGCAGGTAAAAATACCCTGGAAAAATGTCAGAGGCTGAGTAAATTATTCTTAAGATGTCCTTGTTTGGTCAACTTGTCTTTTTTTGTCTTTAAAACTAGATTTTAATGCTAGAAAGGCATTTTTAATGTATAAAGTGTAAACAGAGCTACTGCAATCTGTATAAAGCATTGTCTGTTGCAGTGCTTTTGTTTGTGGTACTTATACAAAATTTACTTCTTTGCTTTAATAGCATAATTATCCAGCTAAGCAATTCTGGAGAGTGTCCAAGTAGACCTCTAGTTGATACCATCAGAGGAAGCAGTGTCCTAGAGAATGCTTGTAAAATGCTGTTCTTCATGAAACTTGTCAAGGACATTGTCTATTATTGGTTACCAGATGTTTTCCTAAATAAGGTCTCATGTGAACTTTTCCTTTTGTTCTTTAATTTGGTACTAAGGCAAAACTTTCTCTTATAGAATCGATTTCCTTCTCCCTTTATGATTCCTAGAATGACACAACTTACTGTGTTTCCTTTTTTGCCCTGGCTACCAGAAAGCTTGCAGCCAAAACTGGTCCTCTGTTCAACTAATCATTGCTGATGGTTAATGTATTTTGTTGTTGTTTAGTTGCTCAGTCGTGACCAACTTTTTGTGACCCCATGCACTGTAGTCTGCCAGGCTCCTCTGTCTATGGATTTCCCAGGCAAGAATACTGGAGTGGGTTGCCATTTCCTTCTCCAAGTGATCTTCCTGATCCATGGATTGAACCTGAGTCACCTGCTTGGCAGGCGGATTCATCACCACTGAGCCACCTTGGAAGCCCTTAATATATTTTATCCTTCTCCTTTCCGTAGTCCTGATTTTTAATTTCTATTTTACCCATCTTATTATATATATATATATGCCTTTTGTTTTAGGTACCTCAAATCGTTTTGACAAAGAGGTAGAATATTAAAGATACAAACAAATATAAATGTGAATTTAATTAATTTATAATTTAATATAAATTTATATAGTATAAACAATTACAAATATATGACAAACACTATTCTTTATTCCAATAACTGAGACAGCAGTAAAATGAGGACAATGAAGTATACCTTAGTGTTTGCATTTTGTACAACTTTCAAGGCATGCATGATGTTATAAATTGATATAACTACTACCCTGGATATTAAGTTGTACAATTAATATATGTATTTTCTGAGTACAATTTTTAAACACTGATTTATGCTGTGTTTCTTTTTTTTCAGAGATGAAGACAGTCTCTATACAGCTTCCCTTTATCACAGTTAGATGATCAGGGGGCATAATCTAACCTGGTTAAGAGATGGCTGGATCATAAAGAAACCAACAACAGATGATTCAGAAGCATCCTTTTTGGATTCTCATAGCATACATCTTTAAATCACAATTAGTTAGTTCCAGCTATGGCAGTTGCACTGAAGTCACTAGTTTTCTCAGGCTTTCTCTGATTTTCAGTCTTTATTATGGCATGATTGCAAAACTGGGTCTTAATGCTCATCACTTTTGCCGGTGGTGGTAGTTTTTAGCTTTTTAGTTTCTAGCTTTTGTAAACACTAGCTGACATAAAGCCTCAAACACTATTTACATATTCAAGCTGAAATAATGTTTATCTCCTGAGAAATCCTAATTATGTGAAAAACATGGTTGCTGTTTAAGTGATGCTGATTTTGCTATGCGTTTATAACTTAAGTGCTATATATATATATTTCGATATGTATGACTATAAAGCAAATTTTGTCTGCTATTTTGTAAAAATAAACTACAGAAGTCTGAATGAGAAAATAAACTATGTTTTCATAATTGAGTCTTCAGTTTTTTTTCAACAAATGGGAATATTAGATAGATTTTTAAATTACAGTTTTAAATGGTGACAGCTTCTCTACTTTAATGATCTTTATTGTTATAATCACAATTTTGGAAAAGGTTTCAAAAATCTAAAAGCAAATAAATTGGAATTACCAGTAACTTTTGCATCTCAATAATATCTGACTTGTGTTTCAGATATAGTGAAAACATGGAATATATCAAAGAAGAAGTAAACAACGCCAAGACTAGACCCACTGGTAAATTCTAGCTTAGATTTCATTGATAAGTCATGTTATAGAATGTTGTACAGTCACTCTTGCTCATTTGAAGGACTAAGGACTTAGTTAGCTTTTTAGTCACATAATTTGTCTTTTACAGTAAACTTTAAGCAATGTATTATTTATAATTAAATATTTTTTTATTGGAGTATGATTGCTTTACAGTGTTGCATCAGTTTCTGCTAGACAATGAAATAAACCAGTGACATATGTACATATATCCCCTCCCTCTTGGATCTCCCTCCACTCATCCCCCTATCTTACCCCTCTAGGTCAATATCACAAAGCACTGAGCTCACCTCCCTGTGCTACATGGCAGGTTCCCACTACTTATCTATTTTCCATATGGTAGTGTGTATATATATGTCAATCCTCGTCTCCCAGTTTGCCCCACTCTCCCCTTCCCCTACTCCCGGGTCCACACATCCATTCTCTATGTCTGTGTCTCTATTCCTGCCCTGCACATATGTTCATCTGTACCATTTTTCTAGATTCCACATATGTGCCTTAATATATGATACTTGTTTTTCTCTTTCTGACTTACTTCACTGTGTATGACAGAACTCTAGGTTCATCCATCTCACTACAGCTGACTCAGTTTTACTCCTTCTTGTGACTAATATTCCATACAATTAAATTTTTTTTTCAATGTCTATTCAGGAATTGGGTTAAATAAATCTTTAAGCTTCCACAAAAAGTGCTTATATTTATCCCTCCTAAAAGGGGTCTTCTTTCTTCTTCTTTCTGTGAGGCAGGAAGGACCTTTTTTCCATTCTCCCTCTTTTCTCTTTCCTCATTTTCTTTTCCATCTGGCTCCTCCAGGTCTTCCACGAAAATGAAAACAAGTACCCTCTGGGGTTAATGAAACAGAATGTGCAATGCCAGAATTGCACAGATTCACCCCTTAAGGCTGACCAACAGTGGCTGCCTTAAGGGTGACCAACAGAGTATATTGTCACTGTGCTTATTTAACGTAAGAGTACATCATGGGAAATGCTGGACTGGATGAAGCACAAGCTGGAATCAAGATTGCTGGGAGAATTATCAATAACCTCAGATATGCAGATGACACCACCCTTATGGCAGAAAGTGAAGGAGAACTAAAGAGCCTCCTGATGAAAGTGAAAGAGGAGAGTGAAAAAGTTGGCTTAAAGCTCAACATTCAGAAAACTAAGATCATGGCATCTGGTCCCATCACTTCATGTCAAATGGATGGGGAAACAGTGGAAACGGTGACAGATTTTATTTTGGGTGGCTCAAAAATCACTGCAGATGGTGACTGCAGCATGAAATTAAAAGACGCTTGCTCCTTGGAAGAAAAGCTATAACCAACCTAGACAGCATATTAAAAAGCGGAGACATTACTTTGCCAACAAAGGTCTGTCTAGTCAAAGCTATGGTTTTTCCAGTAGTCATGTATGGATCTGAGTTGGACTATAAAGAAAGCTGAGCACCTAAGAATTGATGCTTTTGAACTGTGGTGTTGGAGAAGGCTCTTGAGAGTCCCTTGGACTGCAAGGAGATCCAACCAGTCCATCCTAAAGGAGATCAGTCCTAAATATTCACTGGAAGGACTCATGCTGAAACTGAAACTCCAAAACTTTGGCCACCTGATATGAAGAACTGACTCATTTGAAAAGCCCCTGATACTGGGAAAGATTGAAGGTGGGAGGAGAAAGGGACGACAGAGGATGAGGTTGTTGGATGGCATCGTTGACTCAATGGACATGAATTTGAGCAAGCTTGGGGAGTTGGTGATGGACAGGGAAGCCTGGCATGCTGCCATCCAGGGGTTGCAAAGAGTCAGACATGACTGAGCAACTGAACTGAACAGGGGCATGAATGGAAGGCAGCTGTTTGCCCTTGTCTTAAATTTCTCACTTGTTCATAATGTACATAATCCCTTGTGTTTTGGGTTTTTTCCCCTAATTTTTTCTCATGCTTTTTCTCATGATAACTGCTCATTTTTTCCCTTACATTATTATTATTTTTGCTATATGGTTATCTCTTGATCATGCTTTGCTATTTTCATGTAGCCACTACTACCTACATTATGGGGAGGGAGTTGAGAAAGCTGAAAGTAAAAGAAAAAAAAATTTTTTTGAAGGGAAACAGTCATGTATATAAGGAAAGGTCAAGGCCTCTTTTAAAAAAAAGTCCAGGAATTATTTTTAATGTAAAGATTTTTTTATGATAAAATAATATGAAGTTTGAGAGTAATCCAAAAAATGCAAATCCAAAAATACTATCCAGAAGACAAATTGGAAATGAAAGGCACAATCTCAGGAACATTTTTCTGAGTTATTTTATTTTTGCCTAAGGTCTCTCTTAGCAATTTCTAGCCAAAACATCTCTTCCCTCAACTTCAAGATACTGAAAACTGAATTCACTGAGGCCACGGTCAAACTGTGCTGGACTAGAGTCCTTTAGTCACTTGCACACAGAAGCACTGTGAGGAGGGACCGAGACAAGAATCTGGGTTCTAATCCCGGCTTTATCATTTCTTGGCCATCAGAGTTTGAGTATGTCCAGTGCCCTTGGTGTGAACCAGCTTCCTCATGTATAAAACAGGACTGACAATCTCCTTCTGTCTTGTTTATCAATAGGAACTAATGAATGTCAGTGTGCTCTGAAAGCTATAATGAACTCCCCTAGTAAATACCTTATTTTTAAAATACTGCATAGATATTTAGATAATCTATTAGACAAGTGAATGGAGAAAATGCTTGGGTCACCATCAGTTAATTCTAATGTAGAAGCAGCATTTTTGAACTACAGGCCATGGTGAAATCGAGTCATTTATCAAAGATGAGTCATTCAAATGGTCTGACTCATTGTGCTTTGGCAAGTATAGTTCAGGCAAAGATGTTTTAGTTCCTTCTCACTATTCAGCAGTGGGCATTGGCTTTTCTAAAACATTATGAGTTTTGTTTCTCTGTGTGTCAGGCTGTGATTTTTGTTTTTGCAACTCTGGAGAAGGTGGGGAGAAGCAGCAGTGGTCTCCTCCCCGTGAAAACACCATTTGTAGCTTCTCTGTGTGTCCCCCATTCCTCACCAAAAGCTGAGGTAGGGGTGTTCAAGACAGGTAGCAGAAGCCATCTATAGTAAGATGGCCGATATACAAAACATTATGTTATTTTTATGACATTTTATATTTCAGCTGAAATATATAGAAAATATATAATTAATTTATACTGAATAATATATTTTCAAAGCATTCTTTGGTTTGTTAATTCAAAGCATTAACACTTCAGGAGGAAGCATCACTGTGTGTTGTTTCTTGACTGTGTCTGTGGTGGTGGTTGAGGAAGAGGGGTTGCAAGGATCTAATATTCATTAACCTTGTCCTCCAGGGAAGCTCATCTACAAACTTTGGTTCACGGGGAAGGGAATGATTTAAAAAAACAACTTTTTATTTTATATTGGAGTGTAGCTGATTAACAATGTTGTGATAGTTTCAGGTGGACAGCAAAGGGGCTCAGCCGTACATATACATGTGTCCGTGGTCCCCCAAAGGAAGGGAATGATTTTTATCTTTATATTTACTCTTCCAAGCTTCCCAGGTGGTGCTAGTGGTAAAGAATCAGCCTGCCAATGCAGGAGATGCAAGAGACGTGGGTTCAATCCCTGGGTCAGGAAGATTCCCTGAAGGAGGAAATAGCAACCAGTATTCTTGTCTGGAAAACTCTATGGACAGAGGAGTCTGCAGGATACCGTCCATGGGTTTGCTAAGAGTCAAGCACACACACATCTATCTACCCTACTCTCTGGTTCTCTTGCTCTCTGTTGAGAAACCTTGGCTTGGATCAAATTCAGTTTGGATACCTTGAGTCTGGCATCAATTTTTACCTTGCTTTATGTAGTATTTTATGACCTCGTTTGTCTTCTTGGAGAGTACATAGTTGGGTATCCCTCTTAAGAGAAAAACTCAATTTCTGAAGTCCCATTAATAGGAAATGTTGAGAGTGGGGAGAAATGGTTAATAAATCCAGCAAATCCTATGCCTATTTTTCAGGTTCCTTTTTGTGCCATTGGGTCTGATAAAGAGCCAGCAGGGGTAGCCAAAAAAGCTGATAGCTAGACTTTAAGCTCTAGAGGCTTTGAGGAAATGTGAATTTATTTCAGCTCCCAAAAGGGAAGAGGTACAGAAGTGACATCTTGTAACAGATAGTCTATGAGGTGGTTTGGTACCCAGCATGCCTTGAAAACAGAGCCCCCTGATTCTTCAAGGAGGGTACTTGTATGTGTGACACAGTGAAATGAGGGTTCAGCTTTAAGTTCACTCCATTACAGGCTTTTCCAAAGCAACATATATCTGGTTATAAAATGTAAATCTATAAGGAAATAAGAATTCTATATACAAACTCTCAGCTTACATACAACTTTACTTTTCAGATAGTATTTACGGCAAGAAAGCTATTGTTTTAACCACTTTTAAGAGTAACTACTGTAAATTCAGGACTTTCTAATAATCATTGGGTCAAAATAACTTTAATCACAGAATTAGAAGTGTTTTAAGCTACACTACATTTTCTGAAACAGTTAAAAGACTCCTGGGTCGTTTGCCATTTTTACAGGCTACTGTAAATACGCTTAATAGCATCAGCTTCTTCTTTATCAAGGATGCCTTTCTCCACATAAGCATCAGCTTGTTGGTTGATGAAGTCCCTCATCTTTGAAAGGTCATAATCTGGAAAATATTATTCGAGTATCATGAGCAAAGATCAGGAAAGCACAATCCATTACACTGATTGCTATTGGCGAAGCATTTTGTGCAAAACAGTTACCATGCCCATCTTTCACAATGGAAGGCATTTTAGATCTTGGCATTGTTGCAGTAGTTTGCAGCTTCAAATCATGTTTATATGCATTATATTATCCCATCTGCTTTTCATCACAACTTTTTGAGGCGTTCAGGTGGGGAGAATAGCCCTCATTTGACCAGAAAGGGAACAGATTCATAAACCAGGGCTCCACAAACTTTAATGTTTATATCAATCACCTGGGGCTCTTGGGAACTTGCAGATCTGTATTCAGTAGGCCTGAGCAGGGGAGGGGGACCAGATTCTGCATTTTAAACAAGGTTTCAGGAGATGTTGATGCTGCTGGTCCAGGAAACACACTGTGGGTAACAAGACCCTAAAGCTCAAGTTCCTTATTCAAGGTCACACAGCTAGTAACAGTTATGATCAGAACCAGGTGCTCTGACTTCTTCTACTTGTTACACTGGTTAAGCCCATGTTGCTACGACAACCCACTTTTTTTTTCCATATTAAGAATTACCTTGATTTTCATGTTGTTTGAATTGTATGCAGGGAGTGAAAAGCGAAACCATAACCTCTTTGTGGTTCCTCTGTCCTACTTAAACAAAAAATTTATGTAAACCATTGAACCATCCACAAAAAACAAAGAGATCCTCAACCAAATAAGGAGGCTGCTGGTGGCATCTTTCTGAAGGCTTGGAAAAAACCCCCACATCTTCCTTTGATGCTTTAAGTGTTATATGCTTGTTGTTTTAAAATATGGAAAATATAGAAGCACTAAATTAGTATTTAAATCACCTGGATTCTATTATCATTGATAACCACAGTGGATATTTTGTTCTGTTTCCTTTTAGCTTTTCAATGTATATCTCAAAACAGTTGTGATCACAGGGTACATTTAACCTTATATTAATAACTAATTCCCTTCACTCAGTTTACACAGTGAACATTGATATTCTTCAGAAACACCATTTTAAATCGCTACATACAGTACATTCTAGGGAGGCATCAAAATGAATGACACACGACCCCCATGATTGGGTTGGTAGGTCTTCCACGACACCCCCCCAGACCGTGAGCTGCCTGAGGCCGAGTTTCTTGGGTGCCATGCCATTCATCTGGGCTGTCGGCAGCCCCTGGAACAAAGTTCTGCCTTCTGTCAGTTTGTAAAAGGAAGGGGGAGGGTGGGGGGGCGCAGCGCTACAGAAGCTCTGAGCATTCCACGGCCACTTTTAGGCAGCCTGAATAGAAGCTGAACCTGGCTCACCCGGGCATCTTTACGCCTCTGCATGAAAGGAAAACCAGACCTGAAGGACCTCTTTACAAGGATCAGGTGTTTATCATATCAAGGTGAGCTGAGGCGCAGAGAGAGGCTGTGAGGAGGGCATTTGCTCCTTTTGGTTTGACGGGCATGACGGCTGAAGAGAGAACTAGCAGCACCGAGCGTTTTACAGCCGCGCCTTATTTGCTCCTCACAAAGCCCCACGAGGAAAGCGTTAGTGTCCCCGCTTCAGAGATGGACAGACAGGACAGAGGAGGTAAGTCACTCGCTCGGGTTATGAGAGAATCAGGTTCTGAATTCAGGTCTGTCTGTAGTCACTGCTTTGATCATTCGATGGCCTTGAAGTACTGAATGTGAAGCCTCTAACACATGCAGGACATTCAATAAGAGTTTGGAGGCTCTATTGTGTTTCAGTTTTGACTTTCCCTTTCTCTCAGGCACGAGTTACAGAATCGGGCTGAGCGTACATCTTGTGCGCACCTCACAAGGGGCTTCCTGACTGACTCACAGCGCACCGAGAGGCACCGGTTCAAATTATTAATAACCCTGGCTTTTCAGAACTGGTTCTGGGTCAGTATCTCTAGTGGGACAAAAGGCAAACTCCTCAAAAACATCTGTGAACAGATGATTTGGATGGACAAACAGGAAAATATTTTGCTTTCTTTTGAAATGGAAAAATGCTCTCTTTATGACATGGCCGTCACTGTGTGAAAATGGGGGGTGGAAATCCAGCACGGTGCAGAGGAAAGGCGTCGGAGTCCCTCCCGGTTCTGCCCTAGCTGGCGGTTGGAGTGCGCCAGGAGTGCTACCCTGCTAACTTAAAATGGTTTTAAGGTAGTTAAGACTCAAGAAGGATAAGGGCTGTGATTCGCTTTTTGAAAAGTACAGACTTTCTTTTTAAGCCTGCTCAAGATTTCATTATTCTCCTCATTGTCACATGGTGTGGACCTCCCTTTCCTGAATTTGGGAAGTAGATTCAGGTCACCCCAGGCCTCTGTCAAGCAAAGGGCATCTGCAGAGGGTAAGGAAGTTCAGAACCAATGGTAAGATTTCCTGTTCACAGTGTCCCAGCCACTGTTGACTCTAGGACCTGAGGCTCCACAGACTTTGAGAGATGACCCAGATCAGGCAGAGCACATATAAACGTAGTGGAGGAAGAGCTCTCTGTTTCTGCCTTGAGAAGGGTGAAATGCACGTCACCCTCACTTCCTAGAGGCAGAAGGAAGCCCAAACCCAACACTCATTCTGAAGGTTGTTCATAGAGCCTCCAATATGCAAGCATTAGAGTTCCATGCTTTACTAGTTGGTCGTTTCTAGAACAGAAAGATTGAATTGCAGGATGTTGCCAGTTATGGCCATAAGTCAGATTTGCGTGTTAATCAGTGAAAGAAAGAACATAAATACTATGGTTGGTGCATACAATTTACACTGAATTTTGGTACATACTGAATGCATTTTGGTACATACTGTATTATACTGATGCTAAGATAAACTTTAAAAATAATTTAAAACTCTTTGCCATTATTAATGGCATGTTATAATTTTTCTTCTGAAGTGGTACATGAAGCAATGGTGCATTTTTCAACCAATGACAGATGGGTGAAATATGGTTCATGTGACTTTTAATGGAACTGACAACTGGCTAATTCATATCATTTTGAACCAAATGAAATAAAGTATGTATAAAGGCCTGCTAATAATTTCCATCTTGCTCAACTTGTATGGTCACAGGCTAAAGGAGTGCTGAAAACACCTCTTGTTCCCACTGTGTTCTATCTCATCGGTTCTCAAACTTGGTTGTACAGTGGAATTATGAGAGCTTAAAAAACACTGATGCCTGGGTCCTGCCCCTTGAGTTTGACTTTGTGGTCCTGTGGGCATTAGGAGATCTGGCAGGTGACACGAATGCATTTTCAAGTTTGAAAAGCTCTGCTCCTCTCATTTTAAAAGCATCACTTTTCAGCTACTCTGGCCAGACCCCTGGGAATCATACTAGAATCCTCTCTCCATGTGGCTCTGGAGTTTCTCCTTTCTTCTTTCTCCTTGTTTAAGCCCCATCCTACCTGCTCCAAATCCTTGCCTCTTATCTCTTGCCTGGCTTCTGGGGTTTTATTTTTTCAATCTGTAACCACACTGCTGCCAGAAAGACTTCTCAGTCGTTAACCTAATTAAGCCCTGATTTAGTCTCCTCTGGCTAAAATTAACCTCCTCTGCAGGGTGCGTAAGCCTTTTCCTGACTTGGCTACTGCCCATCTCCCCAGCTCTGTCTGTGGGTCCTCCCAACAGAGCACCCCAGTGCTCCTGGGAAAATGAATGGCTCCCGTTCCCAGAATACATCACTCTCTTTTGTCCATTTATGTCTTTGTGCTCAGTGTTCCCTCGGCCTCCATCTCTCCTCACTCAAAAGTTCTTCCTTGCCTTTCCAGTACAGGCTTTCCTGCAGTCCTTTCTCCGAGTGTAAAGAGATGTGCCCTCTCATCTCTTAACCATCATGCTTATCATGTTAGTCCTGAGGGAGGCCCACTGGAGCCTTATTGATGGTGTGAGTAATTTGGCAGGGGGTAGGGGGTGCTGCATTGTATGGTCCTTCACATTTCTGACACTCGGAACAGAGTCTGGCTCTGTGATTTGTTTTAAGTTAGTGAGTGACTGCCTTTGTGACTGCGGGGTGCACGCAATAGGAGCTCAGGAAATGTTTAAGATACTCCAAGAAAAGGGGAGGGGATAGACAAAAGGAGATTGACAAAATGTTGATAATTATTGAAGACGGTGATGGGACCGTGGGGATTTATTATACTATTTTCTCTGCTTCTGTTTGACATTTTTTCATAATAAAATGGAAAAGAAAAGAAAATGCCTTTGCTTGAAAGGATGATTTGAAAATTGAGAGAAATGGAGGTCTGTTCCCTTTTGCATCTGAGGGGTGGTGCCAAAAGGCTTTTGGGCTGAGAGGGGACTTTAGCCTAATTTGACTATGAGAGTCTTTAATAACAGTTCCTGGAATTCCCTAGTGGTCCAGTGGTTAGGACTCTGTGTTTTCACTGCTAGGGGCCTGGGTTCGATCCCTGGTTGGGAAACTAAGACCCTGCGAACTGCGTGGCTAATAAAAAAAATACAAAATAAGAGCTCCTAACAAATGGGTGATGTTTGCAATTAACAACCACACTAAATCCTTACCTTCTTTATTTTCCTTTTTGTTGTGTTTCTTCAACCAATCAATATTTTTTCTGATGGCTTCCAAATAGGCTTCTGTTTTCCCTGAAAAAATTAAGAGCACCTATATTAAACACTCATAAAAACCATCTGCATCTCTTTGTAAAGATCACACTTCTGTTAGAGACCATGAACAAACATTGGACTTATCAAGTTGGAGAGTGTCCCTAACAGGGATAAGCATCCAGGAGGCAGGTCCAAGTTGGTAACATCAAGGGGCCATTATCCCCCACACACAAATAAATGCAGTTTATCTTGGCAAAGAAGAGTTTGATTCAGTTCACTGGATGGGTTGGTTCCTACCAGTCTCAGATTGGTTCATTTCCGGTTAGGGATGGTTCTTTCAAACTAAGGTGTATTATCGGGTCAAGAACTAAATCAGAGTGGCAGATACTTAGGAATTCAACACCAAATAAGTGATAAGTCCAAGTTTGTGGCTTTGGATAAGCTGCACACAGGCCTCTGTCCAATCTGGGAGGGAGTGTGTAAACACTCAGATGAAGAGAAGACCTGGACCTCATTTCAAGGCTTGGATAGAGAACTTTAGAACTCATTCTAGTATTAATAAAACTCCCCTGGATGTAAACCTCTCTGATAGGCTTTAAGTGTAGCAGGAGAATATGGGCATCACTGAAGTATCCGATCTGTGACACCCTTTAGATGCACTGTTGTCTGTAGTGTGTAGGTATTATCATCAGCTTAGAGATGATTATCATCAGCTCAGAGAGTCTAAGTGATTTGGTTGAGGCCATACAGGAAATAACAGAGCTGAAATTAGGAGTCTATAGTCTGGCTAAGTTTCTGCTACCTGCTACTTGGCTAAAAGAAAAGACTTGTATTCAGACATGGACACTGATGTAGCCTTGTTTTGTATCAAAGAGTCAACCATCTCCTTAATCAGGTGAGTCCCTAATGCTTAGAGTGTCTGCATCAAGAGATCAGGTGACCTGAAGAATACTGGATGACCCAAGGGAAAAACGCCTTCCAAGTCCAGGGCCTTTGCAGAAGCAATAGCTGCCAGGGCTGAGTGCGGGGACCATCTGTTCTGCACCCTCTTTGAGCCCTAATGCCTCTAGTCCCCTCACCAGACCTCCTGGTTGAGCTTCCTGTACTATGTGCTTACCATGTACCAGTGGCTGTGTTTTCTGCCCCCAAATACATGATCTCTTTTACTCATCACAACAACCTTTTGAGCTAGACCTCTTGAATCCCCATTTTAGAGGTGAAGAAACTGACACTTAGAGACAGGAAGTAACATGCTGAAGATCACAAGGCTAGTAAGTAGTAGAGCCAGGCTTGAAGCTGGGAACATCTGACCACAGTCCATGAATGGTAACGTTGCCTTAAGGTTTGCTGCTGTTTCAGTTTCCACCACATTTACCTAAGTGACTTCCTGAGTATCTTCCTCATCTTGTAGGCCCACTCTTACCTCCCCACTGGGTTGCATGTCAACTGGTCCCCAAAGAAGCACAAAGAAACTCCTTTGCAAAAAGAGATGAGTGAACAAAAGAAGAGAGTCACAATTTCTAGTCCCTATTCACTTCAACTGCCTGTGTAGAAAAAGCCTTGATTTTAATTCTTTGCTTTTAAGAATGTTAAAGCACATGAAAGACCATGTCCGCCAACTGATGTCATAACATTGCGACACAAAGAATGTAGAGATTTTCACTGTCTATTGCCCTTTTGTAAAAAGAACATTTGGATTTGGTAACAACAACAAAACAAACAAACAAAACAAAACCCAAAACCAGTTCTCTATTTTGTATTCTGTTAGAAAAGGCATTTTGAACAAGGAAAGAAATCAGTGTAGACTATTTCTAAAGAATGCAATTTCATTATTTTTAATGAGTTTAAATCAAATTAGTGTTTCTCAAAGGGTTTGCTTTAATGAACAGTTAATAATGATTTGTCATTAGCATATCAGGTAATTGGAGTTTCTAAAACATTTGAGGATGTGTGAAAATAGTCTTGTTCTTTGAATAATTTTAAGCATTCTTCCCACAATCTTACCTGTGATATCATATCCTAATATGGAGAGATTATTTTATTTTTTAAAATTTATTTTATTGAACCATAGTTTTACAATGTGTTAATTTTTGCTGCACAACAAAGTGATTAAGTCATACATATATATATATTCTTTTCCATTACCATTTATCACAGGATACTGAATATAGTTTTCTGTGCTATACAGTAGGACCTTGTTGTCTATCCTTCCTATATATAATTGTTTGCATCTGTTAATCCCAAACTCCCAATCCATCCCCCTACCCTCACCCCTCATCCCCCAGCAGTGGCAACCACATCTGTTTTTCATGTCTGTGAGTCTGTTTCAGTTTCATAGATATTTGTATCATATTTAGCTTTCACATATAAGTGATATCATACAGCCTTTGACTTTTCCCTTTCTGACTTCACTTAATATGATAATCTCTAGGTCCATCCGTGTTGCTGCAAATGGCATTACTCCATTCTTTTTTATAGCTGAGTGGTATTCCATTGTATGTATGTACCACATCTTCTTTATTCATTATCTGTTGATGGACATTTAAGCTGTTTCCATGTCTTGGCTATTGTGAATAGTGCTGTTATGAACACTGGGTACATGTATATTTTTGTGTTAGTTTTCTCTGATATATGCCCAGGAGTGGAAATGCTGGATCATATGGCAGTTCTATTTTTAGCTTTTTAAAGAACCTCCAAACTGTTTTCCATGGTGCTTGCACCAATTTACATTCCCACTGACAATGTAGGAAGGTTCCCTTTTCTCCACACCCTGTGGAGAACTTATTTGAGAAAAGGAGTATCACAGTACTGTTTCTGTTTATATATTGCATTAAAAATTCTCAATTATAGTAAAATATAAATATGAGGTTTTGATCATAGTGTAGCAGACACTGTTGATTCCCCACCCTCATGCTTCCATTATTCCAGATATGCTAATATAGGAGCCCTCAGCTGAGGGTGGACAGATTTGGCAGATATACACCCCAGCTTCCTTGGGCTCATTCCACATGATCCCCAGAGGTCTGAGTCTCACCACCCACAGTTGAAGTCTGCTCATTAACACACTGTAGTGGCTCCTTTCCCTCCCCTGTCTCATAGACCTGTCCCCCAGTAGAGCTTCCTGAGGTCACCTCCTGATTAAAAATTTCACCTCAAATCCCCTTCTCAGCATCTGCTTTGGAGGGAACCCAACCTAAGATGACTGGAAATAGGGAGACCCAGCATCATCTTGTCAGGTTGGTTTTTGCTCAGTGACCAATAACCTATAAAAATGGTGTTGAATTTTAAAAGTATGAAATGCATGAAAAATAATTTTATTCACCATATTAACATTATCAGCCCACAACAAAGAATGAATTTACTGCAAATTAAAGAAAAGTAAAGTGTAATCCATTAAAAAGCATCACTTTGCACAAATTCTTTTGTGTTTTTGTTTGTTAATCTTGGGACTTCCCTGGTGGCCCAGTGGCTAAGACTCTAAGATCCCAATGCAGGGGTCCTGGGTTCAATCCCTGGTCGAGGAACTGCCACATGCTGCAAATAAGAGTCCATATGTCGCAGCTAAAGATCCCACATGCCACAACAAGGATGGAAGGTCCCACGTGCCGCAACTAAGAACAGGTGAGGCCAATAAAGAAATATACATTTTAAAAGAAGACTACTATTCTGTGAATCATAACATATGGATTAGGACAGTTTCCCTAACTTAAAATGGAACCCCCCCATCACCCTCATTTCCATTTTCTGCTTTATCTTTATCCATAGCATGTATCACTTTCTGTCATATCATATAATTTATTAACTTTATTATTTATCTTCTTCCCTTAGAAATAGTTCTTGTTTGTTAATGTACCCCCATGTCTAGAATAAAGCTTGACACATAATAGACACTCAATAAATATTTGTTCAACAAGTAAATGGATGAATCTTTCTTACATAGAAGCTAATCATAATCAGAAGATTGTTTGGTGAGCATGGAATCCAAACCAGGGAAACTACAATTTTAAAGAAGAGTAAACTTTATAGGTCTTCCTTCCTCGCTGCTGCCTTCTTTCCTTCCTTCCTCAAAATATGAGTTACTTATTTACAAGACTTGAAATTTAATGGTTATGAATTTAAATGGTAGTTACATCAGAAACAATTTAAAACACCTATGAATGTGCTAAACAAACTATATTCACATGGCATTTAATCTTCACAGAACTCTATGAAATCAGCGTTATTGGTCCCATCTCACCCATGAGGAAACTCAGGCTCCGAGAAGGTAGCAGACACCCTGTACCCAAGCAGACAGCTGAGTAAGGGTCAGAACCTGAACCTGAACCTAAACCAGAATGGATCTGGGGCCTCTAATGAATGGAACTGGGTAAAATTCACCCTTGAGACTAGAGATTTAGTGCCTGTTGTTGTTGTTACCAAACCGGCCAACCAAGAGGCAGTGTTTCTCCGTTTTGGCTGCACATTGGATTCACTTGGGAGAGTTTTTAAAAACCCTGATGCCCAGGTCAACTCCTCATACCAATTACATCAGAATATCTGGAGGAGAGACTAAGTATCAGGATTTTTCTTTCTTTCTTTCTTTCTTTTTTTAACAATCCTGAGTTCATTGAATGCGGGGCAAAGTTTGGGAACCACTTTCACACATACTGAACCTCCCCCCGCCCCCCCCCAACATTTGCTGGTGCACTGGAAAAAACAGGAATAAAATCAGGTGTCTCTCTGCCCTCAGAGAAGCAGCTGGTTCCTATTTACATTTCCTCTTCTCAGGAGCTGTAAAGCAAATCTTTTATTTACACAGTGTGCGCTGAAAGCCCATGAGAGTCCACTTTGGAAAGCTGGCCTATTTTCAAATTAATTTCAGCTTCCTTTGGAAAAAAATAGCTCATGGCTGAGGTAATATGGCACAAGCCTTAAAACATATGCTGCAGCAGATGGGAAGAGGGCCAGAGTCAAGATGTAGCCCTGCTTTTCTGACTGTTCTGGTTCTCAGCCCTGCAAGAGAAATATCCTTGTATATATATGAATTTGTTCTGATTCTGATATGCTCCTGTGATCTGCCAACATCCCCCTCAAAAAAAAAAAAAAAAAAAACCCAGCAAACAAAAAAAACCCAACTCTGTAGAAATCAGTATGTTTAACCTACTGAATATTGGATATACTAAAGATATTAGATGTTCAAAAACAGTGCTTATGAAAATTGTTTGATATATTGCTTAAGATTCTGTGTAGTAAAGATTGTACAAGTACAGATTTGAACAAAGCAACTGATAGTGGTATCATGGATGCTAAGATGGGTCCCAGAGTCATTCAGTTAAAAAATTTTGGTGGGAATTCTCTGGTGGTCAATCCTGGGGATTCCTGGGTTCAATCCCTAGTTGGGGAACTAAGATTCTGCAAGTTGAAACACAAACAAAAACAGAACAAAAGAGTTTGTGCAAAGTGATGCCACTTGACATGCCTGCAAGATGCAGCATGGGATGCTGGGAGGGATGAGCGGTGGTGGGAGTCAAGGGACAAAAGTTCAAGCCCAGCTCTGTCACTGTTTGCCTATGAGCTCTTGGGTGAATCAGTTCATCTTCTGAACCTTGGTTTGCTGCTGTGGCTAAGTGGCCTTAGTCGTGTCCGACTCTTTGCGACCTCAAGGACTGTAGCCCGCGCTCCTCTGTCCATGGGATTCTCCAGGCAAGAATACTGGAGTGGGCAAGAATACTGAAGCTCCTCCTCCAGGGGATCTTCCCAACCCAGGGACCGAACCTGCATCTCTTATGTCTCCTGTATTGACAGGTGGGTTCTTTACCACTAGCACCACCTGTGAAGTCAGAACCTTGGTTTACTTATTTGTAAATTAAGGAGTGAATTCTGAAAAGAAGACCTGTGGTTTCTACACATGGGGAGAAATTCTCCTTTGTTTTCCTGCACAATCTTGTGTTGGTGGTAGGTCTCTGGCCTGCCCGAGCTCCTGGCACATTTGCTGACTCACTGGGAGAGCACAGCTTCACTATTTTTGGACCTTTCTAACAGAATGCCTTGGGGCTTTCATAAAGGCATGAATTTTCTCCTCTTATTGTTGCTTTAAAAATAAAAGCATTCCCATGAGTTAGTCGACTTTATTATCAATTTATTAATTAAATAAGCTGCTTCCTCTTTTTTGGCTTCTGTAAAGAAGATAGGGGAGTGATAGGTTATTTAGGGGAAAGTTATCTTAGAGATCATCTTTTTCAACTTAATTCTATTATCTAGCCATAAAATTGACAAATGATAGCACTGGAATGAGTTTATGGGTATGGTAATGCTTATTTCACCCCTTGGATGATTCAAAAAAAAAGATTTTCAGTGACTCATAGAGCAAAAGTGAAAGAGTGATCATCAAACTGGCAAAAAGAACCACACTTAGATCATGGAATAAACTTTCAAAGTTCTTCGGTCTCTAGAGAGCAATCTAATTGAAACATTAGGCACCTTTATAGATATGGCTGAAATTGGAGTAAATTTGATTTCACTGGCATTTCCCTATATTTAGGAATAATGATTAGATCATTCAAATAACTGCATCAACTAGAAATCAATATCTTAAAATATTATTCTTAGTGTGAGTCCCTGTAGAAAGCAAGAGTTTGAATAGGCTACAATATTTATAAAGATTATATGATGTTCCATCACTGGCAATTAAATAGGACGTTTTGCATTAAACCTGAAGTGAGATGCATGTGAACTTCTTTATAAGTTGAAGAATGATATAAATGTATGCTATTTTTGTTGTTTTGGTATTATTCCCTTTCCTCACAGGCCCCAGCATACACTTGGCATGGTTAATCAATATTTGCTGTGGTTAGATGGAGCCATCACCCCATGTCACAAGACCAAAACAGACTCCCTAAAGACTTTTCTGCCAATGTGTCCTGTTTCTAATTATTTCCTTAAGTGGTTTTAGCTGAGCCATTACCTCATTTCTTGTTCTGCTCTGTAAGTCCTCCAGCTTTCTCTCTGAAGAGAGCCTATTGTATATACTTCTGACTCACAGTAAGGGAGATTCATATGTGACTTACATTGTACTTGCCCACATATGACTTAAGAGCTATTCTTAGGTCATTTCAGAGCTATTTTGTGTCCTCAAAGGCAGGCATCGGTCCTTAAATTCCTTCTGCAGCTTTCTGAGCATAGTGCCAAGGCTGCTATTGGAATAAATGTTTATTACTGAATAAATGTCTCAGGAAATCCAGCCAACCCTGCCTTTACCCACATGAATTCTTTTATTTTTCAGCCTAGACACAACAGGTGTTTTCTCACTGAGTTTTATATCAGAGAATAAAAGTAGCCTTTGAGAAAAAAGTACAAATAAAGCAACTATGAATACAAAGTTGTATGTCATAATACAACACAATACAAAGATGTATGTCATAATATGTCCTTTCGGGCATTAATTGCATTTTTCCCAAGAAATGTTGGCCTGTGGCTTAAGCTCAGTTTGGTGTTCTCTAAACTGTACTAGGATCAGTTTTTCTTATTGCAGAGTAAAGAGGATAGCATGAATAAACTAAATCTCTAAATAATGGAGCGGGGGGGTGGGTGTGGGATTAATTTTAGCCCTGAATCCCTACTCTTTTCTTAATGTTTCAAGATAGCCCATTACAAGGGTTCAACACTAAATGCATGGAGTTTTAACCTTCTCTCTCCCCATTATTACTTAATGGAAATCCTAATGAGAAATCTAACCTCATCATTAGTCTCCAAACACTTACATCCTAAATAGGAAGTAGTGAGCTACCAAGAATCAACTCCTGCATATTCCTTTTTTACATAATGCTTTCTTAAAACAAGCAAAGAGACCTGGGAGAACCCATTCCTAGGGTTTGCACAGCAATATAAAGTGTTGTCCTAAGCAATGAGCATGATTCCTAAATGATGGCACATGGTGTTCTAGGGGACAGGCATCACACGTGGGCTGGTCCCAGAGGACATGATTCAGGCACTCTGAGCTGGAGTCCTCTGTGCTGCCCAATATTCCCAGCTCTCTAGCTCATGCCACAGGACCATTCTTTTCCTGGTTAGCTATCCTTCAAAAGTTCACCACTCATCCCCCACCACACATCCATTAGGATGGCTACCATAAAAACAAAACAAACAAACAAACCCAGAGAATAAAAGTGTTGGTGAGGAACTGGTGAAATTGAAACCTTTGCACACTGTTGGTGGGAATGTGAAAGGGTGAAACCACTATGGAAAACAGTGGTTTCTCAAAAAATTAAAAATAGAATTATGTGTATGCTCAGTTATCTCTGACTCTTTGCAACCCCATGGACTTACTTATAACTTACCAGGCTCCTCTCTTCATGGAATTCTCCAGGCAAGAATACTGGAGTGGATAGCCATTGCCTTCTCCAGGAGATCTTCCCAACCCAGGGATAGAACTAGGGTCTCCTGCATTGCAGGCAGATTCTTTACCGTCTGAGCCACCAGGGAAGCATATGACTTAATAATTCCATTTCTAGGAATATTCCCCCTACCCTAATTAAAGATTTTTGAGTCTTGAGATATTTGTATACCCATCAGGCATTGTTTACAATGGCCAAAAGGTGGAAGCAACACAAGTGTCCATAGACAAACAGCTGGATAAAGTGGATAAAGTGTAGTATATATCTTCAATGAAATATTACTCAGCCTGATAAAAGAAGGAAATTCTGACACATGTTACAACATAGACAAAGCTTGAGAACATTATGTTAAGTGAAATAAGCTGGTGGCAAAAGAACAAACACAGCATGATTCCACTTATCTGAAGTAACTACAGTAGTCAAACTCATTGAGACAGAACATACAGTGGTGGTTGCCAGGGGCTGGAGAGGCAGAGGGAATGAGGAGTTACTATTCAATAAGTATAGAATTTCAGTTTTGCAAGATGAAAAGAGTTCTGGAAATGGATGATGTGATCATAGCACAGTAATATGAATGAACTTAATGCCACTGAACTGTACACTTAAAAATGCTAGGATGGCCAGGCTACTAGATGCCAGCCTATGACTGTTTTTTTAAATAAAGCAAGAGGAAGAATACAAGATCCTTACACCTTTGTTCTTTAGCTCCTACCCCTGATTGCAAGCCCCATCTATAAGATCCCCCAGGCCCCTCATGGAGCAGGGGCACAATTCTTAAGGTACGAGCCTACTGTGTTATCCCTTCCCCTGGCTGACAACTAAAGCCATCTTTCTATTTCCTCAAAAAAAATTGCTAGGATGGCAAATTAAAAAACTACTTTAAAAAGTTTACCACTCATCCAAAGTGGACCTAGGGTTGTGTGTAAGTATCAAGGCAGCATGACTGCTCACCAAATGTGACACATATATTACCAATTCCCCCTTTCCATGCCCATGACAAACACTATTAATCAATCATTGCAACATTCTTTCCTCCTGAGTCCAGATGCAGCCTCATAACCTTTCCCAACATAGGCTATTACCAAACAATTAGAGTTGACATGTCAGCTATGGCAATGTAGAAGAAACTTGTGATGGTCTATGAAATCCAGCCTAGAGAGAAGAAAGGTATAGTAATCTAAAATTTCATGAGATAGGAAAGATCAACATGAACTTCATATATTAAGAAAAAGTTCTTTTTTGGCCCTGTCTTAAAAAGTCCCAGCAACTGAAATACAAGCATTACCCTTGGCCAACATTACCACTCATTTGAACCTGTATAATTTAGGTTTAATTTTCTATATTTTCTATATAAAGGAACCAGAATTCTTTGAAGGAGAATTGATTTCAACTCTTGGGGCAGGAAAATTCAGAGTAGGCCTAGAACAGCCTGTTTAGGAATTTGTGATTAACAGATATACACTACTATATTTGTTGCTATTGTTGTTTAGTCAGTAAGTTATGTCTGACTCTTTGTGACCTCATGGACTGTAGCCCACCAGGCTCCTCTGCCCAATGGGATTTCTAGACAAGAACATTGGAGTGGGTTGCCATTTCCTTCTCCAGGGGATCTTCCTGAACCAGGGATCAAACCCAAGTCTTCTGCATTGGCAGGTAGATTCTTTACCACTGAGCCATCAGGGAAGCCCCCACTACTATTAATATGTATAAATAAACAATGCAGACCTACTGTATATCATAGGGAACTATAGTCATTATCTTGTAATAACCTATAATGGAAAAGAATCTGAAAAGAATATACATACATATTTTGCTATACACCTAAAACTAACACAACATTGTAAATTACTATACTTCAATTTTTTTTAAAAAAAAAAAAGGCTTTTGTTACCAGAGAGCATAGATGCTTTAAAAACCACTGGATACAGTGCAAAAGGGACAAAGGAGGAACTTGGAGGCAGGGTTCCTACTGCCTAAGCTATACCAATTTAAACAGGAAAATCATCATCGTCACCATTATTATCAACTGGAACAACTTACACAAATGGAAAAACTTAATATAAAATATTAACAAAGAGGGGATTGGTGGGCTACAGTCCATAGGGTCTCAAAGAGTCGGACACGACTGAAGAGACTTGGCATGCACGCGTGGACGTTAACAAAGAAAGTAGTATCATCTTTTAATTTCTTAATATGAGAGATAGTTTATACTTTTATTGCTGTCAATTAAGTTATAAAGTAATAAATAGCTAGTTTCTTTTCTACTTAATACACAGACATTTTAAGCATGGGTCTATTAACAAGTATGAATGTGAACCTGTTTCTATCTATGTGAGCAGGTAAGATTGGGAACTTGTATGTGGGTCAGTCTCTTCAAAATTAAGACCTAAGAGATGGTTGGATGGCATCACTGACTCAATGGACATGAGTTTGAGCAAACTGGGAGTTAGTGAAGGACAGAAAAACCTGGAATGCTGCAGTTCATGGGGTCGCAAAGAGTTGGACACAACTTAGTGACTGAACAACAGCAAATATGTATGACTGAGTCCCTTTGCTGTTCACTTGGAAGGATCACAACACTGCTAATTGGCTATATCCCAATACAAAATAAAAAGTTTTTAAAAAAGAGCTGTATCATGAACATGATCAGCTTTTGTGGCCTTACATTACAGCAAGAAATAAGCAAAGTCTGTCAGTTCATTGTCACTAATGATTACATGTACTAAACAATGAAAAGGGCCCCCAAGGATGTGTTTCCAGATGATAAAATAGTTGAATGTCATACTTGCTACCGTCTCCCCCAAAAGAGCAATGATCCAGCTCTATTCCCTTAGATTCCAGGGAATGAAACCTCTAGATGACCCTACTAATAAGATACAGATAAGATAGAAATAAGGTTCCAATTATACCAAAGAGTTCAATGTATCATAATGACACACAAAAAAGTAGATTTAAGCCATCTGTTCACAACTTCTGGTAAAGACACTGAGTTTCAGAAAAAGAATATCTGAGAAACAGATATAAATTTTCCATGATATAACCAGCACACTTTGTAATTAAAAGGGCTCAAAACACTGGACTATGCATCCAGATCCCACATGATTACCTGAAATCTGAGGGTTAATGATTTTGAACTTGCAACTTAACAGAGTATCTTTCTTTGAGGGTATGGTAATGTGTCTCAAAACCTAAGAAGATTATATAGACTTACTAGAGCTGAGTAAAAACTGAACCCCAGGAATGTGTAAGAATAAGGATAAAAACAGGTTTTATAATTATTGAGCTAGTTTAGTGCTTTTTTTTTTTTTGCTTAAGTATTTAGGTTATTTAAGGAAATTTGATATATTTGATTTATTTTTAATCAAGTTTTTGAAAGTTTCAGGTTGCAATCACTATAAATGATTAAGCAAATCTGCTTTGTTAAATCCGTAAATTTTGATGACTTTGTTGAATAAGTAGTATATGACTGTTTAGAGGAGTGTCAATTATGTTTAAATAAAAATTGCTTACTTTATAAGTTCAGAAACTAGACATTGAACAGTGCACAAATGGTCATGAATGTTTCTCCCCAAGCACAGAGCCCACTGGACACTAAAGAACATCAAAAGATGAAACCAATTTGCCATCCCAGAAGACTCAAGGCCATTAAAAAAGATTTCTATTCAAATAAAGTACCACATGCTGAATCTTTTCTATAAGATGGTGCTAATTTCTCAGATTTGGTGGGACTTTGCCTTTCGAACCTTCAAGTGAAAGTTTTTGCTTCCCCAATTTAATTGTTAACATAGAGCTGTCAATTTCATACCTTTGGGCTCATCTGTCTTTCCTCTTGGGTTGGAGTCATCATCTTTTGTGGAATCCTTCAAGGTTCCATATTCCTTTTCCATCTTAGCAGCTTCTTCCTTGGTACTGTCTGTTTCTTCATGACTCTTCTCTGATGGCACTGTAATCAGATTGTACACTGTTATAACCCTATTTCATGTATTAATTCCCAGTATAGAAATGAATTTTATTGAAATAGTATAGTTTGAGGTCAGATCATTTTTTGAGTTGGAAGGATCTTACTGATTATCTAGTCTGACTCCTCCCACTCCCAATTTGACAGAATAGGAAACTGAAGCCCAAAGAGGGGAGAGATGTGCTGAAGGGATGTGCTAAGCCACTGAGTTGGCAGAAGAGCTGGGCCAACTCCCCCACTCCCAGTTTTCTGGATTCTGGTTGTGTCTTTTTCATTCTACCACACTGTGTTATTCTCCTTATTTTAATCAACAAAGATACTCAAGTGAGATATGTCAGTTTCCAAAGTATTGAGACTTGATTTCAAATGAAAATAACTGTAGTTGCCCCATCTCTCCTCAATGTTATTTTTGAAGAACAGTCTGTTAGAATAACATATAAGGGTTTGGGGCTGTGGCTGGACTTCTCTCCTGCCTCTTTCTTCATACTTCCTTACCCCTGGTCATCCTAACACAAAGAAGAGAATTGGACCCTTGCTGTCAATAATAATCCTTGCTCATTTCTCACTTAAAATAACTGTATTTGTGGGATTTCCCTGGTGATCTAATGGTTAAGACCGTATGCTTCCACTGCAGGGGACAAAGATTTGATTTCTAATTGAGGAATTAGTATCCCCACAATTTGGTCACACAACATGGTAAAAAAAAATTCCTGTATTTCTTTCTAAATATCCACTACTAGTTTTGTGGTGTAGTGTGTGTGTGTGTGTGTGTGTGTGTGTGTGTATATATCTTTTTGATGCATAATTTTTTCCTAGTTGTACAATTTTGTTCCTTGCTTTTGTCATTAGCATCATTATGGAACAATGTTTCCAGGTTACTAAAAACTGCTTGGAAACATCATTTTAAAGGGGTATGTATTCTATCAAATATATGTACATAACCTCTGTGGTAGGGACACAAAATTAAAGTATAAGAGTTTGCAATCTTTTCTCTTTTTGCCCATCTTGCATCCATGAAAGTCTACCCCATGGCATTTGACATGCTAAGCAGGGTGACGTGTGCGCGTGGAGATGTAGGGGTGAAGAAACTGAGACAAGGGCATAAGTCATACCACACAGGGCACAGACTGTCCCAGAGGAGAGAGCAGGGGACAGCAAGGAAGGAAACAGCAGAGAGGGGACAGAGGGTCAGGGACAGTGGTCTGGGTGATGGTGATCTGGGCAGAGAAAAAGATACCTAAAGGAGAATTTTAGAAAGGATTGTTTAACCTGTGACACAGTTCTCATCTTTACCAACAAACCACCACCTAAAAATCTTCAGTAAAGCCTTCGTTTCATTTCAGTGCTTCTTGGGATCAGATTCTGTAGTGAAACTGGCCAAGGTTATAGCTACTTAACCCTTTGGTTGAATTTCAGATGTTCAAACTTTTTGAAATCTATAATTCTTTACCAATATTTACTGACATTTATGATTTACCCCTCAAAAGGGTTATTTTGCTAAAAGCTGGAAGATAAATAGTAAAATCATACCTGGGAAAAGTTTGCTCTTATTATCAGTAACATTTTTTTCTAGTTTATTCTTGGTCTGAAGAGCAATTGTTTCATCCAGGTTTTCTGGAAGAGGGAGGAGAAAAAATAAAATGTTATGTCTTGAAAGATGATTTCAAAATTCTACTAAAAATGTTTAAATCTCACCCGAAATATCACAATAGCAATTCCACAATATTAACAATGCTAGTTGACTTCTCTGGTGGTACAGTGGATAAGAATCAGACTGCTGATACAGGGGACACATGTTCAATCTCTGTGTCCGGGGATTCCACAAGTGGGGAGCAACTAAGCCCATACACCACAGCAACTGAGTTCTTGGGTCTAGAGCCTGAGCTCTGCACCAACAGAAGCCAGCACAATGAGAAGCCCACACACCACAGTGAAGAGTAGCCCCTTCTCGTCACAACCAGAGAAAGCCTGCACAGAGCAAAGAAGACCCAGTGCAGCCCAAACCAAAACGAAACAAAAAAGCAAAACACTGCTAGTAAGATGCTTTGATATGGGTTATAATTCTAGAAATCATTGACTCTCAGGATGGAAAGGCATACAGTTAGAGGTCCTCAAGTTCAGCATCCTAGTCAGTCAGTTGCAGAAGTCTCTTCCACATTTCTGGCCAGTGCTAGAACACATCCAGGGTTGGGGACTATAATGAACACCTGTGGTTTTGGTCTACTCAATGCCTCCTGGTAACTACATTTTGATTTTCCTTTGGAAAGCCCACACCTTTCCCACTCTCAGTATATTTGGCTCAAGTGGTGGCTGAATGGGCTTCCCTGGTGGCTCAGATGGTAAGGAATCTACCTGCAATGTGGGAGAAAGTGAAAGTTGCTCAGTTGTGTCTGACTATTGGCAACCCCATGGACTATACAGTCCATGGAATTCTCCAGGCCAGAATACTGGAGTGGGTAGCCTTTTGCTTCTCCAGGGGATCTTCCCAACTCAGGGATCAAACCCAGGTCTCCCGCATTGCAGGAGGATTCTTTACCAGCTGAGCCACCAGGGAAGCTCAGACCCCAGTTCAATCCTTGGGTTGGGAAGATTCCCTGGAGAAGGGGATGGCTACCCACTCCAGTATTCTGGCCTGGAGAATTCCATGGACAGATGAGCCTGGTGAGGTACAATCCATGAATAACCCAGGTCTGCCTCCCCCATCCCTTGGGCTATAGTTCAAGGAGAAGCAGATAACTTAAGCCAGGCCAGTGAGATTCAATGCTAGGAGAAAGATGCTCTCTTTCCACGAGGATTGCTATACCATGAAGATGTGAGTTTGAGGCTGTGCCAGCCATTTTGTTTCATAATGGAGTTGCTTACATGAAATGAATCAAAATTCAGAGAGTCAGTGAGATGGAGAAGGAACGGATTCTCACACTTTGGTGGACATCACAAATGTAAAGCTAGACTACCCCCACCCTCGGACTTTTTGGTTACATAAGGAAATAAATTCCCTTTTTGCATAGCCAAACAGTTGGATTTCTGTCACTTGGGGCCCTCACTATGAGTCAGCTAGTTCTATTGTTAGTCTTAAAATTTTTATTTTCATTAAGATAGAGCACTGTGTAAGTTTAAGGTATACAACTTGTTAATTTCATACACTTATATTCTGCAAAATGATTACTCCCAAGAGTTAGCTAAGACCTCCGTCAGGTTAAATGTCTTAAGGGTGAGAATTTCTCTACTCCTATTAAGCTGAAATCTGTATTCTTGTCTTTGTCCTAATTCTGCTCTTTAGAGTAACATCTCGTAGGTGTTACCAGATAGGAATCTAGACTGTGACCATTTCAAGGCAGCAGTGAATTTGAATCCATACCCTTGGTATTCAGTTTATTTAACCAGTCAAATATCCATCTCACTAGTAGGACAGGGATATGTGCAAACAAGCATTTCTTTACAATTAGTCTACAAAGATTCCAATATTTGTGTTACTTCTCCTCAAGAAAATTCTTCCTTCTACCCTACCCCATCCCTTTTGGAGATGAAAATCAGTGTATTCTATTGTGTGATGCCTTCTGCTTTCTTTTTTGAAATAGCAACCACAGCTGGCAACCTTCGTAGTCGCCACATACTGTTGGGACCAGAACAGAAGTGTAGACCACTGATCATTGTCACACGCTGCGATGGAGGAGAAGAGGTTAGTTAATTCTCTCCATTCTACCCATGCTACCCTTCTACCCCAGGCCCCCAGGGGTCTGAGAGTGTACCTCCATGGCAGTGGAGGTCAAAAGCCAACATGCTTGTACAGAAAATTCTTTACATACAACTCATTTTCTGATTGTAAAAGTTACAAATGAAAATGATAAGAAAATTATAAAGAAAAAAATACCACTTATTTTGCCCAGATCATATTTTAGTATAACTCTTTCCAACTTTATGTATGTATGTCCATTTAAAAAAATTTATTTATTTTTTATTGAAGGATAATTGCTTTACAGAATTTTGTTATTTTCTGTCAGACATCAACATGAATCAGCCATAGGTATACATAAATCCCCTCCCAGTATATCCATTTTTTTAACAGCAAAATTAAGGTTATGTTCTAAATGGCTTTAAGCATCCAACATTATATCATGAACATTTCCCTATGTCCTTAGTCTTTCTGAACCATATTTATTGTTTATAAGCATACAAATATTAAAAACACAAACATTACAAATAAAATTTAGTCTAAGTAAGAATAAATAATTTAGATAGTCTCCTCTTGTGGGGTAGCAAGGTTATTTCCATTGTTTTGTTTCTATAAGCCAGTGCTGTCCAATAGAACTTTCTGCAATGATGGAAATACTCATTTCTGTGCTATTCAGTATGGTAGCCACAAGTTATCTGTGGCCTTCAAATGTGTCTAGAGCAAATGAGAAACTAGATTTTAAATTTTGGTTAATTTTAATTATTGTTAATTTGTTTTTTTATTTTTATTTTTTAAAATTATTGTTAATTTAAAAAGCAATATGTGACTATCACATTGGACAGCATACCTATAAATAACAGTGGAATAAAAATAAAAAACAAGGTCCAGGGAAGGGGGATACATGTATATATAAAGCTGATTCATTTCACTGTGCAGTAAAAACCAACACAACATTGTAAAGCAACTAAACCCCAATTAAAAAAAAATACTTCATTTGTTTTAATTATGCTCTTAAAGGGTAAGAATGTGTTCTTGCTAATTTGTGAAACTGTAGTTCAGTGTTCACAACTTCCAAGATAAAATAAATTCTTAAAAATTGAAAAAAAAATAGTAGAAATACCTGGGTTGCACACAAGACTTTGTGGCAGATCTAATTTATTTTCATAGGATAAATGACTTAAGTGTGGAATTTCTGAGTCACCAAGTATTAACATGAAACAATGATTGGTTTGAAGCAATGTTTTTGATCTACTATTAAGTGGGTCAAGTAGGCCACAAAGCATGGTGTGTAACTTGAGCCCATTAGAAAAAAATAAGATAAAAGAAAAAAATGACATAGGTATGTATGTGTATACACACATACAGAAAAATATCTAGAAGGATATAAATCAGAATGTTACTTGGATGCTAGTATTATTTTGTTAGAGTGATTTTTCATTGTCTTTTTAACATCTTCTTGCATTGACTATTTTTAAAGATAAATATATTCGTTTATAATCAGAAAAAAGTAAAACTAGTTTTCATGCAGAAAAAATGGCATTTATACAGAATAACTCTGGATTGCTCTGTTCTACAGTATCTTCTCTTCCATTTAATTCTCCCTCCCCTGTCAGTGATCAGAGGAAGGCGCCCTGAGTTCATCTTGCCCAAAGGACATCTAAGATGAATGATATTTGTTAATTAACTAAACCAAAGCAGGAAAACAAAAGCCTTTCCTTCTTCTTTTCTTCTTTTAACAACCTGAATGCAGAATCAAAGATTGTTTCAGCTTATCTATAAAGTTCAAGGAATCAAGGGTTGACAAACGTTTTCTATAAAGGGCCAAAGAGTAAACATTTTTGACTTTGTGGGTCACACAGTCTCTATCTCAACTACTCCACGCTGTCATCATAGCACAAAAGCACCCATGGTCAACACTAAGACAGAGGAACATGTCTGTTCCAGTAAAATTACTTACAGATGCTGAAGTCTGAATTTTGTTTAGTTTTCTCATGTCACAAAATACTATTCTTCTTTTGACCTTCTTTCAACCATTAAAAAAATGTAAAAGCTATTTTTAGTTTGTGTGCTATACAAAAATAGGTCATGGGACAGATTGCGCCCATAAGCAATAGTTTACCAGCCCCTGTTATAGGTAACAGAGTCTTTGATCTCACAGATACAAGACTGAGGTCCAGAAAGATGGATGCTCTCCTGGGCATGACAGACGTGGTCTGAGGCAGAGCTGGGAGCAGAAGGCAGAGCTTCTGCTGCCCAATCCAGTGCTTCTTCCTCCTCACCACACACAGACCCCACTGGTTAAAATCAAGACGTTTACTCCCAACCATGTGAACACAATTGAAAAAAAGAAAGACAAATTTTAATTTTATCTCTGAGGAAATTATTAGAAAATGTTAGTAAAACAGAATACAACAGACGTGAAATGTTTGTAGTTGAACTGGATCTATAAAGAATTGAAAATGTCAGGTTAATTTTATTTGTAGACATTGTCAAGCTGGGCAATTCTGGTAACCCAGATGAGTCAGGTTATTTTGGTATAAATGGTCAAGTTAGTAAAATAATTATTCCCAGATCTTGCATTCATTTCGGACAATGAAAACTAGCCACTGTGAAAACAAAAGAGAAAGGACTCTCACCAAGATAGGAAACACCTTCTTCTGGAGATATGGTGCCATATTTTACCATCATCTTCACAAAGTCAATCAAGGTTTTCATGATAGTAATCAGGGTTTCTTTCTCTTTTGCCTCTTTTTCTATATAAAAGGACAAAATAATTTTTTTAAATGGTGGCATATAGTTTCATCTTTTAATGTTAATTTATGAAGTACAGCATCTTATTAAAATAGTTCTCCCTACATTTATAGCTAAACCATTTATAGCTAAAATATATTTATGAAAAGCCCACATCTTGACTCAGAATATAGGACAATGTACTGATATACTTAATTTTTTCACAAATGAGTAATTATAACTTTTCCAAAGAGGTTTACCATAATCTAGAATATTTTATTCATAGAGTAGATGATATAGTTTGCAACCAGGAATAATAGAAACTCAAAGGAAAGTTAGAAGATTGGTAACCCAATAACCCTTCTCTACTCATGTTTTTGAGAGCAAGATGACCTCTTTTCATTAATCAAGCTTAAGATTTGAAATAGGAACACACATGTATGTTTAGTTTTTAAATGCAAGGTTGATTTTTTAACATGAGTATACATTGCTTTCTAACCTCGATTTCATTTCAAAGAATATACACATATTGTGAAAATATTCCAATGGTACAGAAGTAAACAATGAACACAATATTCTCTTCTTCCCCCTCCCTACAACGCTTACTTCCTATGAGCAAAACCACTATAGGTTAACTTCCTATAGATTAACCACTGTTAACAGTTTCTTGGAAACTTCATATTTGACATACTGTTCTGTATCTTGATAGAACAAGGTGACCAGTGATTCCATAGTAGTTCAGTGGCTGCATTAATTCTAAAATCAGGAAAAAATCTATTTCCATTTTTGAAGAAAAGTAAACCTGTGTTGCTAGAGGACAGCTTCCCTACTCTTTTTGCTGCCATGAAGGATTTTCTCTGCATACTTCTTCTAGCCTTTCCTCCCAGCTTTTCAGCCTTCTCACAGATGGGGCTGGTAGCCAACAGCCATTAGTCTACATTTCTTGACTGATAGGCATTTGGAGTCTTCTTTCCACTGCTTTGCAACAGTGGAAGGCAGGGACCTGGAAAACAGGCCTGGTTTATAAAATCCAACTATTCTAGGACTAGAGCTGTTCTGAGAGGTAGACTGAGGGATAGGGAATAGGCAAGCCCACTGCTGGTTCTCACACAAAGCTACATTCTACAACCTAGTCTGTATCAGTATCGAAGATACTCTCATTTTCTGTTTTATTATTTCTCAATTGGATGAGACCTTGAGTGAAAAAGATGGGTAGTATCAAAGCCCTCAGTATAAGTATTTAAAAGTTTATAAAAATGTAAGAAGGAATGGGATCAAGGAAACAGAAAAGACTAAAGCACATAAAATAAAAAATATTCCATATGATGGAATCTGAAAAATACTATTTAATAGTCACAAACTTGGGAGAGAGGAGGGTGGGAAAAGAGATGGGGGAGAGAAGTCCTGGGAAGTGCAGGTAAATGATAACTTCAGCAGTCACATTATTTGCTCAAGGTCATATCCATAAAAATATTTAGTATCATGCTGATGCACTTCACTGACAAGGAGTGACTCACCAAGATGACAGAGGTTCTGAACTGGGTATCTGCCAACCAGTAGGGCAAGAAGCTCAGAATGGACCCTCAAGATACATAAGCCCTGCAGACACCAGCAGGGGGGCTGGGTGCCATCTGGTCAATGTCTGGGACTGAAGGACAAAAGGATGTTCTCCAGAAATGAAAGCTCACTCTAAGGTCACTTCTTGGGAAAATATGTTACAATTACAGAAATCTTTATTACAAATGTTCAGTCTGGGGGTGAATCTTTAAATAGGAGTAAGAAAAGCCATAAGTCAGTGCAGGGCATCTATCTAGACAATAACAACAACAGAAAATTGGCACATTATTACCCTCCTTGCAGATTAACCAAAAATAAACATGAACAGAAATCTTCAATCAACTCATTTTGGTGCACTTAGAAAAGAGAACACTACATTAAGGATTTTATTTTTTAGAAAAGCAAATCATTTCCCAAATGTGTTTTGAGCTCCTGACCAATGTTTAGTTCACTTCAATTCATTTGAATTCATTTGAAGACAAGTTGAAAATATCTAAAAAGCAAAATTCTATATCATTTAAACATAATAAATTATGCTCCATACACTGTTCTACTGAAGGAGGAAAATAAAACCTTAAAGAGATTTGCAATAAAAGCTTTGGCTGAACTGAGTCAGGCTGGGAACACTCTGATTCATCCCTACACGGGTACAAGGTTCATTCCAATACCAGGAACACAACATGTGTTCAATACCTGTTTATTGAACAAATAAATGAACCCTCTGTTAACATGAAGATTAAATTATCCAGAAATCCCACCTTTCCTGATTATCCTTTCCTAAATATTTCCATGACTAGTATACTTCTTTTGAAAAAAAATCAATGAGAACTATTTTCTCTGAGGCCATAATATATGTCATTGATGGTTGAATTTAGAAACTGAAAACAGGAAGAAAAAAAACCCACCCACACATTTCCTGGAATTACTGTTTCTGTTTCACATGATCAGAAAACAATGTTTACCTGAATCAATACTTTTCAGTAGTGCATAGAAGTTTGGGAAATACTGGAGTTCCTCAAAGTTGTCTTCACTGTAGGTTTTAGTTCTCCTTTCCAAGCCATTTGTCAAGGTTAAGGTGTTAGATACTGTTTCATCATTTTCTCCATTAGTAAAAGCATCTTGAATTGCTGCCATTGGAGTCTCCATTTGAGGGGGGGGGAGGAATCAGCACAAAATAAACATTTTGTTAGAACTAATGGACACTCCTCTGTGATGCTCTTGAATTTGAAGTGCATGAACACCTCTTCCTTCACAAAATCAAACTCTTTTCCAGGCATGTGGGCATCAAGTCACATGGGAAGGATATTGAGATTAAGAGACAGGTGCTTTACATGAAGACCCTGAATCCGGCTCCAGGGAGAATAGGCAGGTTTCTGTTCTGGCCATTCCCTTCACCAATACTCATGAGTGTTTTTTCATAAAATTGCCTTTCACTAAGGAAAGGAACTTTGAGTTTTAGAATCTACCAAGAGGGATGGTGCCAAGATATAGGAAAGCCTGTCACAATGTCTGATACTAATAGAGCATCATACATTAGAGATTTCTGAGTGACATTTTAAAGCCTGTCTGGGAGGGTACACAGGATTCTTTTTCTCAGACCTGATGTGTAGACAATGTTCCCTATCTTAATGATCCATTCTTCACTTAGTGAACTAGACAGAAATGTAAGAGCTTTGTTTGCCTCTTCCTCTTCATTTCCCTACATTTGATCCATCAGTAGCCTTATTGGCCACACTTTCTAAGTTTATCCCAAATTTGTACATTTCTTTCTTCACTGTCCCACTCTAGTCCAAGCTACCTTTACTTCTTCCTTTCTAACTGGTACACAACTACCTTCCAATGTATTCCCATCCCTGCATTTTCCACATTGTAGCCAAGGTTATCTTCTTAAAAAATATGTAGTAGCTACATTGTCTGGCTTCAGTTATTTGGGTACTCCACACATCCTTCTCTACATATTGCCTTTCATGTTCACAAGTTAACTCCTATTCAGTTACTGTTAACTCCTAGTTCAGTTCTTATTAATTCCTATTCAGGTTCAGTTCAGTTCAGTCGCTCAGTCGTGTCCAACTCTTTGCGACCCCATGAATCACAGCACACCAGGCCTCCCTGTCCATCACCAACTCCCAGAGTTTACTCAAACTCATGTTCATCGAGTCAGTGATGCCATCCAACCATCTCATCCTCTGTCATCCCCTTCTCCTCCTGCCCCCAATTCCTCCCAGCATCAGGGTCTTCTCCAATGAGTCAACTCTTTGCATGAGGTGGCCAAAGTATTGGAATTTCAGCTTCAGCATCAGTCCTTCCAATGAACACCCAGGGCTGATCTCCTTTAGGATGGACTGGTTGGATCAACTTGCAGTCCAAGGGACTCTCAAGAGTCCACACCACAGTTCAAAAGCATCAATTCTTTGGTGCTAAACTTTCTTCACAGTCCAACTCTCACATCCATACATGACCACTGGAAAAACCATAGCCTTGACTAGACAGACCTTTGTTGGCAAAGTAATGTATCTGCTTTTTAATATGCTATTTAGGTTGGTCATAACTTTCCTTCCAAGGAGTAAGCATCTTTTAATTTCATGGCTGTAGTCACCACCTGCAGTGATTTTGGAGCGCCCCCAAAATAAAGTCTGACATTGTTTCCACTGTTTCCCCATCTATTTCCCATGAAGTGATGGGACCAGATGCGATGATCTTAGTTTTCTGAATGTTGAGCTTTAAGCCAAATTTTTCACTCTCCTCATTCACTTTCATCAAGAGGCTTTTCAGTTCCTCTTCACTTTCTGCATAAGGGTGGTGTCATCTGCATATCTGAGGTTATTGATATTTCTCCTGGCAATCTTGATTCCAGCTTGTGCTTCTTCCAGCCCAGTGTTTCTCATGATGTACTCTGCATGTAAGTTAAAAAAGCAGGGTGACAATATACAGCCTTGATGTACTCCTTTTCCTATTTGGAACCAGTCTGTTGTTCCATGTCCAGTTCTAACTGTTGCTTCCTGACCTGCATACAGGTTTCTCAAGAGGCAGGTAAGGTGGTCTGGTATTCTCATCTCTTTCAGAATTTTTCAGTTTATTGTGATCCACACAGTCAAAGGCTTTGGCATAGTCAACAAAGCAGAAATAGATGTTTTTCTGAAATTCTCTTGCTTTTTTGATCCAGTGGATGTTGGCAATTTGATTTCTGGTTCCTCTGCCTTTTCTAAAACCAGCTTGAACATCTGGAAGTTCACGGTTCATGTATTGCTGAAGCCTATTCTGTTTAGTTAATGCCTAACTTCAGCTTTTGGCTCAAGTCATCTCCTCCAGGAAGCCTCCCCAACCTAAGTCCAAGACAGATTCCTTTTTTATGAGGTTTTACAGAACTATGTTTCCTTTCTCAGAGCATTTAACACAGTTGAATTAAAACACGTGACTATTTGAAGACCATCTACCTCTTCCTTTAGACCTTAAGCTTCATGAAAACAGGGATTACACCTTTCTAAACGAGCATTGTATCCCCAGTGCTTGGTACATAGGTGGTATCTCAATAGATATTTATTGGAATAATAATTTTGTTTTCATTAATGCATATGGACATTTTAGAGATGAGAAGTAAGGAGTACATAATGGGAGTGAAGGAAGAAAATTGCTATGTCAGTTTTACTTCAGACTGGTAAGCTTTAGTGAAAGCCATGAGTTATGTGATAAGTCTAGAAAACTTTTTTATGGTGGGTGGATCTTCCAAAGCTGTTTTAAAAGATGACAGATGGTGGAGATTGGAAGTAGGGAGAACAAAGGAGAGCTTTTAACCTACCTAGTAAAAACAGAACAATTCATACCAATTTCTATTCTCTAGCCTCCCCTAAAACAGGACTATAAGTCTATAAACCACTGTTCCCTTGTATTTGTGATAGGGTGTTGGAGGGGATGAGGAGTCATGGGGTGTGGGCACTCTGGTAGAGAAAATGAAAGGAGAGGTGAGGAGTTTGATATTCTCTTATATCTCTATGGTTGGCTCCAGATAGAAGTTTAAAAGAATTCAAGGAGAAGTGAATGATTTTAGTAGCTTGGCTAAGGCCATAGAAAAGATGAAGAGGTAAGGAGTTCAAGGAGATGAAAGATGACTGAATGGCAAGTCTAAGTAGAGGATGACACAGACCGCTGAGTCAATGGAAAGAGGAAGCAGCAGGTAGAAGAGCAAAGGGTAGATGGAGAGGCAGCATGAGGCAGCTAGCTCTGAGGAATATAAAAGTTGGTGAGGACTGCTATATTTAAAATGGATAACCAATAAGCACCTGCTATACAGCACAGATAACTCTGCTCAATGTTATATGGCAGGCTGGTTGGGAGCGGAGTTTGGGGGAAAATAGATACATGTATATGAATGGCAGCCCTTTGCTGCCCGCTTGAAACTATCACAACATTGTTAATCAGCTATATCCTAATACAAAATAAAACGTCTTTTAAAAAGCTGGTGTGGAAAAATATCAAATCAATCCAAGTTTTTTTTGGGGGGGTGGTTTGAGGGCAAGTGATGACATCCACTGTGAACAGAAGTTGGATACCAAGAATTGTGAAACATTTGAATCCAGTGCACTGGGATTATATGAATTGTATGTGAGATAACCATTTCATATAATATGTGTTATTTTACTCTGGGGTATAAGACATAATCTTTACTATGTAATATAACATGAATTTTTACATTATTTTCAAAGCGGAGTTCATTTATATCTTTTAACTCATTGGTGTTTCATTAAAATATATTTTAAGTGGACTAAAAGTGTCACATACCCCAAATCTTATTTGGCACCAGTTAAAGTATTAATTATACAAGGATTGTATTCATTATATACAAATGCAAGTACACACATCCATGCACATGCATATACATACATACATAATTGATGCATATGTATTTGCATATACTTACCACTTTCTCTGGTATTTTTGCAGTCTGACTCTCAGTCTTGCTTGTTGGTTTATTGAGTTCCTCTTCATAATTATTGGCTTCCTTAGAGATCAATTTTTGTAAAACCTCTGCAACTTCATCTTCCAGTGTGTGTGCCTGGCTTTCTGTAATCTGTTACAAAGAGTCAAAATATATATAACTGTTAGTTCTAGTTTTGTGGTTTAAAAATACTAAATTCTTTAGCTGAACACATATTTTTAGAAGACAAGAGAATGTTTTGGTCCATCTTCTGAACATCCCTTATTTATGCCCCTAGTAACACACTGACTGTCACAGGGACTGCCCAGTACTCCTGGGAAGAGGCAGTCTTCACTGTTGGAACCCATAGAAAACAATCCTCAAGTTGTTCTCACCCCTCAGGTGCAGGTCATAGTAGGTAACTGTTGAAACCTGCAAATTTAGCTCCCTCCTAAAGGCTGCCAGGACTGTGTTAATGTGCCTGAGAACCAAGATGGGGCAGGGGCAGGGTCAGATTGGATTGTGTAGGGCTTCCCAATCACTACATGGCTTTGCATGTCTTATTTCTTTCTCATCTCACACATTTTAAAAACATTTCTTCTGGTTAAATCCTAACCATCCTTCTAAACTCACTTCAAACACCTCCTCCTCTGAATCTTTTCCTTATTGCTTAACTGGATATAATCCATCTTCTGGATTACTAAATCATGCCGATGGTTCTTATACAACTTGCATTATGAGAATGTGTGTACTTGTCTAGTGCCTCTGATAAACCATAAATTCCTAGAGGGAAAGAATGGAGTCTTACTTGTCCTTGAAACTCATGGTGACTGGTATAAAGTAGACACATTATAAACATTTGACTCTTTGAATCAAGTGGTTTGGCTTCTTAGCATGTTCCAAACTGTACAAATTTGGTTCGTTCTCATGCATATGACTTACTAGGCCAAGATTCAGCAGTTTGGAAACGATCCTGTCAAATACTCCTCTGTCGTTTTCCTCATAAATCCTGGTAGCAATTTTCTGGACAATGTCTTCAGCAGTTAAAGGAGTGCCATCAAGTTGATGAAGGCCATCTGGATCATCTAGACAGAGCAATCACAACTTCACATTGTGGTGATCACAGGCCTGTTTCTTGGATTACATTAGATTTATAATCTGAATCTTGTACACTCAGGTATGTTTGGAATATATTTAAGGTGAGGCTTTGTCCATGTAAACTCTTGGTTTGAAATAAAATCTGACTTCAAGTTAAGAATTTAGGATGGTAATGGAAATTCTGAAAGCTTCTTATGTGATTATAAGAGGAAGATCTGAGGACAACACAAAAGGCCTCTCCATTTTTAGTGCTAATAGTACAAAAAGTAAAATACCAATAGATAGTATGCCTTATTGTTCAAAGTACTCTTCTACATATTACATAATTTGATACTCCATTTCCACACAAGGAGTAGACTGGTATTATCTGCACATGTACTCCCTTTGCAGGCAAATTCCTGGGCTGAGGGAGGGGGAACCTGCCTCACACCCAGAATCAGAGAGTATGTACTGAAGATTTTGTGACTTACTTGGAATAACTGTTCACTTGTGAACAGGCATCACAAGTGCCTTTATGTAAGGCAGCTTAATGTGACAACTCTTTCTCCACAGAATAAGGAACTTATTTTATGTCCCTGAAATTTAAACTTTTAAAATGTGATAACAGATTTGCATAATACAATATGTAAATCTATTGAAACCTCTGCAGAGAAGCTTGCAGACATGTATGCTTGGCTTTCTTGGAAGTACATTTGGCAGTACCACTCCAGACTAAAGCAAGGGCCCATCCTGAGGAAAAGGATTGGGTTGGAAAATAGTAGGGTTGGTGCCAAGGAAGAACAGCACCATATCCCACAGAGCACTCCCAGGAAGCAATTGGTCTTTTCCAATCTACATTACATCATTGACTCAATGCACATGAGTTTGAGCAAACTCTGGGAGACAGGAAAGGACAGGGAAGCCTGGAGTGCTGCAGTCCATGGGGTAGCAAACAGTTGGACACGACTGAGCAATTGAACAACAATCTATACCCCCTGGAACAGGATAGTCATATGTGCAAGTTTACAAGGCACTTAACTCCTATTGTCAACTCTAGGCAGCTTGGAAAGATCAGAAATTTAGCTCCAATGATCTCTCTTTTTATTTATATATTCTTGGACCACTATAAAGGAAGTTATTAAGAGCATGTATTTCATGGGATTCTGAGGATCAAATGAGATAAGACGTAAAAGCACCTTTTAAATTGCCAAGTCTCGGTCCTTGGCTAAGAGGAGACTCTGCCTTGGGCCCACCGGTGTAATAAACTGCACTCCACTATCTGCATTGTCCTTCTGAGTGAGTTTGTTTCCCGGAAAGCATGGCTATAACATTTGGTGCATGGGCTGGGAAACTCCTCACTTTGAGGAGACAGGTCTCATTTGAGACCACCCCAAGGCTTTGTAGCTTGAATCTCCTAGAGTGGGGAAGGCGCCTCGCCCCTCTGGAAGGATTCTGCTTCTCAACGCCCGGACCTTTCATGTCAGCAGGTAGTGGACGGCAGCAGGGGTACTGAGCACTCAGGTGAGGAGGAACCCACCCAGCAGGGTGGAAGAGGGGGCCTGATCACCCCCCTGGGAGGGACTAGAAGGAGCGGAGACCCATAGGAGCCTGGAATAGGCAGGTGGCGATTGTTTGGTAGACAGGTCGACAAGCGTGCTAGGGTTCAGGAAGGAAATTTGTGAAGGTCAGGTGTGGGAGGTGTGTCCACGCTGTCTTGGGGAAAATTATTACCAAGCGATCGCCAGGGGATTTTTAGGATAGGAAATTGGTCCTTGTATGCTTGTATTCTACCCTCCCCCAGGAGGTGTTCCATCTGCTGTGAAATTCTTGACCCCCTCGGAATTGTTAGGCTAGAAGGAGGGGGATACAGAAGTGAGTATGAGTTGGCTTCTCCAGAGATAGCCTGGGACATGGGATATTTAACCCATCTGTGTTTTCATCTGCACCTGATCAAGCCCACCAAGGTAAACTGCCAAGTATCATATGAAAGTTAATGTAGTTGTGTTACTATGGACAGTGGATTTGCACCTGAAATAAAGGAACTGCAGTTATCTTCTAGAGAAAATAGACATTGAATCCCTAGCCAAATTCTGTCCAAATAATTCTGAACATATTCATTCAAAGAAAGAAGAACCTAGCACATATTTCTATTCTGGTTCTTTTTCTTTTGTAGCTTGTGGGGATTCATAGATTTTCCCAGACTCTGCAAAGATGGAAGGGAATGCCGCCTCAGGCAGAATATCATCTTTGTGTTGTTTGAAAGGAAGCTTAGGAAAGTAAGCAGGGTGATTACCCATGGAGGGCTGGGAGTGCTCTGACAGTGTATTATTGCCGAATAATACCGGTGAGCTGCAAGGCCTTTGAGTCCTATGTACTAGAGTGACTAACGAGAAAGAAGGCCCTTAGAAAATCCTGTAAAATCAGCTCCCCTCCTGGCTGACTGAAAATTGGGTTCCTCATCCATTTTTTCCAGAGCAGAGACTCGCTGTCACTTAGGTCTGATTTTTCCATTTATGGGTTACAAGTCAGACTCTGGGGAATAAATGAAGCAGAAACTGCCCAGGTCTAGGGAGAGTTAGAAGAATTTATTTCCCTTCCCATTTATCCCTTGGGATCTTAAAAAGGAAGAATAGTGGTTGCCTGCTGAAGCTGGAAAATAACTGAGACGGCTGCTTTTCAGTTCATTTACTTTGCTACAGGGAGAACATTAGCAAGACTCTAAAGAAGTAGCCTCTTTCCTCCCCGCACTGCTGGATTCTCTGGAGCCAAGAATCCAGATCTCTCCTAGTACAGCTTGGCTAGACGGGGTTAGTAGCTGAACTGTGGGGCAAAGCTCTTTGCCTTCCATGATTTCCCCTGCTCCTCCACAATGGAAAGAATTACTCAGAATGACTTCTCTACTGCTCATGAAGGGGTATTTCACCCTCCTATATAGACCTCAGAGGGGAAGCAAACATGAGTTCAACATTTATAACTTTTTAAAGCAGCTCCAGTTCTAAGTGGATATAAAAGGGCTTTGTTCCATCATCTGCCCAGTTGAGTTTGAATTTCCAGCAACTAATATGGCACTTAACATTCATTTATTCAATATATTAGTAGTAAAGTCTTACTAGGGGCTAGGACTGGAAATACAGTTATAAATAATTAAGACATGGTCCCTAACTACACAGAGCTTACTGTATAGCTCATAGTCTGATACACAGTAATTGCTCAATGAATATTTGTTTGGTGAATGCAGAGAAGCCCCAAAGCACTATTTCTTAAAAGAAACTTAGAAAAATCCTAAATCACACATACTGTAGGAAACATCGAGAGGGAGAGTTGTTGGGTTCTCCAGCACAAGCTCATTTGGAGGTTTCCTAAAGGTGTAAAGGTGCACTGCAGAAGTTAGGCCCCTCACCCTCTACTAGGATAAAAGTTTGCATGTCTCTGAGGCTCTAGTCACCTGGGTGGTCCCAAACCTTCTGATTCCAGGATTACCAGGGTATGAGAGAAGATTAGCAATTGACTCATAAACCATTCTCTCCAAGAATCTTCTATACATACTCAAGTGGACTTAAAATGACCCCCTAGAGCAAGTCTAGAGCCATCAGGCTAGCACTTGATAGTTCAGAATCTATTTGGGATGTTAAAATATTGAACGATGTTAAAAATAAGTTGCTCAAGTTAGTGATCAGATCACAAACAGATCTACCTCTCTCTGCATGCACAACCCATCTGACCAAAAAACAGCCAGACAAACATTAGATGATTTTTATATTTTTATTAAATGGTCAACTCAACCCAAGTGGTTGAATCTGTTTCGCATGCAGCTATACCCAGTACCTATTTATTGCTAGCCCAAATATTTTAGGTTAAAAAAAACAGAATTCAAAAAGCTGTTTTCATGTAGTATGCAACACCATCTCCTCTACCCCATACATATACAAAACAATTCTCCTCAGGCTATGATAGCCTATAAAAGTCTAATTAGCAGTTGTTTTCTGGCAGAGATAATCAGTATAGTTCTCTTGTGGCCCATGGAAGAGAATTAAGACACATAAGAAAATCTATAGTCACTCCTAAGAACCAGTACTCAGGATGGAAGACACACTGAGGAATTGAGGCAGATCTCAATGCCTCAGTACAATATTTAATTTATTCCCTCATGTATTTCCTTATTTGTGCATTTGTTCATTTATCAGTTCATGAACTCCAGACACTGGGACTACAGTCTCTATGTTCTCGTGGAGTTTTCAGTTTATTTTAGGAGGAAAAAGATAAATCATAAGTAGTCACACTCAGGGATGTAAAATTACAAACTGCAATCAGTGCCATGATGGAAAGAAATAGGTTTCTATCAGATCATGTGCTGGATAAACCAGAGAAGTAGACAGTTCATGTAAGACTGTAGATGCCACATTAAGGATTTTGGGTTTTATCCTGAGAAATAGGAATCTATTAGCAGGTTTTATGCCAAAGAGTGACATGCTCATATTTGTGTGTTGAATAGATCACTCTGGCTGCTACATGAATTAGCTGGAGGGTGTCAGAGCGAATGCTGGAAGATCCATTAAAAGGTTTTGCTGTGATATGATTGGAGCTTGGAAAAGGATGCAGGTCATTGGTAATAGAAGGAAAAAATTGAGATGACACATAGGAAGTAAAATTGATGACTGATGGATTAGAATGTGAGAGGTAAGGAAAAAATGTTTCACTCCTAGATTTGTCTTGAAAAATAGGATGTATAGTAGTGCCTTTCCTAGAGGAAAGAGGGCTAAATTATAAGGTTTACAGAAATTATGAGTTTAATATTGGACATGTTAAGTTTGAGGTGCTTCTGAGACTTCCAAGGGAAGATGTTAAATTGATAGATAGTTATAGGTCTATAGTTCAGAGAAGTCTGGGCTAGTGATATGAGACATCAGGATATAGATGGGCTGAAGTCATGGGAAGGTTAGAATGCCTAGGAAGACAGGCTGTAGCTAGGAACAACACTGGAAAGAGAGTAATAAGTATTTCACCTTGGAATGTGTGTGTGTGGGGGGTGTTTTGCTGATTTAATTATATGGGAATTATAATATTTTGTATTTATAGTTAAAGTAGAATGTTAAAATGAACTCAAAGGACCCTTTAAAGAGACAATAAAACCTGGGCTTCTGTGGAGCTGGAATTGTGCATGATATGAGTTAAGTTTGGGCCTTTTCTCAATTTTGGACATGGACTAATAAAGGCTTGTGAGTGTGTAAGAGATATTTTCAAAGTATAGGACTTTATCTTACCTATAATGGGAAACTACAGATTAGAGAAAATAGGTAGCAAACGTTCTTTTTCCTTGAAATTACCTTGAATTTTACCTTGAAATTTACGGTCCAGTCCACTCTTAGTAGAATCATAATCATCAATCAGTCTCCGATTCTTGGTTGAATCAACATCTTCCACATTCAATTTATTATCATTTGGGGAGATTTTTACAGATTGTCTTTCTTTCTCATTTTTTTCCTTTTCTGTTATGGCCTTTAGCAGGTTCAAGTTATCAACAAAGGAATAATTGCTTTCACCTGGCTTGTTTTCTGGAAGAAAAGCCCCCAAGCCCAGTACATCCATTTTAGTTAAGCTTCTCACAGCCTACATTATTTAGATTAGCATCAACTCATTTCTTGTTACCTGGAGGGTATGTTTTTTTAATCTTGTCTGCTTCTGCTTCAGCAATCTGTGAAACAAACAGGAGACAGACCTGGTTTTAAATCATTGCTCTACCACTTACCAAATATGATAGCTAAATAATTTAATCCTTGTGGGATTTAGTTTTATTGTTTGTAAGATGTAAATAATATTTTTTATCTCAAAGTATTGTCATAAGGATTAAATGAAATAAAAGAAAGAACAAATAGTCTCTAAATATTAATTCCTTTCTCTGATAATATTGGTAAAAGATAAATCTCTGATAAATTAAGAAATCTTACAATAGAGTGGATGTGATGTTGAGCTCACTGGGTTTTTATGCAGTCAGCTCTTTGTTTTATACAGAACTCTCTATATTCAACTGTCAGGACACAGAAATTACCAAAATTATATTTCCCATCATAATTTCAGTCAGTTTATTATTAAGTTTTGAGGTCTGTGAATTCAAAATGGCTAAAAGGTCACAGCATGATTACATGAAATAGTAATAACTAAAATAAAATGAAATAGTATTTACTTCTGACCTACCTGCTCATTCAAAGGTCTTTCTGCACTTAATTCTCTATTGTGTAGGGGTTTGTCTAGAATAAACACACACAAATGCAAATTTAATTGTGTATTCGAAAGACAATGTGTCTCATTAAATAAAATCTTCAAAAAAGAAAATAGAAATATTTTTGGATGACTGTGAAACAAAAATATATATTAACAAAAATTATAAGATTATACAATAAAAATGATTATCAGCATTGCCTTGCTTATTATCCTGGTGTACATAATTACACTTTTTTTCCCCTATCAGAAATCTAACAGAGTTCTAACACTTGGTTTACCAGTTGTTTTCAAGGAGACAGAGCATAATTTGGGTTGGAATTGTTGGCACATTAAAAGCTTTTTTTAAAAAATCACACACTGAACATGTTATGAACAGAAAATATGAGAAAGGTTATAAGATGACTAGGGAAAAAAACAAACAACGAAGCCACTTTAATAGGTGGAAAAGCCACCCCCTACCAATTTCAAAATAAGATTTTTCAAAACAACCCATGTTCCTGCTCTATCATTTAAAAAGTGAGGAAAATCTGTCTTCTGGCTCTAAGTTCTAACTGATTTCTTTGTCAATGTGCATGGATATCATGTGATCAGAAAATGAGGCACGGTGATATACAGCTCGCGCGTTATATCAAGCTTTACCTTCCGTAGCAAAATAGAAGGGAGGTGGGGAGAAAAGGGTCCACGTACCTTGGCTGCCTGCCGGTTTGGGGAAAGCCTGAATTGGGCTGCTGTGGAGCACCAATACCACAATCCAAGTGCCGGTCCAAAGGAAACCCATTCTTCCACGCTTGGCTTCGGAAACAGCCTGGCGCCGAGCTCCTGGAGCTGTAGCTTTTGTTATGAATGAAAAGGAGGAGTAAAAACAGGAAAAGCTAGGAGAGTGGGCGCGGGGAGGGCTAGTGGCGGGGATCCGCTCTAGTGGAGCTCCGCTGGGCTCCCGAGTAAAGGGATTAATTAGACCGTGGGCGCCCGGGACTCAGGTCTCCAGGTGGAGGAGAGCGCTGTCCGTCCCGTGGGTGCTGAAGTTCCTGTGACCAGAGCCGGCAGCGGGTCGGCTTGGGCGTCGCCTTATTCTCGCTCCCTCCTTGAGAGGAAGTGAGGATGGAAGCGCATGCTCTCTGAGAGTCAGAGGCGGGAAGGGATGGCGTCAGCAACTCCAAAGCTACTCAAATTCCCTCCACGAATGGAAGCGGGGGAGGGACGACAGACGGGCTAGCGTATTTTCTGTGCCGCAGTCCTAGGGCTGATCCTGCAATCAGGGTCGTGGACATCATTGTCCTAACCTTCCAAGTAAATGTTACCTCAGGGACCAAGTGCCTTCTCTGCCTGTGCGCCTGTTAAGGAAAGCTAGATAACCTTAGGCAAAGGGTTCTGCTTTGAGATTATTCTGGGATATCTTCTCCAAAAAGTCCTTCTTTCCATTCCACCTTCTGTACCTAAAAGACAGATATAATTCTTATATTCTCAGAAAAGCTGTGCCTTTTGTGATTTGGGTTGACATACCAGGGCTCTCTTAGTGCTCTTATCTCAGCTCTATAGTCTTTTTAATTGGGATATTTAGGGAACATTCTTTCAAATAGACTGCTGTCAGGGGTAGGTGAGCAGCAGGAGGAACCAGTTTCAATTAAAAAAATTTCCCTTTCTCACCATGGGAAACCCCTCTTCAAAGAAAGAAAGAAAAGAGGGGAAAGGGGAGGAGGGAAAATACTGCACTTCTGTAAAATTCTTCCCTGGGATTCAATTATGGCTAAGAACTTGGTTGTTCCAAGGTTCCTTGAAGAGACGGGATAGTCATGAAAAGCATTTTTCATCATAACCTGGTCAGGGAGGTGCTTCCTATATTTTGAGAATATTTCCAGAAGCCTAAGATTATTGCATGAAAGGAGCTAGCAAAAAGAGGCTTTAAAATAATGACTACAAGCAACACTAATAATGTGAGCGGCGTGCTGAGTAAGTTGTTTAGTCTCTGAGTTTTAAACAGATCTTGGACCCTTTCCTTTGGAGTGTGGCATGCTGGGAACTAGTTTGAATAATGACCACAGAGAAGAATTCAGCACAATCAGGCCTTTGATTTCTGTACCCCTGCTTTTCAAGGAGCAAGTTAGTTGTTCAAGTACCTAAAAATAAACAAACAAGCAAGCAAGCTAACAAATCTCCCTCATTCTAAAGGGCTTTGAGTTTGGATATCACTTAAATACTTTAAGAATCTAAAGAGTGGATCTAGCACCTACTTTAAAACAAATAGTCATCAAGAAACAGTAGTGAAGCTTTGGGGATAGGGTTCAGATTCCCCCTCAAGGGAAACACATAACATATTTGAGATCTTCTGCAGAACTAAAGCCCCCACCAAATTCAAGATGTTAACTACTTGATGGAGCACTCTTCATTCCAGGGAAGGTCACAGTTCCCCCGTCATCACCTGATGCCCCTTCTGCCTGGCAAAGCAATAAAGCTATTTTTTTTCTACCTTACAATAAATAAATAAATAAAAGCAAACAGTTGTTTCTTAGCAGTAGTGACATAACATTAGTATCCCAGTAGGCTGCATTTGAAAAAATTAAATCTCCCAATTTAGAATCCTATCCAAGTGAAGAGTAAATTTCCTTATTTTCCTCTTCTTTAAAACAGAAGTGGCAGGCTCTGTTTACCTTGTAATGTAATTGTGGAGAACAGTTGAATATGTGTCTTGATCAAATAATTTTGTTTGTTTGTTTTTTTTAACTTCATGGTGCATGTGGGATCTTAGTTAGGGATCCAACTCTTGCCCCCTTCTTGGAAGCATAGAGTCTTAACCATTGGACTGCCTTGATCAAATCATTTTATGCTAGGAATGTTTTGACATAGCCTAAAAAATAAGTCATGAAGTATTTTTAGCTTTTAAGAAACATTACCAAAAATTTGGTGAAATAGCCATTCATGGAGACTTACTCTGTCGCTGATCTAATCCCTCAGCTTCACTCCATCCTATGTCTCATCCTTTAACTTACCTCTCCCCACAATGTATGTTTGCAGTTGGGAGGGTCTCAGGACACAACTAGGTAAGGGATGGCTATTGTAAGGTAAGGGATGGGATGGCTAGGTAAGGTAAGGGATGGCTATTGAACTTCCCTTGTGGTTCAGCTGGTAAATAATCCACCTGCAATGTGGGAGACCTGGGTTTGATCCCTGGGTTGGGAAGATCCCTGGAGAAGGGAAAGGCTACCCACTCCCATATTCTGGCCTAGAGAATTCCATGAACTGTATTGTCCATGGGGTTGCAAAGAGTAGATTGACTTTCATTTTCACAGCTATTGAGGACATTGCATTGTTTGCCAAAAATGAAAAAGTATTTGGCTTTTCTCTGTCATTTGTACTCAAAGTGTTAAATCTAAAAATGTGTTATGTTTCTGACCAAATGAACTGTGGAGCATGGGGTAAACTCTAAGGCATGAATTAATTTACATTTTTCAGTCTTACGGATGTTTTTACCAGACTTAGTATAGGTCTATGAGTAGAGTAATCCTAAATTTCATTTATTCATTCATTCACTTAAGGGATATTTATTGAGCACTTAGAATGTACCAGGTATTAAGATAATAGCTGAGTATACAAAGATAAGTAAGATATAGTCACTGCTGGTTTTGTAGCCTGAGAGAAATGACTGTGTTTATAACAAGCACCACCACAACTATTTACTGAATGCTTTTCATGTGCTACACATTGATGTCACTTAAATATAAGTGAACAAATAAACACAAGAGTGTTTATGGGTTCCCTGTTGTATATGCAAAGTTCAGGTGGGGTGCAAATAATGGAGTGAATGATCAGGAAAGGTTTCAAAGAGAAGATCTCTTGTCTTAATCATAAAAAGATTAAAATATTCAATTGTTATATATAAGCACACCAGAAACATTGAATAACATTAAAAAATATATGTTGAAGTTGCAAGACAAGTGTCATTGAAGCAGATCAGGTGATTGTGAAATAAACAACATACAAGGCACAGTAACTTCATCAGTGTTACACATGGATTGATCTGTAGGATCAATGGATTACACATGGATTCACTGTAGGAGATGCCTTTCAAGCTTAGTCTTGAAGATGGAGATATTTGAGGTTGTTTAGAGAAAATTTTATATTATTATTGCATGTTGTATTGTAGAAAGTCTCAGACAAACACAAAAGGAGTAAAAATATTGAAACAAACTCCATGAATTCATTACCCAATTTCAATAGTCATTAACTCATGACCACTGTTTTATTTTATATTCACCTGTAAAAATCCCAAACTTCATATCATTTCACCCACAAGCATATCAGTATGTTTACCTAAAAGATAAGGGTTCTTTTTTCCTAGCATTATTGTAATACCTTTATCATATCTCATAATAATCATAATACTTTAGTATCATCAAATATCCAGCCAAAGTTCAGATTTCCCCACTTGCCTTATAAATATTTTTACAGATGGTTTGCTGAGATCAGAATCCAAACAAGGCCATACATGCATTTGTTTGGCTTGTGAAAGACACATATCAGTATAAGATATTGCAAGGTTTTCTTTTCATTTCCCAAGACATGTTAGTTGCTTTCTTAGAATACTGTGCACACTTCCAATACAGCATGGATCTTATTGTGCTGCTCTTTGTACATGATTCTTTTCATTTCAAAAATAATAAATATACATTGAAGGAAACATTCTGAAAATACAGTAAGCTAAAAGGGGAAAAATCATCTGATAGAGATAACCCCTGCTAACTTTTGGCATATTTCCTTTTGGTGCATGTTTTTCTAAGAAAATGTTTTATACATATGTTTATAAAATCTTATTTCTCACTGTATACATATCTGTCTATCCCACTAATCTATGAACTCTTCAAGGGGAAAGGTCTTATCTAGCTCACCCTTCATTTCTCAGCCCTTCTTACAGTATCTGGAAATCCATTTGCTTGAGTAAATGAATGAAGTGATGGAGACTTGTCTGTTTACCTTTGCTCTTCAAATGCTGAAACCATGATGGCTGTTCCACATTGGAGGATCATGACAGTGTTGCAGTTTCAGGAGCTGCCAGTTCCTTCAAGAGCTGTTAGCCACTCTGTCAGCATGATTATCCACTCAGCATTTTCTTAACAAAGGAGTAGTCTTGCAGAAGAGGTATTCACGAAAGGACCAAGAATAGAGAGAAGAGCTGGCAAAAGCTTTTCCAGCTACAGTTGATAGGCGTGGATTCATTGCTGTTAAAAGGATGCCAACACTAGAGATGTCTGTTGGTGTGGCTCAGACGAGAAATGTGGAATCTGGAAGTTCACCATGAGATGGAAGTTGAAGTAATCAAGGATGGTGAAAATGAGCAAATAAGACAACTGAAACAAGTGAGGACTTCCCTGGTGGTCCAGTGGTTGCGAATCTGCCTGTCAACAGGGGACATGTGTTCCATCACTGGTCTGGGAAGATTCCACTTGCTGCAGGGCAAATAATCCTGTCGTCACAACTACTGAAGAGCCTGTACACCACCACAAGAGAAGCCACCGCCATGAGGAGCCCACTACATTAGTGAAGGGTAGCCCTCCCTCTCTGCAGTTAGAAAAGCCTGAGGGCAGCAATGAATACCCAGCACAGCCATAAATAAATAAGACAAGGAAAGTGAAAGCATGGAAATGAAAAAAGTACATGAATAAAGAAAATGGGCCCAAATGACAAAATGTGATAGGTCACCTACAGAGAGCAAAGTGCCAGCACTGAATCTGAGAGTGGGAAGGAGGAGAAGGTGGCTGGATGGCAAAGTTTTCTGTCGTTTGCCTACCTTGTTTGTACGATGACTAAACCAGATTGGGTCAATCATTTGCTCCAGTGGTCATGGGAGGAAGAAGTGAGTCATACAAGGGCTTCCTCCAGAAAAACAACGGTAGAGCAATTTCCCAGAAGGAATAGGGCGAGCGAGTAAGGCAAACAAAACAACAGATGCTTATCACATCATAGAATGTAGTATTTAAGATAGATTAAACACAACTGAGTAAAAATATCAAGTTTCCTGTTAGCAGTATGATTCCTATCATAAAAGTTGTGTGCATGTGTACATGTGTGTGTTCATAAATAGTGACTTGAAAATTTTATTTCTCATTATGTTTATCCTATTATGTCATTCCTAAAGGAAATCAGTCCTGAATATTCATTGGAAGGACTAATGCTGTAGCTGAAGCTCCAATACTTTGGCCACCTGATGTGAAGAACAAACTCATTGGAAAAGACCCTGATGCTGGGAAAGATTGCAGGCAGGAAGAGAAGGGGACAACAGAGGATGAGATGGTTTGATGGCATCATCGACTCAATGGACATGAGTTTGAGCAAGATCTGGGAGTTCGTGATGGACAGGGAAGCCTGGTGTGCTGCAGTCCTTGAGGTTGCAAAGAGTCGGACATGACTAAACAACTGAACTGAACTAAACTGATCATAGTTGCTGCCAGGTTAGGACTTTTTCTTTGTTAATTAGGCAGCTGTAAATTCCTTGAATTTTCAACATGTGTATGTACTGGTTTTATAATCAGAAAAAAATAAAGCAATATAATCTATATAAATAATTTTATATACTAAAAGATATTCTATTACTTTTCAGACAATTTAAACAAATTATCTTCTGGGATGTGAAAATAGAATGTGATAAGGTCAGCAAAAAGGAAATAAAATTCAGTGGGAGGGTTTTTTGTCTTTTATTCTGCTACTACTCAATGCCATTCTAGATTATTTTCACAGTGCATGGTCATTGTCCATATTTTCTTTTTATTGTGGCCTCTTTGAGAGGAGGTGCTGATGAGGACTCACCTTTCTATCTTAGTGCCTAGGGTACTGTAAGGGAGTCAGTTAATGTTTGTTGAATAAATTTTATCACCTTATGAATCTACCCATAGCAGTTCCTCTTACATGAGACTTGACACCTTTTCCTAAGCCACATGTGTACCTCAAGTAGCCAAACTTGGCCAGACATCATCCCTCTCCATCAGCCCTGCTGATCCCCTCCCTTTCCCAGGGCAAAACTGCTATCTGGTCAGGGTCATGTCTGAGGTGGGCTAAGGCTTCCCAAGGGCTCCTCAGGTTAGTGTCCATCCTACACCTCCTGGGTCCTGCAGCTGGCTTCTGTGGCACCAGGATTTAGGGATAGGGGATTATCCAGCCTTTCTCCCTGTTCCGTTGTACAGGTTTGGGGGTTGTGGGAAAGGAAGATAAAGGATAAAAACTGGGATTCCTTTCTATGTGGTCCATTCTAGGACTTGCTGAATTACTGAGAGCATGTGCTTCCTGTGATCTTCACAAGGTACTAGCTGTAACATGTGTTCAGTTGGCATGAAGTCCGGGCCATTCTTGACTTCCTCAAACACAGCAGGCCTCCTTCTGCTGCAGAGCCTTTGAACTTGTTTTCTCTTCTTGGAATATCCTTCCTCCAAATAGTCCCAGGGCTTAATCCCTTAACACAGATCATATCTTTGCCAGAAGTCATGGTCTTGGGAAGGCCTAGTGTCTCAGGTTGAGTTCCCTGAGAAACAGACTCTGAAATGGAGATTAGCGTGCAGGATAGTTTCTTGAATCAACACCTGTGGAAGGGAAAAATGAGAAGGATTTGCCAGTGGAAGAAACTGAGCCATGGCACAATATCAGTGGAGGTTTTAGCCAACCTTGCAGGGGACCTAAAGATGAGATGATCCTTCAGAGCTGTCTGGAGTTGGGGCAAGAGATGTAGGCCTTTATGCTCCTGAATAGATCAGTCATTGAGTATAGGCCTTACCAGGACGCAGTCAGGACCCTGGATGAGGTGGTTCTTTTCAGCAGTTGCTGCTGCTGCTGCTGCTGCTAAGTCACTTCAGTTGTGTCTGACTCTGTGTGACCCCATAGACGGAAGCCCACCAGGCTCCCCCATCCCTAGGATTCTCCAGGCAAGAACACTGGAGTGGGTTGCCATTTCCTTCTCCAAAGCATGAAAGTGAAAAGTGAAAGTGAAGTCGCTCAGTCATGTCCGACTCTTAACGACCCCATGGACTTGCAGCCTACCAGGCTCCTCCATCCATGGGATTTTCCAGGCAAGGGTACTGGAGTGGGTTGCCACTGCCTTCTCCATTTCAGCAGTTGGGGAAATAGGATTTTCAGTTCTGAAGTGGCATCTGAGCAAGGCATCCCAGCCTTCACCACACATACCCTGACTCGCTTGTTTAAAGCTGTAGCCTCTGCCCCTGCATTCTCGCTGCCCTTCCTCTGCCTATATTTCTCCATTGCACTTACCACCTAACACACCGTGTAATGCACTTGTTGATTTTCTTTTTCTTTGTTATCTTTCTCTCCTAACTAGATTGTGAGATTTTTGTGGACAGGAATTTTATTTATTTTTTTAACTGCTGAATTCAAACACCTAGGATATTGTCTGACATATAGTAAGTGTGCAATCCATATCCATCCCTGGAATATGGTTTAAAACCTCAGGAATGAGAATTCCCTACCTGTCCAGTGGTTACAACTCTGCACTGTCACTGTTGAGGGCCCTGGGTTCAGTCTCTGCTGGGACAACTAAGATCCTGCAAGTCACTCAGTGCAGCAAAAAAAAAAAAAAAAGCAAAAACAAAACCAAAAAACAGGAAAATATATATAGCTAGATTAAATAGAAAAAATAAGATTGGGCATTAATTGATCGTTATTGAATCTGGGTAATGAGTACACATATAGAGATTCAATATACTAATCTCTAATTCTGTATATGCTTGAAATTTTTCACAATAAAAAACTTTAAAAGTAAAGGGCTATTTTAAATTTACTGCCCATCAGTACAGATAGCAATAAGAGAGATTGTTCTTCTTTCTCCTAAAGGTGTATCTGAAAATGCAATTAAACATCTTTCTTAGTGGAGCAGAAAATCGATAGCTTTGCTCTGGTGCTCCAAAGCCCATCCTTCAGCCATCCCTGTAGGCATGCTGATGGCATGGGGACCCTGGATGACTTGGCTGCCCATGCACCTGAAGGGTTAGTGGTACAATTTCAGGTTTCTTCTTCTCAGATATCAACACTTTACAGACATTGGAGAATGAAGCCAGTATTTCCTGCTTGTCAGACATTGCATAAACACAATTAGATGGGACTCATGCATTCTGGGAAACTAAGAGTGATTACTGGATTTCCCCTCCCATCAATCATGGAAGAGTGGGCACTAGGAGGCTGTGTGAGAGAGGCTCTGTGCGACCCCATAGATGGCAGCCCACCAGGCTCCACCGTCCCTGGGATTCTCCAGGCAAGAAGACTGGAATGGGTTGCCATTTCCTTCTCCAATGCATGAAAGTGAAAAGTGAAAGTGAAGTCACTCAGTCGTGTCTGAGTCCTAGCAACCCCATGGACTTGCAGCCTACCAGGCTCCTCTGTTCATGGGATTTTCCAGGCAAGAGCACTGGAGTGGGGTGCCATTGCCTTCTCCGGTGAGAGTGCTACCTCTCTCTAAAGTAGAGGGTGGTTTGACCCACAGAAGAAAGCAGTTCTCTCTTCTCTGCTCCTTCTACTCCAAACAAACGTGCAAGGAAGCCCTGCATGGTCTGACTCCTGTAGCCTCCCTGACCTCATTCCCTTGCATTCACCCCCAAGTCCCTGAGTTCAGTCTACACTGGCCTCTGCTGTCACAGGCCCAGCCAGACATGCCCTCACACTGGTGCCTTTACAGAGCCTTCCTACCCTGCCTGGAATATTCTCTGCATGGCTAATCTGTTCACCTCCTCCAGACCTTGGGTCAAGTGTCACCTTCTCTGTGACAGATTATTTAAAATTACACCTACGTCTGTCACAGCTGAATCCCTACCCTATTACCTTGCTCTACTTTTTCATTATTTCTTGCCACTTTTCTGTTTTGACATACTATTTAATTTTTTATCTATCTATCCTGAGTACCCATAGCAGTGCCTGGAACATAAATAATTATCAAAAACATTGAATGAATGAATGAAGCCCAGAGTCATGTGTTTCTTAGCCAGTGACCATACATTAAAGATTTTCAAGGCAGTCCTGGTTCTAACTTTGTTCCTGATATGATTTCTCTGCTTGCCTTCATCTTGCTCTATATCTACAAGCCTCCAACTCATATTTCAAAACAACCAGAGTGATTTTTTAAAAGTTTAAGTCAGGGCCTTCCCTGGTGGTCCAATGGGTGAGTCCACCTTCTAGTGTAGGAGATGCAGGTTTGACTTCTGGTCAGGGAATTAAATTCCACATGCCGTGGGACTACTGATTCCATGTGCCCTGGAGTCTGTGGGCCGCAACTAGAGTGAAGCCCGCGCATGGCAACTAAGACCTGACATAGCCCCCAAAAAACTAAAAGGTTAAGTCTGATCAAAGGTATGTGTGGGGCTTGGGCAAACAACATGGAGAGGTGTAGTAGCCTGCACCTGGTCACAGGTGGGCGATGTTACCACCAAGGCCTGAGCCTGGTGTGAGCTGACAGGACTGTGGCCTTCGGTAGAGGATGCAGCTGAGAGGAGACAATCTATTAATAACAGGGAGGGAGCCAAGGAAATCAATCTCCTGGCACCACTTTCCTTTCTTCCAGTCATCTCCTACAAGTGTCCCCAGTGGCTGAAATCAACCAGAGACCAGAGAGCAAGGGAGTCACCATGAGAGTCCTTGGAAGTCAACCTTCTTGGGTGCAGAGCAGGGCGCACAGTGAATCCAGGGCAGGGGCGTGGGGAAGGTAATTGAAAATATCCACTTAACGTCTTCTTTCATGCTGCTCCACTCTTATGGCCCTCCACATTGTTCCCAGGACACGGCAAGATTTCCCTTGACACAAGACTTTTGCACTTGCTTCTGCCCAGAGTGCTCCTTCACAGACCCAGCTCCTTCTCATCCTGGTAAGTGTCCCTTCCTTAGACAGGTCTTCTCTGATCAGTGTCCTCACTCAACTGTCTCCTGTTACACCATTCTGTTTCTTTCTTAGCATTTATTACAACCTTTAATAAGTTTGTCTCCTTGTCCATCTCCTCCTCCAGGCTATGTAAGCTCACTAAGGGCAGGAATTTTGTCTTTCTTCTGTTCTAACACCTGAAGCAGAGTCTGGCATCTAGTAGGTGCACAATAAACATTTTTTTAAATGAAAAAACAGATAACCAAGAAAATTCTAAAATAAAATGAAGGGAAATGTCTTACACATACTAAATTATAAAGCTACTGTAACAAGAACATTTTGATCCTGGCACAGGAATGCAATACCATAGTCCAGAAATAGATCCACTGCAATAGCTTCCTGACTGTTTCCCCTGCAATATGGTGATTCATTATATGATAAAAGTACCACTTAAAAATCAGTGGGGAAAAGATAATTCATTCATAAATGATGTTGGGATAATTCACTAGCAGTATTTAAAATGATAGATGTATTCCTTATACCTTCATTGAAGTAAGTTGCCTATAGACCAAAGATTTAAATATGAAAACATGAAAAATTGTGTGACTTTTATGATCTTGAGAAGAGAAATGCTCATCTAAATATTACAGACAAAACAAAACATAAAGGAAAAGAATGATACATTAACTACCTAATTAATATTTTTATAAAGTATATTATAACAAGTTTGAAAGCTGTGAAAAGTACTTGCAAAAATAAATTTACATAATATATAAAAAGTTCTTAATAGTCTATAATAGAATAAAAGTGAGCAAAGGACACAAACAGGAGCTGGCTTGAAGTAATCCCCAATGACAAATTCACAACAATTTTAGCATCAAAATAAAGACACAGGAAAACTAAAAGTAACACACATGACAAATAAGCCATGAGTCCATAACAGATACTTAGAAAGGAGTAAGAGGAGTTGAAATCCTTCTTTACAGAAGAACACAAGCTAACAAATTAGAAAAGAACACTAGAACCAAAAAATCATCACTCTGCAATCTCATATTGCAAGAATTATCAATGAATTCTAAAACAAATAGGTGAGAACATTTCCAAGTTTCTAAAATATTACTGCACAGATTACTTGCTAATGCAAAGAATATGTTTACCTTTAAGATGGATTTATTTGGTAGTTACCAGTTTAATTTGGCGATGAAACTCAGCATCACTCATTATAGGACTTGATATTATATGCCTCTTGAAGGGATGTAAAATTAAGTACACAAGCACCACTATCAAGTGTTCATACTATTTCCAAAGATGCTGGTTTATTTTGCCTGGAGTAGAATCTGAACATTGGCACTGTAGTGTTTAAAAATTCACTGTAGTATGCAATCAAGTTAGACAGCAAATCACTAAATATTTGAAAGATAAATATTGATACCTCTATGAATTATTTTGGAATTACATATGAGAGTCCTAAGAAGAACATTAGTGCAATGGAAAATCATCTTCCTGATTTTTGCAGAGTTTCTCAGCCAATTTATCTTTTCCAAAGATCATCTCTCTCCTCTTTTGCACTATTATAAGCTTTTAAATGAATATAAACCTTTAAATTGTGTCATAAAAAGAAATTACAAGAAGTTCTATAGATCAAAGATAAATGTTATTAAGGATTTTTGACATAGTATTTTAATTAAAAAGTGAGTGCATCTGTCCTCTCACTGCCTAATATGAATATTATTAGAAAAGGAGATTTCACTATTTAAGTAATATTTGATGTGACAGATTACCTGCTAGTCATGGGGAAAGGAAGGATGCATTGTACTATGCAAGAATTGGGATGTCACCACATATTGTGTGATTCTTTATGAAATGCCTAGAATAGACAAGTCTATGAGACAAAATAGACTAGTGTTTGCCTAGGGCTTGGGGGTGGTAGTGACTGGGAATTGGGGAGTGACTACTAATAGGTATGGATTATCTTTTGGGGATTATGAAAATTACTTGAAAGCCATTATGGTAATAGTTATACAACTCTGTGAATATACTAAAACCCACCGAATTATGCACTTCAAGTAGATAAATTGGTATATGAATTATATATCAATAAAGCTGTGATATTAAAAAAGAATCAGGCTGTTATTATCCAACTCTATGTATAAATCTTAGCATCACAAACAGTGGAATAACTATGCATATGAATACTCTGTTATGATATGATTGGAAGTATCTCTGACATAGCCTTGGAAAAATGTTTATTTGAATCTAGTCAAGTTTTTAGATCTAAATTCTAGGGGATCTTTAATTCTAGGGATAAATTTTATATTTCCATGAAGAAGCAATGAGACACATCTAGGTGGAGAAAAATTCTACCAGAAAATTCTTCTAGCCTCTTCAACAAGTCATTATTATGGAAGGGAAAGTGGATGGAAATAGTTTCAGATTTCACAAGACTTACAACATGTACCAAATGCAAAGGATGCTATTTTGAGCAAACCAACTAGGAAGAAGATTTTTGATACGATTGGAAAATTCAGGAATAGAATGGGTATTTTATCATATAAAAAGAAGAATATTACTAATTTGTTAGAAATTGTGGTTATATATACTTAATTTTTTACAGATGTCCACTCTAGTACTTAAGGAGTGAAATGTAATAATGTCTGTAATTTAATTTTTTAAAAATTCAGAAAAAAATATAGATAAAACAAATATGGCAAAATGTTAACTACTGTTAAATCTAGGCATGTATGGGGACTTCCCTGGTGGTCCAGTTGCTAGAACTCCATGCTTCCACTGCAGGGGACCTGATCCCTTGTCGGGGAAACTAAGATCCCACAAGCTATGCCACACAGCTAAAAAAAAAAAAAAAAAAAAATTAAGTGTGTATATGGGAGTTCATTATACTAGTTCCTCTGTCTTCCATTTGAAAATTGTCATTAAAAAACTTTTAGAGCCAGGAAATTGTGAAATCTATAATAGTAATGCAAAAGAATTATCCAAAGATTTTTTTCCCCAAGAGATATTTGAATAAGAAGTATAAATAATTTTCAGCAATTCTGAATTCTGTGTTAAAGTACAGGTAGCTGGGACTTCCCTGGTGTTCTAGTGGCTAAGACTTTGCTTCGAACTTCCCTGGTGGCACAGTGGATAAGAATTTGCCTGCCAATGCAGGTGACATGGCTTCAATCCCTGATCTGGGAAGATTCCACATGCCATGGAGCAACTAAGCCCATGCACCATAACTATTGAAGCCTGTGCTCTGCAACAAGAGAAGCCACCCACAATTCTAGCTAAGTCTCCAAGACGAAGAGTAGCCCCCACTCGCCGCAATGACCTGCTTACTGCAACTAGAGAAAGCTCTCCTGGCAACAAAGACTCAGTGCAACCAAAAATAAATAAAAATGTAAAAAGGACTGTGCTTCCACTGTGGAAGGCATGGGTTGTTTAATCCCTGGTTGGGGAACTAAGATCCCGCATGCTGTGCCTCAGCTAAATAAAGTATAGGTGTTGTATCAACTTCTGTGGTAGACATGTGTATGACAAAATAACAACCCAATTATTATTGAAATTTGTATTGTATTTCATAGAACACTGTTCTTTTTTTAATGAAGGGAATTTAAAATGTATGTAACTATGTAAAACTTCCATGCACATAAATTCATGTACCAGGAAATGTCCTTTATCATATTATGATCTCTACATTGGGGTCACAAAATACAGCAATGTTAACCACATGTTAAAAGTTAGAAGCACTGTATTCTTAAAATTTCAGTAGGAGTCAGCAGACAACAGCAAGAAAAAAGAAACTTGTTAATTTCTTCTGGTACTGATTTAGGGCTCCATAGTCCAGTTACTCCCCCTGTGCGATCCACCCAAAGATTTCTGTCTCATTTCTGGTCTTTCTTTTATTTTTGGCCGTGTCCTGTGGCTTGGGGAAAGTTAATTCCCTGATCAGGGATTGAACCCGGGCCCTGGGAGTGAAAGCACAGCGTCCTAACCACTGGACCACTAGGAAATTCCCCATTTCTGCTGTTTCTTGTCATTCGGGTGACCTGGGGGAAGAAGAGGCACATAGATTCTCTCAGCAGGGTCAAGGGCAAAACATAAACAAATAGCTATTTTGTCCTACTTCCAGTCAAACCATTGTTAGTTACACTTAAGGACAGATTGGGTGTGAAGCCAGTGAAGCATGCCTAGACGTGTACAGACTTCTCAGGGGAACACCTTTAGCTTTTGTTCACACGCTGTGTTGAGTCTCAGTCGTGTCCAACTCTTTTCGACCCCATGGACTGTAGTCCCCCAGACTCCTCTGTCCATGGGGATTTCCCAGGCAAGAATACTGGAGTTGGTTGCTATTTCCTTCTCCAGGGGATCTTTCTGAACCAGGGAACGAACTAGTGTCTCTAGTGTCTCTTGCACTGCAGGTGAATTTTTTACCTGCTGAGCCATCAGGGAAGCCTGTAGTCTTATACTTTTGTAAAAATCCGAATGAGTTTTAAAACACAGTTGGCTGAGACCTTTGTCTTTTTCATCAAACTTCCCCTCATGCTGGATGTTGGGTCAGTGGCCATGGGCATTTCTGGAAGTCAGAGAAATAATTAGTAGTAATTCCTTAATACCATCCAATAAAGTTCTGCACAAAATGTGATGTGTGGGTCACTATGCTGGTCCATAAACTACTACCAGTCTGTGAAGAAATAAGTAAAGAAATTGAGAATAAGCATAACAATTTCACAAGATAATTTTATGTCTATTGTCTCTAATAATAATAAAAACTATAGACATTTGTTATACATCTTTCTTTCACTTCATTCTTCTAGTAAGTAAATTTTGTTTTATTTTACAAATATAATGGTCTGCAATTTGTTGGGCAAAAAAACTTAACTTGAAGAAAAACTGATTAATATCCAGTCTATATTTAAATTTTCCCAGATGTTCCCAGTGTGTCTTTTATGGTTGATTTACTCAAATCATTTGATTATTATGTCTTTTAAGTTTCTTTAATCTAGAGTATCCTCTTGTTCTTTTTTCATATCATTGAACAATTGCCTTGCAAAATTACAATACCCCTCCTTTCTGATTTGTCTGATTTCTTTCTCAACATTTTTGTTTTCCAATTAGTGACTTTTGCTTTTTCATTTTCTTAACAGTGTCTCTTGAGAGGCAAAAGATTTTAATTTTTATTAAATCCAATTATGGATTTTTTTTCTTTTATAGTCTGTGATTTTGGAGTTGTAGTTAGATAGGTATGGGTTAAAAAAAAAAAAAAACGAAATAAAAAGAACAACAACACAAAAAACTCAAAACATAAATCCTTAAATTTCGCATAGTTTTTAACTCAAAATGGATCACAGACCTAAATGTAAAAGCTATAACTATAAAAATTTCTTTTGTTAGCTCCTTTAAATCTTTTTTTGAATTTTGTATTGGAGTATAGCAGATTAACGATGTTGTGATGGTTTCAGGTTGACAGCAAAGGGACTCAGCCATACGTATACAGGTATCCATTCTCCTCCTAACTCCCCTTTCATCCAGGCTGCCAAACATTGAGCAGAGTTCCCTGTACTATACAGTAGGTCCTTGTTGGTTATCCATTTTAAATATAGCAATGTGTACCTGTCTATCCCAACGTCTCTAACTATCCCTTCTCCTCATCTTTCCCCCTGGCAAGGATCCTCCTTTGAGTCTGAGTCTCTATTTTATAAGTAAGCTCCCTTGTATCATTTTTTTTTTTTTTTTAGATTCCACATAGAAGAGAGATCATACAAATTTCTCCTTCTCTGTCTGACTTACTTTACTCGGTATGACAATCTCTAAGTCTATCCATGTTGCTGCAAATGGCATTATTTCATTCTTTTTAATGGCCGAATAATATTCGGCCATAATCACATACACATGATTGCATATGTGTACCGCATCTTCTTTATCCATCCCTCTGTTGATGGACATGTGGGTTGCTTCCATGTCTTGGCTATTGTGAACAGTGCTGCAGTGAACATGGGTGCATGTATCCTTCTGGATCATATTTTTTTCCAGATATATGCACGGGAGTGGGCTTGCAGGGTCACACTGAAGCTCTAATTTTAGTAAAACTATACAATTTGAGAAGACAACATAGAGGAAAATCTTGGTGGTCTTGAAGTTGGCAAAGATGTCCCAAGGTGATTCCAATGTCCGGACAGGATTGAGAACCATCAGTAATTTCATTCCTGATAACAAGCCAAGTCAATGTGAGTTAAGGGGAAGTAACTCAGGCTACAATGTTTCTCAAATTTTAGTGAACATACAAATCACCTAGCTAGTTAAAAAAAAAAGACTTAGTAGATCTCAAATTGTCTTCCCTCTGGTCTTTTAGTTGTGTGAAAAAAATATGTTATTTAAAGTTTAAGCCACATTTAGCTGGGTATACTGATGCATTCCCTGGAGGAGAGCAAAGGCAACCTACTCTAGTGTTCTTGCCTGGAGAATCCCATGGACAGAGAAGCCTGGCGGGCTACAGTCCACAGGGTCTCAAAGAGTCAGACAGACGGAAGCAGCTTAACACAGCACAGTACTGATGCATTCATCTGAAAGTATCTTAACAGCCCCACTTTTTATAATCTCATTTTTAAAATTTAAAAGCAGACACAAGTTCTAAATGAACCAGAAGTGTGATGGAGCTGCTCAAAATAAGGAAATGCTATTTTAGACTCTTCTAATACCAGTGTGGTACTCAGATTAGTTCTACTTTTCTTGGTTATGCCACATCAAATTCTTCCAGTTTTTGCCTTCTTAAAATGGACATGGAAAAACAAGATTTTATGTAAGGGTAATGAAGAACTTAAATGGAAAATTTAAAGATTGGAGAGACTTTTTTTTTTTTTTAATAAAGACTTACTCTTTAACAATTAAATTCAAATATTGGAAGCATTACCATAGAGACTTACTTTGTACAAGACTAAAAGACAAAATGGCTCACATTATTCAGAGGTATACTTTGAGACCATATAACTGTAGGCATTTTAATGATTAGAGCTGTTGAATGATAAGAGTTGCTCTTGTGAGAAAGAGAGAACTCCCTGTCCTTGGAGTGTTCAAACAGAGGATGGTTGTCTTGCTATGAGGAATATTGTAATAAAATGGAAAATCACAGGAGATGAACACTAGGGTTGCTTCAACTTTGAGATGCTTAGCTTCAGAGTAATTTTGCAGCTCCACCTCCATGCTGTGAGAGGCTCAGGGCTTCCTCCAGGTGCAGAGATGACTGGGCAGCAACATCTCTCAGCAGCTTTTAATCATCATGGCAATGAGTCAGAGCAGGTGTCCTCCAAGGTTATTTTTAGCTGTAGCTTCCATGGTAACGTTGATATTCACTGCTAAACATCGTAGAGTGAGATGAGATTACCAGTTTTTCAAAAGGATGAAACTCAGGAATATCCAAATGGAAGAAATGTATAGGGCAAGGAACGGGGAAGGAGTGTGAAGCTTCCATGCTCTCTGAGTGCACCACTGTCTCCAAATCTCCATGCATTCACCAAACCAGAAGCTCTTATAATCTCATTTTTAATATCTACTAGTTGAGTAGACATAAATTGGGTGTGTCATTTTTAAAAATATTAACACTGTGATTCCATAGGACTTTATTTATTTATTTATGGCTGCCCTGGATCTTGATTGCTGCTCGAGGACTTTCTCTAGTGGCAATGAGTGGGGGGCTACTCTCTAGTTGCAGAGCATGGGCTTTTCATTGAGGTGGCTCCTCTTGCTATGGAATGTAGGCTTCAGTAGTTGTAGCTCATGGGGCTTTAGAGCAAGAACTCAGTAGTTGTGTGCAGGCTTAGCTGCTCTGAGGCATGCGGAAATCTTTCTTGACTAGGAATGGAACCCACATCCCCTGTATTGGCATGCAGATTCTTCCCTGGACCACCAGAGAAGGCCCAAGTATATAATTTTTTTAAGGACTTATTTTCTTGGTAGATTTCTAGGAGGGAATTTGCTGAGTCAAAGAATATGAATATTTTATATTGCCAAATTTATTTGCATCAGACAACCTGAAAACTACACTGTCTGGACATGAAATACAAATTAATTTAGGCTAAAATTTCTGATGTAAATGAAAAGCAAATAATGGCATATTTTTCATAAATGACACGATTGTGTATGTAGAAAAACCAATGGATTCTGCTTTTGAAAAATGGAATAAGCGATGTTAGCAAGGTTATTTCAGAAGGCAAGGTCAATAGTTTAAATGCTATTGTATTTCTACATACTTGTAACAGCTAGATAATGACTTTTAGAGGGCCAAACTTTACATATCCTTTATTCAAGCCACTTAAGTCATCCAAATATTATTCTTAACTTTTGAGATAGTCTTTTAAACATTGAGACTTCTTTTACATCCGAAGATTATTTTAGAGAGAGAAAAGCCATCGTGCTTAAAGCTGGTGGAGTGAGCTCAGCTACACGTGGACTTCTGTGATATAGAGGTGACCTTTCAAGTACCGAGTTTGGTGTCTTTAATCCTTTCCCATAGTATGATGTGATGGAGTACCTTTACCCAAGCCAGTACTGAATATGTGTGTGTTCCTCGCCAGATGCTGGTGCAATTTTAGTTAAAACAGTTCTGCAAAAGGCTTTCTTCAGAGTAACTAGAAATGAGTGATTAAAGGTCTTTCCTGGTTGTTGTAAATGAACTAGACCATTCTAAATAGTAAGATCCACATCCGGTTGTTGGCTCAAGATATAGCTGTATTCTCTCAGCAGGATTTGTTTGGTTTTATTTATTTATGGTATAAATAGCTGACATAAAACATTAGTTTCAGGTGTACACTACAATGATTCAATATTTGTATACATGGCAAAATGATTACCGTGATAAGACTGGTTAGCACTCATCACCACACATAATTACAGAATTTTTTTCTTGTAAAGAGGACTCCTAAGATTTACTATCTTAGCAACTTTCAAATTGTCAATACAGTGTTATTAATTATGGTCACCAAGCTGTACATTAGATCCCCATTAGTTATTTATTTTACAACTGGAAATTTGTACTTTTTGATTCCCTTTACCTGTTTTACCCCACTCCCCACTCCCCACCCCTGGCAATTACCAATCTGTTCTCTGTATCTATGAGCTTGGTTGAGGTTGTGGTTGTTTTAAGACTTCACATACAACTGAGATCATACCACATTTGTATTTTTCTGACTTATTTCCCTTAGCATAATACCCTCAAGGTCCATCCATGTTATCATAAGTGGCAAATTTACTTCTTTTTTATAGCTGAATAATATTCAATTTGTGTGTATATGTATATACTACATCTTCTTTATCCATTCATTTGTTGATAGTACTGAGGTTGTTTCCATATCTTAGCCACTGTAAATAATGCTGCAATGAATATGGGGATGCATATATCTTTTCAAGTTAGTGTCTCTGTTTTCCTCAGGTAAATACTTAGAAATGAAATGCTGGACCATATGGTAGTTCTATTTTTAATTTTTAAAGGAACCTCCATACTGCTTTCCATAGTGGCTGTACCAATTTGCATTTCTACCAAGAGTGCACAAGGGTTTCCTTGACTCCACATCCTCTCTAACACTTGCTTTTTAATAATAGCCATTCTAACAGGTATCAGATGATGTCTCATTTCAGTTTTGATTTTAATTTCCCTGATGACTGGTAATGCTGAGCAGTTTTTCATGTACCTGCTGGCCATTTGTTTGCCTTTATTGGAAAAATGTCTATTCAGATCCTCTGCCCATTTTTCAATTAGTTTATTATTATTATTATTTTGTCATTGAGTTGTATGAGTTCTTCATATATTTTGGATATTAACACCTTATCAGACATATGATTTGCAAATATTTTCTTCTATTTAGTAGGTTGCCTTTTCATTTTATTGATGGTTCCTTTTGCTGTGCAAAAGCTTTCTAGTTTGGCATAGTCCCATTTATTCATTTTTACTTTTGTTTTCTTTACTTTTTATGTCAAATTCAAAAGATCATCACCAAAACCACTCTTCTATTAGGAGTTTTATGGTTTCAGGTCTTAACATTCAAGTCTCTAATCCTTTTTGAGTTAATTTTTGTATTTGGCATAAGACTGTGGCTCAGTTTCATTCTTTGGCATGTTGCTGTCCAGTTTTCCCAACACCATTTATGAAACAAGAGTATTCTTTCCCCATTGTATATTATTGGCTCAGACGTCAAAATTAATTGACCATATTTATGTCAATTGTTTTTGTTGTTATTCCAGAAAGGAATATAATATGCTAACAGGTTATATTAATAAAAATATATGTGATTTTTCTCTATTAAAAATTCTTCCATTTTTTTAATGAGAAAAATTAACATTACAAGCTTTTAAAAAGAAGCTGTTTGTTAAAGCAATCCTCAAAATAAACTTCTAGAAATACCATACCACAGTACTGACCTAGTAAGTTTTTGCTGAAACAGTCCTACTTCTTTCCACTCATGTGACACCGGACAACACTTTATAGGATTAGGTTTACATGGAAAGTACTCTTGAAATAACAGAAGGTACTTATTTTATCTCAGATAATCTACCCAACATTTAGGAAACACTGCCCCCCAGTGGACGGTAGGAATTTAGTTCCTCTTTCCAGCAATTTCGTTCCTGCCTCTTTGCTCGCGCTCCGTCACTTCAGCCGTGTCGACTCTCTGCGACTCCATGGACCACGGCCTGCCGGACTCCTCTATCCGTGGGATTCTCCAGGCAAGAATACCGGGGTGGGGTGCCATTTCCTTTTCCAGTGATAAAGTATGAAGTGAGTGAAGTGAAGTTGCTCAGTCATGTCTGACTCTTTGCGACCCCATGGACTGGAGCCTACCAGGCTCCCCCGTCCATGGGATTTTCCAGGCAAGAGTAACGGAGTGGGCTGCCATTGCCCTCTCTGCCTGTTGCTTTAATTCTGTATAAAAGTCAAAAGACCAAAGGCTGTGTGTATATGTCTGTGGAAACTTCGGAGGCTTGGGTTGAACTAAGAGGGTTAACTCTAGCTGCTCATGTATTTGTGAGCCAAGGAGGACAGATGAAATCCCAACTAGAAGGGAGGCTGAAGTGGGACTCTTCACCGGTTCAAGGGACTGAATTGTACACTGAGTATACTGAGGAATGCACGTAGTACACTGAATAATGCATCTTGGTTCCAGTTTTAGAACCTATCCTAAGGAAATCATCATGGATGTGCAAAGATTTAATGTTGGTGTTTGTAATTTTTTTATAATACGAAAGATAAGAATGCATAGTCCTATAATTGAGGATTAATTGAATAAATAACAATACACCTCTGTAATTAAAGTGACCATTAAAATGATATTAAAAATGTGCAGAGATAAGAAATTGCAAATCTGTTTTTTTAGTGAAAAATGCAGATCACAAAGTAGCATACATCACACACAAGTAACAGACCACAAATACTTATCAACATTTTAATAATGACAATAATAATTAATATATATTCAGTGATTGCTATGTGACAGGTAGATTAAAATAATTACTTTGGACCCACCTACTTTTTCCTTCTCTAACTTAATCCTTCTAATGTTTCTCTCTAATTCCATTCCTAGCCTTGCTGGGGCCCTGGAACTCTTTGGTAGCCTGATCAAGTGTATAGACTCCAGAATAATGTTTTTAAATACATAAAACCCATTGTATTAAATAGGAAACAAGTTATTCTGAAATACAATTATTAAAATATCTAAAAAATTATATAGTAATATGTACATATAGTATATATATGTATAGTATATATTTTATATTAAATAATATATTTATGTTTTATATGTCTCTTTATCAACATATTAAATAAGATGTAGTAGAAGGTATGGGCTTCCCTGGTGGCTCAGTGGTAAAGAATCCACCTGCACGGCAGGAGATGCAAGAGACGTGGCTGGATCCCTGGGTTGTGAAGATACCCAGGAGGAGGGCATGGCAGCCCACTCCAGTATTCTTGCCTGGAGAATCCCATGGACTGAGGAGCCTGGTGGGCTATAGTCCATTGGGTCACAAAGAGTCGGACATGACTAAGTGACTGAGCACACACACACGTTACTAGAAGGCATAGTAATAATTGTCTAAGTGGAAATATTAATATGATATTTCAAGATAATTACAACTGTGATTTGATATGAAAGTATTTGATTTCTGCTGGTGACAGTCATTGTGTTTTGTTGGCTGTTTTCATAACTGAAGGAAATGTTAAACTGCAGCTACAAACTAGCATTAATAAAGACACAATTTTTCTCTATCCGTTGGGATGTACGGTAAGAACCTGGCCTTCCAGTCTATTATCCAGCCAGCTTCAGATCATGTCAATCCACTTTCAAACCCCCAAGTGGCTTCCCATCTCATTTAAAATCTTTACCCCAAGAAAATCTGGCTTCATACTTTCCTCCCTGACAGCATTTCCCACCAGTCCCCTTCTCCTTCCCTGCCTTCCAGCCTTGTGTGCAATTCTTTTAAAAAATTTTTCTTTTCTGGGTTCCTCCCTCCCTAAGATGGCAGCAGCCGAAGAAGAGTTACTGCTACCGCGGCTCCCCGAGCTGTTCGAAACCAGCAAGCAGCTTTTGGGCGAAGTGGAAATTGCAACTGAACCCACCGGCTCCCGAATGATCCAAGATAAAGTGTTCAAGGGACTGGATCTCCTGAAGAAGGCTGCTGAAATGTTGTTGCAGCTCGACTTGTTCAGCCAAAATGAAGATTTGGAGGAGATCGCGTCCACCGACCTGAAGTACCTGATGGTGCCAGCATTTCAAGGAGCGTTCGCCATGAAACAAGTCAATCCCAACAAGCGCCTAGATAATTTGCAGTGGGCTCGAGAACACTTTTTAAACTACTTAACTCAGTGCCAGTACTATCATGTGGCAGAGTTTGAGCTGCCCAAAACCAAGACCAACTCAGCTGAAAATAACACTGCTAATTCCTCTATGGCCTATCCTAGCATCGTTGCTATGGCATCTCAGAGACAGGCTAAAATAGAGAGATACAAGCAGAAGAAGGAGGTGGAGCATCGGTTGTCTGCACTGAAATTTGCTGTGGAAGGTGGTCAAGCAGATGATGAGCATGTTCGTGAATATTACCTCCTTCACCTCCGAAGGTGGATTGGTATCAGCTTAGAAGAGATTGAGAGCATTGACCAGGAGATAAAGATCTTGAGAGAAAAAGACTCCACAAAAGAGGCATCAACTTCTCAGGCAGCTCGTCACGACAGGCCTCCAATGAAACCGTTTGTTCTCACTCGGAACATGGCCCAAGCCAAAGTATTTGGAGCTGGTTATCCAAGTCTGGCATCTTTGACAGTGAATGACTGGTATGAACAGCATCAGAAATTTGGAGCATTACCAGATCAGGGAATAGCCAAGACAACGTCAGGGTTCAAAAGAGCAGCTCAGCAACAAGACGATCAGGAGCATGAGGAGGAAGAGGATGGTAAACAGGCAGTCCGCAGAGCTCGGGAGCGGGATGACTGGAAGGACACCCATCCTAGAGGCTATGGCAACCGGCAGAACATGGGTTAGCCTCCCCACAAGAAGACAGGACAACAGGGGCTTACATCTTCCCCACTAAGGACAATTGTGCCGTCTCCCCCACCCTGGTCTTCTGCTTCAGCTGTGTACAACGAAGGCAGAGATGCTTAGTCTTGCTTAGTGTTCAATAAAATGTCAAGCAATGAAGTATGTATTTGTACCCTAAATGATAAGCCAAAAATCTTATTTTGGCATTAATCATTCTCATCATTGTATGTTTTAATTTTCTTCTTTTTTTTTAATTTTATTAAGTGGAAAGAAAAGAGGATTGAGAAATGGCTTTGTATAATCAATCAATGGCTGTATGAATTATCTTTAAAAAAATAAAAGTCCCTTCTATCAAAAAAAATTCTTTATTGAATTTGTTGCAATATTGCTTCTGTTTTTCTTTTTTTTTTTTTTTGGCCCTGAAGCATGTGGGATTGTAGGTCCCCCACCAGGGATCCAACCCAAACCCCCTGCATTGGAAGGCAGTCTTAACTAACCACTGGACTGCCAGGGAAGTCCCCTGTGCAGTTCTTTGATTACAATTAACCACAGTCCTAGCCTGGTTCCAAATAGGGAAAGGAGTACGTCAAGGCTGTATATTGTCACCCTGCTTATTTAACTTACATGCAGAGTACATCCTGAGAAATGCTGGGCTAGATGAAGCACAAACTAGAATCAAAATTGCTGGGAGAAATATCAATAACCTCAGATATGCAGATGACACCACCCTTATGGCAGAAAGCAAAGAAGAACTAAAGAGCCTCTTCATGAAAGTGAAAGAGGAGAGTGAGAAAGTTGACTTAAAACTCAACATTCAGAAAACTAAGATCACGGCTTCTGGTCTCATCAGTTCAGTTCAGTTCAGTCACTCAGTCATGTCCGACTCTTTGCGACCCCATGAATCGCAGCATGCCAGGCCTCCCTGTCCATCACCAACTCCGGAGTTTACTCTGGTCTCATCACTTCATGTGAAATAAATGGGGAAACAGTGAGAGACTTTATTTTTTGGGCTCCAAAATCACTGCAGATGGTGACTACAGCCATGAAATTAACAGATGCTTGCTCCTTGGAAGAAAAGTTATGACCAACCTAGACAGCATATTAAAAAGCAGAGACATTACTTTGCCAACAAAGGTCTGTCTAGTCAAAGCTATGGTTTTTACAGTAGTCATGTATGAATGTGAGAGTTGGACAATAAGGAAATCGGAGCACCAAAGAATTGATGCTTTTGAACTGTGGTGTTGGAGAAGATTCTTGAGAGTCCTTTGGACTGCAAGGAGATCCAACCAAGTCCATCCTAAAGGAAATCAGTCCTGAATATTCATTGGAAGGACTGATGTTGAAGCTGAAACTCCAATACTTTAGCCACCTGATGCGAAGAACTGACTCGTTTGAAAAGACCCTGATGCTGGGAAAGATTGAAGGTGGGAGGAGAAGGGGACAACAGAGGATGAGATGGTTGAATGGCATCACCAACTCAATGGATATGAGTTTGAGTAAACTTTGGGATTTGGTGATGGACAGGGAAGCCTGGCCTGCTGCAGTCCATGGAGTCACAAAGAATCGGACATGACTGAGTGACTTAACTGAACTGAATAGTCCTAGATTTTGCTTCTGCCATTTTCTCTGCCAAGCATTATTCTCATACATATTGGCAGTGCTTGCTCCCTTAGATCAAAGATTGACATTTTCCATAAAAGGTCAGAGAATCACTATTTTATACTTTGTGGCCCATATCATCTCTGTTGCAACTACTCAACTCTGCTGTGATAGTGCAAAAGCAATCATAGACAGTACATAAATGCATGGATCCAATATATCTTTATTTTTGGACACAAATTTGAACTGCTTATGAATTTCACATATACAATATTTTCCCAAGAAATTTTAAACCATTTAAAAATGTAAAAACCAGGTGGTTCTTTACCACTAGCACCACCTGGGAAGCCCCTTAGCTCTTTGAACTGTACAAAAATAGGCAACTAGCTCGTCAAATTTGACTCACAGGTTGCTGACTCCTTCCTTACTTATATCTACCAGATCTCTGTTCATATGTGCTTCTCTGGAGAGCTCTTCTCTGGCCACTTCATTCCACACAGCCTTCTCCTCTCTCTATTCCTTTGCTTTGCTTTATATTTATTCATTGAACTCCTCTAGACCCAATATACATTTTTATTTGCTTATTTCCTAGATAGGATATCCTAGAAATAAGAATATGCTTCTAGAATATAAGCACCGTAAGGCAGGACGTTGGTCGGTTCTTTTTTTCAGAACCCCTGTCAGTATGACAGAACCTGAAACAAAATAAATGCTCAATACTTCCTGAATGAATATTTTAGTGCTGGTTTGATATTGTGACTTAGGGTTTCATCAGTGGCTCAAGCGGTAAAGAATTTGCCTGTGTGCAGAGATGTAGGAGATGGGGGTTTGATCCCTGGGTTGGGAAGATCCCCTGGAAAAGAAAACGGCAACATACTCCAGTGTTCTTGTCTGAAAAGTTCCATGGACAGAGGAGCCATGGACCGTTAGTCCATAGGGTTGCAAAGAATCGGACATGACTTAGCACACACACACACAACACACAGTAAGAAATAAATATTTGGTCTTCATTCCTCATTTCTGGCACAGAGCTCCTGAAACTTGGAATTTCGTAAGTAATAAGAATGACAAAAGTGTCTTTTATTATGTTAATAAAGTGACTTTAGGACTTAGGGTGTTGGTAGCCAGGAGAACGATGTGATTTTAAGGTTGGAACTTTCATCTCCACTTCCCACCCTGACCTGTGGGTAGGAGGTAAAGGGGGTGGAAAAGGGGCTGGAGTGTGAATAAATGTTCATGGCTAATGATTGACTCAATCATGTTTATATAATGAAGCCTCCTTAAACCCCCCAAAAAAGATGGCTTTGAGAACTTCTGGCTTGGCAAACAAATGGAGATTGATGAGCATGGTGATCTCTGTGCTCTTTCCCCATACCTGACTGTATGTATCTTTTATCTGGCTATTCCTGAGTTTTATCTTTTATGGTAAACTGGTAATCTAGTAAGGAGACTGGTTTCCTAAATCCTGTGAGCCATTCTAGCAGATTAATAGAACCCAAGGAGGGGGTCATGGAAACCTCTGATTTCTAGCCATTTCCAAAGCACAGGTGGCAAACTGGTCTTAAGACTGGTCTCTGAAGAAGGGAGGAAGTGCCCTCATGTAGAACTGAGCCCTTCACCTGTGGGGTGTGATGCTATCTCCAGGTGGATAGAGTCAAAATTGAGTTGAATTAAAGGACTGTCACCGGTGGAGAAGTGCTGGGTGGTATGGGAAACCCCCTACACACATTGACACACACACCAGAATTGGGGGCAGAACCCTTAGCTGGTCATCTCTCTATGATATTACTCATTAGAATTAGAATTTATTGTGGTGGCCAGAATTAGAAATTATTCTTAGATACAGTCTGAATCAATGCAGAGTAAAATAAAATGATGTTTCTATTAACACAGTGAATTTTTATAAAGCTGTATTCAAATGGAAATTATGGCAAAATCAGATTTCTCTAAAACTGTACTTGTGATTGATGTTTTTTGGACCTCTATTGAATTCTCTATACTTGCATTGTTGGTTTGGTTTTGTACATTGGTCTGTTAAATTATTTTGTACTTTGACAGCCCCTGCATCAGCTATCCTGGATAGCCACAAGTCTGACAATGTTTACTGTGTTCCTCCAGACCTATCAGAGTAATGCAGAGGGGACTGGTTCTACATGACTCTCTCAGGCAGCTGGAGCACCATTAACCCAACCTATGGGAAAATCTTGTAAGTGGTCCTTTAGGTCAGGATTACAGGAAAGTCCTCCACACATGAATTAGGAGTAGAGGGAAGGGGGACTTCAGATAACTCAACCAAAAGTCAATAGCTGAGGTATGCAAAGCAGAGGAAGTGTTTGTTGCTGTTTTTGTCAGTCACTAAGTCATGTCTAACTCTTTGTGACCCCATGGGCTGCAGCACACCAGGCTTTCCTGTCCTTCACTGTTTCCTGGAGCTTGCTCAAACTCGTGTCCATTGAATTGGTGATGCCATCCATCCATCTCTTCCTCTGTCACCCCCTTCTCCTCCTGCTTCCCTGGTGACTCAGAATCCCTCAGGTAAAGAATCCGCCTTCAATGCAGGAGACCTGGCTTCAACTCCTGGGTTGGAAAGATCCTCTGGAGAAGAGAATCGCTACCCTCTCCAGTATTCTTGCTTTTAGAATTCCATGGACAGAGGAGCCTGATGGGCTATATAGTTCATGGGGTTGCAAAGTATCACACACAACTGAGTGAGTAACACTTTCAGTTTCAGGAAATGCTCAATATCAATATTAATGTGTCTAAAGAGAGGATGTGTCTATCATAAGGGTGTGGAATCAGCTGTGGAGAAACAAAGGTGATCCTTGAGACCAACATCAGCCTCACTTCTCTAGCCTTCTGTCAAGCCTCCTGATAGAATATCTCTGTTCAAAGTTGGATATTTGGATCACTTAACAAACAGTCTATGTTATATCTGATTCCACATTCATATAGACACATTTTGAAGATTGAGCTACTCATGTGATAAACCCACAAGGAGAGAATAGGCTGCTAAGATTGACCCTACTCTCTGGGCTTTTTTTGTGTGTGTAATTTCAATATAGCACTGTTAAAATGACAAAAACCATTTGGTTTTAATCAGGTACTCAGGGATTTTGTAGTCAGGAAGAGATCGAGTTTCTGAGTAAGCCAGGCTGAAGGTCAGAATCTCAAGAATGGTGAATATATCAAGGGACTTGCCATTTTGCAGAGGCCAGTTTGGGACATTGATCAGCATGTGTATTTTGGCATGATAATCCAGTAAGGCTTTTGTCAAATTTCCCTCTGAAACAAAATAAGTTATTTATGGCATTAGTTACACTATTGAAAAATGAACATTAAATAAATTTGACATGATTTGTTCTTAGTGAGTGCCTGCTGGCTCTTGATAAATATATTCCTTTAAATAATTGCCACAAGATGTTTCGATATCTATTAAAGACTTTTCCAGGTTTGCTAGTTTGAAGTTTTTGGTGTCTCTACTATCCTCGTTATTCTATTTATTTATTTATTTGGCTGCGTCAGGTCTTGGTTGTGGCACTCAGGATCTTTAGTTGTGGCGAACTCCTAGTTGCGTCATGTGGAATCTAGTCCCCTGGAAAAGGATCAAACCTGGAACCCCTGTATTGGGAGCATGGAGTCTTAACCATTAGACCAATAAGGAAGTCCCTGAAGACTAGCCTTGAAACACCATGCTCTGTCCTTGGATAAGAAGGTGGTGAGGGGTGGGAGGTGGAGGTAGAAGGATATAGCTGCACTGTTTCTCTGTTTAAAATGTCTGTGTGTTTATAGCATGAAAAAAAGACATCAAAAAGTTCTAACTACTTTAGAGTAGCGACTAGCGTGTTTTAGATCCTAAACACTTATATTATTATATTTCATCCTTAAATCATATTTTTAGAGGTGTGGTTTTATTTTTATTATTCAGATGAAAACACTGAAGATCAGAGAAGTAACCTGCCTAAAGCTAGCAGAGGCACCGACTGAGCTCAAGTCCCTCTGATTCTAAAACCTGTGTTCCTGATTGATTGATTGATTTTTAAAAATTTTTATTTATTTTTGGCTGTGCTGGGTCTTCATTGCTGTGAGGGCTTTCCTCTAGTTGTGGTGAGTGGGGGCTGCTCCTTGTTGCAGTGCAAGGGTTTCTCACTGCTGTGGCTTCTCTTGTTGCAGAGCACAGACAGGCTCAATAGCTGTGGCGCACAGCCTTAGTTGCTCCTAGGAATGTAGGATCTTCCCAGATCAAGGGTCGAACTCATGTCTCCTGCATTGGCAGGCAGATTCTTTACCACTGAGCCACCAGGGAAACCCTTGATTGATTTTTAATTGATGTATAGTTGAGCTACAATAAAGCCTGTTTTCTTACCTCCCCATTATGTCAATCAAACAAGTCCTGGCCTATTCTTAAGATAATTTATTCCTCAGTGAGTACATCTTGAATCACAGAAAAATAGAGCTGAGTGACATTTCCATTTCTGGTATTTATTACAAATTTGAAATGTGAAACAACATTATATTCTGTTACTCCTTTGTTTAAGATGGTAACTCATCCTTAAGTTCTCTAAACCCCATTCATTAGTATCTGGATGTTAGCCTGAGCCAGAGGAACCAGCAGGAAATTCTCCATTTACAAATCTGGAGAGAAAAAGAAAAAAAGGGAGTTTCAGTGCTACAGCCAAAAATGTTTATTAAGTATTTCTTTTAGTATCAGGCATAGATATAATAGAGGGCTTCCCCAGTGGCTGGCTCAGTGGTAAAGAATCTGCTTGCAATGCAGGAGACACATGCAGAAGACATGGGTTCAATCCCTGGGTCAGGTAGATCCCCTGAAGGAGGGCATGACAAACCACTCTAGTATTCTTGCTTGAAAAATCCCGTGGACTGAGAAGCCTGGTGGGCTACAGTCCATAGGGTCACAAAGAGTCAGACATAACTGAAGTGATTGAGCATGCGCACATGCACAGACGTAATAGTATGGTTTACAGTGTCCCTAGACCCTATCTAAACCCAGTGAGGGCAGAGACTGTGCGTCATCCAGCTGCTTCACAGAGGTCCTGGGCCAAGCAAGGAGCTCAAATAAAGTCTGTGAAATGAATGAATGAGTAAACAAAAGACACTTACAGATCACAACAGATAAAAACAAATTGATAGGAGACTTCTTTACTCAACTGTAGCAAACTAGAATCAAGGGATATCTCTTAATGTTTATGAGGTAAAGATAGGCAAAATAAAGGAAACAACACTAGGTAAAAGGAAAATAAAACAATATAGAATTAAAACAACAACAACACAGAATTAAGAACAAAACAACTCCAACCCCAAAGTCAAAAACAGTCCCTGGCTCTCCAGCAGCACTGAAGCCAATAGGGGGTTCAGTTCAGTTCAGTTGCTCAGTCGTGTCTGACTCTTTGCGACCCCATGGACTGCCTCATGTCAGGCTTCCCTGTCCATCACCAAATCCCGGAGTTTACTCAAACTCATGTGCATCGAGTCGGTGATGCCATCCAACCATCTCATCCTCTGTCGTCCCCTTCTCCTCCTACCTTCAATCTTTCCCAGCTTCAGGGTTTTTTCCAACGACTCAGTTTTTCACATCAGGTGGCCAAAGTACTGAAGTTTCAACTTCAGCATCAGTCCTTCCAATGAATGTTCAGGACTGGTTTCCTTTAGGATGGACTTGGTTGGATCTCCTTGCAATCCAAGGGACTCTCAAGAGTCTTCTCCAACAGCACAGTCCAAAAGCATAAATTCTTCGGCGCTCAGATTTCCTTATTGTCCAACTCTCACATCCATACATGACTACTAGAAAAACGATAGCTTTGACTAGACAGACCTTTGTTGGCAAAGTAATGTCTCTGCTTTTTAATATACTGTTTAGGTTGGTTCTACCTTTTCTTCCAAGGAGCAAGCGTCTTTTAATTTCATGGCTGCAGTCACCATCTGCAGTGATTTTGGAGTCCAAATAAATAATGTCTGTCACTGTTTCACTGTTTCCTCATCTATTTGCCATGGAATGATGAGACCAGAAGTCGTGATCTTAGTTTTCTGAATGCTGAGTTTTCACTTTCAACTTTTTCACTCTTCTCTTTTACTTTCATGAAGAGGCTCTTTAGTTCTTTGCTTTCTTCCATAAGGGTGGTGTCATCTGCATATCTGAGGTTATTGATATTTTCCCCAGCAATCTTGATTCCAGCTTGTGCTTCCTCCAGCCCAGCATTTCATGTGATGTGTTCTGCATATAAGTTAAATAATCAGGGTGACAATATACAGCCCTGACGTACTCCTTTCCTGATTTGGAACCAGTTTATTGTTCCATGTCTGGTTCTAACTGTTGCTTCTTGACCTGCATACAGATTTCTCAGGAGGCAGGTCAGGTGGTCTGATATTCCCAGCTCATTAAGAATTTTCTACAGTTTGTTATGATCTACACAGCCAAAGGCTTTGGCATAGTCAATAAAGCAGAAATAGATGTTTTTCTGGAACTCTCTTGCTTTTTCAATGATCCAACGATGCTGGCAATTTGGTCTCTGGTTCCTGTGCCTTTTCTAGATCCAGCTTGAACGTCTGGAAGTTACAGTTCACATACTGTTGAAGCCTGGCTTGGAGAATTTTGAGCATTACTTTGCTAGTGGGTGAGATGAGTTCAATTGTGCAGTAGTTTGAACATTCTTTAGCATTGCCCTTCTTTGTGATTGGAATGAAAACTGACCTTTTCCAGTCCTGTGGCCACTGCTGAGTTTTCCAAACTTGCTGGCATATTGAGTGTAGCACTTTCACAGCATCATCTTTTAGGATTTGAAATAGCTCCACTGGAATTCCATCACTCCACTAACTTTGTTCTTAGTGATGCTTCCTAAGGCCCACTTGACTTCATATTCCAGGATGAGTGATCTTGGTGAGTGATCACACCATCGTGGTTATCTGGGTCATGAAGATCTGAAATAGCTCCACTGGAATTCCATCACTTCACTAGCTTTGTTCTTAGTGATGCTTCCTAAGGCCCACTTGACTTCATATTCCAGGATGAGTGATCTTGGTGAGTGATCATACCATCATGGTTATCTGGGTCATGAAGATCTTTTTTGTATAGTTCTTCTGTGACCTGTAGGGGGAGTGACCTTATTTAAGGAAACTGAAGTTATGCATTCCTATTACATGCTTTATTAAGGGCTTGCCTTGTGGCTCAGCTGGTAAAGAATCTACATGCAATGCGGGAGACCTGGATTCAATCCCTGGGCTGGGAAGAGTCCCTGGAGAAGAGAAAGTCTACTCACTCCAGTGCCTGGAGAATTCTATGGACTGTGTAGTCCATGGGGTGGCAAAGAGTCAGACATGACTGAGGGACTTTCACTTTATCATTATAAAAGATACTAAGTGTGTTCCTGGGAGAAGGCAGCGGTACCCCACTCCAGTACTCTTGCCTGGAGAGTTCCATGGATGGAGGAGTCTGGTGGGTTGCAGTCCATGGAGTCGCTAAGAGTTGGACAAGACTGAGCGACTTCACTTTCACTTTTCACTTTCATGCATTGGAGAAGGCATTGGTAACCCACTCCAGTGTTTGTGCCTGGAGAATCCCAGGGATGGGGGAGCCTGATGGGCTGCCGTCCATGGGGTCGCACAGAGTTGGACCCTGAAGCGACGTAGCAGTAGCAACAGCAGCAGTAGTGTTTTCCTGAAAGGACTCAGTAATAGGGATACCTTTCCTGATGATTTAGTTAGGAAACAGGAACCAGATCATAATTCTATTATAAATTTGTATTGAATTCTTCAAACATACAAGGCAAAAGAGAGGTACCATTTTTTGAGCACTTGGTTTGTAGTAAGTGTTCAATAATGGTCTTTTGATACTTTCACCAGTATTGTCCCTAGACTTTATAGTGTCTCAGTGATACAGATATATTTGTTAAGTAAAATGTAATAATAATAATAACCTTTTGTTATTATTATTTGACTTGAAACACTTAAACAATTATGTAGCACTTATTCTATGCTAGGCAGTATCGTACGACTCTTTGCTACCCCATGGACTGTAGCCCACCAGGCTTCTCTGTCCATGGGATTTCCCAGGCAAGAATACTGTAGTGGGTTGCCATTTCCTTTTCTAGGGGATCTTCCCTACCCAGGGATTAAACCCGAATCTCTTCCATCTCCTGCATGAGCAGGCAGATTCTTTACCACTGCATCACCTGGGAAGCCCCCCAATAATAATGATTTTTTTGTTATTATTATCAAATTTGATCTGAAACATTTCAACACGTATGTAGCACTTACTCTATGCTAGGCAGTATCCTAGGTATTTTATATTTAAAAGTAAACACGCATTAAAAAAAAATTGATTTCCTAGGTGCTAATTTACTTAATTCTTACAAAAACCTATGAGACAGGCACTACTATCACCTCCATTGTACAGATTAGAAAAGACAGGGCGTGGCATGGTTAATGTGCTCAAGGTCGCATAATTAGCAAGTGGTAGATCTAGGATTTGAACCTAGCATATTTCACCAGCTTCATGCAATGTTCCCTCCTACTTGGGATTTTGTTCATTAGAACTACCAGGGGAAAACTGCACCTCCTACTCAATAAGAATTTCTAGCAGTAGTGCCCATGATCTTGGATCTTAACCAGCTTTCCAGGTGATGCTTCTACAATTAGCTCAGGGTGAGTCCATGATTTCATTGATAGTTTTGTTCTGTCCTTTGTTCTGTAATCTAATGGTAGTCTTAGAGTTGATGGCATTTTAGAGTAGATGAAATACAAAAGATGTTTCTTTCATCTCTCAGAACTATCCTTTTTTACCTGATCAGTGAATGAGACATGTATATACCTTCCTAGCAGACTCAGATTCTCATATAGAAAAAAACCAGAACGTGAATTACAAAGTGAAAAGAAATGTTGTGAACCCAGAAGACTAGATGGTAGTCCAGAATAAACCCTCACCTTCACCCCTTTCTGTCATATTATTCCAATTTTGTTGAAATTTTTGAAATATGGGTAGGATGGAGAATGTTGAAGGCAGAAATAATAACTGATTGAGCTGAAAGTTTACCACAGGTGTAGATAACTTATTATAAGCCTGGTGTGATTATCCCTGGGTGTTCAGTTTACCATACTGACTCCTTTTAGGGTTCAGGCAGGATCCTATCACATTCATATCATCAAGTTCTATGTAGTGAGATATTCTCAAACTAATATTACTTTGCTCATTTAGGCACAATTAATTCATCAACCCCTGCCAACATATTGATCAGGATCTAAAACTATTGAAAAATAAAACAATAACAAGAAAAGTGTTCTTAGGCTAGCAAATGATCAATTACTGCACAGACTCACTCAAAAATTAAAACAACAAAATCTGTTAGAAGCTGGTAATGCAGAGAAAGCATCTTACTGAAAAAGCAAAGAGTAGAGAAGTTGAAGCCAGGTGTGATTTTGTGGCTTGAAAATGTCTAAAGGGGAATTCCCTGGTGGTCCAGTGGTCCACTTTCCTGGTGGATCAGTGGTAAAGAACCCTCCTGCCAATGCAGGAGACACAGGTTCAATTCCTGGGTCAGGAAGATTCCCTGGAAAAGGAGATGGCAATCCACTGCAGTATTCTTGCCTGGAAAATCCCATAGACAGAGGAGCTTGGTAGGTTATAGTCCATGGGATTGCAAAAGAGTTGAACATGATTTAGCGACTAAACAACAACAACAACAATCAGTGGTTAGGACTCTGCACTTTCACTGCAGGGAGTCCAGGTTTGATCCCTGGTTGGGGAACTAAGGTCCTGCAAGCCGAGTGGCATGGCGCAAAAAAAGACAAAAAAGAAAACGGGCAAAAATTGTCCCATAGGAATGATTAGCAACAAGCCAATGGCCAAAGCTCTGATAATTTTTAATTTAATAAAAGTAATGTGATTTTGTTCTACAACTGAAAGAATTTTAGGGAATTATGGCTTTCTTAATTTAGACTTCTCCCTACAACTATCCAGGTATTTAAAATTAAAAGCAATCTAATTTTTGCTATGAAAAAATTGCAATTTGTATAGTGTCTGTCTAAAATAAAATTGTATGGCCTGCTAGCTTTGGACTTGGTACTCCTTGTGTCTTCAGCTCAAATCAGTGAGAAACTCACCCAGCCAGCTGGAAATAAAGGAGTCCAGGAGTGCAGAAATACACTCACACATTAGTGCTGGAGAGATGGGAAGAAACCTCTAAGTAAGGGACAGTACAGGGGGAAGAGGAGCCAACTCAAGTAAACAAAGTCTAATTGAGCAGAATGTCAGTTTAGAAGCCTACAGAGATAATCATGGAGCCGCTCTTCTGTCTCTGCGAGGTGCTTGGCCTTCTTTGAGAATCCTATGGACTTGTTGTTTCTTTTTTCTGTATGCTCTTCGCACTTCTTTGTCTGATGCATATTCCATGACCCTGACAAGTTAGGACTGATCACAACAGAAGGGCACTCAGTTCAGTTCAGTCGCTCAGTCATGTCTGACTCTTTGCAGCCTCATGGACTGCAGCATGCCAGGTCTTCCTGTCCATCACCAACTCCCAGAGTTTACTCAAACTCATATCCATTGAATTGGTGATGCCATCTAACCATCTCATCTTCTGTCGTCCTCTTCTCCTCCCGCCGTCAATCTTTCCCAGCATCAGGGTCTTTTCAAACGAGTCAGTTCTTCACATCAGGTGGCCAAAGTTTTGGAGTTTCAGTTTCAGCATCAGTCCTTCTGATGAATATTCAGGACTGATTTCCTTTAGGATGGGCTGGTTGGATCTCCTTGCAGTCCAAAGGACTCTCAAGAATCTTCTCTAACACCACAGTTCAAAAGCATCAGTGCTTCGGTGCTCAGCTTTCTTTATTGTCCTACTCTCACATCCATACATGACTACTGGAAAAACGATAGCTTTGACTAGACAGACCTTTGTTGGCAAAGTAATGTCTCTGCTTTTTAATATGCTGTCTAAGTTGCTTTTGTTCCAAGGAGCAAGCGTCTTTTAATTTCATGGCTGCAGTCACCATCTGCAGTGATTTTGGAGCCCCCCAAAATAAAGTCTGTCACTGTTTCCCCATCTATTTGGATGAAGTGATGGAACCAGAAGCCATGGTCTTAGTTTTCTGAATGTTGAATTTTAAGTCAACTTTTCCACTTTCCTCTTTCACTTTCATGAAGAGGCTCTTTAGTTCTTCTTTGCTTTCTGCCATAAGGGTGGTGTCATCTGCATATCTGAGGTTATTGATATTTTCCCAAGCAATCTTGATTCCAGCTTGTTCTTCATCTAGTCCCAAGGAGAGTGTTTATAAGTAGCACTAAGCAGGGACTTCCCTGGTGGTCCAGTGCACTCCCAAGACTCTGCACTCCCAATGCAGAGGGCCCGGATTCCCTGGTTAGGGAACTAGATCCCATATCATGCAACTAAGAGTTCAAACGCCACAACTAAAGATCCTGAATGCTGCAGTGAAGATCAAAGATCCCTAGTGCCACAGTTAAGCCCTGGAGCAACCAAGTAAATAAATACAAATGGATAAATAAATGAATGAAAGCCAGTTCCCTTATTATCCTTTAAAAAAAATCGATAAAGCAGCTATTTCATGGACATCCAGAAAAGAAAAGGTAATGGGCCACACAGGATTGATGAAAGTACAAGGCCAGAGTCTATGAATTCCATTGCTAATGCTTCCTATTGCACTCTTTGTTTCCTGGTTCTCTGTAGCCTAGACTTTTGGGTTCATTTAGACATCATTATTTGGCCTGCTCTTGTGCTCACGTCAATCCTATATTTACAAGACCTTTTAAGTCCTATACCCATCATGATTCAGCTCAGGGTCTCTATGTCCCAAGTTTACATTCCCAGCTCCAAGAATCTGATCTGCCCAGTCAGCCAGTATGTCAGTTCTCATTTGAATAGGTGTGGAACCCTGATCCAACTAGCTGATACAATTCTGCCTTTGTGGCGGTCAGATGGGACAAGAGTCATCAGTTAATTTCCTTCTTTCAGCAGAGAACGTAAATGGAGACAATTTCAAAGAAGGGGTGTGGTTTAGATTGGCATCCCCAAACACACCTGTTATATTTGGTGCAATTAATTATTACTATGTAGTTCCTATTACCATTATTGCTTTTGTGTGATTGTGTGGTTTTTGTATTTTTTCTTACTTCATTAGACTCTCAGCTTCTAGGGAGCAAGATTTAGCACTGTGTGACCTCAGTGTGCTTTGGTTTCCTCATCTATAAAAAGGGATTTGTTGGCGCCCAGGACAGGCTGCTCCAAAATACTCCTCAATGGCCTATTGATTACTTTGGAACTAAAGTTACTTAAGTGATCAGTGCAGGGCAGACTTTGGTCCTCCTTTCTGTCTCCTGAAAGTAGGAAATAAATCTCTCATATGAAAGGTGCACTCTGTACTTCTGGAGTGTTGACTGAAAAAAAAAGTATAGCCTGCAAGTTGGGAATTATATTTTATTTGGTCACCTTAGTGAGGACTGTAGCTGGGATGGCAGCCTCTCAGACAGCTCTGAGGAATTGTTCTAAAGAGGTAAGGAAGGAACCAGGCTATATAGGGGATCTTGCTCAAAACAAAACATGCAGTCAAACATCAAAAAATTACTGCTAGTTACAAAAAATCTGCATCTCAAGTTAATGATTTTAGTGCTTCTCTATGTAGAGGAAGATGTAAGAGTCTGCACTTATTGAAATCATTCCTTAACATGCATCTTAACTGTCTAGGGCCTGTATCCAGTTTTTCTCCATCCTGAATTCTCCTCACGGTGCACCATCAGGGCCAACTCCAGTGGCTGATGGCTTTAGGACCCACAACATCTTTTGTTTACTAAAATGGCAGGCAAGCTTGAATATAAACAAACCTTCTTACTTCCTTTAATTTACTACCCCAAGCCCAAACTTTGTTTAGATGCTTCACTGATGAAATATTCAAAGCCTGGTTTATTTATTCTGTTAATTCCTCAAAAATGTATTGTTTCTTTGTCTAAAAAATATAAAAGCTGCCTGCTTTGAGCACTTCTTAAGTCCTAGTTCTGGTGCTAGTGGTAAAAGAACACACCTGCCAATGAAGGATATGCAAGTGTTGTGAGTTTGATCCCTGGGTTGGGAAGATACCCTGGAGGAGATCATGGCAACCCACTGTACTATTCTTGCCTGGAGAATCCCATGGACAGAGGAGCCTGGTGGTTTCCAGTCCATAGGGTCACACAGAGTTGGACACGATCGAATTGACTTAGCACTTCTGTACACACGAATTAAATTTGTTTCTTTTTCTCCTGTTAATCTTTCTTGGGTCAATTTTATTATTAGTCTAGCCACAAGAACTCAAGAGGCAGGGTGGAAAATTTCCTCTCATTCACAGATTCACAGTGTCTAGGTCATTAGGTGCTTGTAAGGGTTAACGATAATGTGCTCAGTAAATATTACCTGTCAATATTGTCTCCTCTTCTTTGTAGCTTCTTCAGTTTCCCTGTTCCCAACATACCAATGGTGAGTGGCACTCAAAAATTTGTGTGTGTGTGTGTGTGTGTGTGTGTGTGTGTGGTTGGATTGAATTCTCTTTGGGAAATCATGAGTGGATTTTGCCTTAGGGATGAATGGGATCACTTCTTTCTTAAGAATAATGCCAATTGTGGCTTTTCTTTCCCAGTTCTCTCACTGTTCCATTTTGTTGATATCGCAGATCAATTTTCCTTAGTGATATAGTTCTTTTTTTTTTTTGCCCTTTTTGACTGTGCCACACAGCATTAGTTCCCTGGTTAGGGATCAAACCCACACCCCCAGCATTGGAAGTCTGGAGTCTTAACCACTGGACTTTGAGAGAAGTCCCAACCATATAGCTCTTATATATTGTACATAAATTATTGCTTACATATATTTAACATATGCTAAATAGGTTGCTGAGATCTGGGAAGATACTTTTCTGCCCTTGTGTCACATTTGTATCTGTTAAAATCTTTGCTTGGAGCTTGGCACAAAGGAGCTCAGTATTGAAACAAGTATCTGAAGATCTAGCTCTGAGCTCTTATTCTAGCAGGTCTGTAGACAGATATCCACGTGATAAAGGGTCAAGAAACATTCAAGACTTGGAGATGGTCAAAAGAAATGATTGGATGTCCTTCCAGTAGAGTATTGGGCATTGTCTAGGGGAAACTTAGGGATTATCTTATTCTATTTTACTGATTTTTCTATTGACTAGGCTATTTTCAAACTGTGAGAGTAGAAGTTAAATTTTAGGATTTAACAAATCCTAAACAAATAATTCACATTTCTAGCAATGCAAATGAATTTTACCAGGCAGAACATATAAATCCCTCAGTCAAACTGAACTTGCTTTAACATCTTACTGGTTTTCTCATTAGTCAGTGAGTTGAATAAAATCTCTGGCACAATTTCATTTTGTATTTGCATGGGAATAGTGATTTTAGCTCTTTGGAAAAGTATACTTTAATAGAAATAATGTGATAAGTCCTGTAAAGGAGGCACAAAGACCGGGGAACACAGTGTGGGATCAATTTATTTGCCATCACTGGGGAGGGACGATTTCACCTAGGAGGGGACTTTTAAGCTGGAGTTTGAAAGAAGAGTTGAATTGAGGTGAAACTGTAGTTGGGAGAGAAGATGGAAGGAAAGAAAAACTGCAGTCAAAACAAACTAGCTGTGGGGTCTGTTGAGGGATTCCCCTCGGTTCCTGATGCTTAAGAGGCATTAAAAAAAAAAAACAAACTAGAGATATAAACCTTTATTTCACAACTTTATCATAATTCACTTTTGAATGAGACATGTGCTGAGGACAGTTTAAAATAGTGGGAAAGCAAGATGCTGAGTGTCTTCCAGGCAGGAGCAAAGATGTGGTCTTGCTCCTTGTGGCCTCAGGCCCCAAGAGTGGATGGATCAGATCCCAAGCATCCCCAAGCATGGGTCCCCAAGCATGGATTAGACCCCATTCCCAAGCATGGATCAGACCCCATCCCCAAGCATGGATCAGACCCCATCCCCAAGCATGGATCAGATGCACCAGTGTTGCCCATCCCCAGTTTTACTTAGAGCCACCTCCTTTTCTGAGGGCTGTTAGTCCTTATTTCATGCCAGATTTTTACAAGAGGCTTCCTGTTCTTCCAAATGAGCCTTAGAGCTCTCACTGGCTCTTCAACCACTTTTCAGATGTGGGGAGATCTTGGAGTTAGCCCTCCTGACACTGTGGTATCCCATGGAAGTCATCATCAGCTCAATGATCAAAGGCCCAGTAGGGGTTTGACCCCTTTAGTTTTTGCAACACATACAGTATGTATATTTACTGGGGATTTAGAGCTTGTTGTTCAGTCGACAAGTCACGTACAACTCTGCGACCCCATGGATTGCAGCATGCCAGCTTTCTCTGATCTTCACTATTTCCCGGAGTTTGCTCAAATTCATGTCCATTGAGTTGGTGGTGCTAACTAACCATGTAATCCTCTGCCACCCCCTTATCCTTCTGCCTTCAACCTTTCCCAGCATCAGGGTCTTTTCCATTGAGTTGGCTCTTCGCATCAGGTGACCAAAGTATTAGAGCTTCAGCTTCAGCATCAGCATTAGCCCTTCCAATAACTATTTAGGTTTGATTTCCTTTAGGATTGACTGGTTTGATCTCCTTGCAGTCCAAGGGACTCCCAAGAGTCTTTTCCAACACCACAGTCAGGACTTATTCAGGATTTAAAACTGAAATGCTTGTCTTCTTAACAAATTTAGACATATTTTCATTCATATTTGAAATTTTGTGTGCATGTGTACAAATTATTATATTTTAAAAACAGTGAAATATATCCCACAACCCCTTATTCTTATTGAAAACTTAATTCTGCAATAGGAAAATTGCCACAGATTAACTACATAATATTAATCATGAGCATGGTTTCCTAATTAAATCTATTAATAGACTTAAATGCCATCATTTGTATTTTTTCCCAATATAAAAAGAAATACATGTGTTCATTGTGGAAAAATTGGGGGGGAAAATGGGCAAAAAGATTAAAATTAAACTTGTTTTTCACAATTTACCAACTAGACACAAGAACTGTTAACATACCTTCCAGGATTTTTTCTTTGTTCATACAGAGAGTTTGTTTTTTTAATTTACAAAAAAATGGCTACTTCTGTCTTTTAATTTTAAAAATCATCATGAAATTCACACAACATAAAGTTAGCCATTTAAAAGGGAATAGGTCTGGGGATCTTGTTGCAAAACATTTTCATCACCACAAAAGGAGACCTGGTACTCATTAAACAGTTACTCCCCATTCCATCCACTCCCACCCCATGGCTACTGCCAATCTGTTTTCTGCATCTCTGGATTTACTCATTCTGTCTACTTTATATAAACAGAATCATATAATATGTGACCTTCTGAGTCTGTCTTCTTTCACTGAACATACGTTTTCTTGAGGTTCAGCAGATTACAGCGTTTATCAGTACTTTATTCCTCATTGCAGCTGAATAGCATTTGAGTGGATGTATATATCATAGTTTATCCAATCCTCTGTTGGTGGATGGCTATTTCTTTTTACAATCTGCTTGTTAAAGTACACAATAAAACTTTAATACATCCTGAACATTTGTCCTTGAACAGTTTTTACAGTCTTGCTCCACAAGAGGTCACAGGAACATGCCTATACAAATGCAACATTTAGAAACAGATTAAAAGAAGAGTTAAGCTAGAACTTCAGGTTTTGGATTAATACCTCATGGATATCAGTACACGCCCACAATGGCAAACACATACTGTGATTACCATCACCATTGGAGCCAGACCCTCCTGAGTTTCCTTTTTTGTTTCTGCCTTGAGATATGAATTCTTTCTTGAGGGAGGGGATATTATGAGGAAGTGCTGATTCCTGTTCACCGTCATCTCTCTTGAGGGATGTGGTGTTAAGAGGCCCAGTCTTTTAATCATCTTGGCCCATCCCTAAGAGTGCTGTTCAGTACTTGGTGGTCTCAATACCCTAGGGCCTAGCTATTTGCATGATTGTATTCTTTTCCAGCAACCAGAAGAACATACTCAATTTATTTCATTCTCTAACTCTAGGACCAGATTAGTCCCTATTTAAACACCTATTACTGCCTATTTAAACACTTATTTTCTCAAGCCCCATGCCAGCAAACTCAATTCATTTCCCCAGAGGCATAGAATGGTCTGTGTACTCCTTAGCAGGCCACATCTAAGTTTTGCTAACTAATTTCAACTATTGCTCCTCATCTCAAAGCTGCTGGCCTTTAGCCCCACAACCACTATCTGCCCCTCCCTATAGGATGGGGTATTTTGTTTTCTGAGGTCTTGGAAAGATATGTGAGCTCTAAAGTATTTGTCAAATTTTTACAAACTCAATTTACATAATGTACCCCCAATCCAGCTAATAACTACTTGGCTTAATAAACATTTCTTGAGTTCCTACTGTGTTCTAGGCACTCTGCCAGGAAAAAAAAAGCTAAAAATATGAGTTAGGATTTTAAACAATTCTAACAGCATTCACAAAAAATAGTGGCTTAAACAAGACATATCTTTATTTCTCTCTCATGTAAAAATACAGATGTAGAAACCCGAGGCTGGAAAGACAGCTCCACAGTTGTCTGGGACTCAGAGGAAAGTGTCCAACTTTCTACTCTATCATCCTTGGGGTTAAGCCTCATTCACATGTGCCAACACAGAGCTCCAGCCATCACATCTATATCCTAGAGAAACAGGAGGGAGGGAGGAAGGAGAAGGCATAAAGGCTATGATGACTACCTTGTAAGGAAAATTTCCAGAAACTGCCGTACATCTCTTCAGCTTGTTGTTGTTCAATTGCTCAGTTGTGTCTGACTCTTTGCAACCCTATGGACTGCAGCACACCAGGCTTCCCTGTCCTTCACTGTTTCCTGGAGTATGCTTAAACTCATGTTCATTGAGTCAGTGATGCCATCCAACCATCCCATCCTCTCTTGTCCCCTTCTCTTGCCTTCAATCTTTCCCAGCATCAGGGTCTTTTCCAATGAATTAGCTCCTCACACCAGGTGGCCAAAGTATTAGAGCTTCAGCATCAGCATCAGTCCTTCCAATGAATATTCAAGGTTGATTTATTTTAGGATTGACTGGTTTGATCTCCTTGCTGTTGATGGGACTCTCAATTGTATTCTCCCATACCACAGATCGAAAGCATTGGTTCTTTGGTGCTCACTCAGCCTTCTTTATGGTCCAGCTCTCACATCCATACATGACTACTGGAAAAACCATAGCTCTGACTATATGAAACTTTGTAGGCAAAGTGATGTCTTTGCTTTTTAATATGCTGTCTAGGTTTGTCACAGTTTTTCTTTCAAGGACCAAGTGTCTTTTAATTTTCATGGCTACAGTCACAGTCCACAGTGATTTTGGAGCTCAAGAAAATGAAGTCTATCGCTATTTCCATTGTTTTCCCATCTATTTGCCATGAAGTAATGGGACCCGATGACATAATCTTCATTTTTTGAATGTTGAGTTTTAAGCCAGCTTTTTCACTCTGCTCTTTCAACTTCATCAAGAGGTTCTTTAATTCTTCTTTGCTTTCTGCCATGAGGGTTGTGTCATCTGCATATCTGAAGTTATTTATATTCCTCCCAGCAATTTTGATTCCAGCTTGTGCTTCATCCAGTCCAACATTTTACAATGATGTATTCGGCATATAAGTGAAATAATCAAGGTGACAATATACAGCCTTGATGTACTTTTCCCAATTTGGAACCAGTCCATTGTTCCATGTCTGCTTCTAACTGTTGCTTCTTGACCTGCATACAGGTTCTGCAGGAGGCAGGTAAGGTGGTCTGGTATTCCCATTTCTTTAAGAATTTTCCACAGCTTGTTGTGATCCACACAGTCAAAGTGAAGCAGAAGTAGATGTTTTTCTGGAATTCCTTTGCTTTTTTTATGATCCAGCAGATGTTGGCAATTTGATCTCTCATTCCTCTGCCTTTTCTAGATCAGCTTGAATATCTGGAAGTTCTCGGTTCATGTACTGTTGAAGCCTAGCTGGAAGGATTTTGAGCATTACTTTGATAGCCTGTGAAATGAGTGCAAAATGTGATAGTTTGTGTCTTCAGTTAATATCCTATTTGTCAGAACTTTGCCACATGACCAAATAGCAAGGCACCGGGCTGAGAGATGTGGGCATCTATTTTCCAGGTAAAATGTGGGATTCTAGTGAGGAGAGAACAAATAATGGAGAAGGCACTCAGCCATTTTGTCATCAAGACACAGGCCCTGCCCTCTGGACAGATAACAGAAGGGATTACCTGTCGGAGTGCATGACAGGTAGGGATCCAATTCACTCTGGGCACAGCTCTGCAGAGATGAACTAGAGCAAACTTCAGGAGATACAGAAGGACAGGGAAGCCTGGTATGCTGCAGTCCATGGGGTCACAAAGAGTCAGACATGACTTAGTGATTAAACAACAGCTCAGAAGGGAGAATAGAAACTAGTCAGGCAAAGGGTGTGGCGGAGGCGATGGTGACTGGTGAGGGAGTTTCTAGGTGGGGGAGGTAGCCAGTTTCCAGAGGCTAGAAAAATCAAAGGAATCACTAAACTGTTAGTGTGATTGCAACATATACTTAGAGTTCAGAGTATCAAAAAATGAAACTAGAAAGATAAGCAGGCGTCAGTTCATGTCATGTCTGGTGTACTTTACATAGCAATTATTTAAATCACAAAAACTAAAACCAAAAATATTAGTTTCTCTGTAAGCTCTCACTTAAATGAGTTTATGAAACATTGATACTTAAGGAAATAAGTTTTGTTTATAGAGCATTTTATTATTCACAATAGAATCAAACAGTTTTTGCAAAGAAATGAACCATTTACTATAATTCCTCTAAGATGATGTGTCTTCTCAGATCCTAGCAACAAAAGAATCCAAGTAGATCAAAACTTACCTTATTCAGCTGCTTATGAGATTTATCCCTACCCTTCAAAAAAGTGTTTAAAAATTGCCCTGTGTTTAATGAGGGGTAAAGAACTCACCTGCCAGTGCAGGAGACGCAAGGGGCTCAGGTTTGATCCCTGGGTCGGAAAATCCCCTGGAAGGAGGGCATGGCAACCCACTCCAGTATTCTTGCCTGGAGAGTCCCATGGAGTCCCATGGAGAGCCTGCTGGGCTATAGTCCATAGTGTCGCAAAGAGTTGGACATGACTGAAGCGACTTAGCACACATGCACTGTGTTCAAGGCACCCATATTAGAGATAAAACACTGAAGGCATAAGGTATGAGTACATAACTAATATTCTGAGAAGACAATAATTTGATGCTGCCTGGGCTTCCCAGGTGGCATTAGTGGTAAAGAACCTGACTGCTAATACAGGAGATGTGAGTCGTGAGTTCCATCCCTGGGTTGGAAAGATCACCTGGAGAAGGGCTTGGCAACCCACACCAGTTTTCTTGCTTGGAGAATCCCATAGACAGAGAAGCCTGGAAGGCTATAGTTCATAGCATCTGTAATGGGGAGTCAGGGCTTGCATTGCTATCCACCAAAGAAAATAGCATCTTAAAGTGTGAGACATCTGTAAGAAAACTGTAAGGTCTCCGCAACTAGAGTAGACATTTAAAAATATGGGTATCAGACCCCTCAAACAAATTGGACTCACTTGGCAAATTCAATATTTAAAACATATGGATAGTTCACCAATAAAGAACTGATAATAGGACTTCTCTGGTGGTTCAGTGGTTGAGAATCTGCCTGCCAATGCAGGGGACATGGGTTCAATCCCTGGTCCAGGAAGATTCCACATGCCACTGAGCAACTAAGCCTGTGTGCTCTGTGCTCCGCAACAAGAGAAGCCACTGCAATGAGAAGCCCTTGCACTGCAACTAGAGAAAACCCCTTGTGCAGCGATAAAGACCCAGTTCAGCAACAACAACAAAAGGAACTGATAGCAGACATATTAAAGATCAGCATTATAACACTCTAGGTTTACAAGTAGAAATTCCAGTTACCTCTGTAGGTAAGAATAAGAATGACAAAAATGAAGCCCCCTAATGTTTGAAGAGAAAATCCTTGAGTTCCATGGCATGGTAGTCAGCCCCCAAGGTGGCACCCAGTGATTCTCATTTCCTGGTATTCACTGTTTCGGAAAATATTCTCCCATACCAAATCTTGGCTCGCCTGTGTTTCTAATAAAATATGGTGGAAGTGATGGTGTGTGACTTCTGAGGTCGGGTTATAAAAGACATTGCAGTTTCCACCTTGGTCTCTTTCGGATCACTGGCTCTTGGGGAAGCCAGCTGCTATGGAGCGGACAGTGCTATGGCGAGAACCACATAGGCAGGAACTGAAGCTCCCCGCCCCCCAACCACAGAGCCACCAGGGTCAGATGGCCAGCCTTCGGAGTGTGCTGCCCTGGAAGAGGGTCCTTCAGTCTCAGTCAAGCCTTCAGATGACTGTAGCCCTGGCTGACACTTCTTTATTAGGATAGCTTTATGAGGCTATAGTTTATTTATAATAAAATCTACTCATTTTAAGTATACAATTCAATGATGTCTAGTAAATTTACAGAGTTGTGCAACCATGACCACAGTCTATTTTTAGGATATTTTTGTCACACGCAAAGAAACCCCATGCCCATTAGCAGTTACTTCCCATTCCACCACCAGCCTCAGGCAACCACGAATCTTTTTTCTATGTCTATAGATTTGCCTTTTCAGAAAACGTAATCAAAATGAATCATGCAATGTATGGCCTTTTGTGTCTAGCTTCTTTTATTATCTAGCTGACATTTGGAGACACTCCAAGAATGAGAACCTCCCAACTAAGCCACTAATGAATTCTTTTTTTTATTTTTGGTATATATCATTTTATTTATTTATTTATTAAAAAAATTTTTTTTCCTTTATTAGTTGGAGGGCTAATTACTTTACAATATTGTAGTGGTTTTTGCCATACATTGACATGAATCAGCCATGGATTTACATGTGTTCCCCATCCTGATTCCCCCTCCCACCTCCTTCCCCATCCCTTCCCTTTGGGTCTTCCCAGTGCACCAGCCCTGAGCACTTGTCTCATGCATCCCACCTGGGCAGGTGATCTGTTTCACACTTGATAATATACATGTTTCAATGCTATTCTCTCAGATCATCCCACCCTCACCTTCTCCCACAGAGTCCAAAAGTCTGTTCTATATATCTGTGTCTCTTTTCTGTCTTGCATATAGGTTTATCGTTTCCATCTTTTTAAATTCCATATATATGCGTTAGTATACTGTATTGGTGTTTATCTTTCTGGCTTACTTCACTCTGTATAATGGACTCCAGTTTCATCCATCTCATTAGAACTGATTCAAATGTATTCTTTTTAATGGCTGAGTAATATTTCATTGTGTATATATACCATAGCTTTCTTATCCATTCGTCTGTTGATGGGCATCTAGGTTGCTTCCCTGTCCTGGCTCTTATAAACAGTGCTGCGATGAACATTGGGGTACACGTGTCTCTTTCAGATCTGGTTTCCTTGGTGTGTATGCCCAGGAGTGGATTGCTTGGTCATATGAATTCTTGAGGCACAGAAACTGTGTGTTTATTGTTGATTTTAGCCAGTAAGTTTTGGGGTAATTAGTTACACAGTAATGGGTAGCTAGTGCACAAATATGTGATTACTGCTGGGAAACTGTGTACCTCAGACAGCCAATGTTCCATTAAACCCTAAAGGTACAATGTTTTTATTATTAAACTTATAGACTTTTAGTTATGAAATATATAATCATGGAAATGCAATGTACTGCATAGTGACTATAGTTAATAATACTATATTGCATATTTGAAGTTGCTAAGGGAAGAGGTCTTAAAAGTTCTCATCAAAAGAAAAAGAATTTTTGTAACTATGTGAAGTCATGGATATTAACTAGACTTATTGTGGTGATCACGTTACAATATGTATAAGTATCAAATCCTTATGTTGTGTACCTGAAACTAATATGTCAATTATACTTTAATAAAAAAAAAAAAACCCAAAACTTGTGGACATGAGAAGCCATAACTTAACAGTTGTATTGAAATATTTTGTTAATGTTACAAAACTGATACTTTTTTTCATTTTTTTTTTTAAAGTCATTACCAGATCAGAATAAGAATCCCCACTTTATTTTCAGGTCCATGCAAAAGTTTGATGATCTAGGAAGAAATGACTGTAGACAGTTAAAATGTAGTAAAGCTGACCTGGTGGGTGAGCTACTATGGAAACTTGCCATATTAGTCTAGAATGAGTTTTGATTGATCAGATTGGACAACAAAAGGCTTGGCTGTGATTCCAGGAGACTTAACTAACCAGTTCCAACTTTAAGATGTTGCTTTGCTATCATGAAGTCATTTAAAGGATTTGTGAAGGAAGAGTGGAATAGGTGGAGGCAGGCTTCAGATTTTCAGTTGATACCAAAACGAACAAGGAAGAGGTCGCCAATCTCACAACTGTGTGATTGGGCCAAAACTTCATGGGATGTTGTAAAACGAGAGCCAATAGTGAAATGGTTTAAATACTGTGAAATTAAAATTGCTCTTGACAAGCCGAGTACAAGTTTTTGTTTGATAATGGTTTTGACTCTTTTTTTTTTTTTGGCCACACTGCACAACTTCTGGGATCTTAGTTCTCTGACCAGGGACTGAACCTGGGCCTTGGCAGTGAAAGCCATAAGTTCTAACCCCTGGACTGCCAGGGAACTCCTTGACTCAGTGTTTAATGCAGTGAAAGTTGAAGATTAAGAGATTCATCTAAAATCCAGTAGCAGCAATGGTTTTCAAGCTTTGGAATTGTTTAAGTTTTGAGGGTGAAGATTAAAAATCCTTATGACACTTAGAAACTCTTCATTTCTTAATATATAGCTATTATTCACTAAAACACTAGCTTCTATAACACATATTCATTTTCCCTGTTATTCAACATGTGTTACTGTTTAGTAAAATATTTGCCTTATGTATGAACATAATGTTGGGATTTCTTCAAACCTATTAATCTGCTGTATATTTTGCTCCAGCTTTTATGGAAATGTTTGTCTACACATATTAAACCTTCTTGCAAAGGAATTTATTTAAATTTACTGTATTTAACTGCTTGCCTTATACCAATTCTTACTACTACATACTGTATATATAGGAATTATCCCAAGTGTATTTGATACTGTGGCATGCTTTTTAGTTGCTAGTACCAAGATGTAGCACCAGTATTTACCTTTATAGTATGTCATGCATAGTACGGGGCTTCATTTTTTGTGTGAACGTTTTGTTGTCTGTGATATTTTCCTTTTTTAAAAAAAAAATGGCTTATTTCATGGGCTTCCCTAATGGCTCAGCGGTAAAGAATCTGTCTGCAATTCAGGAAATGCGGATGTGATCCCTGGGTCAGGAAGATCCCCTGGAGAAGGAAATGACAACCCATTCCAGTATTCTTGCCTGGGAAATCCCATGGACAGAGGAGCCTGGTGGGCCACAGTCCATGGGGCTGCAATAGTTGGACATGATTTAGAGACTAAACAACAAAGACAACACTTATTCATGGTTAGTAATATATGGTTAAACATACAGAACCTGTGATTTCCTGGAACCCAACATACTGTACATGGTATACTTTATTAACACGGGTATGTTACACTTCCACAAAACCACTGAAAATCATTTAAACACTTTTACACTCACACAAATAAATACATGTATACTGAAGTGAAGTGAAAGTCACTCAATTGTGTCCCAGTCTTTGCGACCCCACGAACTATACAGTCCATGGAATTCTCCAGGCCAGAATACTGGAGTGGGCAGCCTGTCCCTTTTCTAGGGGATCTTAACAACCTAGGGATAGAACCCAGGTCTCCCTCATTGCAGGCAGGTTTTTTTTTTTTTTTTTTTTTTTTACCATCTGAGCCACAAGGAAAGCCCAAAAATACTGGAGTGGGTAGCCTAACCCTTCAACAGTGATACGTCCTGACCCAGGAATTGAACTTGGGTCTCCTGCATTGCAGGTGGATACTTTACCAACTGAGCTATCAGGGAAATCCCATGTATACTGACAAATACTTTTTTTTCAATCACTATTAATACTTAATCTAGAGTTATAGTAGGCATGACTGATCTTTGTATTTAAGCATTTTATTATTTTTTTTCACTTCAAAGACTGGTTGATTGATTGATATTTGGCTGTGTTGGGTCTTTGTTGCTGAGCAGGGGCTTTCTCTAGTTGCAGAGAGCAGGCGCTACGCTCTCATCGTGGTGCACGGGCTTCTCATGGCAGGGGCTTCTCTTGTTGTGGAGCAGTCTCTAAAGCTCTGGCTCAGTAGTTGTGGCACAGGGGTTTAGCGGCTCTGAGGCATGTGGGATCTTCCTGGAGCAGGGATTGAACCTGCGTCCCTTGCACTGGCAGGTAGATTCTCAACCACTGGGCCACCAGGAAAGCCCCTGACAGGTGCTTTTTTACCCCATAAATTTTTCAGGAAAAATTGGATTATCTTATTCTCTTTAAAATCTTGTATTTCAGCACAAATAGAGTACTATGACTCAGGCATCAAGAACATAGAGAAAATAAGATACTGATCCTGACTTGGAGTATCTACAACTCTAGTAGAAGAAACAGACACAAACCAAGACTGAGATCGGTGTGTGATATGTGTGTTTCAAAAGGAAGAAGCCTCAAGGTGTTTCGAAACAGACAAGAAAGGTTTTGAGTAACCGACTTTTAAGTTCTGGTTTGTCAGATCAACAAGGGGAAGGAGAAAGTAAAGAGCATGAACCCAGGAGCTTAAGAGAACTCCGTATGCCCACACAGCAAATAGCTCTGTGGGGCTGGAGCATAGTGGGTGTGAGGGAACAGCCTGAGATAAAATAGGAAGATTAGGCAGAAGTTGTAGAAAGTAGAGATTTTAAGCAGAGGGATTTTTCCTTTAAAAAGGTTTCTCAGGCTGTAGAGCTGTGCATGGATTGAAGAGCACGGAAATGAAAGGCAGTCAAACCAGTTAGGAGGCTTTTAGAGTAATTACTTGAGAAATGATGAGGTAAAGGGCAGCAGGGAAGATGAAGGGCATGAATTAGGGACCGGGAAAAGTGATCCTTGGATATATACAAGAGAGAGAATGGGAGTGAAATTAGCTTGAAGTTTCTAGTTTGGATGACTGGGGGAACAGTTATGTCATTAAATGAAAATGAAAATAAAAAGGCCTTAGGTCACTGGGAATTATCTGTTGACTCATTTCACTAAACAGATTACCAATTCTGGCCAGGTTTTTGCCTGCAGTCTTCCCCAAACTTCTAATTATGCTCACAGTGATAACAAAGTCACCTTCCTAAAGAAGCAGAGGTGTATACATTTCTGCATTTGAAGCATTTGATGGACACCCCCATCCCCACCCCACGAGATTCCCAGGTGATTCAGTAGTAATTCGCCTGCCACTGTAGGAGACAAGGTTCATTTCTGGGTGGGGAAGATCCTCTGAAGGAGGAAATGACAACCCACTCCAGTATTCTTTCCGAGTAAATCCCATGGACAGAGGAGTCTGGTGGGTTACAGTCCGTGGTCGCAGAGTAAGACTCGACTGAGCATGCACACATTCCCCCCGCCCAGCCACACACTGCAGGCAGATTGAAATCTAAAATCTAAACTTTTTAGTGGAACATTCAGGACTCCACATGTTCAGGCTGGCCACAAGCTAACAACTTCTTGAAGGTATCCATCTCATGTTAACTACCATTCCTTTTCCCCACCCTATGTATCTTCAGACTTACACATTAACCTAATCTTTGTTCCTCTAACCTGCCGGCTGCTAGGTCGCTTCAGTCCTTTCTGACTCTTTCCAGCCCTATGGACTGTAGCCCACCGGCTCCTCTGTCCATGGGATTCTTCTGGCAAAAATACTGGAGTGGTTGCCGTTTCCTCCTCCAGGGGATCTTCCCCACCCAGGGATCAAAACTTCATCTCTTATGTCTTCTTACATTGGCACATCCTGTCACTTTACACTTCTAAGCCTTAGCTCAGGTTATTTTCTCTATTTGAAGGCAGCGTTTATGTCAGCATCTTCCTAACACCCATCCTCTTCTTCTTCTGTGGTGCATAGACTTTTGTGTCTCAATCCTAACACTTTTGGCATTCTGCTTGGTTTTATAGTTGTATCTTGGTCCCTTTTATCTCCTTGCCTCAGTGACTTAAATCACACACACAGCATAGGCTGAAAACCTTGTGACGGACAGTCTAGAAAAATCAGGGAATCCATGACATCACGCATGAAAAAAGTCTAGAGGAGTCCCTCATTCCAGGGGGCCCCTTTCGATGGTCTAGAACAAACTCGTGACGAAAAGGGGGAACAAAAATAATTTGCTGTTAGACGGGCTTCTCTACCCAGTTGCAAGATACTTTTACTGTTTACATCAAATAAAATATCTAATGCACTGTACTTTTAAAAAGCACGAAGGGATTTAGATTTACAGAGGTGGAATTTCCTGGTGACGGGTGTCCTCCCGAGGTCACCTGCATTGACCATCATGCAAGTGTGCTTGGTAATGGATTAAAGACTCAGAGAATGAAACACACACCAGCGGTGCGTCTGCGAGAGGGATTGGGCCTTGGCCAGGAGCGGCCTCCGCCCCGCCCTGCGGCCACCCGGGCGGCCGCAACCCGGAGGCTCCAAGGGAACTCCCGCACGTCTGCGCGCGCAATCCCGGGACAGGGGTCCGCGAGGCGCGCGCTATTGCCCTGGAAACCTCTGCGCGCGCACGCGCACAAGCAGTGCGTGAGGAGAAGGACCCTGCTGAGGGCTTAGCAGGGGGAGGAGGGATTTACTCTTCCCCTCGTCCGGCGCTGCCCAGAGGGTGGACGCGCGCGCCGCCCACCTTCCTCCGGCGGAGCGTCTCTTCCAGCACGCGCCCGGCTCGCGTTCTCCCCCACCCGTTACCCCTCCCCCTCCCGCACACTTGCTCTCCTCCCGCATTTGTGCGCCGGTGCAGCGGGCGGTGGGAGCATCCGGGCATTTCCGCAGCCGAGCGGCGATCCGGACGGCGGAGGCGGCGGCGGCCGAGGAGCTCCTATGGCCGGGACGACGTTGGAGGGAGACGAAGGGGGGGCGAGGCCTTAAGCTAGAGCCGCAGCGGGGTGGGTCCCGAGAGAGGCGGAGCGGGAAGCTCTCTCGCGGCCGGAGGAGGGCCGGGAGCAGGGCTCTTTGCGCTCCTCGCGCGTTCGCCTCACCAGCCGGGTCTCCGGAGATGCATCTGCATCAGGTCCTCACCGGAGCTGTCAACCCTGGAGACAACTGCTACTCCGTGGGCAGCGTCGAGGATGTCCCTTTCACGGTGAGCGGTAGTCCGGCAGTCTGAGGGGAAGAGGCCGCGGGCTCGACGCGGGGGCCGAAACACCTTGTCCCGAGCCCACGCCTCCTCGGTAGGCTGCGAAGCGTTGGGGGGCTCCGCCCGCGTCCTCTTTGCACCCCAGCTTAGGGGGGGCGGGCCGTGGGACTGAGAGTCCTGCGACTGCTGAAGGAAATTACCCATCTGGGGGAAGGTTTAGGAATCCACCGTACTGTCCGTCCTCAGCAAGCCGGCCCCTGGGGGTGACTCGACTAGAAGGTTCCTCGCCTAGGATGGCCCCCGGGGCTGCGGTGGAGGAAGCTGAAACCACTGAAAGCCCAGAGCGTCCGTTTCGCACCTGCTGTTGGAGGCGCAGAGACTCGGTCTGTCTCGGCGCGTGGAGGCGATGCTGCACCTGGCTCCCCCTGCCCGCGGTGTTAGGGCAGTGAGGAGCCGCTGGAGCCGGTGGCTTTAAGCCCGACCCTCTGCCTCCTGATATGCAGTATCTTAATTCCCACACGAAAATGGAAAAATTCATTCACTGCCCCCGATAAATCTAGAATGGAATAATTAGAGTGACAGAGGCCTGGAGAGCTGTTATTTATCACCAGATCACGGTTTGGTAACCTCCCTAGATAATATTTTAATCCGTTTGCCAGGTAGTCTGGTTTGTTTATAAAATAAGGCAATGTGCAAATTTTATGACTGTTTTTGTTTGTGAGGTTAAAGTGTATGTAAACAGTAATGTTTTAGAACCTCTTAAAAATCTGGGTGAAACAGACATGTTTCTCAAGGAGCATGGCTGAATTAGTCCCTTTGAGAATGGGATGTTGTTAGTATAGCCAATTCAAACCAAGCCCTGGAGCTTATTTGACCAGTAGAGAGACTCCCATGGATTAATACGAGTTTTTTGTATTAAATTCGTCCTCTTCAGAACTAAATGTAGACGATGAGACCTCGACTAAATACACATCGTTATTAATAACCATTCTGTTTGGTAAAATTGGAAATTGTATAATGGTGTGCTTTTAAGACAAGGTAAACACTTTGTCTGCTTTCCAGAAGCATGTTTTTAAAGCTGCAGAAATAAGAGGAGCTCCTGCAAAACTGCAGAATCATTATGTAGCACAGTGCATTCTGGAGCAGAAATTATCTATCATTGTGATGCTTTAGAGATAACCCCATAATATTGCTTTTTGGGCACTTTAATTGTAAATGTAATCAACTTGGCTTTGTACCAGTTTAGAATGAACCATTAGAAAATATAATTTGCTTGACTATATTGTTATGCCTATCCCTGTCAATGTTGTCATCTGTGTGTTGTGTACTGGTTACCTAAAAGATCCATATGGTGTTGAACTTGGGCTTTAAGTGTGTAGACAGTTTGGGGGATGTAGAATATATTTCCTTCTCCCCTAGTTTTGTAGCTGGAGAGGAAGTTCCCTGGGATTAGAAGAGCAGGTTTTCTGCATTAAGAAACCAATCTGGAATCTTGGCTTATGGGGTATCTCTATACTATTATGGTGGTGGTGGTTTTTAGCTTCTATCTAGAGTAGAGCGGTGTCTTATTGTGAGGCTGGTATATAGGGCTAAACAGGTTCAGGTGCAGTCAGGAAAAGCCAGTTAATGCTGTGCAGGTGTGGTTATACTGTAGGCCGCCCATGGCCAGGTCCTTGGAAATCATTTTCAAATCTTTTTCTTCCTTCTTCATTAGTCTGTTCCCAAGTCTAGCTGACTCTCTGCAGTGACTATCAGATTTACCCCCCTTTCATGTCCTTAGCTTATTGTAGAACCTTATTTGTATTACTTAATATTAAGGATTTCAAAACTGGCTTTCCTGACATCTCTGATCACTTCAGTTCATCCTCCACACAACTGCTGGTATAATAATCTTCAGATACCGTTTTACCCTGTTATTCCCGGCTCAGTAATACTTAGTTGTTCCTGATAGCTGTATTGTGAAGTTTAAACTTGTCAGATATTCTTCTGCCGTCTTTCACTTTATATTTGAGTGTGTACTCTTTATCTTGGCCCCTCTGCTACAGACATACTAATCTTCTTACTCCAGCCTACATTTTTATGTTGCAACAAGAGAATCCTTTTTGTTTTCCCAAATAATGACTCACAATTTACCTGGTTTAGGATGGCTGCCTGTGACACTGGTCTTTTGGAATTTACACGCTTGTTGTACACCATCTCATTTTAATATCTTGGTTTTGAATGCACTGATCCAGCTATAATTTTGCCTTGAACTAGAAATGACCTTTTGGGCTCTGTGAAGAACAGAGTTGCTTGAAAAAAATGAGAACAAGCTGTTTTCAAGTACTCAGGAATCAGCTACCAGTTATTTCAATGCCAGTGCTAGTACAGGGAAAAATGAAATTAAAAAAATTAAAAAATGAAATTAAAAAAAAAAAAACAAACCTCCTTTATGTTAGTATGCCATTTGATTTGTACAGGAATCAGATAAAACAGCTTTAGTTCTGAGTCAAGTGACTAAAAAGGGGACCAGCCAGGGCTGTAATGGAAGTCTTGTGACTTCTCATCTGGTGGGCTTTTTTTTCTGTAATATGTTTCTTTCCTGTCAGAGTGCTTGCTCTGAAGGGTGTGTTTATGTGGAAGGCTTAGATGTGGCTAGTGTAGAAGGAAAGACTGTCTTGGAGCTAGCCGGGAGTAATCTGAGGACCTTTTCAAAATTGGGCAGATCAATTATATCAGTCTACACACAAAGTTTTTGAAAAAGAGTTGTAAAAGAATTTTGATGTGTTCATGACTTTGTAATTGAAAAGCAGTATCTATATATGTTGCGCTGTGTGTGGTGGCTGTGTTGTCAGGGCATGATCTCTGCCCTGTTGACATGGTGGTGCAGTTTGTAGTGGACGGTCCCAGTGATGAGGGTACGTTTAGTGCTGGCTTGTGGGCTGTGATGCCTTTCACTTGTGTTTTGACAGTTTTTAAAAACATTCCATTGTAATTTTATAAGTACACTTACATAAATGCCATCTTTAAATCGTTCTTTTCTTTTCCATATAATTTCTGAGTTCTGGAAATATTGTTATCTTGCAATAAGTCAGGTCTCAGATAGTTCAGGGTTAATCTTCTACCATGTATGAGCTTTGTTGTACTTTTATTATGCTATCAAGACATTTCCAACTTCCTTTTTATAGATAGGTAGATAGGTGGATGTTTAAGGCTTAATGCAGCAGATGGTGTAAATTTCTCCTTATTTATGATGCCTATTACTCTCTGAAAATAGTCTTTAGTTTTTTAATTTTACTTTTCTGTAAGTCTAGTCAAGGCTATGGTTTTTCCAGTAGTCATATATGGATGTGAGAGTTGGACTATAAAGAAAGCTGAGCACTGAAGAATTGATGCTTTTGAAGCATGGTGTTGTAGAAGACTCTTGGACTGCAAGGAGATCCAGTCAGTCACTCCTAAAGGAAATCAGTCCTGAATAATTCACTGGAAGGACTGATGTTGAAGCTGAAACTTCAGTACTTTGGCCACCTGATGCGAAGAGCTGACTCACTGGAAAAGCCCTGATGCTGGGAAAGATTGAAGGCAGGAGGAGAAGGGGACGACAGAGAATGAGATGGTTGGATGGCATCACCAACTCAATGGACATGAGTTTGAGCAAACTCCAGGAGTTGGTGGTGGACAGGGAGGCCTGGTGTGCTGCAGTCCATGGGATTGCAAAGAGTCGGACACGACTGAGTTACTGAACTGAAGCATTAGAATATTAATTAAAATAATGATGGTACATGATGATTATTAATATCAAAATATTTTTTCACTTAAGAGGTATAGTCTATATTTTCAGACATATAGGGGGTGTTGATGTTATTTACTCTATTCTGATATGAATTCAACACACTGAAAAATATTAACAAAAATTAGCAATTTCTAGCCTCAGGAAACTTGTATTGGCAGAGATAAAAATGATGTACGTAATTACAATAGAAGGCAGATGAAAGCTATCACATGTAGTTGGGAAGATAAGAAAAGATTTCTTGGAAGATTGATACTTAGAAAGACAGCGGTATTAGGTGTTTCTGGATGGTAAGAACAACGAATGCAGTGCACGGGACATGAGTTCAATCCCTGGCCCAGAAAGATTCCACATGCTGCGTGTAACTAAGTCCGTGTGCCACAACTACTGAGCCCGTACTCACAACAACTAGAGAAGCATGCGGGCAGCAGCAAAGACCCAGAGCAGCAAAGTCAAGGAGCGGTACAATATAAAAGATGTACCTGTTTAGTTGCTCAGTTGTGTCTGTCTCTCTTGCAACACCATGGACTGTAGCCTGCCAGGCTCCTTTGCCCCTGGGATTTCCCAGGCAAGAATTCTGGAGTGGGTTGCCATTTCCTCCTCAAGGAGATCTTTCCCAACCCAGGGATTGAACCCGTGTCTCCTGCTTTGGCAGGAGGATTCTTTACCACTGAACCACCTGGGAAGCCCAAAGGATGCATTATTGGGTGACTTGTTCTTTCACAAAAGTGGTTAGAAAACAAACACAGGACTTAAAAAAACAAAACAAGGCTTCTTTATTAATAGCAAATTCAGTTAGAATTTTGAGAAATAGGATTTGCAAATGTTACCTGTGGCTTTTTAAATTTCTTTGCTGCTCTGGGTCTTTGTTGTTGCCTGCATGCTTTCTCTAGTTGTGGTGAGCATGGGCTTCTTTTCTAGAGTGTGAGGGCTCCAGTAGTTGAGGCTCATGGGTTCTAGGTGCATGGGCTCAGTCGATGTGGCACTTGGGCTTAGTTGCCCTGCAGCATTTGCGATTTTCCTGGGTCAGGGGTTGAACCCATGTGCTGTGCATTGGCAGGCAGATTCTTAACCACTGGACCACCAGGGAAGTCCTTTACCTATAGCTTTTTTAGGAAAATGTATTTCCTGATGTTCTTGACTTTTATTATTGTTTTTTTTCCTAGTGATGAAGTGAATGAAAAAAACCTTTATTTAAAAGTTAGAAGGTAATATTATATGATCTTTTCTTTTGACATTTAGATATATTTCAATTCTATTGTAGCATAATAGTATTCTAGTCCTAGAATTATAGCAACACCAAACTTTGAAAATAATCAGCTTGTTTATACATTTAACAGATACTTGTTGAGCACGTGGATGTGTGTGGCTCTGTGGAGATTTAAAAAAACAGAACATAGTCCCGATTTCAGGGAGTTTATTAAAAAGTGTAAGAACCTGGTAATCTTCTAGGGGAATTATGACATAAAATTCAGCACAGCAGCCCAGCTTTGTGGTATTGTGAGGTATTAAATTCTTGTGGGAATTCAGAGGAAAAAGAGATCACTTTTGGTTGGGGGAACTGGGGAGTTGGACAGAAAAACTGCTTTCTGGTTATCAACAGGTATTAAGGACTTTACCTATGCTGAGAATAAAGGGAAAGACAGAAGTCAAGAATTTAGAGTGGACTTGTTTTCCAAGAGAAATTGATCCATTTATTCTGGGAGAGTAGCTTCTTGTGTGTTTAAATGGATACTTCTTTTTAGAGTTTGTAGCGTTGTATTCATTGTTAGCCTTTAGGTGAATAGGAGGTGCTATAAGTTTTTACTTATGTCCCCTGTAGATTGTTAGCTTGCCTTTTAGAGAAGACTCTTAGCAGCTACCCTGAAACTCTGATACAGCCCCAATTAGTGCCTCCCCAGAAATGGGAGGTGAGAGACCAACTACTCATAGGACCCTTGGTTAAATCACTGAAACTTTTTTAGGTTTATCATCTGTAGAATGAGGTTCTTAAATTAGGTTCTCTTTTAAGTATTCAGGCCTTGGGTGGTATTATATGGACCTCTCTAGAGATTGCCAAGGGGCAAAGAGAAAATGGAACCAGAAACATAAAGTAATTGTGGTGAGATTGTGGGTCTGGAGTCTGTGTACACTGCTCGTCCACTTGTATGTATGTACGAGACTGTTGGTCACACTTCACAGTCAGGGAACCTGGACCTCCATTCTGGCTCAGAGATGAAGCCATACAGAGCCTTTGTGAAGTAGTGGATCTTCTTTGGGCTCACAGTTGAGAAGGAGGCTCTTGTTGATGATTTTGTCCTCACTATCTGGTCCATGGTACTGTCAGAGTGCAGTGTGGAGTGGGAGATGGGGCCAGTGTGATGGTTTTCAGGGTCTCTATCCCACTAGATAGATTTACTCCTTTACTTTCTGTTCTTAGCTTTTTGGGTATTTAAAAGATGACTTTAGAAATTATCTTAAAAGATGCTATAAATGAACTTATTTACAAAACAGGAAGAGATTCATATAAAAAACAAACATGGTTATCAAAAGGGATAGTGGGGGTGGGGGAGAAAAATGAGGAGTTTGGGTTAACATATACACACTATTATATATAAAATAGGGAAACTGCAAGGGCCTACTGTATAATACAGGGAACTATACTCAACATCTTACAATAACCTACAAGGGAAAAGAATCTGAAAAGGAATGCATACATGTGTATACCTGAGTCATGTTGCTGTACATTTGAAACTAACATAACATTGTAAATATGTAAATACTTCAATACAAAAATTTAATATCTTTTTAAACTTGGATCTTGAGACAGAACAAATCAGTCTCAGTATTTAATCATCAAAAAGAGTATAGGATGTTGGGTTACAACCTCAAAGGCACAGTGGAAAAACAAGTCATGCCTGCCTGACCAATTTAATTTCCTTCTATGATAGAATGCAAAACAGTGTTTAAAAGGCGATGCTAATAGAGAATATCTGTAATTCAGGTTGAGTAAGGGTTTTCTAACTTGTGGCTTACTTTTTAAACAAGTTTGGAAACCAAATATTTTAATATTATGAGAAGTTTCAGGGTTTTCAATCTTTTTGAGTCTTTTTTCATTGTATCTTTGCTCTGGAACGCTAATTCATAATGTATTAGGACGTGTTATTAAGGAAGCAGGTGCAGGCTACACAGGTGGTGTGACTATAGCTCACATAACCCTGGCACTTGATATATAACACGGGAAACCAATTGACTGCGCTTTTATTCTCAATCTTTCTCATGTTATGATTGCTAAGGACTCCTTTAATGCTCTTCTTTCCCTCCATCCTAAACACAAAAAAATATGGTTAGTTTACATCTTTCTAATGGAGAAGTCACTCAGTATAAAGGGGTCACTGGATAGAACCAGACTCATTTAAACATGGTATGTGATAATTTGGTGTGGTGATTTGAAAGGCATATGTGACATCCTCTTAGATTATCATTGGATATGTGTTCCTTTAGGGATATTCCTCTAAAAATTGGACCCTTTCAGGAATAATAATTCATATTAAGTCATGTTTTCTTCTGTGGTTTTAGAAGAAACCTAGGAAACCTGCAACTATTTGGGCATTATTCAAGGGGGCATAGAGAGACACCCCCCCAAAAAAAAGTTTTGGCTCAGTCTGAATTCAGAGACACAGATAGCTTATATGGTAGCTGCAGTTCAATAATAAGGCTGATATTTTTCTAGGAGTAATGACTTTGGTTTTGTGATATGCCAGCAGCCTCCTCATGTTTTCTCTGGCCTTGACTATGTCTCTACTCAGGAGGATCTAATCAGAAGGAGATTTTCAAATTATCATGTACTCTAACCATAGCATCTTTTATATGGATAAATTGTCAGTGTTTCCAGGAAAGGCCAATTCCTCTATTGGTACTGATGATCTTAAATTGGAAGTGATTTTACCCCATGTAAAGCATTTGGCAGTATCTAGAGATGGGTTGTTGATAGGTTGTGGGGGAAAGACTAGCATCTCGTGGCAAGATGCCAGTGATCCTGATCAATATCCTATGATGTGCATGACAGCTCCCCCCACAATGAAGAATTAGCCTAAATTGTCAATGCTGCTGCCGTTATGGGAAACCCTAGTTAATATCCTAGGTCCCATCTCCTCTTACCTACTCAAGGGTATTGCTTTCACAGTTTTTCTTTGGCTGTCCTATAAAATGGCTTTTTATTCTTCTTTGAAATGGTTTCTTCATTTTCCTCTCCTGGTTCTCTTTTACTTCCCTAGGTACTTCTCAGCCTGACTCCAGATTGCTGTAACCAGCTGTTTCTTTGACATCTCCCTCTTGAATGTAATAGCTATCTGACAATATTCTCCTCTGTCAGCCTTCTCTAAATCAGTAAATGACTGCCTTATCTTTTTTCCTCGCTCAGTTCTCTTGCAATCTTTTCTCTCATTTCCACCCCAGACCTAATGTTGGCAATTTCTGTTGGCTCTTCTTCAAAATGCATCCAGAATCTGCCCACTTATCCCCTGTGCTGCTCCCACCCTGGTCCAGGACACCATCATCTTTTTCCAGAATTATGGCAAGAGATTCTTAATGGGTCTCCCTGCCTTGTCTGCCTTTAGTCTTATCCTTCTTCAGTTTATTTTCAACATAATAGTTGGAATGATCCTATTACTGTATGAATCAGATCTTGTTGGTTTCTTGTTCAAATTTTCAGATGACTTTTTTTTTTCCCCAGAGAAAAGACCCAAGTGCCTTCAATGCCCTTTATTGCTATTTCTTTAAGCACCTAGAACAAAAACTTGTTGGGTATAAAAAAGCACCCAATAAATTAATAGATGAAAAAGGACACCTTAGTATAATACGAAGCATTCTTAAGTTAACATAACCACTTTTATAAGATTATTTTTTGATACTTTTGATATAGGTCAATGGCAACGAGGCCGTATTTATATAAATGAGTTATAGGATGGGGGCATGGAAAGCTCAGAGAATACAATCCAGGTATAAAGCTTTATTGGTCTGGTTTAATTTGTGTGCGTGTGTGTATGTGCTCAGTCGTGTCTGACTCTTTGTGATACTATGGACTGTAGCCTGCCAGGGTCCTCTGTCTGGGGGATTTTTTAGGCAAGAATAGTGGAGTGGGTTGCCATCCCCTACTCTAGGGGATCTTCCCAACCCAGGACTCAAACGCGCATCTCTTGCATCTCCTGCATTGGCAGGCAGATTTTTTACCCCTGAGACACCTGGGAAGCTCCTGGTTTAATCTAAGGATGCATATTAATGTATTAAGAGGACTTGACAGATTTTTGTGCCCATTAAGCAGTTCTAAAATTTTCACAGTTGTGTTTTTAAAAGACTCTTAATACCTAAAAAATTAGAGATTAGCCTAGTACCTGGACTGTTAGGGATTCTGTATTTTAAGTTACAGGTTTTAAAAAAAATAGCTGAGGTGGGGTGGGGCCTGAAATTGAAAATTGAGGAGTCTAACAAAGACTTGATTGAGGTGGTTGCCCCACGTGGTGGTACACTGAACTCAGCCAAAGCAGTATTCCTGATTAGAAACAAGATTTTTTTCAGAAAGTAATTTTAAGAATGTTGAGAATTTCCTGGCGGTCCAGTGGTTAGGACTCCATGCTTTCACCTGGTGGGGGAAGGCCTTGGGGCACTGCCGAAAAAAGAATGTGCTAATAAATACATTCTTGGAACATTTAAACATGGCTATCATTTTATGCTGAAAAAATTTAATATAATCAAAAGCCCAGTTTGGCCATTAAAACCAAAAGCAAACAAAAGTCATTAAGAACTCGATTTTTTGTTTTACTATTATTAATATGGTATCTAGTATTAAAAACACAACAGTACAAACAATGATGAAATATAGAAAGTGGAAAGGAGAGTTTCCCTTTTCCCAGTAGAATTTATTTAGCCTAACTTCCTGGTTGTCTTTGAAAAAATATTTGAGTGCTTAAGCATTGTGCATACCCTCCAAGGCAAACCAGCTATTAAAAATGCACTGTTGTGTACTGTTGGTGTGTATTGTTATTAGCTGTAAACTAGTAAAATTGCTAAAGTAGTTGAACAGTAGCTCTTCTTTCTGGCAATATTTAATAGGGCCAGTTGTATGTGGTTGATATATAGAAACAATTTTTTTTTGAAATGAAAGGATTAATATTCATCTTGTATGTTAAAGTGGTATATGAAATGAAGCGTTTTACAATTTAGATCTGGTATAGGAATTTTGAATCTCATAATTAAAGAATTTAGTCAAAGCCACACAGCAAAACCTGTGGTAGGTTTAAGACTGGAACTAGTAAGCAGATGGAATCTAATTAAACTTAAAAGCTGTTGCATAGCAAAGAAAATCATTAACAAAGGGAAAAGACATCCTGTGTAATGGAAAATATTTGCAAATGATGTGACTGACAAAGGATTAATGTCCAAAATATATAGGTTAAAAAAAAATCAAAAAACAAACAACCCAATAAAAAAATGAGCAGAAGACCTGAGTAGATGTTTTTTTGTTTTTCCCAAAGAAGACATACCTTCCAAAGAAGGCTAACAGGCACATAATTATCAATGCTGAGCATTTTTTTTTCCATCAGAGAACTGCAAATTAGAACAGCAGTGACGTATCATCTCACACCTATCAGAATGGCTGTCATCAAAAAGTCTGCAAATAATGAATGTTGGAGAGAATGTAGGAAAAAAAACCCTTGTACACTTGGTAGAAATGTAATGGTGGTGTGGCTATTATGGAAAACAGTCTGGAAGTTCCTCAGAAAACTAAAACTATCATATAGTTCCATGCCTGAGTATATATCCAGAAAAAATGAAAACACTAAATTGAAAAGACACAGTCATCCTGATGTTTATATTATAGCTGGGATATGGAAGCAACCTAAATGTCCATCAGTAGACAAATGGATGAAGAAGACGTGGGGTATTTGTGTTTGTATTTATATATACACATAATACATACACAATAAAATAGTACTCAGCCATAAAAAAGAATGAAATTCCACCCTCTGCAGCAGTGTGGATGAACCTATGAATACTGTGCTTACGGTTGTTGATGTTTAGTTGCTAGCTGTGTTCCACTCTTTTGTGACACCCTGGGCTGTAGCCTGCCAGTCTCCTTTGTCTACAGAATCTCCCAGGCAAGAATACTGGAGTGGGTTGCCATTTCCTTCTCTAGGGGATTTTTCCTGACCCAGAGATGGAACCCATGTCTCCTGCTTGGCAGGTGGATTCTTTACCACTGAGCCACCTGGGAAGCCCCATGTTTAGTCAGGTGAGTCAGGTAAAGACAAATACTTCATGATGTTTACATGTGGAATCTAAAAAATAATATAAAGGAATGATATGCAAAAGTGAAAACAGAGGCAGACTCAGAGAAAATAAAAGGGGAGAGGTAAGGGGGGAGGCAAATGAGGAAAACGGGATTAAGAAATACAGAGTACTGTATATATTGGGTTACCCAAAAAGTTGTTTGGGTTGTTCCATAACCTAAATGAACTTTTTGGGCAACCCAATAGAATAGGTAAGCAACAGGGATATATTGTAAAGCACAGGGAATTATAGCTATTTATCTTGTAATAATATTTAATGTGGTATAATCTACAAAAATGTTTTTATGTTTGCTGAAGAGACTCTTCTCCATTGTGTATTCTTGCCTCCTTTGTTGATGATTAATTGATGGTAGGTGTGTCAGTTTATTTCTGGGCTGTTTTGTTTCATTGATGTATATGGCTGTTTCTGTGCCAATACCACAATGTTTGATTACTGTAGCTTTATAGTATTGTCTGAAGTCTGGGAGGATTCAAATTATGTTTCTTCTTGATTCAGTTTTGGCAGGCTATGTGTTTCTAGAAACTTGTCCATTTCTTCTTGGTTGTACATTTTTTTTTTTTTTGGCATTTAGCTGTTAATAATATTTTCTTACGGTATTTTGTATTTCTGTGATTTTGGTTGCTGTTTCTCCTCTTTCATTTTTTATTTTGTTTATTTGGCTCCTCTCTCTTTCCTTCATGGTAAGCCTGGCCAGAGGTCTATTTTTATCTTTTCAGAAAATCAGATCTTGGTATTATTGACTTTTCTATTTTTTAAATCTCTATTTTATTTATTTCCTCTCTGATTTTTATTATTTCCTCCCTTCTACTACTGACTTTAGGTTTTGTGTTTCTTTCTTGAAAGACGTTTCTGCTAGGTTGAGGATGGCAATATTTTCTTTTTAGCATCTTGAAGATGTCACTCCATTGTCTTCTGGCCTCCACTGCTTGTGTTGAGAAGTTAGCTGCCAGCCTGTTGCTCCTTTGGAAGTTTTATTTTTGCTTTTTTCCCCCTCTAACTGCTTCTAAGATTTTTCTTGTCTTTCTGGAGTTTAACTGTGTTGTGTCTAAGTGTGCCTTTTTTTTTTTTTAAATCTTCTTTGGGACTTTTGAGATTTTTGAACCTATGAGTTGATGTGTTTCATCAAATCTGCAAATTTTTCAGCTAATAACTCATTGAATATTGTCTCTGTCCCATTGCCCTCATGAGACTAATATATTAAACATATATTAGACTTTTGACTCTATGTCTAAAACTATCTCTACTGTATTTTCATTGTTTTCAGAAATCAACTAATTGGTATTTTCTAAATCCATTTGCTAATCCTATCTTAAGTAATATCTAATTTGCTCTGTTGTACTTATTGCACTGGCTAGTCCTAGATTTTGTTTTTTGTATGTGCATTATAGGATTGAAAAAAATGTTCCTTTTTTGCTGAAAGTTTTTATCACAAAGACATCTTGAATATCGTCAATTTTTTTTTCATCGATATGGTCATGTGATGTTTTCGTTAAGCTGTTAGTGTGATGTTATTGTGATATTTTCCAAATTGAATTAACCTTGTATTGCTGATATAAATCCCACTTGGTTATGGTATGTATTATCTTTATTACATAGGACTGGATTTGATTTGCTAATATTCTGTTGACTTTTTGCATCTATGTTCATTCTTGACCCATTGTCTTTTCCCCTCATATTGTTTTTGTTTAGTTTCGGTATCATTGTAATGCTGGTTTTGTAAAATGAGTTTGTAAGTGTTTCTTCCTTTTCTGTTTTCTATCAGGGATCACGTAGAATTGGTATCATTCTGTAAGTTCTTTAACAGTTAAAGAATTATTAAGGTAATTAATTCATCTTGGCTGTGTTTTTGTAGTTTCTCGTTTTGGAGGAATTAGTCTTTTTCTTCTGTTTCACTGTTAGATTTATGTGTGTAGAGTTGTTTATAGTATCTTATCTTTTTAATGTTTGCAAGGTTAGTACTGATATTCTTTCTTTTATTCTTGATATTTGTAACTTGTGTCTTCTTCCTTTCTGTGTATACTTCTAGAGGTTTATAAGTTTAATTGAACTTTTTCAAAGAACTGTATTTTAAAAAATAATTTATTTTAAATTGAAGGATAATTGCTTTACAATATTGTGTTGATTTCTGTCATACATCAACATGAATCAGCCTAGGTATACATGTGTCCCCTCCCTCTTGAATCTCCCTCCCACTTCCTACCCCATCCCCTGGGTTGTCAGAGAGCCTCATTGAGTTCCCTGAATAATACGGCAAATTCCCATTGGCCATCTGTTTTACATATGGTAGTGTATATGTTTCCATGCTATCCTTTCCATTTGTCCCTCTGGCCCTGTATCCACAAGTCTGTTCTCTATGTCTGCATCTCCATTGCTTCCCAGCAAATAAGTTCATCAGTACTATCTTTCTAGATTACATAAATATGCACTAAAATATGATATTTGTTTTTCTCTGACCTACTTCACTCTATGTAATAGGCTCTAGGTTCACCTGTCTCAGTAGCACTGACTCAAATGCATTCCTTTCTATGGCTGAGTAGTATTCCATTGTATGTGTGTATATACATATATATATATATACACACACTACAGCTTCTTTATCCAGTCATCTGTTGATGGACATCTGGGTTGCTTCTGTGTCCTAGCTATTGTAAATAGTGCTGCAGTGAATAGTGGGAAACATGTGTCTTTTTCAGTTATGATTTTCTTAGGGTATATGCCCAGTAGTGGGATTGTTGGGTCATATGGTCGTGTTATTCCTAGTTTTTTAAGGAATCTACATAATGTTCTGTTCTCCATAATGTTCGTAGTTGTATCAGTATACATTCCCACCAACAGTGTAAGAGGGTTCCCCTTTCCCCACATGCTCTTCGGCATTTATTGTTTATAGATTTTTTTTTCTCTTTTTTTGATAATGGCCATTCTGACCAGGTGTGAGGTGATAGTTCATTGTAGTTTTGATTTGCATTTCTCTAATAATGAGCAAGGTTGAACATCTTTTCATGTGTTTATTAGCCATCTGTATGTCTTCTTTGGAGAAATGTCTGTTTAGGTCTTTTGCCCACTTTTGGATTTGCTTGTTTTTCTGGTATTGAGTTGTAAGAGCTGCTTGTATATTTTGGAAGTTAATCCTTTGTCAGTTGTTTCATTTGCTTTTATTTTCTCTTATTCTGAGGGTTGTCTTTTCACTTTGTTTATAGTTTCCTTTGCTGTGCACTTTTAAGTTTAATTAGGTTCCACTTGTTTATTTTTTATTTTATTAAAAAAATTTTTTTTTATTAGTTGGAGGCTAAATACTTCACAGCATTTCAGTGGGTTTTGTCATACATTGACATGAATCAGCTATTTTTTATTTTATTTCATTACACTAGGAGGTGGGTCATAGAAGATCTTGTTGTGATTCATGTCATGGAGTGTTCTGCCTATGATTTCCTCTAAGACTTTTATGTAGTTTTTGTCTTACAGTTAGGTCTTTAATCCATTTTGAGTTTATCTTTGTGTATTGTGTTAGGAAGTATTTTAATTTCATTCTTTTACACGTAGCTATCCAGTTTTCCAAGCATTTCTTATTGAAGAGACAGTCATCTTTCCATTATATATTCTTGCCTCCTTTGTCAAACATAAGGTGCCCATAGGTGTGTGGGTTTATCTCTCGGCTTTCTATCTTGTATCATTGGTCTACATTTCTGTTTTTATGCGAGTACCGTACTGTCTTGATGACTGTAGCTTTGTAGTATAATCTGAAGTCAGGAAAGTTGATTCCTCCAGCTCCATTCTTCTTTCTCAAGATTGTTTTGATTATATGGGGTCTTTTGTATTTTGTATTTCCATACGAGTTGTGAAATTTTTGCTTCTAGTTATATGAAAAGTGACACTGGTAATTTGATAGGGATTGCATTGAATCTGTAGATTGCATTTGGTAGTATAGCCATTTTCACAATATTGATTGTTCCAACCCAGGAACATGGAATATCTCTCCATCTGTTTATATTGTCTTTGATTTCTTTAATCAGTGTCTTACAGTTTTCTGTATGCAGCTCTTTTGTCTTCTTAGGTAGATTTATTCCTAGGCATTTTATTCTTTTTGTTGCAGTTGTAAATGGGATTGAGTCCTTAATTTCTCTTTCTGATTTTCTGTTGTTAATGTGTAGGATGCAAGTGATTTCTGTGTACTGATTTTGATTCCTATGACTTTACTGTGTTCACTGATTAGCTCTAGTAGTATCTTTAGGGTTTTCTATGTATGATATCATGTCATCTGCAAACAATGAGAGTTTTACTTCTTCTTTTCCAATCTGGATTCCTTTTATTTCTTTTTCTGCTCTGATTGCCATAGCTAGGACCTCCAAAACTGTGTTGAATAATAGGGGCAGGAATGGGTACCCTTGTCTTGTTCCTGATCTCAGAAGGAATGCTTTCAATTTTTCACCATTCAGAATAATGTTTGCTGTGGGTTTATCATATATGGCCTTTATTATGTTTAGGTAGATTCCTTCTCTGCCCATTTTTTGAAGAGTTTTTATCATAATGGATGCTGAATTTTGTCAAAAGCTTTTTATGCATCTATTGATTATCATATGGTTTTTATCTTTCAGTTTGTTAATATGGTGTATCACATTGATTGATTTGCTTATATTGAAGAATCCCAGGAATTGCATCCCGGGGATAAGCCAAACTTGATCGTAGTGTAGAAGAAAGTCACCCAGTCGTGTCTGACTTTGCAACCCCATGGACTATACAGTCCATGGAATTCTCTAGGCCAGAATATTGGAGTGGGTAGCCTTTCCCTTCTCCAGGGGATCTTCCCAACCCAGGGATCGAACCCAGGTCTCCCACACTGCAGGCAGATTCTTTACCAGCTACGCCACAAGGGAAGCCCAAGAATACTGGAGTGGGTAGCCTATCCCTTCTCCAGCGGATCTTCTTGACGCAGGAATTGAACTGGAGTCTCCTGCATTGCAGGTGGATTCTTTACCAACTGAAGTATGAGAGAAGCCTGACCATAGTGTATGGTCTTTTTAATGACTTGCTGAATTTTGTAGTATTTTGTTGAGGATTTTTACATGTATGTTCATCAGTGATATTGACTTGTAATTTTCTTTTTTGTATGTGATGTCTTTGTCTGGTTTTGCCATCATGGTGATGGTGGCCTTGTAGAATGAGTTTGAAAGTGTTTCTTCTTCTACAAGTTTTGGAAAGAGTTTCAGAAGGATAGGCATTAGCTCTTTTCTCAGTGTTTGATAGAATTCACCTGTGAGGCCATCTGGCCATGAGCTTTTGTTTTTTGATCACTTTTGATTTCAGTGCTTGTAATTGGCTCGTTTGTAATTTCTATTTCTTCATGGTTCAGTCTTGGAAAGGTTGAACTCTTCTGAAAATCTGTCCATTTCTTCCAGGTTGTCCATTTTATTGGCATATAGTTGTTTGTAATAGTCTCTCATGATCCTTTCAAAGAACTAGATTTTTATTTTGTTCATATCATATATTATTTTCCTTTTGTCACAGGACAACAATTTCCTGTTCATCGATTTTTCCTTTTATCTTTATTATTTCCTGACTACTGCATGCTTTGAATTTGTTTTGCTCTTTTTCAAATTGATTAAGATGGAAGCTTATATTACTGGTCTGAGGATATTCATATTTCTATGGCATTTTTATAGTAGTCACTTTAACATCTATGTGTGATAATTTAAAAATCTGTCTATCGATTGTCTTTTCCCATATGAGATTTTCATAGCTGTTTGTATGCTGAGTAATTTCGCATTGAACCTGGGCTGTTTAAAATATTGTGTTATGAGACACAGTATTTAGGTTTTGTGTAAATTCTGTGAAGGATGTTAATTCAGCAGGCAGTCAGCTTATTTGGGTTCAGGCCAAAAGGTCTGACCGGCCTTCTATAGGTTGTAGTTTCAGTGTGAATTCCATTTTCAAGGGCCTTGCAGTGCTATTTGAAGATAACCTGTGTATATGCAACAAATGACCAGTATACAGTAAGACCTGGGCAGTGGTCTTGCCAGTAGTTCAGATCCCCAGGGTGTTTATTCTGCTGTTTTAGGTATGATCTATGCATGTGCTGCCCAGGGATGAGCCCAGAAATTTATAAAAATGTTTATTGGATTGTTCTTCTGAGCTCTTCCCTTTTTGCGATTTCTCTGATGCTTTCTGGTTTGCTGGGGCTCCCTTGGTGGTTCTCTGGCTGAAAAGCTGAGAGTTTAGTTACCCTGCTCTGTGCTTCCTGTAACTGTGCTCAGTGCCAAATAGCAGTAGGACAGGGAAAGGAAAAAAGTCCCAGGGATTTCCCCGAGTCTCGTGGGATTATAGCTCCTCCTATTGCAGCTCTGAGATTGCTTGGGGACTGATACATGAGAAAATGGAGAAAAGAACAGAATAAATGGCGAATTTTCTCTCCCTCTCTTGGAAAATTGAGAGTCTCTTTTCCTACTTTTTGAGCCAAAAGTAAATTAATGCTCCTGGAGCTCTTTTTTTGTGTGTGTGTTCTTTAAACTCTCTGCTAGTACAGTAAATTTCATATTTTGTTCTTTCCCAGTTCACCTGCTGTCATTTACTTTTCAGAGTTTTAAAATATTTATTCCATGCCTTTTGTCCATGTTTCAATAGCTGCATTCAGTGGGAGAGACAAACTGTCGTCCTTACTTGGACCTGAAACTATGATACTCTTTTTCATATCATCAGAAAATATCAAGGATCAGCAATAAATCTAATAATACATGTAGAAGATTTCTATGGGCAGAATTTAATAAGATTTTATTGAGAAACCTAAATAACAGGAGGTAGATACCATGTGTATGGACTGGGAGAATCAGTACTGTAAAGGTATCAATTATTTCCAAGCTGATTTATAACTTTGATGTATTCCCAGCCAAAAATTTAAGGGGATTTGTGAAATTTGATGGAACAATTCTAAATTTTATGAAAATAGACAGGCCTGAGAATAGAGCAGTCTTTCTTAAGATGAAAGGACTTCTGCCAACCCAAGATTTATAAAGTTGTAGTCATTAACGTAGTGTGGTATTGGTGGCCTAAAAGTATACCAGAGTAACAAAACAGAGCACAAGAAACAGACTCACACACCCCTTGATGCTTTTTTTTTTTTTTTTTGGCCATGCCGTGCAACATGTGGGATCTTAGTTCCCCTGTTGGGAATCAAACCTGTGCCCCCGTGCAGTGGAAGCTCAGAGTCTTAACACACTGGACCATCAGGGAATTCCCAATTGATGCTTGATTTATGTCAAAGATGACATGGTACAATAGTATAGAATGGTTTATTGTCTTAGTCAGTAGTACTGGGACATTTTCTTATTTATATAGGGAAAAAAAAAGAAACTTGGCCTCTACCTCATGCTATACTCAAAAGTGAACTCCAGGTAGGTTACAGATCTAGTATGAAAGACAGAACAATAAAGCTCTTAGAAGGCTTTATTGTCTATAAATTTATTCATGACCTTCAGGCTTCAAAATATTTCTTAAACAAAACACCAAATATACTATTGTATATAAATAAATTTATTTATGATATGAACCAGGTTTCATATGTATATGTGTGTATCCATATATTTATATGTTTTGTGTTTATAATGTGTAAATTTGTATATATATTTGTATATTTAGAGAGCAAGAGAGGGAGAGAGCAATGATGTATAGGTATGGAGACATATAGATATGGTAGGAATGTATGTATGTCCTGGATGTCATTGCTTTTAAACCTTTCAATGGAGAGTTGAAAATGTATGTGGGTGTCTGTATATATATATACACACATGCATTTATGAATGTATGCATGTGCACACACAGACATATGTGTTTCCTAGTCAGCTGAGAGGGGCCTGGATGCAGTTGGTACTCCAGTAGCAGAAACGACTGGCATCAGGACCTTGGTTTCTAAATGCCATTTTCCACTGAGAGGAGACAACATTGGAGAAACATCTGATTTTAGGTTGGATGATAAGCCTAGATGGAACCTGGAATTTCTTATGCCAGAAAGTAAGGAATTGTTCAAAGAATGGTGAGAATATGTCAAAAGAATGTAGGGCTAGCTTGAAGGATTCCTACTGACCAAGTCTGGGACAACTTGAATATGAAAATAAGTGATGGTAGTAGATTATTTCCCTTTGAATGAGGTAAGAATCCATGATCTTTAATATAAAAAATGCAAAAATCATTAAGAAAACTCAAGGGGAAGAAATAAGTTAGGAATTTGGAATTAACATATACACACTACTATATATGAAACAGGTAAATAGCAATGTCCTACTGTATAGCACAGGTAACTGTAATCAATATCTTCTAATAAACTAGTGGAAAAGAATATGAAGAAGAATATATGTATGTGTAACTGAATCACTTTGCTGTACACCAGAAACTAACATAGTGTTGTAAATCAGCTACACTTTAACTGTGCTTCAATTAAAAAAATAAGAGGAATTCCCTGGCGATTCAGTAGTTAAGACTCCATGCTGTCACTGCCAAGTGCCTGGTTTCGATGCCTAGTCAGGGAACTAAAATCCCATAAGCTACCCAGTATGGACAAAAAAAGAAAACTCTTCCTTATAGGAGAAAGTCAACTAATAATGAAATGATGGAATTAGAAAATTACCATTAGACAGCCATCGTATTTAGTAGTAATAACTGACTAGGCAAGAATCATCCAAGGGATGCTTGTAGGAAGTATCTTGCAGGAAGATATTTTGAGGGTAGATAGTCATATAACCTCAAAATATCTTCCTGCAAGATACTTATTAATTACAAGGGAAAAATAATACTTTTATAGAGGAGAAACTTTGCAGATACCACCTTTATCAACTGATCGAAGTTAACATCACCAGAGATGAGACAGAGAGATCAATGTGTTTCTTAGTAAAATGCTGTGAGAAAGTGGCCACATTTCTATGCTCTTTCTGCCCAAAATGCCTAACTGGAATCTAATTATGAGGATCTGAAAATGCAGCCCATGGATTTGGAAAAGATAATTGCATCACATATATTAAACAAAGGTTTAGTATCCAGAATATAAAAATACCTACAAATCAATAAGAAAAGAACCAAGAACTTTTAAGGAAGTAGATAAAAGTCTTGACCGGGTATTTCACAAGAAAGAGAAAATCTAGATGAATACAAAAAGGGAATTTTCCTGTATAGTAATCAGAAATGCAAGTTGAAATCATGAAATACCATTGCATACCTACCACATTTGCAAAAGATTAATTTGATGTGTCTGGTGATGGCAAGAATATCCAGAAATGGAAATTCTTATACTTTGATAGTGAGAATATTATTTCATATAGCTACTTTGGAAAGTGTTTTATCATTATATACTAAAATCTAAGATACATATACTGAATGATCTATCAGTTCCTCTTATATATATATATTCTAGAGAGAAACATTTAATACACAGTATATTGCTACAAAAATGTTCAGAACAGTATTCTGGTTTCTTTGCTTTTTAGAGCAGCATGGTTTTTAATATGCAAGCTGTTCAGGGACTTAGAATAGATACGTTGTGGTACATAAAAGGTAATATTAATAAGTAATGAAAGTGAATGAATCACAGCAACATGTGTCTGACCAAATATTCCTGAAGAGAGCAAGATAAAAGAATATATGCATTATACTTTCATGTACACAAAATTCAGAGAACTGGCAAGACTAAACCATATTATTTAGGCATGCATGCACAAGTGGAAAAACTACAGAGCAAAGCAAGGAAGTGGTTTCCCAAAAAAGTCAGGGTAATGCTACTTTGCTTGCAGGAGAGAAGTGTACTTTTGAAGGGACATGTGGTCTTTTTTGGACTGCTGGAATTACTGTCTTTTTTAAGTGATGATTACACACATGTTCACTTTAAGTTTATTCTTTGTGATGGCTATTTGTTTTATGTACACCTCTACATTTTTTAAAAAATTGGCTTAGTGGAGTTTTCTGAGTAAGTGAATATAGACGTATTTTTTTTTTTTTTTTGTCCATGATTTTTAATGAGAATCTGAAGCCTTCTCTGTAAATTAAGAAATATAAAAACAAAAACTTATCATCTACCTCTCCCTTTCCCTGGCAAAATGTATACTTCATATGATAGAGAGACCCTGCCTGTTTTCCATCACATTATGCCCTGAGGGCCTGGTCCACACTAACGGCTCAGTAGACATTTGTTGACTTGAATCCCCAACAGTCATCTTGCTGTAAATACTTGTTCAGACTTAAATGGAACAAGTCAAGATACAAATTATCTAAGTAATGGGGAATTGTAATTAATATAGGAGAGTAGAAGACTGACTGAATGAATGAAAACTGTTGCCTGCCATATCAGTAAACAAAGGATGTTACTCTTTGGGAACACAGGGCAGAGATGACTGGGCTGCCTGCAGCCAATCCTCAGCCACTGCAGCCACCCCCAAAGGTGAACTGCCAGGGGACTCAGGATGGGAAAGAAAGGGATACTGGTCCTAGGTAGCTAAGGTGCATTTCAAGCTATGCTTTCAGTGAGCCCACTCTTTCATTTTTCCGTACATAGAAAAGTGATCAGTTCATTAACTTGCGATGTCTGGTTTTCTTTAGTTAACAGTGATCTTTTAATGTTCTGACTACCTGGTCTTTGTTGACAAAACTCCTGTATATCCTAATTTCTCCCTTACTACTTCAGAGCAGTTCCTCAGAGCTGTCTGAGGCTGCCTCCCAGCCTTGAGGTCCTCAGAAAATCCATCAAGTAAAATATAACTCTGAACTTTTAGGTTGTGTATTTTATTTTTTTTCAGTCAACAAGATAACTCTTCCAAGAATCTTGTAACACAAGGCGTACGTGGTACACCTGGGCCTCGGATATCAGGAGCCTGGTCATCTCTGGGGCCTGGTTCCTCTGTCTCTGTTGGGCTCTGCGGCTCTCATAGTATCTCCGGCTCTCTCTGTGTTGGATCCGTTAAACCTGGCTTACATGAGGATCCCAGGGACTGCCCTGGTGTTTGTGTACAAGGTCCTGTTGGCTTTACTGCCTATCACTACCTGCTACATTTCTTAGTATTTCCGTGAATATCTGGAAATTGGAATCTAACCCAGGTCACCTTTTTAAGCAAGGCCACATCATGGATTGCCTGCCATAATATAATTTTTAGTGTTAGATTCTTGGTCTTCAGAATCAGTGTCAAACCCTGGTTGGTCCAAGCAGTTGTATGCAGTGAGTGCTGGTCCTGTTGTCTGTCATGGCTGCCCTCTCAGAAGGACTGTGGGTGGGGCAATTTTGCTTTGAGAGGACTGTGAGTATGGTAGACAATACACTTGACATGATAAAGCATAATTTTCCCATTATGGGATGTTTAGGTTTCCATTTAAAAACTTTTTTGTGTGAAATTCTTTATTAGAGTATAATTGCTTTGCAGTGTTGTTAGTTTCTGATGCACAGTACGTGAATCAGCTATATGGGTGCGTATGTCCTGTCCCTCCTGAGCCTCCTTCCTACCTCCCCACCCCACCCGACCCCTGTAGGTCATCACAGAGCCCATTCTTTTTTTTTTTTTCTGGACTTTAAATAATGCTGCAGTAAACATCTTGGTACTAGTTGTAATGTTTGTTTGCATGTCTGAATGTCTTTCAGGGTAGAGTCCTAGAAATGGAATTAAAGGACTTAAATGTCTTTAGAGTCTCTTAATTCATATTACCATTTTTTTCCAGAAAAGTCACATGTTTTTATACTGCAGTGGTGTATGAGAGTGAGAGGTGCACCATATTCTTGCTCATTGGTTTTTGCTGTCTATTCTTCAAAGTTGAAAAAAGTATGCTTGGCTATTTAGTGCTCCAAAGCCTTTCTCCAGATACATATTCTGGGTTCCAAGGGATCACAGATAACTACTTTAGTAACTGTATCTCTGTTACACACTTTTTTTTGCTAGCTTTCTGTCCTGGCATATCCTCATTGCTACTGCTGCAATATCATGGACAATTCCATATTTTCCTTGAAGCCCTGCTGTACATGGCCCCAGTCTTTGTACCAGTTGAGGTTCCAGTCAGGGCAAGGGACAGAGGAACTGAAGTGAAAGCAAGGTTTATTTCTGTATACGCATTGAATCATCAAGGAGGGCAACTGAGCTTCAGAGTGATTTGAACTAAAAAACTGGTAAGATCAAACTGCCCCTTCTTAGAGAGTTTGGATACATGTTTTCTTATGAGTTCTTTCTTATTTCTTGATATTTCATCCATTTGCTTCTCAAACTGGTGATTCCAATTTCAAAGTTCACATGGGTCTTAATGGCTGCCTTATCCGTGAATATGTATGACTTTTCAGATCAATTCTTGCTGATTCTGGTTTCTTTGGCTTAAATTCCTCAGACTAGACTTTGGCATAGCTCATCCTTTCCATCTGGTAGCCACTGGTCATTATTCTGGACCCATCCTTGTCTCCTGTCAGCTTTGAGTAGGGGAAAGAGTCATAAGGTATAAAACATTTAGCTAGGGTCCTGTGTAAAATAGTGTACACTGGATTACGGGGAAGCACATTTGTTTACACTTAACAGAATCACAATTTAAAGGTGAAAGGAGTCTCAGAAGTGATCTAGTCACAGTCTTTCATTTGGCTGATTGAGGAACCATGTAGAGAGACTATGATTTTTCCATTGTTATAGTCAGTGTTAGCACCCCTAGATTCTCGGGAATGTACTCTTTCCATCATATTGTAGGGTTGGAAGTTTAATTACAATTTAATAATTTAATCATATTAGCTGGGAAATATTTTCATGAATACTATCAGAACTGTCTCCTTCAGAATGTCAACATTTAGGTTAAATGATTTTCTGGAACTCTCCAATAGTTACAAAATAATTGAAAGTTGTCATAAACATTACATATTAATATTGCTATGTAGTATACTTAACTTTAAAATTCTTTCGCATGGAAAGCATATTAAGAACAAATTAATAAGCAAAATATTGGGTACTTATTTTCTCTATTTCTAATAATTTAATGTCCAAAAAATTCATTCTATTTCTTTAGATGTAGAAGTTTTTAAAAAGTAGTATTTTACTTCAATATTCTCTATGAGGCAGATAGATGGAGAAACAGTGGAAACAGTGGCAGACTTTATTTTTTTGGGCTCCAAAATCACTGCAGATGGTGACTGCAGCCATGATATTAAAAGACGCTTACTCCTTGGAAGAAAAGTTATGACCAACCTAGACAGCATATTAAAAAGTAGAGACATTACTTTGCCAAGAAAGGTCCATCTAGTCAAAGCTATGGTTTTTCCAGTAGTCATGTATGGATGTGAGAGATGGACTATAAAGAAAGCTGAGCGTCAAAGAATTGATGCTTTTAAACTGCGGTGTTGGAGAAGACTCTTGAGAGTCCCTTGGACTGCGAGGAGATCCAACCAGTCCATCCTAAAGGAGATCATTCCTGGGTGTTCATTGGAAGAACTGATGCTGAAGCTGAAACTCCAGTACTTTGACCACCTCATATGAAGAGTTGACTCATTGGAAAAGACCCTGATGCTGGGAGGGATTGACGGCGGGAGGAGAAGAGGACGACAGAAGATGAGATGGCTGGATGGCATCACCGACTCGATGGACATGAGTTTGAGTAAACTCTGGGAGTTTGTGATGGACAAGGAGGCCTGGTGTGCTGTGATTCATGGGGTTCGCAAAGAGTCGGACACGACTGAGCAACTGAACTGAACTGAACTGAAGTACAGTACTTGTTACCCAGCAGGCTTTCAATAAATGGCAGCTTTTTCTTGTATTTTTTTTTTTTTCTAGCTTTTAACCATGAGTGCCCTATATTTATGTGAATCAGAACTCTCAGGGAGACGTGGTAGTTTAACAGTAACACTTTGTGGAGTTTTCTTGTTAATTAGACGGTAGCACTTTACCAGTGAAGCCTTTCAACTTGCTTAGTGCCTCTTGGTTGATTAGTAGCTGTTCTTTTTAAAATATAGACCCATCTGTCAGTAGTTGTAAGTGACCTTAAACTTTGACCCTGTAACTACCAGGATGTTAAAGCATTCACCTGCTCCATAGAAAATGCCAGTTTAATATACTTGTACTCTGTTTTCTTTTAGTAAAGGTCATGTTTGTGTAAGATTTTAGAGAAAGTTGGGAATCCCCTGCTGGTCCAGTGGTTAGTACCAAGCCCTTTCACTGCTGAGGGCCTGGGTTCATTCAGTCCCTGGTCAGGCAGTTAAGAGCCCATTCCTTTACAGTTTAATTTATCTAAGACTGAAGGGAAATCTGAGAAATTAGAACTGTGTTTGAGATATGAATATTAGTTATTTGCATTTTTAAAAATAATATAGCGGCAGCAATTAGCATCTGTAAAACTGAAGTTAGAGAAGACTCTTATGCCTATTCAGATACACTTAATCATTGCTGAGGACACTGAACCCTCCAGAGGAAACAGCAGTATGTTATGATCATGACAGTGTGTTAATTCAGGGAATTTTATGGCATTAGAAAATGAGACTTACATTTTTCTCATGTGTAACATTTTAATAAAGTAGAAGAGAGTTGCTTTTTTCAGCCTCAGCTAATTGACAGTACTCTCCTAATGAAATGTTGGGCATCACAACTAAAAACATAGAATCTTGGTAATAACAAATACACAAGTTTTTAGCTTCCATGTAATAATTTTGGGGTAATATAATACTTTGTCTAAGGAAGAGATTCTTTCAGACAAAGGAGATTTATGGACCCAGGGAAAACCAGCACATTCACTTGACTTTAAATATTATTTGCAGGGTTTCAGAGACCTCTCCAGATAGACTATGACTCACATACGTTAGACTGAGGCTGAAAACTTCAGCCAGGTTGGAAAGTTTGTTTCAGTGCTCCAAGAGGAGACTACTTTTCTCTTTCCTCATAGGATGGATTTGGTCTCCAAAAGTAAGGTTAAAAGAAGTGAGGGTTGATATTTTTAGAGCACGTCGTTGCCTTAAGAACTTGTGTTACAGAATTAGCTATAGTAGTTATTCTTTATCATCATAAGGATGGTTCAGTCCTTCCATAAAAGAAACTCCCACATGAATAGAAGGAAAAGATGCTTTTTAAGGCTCTTCCTCTTTTCTTGGATATCATCTGTGTGTTTGGACAAATCATACCCTTGACTTAGGGATAAAATATTTCATAGGTGATACTGTTATGCATACTGGTATATGGTGCTACGGCATAGGGATGGTTCTCCCAGGAACCCAAGGGAAGATGAACTTAGTTAAGGGATATCTATTTGTTCCAGAAAGGGCTTAGTGTCCATTTTCCTGCTTCCCTGTAATGATCCTGTGACCTCTGTCCCACATGTGGAGTAGCTAGTTTATATTTGGCCAAGTCAGAGAGAGTTATTTACCTAGTACGAAGGAGCCCACATCCTGTACTCTCTGCAGTTGTGTTAGTATTTGCTTGTAGTCCCAGTGAGTACTTGGTTTTCTTCTTGCACTATAAATTCTTCCTCTGGTAAAACTGAATTCTGATAAAGAAGAATGGAGAAAATTGCATTTGACCTAAAATTGAAAGAATGGAAATCCCTTGAGTAATTATATATTTTGTATAAACCTTCTTAGTTGCTGGTCTGAGCTAGGTGCTATGGGAAATTATACTTTGGATTGCAATCCCTTGTGACTCTGCTGGTAAAGAATCTGCCTGCAATGCAGGAGACCTGGGTTCAATCCCTGGATTGGGAAGATCCCCTGGAGAAGGGAAAGGCTACTTACTCCAGTATTCTGTACTGTAGAATTCTATACAGTCCATGGGGTTGCAAAGAGTCAGACACGACTGAACAGTTTTCACTTTTCACAAAGATGTACATAGGCCTTTAAGACATCTTAATGGGAGAGAGTTGGGGTGATGCAGTGGAAAGAGAAGGAGCTTTATTATGACGCAAATGAATCCTCACTCTGTGAACTTGGGAGAGTCACTTATCCTTTCGGATCCTTGGTTTCTCCATCTTTAAAAGGGAGCCTGTGAAGATATAATGTTCATAAAGCCCCTCGCAGACTGCCAGGTCATAGAGGGTATTCAATAAATGGTAAATAATTAAGGAAGGCTTTGATAGATTCCCTTCTGGTGGGTCTTCTAAATACATGATGCTGTTAGATTGGAAGATGAGCCAAAATATCTTTCTTTGTATAGCTACCATCATAAACTTGGCCAAATTATTAGTTTATATCAACTGTCTGAACTCCATATTCTTTAACCAACTTTCCAGGTACATAGACATCTGGAGCCAGAAATTAGGACGATTTTGAATCATTTATTTGTTACACAGGTATCTGTATCTGTTGAGGGCTGCTTATGTGCTGGGTACTGGGACTACAGTAGTAAGCAAGAACCTGATCATTGCTCTGATGGAACTTTCAGTATAGTAGCAACCAGATAAACACACATGTATATAAAATCTTTGAGCCTTCATGTAATTAGAATGCATATAATTCAGTACTGACTGATATGAGTCCTCTGTCCTTGCATACTTGGGGGTTTTGTGTACTTTAGACTCTGGAGAAAGGTAAAGAATTATAATAGTCAACTTCTGTACTTTTCTACCTCTTCGTGTGCAGTAGTTCATGGGTTCCATTCTAGCCATGACCATGGATATTATATAAAATAGTAGGCATTACCTAGGTGTGTTTCCACGGAACCTAGTGCCACACATTATTGTTCTGTTATGGTGGTTAATTACCAGTTTGATAAAGGATTTGATGCTGTTTTAGACCAGTGGTCCCTAAACTTTAGTGATGGTGTAGTATTCTACTCTATGGATATTCATTAATTTATTTAACCACTTCTCTACTGATGATGTTGTTGTTCACTCGCCCAGTCATGTCCGACTCTTTGCAACCCCATGGATTGCAGCACGCTAGGCTTCCCTGTGCTTCACCATCTCCTGGAGTTTACTCAAACTCAGCTCATGTCCATTGCTTCAGTGATGTTGTCCAACTGTCTCATCCTCTTATGCCCTCTTCTCCGTCTGCCCTCAGTCTTTCCCAGAATTAGGGACTTTTCCAATGAGTCAGCTGTTCACATCAGATGACCAAAATACTGATCCTTACTGATAGAGGGTATGATTATTCTCAGTTTTTGCTGCTTTAAATAATGAAGCAGTGAATATCCTTCTCTATATATTTTGGCAAACTTTTAAGTATGCTTATAGTAAAATAGGGACTTGTCTAATCAAAGAGTATGTTGTATTTAATTTTGATAGATATTGCCAAATTCTTTTACCCATGAAGATTCTCATTTAGTAAGTCTTAGGTGGGACCAAGCAATTTGTATGTTTAACAAGTTCCCTAGGTAGTTTTGATGCAGCCAGGTTTGGGAACTTGCAGTTCAGAAAGACGGCAAGATTCTCTACTGCTCAGGAGCATGGTACATGTCCTGTAGTAAAGGTCAGGCAGTTACGGCCATCTAAGGAGAAGCAAAAATCCTCTTCAGTGACTGAGCGGCAGGAGCCCAGGTCCAGAGCAGCAGTTGCTGGGGATGGCCCATCTTCCAGAGAAGCAGGTGTACTAAGACTTACCTGAACTATTTCATGTCTCTTTGACATGTCATGTAGGGAAAAAGAACATAAGAATTATAAGGACCTGAGTTTGAAAATCTTCCACTTAATTATGTAATTTTGGGCAAATAAATGAACTTGAATATTTATATAACGATAATGTCTTCCTTTCAGGTTTGTTGCAAAGGTGAAAGAGGGAGTGACCTAATGTTTATTGAATGCCTTTTGTCTTCTGCGAGTGACTTAACACATCTCTCTCTGTTGTGGCAGTTCATCCTTTAATTGTGATTGGTGATTCACTAGGTGATCTCCCCGTGAGACTCACTGGGACCACATCTTGGGTTTTTGTATTCCCAGTTGCTAGCCCAAACTTGGGACATCATGCACGGTTTTGTTTCTGTAATGAGTGATATGTGCTAAGCACTGTAAATAGATTTTCTACTTTAATTCTGTTATCCTGTGAGGTAAGTACTGTTTCTTCCATTTTACCACAAGGAAAGGCTCAGAGAACTTTGGTAGCTTGCTTAAGGCCACGTAGTACTGCAGAACACACACTGGAAACCTTGCCTGTGGTGATTCCACCTCCGTCAAGTTTTGCTCTTACCATCAGTCTGCTTTGCTGAGGTAATGCTATAGAGCACTTTGGAAATTGTGAAATGTTTAAGGGTAAGATTATTTTTGTTATTTTAATAATGGAAGTGTAAAGACTTTTCTGCCTGGACTATTACCAATCAGTTTAGCTTTCTCGAATGTATGGTGTAGCAAATCTGCCTTGTCTGGGAGAGTATAAGTAGTTATTTCCTCCTGTGAGTGATTTTTTCCCCCATATTTCCTATGCTTAAAATTCTGTGTTTGTTTTTCCATTTGGGAAACTTTTTGGTACAAGTAAACACAGGAGTTGAAGATAGTTTATAGTAGTTAGAGAAGGATTTTGGTACCATTGGAAGTGTTGGTAACAGGTAGAAAGTGTGTCTGTCTTTCCCTCTGCTCTTTACCTTCAGCTCCCTCTTAGATTAACAGCCGTGTGTGGACCTCACTGGCTTAGATGTTATCAGATGTCAGCCCTGGCTACTGAATATCTGTATTTCCCAGGATGTGACCATATTGCTTAAGGCTGTAGAAATAGTGGGGGGAAGGAAAAAATAAACCTTATATTTATGGTACTTTTTAATTTGAGAATTATCTTGTTAGGTGTTTTGAATATTTACTTGTAAGTTGAATTTGGAACAAAAAGAAAAATGTCCCCACCCTCTGCCCTTTGTGTCATCGTAAAATTCACAAAGTTGCAAAACAGGTATAGCACACACCAAGAAGTGTGGCAATAGGAAGAAATATGTGGTTTTGCTCAGTATAGTTCTGTTGAACTAGGGAATTTTCCAGGAACTTGACTTTGTGTTTTGTTTTCCATAGCAAATATTTGTCACATTTTATATATTGGTTTTTTGTTTTGTTTTGTTTAAATGTGTGTGTGTTGCCACTTTGAATTGGTTTCCTCCCCATCTGTGTGTCTCTCTGTGCCTCTCTTTATCTTTATCTTTTGTGCTTGAGGGGAGTGGGCAGGGAGGCTTCATCATGGATTTATTTAGGCAGTTGAGTTTGGTTAGTGTTTGCCTGTCGTACATGTCATTCTGCCTCGGGGGTTCATGTCTATTTAACTAGTTCTTTAAGCCATGTGGAATTGTGTTGGAAAATGCATCTGATTTCTTTCGTGATCTTCCTGAATCCTGGTTTGAAACTAGGAACACAATTGCAGCCTTCAATGCCTTATTACTCTTAGATGAAGGTTTTATTCTTTAGGGTCTCCTCTTATTTCTGAAATGAACATCAGAGAGAATTTCCAAACAAAAGGATTAATGAGGTATGGAGGCTGTAATGTTTAAGACCTGGAAGAACCCTTTTTCCTGTTAGTAGCAATTATTGAATGATAATGTATGGTGTGTCATGCATTTGGTGTGACTTTTAGTGTTCTGATTTGGAAATTGATGTTTTTAATATTACGTTAACTATGTTTGTAAGATATGTCACAGTATCCTTTGCAATAGTAACAAAAACTAAGATAAACTAATAATAATTCCCATGTTACATATTTTATATAATATAAAACTTTTCCTTTTAGGCGTATGGATCAGGCTGTGATATTGTTATTTTGGCAAGTGACTTTGAATGTGTGCAGATCATCCCTGGTGCTAAGCATGGAAACATCCAAGTCAGCTGTGTGGAGTGTTCTAACCAACATGGAAGAGTAAGGGATTTATTTACTTTATTAAATATCATCTTTTAGTATATTCAACTATCTCAGAGAATATTCTTAGACTTCTATACAAGGCTTGCCTACGATTTCTTATTATGTAGTACACCTTGCTTAGATGGCTATTAGTAGGAAAGGGTGATGATAGATTGTATACAAATTATGAAGAACCGTTAAACTGTTAAGTTATAATTGTTCTGCCTGTATATAGTGTCTTAAAAGATCTGCAGGCTTCACATTCCTGTACCTATTGGTATTCTGCCAGTTGATAATTCTGGCAGCTATTACACCAGTAGGAGGAAAGTAAGCTTTTCTCTTCTATACCTAGCATACCTTATCTCTCTCAGATTACAATAATGTCAGATTTTTATCAAGAAATGTAGCAAGTTGTTAACATCTAGTATAATATTTGTCATATAACTGATGCTTTGTAAAGTTTCTGTTAATGAAACTATTTGTTGTTTGAAGAATATTGAAGCTCATTCATTCAGATGTTGAACAGAGAATTTATTTTAATATTATTCAAATTTCATCATATGTTGCTCTCCCCCCAAATTTCAAACATGATATACATCAAATTTTGATTATATGTAAAGTAAATATAGTGTTTTTGCTGTATGTTCTAGCAGTTCTTTAAGGCCAGTGTTGTGTAGCAGAGTTAAATGTTTCTGAGAATATAAGAGTGATATTTTTCCTGTAATAGTTTTAGAGTTCTAGAAATTTGTATTTACTGAGTAATAACAAATTTTATCAAGTAAATGTTTAATCAGAATATTTATGGTGCTACATAGTAATGCAAATTTATGCCAAACAATAAATTACAGTTATTATACCATTTCTACCCCTGCCCCCCTGCTGGGTACCCACATTGTCCTACCTTCTTGTTTGTATCAAGCTTTAATATTTGTGTGAATAATATGACAATCCAGTTTAAAAAAAAAAACTGACATAGTATAAAACACTGGTGTTTTCTGATACTTGTTTCTTGCTTTTCTAATTTTTTCCCCCATTTGTTCTCCTTAAGTATTGTTTACTTTTTAGAAAACACTCAGTGTCAGATTTCTCTCATTAATTTTTCATTGCTTATCTCCCTGTGCCAAGTGTGGTAGCTTTAAACCTGCCTAGAGCTGTTATGATAGTTGTCAGAGATGTGTTTTTTGTTATTTATGTGCTGGTGATAATAAGAATAAGCAGATTGTCTGGGAGCAAAGTTTTTTTTTTTTTTAATTTTTTAATATAGAAGACCTTGGTTTCCATAACCATGTTTTTACTTTTTCTAACCTGGTTGGAGGTAAAGAAGACCAAGTTGGGACATCCCTGATTCATTGTCTTTTATTGCCATCTTTTAAAATTTTCTTTATCCCCAGTCCTTGTGATGATTACTCTCAATTTATGACTTTGTATTAAGCCATGATAATCATTCATTCATTCATTCATCTACATATTGAATGTGGCCATTTGTAACACTTTGACCTGAGTATTACCTTAGCCAGGCATGTTAAGTAGCTCTCCTCCTACCATTGTGGAGGGAAAGCTTTTTCTTGAAAAGAGTGTTAGATATTAAATAACAATTAAAATCACTTTTTTTTTTGCATCAGAGTGCCCTGAAATCAAGAGTGGATCTTTTTGGTTGACCTTAAAAACCAATACCTAATTTAGCTTTATAGGTTGACTCATAGACCCAGAGCTGTGAGAAGAGAGGGTTTTTGGTCTGTTCCCTGCAGTTGATTCTCTCTTGCCAACAGGAGGATAAACTGGGAACTGGCTTTCAAGGAGTTACTAGAGAACAGGCACTGATAGCTCCTAGGGAAAGAGGAGTTTGTGTGTCTTCTTCTTAGGTGTGTGACCTGGAACAAAGTCCTCTTGGCCCCCAGACCCTTGGAGATGTTCATTGGAGATGTCCACATCAGTTGCTTATCCTCTAGTTGCAGTGAATGTCTCACTGGTTTCTGCCTAGTCCATTTTTTCTATTCCTTCTTCTCCATGGTGTTCCCAACTGGTAATTTTTTTTGTTTGTTTGATGGTATAGTTCATGTCATTTATTTGATATATTTTTAATACCTGTTACTCTTTGATGTCTTTTTCTACTTCTCATGGTTTTTATAATATTTTCACTGGACTATAAGGTTTCTGACAGATGTACAATTGAAATATATCTTTGTTAGTAAAATTTATTTCTGTATTTAAAAATGAAATTTTTATAGGAAAAGATGATCTATTTGAATAGGTCAGCCTTATATTTGATATGTGAAATAAAGCCTGCTGAATTTTTGAACAGAGAAGAGATTCTTAAGTCCAGGACTTTTCCAGTTATATTTATGGAAAAGAAAAAACCATGAATACTGTATTTGGATTGCATGTAATCAGTTTACACATTATTGTAAAAAGGAAGTTATTTTTGTTTTCTTTTTTCCTTAAATATTAACGCTTTGTTTATTCTCTTTTAGATTGCAGCTTCATATGGTAATGCTGTTTGTATTTTTGAGCCCTTGGGCATAAATTCTCATAAGAGAAATTGTGTAAGTATTAAATGATAGTAGAAAAGTTTTATTATTGAGTTTGGAATCCAGTTGACAGCAGTAAAGAGCTCCTTAGGAGCAGGTACTGAAGGTGGGCTGGAATATCAGTGTGAAATTAGTCTGGTGATTTATTGTAAGATCTTTTACATTCACTGGGAATATATCCCTAGGCCTTTTAGAAACTCAGTTTTCTAGAATATTCCTAATTGAGATTGCCTTGTTAATTGGGATCTACCCTAGTTGAACTCTTATTTATTATTTCTTATCTAGATAACTAGACTCGTCTCTGTCTAATATCTATACCCCTTGCCTCTTCTCTTAGCAGAGTAGATCTTGGCACTTTTCTGCTAAAAACTCTTTTATGGCTTCATATTTCTCACATTGAAAGCCAAAAATTCTTAGAATGGATCACAGTCCTTCTTCCTCCACCCCTCGTCTTGCCCCCGCATTGGTACCCATTTATTACCTCTCAGAGCTCATCTCCTATTTTTGTCCTCTCTGGTCACTCCAGCCATAGTGGCATTTTCAGTGTTCTTTGGATAGTTGCCCTCCCATCTTAGGGCCTTTACATTGGTTGTTCTTTTGTCTGGAATGTCCTTCTTTCTCTAGATAGCTTCAGGGCCAGCTCTTACAGACCCTTTAAGTTTTTGTTCAGTAGTACCATTTCAGTGGGATGTGCTTTGACTGTCCTTTTAAGAATTGCCACTTGCTTCTCCCACCTTCATTCTAACCTGCCTGTCCTTCTATTTTTAACCTATATCCCATAGCACTTAACCTTGTTTATTTAGATTACCATTTAGTAAGTAATGTAAGCTCCATGTAAGCTCCGTGAGGGTAAGGAGCTTTGTTTCTTTTGCTCACTGATGCCTCTCAAATACTTAGAACAGTATCTGGAACATTACTTCTACTCTCTGGGTACTGAATTACATTTTATGTTATTTAATACTCAGAAAATCCAATATGGGTAGAATGCTTTAAAAAATTTAAAATTACTATATACATTGGGACTTCACCATCTGAGACATAGTTTGAACTGCCAGTGTGAAATCTGAGTGCCAAGATGTCACTTCTTGACATATTTACCAGTAATTAAAAAATTATTTAATAAATGCAATAAATGAGTGGTTTTGATATTTTTCATTAAATGTATGTATGTGAATATTACATTTCTTTTCAGAAGTACAAATTATATCAGTCTTTTCCCTCTAATAGTGTTATGAAATACATATCAAAGTTTTGAGTACTTAAGAGTCATCTAGAGTACATATTTTAAGATTCAGATTAAGTGAATAAATGATACAAATGAACTTATTTACAAAACAGAAAGAGACTCAAACTTCAAAAACAAACTTACGGTTACCACAGAGAAAAGATAGGGGGAAAGTATAAATTAAGAGTTTAAGATGAACATATACACACTAATCTATATAAGATAGATGATCAACAAGGACCTACTGTGTAGCATAGGGAGCTCTACTCAATATTCTGTGATAACCTATATGGAAAGGAATCTGAAAAAAATAAATGTATATGTGTAACTGATTCACTTTGCTGTATGCCTGAAACTAACACAATGTGATAAATAACTATACTCCAATATAAAATAGAAATTAAAAAAGAAAAAAATTCAGATTCCAGACCTAACTTCCAAAATTTTTGCTTTGTAATTGGTCCACAGGTTACACTCTGAGAAACTATTAAAGGAAAGAATACTAGGGATAGCTCCAGTTTTAGGAATGATTTAATTATTATTTTAAAATAGATCTGTTGAGTAGTATTTAAAATACTCTTGTGACTTGTTGGGTTAGTAGAGATAGGGTTTAAAAAATAACCTTTCCCCTAATTAAAAAATATAAAATTACTTTTATATACTGAAATTCAGGTTTTGTAGTTGTATTTTAAAATTCCACTTCTAGAGAGGCATGAAATCTTGAATAAAGTATTTAATTGCTAAAAATATTTTTAAGGTATTATAAGTAGAAAGAGTATTATCATTTATGAAATTATTATTTGCCAAGCAATTAATATATAACTTGCCTAATAAAAAGCCTTGACATGGCTTTATGTTGCATCATACTTTCACAAAAGTACATTTTAGTTTGTCTACTGCAAAGAAATAGCTAAACTTTTTTTACTGTATTTCATGTGAAAGGCCTTTGGCTTTTAAATTTTAAATCTTCTTTCTATAGTTTAGAATGAAAACAGTAAGAAAATATAGGATGCAGATTAGTCAAATATAATATATGTCAACTTTGTGGGTTTTATGTATTACATAGTTTAAATTTGTTGACTTTTTGGAAGGTTGAAAGAAAAAGTGAAAGTTGCTTAGTCATTTCTGACTCTTTGTGACCCCATGGACTGTCCATGGAATTCTCCAGGCCAGAATACTGGAATGGGTAGCCTTTTCCTTCTCCAAGGGATCTTCCCAACCCAGGGATCGAACCCAGGTCTCCCACATTGCAGCTGGATTCTTTACCAACTGAGCTATCAGGGTAGATCTAGTTTTATTTTAGACTTTGATGCCAGAAGATTATGTTAATTTGCATATCATTGTAATGTGCATTTGCTTTGTTTTTACAAATGTTTATTGAGCATCTGTGTACTAGTCATTACCACACTCAGTACACAAAGCTCATTATGGCATAATTCCTGCCCTTGAAGAGTTACAGTGTAATAGGAGAGTCAGACATATAAACAAGATAATTCAGCCTGATCAGTGTTACCATGGTGCGTGTGTGTGAAATCGCTTCCATTGTGTATGACTCTTCGCTACCCCCTGGACTGTAGCCCGCCAGGCCCCTCTGTCCATGGGATTCTCCCGTCATGAATTCTGGAGTGGGTTGTTACAGTGGTGTATAATGCACGTAAAAACTGCTCTGAGTGCTGCCAGAATGTCAGAAGAGGCTTCACTGGAGAGGTAATGGTTTAGCTAGATATCATTGTAACTGTAGGAGTGTACAGGTAGAGAAGAAAGGATACCCTAGGAATAAGAATGTGTTGATAGACAAGGAAGGAAGCCTGGGAGACATGCTTTGACTGGGCGTGGCAAACAGCTTGATATGGTAGAATAGTAAATGGAACCACTGTAAATGATTTTTAAAACAGTATTTTGAAAATAATTAGTGAAATATTTATATCTTTGTTTCAGATCATAAAGTCTTAAGTTGAAGAAAATGATAATATGGTAGTGTTTGTGGATATCATTTTGAAAACATTATCTTTTTTTTTTTTTTTTTTCTTTATATATTTCAGCAACTCAAGTGTCAGTGGCTTAAAACTGGGCAGTTTTTTTTGAGTTCCGTGACATACAATTTAGCGTGGGACCCTCAAGGTATTTAGCAATTATCTTTAGAAATTATGGAAAGTTAATAATTTGTTTTAAGTGTATGATTACAATGTGATATAGCCTCCCACAATAAGAAAATGATCAGTAGTAGTCTTTTTTTTGCTACTGAATGAATGTACTTTTTTCTTTTTCATATACACTGCTTTGTATAGTGCTTAATTTACTATTAGTTCTGTGCTCCCCCCCCACTTTTGAATGTTTTGTTCCAAGAAACAATGATGATTTGTTTCATTAGTTAATGTGCTGCACTTTACTCTTATTGTATTTATTAAGAAATAAAATCAGAAATAAAACAAAAAAAACCTATCTCATTTTGTTATTTGTATTTCAAGAAATTATTGTCTTTAATGTTGAAAGGTTAGAAACTTCTAATAATAATGGTTATTGTCCCTTTTTACATTCATAGTTAATGAAGGTAATTTTAATAGTCTATGTAGAAAAACAAATTTTGATAATCTTTATTTATGTCTTATAGTCAGAGAATATCCTGTGTTGTATATATCAGAGTTTTTTGGGTTTGTTTTGCTATTCTACTTTGCTGTGTTTCTTTTGTTTTCTTTTTTTGTAGGTTTTACCTGATAGACAATGTCTCTAGGCTTTGTGGTGGTGGTGGTTCTTCTCAGATTTCTCTCAAGTTTTCTTACCTAGTGGATTCATGCAACTTTTTAAGTGGATATACTTTACAAGTGTTTTTCATAGACAGTTTTGCTTATTTTTCACAGAACAATTTATAGACTGAAGTAGATGCCCTCATGTGCCTTTATTTCTTCAGATAATCCTTGCTTATTACAGAACATTCTTTAATTTTCAGATAACAGATTGTTGACAGCAACTGATTCTCTTCAGTTGTGGGCTCCTCCACGAGATGACATTCTGGAAGAGGAGGAAGAAATCAATAATAAAATTCTTCCTGTTTTAAATGATTGGAAATGCATCTGGCAGTGCAAGTTAGTGTCTAACTCTGTTGTTCATTAATTTAAAAAATGCTTCCTATACAAAGTTCCCTTTCATAATGATCTTAGAAGCCTAGCAAATAGACTTTTTCTAACCAAAACCCATAATAACATCATCCTCAAATCTGTGCTACAATAGATTGTTAAAAAAAAAAGATGAAAATATTTTCATAGTTAATAACCTCAGGACTTGGGTTGAGAAGGTTGACACAAAGGAATTATTCATTAACGCATAAACTATAGATGGGATAGGCAGAGGGACGATGTGGTGAAAGGATGGCTGTACCATTGACAACAAAGATGATATGAAGGGATACAGCTAGCCAGGGAAGGTGATGAGCTCAGTTTTTAAAATGTTGCATTAAGATGTTGGTGGAACATGTAGGTTGTGATATCATTTAAGCATGTTAATTGCATTCTTTGGATCCCCGAAGTGACCCTTGGGTTAATTTTAATGAGTTAATTTGTATTTTTAGGGAGGTGAAATATTTAGACTTATTTTTAGAGAGGTGAAAACACTCTTAATGATGTTATGAAAAATCTTATTTTGACCATATATATATATATATATATATATATATATATATGGTGTTCTAGATTTTAAAAATGCTAACTGTTTAACTTTGTCTTTTTAGAACCTCAGTATCTGTACATTTGATGGAGTGGTCCCCTGATGGTGAATACTTTGCTACTGCTGGAAAGGTAAAGGACCAAGCAATACATAAACAGGAAAAAACAAAAGAGTTAGAAATATTCCTCACTCATTCTCATTTTCAGATTTTTTATCTGTAAAATTGGAAGGATCCTACATTACAAAGCTGGCCTGAGGAATAGGTGATACCTTTGTAAAAAATCTGGTATGTCTGCCATAGGCAGTTGGCATTTGGGAAATAGTGGCTATAATTTTTATTCTTATTTGACCATTGCAAAAATTTATGGTTTTAAAAAATAATTTTTATGTTTAAAAAATAGCATATATGTATAATTTAAAAAGTAAAATAATACTAGATTTGCAATGAAAAGATGCACTCCCTTCTTCCCACTCTTAATTCCTGTGTCCAAGAGGCAGTGATTTGTAAAATTGCCTATTTAAATACTTCTTTCCATACTCTTAAGTAACTTGCTTATGCTCCCATTGTTTATTTTATTTTTTTCTTTTTGGTTTTATGTATCATCTCTGGCCTCACTACTATGGAGGCTGAGACTAGTTCTCTAGCTGATGTCCCCAACTCCATCTCCTCTTAACCACACTAATGTGTATTCACTTCCCTTCCTCCTATCTTTCTGCTCTAAGTGTCTCATAATATTTGGGGAACCCAGTGTTTATTATTCACATTATTAAGAGTATGTAAAAGATTCTTCATGGAATAATTACTTTGTTGTTAATAATTATTATGTTTTACTGTTTGCTTAGTTTTCTGTATACCTAATTCATCCCTCACACCTCTGATGTTCTTTGAATTTCCTCTCAGTATCATTCCTAGTAGAAGGTATCCTGGAAATGTGTATTTTCTTTGTTCGGACTTAGTTGCTCTTGGAGTCTTATATAGAGCTCTCAGTTCAGGATTTTCTTTTACCAGCCTCAGGGGATTCTCTGCCCATCTCCTTTGTTAAATTCTCTGTTTCTTAGCATCATTTATCTTCTTTCCTTGTTTTGATGGAGATATCCTCTAGCTGGTTCCTGAGAAAAGATGAATGGGAAAAAAACACATTAGAGGCCTCTCAAATCTGAGCAATTCTTTCTTTGCTGTTATGCTTTATTTGATTGGGCATAGAATTTGGTGGGAACTGATTTTCCTTGAGAATTTTAAATGTCATGGTTCTGTTGCCTTCCAGCTTCCAGTGTTGCTATTTGAGAGGTACAGTGCCATAAAGATCCTGCTGTCCCAGCTCCATCCAGCTTGTAGAGGTTTTAAGAATCTTCCCCTTATCCTGGTGTTCTGAAATGTCAAGATGTGGTGGAGCGGGTCAGTCAGCTATAAATGTTTACATATAAATATATATACATAAGGGATAAAGAATAAAGACTGTTTTTGTGTAGGTAATTTGATATACCCATTCAGTCTGAAAGCTCAGGGGAATTGCTTTATATTATTCCTTTTGTGTTATCTCCTTCCTTTCATGTTCTCTTTTCTCTCATTCTGAATCTCCCCTTATTCAGATGTGGATCCTTCTGTACTGATCCTCTAATTTTCTGTGGGTCCCCCATTGTGTTTTTGTTTGTTTGAATCCTGCGGTTTTTTTTCAGCTTTAATTTTGAAATAATTTTTTCCTACTGTCACATTTTTTTAAGAGTTTTTTTCCCCTAATTCTATGAATGCTCCTTTAAATTTATGTATTTCATAAGTATAAAATGATAATTAAACATATGCAATGTATTTAATTGTATTCAGTTGTGTATGGAATTAAAATTTCCATATTACACTTCACAAGGCAAGGATAGGTTTTCCAACAACATCAGAATTCACCCAAGGCTCTTAGGGTTCATCTTTAGTTGTAGAACACTCAACTGTTTTGTGGTTGAATAATTATTTGGCACAGAGGTAATTAGTTGCTCAATAGTTGATGACATTATAGACAGGAAGACTGCATAACATAGGCAGAAAGACTGCAATTGTGTGCAATTTAGCAGTAAACCAATAAATAACTATTTCAAAGAATATTTGGAGGTATTTGCATGAGGTATTACGTGAGTTGTCATGTAATAGTAACACATCAGTGATTTCTTTTAGACAGAGTCACAAGTACTATTTATATCATTTTGGTTCGTTGTTTATATTCATAACTGAAATTTAGCATTTCCTTCAGTTCGCAGTTATGAAAATAGAGAAGTAATTATTTTCCCTGACTCAAGTTTCTGGCAACTCTGGATCTTGGTTTTCTTGGTTTCTCAAGAAGCAGACTCCCAGACAAGGATTCACGTCGTTAATGTGGGCGGTGCTCACAAAGAAATGTACTGTATTTGAGGCAGGGAAGTAAAGGTGCTTTAAAAAGACTGTATTTACAGGTGATTAACAGGCTTAAGTCTCTGGGTAATTCTGGGAGCCAGCACTCCTTGCAACATTATGTTCCTCACACTTACTCTTTACATACATTGCACATACATACATTAGTTAAGGGCTAATGAGGGCAGAATATTGGTTCTCAGCTTTTATAAACAATTTCTGAAAAACTCAGACAAAGTTATGTAGATACTGTCGATTGGAAATGGCTCACTGAAGTGCTAAGGCATGAGAGGATACAGTTGATGTATCAAAAATATTTTTTGTATCTTAAATTCTATCTGCAGGTGCCTTGGGTTAGAAGACCTCAGAACCTCTGGTCTAAACCCTGGACATTTTATTTATTTATTTTTAATTGAAGGATAATTGCTTTACAGTATTGTGTTTGTTTCTGCCAAACATCAACATGAATCAGCCGTAGGTATACATATGTCTTCTCCCTTTTGAACCTCCCTCCCACTTCTCTCCTCATCCCAGCTCATTAGGTTGTTACAGAGCCCTGGTTTGAGTTCCTTGAGTCATAAAGCAAATTCGCATTGGCTATCTATTTTAAATATGGTAATGTAAGTTTCTATGTTACTCTCCCCATACATCTCACCCTTTCCGCCCCCCAACCCCTGCACTGAGTCCATAAGTCTGTTCTCTGTGTCTGTCTCTATTGCTGCCCTGCAAATAGTTTCATCAGTGCCATCTTTCTAGATTTCACATATATGCATTAGTATACAATATTTGTTTTTCTCTTTCTGACTTACTTCACTCTATGTAATAGGTTCTGGGTTCATCCATCTCATTAAAACTGACTCAAATGCATTTCTTTTTATATCTGAGTAACATCCATTGTATATATGTACTATAGCTTCTTTATCCTGTCATCTATTGATGGACATCTAGGTTGCTTCCATGTCCTAGCTGTTGTAAATAGGGCTACAGTGAACATTGGGGTACATGTGTCTTTTTGAATTTTGGTTTGCTCAGGGTATATGCCTAGTACTGGGATTGCTGGGTCATGTGGTGGTTTTATTCCTAGTTTTTTAAGGAATCTCCATACTGTGTTCCATAGTGGCTGTATCAATATACATTCCCACCAACAGTGCAAGTGCAAGTCGACCAGTCGTATCTGACTCTTTGCAACCCCATGAACTGTAGCCTGCCAGGCTCCTCTGTTCATGAATTCTCTAGGCAAGAATACTAGAGTGGATAGCCGTTCTCTTCTCCAGAGGATCTTTACAACCCAGGGATCGAACCCAGGTCTCCTGCATTGCAGGAGGATTCTTTACCATCTGAGCTACCAGGGAAGCCTGAAAGTACTGGAGTGGGTAACCTATCCCTTCTCCAGATCTTCCCCACCCAAGGATCAAACCGGGGTCTCCTGCATTGGAGGCGGATTCTTTACCAGCTGAGCTACCAGAGAAGCCCAACAGTGCAGGAGTGTTCCCTTTTCTCCACATCCTCTACAGCGTTTATTGTTTGTAAACTTTTTGATGATGGCCATTCTGACTGGTGTGAGGTGATATCTCATGGTAGTTTTGATTTGCATTTCTTTAATAATGAGCGATGTTGAGCATCTTTTCATGTGGTTTTTAGCCATCTGTATGTCTTCTTTGGAGAAATGTCTGTTTAGGTCTTTTGCTCACTTTTGGATTGGATTCTTTGCTTTTCTGGTGTTGAGTTATGTGAGCTGCTTGTATATTTTGGAAACTAATCCTTTGTCAGTTGTTTCATTTGCTTTTATTTTCTCCCATTCTGAGGATTGTCTCTTCATCTTGTTTATAGTTTCCTTTGCTGTGCAAAAGCTTTTAAGTTTAATTAGCTCCCATTTGTTTATTTTTGTTTTTACTTTCATTACAGTAGGAGGTGGATCATAGAGGATCTTGCTTTGATCTATGTCATAGAGTGTTTGGCCTATGTTTTTCTCTTAAAGTTTTATAGTTTTTGGTCTTACATTTAGGTCTTTAATCTATTTTGCATTTATCTCTGTGTATGGTGTTAGGAAGTGTTCTGATTTCATTCTTTTACATGTAACTATCTAGTTTTCCCAGCACCACTTATTGAAGAGGCTGTCTATGCCCCATTGTATATTATTACATCTTTGTCAAAAATAAGGTACCCAGAGGTGTGTGGGTTTATTTCTGGGATTTCTATCTTGTTTCATTGGTCTGCATTCCTTTTTTCGTTCCAATACCATAATATCTTGATGACTGTAGCTTTGTGTTACAGTCTGAAGTCAGGAAGGTTGATTCCTCCAGTTCCATTTTTCTTTCTCAAGATTGCTTTGGCAATTCAGGGTCTTTTGTGTTTCCATAAGAATTGTGAGGAGAGGAGCTAAGATGGCGGAGGAATAGGACGGGGAGACTACTTTCTCCTCTACAAATTCATGGAAAGAACATTTGAACGCTGAGCAAACTTCACAAAACAACTTCTGACCACTAGCAGAAGACATCAGGTGCCCAGAAAAGCAGCCCATTGTCTTCAAAAGGAGGTAGGACAAAATATAAAAGATAAAAAGAGAGACAAAAGAGATAGGGATGGAGACCTGTCCCGGGAAGGGAGTCGTAATAGAGGAAGTTTCCAAACACCAGGAAACCCTCTCACCGGCGGGTCTGGGGGAAGTTTTCGAATCTTGGAGGGCAACCTAACTGGGAGGAAAAATAAATAAAACCCACAGATTACATGCCTAAAAGCAACTCCCAGCAGAAAAGTACCCCAGACGCCCGCATCCGCCACCAGCAAGTGGGGGCGGAATGGAGAGGAGCTGGCGGCATTGCTTAGGGTAAGGACCGGCCCGAATGCCCTGAGGGCAATCGGAGGGAGCTAACCTGAGATAGCAACTTAAACTGTGGGATAGCAGGAGAGAGAGAGAAAAAAGTAACCTGCCCGGAACACACTGCGGCCCGTTCGCAGAACAAAAGACAGACTGAGCAATTCCAGAGAAGAGCTAGCCCGCAATTCCAGAGAAGAGCTAGCCCGCTGCGGACCGGCCCATCCCCCCGCTGGAGGCAGGAGACGGGGGAGGGGAAAGGGGCAAACTCGGCCCCAGAGATGGCACCCCTACCAAACTGCAAACATAAGAATTGTGAAATTTTTGCTTCTAGTTCTGTGAAAAATGACATTGGTTATTTGATAGGGATTGCATTGAATCTGTCAGTTGCATTTGGTAGTGTAATAATTTTCACAATATTGATTCTTTAAATCTAGGTACATGGAATATCTCTCCACCTGTTTATGTTGTCTTTGATTTCTTTCATCAGTGTCTTAAATATTTTTCTGTATACAGCTCTTTTGTCTCCTTAGCTAGGTTTGTTCTTAGATATTTTATTCTTTTTGTTGCATTGGTGAATGGGATTGATTCCTTAATTTCTTTGATTTTTTTCATGGTTATTGTATATAAATGCAAGTGATTTCCGTGTACTGATTTTGCTTTGCTAAACTCACTGATTAGCGCTAGTAATTTTCTGATAGTATCTTTAGGGTTTTTATGTACAGTATCATGTTGTCTGCAAAGAGGGAGAGTTTTACTTCTTTTCCAATCTGAATTCCTTTTCTTTCTTTTTCTTCTCTGATTACCATAGCTAGGACTTCCAAAACTATGTTGAATATTAGTGGTTAGAGTGGGCACCTTGTCTTGTTCCTGATCTTAGAGGGAATGCTTTCAGTTTTTCCACCATTTACAATAATGTTTGCTGTTGGTTTATCATTTTTGGCCATTACTGTGTTGAGGAGAATTCCTTCTATGCCCATTTTTTGAAAAGTTTTGTGTTTTTTTTTTTTAATCAAAAAAGCCTTTGCATTTTGTCAAAGGCTTTTTCTGCATCTATTGAGATTATCATATGGTTTTTATCTTTCATTTTTTTAGTGTGGTGTATCACATTGATAAAATCTGGATATTTTATTTTTAGTCATCCACATTTAAATCTAAAATCCATGTACAAAAATTCTATGGTTTGAGAAAGAGGTCAGGTTTCACTTTTTCCATATGGATATCCAGTTGTGCAGCTAAATTAATTGAAAAGCCTCTGTATTGCCAACTTTGTCAAAGCAAATATCCAAACTAGTGTGGCTCTGTTTCTGAATTCTTTTCTCTGGTCCATTGGTCTTTCCTTGTAGCAATGCCATCTTCACTTCTATAGCTTTTAAATTGTCTTGATGTGTGCTAGAACATATTTTCACATCTTATTTTTCTTCTTCAAGATTATCCTATCTACTTTTGGCCCTTTATATTTCCATATAAATTTTAGAATGAGTATGAAATTTTATAAAACCAACAGAAAACCTCTTGTGATTTTGATTGATAATTCATTGATTCTATAGATCAGTTTTGGGAGAATTGACATCTTTACAGTTGAGCCTTCTCATCTATGAACTTGAGATAGTCTTTCATTTAGATCTTTTTACTTTTCTCAGTAATGTTTTATAATTTTTTGCAGCAGTCCTAAATATCTTTCGCTGAATTCATTCCTAGGTATTTGATATTTTTGATGTTGTAAATGATATCATTTTATAATTGTATATAGAAATGAAATTGAAATTAATTTTTGGTTTTATATCTAGCAGTCTTAATAAACTCAATACTAAGAAGTCCTCTGTAGATCTTTCTGTATTTTCTGTGTGCATAATTCTATTATTTGTGAATAATGACAGTTTTATTTCATCTTTCCTAACTCGTAAGTGTTTTAATGTCTTTTCCTTTTTTTACTCTAGTATCTAGAACCTCTAGTATAGTGTTGAGGAAAGGTCTGAGATTGGTTATCTTTTCCTTGTTCCAAATATCCAAAAGGACACCTTTCACAGGGTCACAATTATGTATGATATTTACCATAGGTGCTTACTATACTCTATTTTAGATAAAAGAAGTTTCCTTCTTATTTGTAGATTGCTAGAATTTTTAAAAAAGCAAATGTTGAATTTTAGCAAATACTTTTTCTGCATTTAATGATATTGTCATTATTTTCTTATTTTCTTTATTAGTAAGATGAAATTTTTTGGACTTATTTATATAAATCTTGTGTTTTTGAAATAATCTCAACTTGATTGTAATGTGTTGTCCTTGATAGATTTGCTTTTGCTAATGTTTTATTTAGGATTTAGTAGAGCTCTCTGTTAGAGTGAGACTTGGCAAATATTTTTTCTTTTTTGTACAGGCATACCTGTTTTTATTGTGCTTTGCTTTATTGGGCTTCGCAGTTAATGTGTTTTTTAGCACTTTGAAGGTTTGTGTCAACCCTTTGTTGTCAGATGATGGTTAGTGTTTTTTTAGCAATAAAATATTATAAAATTAAGCTATGTACATTTTAAAAGATGTAATGCCATTGCACACTGAATAAGCTACTGTATAGTGCAATTGGAACTTCTGTGGGCACTGGGAAACCAAAAAATTCGTGTGGACTCCCTTTATTGTGATAGTATTGGCATTATTGTGGTTGTCTGGAACTAAATCTGCAATATCTCTGAGATGGCCTGTAATGATTTTGATTTCAGTGTCATGCTGGCCTCTTAAAATGAATTGGATATATATTTTTAGAATATAGTCTATAGAATGGGTTTCTGCAAGGTTGGTGTTTTAATCTTAAATTTGCTGATGAAGCCATCTGGACCCGGAATTTCCTTTGTGGGATTCAATTTTTTAAATAGTTATAGGTCTATTCAGATTTTATATTTCTTTTTTATGTCAGTTTTAGTAAGTTAGACTTATATAGAATTTTCCAGTTTTAACTAAATTTTCAGATTTATTGGTCTAAAATTGTGCAAAACATCTTTTTAATATCTGTAATATATATGTGATGATTTTTTTCATCTTACTAAGAATTTATCAATTTTATAAATCTTTTCAGAGAACTGACTTTTGGTTTTGTAGGCTTACACATTGTATGTCTGTTTACTCTTTTATTAATTTGTTTGGTTTTGTTTTCTTCTCAAACTTTTTTAGATGGATGTTCAGCATTTTTTGTTTCTTCACTTTTTTCAGCATTTGTTGTTTTAATGTGTACATTTAACACTATAGATGTCCCTTTAAGCTTAGCTTTATCACATAAGGTTTTTTATTCCATAATTTTTGATATATATTATTTTCATTATTATTCTAAATATAGATTTTTCTAATTTTCATGTGATTAATTTTTTGATTCATGGGTTGTCCAGAGTATGGATTAGAGCCTGGTTCAATTATGTTGGGTGGTGGTGGATGGTGTAGAAGTGTTTTCTTGGTGGTGACAACTTTTATTGTGTTACTAAGTAAACTTATAGCTAATTGGTTGTTAAAGTAGTAACTAGTGATAGTGTTATAATAGCGACTACTAGTAATTGACAGTTATGAACCAGAAATTGTGCCCTCAAAAGCTGTGGGGCAAGTGTTTTACAGAGGGGAAACTGCAGTTTCACAACTTGCCTGAGAATACAAAGGTACTCAGAAGGTAGACCTGGGATTTTAACCCAGATGTTTTGGATTTCATACCCAAATCAGCTGGCTTTGTATTTCGTGAACAAATACTTATTACAAGTGCATTTGTACGGATGCTTTGAGGCTTGAGTTGAGTATGCGTTCTTCTAGGAAAGGTGTATATAGTTTCTACTAGGTGCCTAGGAAGCGAAAGAAAGTGTTAGTCACTCAGTCATGTCTGACTCTTTGTGACCCCATGGACTGTAACCTGCCAGGCTTCTCTGTCCATGGAATTCTCCAGGCAGGAATGGTGGAGTGGGTTGCCATGCTCTTCTGCAGGGGATCTTCCCAACCCAGAGGTGGAACCTTGGTCTCTTACATTGAACGCAGATTCCTTACTGTCTGAGCCACCAGGTACCTGGGGGCACGCCCAATTCAGACTAAATTCTCAGCTTGGCAGTCATACCATACAGTGTGCGCTTGGGTCTCATGAGACCTGTTTTGTGGGTGCAGATGCCCAGCAGAGACTTCTTCCTCCACTCAGAGTCCAGTTGCAGGAGAATCCTTCCTTTCCTTACTCCTTTTCAGAGAGGGATTTTTCTTGGTTTCACCCTTCCATTTAGGGATAGTCCTTAGGGTTTTTTTTTTTTTTTTTTTTTTTGGTCCCTTTCTTTCTTTTTTTTTAGTGGTGTTATGCAGGTGCCTCTGGCCTGACTTCTCACCTTGAATGTACACTGTGTGCTGTCTCTATGTAGCTACTATATTTTGTTTTTAAAATTTATTTTTAATTGGGTCATAATTGCTTTACAATATTGTGTTGGTAACAATGCCGTAACAGCATTGTGAATCAGCCATAAGTATGCATCTGTCCTCTCCCTCTTGAACTGCCCTCCCACCCACTATCCTCCCACCCCACTCCACCCCTCTAGGTTGTCAGAGAGCACCAGATTGAGCTCCTTGTGTTATATAGCAGCTTCCCACTCGCTAGCTATTTCACACACAGCAACGTATATGTTTCAACGCTACTTTTCAATTTGTCCCACCCTCTCCTTCCCCTGCTATGTCCACAAGTCTGTTCTCTCTGTCTGCATCTCTATTCCTGCCCTCTGTAGGTTCATCAGTACCATTTTTCTAGATTACATATATATATGTTAATATACAATATTTGTTTTTCTCTTTGACTTATTTCATTCTGTGCAACAGGCTCTCTATTCATCTACCTTGCTACAGCTGACTCAAATTTGTTCCTTTTTATGGCTGAATAACATTCCTTTGTATATATGTACCATAGCTTCTTGGTCCATTCATCTGTTGATGGACATCTAGGTTGCTTCCATGTCCTGGCTATTGTAAATAGTGCTGCAGTGAACACGGGGGTACATTTTTCTTGTGAATTGTGGTTTTCTCATGGTTTATGTCCAGTAGTGGGGTTGCTGGGTCTTATGATAGCTTTATTCCTGTCTTTTTTTTAGAAGCTGTTATATTCTCCATAGTGGCTAGATCAATTTACATTCTCATTAACAGTTCAAAGAGGGTTCCCTTTTTTCCACATCCTCTCCAGCGTTTATTGTTTGTAGGTTTTTTGATGATGGCCATTCTGACTGGTGTGACGTGATACATCATTGTAGTTTTATTTTGCATTTCTCTAGTAATGAGTGATATTGAGCATTTTTTCATGTGTTTATTGGCTATCTGTATGTCTTATCTGAATAAATGTTTATATCTTCTGCCCTTTTTTTTTTGATTGGGTTTTTTGATTGAGCTGCATGAACTGCTTGTATTTTTTGGAGATTAATCCTTTGTTAATTGCTTCATTTGTAGTTTTCTCCCATTCTGAGGGTTGTCTTTTCCTCTTGTTTACTATTTCCTTTGCTGTGCAAAAGATTTTAAATTTAATTAGACCCCATTTGTTTATTTTTGTTTGTTCTTTCCATTACTCTCAGAGGGGGATCAAAGAGAATCTTGCTGTGATTTATGTCAAAGAATGTACTGCCTATGTTTTACTCTTAAGAGTTTCATAGTTTCTCGTCTTAGATTTAGGTCTTTAATCTATTTTGAGTTTATTTTTGTGTGTGATGTTAGGAAGTGTTCTAATTTTATTCTTTTGCATTTACACATAGCTGAAGAGTTTTCCCATCACCACTTATATAAGAGAGTGTCTTCTCCATTGTGTATTCTTGCCACCTTTGTCAAAGATAAGGTGCCCATAGGTGTGTGGGTTTGTCTCTGGGCTTTCAGTCTTGTTCCATTGATCTATATTTCTGTTTTTATGGCAGTACCATACTGTCTTGATTACTATAGCTTTTTAGTATAATCTAAAGTCAGGAAGGTTGATTCCTCCAGCTCTGGTTTTGTTTTTCAAGATTGCTTTGGCTATTGTGTTTCCATACAAATTGTGAAATTTTTTGTTCTAACTCTGTGAAAAATGCCACTGGTAATTTGATAGGGATTGTGTTAATCTGTAGATTGTTGTGACTAGTAGAGTCATTTTCACAATACTGATTTTTCCAGTCCAAGAACGTGATATATCTCTCTGTTTGTTTTGTCTTTGATATCTTCATCAGTGTCTTATAGTTTTCTGCATACAGGTGTTTTGTCTCTTCACAGGTAGGTTTATTCCTAAGTATTTTATTCTTTTTGTTGCATTGGTGAATGGGATTGTTTTCTTAAGTTCTCTTTCTGATTTTTTCCTATTAGTGTATAGAAATGCAAGGGATTTCCATGAATTGATTTTGTATCCTGTGACTTTACTAAATTCATTGACTTAGCTACTGTATTTTAAACTGAAGCTGTATGCCATTGGACGTTGGTACAGTCCCGTATGACAGTTCATGCTCCCACTTTAAGCATTTGAGCAAATAAATGTAATCAGAAGAGAATTTTGATAAACTCCCACTACCTACCTACCCCTGTCTCCCTACATCTGTGCCAGTATGTTCTGCCTTCCCTTGTGTTGCCATGGATGAACTATCTGCTTTTATACAAGTCATTTCTTCCACTTTGGGGCTGGATTCTGTTTGTCCTGGCTTCCTCAGGGACCTCACTGTTGAAATCCTCTTCTCTTTTCTCAGTTTCCCTTCTCCATTGGGGCATCATATTAGCATATGTTATGGACTGAATATTTGTGTCTCCCCCTCCCCATTCATATGTTGAGCCCCTAACCCCACCCCCCAAAGTGATGGTATTTGGAGATGAGGCCTTTTGGAGGTAATAAGTTTAGATAAAGTCATGAGGGTTGACCTCATGATAGGAATAGTACTCTTATAAGAAGAGATACCAGAGAGCTTGTTCTCTCTCTACTACATGAAGACATACCAAGAAGGTAGCTGTCAAAAAGCTGGTAAGAAAGATCTCACCAGAACCTTACCATGCTGACATGCTGATCTTAGACTTTTAGCCTCCAGAACTGTGAGAAAGTAAATTTCATTGTTTCAGTCACCCAGTGTATATTATTTTGTTATGGCAGCCTGAGGTGACTAATACAGCATAGCATACCAAACATGCTCTATAAAATCTTGCCTATTCTAAAACAGACAACAGCAGTTAACACAAACCATCTCTTGACCTTCTCTCTCAGCGTCTATTAGTTTCTTTGCCGCATTATAACACTTCGAAAGGGTTGCTTATAGCTGCTGTCTCCAAGTTTTTCTATTTTCTCATTTTCTGTTGCAATTGTTATTCTTTTAACCCAGGAAAATCCTTTCTCCAGAGACTTGTGTGGCTTTTCCCCTTAATTTCTTAAACATCACTGTCTAAGTGAGGCTCTCCTAAGCATGCCTTTTAAGATTGCATCTCACCTTCCACTGTACTTTCTTTTCCCTTTGCTTGCCTTAATTTTACTCACAACATTATCACTAGGAGTTTGTGTTTGTTTTCGTTTTTTGCATAACAAATTACCACAGACTTAGCAACTTAAAACCACACATTTATTATCACAGTTTCCATGGGTTAAGTGTCTGGACGCAGCTAGCTGGGTGTTGTGATCAAGGACTCTAAAGGCTGTAGTAAAGGTGTTGCTGAGCCGAATTCTTACCTGGAGACTTGACTAGGGCAGAATCCTCTTCCAAGCTCTTTCAGGTTGTTGCAGGATTTCTTCCTTTGTAGCTGAATGACAGGGCTGGTAGTTGATTTCCCTCATATATTTTAATGTTTCTGTTTATCTCCTTTTGCTTACCCAGTATATGACGTTTGCCTCTGCCATGTGTTACAGTTGGCTAAGCTATGAGACTGTTTTAGGATATATGGTCTTTTGACAGGGTCACTTGGTGCTTTAAAAAATATTCATGAGCCATGTAAGATGATCAGTATTCATTGTCTGAATATCTTCTGGTTGTTTGAATTATCTCCTCTAATGAATCTGAAAGATACCTTTGTGCTTCAGACAAAAATAAGTAATATGACTAAAAGGTATGTCCTCTTAAATGGGGCAGCTAGATTTTAAGCTCCTCGAAGATGAGTCTGTTTGTGCATTCCATAATGCCTAATACCCTTTTTTCCCTCTGAATTTTTATTGCACACAGCCTTAGTGATTGATTGATTTTTTTTTCATTGTGTTAATCACGTTCCCTTAAGTTTTTAACGTTCAATTCTCCTGAGAGCTAAGTGCTTTACATTTCTTAGGAGAAGATAAAAACAGTTTTGGGATTGACATATGCACATTACTATATATAAAATAGATAACTAATAAGGACCTACTATATATCACAAGGAACTGTATCCAATACTCTATAATGATCTGTATGGAAATATAATCTAGAAAAGTGTGGCAAATATATATATATATATATATATATATATATATATCTCTGACTTACTTTCCCATATAGCAGAAACTAACACAACGTTGTAAATCAACTATACCCTAATAAAAATTAATTAAAAAAAAGAATGCCTTTGAGGTTTAATAAAGTATGTCATGGATTTAAAAAACTTACTTTTTTGAGAAGATAACCACATCTGATTAATATTGTCTTGATAAAAAGAACAGAAACTAACATTGTAATGTTGTCTCTCCCTCCTCTTCAGTCTGTTCTGCAGCTGTTAATAAAGGCAAGTTTGTCTGACTTGATGAAACAGATGGTGACTGTGATCTACCACTAGAAGGCATTTTCTACCGCCTCTGCTGCACATGACAGGATTTCAGTTATGGGGTTTGGGGACTAAAATTCAATTAATTTCAGGATTTCTAATATTATAGTTCATTGAGTAATTTTGATGGTAAGATCTGTTTTTTTAAATTTATTTTAAATGAAACAAAGGTGAATATTTTTAATGATAAAGGGTGCAGTTCACAAAGAAGATAGACATCATAAAGTACTAGACACCTAATGACAAAGAACAAAGATAAATAAAAAATGAAGAAATGTAAGGGAGAAGAAAAAAACATAATCATAGTGAGACATATTAACATTTCTCTGATAATATTTTATCAAGTGAAGAAAAAAGAACAGCATCTTGAATGATGTCATTAATAATTTAAATATAATAGACTTATATTTAATTAATTTATATTAATCTTGTATCCTATACAAGTATGTTTAAAATTTTGTATCTCATACATTGTTGTTACATATCCATAGGACATTTAGAAAAACTGGCAAAAAGACATTACTAAATTTCAAAAAGAATTCTTTTTTTGTGTGTGTGATTCAGTTATATGTATACACATATATTATTTTTGAAATAATTTTCCATTGTAGGTTATCACAAAATATTGACTATAGTTTCCTGTGCTATGCAGTACACCTTTGTTTCTTGTTGCAAAGCTATTTTCTTAAATTAGAAATCTAGCATTCTATTCATACTAAGTCAAACCAAAATGTCATAAATTTTTTAGTTAGGCAAAAATTCATAAGTTTTCAAAATATATATATTAAACATATTATTTATATATATGCATACCGAAGCTTTCCTTCTATACTTGATAACAGCTTGAGAGGACCTCAAAAAGAAAAGAAGGAGAAATTGGAAAATATAAACTAAATGAAATGGGAGCACTGAATATCAAATAGAAAAAGTGAGACAAACTAGATAAAAGTAAAAGATAGTCCAGTTGTTTTTAACATGGCTGCTCATTAGAAACATATCTGGAGCTCTGGAGGGAAAAAAAAAAGCAATACCTGGGCATTTGTATTTTTCAAAAAATTCCAAGGTAATTCTGATATGCATCTGGGTTTTAAAAAGTGATTACAGGTTTTTCTATTTAATGGTAGTTTTGGTGATATAGAGTTCTATTATTTTTATGTTGACCAATCATGATACAGTGGTACTAAGTGAGTAATAATTAAATAATCACAATAGTAAAAGATGTTTTATGAGTTTTCACAATCAATAACCAGACAAAAAATAAGAGATTATTACAATTGCAAGCCATAATGGGAACATGATTAACCTAACATGCATCTCTGGTGGCTCAGACATAAAGAATCTGCCTGCATTATGGGAGACCTGCGTTTGATCCCTGGGTTGGGAAGATACCCTAGATGAGAGCATGGGAACCCACACCAGTATTCTTGCCAGAAGAATCTGCATGGACAGAGGAACCTGGTGGGCTGCAGTCCATGGAGCTGCAAAATGTCAGACACTACTGAGCAACTAGGCAGGCACGCACACAAAATAATTACTTAGAGTGGGGATGACATGGGTCTAGCAGAGAGATGGGGTAAATTGGAAGTGCATACATGCCTGTGTTTTCATTGCTCAGACGGTCTCTGTCTTTAGGTTGGTGCATTTAATGTACTTATTGATGTATGTGACCCTGTTATCATTTTCTTAAGTGTTTTGGGTTTACTTTCTGTAGGTGTTTTCCTTCTCTTGTTTCCTGCCTGGACAAGTTCCTTTAGCATTTGTTGTAAAGCTGATTTGGTGGTGCTGAATTCTCTTAACTTTTGCTTCTCTGGAAAGTGTTTGATTTCTCCATCAAATCTGAAGGAGAGTCTTGCTGGGTAGAGTATTCTTGGTTGTAGGTTCTTCCCTTTCATCACTTAAAATATATCGTGCCATTCCCTTCTGGCTTGTACAGTTTCTGTTGAGAAATCAGCTGATAGTCTGATGGGAGTTCCCTTGTGTGTTATTTGTCATTTTTCCCTTGTTGCTTTTAATATTTTATCTCTGTCTTTTAATTTTTGTCAGTTTGATTACTATGTGTCTTGGTGTGTTCCTCCTTGGGTTTATCCTGCTGGGAATCTCTGTGCTTCCTGAACTTGATTGACTATTTCCTTTCCTGTGGTTTGGGAAGTTTTCACTTATTATCTCTTGAAATATTTTCCCAAGTCCTTTCTCTCTCTCTTCTTTTGGGACTCCTCTAATGTGAATGTTGGTGCGTTTAATATTGTCCCAGAGGACTCTTAGGCTCTCTTTATTTCTTTGCATTTTTATTTTTTTCTATATTCTGTTCTGTGGCAGTGATTTCCACCTTTCTGTCCTCCAGGTCATTTATCCATGCATCTATCTCAGTTATTCTGTTATGGATTCCTTCTTGTGTTTTACTCATTTCTGTTTGTTATTTTATGTCTTTGGTAAATATTTCTTGTATCTTCTCCATCTTTGCCTCTATTCTATTCCAGAGATCCTGGATCATCTTCACTGTGAATATGCTGAATTCTTTTTTCTGGAAGATTGCCAGTCTCCACTTAATTTAGTTGTTTTTCTGGGGCTTTATTTTGTCCCTTCATCTGGGACATAACTTTCTGCTTTTTCATGGTTACTGATATTCTTTAATTGGTTTTGTTTTAGTTGCTGTGGGATTGTGGTGGTTCTCACTTCTTTTGTCTACCCTCTGGTAGAGGAGGCTAAGAAGCTTGTGTAAGCTTTCTGATGGGAGGGACTGATGGTGGGAAAAACTAGGTCTTGCTCTGGTGGGCAGGGCTATGCTCAATAAAGCTTTAATCCAGTCATCTACTGATGGTTGTGGAGAAGGCAATGGCACCCCACTCTAGTACTCTTGTCCGTGGAAAATCCCATGGACAGAGGAGCCTGGTAGGCTGCAGTCCATGGGGTTGCTAAGAGTCGGGCACGACTGAGCGACTTCACTTTCACTTTTCACTTTCATGCATTGGAGAAGGAAATGGCAACCCACTCCAGTGTTCTTGCCTGGAAAATCCCAGGGACAGAGGAGCCTGGTGGACTGCCGTCTATGGGGTCGCACAGAGTTGGACACGACTGAAGCAACGTGGCAGCAGCAGCAGCAGCTTATGGTTGGGGATGGGCTCTTTTCCTGGTAGTTTTTTGGCCTGAGGGGACCCAGCCTCTGGGGCTTCTTGTTGTTGTTGTTCAGTCCCTCAGTCGTGTCCAACTCTTTGAAACCTTTTGGACTGCAGCACACCAGGCTTCCCTGTCTTTCACATCTCCCAGAGCTTGCTTAAACTCATGTCCATTGAGTCAGTAATGCCATCCAACCATTTCATCCTCTGGCGTCCCCATCTCCTGTCTTCAATCTTTCCCAGCATCAGGGTCTTTCCTAGTGAGTCAGCTCTTCACATCAGGTGGCCAACGAAGTGGAACTTTAGCATCAGCATCAGTGCTTTCAGTGAATATTCAAGACTGATTTCTGGTAGGAGTGACTGGTTTGATCTTCCTGCAGTCCCAGGGACTCTCAAGAGTCTTCTCCAACACCATCAAAAGCATCAGTTCTTCGGCATTCAGTTTTCCGGTCCAGGTTTCACATCCATACATCACTATTGCAAAAACCATAGCTTTGACTGTGCACTTACGTTGGCAGAGTGATGTCTCTGTTTTTTAATGTGCTGTCTAGGTTGGTCATAGTTTTTCTTCCAAGAAGCAAGTGTCTTTTAATTTCATGGCTGCAGTCACCATTTGCAGTGATTTTGGAGCCCAAGAAAATAAAGTCTGTCACTGTTTCTTTTGTTTCCCCATCTATTCATCATGAAGTGTTGGGACTGGATGCCATGATCTTCCTTTTTTGAATGTTGAGTTTTAAGCCAGGTTTTTCACTTTCCTCTTTCACTTTCATCAAGAGGTTCTTTAGTTCTTCTTTGTTTTCTGCTGTAAGAGTGGTGTCGTCTGCATATCTGAAGTTCCTGATATTTCTCCCAGCAGTGTTGGTTCCAGCTTGTGCTTCATCCAGCCCAGCATTTTGCATGATGTCCTCTGCATATAGGTTAAATAAGCAGGGTGACAGTATACAACCTTGATGTACTCCTTTCCCAATTGAACCCATCTGTTGTTCCATGTCCAGTCCTGTCTGGTTGTTTCTTGACCTGCATACAGGATTCACAAGAGGCTGGTAAGGTGGTCTGGTATTCCTTTCTCGTTAAGAATTCTCCACAGCTTGTCTCGTTAAGAATTCTCCACACAGTCAAAGGCTGTAGTGTAGTTAGTGATGCAGAAGTAGATGTTTTTCTGGAATTCTCTTGTTTTTTCTATGATCCAACGGATGTTGGCAATTTGATCTCTGGTCCCTCTGCTTTTTTAAATCCAGTTTGAACATCTGGAAGTTGTTGGTTCACATACTGTTGAAGCCTAGTTTGAAGAATTTTGAGCATTACTTCACTAGCATGTGAGATGAGTGCAATTGTGTGGTAGTATGAACATTCTTTGGCATTGCCCTTCTTTGAGATTAGAATGAAAACTGACCTTTCCCAGTCCTGTGGCCACTGCTGAGTTTTCCAAATTTGCTGGCCTATTGAGTGCAGCACTTTCACAGCATCATGTTTTAGGATTTGAAATAGCTCAGTTGAAATTTCATCACCTCCACTAGCTTTGTTCGTAGTGATGCTTCCTAAGGCCCACTTGACTTCACATTCCAGGATGTCTGGCTCTAGGTGAGTGATCAAACCATCATGGTATTGCATTTTGGACTCTTTTTGTATGAAGCCTCTCCATTTCTTCTAAGGAATTCTTGCCACAGTATTATAATGGTCATCTGTATTAAATTCACCCTTTCTGGTCCATTTTAGTTCACTGATTCATAAAATAACAATGTTCACTCTTGCCATCTCTTGTTGTGACCACTTCCAATTTGCCTTGATTCACGGACCTAACATTCCAGGTTCCCATGCAGTATCATTCTTTACAGCATTGGACTTCACTTTTCACCACCAGACACATCCACAACTTGGTGTTGTTTCTACTTTGGCTCAGTCTGTTCATTTTTTCTGGAGCTGTTTCTCCACTTTTCTCCAGTAGCATATTGGGCACCTACCGACCTGGGGAGTTCATCTTTCATTGTCGTATCTTTTTGCCTTTTCACACTGTTCATGGGGTTCTTAAAGCAAGAATGCTGAATTGGTTTGCCATTCCCTTCTTCAGTGGACCATGTTTTGTCAGAATTCTCCACCATGACCTATCTTGGGTATCCATACATGGCATGGCTCATTGAGTTAGACAAGGCTGTGATCCATGTGATCGATTTGGTTAGTTTTCTGTGATTGTAGTTTTTATTCTGTCTGCCCTCTGATGGATGAGTATAAGAGCCTTGTGGAAGCTTCCTGATGGGAGTCACTGGCTGTGGAAAAAACTGGATCTTACTCTGCTGGGCAAGTCATGCTCAGTAAATCTTTAAGCCATCTCGCCTTGGCTTCTTTGTCTTTGGACGTGGGTTATCTTTTTTTTTTTTGCCTAGGTTCCAGCATCCTCCTGTTGATGGTTGTGATTTTGATGCCCTTGCAGGAGGAGATGAGTGCATGTTGTTCTACATGAAGATGATCTTGAACCTGAAGCTAATATCTATTATATTTTTTAATGTGTGGTAAATTAAATTTGTGGAGGGCTTACGAGTATTTTAACTTTTTATCTAAGCTAGAGTCTTATTTATTAAAGAGCCCTTTCCCCCAGGACATACCCAAGTAAATCTTCAGCTCAATAATTGTTTTTCTTTTGTTTCCTTGATAGGTTTATTTAAATTCTGTGTATGTTTCCATATAAAATTTGAAATTATTTGTTGTAGTTCTGTGAAAAATGCCATTGATATTTTGATAGGGATTGCCTTGAATCTGCAGATTGCTCTGAGTCCTAACCACTGGACTGACAGGGAATTCTAAGTATGGTCATTTTAATAATATTCTTCCAGTTAAGAACACAGCATATCTTTCCATCTGTTTGTGTCATCTTCAGTTTGTTTCATCATTGTCTTATAGTTTTCTGAGTATAGGTCTTTTACTTCCTTAGGTAGGTTTATTCCTTGGTATTTTATTACTTTTGATATGGTGATAAATGGGATTGTTTCCTTAACTTCTCTTTTTGATACTTCATTGTGACTTTTAGAAATGCAACTGATTTCTGTATATTAATTTTGTATCTGGCAACTTTACTGAATTCATTGATGAGTGCTAGTAGTTTGCTGATAGCATCTTAAGGGTTTTCTGTGAATAGTGTCAGGTCATATGGAAACAATGATAATTTGTATTCCTTTAATTTCTTTTTCTTCTCTAATTGCTGTGGCTGGGACTTCCACAACTATAGTGAATACGTGTGATTAGAGTGGACACCCTGTCTCGTTCCTGATCTTAGAGGAAAAGCTTTCAGCTTTTCACTGTTCAGTATGAAGTTAACTTTGGGTTTGTCATATGTGGCCTTTATTATTTAGAGGTAGGTTCCCTCTGTGCCCACTCTCTGTAGAGGTTTTAGTGTAAACGGATGTCGAACTTTTTTTTTTTTTTCATAGAAACACAGTTTTATTTTCCAGATTCAACATAAATTCAAGAGATTTCGCCCCATTTTTTGGTTTCTGTTTTTTTTTTTTTTTCATTTATTTTTATTAGTTGGAGGCTAATTACTTTACAATATTGTAATGGTTTTTATCATACATTGACATGAATTAGCCATGGATTTACATGTATTCCCCATCCCGATCCCCCCTCCCACCTCCCCCTCTACCAGATCCCTCTGGGTCTTCCCAGTGCACCAGGCCCGAGCACTTGTCTCATGCATTCAGCCTGGGCTGGTGATCTGTTTCACCCTAGATAATATGCATGTTTCGATGCTGTTCTCTCGAAACATCCCACCCTTGCCTAGTCCCACAGAGTCCAAAAGTCTGTTCTGTACATCTGTGTCTCTTTTTCTATTTTGCATATAGGGTTATCGTTACCATCTTTCTAAATTCCATATATATGTGTTAGTATACTGTAATGGTCTTTATCTTTCTGACTTACTTCACTCTGTATAATGGACTCCAGTTTCATCCATCTCATTAGAACTGATTCAAAACTTTTTTTAAGTTATTTTTTAATTGGAGGATAATTGCTTTACAATGTTGTGTTGGTTTCTTCTGTAGAGTAGGACAAATCAGTCATAATTATATATATATAAATACCCTCCCTCTTAAGCGTCCGTTCCCTGTTCCGTCCCACCCCTCTAGGTGGTCACAGAGTGCCAGGTTGGACTCCCTGTGTAATATAGCAGCTTTCCACTAGTCGTCTATTTTACATATGGTAGTGTGTATATGTCAATGCTACTTTCTCAATTCATCCTACCCTCTCCTTTACCCATTGTGTCCACAAGTCCACTCTCTAAGTCTACATCTCCTTTCTTTCCATGTAAATAGTTTCACCAGTACAGTTTTTCTAGATTCAGTATATATGCATTGATACAGAATATTTGTCTTTCTCTTTCTGACTGACTTCACTCTGTATTACAGTGTCTGTGTTCATCCATCTCACTACAACTGACTCAAATTCATTCCTTTTTATGGCTAAGTGATATTCTGTTGTATATTTCTTTTTATATATCTTCTTTATCCATTCATCTGTCAGTGGACATCTAGGTTGCTTCCATGTCCTTGTTATTGTAAATTCTGCTGTGATGAACATTAGGGTACATGTGTCTTTTTAATTGTGGTTTTCTGCTTCTCTGGTGGCTCAGATGGTAAAGCATCTGCCTACAATGTGGGAGACCCAGGTTCAATCCCTGGATCGGGAAGCTCTCCTGGAGAAGGAAATGGCAACCCACTCCAGTATTCTTGCCTGGAAAATCCCATGGATGGAGGAACCTGGAAGGCTACAGTCCATGGGGTCGCAAAGAGTCGGACATGACTGAGTGACTTCACTTTCACTTTCCCTTTCAAGGGTATGTGCACAGTAGTGGGATTGATGGGTGATATGGCAGTTTTATTCTTAGTTTCTAAAGGAATTTCCATACTGTTCTCCAGAGTGGCTTTATCAATTTATATTCCTAACAACAGTGCAGTAGGGATTCCCTTTTCTCCACATCCTCTCCAGCATTTACAGTTTTGTTTTTTTTTTTTGATGATGACCATTCTGAATGTAATTTACATTTCTCTAATAATGAGCAATGTTGAGCATCTTTGCAAGTATTTATTGGCCATCTGTATGTCTCCTATGGAGAAATGTCTGTTTAAAAACTTTTTCTACATCTATTGAGATGATCGTATGGCTCTTATACTTCCTTCATTAATGTGATGTATCACATTGATCTGCAGATACTGAAAAATCCTTGCATCCCCGGAATAAATACCATTTGATTATGGTATCTGAGCCTTTTAATGTACTATTGAATTTGGTTTGCTAATATTTTGTTGAAGATTTTTGCATCTATATTCATCAGTGATATTGGCCTGTAATTTTTGTGTGTGTGTGTTTGATGTCTTTGTCTTGTTTTGGTATCAGGGTGATGCTGACTTCATAGAATAAGTTTGGAATTATTCCTTCCTCTGAAGTTTTTTGGAATAGTTTCAGAAGGATAGGTGTTAAATCTCTGAATGTTTGGTAGAATTCACCAGTGAAGCCATCTGATCCTAAACTTTTGTTTGTTGGGAGTTTTAAAATTGCTGATTCAATTTCATTATGGATAATTGGCCGGTTCATATTTTCGATTTCTTCTTGTTCAGTTTTGGGAGATTGTACCTTTCTAAGAGTGTCCATTTCTTCTAGGTTATCCAGTTTATTGGTATATAGTTGCTTATAGTAGTCTCTTAAGATCCTTTGTGTCTCTGTGGTGTCACTTACAACGTCTTCTCTTTCATTTCTGATTTTACTGATTTGGGCTCTCTGTGGTGTACACACACACACAAACACACTCTGTGGTGTACACACACACAGTGAAATACAACCCAGCCATAAGAAAGAATGAAATTTTACCATTTGTAGCAATGTGGATGGACTTGGAGGGTATTATGCCAAGTGAGATAAGTCAGACAAATACTGTATATCACTTATTATGTGGAATCTAAAAAATACAACAAACTAGTGAATAAAACAAAAAAGCAGGCTCACAAATAGAGGAAAAACTCTGTAAATATAGAGATAAACATAAATATTGAGAACAGTGGTTAATGTGGGGAGTGGGAAATGGGGGAGGGGCAATATAAGGGTAGGGAATTTTGAGAAGGGGGTTGTTATGGGATTATATGAAATCGTGTGTGTGAAACTTGAAAATTATATAACACTATAGATTTTAAAGGATCTTTCAATAAAAACAAATTCTGTTCATGTTTATGAAGTTTATATCTAAACACTTTCTATAACAATTGGTTGTCTTTTAAAATTTGAAAGTAACTTAAAATATCTTGTTTTTTTTCAAATACATTTTTCCTTAATAGAGAATTACCCATTGAGGAAAAAAATGGTCTTTCTCAGAGCTAGAGTGAGAAGAATTTTTGAAGAGGATGATTTTGGCATCAAAGTCAGGGAAGGGAAGGAGCAGGCTACAGAATGTTCCTGAAACTTTTCCTCTTCTTGAGAGTGCTTCTCTTTACCTAGATTTACTGTTTTGGTTACTTAAAGATTGGCTTATTGACTTTTATTTCCCCTTTAACATGGAAATGTCTTTACTTCTTTAGCATAATATGTATTTATTATTAAGAGAAACATGCAAAGAAAATGAAAATCCCCTGCCAAATAGCCCTACCCCCAATAACAACAACAAAAAAAACGGCCACTGTTCTCTATTTAATATATATTCTTTTAGACTTTTTGATGCCTTTGTAAACCACACAGAAGTGTATGTGTATACATATTCTTTAAGCTGATTTATTCACTTAATGTATCAAAGACTAATGTGTCAATACACATATATCTTTAAAGCTTACATAGTTTTCCATTATATGAATGAATGTATATCACAGTTAATTTAAACAGATAAATATTAATGAACATTTAATAGTTCTAATTTTTTGTCTGTTGCTATAAAGAATGAACATCCTTTTGTGTAAATCTTGTCCCTGTATTTTTTTTAATAATTAATTCTATATGGTGTAATTATATAATTTAGGTAATTAACCTAAAAGGTATAATTAGCATAAAATGACATTATATTTAAAATACACAGTTCAGTTTATTTTAATAAATTTAGAGACCTGTGTAATCACCACCGTGATCAAGTTATTGGACAGTTCCATTATCTCAGAAGGTTTCCTTTTACCTCTTCTCAAGTAATCTTCACTCCTGTTCCTAACCCCAGATAATAAATAGCTGCTCTCCTTTCTATCACTTAGATTTGCCTTCATTAGAGTTGCATGTGAATGAAATTGTATAGTTGAATACTATACAAGTATATATATCTATTGTGTCTGAATTCTTGCACTTAGCACAATATTCTGTGATTAATCTATGTTGTATACATCAGTAATTTGTTCTTTTTATTTCTGAGTTGAATTCTATTACTTGGATATTTTGTAATTTGTTTATCCATCTGTTGATGGACATAGAGGATGTTTGGCGTTTTAGGCTAAAATGATCAAGGCTATGATGACCATTCATTTGCAAGTCTTTGTATAAACATTTTGTTTCTTACGGTTGGAAAAATACATAGTGAAATTGGTGGATCACATGGTGCTTTAAAAAAAGGTACCAGACACTTTCCAAAGTTGTACTATTTTGCCTCCTCACCAGCAATTGAATAGTTTCAGTTGTTTCACTTGCTTGCCAACATTTGGTATTGTCAGCCTTTTTAATATTCACCGTTGTAATAGTTTGTGTAGGTGGTATCTTACTGTTGTTTTCATATGCATTTCTCTGACTTCTAATGATGTTGAGCACATTTTTGTTGGGTGTCTGTATCCTTTTCTTGGTAAAGTGTTTATTTGCCTTTGCCAGTTTAAAAACATTGGGTTGGTTTTCTGATCATTACAGAATTGTGAGAGTTCTTTGTAAATTTAGTATAATTGAAAGATAAAGGAGGGCAGGAAGATGACGAAGGAATAGGATGGGGAGACCACTTTCTCCCCGAGAAATTCATCGAAAGATCATTTGAATGCTGAACAAATTCCACAGAACAACTCCTGAATGCTGGCGGAGGACACAAGGCACCCAAATAGGCAGCCCATTCTCTTCAAAAGGAGGTAGGACAAAATATAAAAGATAAAAAGAGAGACAAAAGAGTTAGGGACAGAGACCCGTCCTGGGGAAGGAGTCGTGAAGGAGAAGTTTCTAAGCACCAGGAAACCCTCTCACCAGCAGGTCTCTGGGGTGTTTTGGAATCTCAGAAAGCAACATAACTGGGAGGGAAAATTAAAAAAAAATCCCCATAGATTACTTGCCTAACCGCAACTCCAAGCAGAGAAGGGCTGGCTATATGCTTAGGGTAAGGACAGGGCCTGAATGCCCTGAGGACAATCTGAGGGAGGTAACAAACCGTGGGATAGCCAGAGAGAAAAAAAAACCGAGAGAGAGAGAACTTGCCCGGGAAAAGCTCTAGTCTGAGGCATAGCCTGGCCCACTCACAGGACAAAGGACAGCGAATAGGAGAGGAGAGCTAGCCGGCTGTGGACTGGCCCCTCCCCCTGCCAGAGGCAGAGAGGCAGGCAGGCGATAACCAGAGCCAGAAGGCAAGGGGCAATCTCACCCCTGGAGATGGCACCCTCTACCAGACTGGGTGGACTCCCAGTTGGTAACCAAGTCTTCCTGGGATCCTGGATGGTTGACATCCGCCAGGATGGGTTGCAGTCAGAGATCCGCTCCCCAGAGGAGACACTCGGCACACCCGACAGCGCTCTCACAGCACACCCAGGAAACTGAGTGGCTGGGACCCGGGAGGTGATAAGATGCACCGCCCACCTGGGGAGAGTGTGCTCGCCAAGCATCTGGTTGCCTGAGCTGCTCGTACCTGGGAAGGGCAAAAAATGCAGGCCCAACCGAGTCTGTGCCTTTGTGGAGTACCCGAGAACCTGAACCTGAGCTGCTTAGACCTGGGAAGTGCGTGCAACCCAGGGCCTGCTTTAGATAATTCCCCTGCAGAGCAACCTGGAGCCTGAGCAGTGTAGACTGAGAACGCACACACATGAGCGGGGGCAAACAGTGTGGTCCGGACACTGTGAGCACTCCCCAGATACGCTAGTGATGTTTGTTTGCAGTGTTCCTCCCCCCGCCCCCCCAGCACAGCTGAACAAGTGAGCCTAATTAAGTGACCACCTTCGCCCCCTTGTGTCAGGGTGGAAATTAGACACTGAAGAGACTTGCAAACAGAAGAAGCCAAATAAACAAAGAAGAGGGAAGCACTTTGTAAGAGACAGGTGCAACAGATTAAAATCGTTTAGTTAGCACTGACTACATTGAAAGGGGCTTGTAGACCTTAAGAAGTATAAGCTGGAACAAGGAACTATCTGAAACTGAACTGACCCCACACTGCCCTCATCAGCTGCAGAGAAATTCCTAGATAAATTTTACTATTATCATTTTTTAATTTTTAAATCTTTAAAAAATTTTTAAGTTCTTTATTACTCCTTTAATTTTAATTTTTAAAACCTTCTATTACCTTGCCAAAAAAAGACCCTATTTTTAAAGCAAATTTCATATATATGTATTTCATAATTTTTGCAATTTTGGTTTTTTTAATATTGTATTTTTGAGAGTCTAATCTCTAGCTTTGGGGTCTGTGGGCTCTATGGTTGGGTTAATGATGAACTCCAAAAGGGTTTGTGCCAAGGGAGACCTTCCAGTGCCCCTGTCCTTGTGGTGAGCTGCTGCCGACCCATGTCTCCACAGGAGGCCCTCCAACACTGGCTCATAGTTTCAGTTCAGTCTCCTGTGGGGTCACGGCTTTTCTCCCCGGGGTCTTGGTGTGTGCAGAATTTTGTTTATTTGCTTCCAGACTGGAGTCTCTTGTTTCCCCAGTCCTCTATAAGTCCTGTAATCAAATCCTACTGGCCGTCAACACCAGATTCCCTGGGGATTCCAGTCCCTTTGTCGGATCCCTAGGCTGGGAAGCCTGATGTTGGGTTCAGAGCTTTTACAACAGTGTGAGAACTTCTTTGGTATTATTGTTATCCAGTCTGTGTGTCACACACCTGTCAGATATGAGATTTGATTTTATTGTCATTGTGCCCCTCTGACCATCTGCTGTGGCTTCTTCTTTGTCTTTGGACATTGGGTATCTTTTTTTGGTGGGTTCCAGTGTCCTCCTGTTGATCACTGTTCAACAGCTAGTTACTGTTTTGGTGCTCTCACAAGAGGAGATGAGTGTATGTCCTTCTACTCCACCATCTTGAAGGAAAAGCCCGTAGAGTTTTGATTTTTACATTTTGGGATTTTTTTTTTTTTTTTTGCATTTAATTTGAACTCAGTTTTTCCCAAAGGGATATCAAGATAATTCCAGTTACATTTTGAAAAGGCAATCCATTCTCCATTGAATTTCCTAGACAACTTTGTTGAAAATCAATTTTCCATACATATGTGGATCTGTTCCTGGCTTCCTTATTTTGTTCCATATATAAATTAACACATACATTTATGCGTGTGTGTGTGTATATATATGCCTTTATGCTAATGATACGTGTCTTGATTATAGTGGCTTTATAGTTAGCTTTGAAATCGAGTAGTATGACTCCTCTAACTTTTTTTTTTGTCTTTGGGAATTATATTTATTAAATAAAGTACTTCTATGAACATATATACTCCTCAGCTGTTCTTTTTTTTAACTTTTTACTTTGTATTGGAGTATAGTCAATCATGAACTCCTTATTGCCAAATTCAGACTTAAATTGAAGAAAATGGGGAAAACCACTAGACCATCCATACAGGTATGACCTAAGTCAAATCCCTTATGACTGTACAGTGTAAGTGAGAAATAGATTTAAGGGACTAGATCTGATAGAGTGCCTGATGAACTATGGACGGTGGTTCGTGACATTGTACAGGAGACAGGAATCAAGACCATCCCCAAGAAAAAGAAATGCAAAAAAGCAAAATGGCTGTCTGAGGAGGCCTTACAAATAGCTGTGAAAAGAAGAGAAGTGAAAAGCAAAGGAGAAAAGGAAAGATATACCCGTTTGAATGCAGAGTTCAAAAGAATAGCAAGGAGAGATAAGAAAGCCTTCCTCAGGGATCAGTGCAAAGAAATAGAAGAAAACAGTAGAATGGGAAAGACTAGGGATCTCTTCAAGAAAATTAGAGATACCAAGGGGACATTGTATGCAAAGATGGGCTCAATAAAAGACAGAAATGGTAGGGACCTAACAGAAGCAGAAGATATTAACAAGACATGGCAAGAATACACAAAAGAACTGTACAAAAAAGATCTTCACGACCCAGATAATCATGATGGTGTGATCACTCACCTTGAGCCAGACATCCTGGAATGTGAAGTCAAATGGGCCTTAGGAAGCATCACTATGAACAAAGCTAGTGGAGGTGATAGAATTCTAGTTGAGCTATTTCAAATCCTGAAAGATGATACTGTTAAAAGTGCTGCACTCTATATGCCTTAAAATTTGGAAACTTATGTACAGGTCTTTTGTTTCTTTAGGTAGATATACTCCTAAGTATTTTATTCTTTTTGTTGCAATGGTGAATGGTATTGTTTCCTTAATTTCTCTTTCTGTTTTTTCATTGTTAGTATATAGGAATGCAAGGGATTTCTGTGTGTTAATTTTATATCCTGCAACTTTACTATATTCATTGATTAGCTCTAGTAATTTTCTGTAAGAGTCTTTCGGGTTTTCTATGTAGAGGATCATGTCATCTGCAAACAGCGAGAGTTTCACTTCTTCTTTTCCTATCTGGATTCCTTTTACTTCTTTTTCTGCTCTGATTGCTGTGGCCAAAACTTCCAAGACTATGTTGAATAGTAGTGGTGAGAGTGGGCACCCTTGTCTTGTTCCTGATTTCAGGGGAAATGCTTTCAATTTTTCACCATTGAGGATGATGCTTGCTGTGGGTTTGTGATATATAGCTTTAAAACACTGATGAAAGAAATCAAAGAGGACACAAACAGATGGAGAAACATACCGTGTTCATGGATTGGAAGAATCAATATTGTCAAAATGGCTGTTCTACCCAAAGCAATCTATAGATTCAATGCAATCCCTATCAAGCTACCAACGGTATTTTTCACAGAACTAGAACAAATAATTTCACAATTTGTATGGAAATACAGAAAACCACGAATAGCCAAAGTAATCTTGAGAAAGAAGAATGGAACTGGAGGAATCAACCTGCCTGACTTCAGACTCTACTACAAAGCCACAGTCATCAAGACAGTATGGTACTGGCACAAAGACAGAAATATAGGTCAATGGAACAGAATAGAAAGCCCAGAGATAAACCCACGAACCTATGGACACCTTATCTTTGACAAAGGAGGCAAGGATATACAATGGAAAAAAGACAACCTCTTTAACAAGTGGTGCTGGGAAAACTGGTCAACCACTTGTAAAAGAATGAAACTAGAACACTTTCTAACACCATACACAAAAATAAACTCAAAATGGATTAAAGATCTAAATGTAAGACCAGAAACTATAAAACTCCTAGAGGAGAACATAGGCAAAACACTCTCTGACATAAATCTCAGCCGGGTCCTCTATGACCCACCTCCCAGGATATTGGAAATAAAAGCAAAACTAAACAAATGGGACCTAATGAAACTTAAAAGCTTCTGCACTACAAAGGAAACTATAAGTAAGGTGAAAAGACAGCCCTCAGACTGGGAGAAAATAATAGCAAGTGAAGAAACAAACAAAGGATTAATCTCAAAAATATACAAGCAACTCCTGCAGCTCAATTCCAGAAAAATAAATGACCCAATCAAAAAATGGGCCAAAGAACTAAACAGACATTTCTCCAAAGAAGACATACAGATGGCTAACAAACACATGAAAAGATGCTCAACATCACTCATTATTAGAGAAATGCAAATCAAAACCACAATGAGGTACCATTACACGCCAGTCAGGATGGCTGCTATCCAAAAGTCTACAAGCAATAAATGCTGGAGAGGGTGTGGAGAAAAGGGAACCCTCTTACACTGTTGGTGGGAATGCAAACTAGTACAGCCACTATGGAAAACAGTGTGGAGATTTCTTAAAAAACTGGAAATAGAACTGCCATATGACCCAGCAATCCCACTTCTGGGCATACACACCGAGGAAACCAGATCTGAAAGAGACACATGCACTCCAATGTTCATCGCAGCACTGTTTATAATAGCCAGGACATGGAAGCAGCCTAGATGCCCATCCGCAGATGAATGGATAAGGAAGCTGTGGTACATATACACCATGGAATATTACTCAGCCGTTAAAAAGAATTCATTTGAATCAGTTCTAATGAGATGGATGAAACTGGAGCCCATTATAAAGAGTGAAGTAAGCCAGAAAGATAAAGAACATTACAGCATACTAACACATATATATGGAATTTAGAAAGATGGTAATGATAACCCTATATGCAAAACAGAAAAAGAGACACAGAAGTACAGAACAGACTTTTGAACTCTGTGGGAGAAGGTGAGGGTGGGATGTTTCAAAAGAACAGCATATATATTATCTATGGTGAAACAGATCACTAGCCCGGGTGAGATGCATGAGACGAGTGCTCGGGCCTGGTGCACTGGGAGGACCCAGAGGAGTCGGGTGGAGGGGGAGGTGGGAGGGGGGATCGGGATGGGGAATGCGTATAACTCTATGGCTGATTCGTGTTAATGTATGACAAAACCCACTGAAATGTTGTGAAGTAATTGGCCTCCAACTAATAAAATAAAATTAAAAAAAAAAAATTTGGAAACTTAGCAGTGGTCACAGGACTGGAAAAGGTCAGTTTTCATTCCAATCCCAAAGAAAGCAATCTCAAAGAATGCTCAAACTACTGCATGATTGCACTCATCTCACAACGCTAGTAAAGTAATGCTCAAAATTCTCCAAGCCAGTCTTCAGCAATACATGAATTGTGAACTTGCAGATGTTCAAGGTGGTTTTAGAAAAGGCAAAGGAACCGGAGATCAAATTGCCAACATCTGCTGGATCATCGAAAAAACAAGAGAATTCCAGAAAAACATCTATTTCTTTTATTGACCATGCCAAAGCCTTTGACTGTGTGGATGATAATAAACTGTGGAAAATTCTGAAAGAAGTGGAAATACCAGACCACCTGACCTGCCTCTTGAGAAACCTGTGTGCAGGTCAGGAAGCAACAGATATAACTGGACATGAACAACAAACTGGTTCCAAATAGGAAAAGGAGTACTCAAGGCTGCATATTGTCACCCTGCTTATTTAACTTATATGCAAAGTACATCCTGAGAAAAGCTGGAATCAAGATTGCTGGGAGAAACATCAATAACCTCAGATATTCAGATGACACAACCCTTTATTTTTTGGGGCTCCAAAATCACTGCAGATGGTGATTGCAGCCATGAAATTAAGATGCTTACTCCTTGGAAGGAAAGTTATGACCAACCTAGACAGTATATTAAAAAGCAGAGACATTACTTTGTCAACAGAGGTCCATGTAGTCAAGGCTATGGTTTTTCCAGTGGTCATGTATGGATGTGAGATTTGGACTGTGAAGAAAGCTGAGCCCCGAAGAATTGATGCTTTTGAACTGTGGTGTTGGAGAAGACTCTTGAGAGTCCCTTGGACTGTAACAAGATCCATCCAGTCCATCCTAAAGGAAATCGGTCCTGGGTGTTCATTGGAAGGACTGATGCTGAAGCTGAAACTCCAATACTTTGGCCACCTGATGCGAAGAGCTGACTCATTTGAGAAGACCCTGATTCTGGGAGGGATTGAGGGCAGGAGGAGAAGGGGATGACAGAGGATGAGATGGTTGGATGGCATCACCGACTTAATGGACATGGGTTTGGGTAGACTCCGGCAGTTGGTGATGGATAGGGAGTCCTGGCACGCTGTGGTTCATGGGGTCGCAGAGTCAGACATGACTGAGCGACTGAACTGATAGTCGATTTACAGTGTTGTGATAGTTTCAGTTGAAAGTGAAGGAAAGTAGCCATACATATATGTATATCCATTCCCCCCAAAAGCCTGCTCTGATCCAGGCAGTCATACAACACTGCGTAGAGTTCTGGGTGCTATATAGTAAGGCCTTGTTGATTTTAAATATAGCAGTGTGTACATGACCATCCCTAACTTTCTCTTCCCTTTTAGCAGCCATAAGTTTCTAAGTCTGTTACTCCTCTAACTTTTTTTTCTTTTAAAATATTTTTGGTGGTGTCAGTCCTTTGATTTCCTTACAAATTTTGTCAGTTTCTACCAAAAAAAAAAAAAAAAACTACTGTGATTTTGGTAGTGTTTACATTATATCTCTATAGATCAACTTGATAAGAATTGTACATTGGTAATAGTTGGTCTTCTTATCTACAAATGTGGTATGCTTCTCTTTTTATTTAGGTTTTCTTTCTCTGAGCAGCGTTTCATCATTTTCAGTGTACACAAATTAAGTTTATCCTCCTAATGTAAAATGTATTTACAAAAATTGCATTTCTAATTATTGATAACATACAGAAATAGAGTCGATTTCTGAATTTCGATCCTTAATCTCATGACCTTGCTTATCAGTTCTAGCAGGCTTTTTGGGTAGTTTTCTTAGGATTTTGTGAATAAAGACAGTTTTACTTCTTCCTTTCTGATCTGTATGCCTTTTATTTTTTTCCCTTACCCAATATATCACAAGTGCTAGAACATCTAGTACAATTTGTTGAATAGAAATGATGAGAGCAGATGTTCTTGTATTGCTCTCAGTTTTACGGGAAAAGCATTGACTTCCACCACTATATATGATATAAGTTGAAGGTTTATCATAGAGTTACTCAACTTGATCATGTGATGTATATTTCCTTTTATTTTTCCTATTTCTGTGTGTTGAGAGTGTTATTTTTCCTCCTTGAATTAGTGTTTACCTTTGTCAAGTGCTTTTTCTGCGTATAGTGAGATAATTATGTAGGTTTTCTTTTTAATTCTGTTCAATAGTATGATGAAATGCAGTTACTGATTTTTCCAATGTTAAACCCACTTCCCTTTGCTGGGATAATCTCCACTTGGTCAAAACTTGTTTTTTAACATACTGCTGGATTAAGTTTAAAGGTGTTTGCATATTTGTTTATGAAAGATGTTCATATATAGTTTTTTTATGTCTTTGGTTTTGGTGTCTGGCTAATAATAATGCCCTTATACAATGAGATCATTTTTTTCCTTTATTTTCTGAAACAGTTTGTGAAGGATTGGTGCTATTTATTCCTTACATGTTTGGTAAAATTCATCAGTAAAGCCATCTAGGCTAGTATTTTAGTTATAGTTTTACGGTTTTGCTTTGTCCTTTGGTGAGAAAATTTCAAATTGTGAATTCAACATCTTTAAGAGATGTAGAGCTATTCAAGTTTTCTCTTTCCTCCTTTGTCAGTTGTTTTGAAATTATCTTTGTAGGGATTTAACATACATTGTTGAATTGATTGGGATAAAATTATTCATGATACTCCCCAGTTCCTTTGTTGTTTATGGGATCAGTAGTAATGTCCTATCTTTCATTCTTTATAATGGTAATTTGTGTTTTTTCCCTAAATATTTTTGATCACTCTAGATCTTCAATTTTATTGATCTTTTCAAAAATACCTTTTGGATTCATTGATTTCTTGATTTTTTTCATATTTTATTTCATTGGTTTTTATTCTTCCTCTTATCTCTTTAATGTGAGTTCTCTTTGCTCTTCTTTTACTTGATGCTTCGGGTTGTAGCGTAAACCATTGATTTGCAACCTTTCTTCTTTCTTGATGTATAGCATCTAAAGCTATACATTTCCTTCTAAGCACTCATGTAGCTACAACCCCCTAAGTTTGATGTTTTTTTTGTTTTTATTTTCCTTCAGTTCAACATATTTAAAATTTTCTCTTGTAATTTAGAAGTGTTTTTGATTAGTTTATAAATACTTGAGAATTTTCTCTCTTTCTAATACTGATTTCTAGTTTAATTCTTTTTGGTTTTAGAGTTTTAGATAGTAATAGATAAAAGTGTTGAGATTGCTTTACTTGAGGGGGGAAGCTAGTGGGAATGGGAGAAGGGGCTAGATTGCCTTGATTGTGGAGGCTCTCTTTCCTTTTTGACTCCTTAGGGGCTCTCAGCTACGTTAAGGGTTTTTATGGTACATAATCTGAAACTACTGATGTAGATTGTGCAGTAAATTTGGGAAGGTGAAAATGATGCTAGGTGAACAGGGTACTTGGAGGAAAGCAACTAGTGCATGGTTAAGTGCTTTGTCTCAGAGTAAGTACTTAAAGAGATCTGTTGTGTAAATCAGATATCTGAATAAATGAGCCTTCAGTAGAAACATACATTATGTAGTGTAGATTGAGAATGAATACTAAGATGGAAAAGAAACAGAAGTGTTTGTCCAGCTCAGATGAAAATATTTGCACTTATACACACTTTTCAGAAACATAATTTCATTGTTTCTTAAAAATTGAGATTTTTTTTCCCATAAATGTTATTTTATTATTTTCCTTTATAAACTTTTCACTACTGAGGATGAAGCACTATGAAAGAGATAGTTCCTGTTAAATAAGATAAAATTGTTTAGGCCTTTTAACAAAATTCTCAGAACTAAGTAAAATGATTGTCTGTGCCTATTGGTGTACCTGTAAATATCTTAAGTGGGCATAAAGGTGGTTCCGAAAAACTGCCCAAATGCCTTGTCATCATAAGAACACACTATGGCCCATGAATCAAAAATGGATTTTACATTTTTAAAGGGTTATAAGAAAAAAAAAAAACCCCACAAAACCAGGAAAAATCTGTATCAGAGGCTGTGTGGTCCGCAAAACTTACTTGGCCCTTTACAGGAAAAGTTTGCTGCATCCTGACTTAGAATAAGAAGCAATTTTTTAAAAAAGATTTGTCTCATCCTTTCAGATCTCTTCAGAAAGGAGAAGAGGATAACAGTGCCAGATAACATGGTTTCTTTCTTATCCAAGCTATCATCTGGTTTCAGAGTCTTTTGAGTCTTTTCTTTACAGGGAGGACCCTGGTGTATTGAAGTGGGGGAGTTTGGCTTCAGTCTCTATTTGAAAACCAGCTTTGTGTAGAGAATGTTGATAATGAGCATATGGTCCATTTATCCTTCATGAACGGTATCATTTAGAGTAATAAGGATCATTTTATTAATAGATTTAGTTCTGACTATATATAAAAACTTTAGTTTTTATATGTATTTTTATATATAAAAATGTATTTTTTATATATAGGCTAATTTTTAAAGCTTCTGTTCAAACCACTTAAATTTTGAATTGTGTGTGTACAAATTAATTTAATATTGGCCTATATATTTTTACAGGATGATTGTCTTTTGAAAGTGTGGTATCCTATGACTGGTTGGAAGTCTTCAATTATACCTCAGGATCATCATGAAGTGAAAAGGAGACAGGCGTCTACTCAGTTTTCCTTTGTGTATTTGGCACATCCACGAGCTGTAACAGGTTTTTCATGGCGTAAAACTAGCAAGTATATGCCCAGGTTAGACAAGTGTGTCATATAACTTCATTTTGTACACTTATATATTTATAAAAATAATGAAAACAAAACTTCTTTTGATTGATATGGTGACAGTTAAGAGTATAGGTTCTAGGTGTCAACTGCCTGAATTCAGATTCTGCTGTTACCAGCTTTGTGAGCTTTTGACTAAATTTCTTAAGCTCTCTTTGCCCTTGTAGATGAGGGTAGCAGTAGTACCTACCTCAGAGAGTTGTACGAGACTAAAATATGTGAGTGCGTGTAAATGCTTATACAGGCCTTTGCACATTGTGTGTGCCCAGACAGCATTAGCTAGTATTGTCAGTATTAGCAGCAGCAGTAGATTCTAAGAAGCAAACATTTGCAGGTAATAGAAAAGCACACATTAAGGAAGAATAAAACATAGCAATAAACTATTAGTAATCCACATGCTGGGAACGTGTAATCACATAGAGTAAATAGTGTCCCAACTTTTTCTTAAGCCTAGCAACAGAAACTTATCAAATTTTTCCTCATTGTTACAGCATCTTTTAAAAGTATTTGAAAGATTAAAAAAAAAAAGTATTTGAAAGATTAAGCAAGCTATAAAATAGCCTAAACAAATGATTCTTGTATTATATGTAAGTTCTAAAAATGCTTGCTTAAAAATCCATATTTATTCTTGAGGAAGGGTTATTTCACCTGCTCAATATATCTGAGCACCATTTGCCCTTGATGGGAAATACAGCACACTCAGTGTGGGGATCACACTGAGTAAATGATAACATGGGGAATGTATACAGTTTTGGAATCTAAATAAAAGGCTCTTCTAACTTAATCTGCTTAAGTTATTTGCATCTATGGAAAACATTTGCAGAACACTTTGCCTTTGACTGAGTCAGATTCTGTGTAAGCATATTTTTAACAGGAAAATTTTTCACGCTTTTTTTTTTTAAGATGAGCAGTTAAGTCACTTCAGCTGCTTGATACTGTGACATTTTTGCTTAACTTAATGGAAATTGATTTATAGTTTGAAATTATAGTCTCCTTACAGTTTTATTAATGCATTTGTTTCCCTATCCATAACTGTTGAGATTATAAGAAGGATAAAGTGACTATTGTGATAAACCACATAGTTTAATTATAATTAATGCTGTTTTATTATGGTCATTCTATAATTTGTAATGACAGAAATGTAGGTTTCCTTTTGCAGTTTTGTTTGTTTTGTTTAGGAGACACTAATCCTCCAGAGCCTTGTTTTTTCAAGCAGCACACGTTTCCTTTTCACCCCTACTTCCTAGTTTTTATGATGTTCAGCAGTACTGTCTGTGATTTCAAGCTCTTTGATTGATACTTTTTCTCCACACAGTGTAACTTCTAAAACAGTTGGACATGTACTATACTGTCATTTAGTTTAGCTATTCAGAGTTTAATGAATTAAGGTGAGTGTCAGACAGTTATTCTTATTTCATGGTAACAGATTGCATCCTGAGTCCAGCCTGCCACCTTGCAGTTCTGAGCAGGTAATAAATGGGTGTTGGTGAGAGTGTGAAATAGTCAGTAGAAATCCATTATCATTATTGGAAAAATAATTGCAGATAGATCATACTGTTAGTTTTATACTAATGTCATCTTTAAGCATGAGGAACTAAGTATGAATAGCCTTTAATTTTTCATGGCATTGATATTTATAGTAACTTTTGTTTATTTCTCTTTATCATTAGAGGTTCTGTCTGTAATGTGTTATTAACTTCATGCCATGATGGTGTCTGCCGGCTCTGGGCAGAAACCTTACTTCCAGAAGACTGTCTTTTGGGTGAGCAGATTTGTGAGACTACCACTTCCAGCGTTTCCAGCAACCTTACTCATGCTGGAAAACACAAAGACAGGATACAGCATGCTCTTGAGGTACTGTATTATACAAAATAGTAAATGAATCTTGAAGATAATGTCATGTAAAAGTCCTTGAAATTGGTTGTAATTAAAAATATTTTGTGGGGAATTCCCTTGTGGTCCAGTGATTAGGACTAGGTCCGTTCTCTACTAGGGCCCAAGTTCAGTCCCTGGTCAGGGAAATAAGATCTTGCAAGCTGCATGACACAGCGAAAAGATAAAAAATAAAACACCACAGTAACCTTTAAAAAATAAACAGAAATATTTTGCTTTTGTTTCATGAGGATTGAATTTTACTAACTAAAAGTGACTTATAATTAAAAAATAAAGTTAAAAATGACCATGAATAAGAATAAAAGTGTTAAGATAGTAAGTGAACTTATATAATTATATAATTTTCATGGTTTACTATTTTGAAAGTGAAATAGTTTTTATAATTTTTAAATAAACTGTAAAAGTGCTTTCTAAGAAATTAGATTTTTATAATATAGTGTGAACTGTTGTGCCCGTTATGATTAGGGAATAAAATGAGATAAACATATTACTTATACTTATTCTAAAATTAGATTACGAAAAAGAAAAAAAATGTGTGTTTATAATCCAACTCTTCCAGTATGTGTGTTTGTGCATTTTTTTCTTTATTTATAAGATTGAGATTGTAGTAATGTTTTATAACTTGCTTTTTATACTTAATGTGTTATAACCATCTCTCTACATTACTAATTATACTTTGCATATTTACATGAGTGCTTTAATGGTTACATAGTGAAAATGGTTTTTGCATTTTCAGCAGGCAGAAGTATTTTGGCGGTTTGATAGGCTAAGGATGTGGTCCTTTAAAATTTTATGTAAAGTAGTCCTGCTCTGATACTATCTGTGGTTAGGCACTATTTATACATTTTTTTTTTCAACATTTAAATCATAAATGAAATTAAAAGCAGGAGTCAGAACAGAGTTATAGTATTTTTTATGTAGTATGTTTTGATATTGATTGCAATTTAGTAGGGAAAAGTAGTTTATTTACTAGGTGTTTACAAAAATTTATATATACTTGTGTAACATTTTATGTTTATATATAAGCTTTTGGAGGCTTAAGGACTTTTAGATATTTTTGTATCCGTGTTGCCTAATATATTGCTTTTCAAGTAGTTGTTAAATTTAATTACTGCCACATACAATAAAAGCAAAAATGTAATATGTAATCAGTGATTTGACAGTTTTGCACTCTTTTAATAAAATGTTGTTCAATAGTAGTGTTAAAATTGTTTTTAATAGAAAAAGCCTGATTACCTACTTACAAGCTGTTTTGCTTTCTAACATTCTTTCCTATAAAACTCCTAACTGTAAGGTCTATATAATTCTATATATACTTAAATTATACCTTTTGTTTCTAGTAGAAAATAACTGTTCTTGCCAATCTATTTTAAAATAATGATAAATGTCAAAGATCGAGTGAAAATAATTTGATAGGTATAATCAAAGAAATAAACAGGGAGACCAGAGACAGAGGACACACCATAGAACTGATACTGTTTTTCACATGAAAAGGGACAAGAGCTATGGAATTGAAAGGAAGGTGCAGATATTTTACCTTAATACAGAAATAACTGAGAGGATGCTACATTTTATTTAACTGAATGTGAGGAATAAATGAAAATAATGGTATATTATTAAATATTATTAGGCCTGGTTTTGGGGATGGTTATGTGACACAAAAAGGAAGTGCCATGAGGTGGAGTTATGATATGGAGAAAAGATGGTGCCAAGAGTTGACATGGCCCCATGTCAGAATAGTTTAGATGATGGGGTATGTCAGTACAGAATTTTTATTATAGATACTTATCACAATTTAAGCAAATTCCACAGGTCATCACTTTCATGAGGTCTTCCTGGCTGCACTAAGTTAAGGTTTCCTGTTGTTATTCTGTATTTTTGTACCCTCTTTTTGTCTTTATAATAGAGGTTATATATGATTATTTAGCTGGCTATGTAGTCCTTGGGTCTGCCCTGGTGGCTCAGAAGGTAAAGAATCTGCCTGCAGTTCAGGAGAGGGTTCAATCCCTGGGTCAGGAAGATCCCCTGGAGAAGGAAATTGCAACCCACTCTGATATTCTTGCCTAGAGAACAGTGAGAATTTTGAGGGAGGAATATTCTTTCTGGTAGGAAGATTTGGAATTTATTTTTACACTCATATGACTAGTAAATTTCACCTCAGTACTGGGATATCCCCACAAAACTAGACTTTGGACTCCTAATCTTTGTAGCAGTTTCTGTAGATAGTAAGTGTTTTTGAGCAACTGCTGCCTTGAACTATTAAATTTGCAAGGCCAATGGAGAATATATTCAGAGTTGTTCTATTGTAGTTAAATTTTCCTATAAGATAGGTTTTACAGAAAGAAAAATTGTAAGATCCTTGATTATCAAAAGTACTTTGATCAGCATTAGTTAAGACTTCCCAGACTTAGATTTAGTAATTATTTTTCTGTTTTAGACAATACACCATTTGAAAAATTTAAGAAAAGGACAAAGGCGATCTTCTGTTCTTGTAACTCACACTGAATTAAAGCCTGACGAGACAGCAACACATGAAGTTCAAAGACATATTTCCCACCATGCAAATGCACTGTGTCATTTTCACATTGCAGCAAGCATCAACCCCGCCACAGGTAAAGGATAGTAATGTTTTACTTACTATCTGCTGAAATAAGATAAATAGAAAAGTAGGACTACTTTTATAACCTGTTTTTAATTTTATATAAATACTCCATGTTTCTTTTTAAAATAATTCTTAATTAGAATAGAAATATAAGATGCCATTTCTTAAATTGAGACTGTGGTTCTCAGGGAATAATTTTGGATAAGTATTTTTGAACACCTTAGTTTGTCTAGAATATAGCAAAGTTTCTAAGTAAATTAGAGCTTTAGTTGAACCTGGGGATGAACAGAAGTGGCAGCTTGGTTAATTAGTGTGATATTTTTCCTTCTGTATTTTCACAATTATTCTCTCTTCTCAACTCTTCTTTATAACTTTTTGTATAGTTTCCTTTATATTTCAGCATATCTTGTTTTTACTCTCATACACTTTCTTGTCCTGTATTCAAGATAGTTTTTCTTCTAACCTTTATATTTTATTTTTGCTTTTTTCTTCCCCTGTAGTTGAGAAGTATTTTGAGGCAGGTTCATTGTTGGCAAGAGCATATTTAAAGCTTCTGTTTAAGGTCATTGTTTTCTTTCTGCATGAAAAACATATGATAAGGCCTAGGAGTTTCATATTATATTGCTGGAAGAACTATATTTGTACAACAGGAGGGATTTATCTGGGCTTCCCAAATGGCGCATTGGGTAAAGAATCCACCTGGCAATAACAGGAGACATGGGTTCGATCCCTGGGTTGGGAAGATCCCCTGGAGGAGAAAATGGCAAGTCACTCCAGTATTCTTGCCTGGAAAATTCCATGGACAGAGGAGCCTTGGAAGGCTACATTCATGAACTCACAAAGAGTCAGACATGACTGAGCATGCACACTTGTAGTTTTGGGGCTTTCCTGGTGGTTCATTGTTAAAGAGTCCACCTGCCAATGCAGGAGATGCAAGTTCAATCCCTGGGTTGGGAAGATCCCTGGAGAAGGAAATGACAACCCACTCCAGTATTCTTGCCTGGGAAATCCTATGGTCAGGGGAGCATGGTAGGCTACAGTCCATGGGGTTGCAGAAGAGTCAGACATGATTTAGTAACTAAACATAGTTATGTTTTATTGAAATGGCAGTCTCTTGCTTCAGGGTGAAGGTAGAGTATTTTATTTTTAAATATTTATTTATAAAAGATGATACTCAGCAGATGGAGTTGTGAAAAAGTGACCTTTAGATGCTTACCCCCATTGTATTGAATAGTAGTGGTTATAGGTGTGTGTTGTCCAGTATGGTGGCCATGAACCACATGTAGCTGTTTGTGCACTTGCAGTGTGGATAGTCCAAACTGAGATATGCTCTGAAATACACACTGGATTTTTAAGACTTCAGAAAACAGTGAAATAATGTATAGGATCTCTCATTGAGAATTTTATTTAAAATCGATCACATGTTGAAATGATAATATTTTACCTATATTGGGTCAGATAAAATATATTATTAAAATTAAGTTTACCTGTTTATATAATGTGGCTACTAAAAGAAAAATTATGTATTGGCCTTGTATTTGTGGTTTGCATTATACTTCTATTGAGTAATAGAAGTTTGCTGTGCTACCTGATTAAATTTTTTTTAGTATATTATCTTTTCTGACCTAACATCTTAATTGTATTCTAAGATTTATAACACCACTTGTTTTCAAAATGGTGGTGGTTTTAGATTTTTATAGATTTTCAACCTTTGTCAAAGAACCTTATCTTGAGTTATTGCCCATGATGAAGACTTAACTTCAAACAAAAAACAATCAGTGATAGTATGCAGATACTGTGTTAGACAGCTTTGCCTTTTACCTGTATATACTATTCTAATCAAATGAAATAGGATCACAGGATCATTCCTTGTGGATAGGCATTCTGTTACATCATTTGAGTCTAAGTACTAGATGTGTTCTTGTGGCCATTAGGCCTTGTCTTCTAGCATTTTTATTAACTTTAACCATTTAGCCAATTTTAGCCATCTTCACCCTAACTTATCTACACATTATTTAAAAAATTATTTTGTACAAATATTTAACATCGTGTGTTTATAGGTACTGTTTGTAAAAAAGTACATTTAGGTTGACCTAATTGTTTGTTAAATACAAATAATTTTATATTGTAGGACTTCTCTGCCTTTTTTTCTTTCTTTTTTTTAAGGAAAACCTCTCAACCTTAGAGTAAAGCTGAAAGCATAGTATAGTGAATACCCATGTGCTCTTTACCCAAATTCAGTCATTAACCTTTCACCATGTTTGGTTTTATTCTCTCTCTTCATGTATGTGTGTACCTTTGCTCCCTTCTCCATTATCTTTGGCCGAGTCATTTGAAAGTAGTCACTGACATTTTCCTTCATCCCCTAAATATTTAACAACATTACCTAAATATTTCAAAATGTATCTTCTGATAAAAAGAGTATATTATAATGTTATAGTTTCTATTAACATGTAGATTCTTTTTTTTAATGCATTTGTTATTTCTCTTTAAATGCCACTAATTTAGAATAATCACTCTTCAAAAACATGTCTTAAGAGAGTTATCTCTCAGTTATCTTTTAGGATGTCTTACAGTCAGAATATTTGTCCATGATGAGATTTGGATTTTTACCTAGTACATAGGTATGTAGGGGATGTACTGTTTTATAGGATTGTTAATTTACATTTCTTATTTTATTTTATTTGTTTCACTTCTGTTAGAAAACCAGGCTTGTTACCCAGGAATTGGGAAAAAAAGAACACTTTGGAGCTTTATTTAGCATTGATATTTATGAATAAAACACTTCTAGAATATATTACTTATTTCATCTTTAGATTCTCACTTCTTCTGCAGAGGACAGTCTTTTTTCTTTTTATTGAGTGGATTCTTTATAATTTGATTGGAGATTAAGGAGATTGTTTTTTTTTTTTTTGAATTATGCTATTTTGCATGAACTGATCAATAGCATGAATTTCAGTTACCCCACATGGAGAAAATCTGTTATACTTAGTACTTTGCTTGCCTTCCTGCATTCTTTCTTAGCATTATTTGCCTCAACTTTTAAGGAGAGTTTAAAACCGTCAACAAAGTTGGAAGAATAGTACAGTGAACACTAATTTCACCCACTTTGATTCAACAGTTACTAACATTTTCCCAATTGCTTTATTCTCTCTGTGTATATACACCTTATGTATGTGTATGTGGGGGTGTGTGAGCGAAATTTTTTCTTAATGTTTTCAAAGTAACACATCATAGCACATCACCCTACATAATTTAGCAAGTGTCTCCTAAGAATAAGGAAATTCTGTCACATAGTCACAATATCATTATTGTACCTAAGAAAATTAAAAATAATACCATGGTCTCTAATCATCATAGTTAAATTTCAGTCATCTCAAAAATGTCTTTGAGAGTTGTTTTTCTGTTATATCTTTCTGTTCCCTTGTCCCCAAACCAGGATTCAATAAAAGTTTGTGCATTTGGTGTGTTTGGCTTTTAAATGATTAATTCCATGTAAGTCTGTGCCATTAATTCATTTACCATTAAATTTAATTAAAATTTCAAATCTTGCTAGAGTTATGTTTACTTTTTGTTTAGCACATTTTTTGTGTAATGGAATTAGTCTTTTTAAGCACATGTAATATTTTAAAAGATGTTAAGAATTGATATAGAAATTTTATCTTTTTTGATTCCACAGATATTCCAAATGTCTTGGTTGGCACTGTATTTAACATTGATGATGGAAATGGGGGCTTTGTAGTTCATTGGTTAAACAACAAAGAATTTCATTTTACATCATCTACTGAAATATTTATGCAGCAATTAAGAAAACTTTCTGAAAGGCAGGTAGATCATGAAAACGACGAAGGTGATAAAGAAGATGAGGAACATTCACAGGAGGAAAGAGAGAGAGGTTTACATATGAAACTAGATCATGGTGAGTATACTGTATTCAGGTTTTTCTTTTTTTCAGGCTGACAGTTTTTTGTGAAGCCACTTTTGGTTTGTAATCTTTCCTTCCTCCTCTCCTTCCTTTTCACTTTTCCATTCATTCCACAGGTTTTTTCTGACCATCTAATATGGACCATCAACCATGTAGTTTTGCTTTCTTATAATGTATTGCTTTGAGTAATGTATTACTTTGCAAACCATGTTTTTTGGCCGTGGGGGGTGGTGGGGGACAGATTTTGCTAATAATAGAAATGATAAAGATAATGTGATAGTGTGAATGAAATTTTGATTTATCTAAAATTAAGAAATGTAGTAAATTTCAGTTCAGACCAGAAAATAATTTCCTTCCTTGTTGTTTTTCCCCTGGTCATAAATTGGGAAAGGGATTCATGATCTCTAAAGATGGTATGCTGTTTATTGATTGTCTGGTTATGTAAATAGTCTTCCTTGGTGGCTCAGAGGGTAAAGCCTCTGCCTGCAATGTGGGAGACCTGGGTTCAATCCCTGGGTTGGGAACATCTGCTGGAGAAGGAAATGGCAACCCACTCCAGTACTCTTGCCTGGAAAGTTCCATGAAAGGAGGAGCCTGGTAGGGTACAGTCAATGGGTTTGCAAAGAATTGTACATGACTGAGTGACTGAACTGAGTATGTGAATGAATTTTTATAGTATTATTAGTATGTACTGATGAATTTATTTTCTGACTTAGAATTATCTCTAGATAGAGAATCTGAAGCAGGTACAGGATCATCAGAACATGAAGATGCGGAAAGAGAGGGAAGTCCTAGAACCTATTCATGGCCTATTATGTCAATGCCACTGCCTACGGTCCTGCTTGATCGGAAGATTGAAATGCTGCTAGCTGAATGGAATAAGAATCCTGACATGCTTTTTACCATACACCCAGTAGACGGTACCTTCCTAGTGTGGCATGTAAAGTATTTGGATGAATATAATCCTGGAATATTTAGACAAGTCCAGGTATATTTTACTGATGAAGCAGTTTTTACATTTCTTAGAAAAGTGAAACAGATGCCATTCAGATTTAGCAGTTTTTCAGAAATACTTAACCATTTTATTTTTGATAAGCAACTAAGAAGAGAATAACTTGCTCCCAAAGGGGATCAATAGTAGCCAATTTTACAAACTCGATTAATTCAAGTAAAGTTAATTTAACCATGAAATGCAATAGTGAACGTCTGAATATGTGTATATTAGGTTTTTTCCCTAGGAATTAACAGTATTTTGAATAAACCTAAGAAACTACCCTAGGGGGCTTCCCAGGTAGCCAATGCAGGAGACATAAGAAACGTGGGTTCAATCACTGGGTGGGAAGATCCCCTGGAGGAAGGGATGGCAACCCACTCCAGTATTCTTGACTGGAGAATCCCATGGACAGAGGAGCCTGGAGGGCTGCAGTCCATAGGGTTGCAAAGAGTCGGAAACAACTAAAATGACTTAGCACTCAAGAAACTGTCCTAAAAATGTGACTCGGGATGAGTCCCCCCACTTCTTCAGTTTTATTCATTAAATCTAGCTATCTTTATCTGTTACCTTTCTGAACAATATTTGTTTAGATTTGTAGTTGTAGTCATTTAGATGTACAGGCAAGACACCTGCACCTATTTCTTCGCTCTTCTCATAGGCTATGAATAGAGATGATATTACATAGAGGAAAAGGATTAGAACATAATGAAGTTGAAAATGATATTTTTTGCTAGGAAGCTGAGGTTTGACATTTTGAAAATTAAAGTATTTTGGGAAGACTTTGAGAGAAGGCAAACTACTTACACTGAGTCATAATAATTGTCTTTTTCAGGTTTCTTTTTCTTCTCGGATTCCTGTTGCATTTCCATCTGGTGATGCAAGCTCTCTTAGTAAAAATATCATGATGTATGCCTGTATAAGTGCTGCGAAAGACTCTCACTACACCCCCTTACACCAAGACATGCTGGCTGAAGGCAGTCCTCGTGGGTCACTGACGCACTCTGGACCACACAGTACAAATATGAACATTGTAGCTCCCACAGTGATGATGGTCTCTAAACACATAGATGGCTCTCTCAATCAGTGGGCAGTCACGTTTGCTGAGAAGTCTGCCTTTACCACTGTTCTAACTGTATCTCACAAATTTAGGTATTGTGGTCATCGATTTCACCTCAATGACCTGGCATGTCATTCAGTTTTACCATTATTATTGACATCATCTCATCACAATGCTCTATTGACTCCTGAATCAGATTTTCAGTGGGACTCAGATAGTAAATTAAGTAGATTGATAGATCCTGTAAGACACATAAAGGGTTCCTTGAAACAACCTCTCAGAAATGCAGCAACACGTACATTTCATGACCCGAATGCCATCTACAGTGAACTTATTCTGTGGCGTGTGGACCCAATAGGACCCTTGTCATACACTGGAGGAGTGTCAGAGTTGGCACGAATTAACTCTTTACATACTTCAGCCTTCTCTAATGTTGCTTGGCTTCCAACTCTTATTCCCAGTTACTGTCTTGGTAAGTGTTCATTTTAATAGTAAAATTAATAAAAGCTTTAAAACTGTTATTTATATACAAAGTAATGTATACTTATTAGGGGTTTTTTAATAAGTATTCAAATGTAGGTATCTGACTTTAGAGTTTCTAAAAGTTTGTTTTTAATTTTTTCTCTCTCATAACCTATTTTCTATTGAATTTTTTGTTGATAATTTTATATTTATTAATTGTATACATTTCATTGTGATTCTGGACCATGGTTATACCTAAAAAGAGAAGTATGGAATTTTTTTTCTGTACTTCAGTCAGTAATAGAAATATATATTATAATGCAGAGTGTTTACTTTCTCAGGCACGTATTGCAATTCTGCTAGTGCTTGCTTTGTTGCTTCTGATGGCAAAAATCTGAGACTCTACCAAGCTGTAGTAGATGCAAGGAAATTATTGGATGAACTGTCAGATCCAGAATCTTCAGTAAGTATTTCCTAATCTTTATTAATATATCTAAGCTGAGAAGCCATTCTCTCTTGTCTAGGACTTTCATTTGTTAGTAGGTGTTCAGGGAGTAAGCATCTGTTCTGGGCTCTCTGTAACTAGTTTGTTTTTCCTTAATTTGTGTTTCAAGGTGCATGAGTCAAAATTACCATCTAATGATGCCTTCACTGCTGTGACCCAGATCCAGTCTCTGGTTGAGGAACTAGGATCCCTGTGGTCTAGAAAAAAAATTACAGTTTATACATCACATATCAATTTTACATTTAAAGAAAAAAATATGAATTTTTTTTCCTAAAATGCCTTTTTTCTTGACTTTTTTCACTCTCTGATTTGGTTCTGTTAATTTTTCTTTGTTCAAGAAAGGTTTTAAGGGAGCTTCACCAGGCTCCATGTTTAAGTTGGGAAAATTTGAACTTTTCTTAGCTTGGGTCATTATTTTAAAAAAGTCCTGTGGTTTGAATATGTTATCAGTGGGTGGCAGTGTCTCATTCCACTCGTTCTGTATTTCAGCTGGAAGTCATGCATATTAATACTCAGATTTGAATGGTGAATTTTCCATTTAGCTATGAAAACATGGCTTTTTATAAAATAACTGTTGTAATAAAAATGTTCCCAATATTGAAAATCAGTGACTCTTTTTGAATGCCTGTCATGTGTCCCTAGATGTATAGGGAATACAGTGTCTGCCGTTAAGGAGATTTAAATATAGTTGAGGAGAGAAATTATTAATAAAAATTTAAATAACAGTTTAAGACAAAAGAGGTGTCTAAAGGTGATATATATAATCAGTTGGCAAACTATTTCATAAATCAGAGGCGAGAGAGATCAGATTAGGGTAGCCATAGAAGTTTTTATTAAGGACGTTATTCGAGTTCATTTTTGATAAATGGATAAGATTTAGAAAGATAGATCCTTAGTCTTTGTTGAGTGAGAGGATGGCCTGAAAGTGGTTACAGGAAGGTACATGTCTAAATAAGTCTTATTCCAAAAACAGTGATAATTGGATTGGAGTCACAAGGTTGACATAGAGAAAGTCTAGGAAAGTAGCATCTTAAAATTATGTAGGTGGAAGATTTGAAGTTCCCTTAGTCTAACTAGCTGTCTGATGCTTTGTTTCTCTCTACCATGTTCCTGCCAGCTTGTCTTCTGACTTCTGAGGAGGAAACTCCACTCTAAATGCAACACATTCAGTCTTTGAATTACCATCACAGTTATATTGAAATTAAATTTGTAATCCTTAAATTCTACTTCTTAGCTGTAGTTTCATTTAGAATAAGTCTAATGTTTCTCATGGACTTCTCAGGTGGCTCAGTGGTAAAGAATCCGCCTGCCAGTGCAGGAGACATGGGGTCAATCCCTTGATCGAGAAGATCCCCTGGAGAAGGAAATGGCAACCCACTCCAGTATTCCTGCCTGGGAAAACCATGGACAGAGGAGCCTGGTAGGCTACAGTACATAGGGGTCTCAAAAGAGTTGGACATGACTGAGTGACTAAACAACAACATTTCTTACACAAGAGATCACCTCAGACACCTATCTTGTAATCCCCCAATTTTTTCCCTCAGGCCAGACCTGCTGCTCCTCTGCCCATAAATTTATCTAACTGCTTTTATGTTTGAGCCTGGTTACTATTCTGAGCAACTTTTGGTTTGTTTATACACCGGGAATTGTAGGATATCTAGAATATAGCAATTTTATGCCCTCTTTCAGTAGATTATGTCTTATCTGTCATGCCACATTCTTGGTATGTAATTAATTCATATTGAGCTTTCAATGAAATATTAGAGTCTTTTTTTTTTTTTTTTTTTTTTTTTTTGCTTGCAAGCCATCTTATATTTGTGCATTTGAATTTGGGACCCAAATATAGACTTACTTCCCTATTACATTTCACTCAGTAGTACCGGTGTTTAGTATCTTTTTGAATCCAGATTTTGTTATTTGTGTTACTTCTGTATGACTTACATCATCAGCCTGTTCGATGAATGTTGTTCTGTGTTTTCATCTAAGTCAATTACAGAAATGTTAAATGTACTGAACTGAAGAAAGGACCTAGCAGTATACATTTGAAATCTTTTTCCATTTTTTTATTGTCTAGAATATTTCTTCAGCTTATCCCAAGTTTTATTGTCTAGAATATTTCTTCAGCTTATCCCAAGTATTTGCATGAATCAGCTTGTCATGCAAATAGAATACACCCTGTCTGCCAAATCTCTTGTAGTCAAAAAAGGAAGTCAGATTTGTATGAGATTGTTTTAATGTATAGTAGATTGTGTGTACCCTGATGTCTTTTGGTGACTAAAATGTACTAAATAGACATCAGGCTCTTTATTGAAGCTTACAGAAGTATGCTCTTGTCCTTTTTGAAAATTACAGCATTTGTCTGCTTTTTGTCTTTTGGCTGTGCTAATCCCCATAATTTCTCAGAGAATATACTCTATGGTTCATTCTTCTCATTGGCAAAATGTGTCAATAACCTGGGCATTATTTTTCCAGGAAAATAGAAATTTCGTTTAGAGCAGTTGAATATGTTCTTGGAATTTTAAAATTTATCTTGGTCTTCTACTCCAGTGTAGTTACAAATGTACTTTTTTCTTAAACCTTCCATTTTCATTTTTTTTAAAGTTAAAATGCAATATTTATTCATTGTAGAAAAATTTTGATCCTTTCTACTTTCATAAGCTGAATTCTTGAACAGAAGACCCCAGAGAGAGGACTTCCCTGGTGGTCCAGTGGTTAAGAATCCACCTGCCAATTCAGGAGACATGGGTTTGATCCCTGGTCCAGGAAGATCCCACATGCCCCAGGGCAGCTAAGCTGGTGTGCCACAGCTACCAAAACCCCACACTCTAGAGGTCGTGCTCTGCAACAAGAGGAACCTCTGAGTGTTGCAACAAAGAGCCCTCACAGGCAAAATTAAAAAACAAAAAAACACAAAAGAACACATTCCAACGTTATGAAAAAATGTACTTATCTAATTTTCTCTACTTGAAATTTTCTGTTTATAAATCTATTATCAGTTGAGAGTTGTGACTTAAAACGAGTAAGAGGGACAAACTTGGAAAGTACAAAGTGGGTTTTGTGGGCATAAAATTTTAGCAAGATGTGCGAAATGAATCTGAAATGAATGGGAAAAAATTGGAAATATGTGAATTATCAGATGTGAAATTATTATTAGAAAAAGTGCATGTCATAAAAATTGTTTGTGGATGTCTGTATTAGTTTCCTACTGCTGATGTAACAAAATTCCACAAATGTGGTGACTTAACACTTTTATTATATCTTTGAGGTCAGAGGCTCCAAAACCAAGGTATTAGCCAACCCATGGTCTCTCTGGAGACACTAGAGGAGAGTTTTTTTTTTTAAACCTTTTTCCAGCTTCACAGGCTACCTGAATTTCTTGTCTTCCTTCCCCATCTTGTCTTTTGAAGATAGCAACATAGTACATAATATTTGCAAATCCGTTTCTCTTTCTGGTGTCTGCTCCTCTTGTCATATCTTTTTCTCCAAATCAGACCATATTTCCTCTCTTTTTATAAAGATTGTATTGGACATAATCCAAGATAACCTCTTCATATCAAGATCTTTAATCACATATGTCCTTTTTTTTTTGCCAGGTAAAGTAACGTATTCATAAGTGCTAAGGATTAGGATATAGACATCTTTTGGGGCCATTATTCTGACTACCATAGCACACTAATTTCATGTTCAAACTGAATATATGAAAAACTAACTGAAATGCTTTAGATTTTGAATTGCTCACTGGAGAAAAATAATGTTATGTGGATAATCTTGTTTACAAAAACCAGCCACTGACTTGGTTTTTAAATATTTTGATAATTTAAGTCTTATAGAAATTTCATCTGAAATAGTTCAAGTGACATGCAGTGTCAGTAATTTGTAATATAAAGTCAGCATTGTATTTGTATTTTCTAGAATCAATTCACAAATTTTGCTTAGTGCAGTCTTATCCATACTTAGAAGTGGACTTGGGAACTTAAAAAAAAAAAGTCCAGTCACAATATTGCCCTGAAAACAGAAGTTTTGGTAAGCTGAAGTTAAATTATTTTTGGTGAAAATAAATTTAAAATGATTTTGTGAGTTTCAATGTACTACCTTTCATTTTTTAATGTTTTTCAACCACTTTAATGTTCTGAAAAAAATTAATACCTTAAAAAAACTGTGCAGTTTTACTTATTTATTTATTTACAATATTGTAGTGGTTTTTGCCATACATTGACATGAATCAGCCATGGATTTACATGTATTCCCCATCCCGATCCCTCCCCCCACCTCCCTCCCCACCCCATCCCTCTGGGTCTTCCCAGTGCACCAGCCCTGAGCACTTGGCTCATGCATCCAACCTGGGCTGGTGATCTGTTTCACCCTTGATAATATACATGTTTCAATGCTGTTCTCTCAAAGCATCCCACCCTCGCCTTCTCCCACAGAGTCCAAAAGTCTGTTCTGTACATCTATGTCTCTTTTTCTGTTTTGCATATAGGGTTATCATTACCATCTTTCTAAATTCCATATATATGTGTTAGTATATTGTATTGGTCTTCATCTTTCTGGCTTACTTCACTCTGTATAATGGGCTCCAGTTTCATCCATCTCATTAGAACTGATTCAAATGAATTCTTTTTAATGGCTGAGTAATATTCCATGGTGTATATGTACCACAGCTTCCTCATCTATTTGTCTGCTGATGGGCATCTAGGTTGCTTCCATGTCCTGGCTATTATAACAGTGCTGTGATGAACATTGGGGTGCACGTGTCTCTTTCAGATCTGATTTCCTCAGTGTGTATGCCCAGAAGTGGGATTGCTGGGTCATATGGCAGTTCTATTTCCAGTTTTTTAAGGAATCTCCACACTGTTCTCCATAGCGGCTATACTAGTTTGCATTCCCACCAACAGTGTAAGAGGGTTCCCTTTTCTCCACACCCTCTCCAGCATTTATTGCTTGTAGACTTTTGGATAGCAGCCATCCTGACTGGCGTGTAATGGTACCTCATTGTGGTTTTGATTTGCATTTCTCTAATAATGAGTGATGTTGAGCATCTTTTCATGTGTTTGTTAGCCATCTGTATGTCTTCTTTGGAGAAATGTCTATTTAGTTCTTTGGCCCATTTTTTGATTGAGTCATTTATTTTTGTGGAATTGAGCTTCAGGAGTTGCTTGTATATTTTTGAGATTAATCCTTTGTCTGTTTCTTTGTTTGCTATTATTTTCTCCCATTCTGAAGGCTGTCTTTTCACCTTGCTTATAGTTTCCTTTGTTGTGCAAAAGCTGTTAAGTTTCATTAGGTCCCATTTGTTTATTTTTGCTTTCATTTCCAATATTCTGGGAGGTGGGTCATAGAGGATCTTGCTGTGATTTATGTCGGAGAGTGTTTTGCCTATGTTCTCCTCTAGGAGTTTTATAGTTTCTGGTCTTATATTTAGACCTATAATCCATTTTGAGTTTATTTTTGTGTATGGTGTTAGAAAGTGTTCTAGTTTCATTCTTTTACAAGTGTTTGACCAGTTTTCTCAGCAGCGCTTGTTAAAGAGGTTGTCTTTTTTCCATTGTATATCCTTGCCTCCTTTGTGAAAGATAAGGTGTCCATAGGTACGTGGATTTATCTCTGGGCTTTCTATTCTGTTCCATTGATCTATATTTCTGTCTTTGTGCCAATACCATACTGTCTTGATGACTGTGGCTTTGTAGTAGAGCCTGAAGTCAGGCAGGTTGATTCCTCCAGTTCCATTCTTCTTTCTCAAGATTGCTTGGCTATTCGAGGTTTTTTGTATCTCCATACAAATTGTGATTCACAGAATTGGATTGGGAAGAGAAGGGGGAGGGAGGAAATAGAGGTGATCTGAGGGAGAAAACAGAGAGTCAAAAGTGGGAGAGAGTAATCATAATCAACACATTCCTGAGTAAAAATGGGTACTGAATATTGGATTGTTAAATGTCCAAAATTGATATCAAATACTGAAAAACAAAGATTAAAAATCTAGAGTGGAGGTTAGACTCCTAAAAATACAATATTAAAAACAAAATAATTAAGAAATATATATGAAGTTGGGTTTAAAAATAGGGCCTTTTTTTTTTTTTTTGCAAGGTTATAGTGAAATGAAAATTAAGGAGTAACAGGAGTAATAGAGGACTTTAAAAGAAAATAAGAGAAAAAAATAAAGAAAAAAATTTTTAAATGAAAAAATAGTAAAAACATATGAAAATGAAAGTTGAGGAGTAATAGGGAATTGTAAAAGAAAATAAAAGAAAAAAGAAAAAAATTTTAATTAAAAAAACAAACAAAAAAAAAAGTAAAAATACATCTAGGAATTTCTCTGGAGCTGTTGCAGGCAGTGTGGGTTCGGTTCAGTTTCAGATAGCTCCTTGTTCCAGCTGACACTTCTCGATATCTGTAGGCCCCTTCCGGTGTAGTCGTTGTTACCTACCGGGATTTTAATCTGTTGCACCGCTCACTTCTGAAGCGGTTCCCTTTGTTTATTTGGCTTCTGTTTGCAGGTCTCTTCAGTGTCTAATTTCCGCCCTGACACAGGCAGGCGTAGGTGGCCTCTTGTTCAGTCGTGCTGCAGGGAGGGAGGGGCGCTGCAGACTAGTGTCACCGGCCTGTGTGGGGAGCACTCGCAGTGTTCCGGTCACACTGGGTTTGCCTCGTGGGTGTGTGCTTCGCCCGTCTACACTGCTCAGGCTCCAGGCTGCTCTGTAGGGAGCAGGCCCTGCGTTGCGCGTGGTTTCAGTTTTTGGGTTCTCCACAAAAGCGCAGAGTCGGTTGGGCCTGCGTTTTGTGCCTTCCCCGGCCTGAGCAGCTCAGGCAGCCAGGAGCTTGACGGGCGCTGTCTCCCCGGGTGCGGTGCGCCTTATCCCCTCCGCGGTCCCAGCCTCAGTTTCCGCACACGCTGGTCCGGTGTGCCTTGTGTCTGTTCTCGGGAGCTGGCCTCTAGCCGCGAGCCTCCCGGCCGGTGGATGTCTACCATCCAGAATCTCAGGAAGTCTTTGGTTAGAAACTGGGAGCCTGTTTGCACTTTGGTAGGAGATGCCATCTCTGGGGCCAAGTTAGCCCCTTTCCCCTCCCCCGCTGCCTCCTGCCTCCGGTGGGGGATGGGCCGGTCTGCTGCCGGCTGCTGGCTAACTCTTCTCTGGGATCGCTCAGTTCTTCCTTTGTTCTGTGAATGGGCCCATAGTGTGTTGGGGCCGGTTAATTTTCTCTCTCTCTCTTGCTATCCCACAGTTTAAGTTGCTGTTTCATGTTAGCTCCCTCTGATTGCCCTCAGGGCATTCGGGCCGGTCCTTACCCTAAGCAATGCTGCAGGCTCCTCTCTGTACCACCCCCACTTGCTGGTGGCGGATGCGGGCGTCTGGGGTACTTTTCTGCTGGGAGTTGCTTTTAGGCATGTAATCTGTGGGTTTTTCCTCCCAGTTAGGTTACCCTCCGAGATTCGAAAACTTCCCCCAGACCCGCCAGTGAGAGGGTTTCCTGGTGTTTGGAAACTTCCTCTATTAGGACTCCTGGATGGGTCTCCATCCCTAGCTCTTTTGTGTCTCTTTTTATCTTTTATATTTTGTCCTACCTCCTTTCGAAGACGACGGACTGCTTTTCTGGGCGCCTGATGTCTTCTGCTAGCGGTCAGAAGTTGTTTTGTGAAGTTTGCTCAGCGTTCAAATGTTCTTTCGATGAATTTGTAGGGTAGAAAGTGGTCTCCCTGTCCTATTCCTCCACCATCTTAGCTCCTTCCCTCGCAGTTTTACTTTTGTCTTAGGCTCTAGTATGGCTCATCAAGACACTGTTGGATCCTGTAGTGAAACATTTGCTACTTTTTCTTCATTATTATTTATTGTATTAATTTTTATTAAAAAGTATTGCATTACGAATTTATTTGATTTTTGAGCTTTTGATGCCCCCTTAAAATTGAAGGTGACATTGAGTGGGATCCTGTAGTGCTGAACAAGGCATTCAGTATGTTTGTTAGTTATAGTGCTGGCAGATAGATATTCCTGCAAGGGGATCTCACCCGTGGTTGTATGTTAGATGCAGCTGAAGAGCTTGTAAAATGCCTGATGATCAGATTATACCAAACAACCAATAAGTCAGTATTTACAAGTGGAACCTAAGCACCAGAGATTATTAGTTCAGTGTGCTGAGAACCATTGTTCATAGATGAACCATAGTTCAAGGCTGAGAACCATTGATCTGCAACAATACTTCTTAAACTTCAGCATGCCCATGAATCATCTGGAGAGCTTATTAAAATACAGATGTATTAGCTTTGGAGTCTAAGAGACTGCATTTGTAAAAAACTGCTGCTCCAGGGACCACACATTCAAGGAGCAAAGATTCATGGTGTGTTAGAGAAATTCCGATGTTCTAACCTCACTAATTGTAGGTCACAGTTGAGTCCAGGTTTCAAATGGACAAACCCAGCAGACTATTGGCAACACTTTCAGGTGTCTGAACTAACATTTAAAATCCGGAATCTTGGGTGAATGTACCCGTAACAATAAATTCATCCCTACCCAAGCGCCTATTTTGTCTTTATCTAATAGCCCTAGAATCTGTTCCCATGCACGCCCTCTGGAATTCTGCTGATATAAATTGGAAAGATCCTACAACTCCAGTGTATATTTCTACTTTCCCATAGCTAACCTTGTACTTACACCCCGGACTAAGCTGGGATCATACTACTCTGAGTGACCTGAAGGCAGTAAGAGTGGAGGTAGTACTGAGGAGAATGGGCATCTCCATGAGAAGTAATTGCTTCAGGTGAAGTTACTGAAAGGTTTCTATGCAAGAGAGGGCTGCTTAGAAGGAGAGAGAAGGAAGGCTGCCTTTTATTTACTTATTTATTTATTAGCAGAAAGATTTTGTGGTTTGGACATCCAGAGTTAAGCTTCCTCTGTTTACGCATCTCCATCCCAAGTCACAGAGTCCCACTTCTTCTCAACCTTTGCCCCTATCGTTGAGGGCAAGTACAAACCCTAGCAAGATTGTACATTTAAATAGCATTGTAGGTCTGCAGCCATCCACATAGGCATAGGGCCATGTCCTCAGCCAGGTCTGTGTTGGAGCATTAAGATTGCTAAATGAAGACATGTTCAAAGAACTAGATGTCTTGAAATAGCATACTGCTTGGGCTTCCCTTGTGGCTCAGCTGGTAAAGAATCCGCCTGCAATGCGGGAGACCTCGGTTTGATCCCTGGCTTAGGAAGATCCCCTGGAGAAGGGAAAGGCTACCCACTCCAGTATTCTGGCCTGGAGAATTCCATGCACCGTATAGTCCTTGGGATCACAAAGAGTCGGACATGACTGATTGACCTTCACTTTCACTTTCACTATGTCACTATAGGTTTTTCTGCTTAGTTAATTTTAAAAATGAGAGTGAATATAAGAAGTTGAAATATTTCTTTGAATTTGTGAATTGCCATTGTAAATCAGTGAATATTTAGAAGAGCCTTAAATATCCAAGATGCTGTCATATTGACAGTAGATTCATATATTATTGACTATGAACCTTTTCTTTTTCTTTTTTTTTTTTTTTACAGAAACTTATTGGAGAAGTGTTTAATATTGTGAGCCAACAGTCAACTGCTCGACCTGGCTGTATTATTGAACTTGATGCAATAACCAACCAAGTAAAAACGTGCTTGTGAATTGGTGATATTAACATGCTTTATCCCAAAGTGCTTTACAGGCATATGATACACAGTTGAACCTTGAATGTGGGAATTAGGGGCACTGACCCTTCTCACTATAGAAAATGTACTTATAACTTAACAGTTGGCTCTCCACGTCCTCAGTTCTGCATCTGCGTATCCAGCTAGTTGCAGATCATGTCATACTGTAATATTTACTATCAAAAAAATTCTCAACGAAGTGGACATATGTCATTCTTACGTGTTGTTCAGGGGTCAACTGTATTTCATTCAGAGAATAATTCTGTTGTTTGATACTGAATATAGCCAACTTCTTTTGATTTCTGTAGTGAAAATCTACAATCATTTATGTACAGTCCAGCTACATAAAGGTTCAGTTTTGTGGTTTTTCTTTTTGTATTATTACTTATTTCAGCTCAGTAGATGCCTTTGGAGTGTTTGGCTTGTTAGGCTGAGTATTTTTTATTAGATCCATTAAAATGAAGGTAGAAGTAGGATCAAAGCATGCATTTACTCCCTAATCACAGATCTTTGATGTGGGCACTGTTCTTCCCTAGTTGACTTAAGAAAGGAGGAGAATGCTTTTGTCTATGGGGAGTTTGTAAATCCCATCATAGCCCTCAGGATATTTGTTTCTTCAGGGTCATGTTTATGGACTGAAGGGGATAGCATAGTATATTCATTCCAAATATGAAACAAGGTTACTTTGGTGAGGAAGTTGCCAGCTGTTTTCAAACAAGGAAATGAAGAAAGAGCTGACCATATTTAAAAACAAATACAGAGTTAGGTCATTATTTTTTCATAGTCCCTTGCACATTATGTCAGGAAAAATTTCCACCACTGTAGAGAAATGACCACATCAGCTCTTGGGAGCAGAAATGTGGCTGCCAAACTCAAGTTACTAATTTTAGGAAACCCTTAACCTATAATTTCCTTTTTTCACTCCATAGCGATATGGGAGAAGAGTGTATTAGCTTCATCTCCATAAATGTCTTAATTTTTAGTGAACTGGGTGTTAAATTCATTTCCCCAGTGTACTGCCTTCTCTACTCTTAACTATGGGATATTATTACAGACCTTTTTCACTTAGCATTTTGATTTTTACTTCATTCTTATTGAAGATATTTTTCCCTTCCCGTTTGTGGCTATCTTTATCACACGGGCTAGTAAACTGCAAGCACTGACAAATGACTTATGCTTATAATTTACAAACTTTAAAACTCATTCTACATTTGTTTCCAGTGAGCTGTATTATTTCTATATCCATAAAGGCGTCACCCTTCCCTTTTCTCATATTTGGGCATCCCTGGTGGCTCAGTGCTAAAGAATCTGCCTTCTAGTCAGTCCCTGGGTTGGGAAGATCCCCTGGAGTGGGAAATGGCAACCTGCTTACTCATGGACAGAGGCGCCTGGTGGAGTACAGTCCATGGGGTTGCAGAAGTTCGGATATGACTTAGCCACTAAACAACAGCAGCAACATTCTTCTTCCCTGGCGGAGATGACTGTTTATGCTTTGATTGTGAAGGGAAATTTTTTTTTTTTTAGTGTTTCTATATAGAAAGACATAAAAATACCTTATAATTTTCATTAAAAATTTGTTGGTCAGTCTGATCAATAGTCCTTTAATTTCCTTCTACTATGAAAAGAGGCTGATTTGCTTTATTCCCTAAGATTGTAGCCCATCCATTAAATGCCAGGATTATCACAGCTGCTTCCCTTTCTTGAAATCCATGAGGCAGCCATCTAATTAATTGTCTTGACTTACTTACATAATAAGTTTTTGTTTGGATTTAGCCTTTCTTTTAATTTCAGTTCACTTTTGTGATTCCAAGTAGCTATTTGTGATCATCTTTACTCTCCTTCTCTGTGTGGTCCACCTGATTATGTAGCATCAGCTGATTGTGATGTTTCATCCATTCTTTTAGAAATCCTACTTACTTGAATATAGGTACATTTTTTCACTGATGTGTCATTCCCACTGGCTGTTATGGGATCCTTCATAATTCCTACTAGACAGATTTTTTGGAAGTATTTTGAGGAATTTTCTGGGTTTTTGTTTTCTGGTTCTCAAGTGGAATTAAAAAAAAAAGGAGCCTGTAGTAGTGTGCTTAATATGGTCTGCATGGCTTTCTCCATCCGGTCTTAAAACCTGTTTTTTATTTTAATTTTTTTTTTCCAAGATGCAAACCTGTTGATTTGTTTTTATTAGTTTCACAGTTCTGCTATTGACTATAGAATATTTGAAAGTAATTCATCTAATGATTTTTTCTCTTGTTTTTCCCACTAAGTTATTCTATAAAGAATAGAAATTGTTGGATTTATTTCTTCTACATTAGGGTTCTTGAAGAGGTAGTGGGTGGAAAATACGGAATTGCAAAGATAAAACTACTCTTTTTCATATTTGTAGTGTGGCTCAAATACACAGTTGCTTCATGTGTTTCAAGAAGACTTCATTAGAGGATATAAACCACATAAGGAAGATATGGAAAAAAAGGAAACAGAAATATTTTTTCAACCATCCCAAGGTACTTTAAAAAAATAGTCTTGAGTTTGATACCTTAATCTTAAAAAAACCTCTAAACTTTCACTGAGTGTAGGTCTTTTATCAAAAATCATCACTCATGAATTTTGACAAATACACCAGTACTGTCATTATTGTTTTTTTCTGAGTAAATAACATATGTGAGTAAAAATTGGATGTATTTATTTTTTAATTAAACTTTTAATTTTGTTTTGGGATATAACTGATTGATAATGTTGTGATAGTTTCAGGTGGACAGCAGAGGGAGTCAGCCATACGTATACATGTACCCATTCTCCCCCAACCTCCCTAAAAATTATATTTTGAAAGATACTTTCACTGGTGACATAGCCTTTTGCCAAGAAATGTTATTTATGGAACCTAGTTTAATTATTTAAAAACTTAACTTTGATTGGTCAACAGTACAGTTAAATTATTTTGATTGGTAGTAGTTATCCCTGTGATATCTTAAGGAAGCCAATTAATTGTAGTATAAGTTTACTAAAGATTATTGATGACTGTAGAAGATATCACATTGGTATACCAGGAAGCTCAGGTACTCTGAGCATTAAAGGTACTGTCTCATAGATTTCCTCTCTGAAGGGTTGTATTTCTTTCTTCTTGAGAGAAAGTAGTTCTCCTAAGGCCATTCAGGGATGGGATGGGGAGGGAGGTTTAAGAGGCAGGGGACATATGTATATCTGTGACTGATTCATGTTGATGTATGGCAAACACTGTCACAATATTGTAAAGAAATTAATCTCCAATTAAAAATAAAATGTAAAAATGTAAACCATATGCTGTTTAGTTTAAACTTTTATTATTCAGTTTAAAATATTCCTTTTAGAGGTTACAACTTTGTAATTATTAAACTTTCATGTTCTATTTGAAAGTGAAATTTGAAAATAGAACATAGTAGAATACTTTCTGTTTGAAGGTAGGAAAGATATGTCCTACTTTCAGAATTCATTTTCTGTGATGAATAATTTTTAATTTTTAAAGAGTTTCCAGATACTTTAATCTGGTTATAGCTTGTAAGTATTAGAAGATCATACTTTATTTTCTGAGTATAGCTTTTATCACAGAATTCTTTGTAGACTTTTAAGGAATACATTTCTACTGAATTTGTATGGTTAATTTCATTTCCGTTAGTGGAAAATCAGAACGAGTTCCTGTATTCTGTGAGATTAGCTCAAACATCTTCTCACCCCTCAGACTAGTAATTTTTTTTCTTTCATGTATCAGAACTTTTCTTTTTTCTAAGTTATTATTATGTTCAGTTTTATTTCATGATCACTGTAGCATAAGAGTACTTTATAGATTTAAAATGTGCTTTTCCATAGTATTTTACCTTTATTTGGGTTAAAACTTTTTAATATGCTTTCCTGCAAATGTAACTATCAGTTATCATGCTATTTCTAATGGAGTACATGCCAACCTACTAGAAAACAGTGCTTATATAAGGTTGGTTTTTTTTTAAGGTTGGTGTTTTTTCAGTCATATTTTTAATTGGAAGAACTGCATTTAAAAATATTATTTTATTTCTCTTCTGAGTTTTTTTTTTTTAAGCTTGTTGGCTCTTAATTCCCCTACCGGGGATTAAATCTCAGCAGTAAAAGTGCCGAGGCCTAACCATTGGACTGCCAGGGAATTCCCTTGATAGTTCTTTATGTCATTGTGAAATCAGGCCTGGAGATTTTCCTATGCTTTTCCTTGTTTTCCTTTATTATTATTTTTTATAGTGACCCTATCAGCATTTATTATTTTTTTAAAAATTTTGAAGATAATTGCTTTACAGTATTGTGTTGGTTTCTGCTGTACATCAGCATGAATCAGCCATAGGTACACATATGTCTCCTTTAGTTTTTGTACAGTTTCCTCAATATTCTTGATTCTATAGCTGTTTTCTTAAGGGACTTGAAATGTGTATTTCTCCTCTTCCCTTACCCTGCTGCATTTTGTACACTGTTAAGTGTTTTGTTTTTGGCTGTGCTAGGCCTTTGTTGCTGCATGGGCTTTTCTCTAGTTGTGGCAAGTGGGGCTCCTCTCTAGTGGCACACGGGCTTCTCCTTGTGGTGGCTAATCCTGTTGCGGAACACAGGCTTTAGTAGTCGCTGCTCATGGGCTCAGTAGTTAACAGTTCCTGGGCTCTAGCGCGCCGGCTGAGTAGTTGTGGTGCGTAGGCTTAGTTGCCCCTGGCACGTGGGTTCTTCCCAGATCAGGGATGAAACCTGTGTCTCTTGGATTGGTAGACAGATTCTTTACCACCAAGCCACCAGGGAAGCCCAACATTGTTGGTTCTTAATTTTTTTGGATCCATATCCTTATAGAGTCCACACATAGTGTTTCATTTCTAGGAGTCTTTTAAGCTGAAGTAATCCCCCTTTCTACTCTTATCATACCACTGATTTGTTTTAGAGAAAGTTATTTTATGGCAGTTTTTCTGACCAGTTACTTGTGGATCTCATTTAAAATTTTTCCTGTGAAGTGCAAATGAGCTCTTATGTCCATCACAGAAGGACATAAGAAAGAACATAATGTTATGATGTCTCATTTTTAGTGATGCTAGGATTCAGAAAATTCACCTGGTGGCGCCAGTGTAAAATATGCCAGCAATCTATTATCTCATGGTTTCTTCCATTGATAGTGTTGCTTTTCAGTCAATTATTTCATTAAGGATTGCTCAAGTATGATTTTCTAATTTTATCAATTCTCATTTATTTATTAGCTGGAAAGCATTTGTAAGGAAAAACTTTTCCTTATCCACGAGAGCTTTTTGGCTATCTTGAAATAGAATTCTTTTTAGAAAAGGCAGAGTAAGTGCTTAGTTCTTTCTCTTTAATTGATGATTTCAAAGGTGTTTGTTCCCAGGTTCCTGCTGGTGGTTATGGATGAATGTTGTGCTTCATTTTGTGTGTCATTATGAACCCATTTTAGAAAAACTCTTTATTGAATAATATGCATATAAAGATATGCCAATCATTAATTTTTTTATACTTAATGTATTTCGGTCAGTGCGATCATAATTTTAATGGTCACATAGTCCTGTATTAGACTGGTGAAGACACTTTCAATTGGTCCTGAGTCCTTTTGACACAACCCCATTAGTTTTGATAGTTTGCTTTCTTTTAGGCACAGCAAGATATACTAGGCTTCTCTTGTAAGTAGCCTTTGCAAGAATGGAGTTAACCCCCTCCCCCAATTGTTCCTTCCCATGGAGCGTAGTATTCAGAGGCCACAATTTGAGTTTTAGCAGTGCTCCTTGCCAATGAGTTGCCATTATGAGTTTTCATTTTTTTCTATTCTTTCTTTTTATTGAATGAACTATTCTTTAAATTCTGTGGTGCTTTACAGTTTTCAAAAGTCTCACACCCACCCATAACTTCAAATAATGTATAGGTTTACATTTTTCAAGAAAGTTTGCTGTCCTTTGCTGTCCTCATTATCCTATATGAAAAATGTAATTGTCAACAGGAAAAATTATGTTCACAAATAATCTTTTCATAAATGTGTAAAATTGCTAAAATGTTTCTTCTGTACCACCACAATCAGCCCTCCATCCATGACTGTTAATTTTTTTTAAACACTATCTTACATATAGAAAAAGCAGAATATATGTTTACTTCATTCTTTGCGTTTAATTTCCAGTTTTCCTTTTAAGGAGTTAGTGCCCCAGTTACTTCCAGGGGCATCCAATGAGGCTGACTTGCTCCTAGGCTTTTCTCCCTCTCTTGCTCTTGCTTTCTCTCTCTCTCTTCCTTTCACTTCTTTCTTTTGGTCCTTCTTGTCCTTCCTTTCCTCATTTATCATTAAGTGCCCTCTCATTTTTGGTATTTTTATGAATGTGTTTTAATAAATTGTATTCATTTTTTATTCTTTGTTGCTCAGATGGTCCCATCTTTGATCAGTAGGCATCCGTTTATGTTGGCTTTTGTATTTCATGACATAGCCCCATTAATCTTTGATAGCCACTCAACTTTTAGCACAAAAGATATAAAACTGTTTCTAAGCATCTTTTTTTCCTTTTCCTTCCAGCTTCTATACATACCAAGAGATTTTGTTTAAACAAATGTCTTTCTCTTAACCCTATAGAAACATGTTAACTTAAACATTTATTTTCTTTTAACAATAGGATATCGGCCACCACCATTTTCAGAAAAGTTCTTTCTAGTAGTAATTGAAAAGGACAGCAATAATTGCTCTATTCTCCACATGTGGCACCTTCATCTTAAATCCATACAGGCATGTTTAGGTAAGCAATTATATAACAATTTTATGTAGCGATAATGTGAGATAAATTTATTTTTACTGGACATGCTTTAGGTTGGTTAACTCTTTAAAATTATGATCCAGTGAACTGTAAATTGAATTGCTGAGTTGAAGTTGTATATGCCAAACTTTTAATTATAGGGCCATAAATTGTTAATGAAACAGATTAATCTAAAAACAAACCAGTTAATGGGTGCATTAGACATATTGAATTAATAAGTTTGATTGATTTTTAATTAGTGTGTACTAAAGGTCTATTATTACTCTGTTCTAGATACCATGTCTCTGTAAGTCAGTTTTGCCTATAAAATTAATATTATACTTTTTTGTTGATTAATACACACTATCATCTGATACTATGCACATTTGCTATAGCATCTGTGAAAGAAGCAGATTTGCTATTTAGAAAAATGTGGTTCTGAAGTTCAAAAGGGTGGAACTGATTTTGTGGAATATTAGGAAATGCAGCAGTGATTAAAAAAAAATTTCAGCCATGCTTTTGCCATTCATATTCATATTGATGTTTTTGCAAATCAGAAGATGTGTAATATGAAGTACAGAAATTGATTATGGATCTTTCTTTTTTTAAAAATAAACTTTGACTTTCTGAGAGAGAATTTAAATGAATAACTGCATGGTTAGCCTTATCAAACTGAATCTGTCTTAAATTGATTAATCCAAAATTTTTGAGAGTTTTGAAAATTGATGATTATATAATTTTAATGATTTTATATATACTAAACATTACAGAAAAATACTAGTGTATATGTTGTTTGTTCCCTTGGTAATCAACATCATCATGTAACTATGTCAATAGTAGTTCTAACTGGGCCCTGAACTGGCGTTGAAAAAGCCAAATGATTCAGTAGAACCTTTACCTACGCCTGGTTGAGCCTAATCCTCTTGTGGTAGGAGGAATCCCCAAATCTTTTCAAAGCCTTTGGAGTTAATTCTTGGCGTAGTGTGGTGTTTCACAGAAATACAGGAGTGGAGGGATCTAAAATCTTGTCAGGAAGAGAATTTATTTCTTTTTTTTTGAATTGAGGTAACATTGGCTGATAGCAGTATGTAAGTTCCATGTGTGCAGCAGTTAACTTGACTTCTGTATACACTACAGTCTGCTCACCACCACAAGTCTGGTTTCCATCTGTCACCACAGGGTTGGCTCCCTTTACCCGTCCCACCCCCACCCCCCACACTCTCTCTCCCCTCTGGTGACTACCAGTCTTTTCTCTGTTTCTGTGTTACTCTTTGTTCATTTATTACTTAAAAAAATATTCCACATGTGAGTGAAACCATATGATATTTGTGTTTTTCCATCTGACTCATTTCACTTACATAATACCCTCATGAAGAGAATTCTTAATATAGTCTTCTCTAGAGATGGGCACAGAGGGTGAGATGAACATACAAATATAATAAATAAATGTTGCAGAGTATCTCATACATGTTGCAGAAGCACAAATAACTAAATCTGCTTAGAGACTTTTCACTTCACCTAAATGTGAAAGCTGGAAACTTTTTAAACAAAGATCAAGATCACTGTGCTTACAAAGCCGTTCAACTAGTGCTATCTGAAGTTTGGAAGTTTCCTCTGTTCTTGAAATCGTGTTTATTGTTTCAGCATTTGATAGTTGATAGGCTGGTATTTTAGTGTCTTCTTTGCCACTAGCTAATTATAGGAGCTTAGGAAAACCATTAAGCTCTCCAAGTTTAAATTTCTTCATCTCTTAAGTGACTCAGTACCTTGTTATTTGTCAGTTTGATTTATAACCTATCTCTTTCAGAAACACCTTGGCTGCTTATTAATGCAGATTTCTGGAATCTACCCCAGAACACCTGAGTCAGTGTTTCTGTGTTTAGGCCTGAGAATCTTCATGTTAAAGCTTCTTCAAGTTTTTGATGTGTTTTCAGGTTGAAAACAGTGAAACTATGGAACTTAAGTTTTTTTTTTTCCTATATCTTACATGTTGTGCTTCTTCACTGACAGTATCCCTGTGATGTAATTGATGATGCTAAGAAAGGGTAAAATAGTTTAAGAAAATTCTCTCAAGGAAAATTTTAAACTTGATCTTGTCTCCAGAACACTTTGAAGAAACTATTTCTTATATTATAACAAAGTATTGTTCTAGTTCATGTACACAGTGATGATAGTAATATATTTCATAATTTGTTTTTAAAGCTAAAGCTTCAGAAGGTGTTTCATCAGAAAGTCTACTTTCAGTCCCTGGACAGAAGCATGTAGACTCTTCTCCAGAAACTTCTCCCAGCGTGAGCCCCATGTCACATTCCTCATCAATTGCCAACCTTCAGACTGCTAGTAAACTGATTCTGAATTCTAGATTGGTATATAGCCAACCTCTTGATCTCCCAGTAGGAGTTGAAGTAATAAGAGCAACACCTTCAGCAGGTAAGATGTTAAAAGCGGACACTTGTAGCTCAGAGCAGTCTTCAGTGCATAAGATGGATTAACTCTTCTGAAACAGGTATAAAGTTGACACTAAAAGTTTTGTTTTCTAACAGACTCACAGACTTAGAAAATGAATTTACAATTACTAGCAGGGGGGAGGAAGGGATAGTTAGGGAGTGTGGGCTGGACATGTACACACTGCTGTATTTAAAATGGATCACCAACAAGGTCCTGCTGTATAGCACGGGGAACTCTGCTCAATGTTATGTTGCAGCCTGTATGAGAGGGGAGTTTGGGGGAGAATGGATACATGTATATATATGGCTGAGCCCCTTTGCTGTCCACCTGAAACTATTGCAACATTGTTAACTAGCTATGAAGAGTGAAAGAAAGTCAAAGTGTTGGTCTCTCAGTCATATCAGACTCTGTGTGACCCCATAGACTGTAGTCCGCCAGGCTTCTCTGTCCATGGAATTGCCCAGACAAGAATACTGGATTGGGTAGCCATTTCCTTCTCCAGAGGTCTTCCTGACCCAGGGATCAAACCCACATCTCCTGCATTGCAGGCAAATTCTATACTGTCTGAGCTGCCACTGCAGTATAAAATAAAAAATTAAAAAGGAAGATTTATTTTCTACTAATGATGCATATTTTTAGAAACATGTATATATTAGAAATTATTTCCTGTGATAAATGTAAATATAAATATAATCAGCTTGTCAGATTATGGTGTGAATGTTTTAATGCAAGGTTTCTTGCCTGCACTGTGATTTCCAAGGAATTCTCCAGGCAAGAATACTGGAGTGGGTAGCTATTCATTCCTTTCTTCAGGGGATCTCCTGACCCAGGGATCAAACCCACGTCTCCCCCATTTGAAGGCAGATTCTTTACCATCTGAGCTACCAGGGAAGCCCCCTATAAATAGGAATACTGTGATAGCAAAATTGCAAAGAACATACATGTTCATATGTGAATTATTGAAGCTTTTTTTTTTTTAAATTCAGGCTTTTCATCCACATTGTGGATGTGGATCCATAAGTATGTTTGAACAGGAGTTGGCAGATACTTTGGGGAGAAAATACAGGATACAAGTTTATAGTTTGGTTTGCCTAAAGTGATACTGACTTTAGCAAGGTGGATAAAATAGTTTGGAGAGCAGGACTGACTTCTGAGTTTAAAATGATCTGTCACTTGGGGAATTTGTGATTGAGGAATTGCTAGTATAGTGTTGTTGAAGAATCAAAATCAGAGGTTCAAGACTATTCCAGTTACTGGTGAATGATTTTGAGTATGAGATTCTCTTACTCATCCCTAACACAGGGCTTGGAATTAGAGTTGGAAAGACCATGTTAAGAGTTTACTCCCTGGACTTTTGTGGCAGGTGCAGATTTAGGTCAGCTTTTGAAACTTTCAAAGTATTTGGAAAGTTTAGGATATACTCAAATAAGTATTAGAATTAATAATGATAAATTCTATTTGCAGGGACTTTATAAAATGCTTTCAAACATCTTACTGGACAGTAACACTCCAAGGGAAGTAGTAACATAATCCCCATTAGATAGGTAGAACAGGTTCGGATGTTTAAGTGACTTTCCCACTGTTAGGAAGGCGTTGATAGACTGGAACTTGAATCCAGGCTTTCTGATCCCAATCTTAATCACCATTACCCCTCATGTTATAGTTGACAATAAATGGGAAGTGTTAATCTTTTGGCCATCAGGAATAAATATGATGGTTCTAGTTCAGTGTTAGACCATGAATTAAACCTGTGTAAAAGGTGAGATCTAATGTATGAAAGTATTTTGTGGTGGAGTAGACCTAGTGTCTGTATTATGTGAGGGCCAGTTAGAGGAATTTGAAGGGCAATTTCTAATGACTGTTAATGTATTTATGATGAAAGTGATAAAAGAAAATCCAGTGAAGTGTGTGTGGTAAAGGTATAATTTATAGCAGATAACAGGTTTATTGATTGATTAAACTTTGACTTGTTTCATTGATTTTGAGCTTTATTTTAATGAAATATTTGATTTAGTAAGGGACTACAGAGTTATTCTGAACAAACTCATAGTGGATTTGAATTAATCACATTCTAGACTTTGAGTATTAGCATATTATTTTGTGATTCTCTTATTATGATGACCTCCGTTTTCTTTTTTAAGGCCATCTGAGTTCCTCTTCAATTTATCCAGTGTGCCTTGCACCTTATTTAGTTGTTACAACTTGTTCTGACAATAAAGTACGCTTCTGGAAATGTTGTATGGAAACCAACCTACAGTGTAAAAGTGATGAGAAGGAAACCTATCATTGGAGAAGATGGCCCTTGATGAACGATGAAGGAGAAGATAATAGCAGTACAGTGAGCATTGTGGGAAGACCGGTTGCTGTTAGCTGTTCATACACGGGTCGCCTTGCAGTGGCTTACAAACAACCGATCCACCACAATGGTTTTGTTTCGAAAGAATTTTCCATGCATGTTTGCATATTCGAATGTGAATCTACAGGAGGGTCAGAATGGGCTTTAGAACAAACGATTCATCTTGATGATTTGGTCAAAGTTGGGAGTGTACTTGACTCAAGGATCAGTGTAGACAGTAATCTCTTTGTGTACAGCAAATCAGATGCACTTTTGAGTAAGGATAGATACCTTATTCCAAATATCAAACATTTAGTACATTTGGACTGGGTATCAAAAGAAGATGGTTCCCACATTCTCACAGTGGGGGTCGGTGCTCATATCTTCATGTATGGACGACTTTCAGGAATTGTGACTGAGCAAACCAATAGTAAGGATGGAGTAGCTGTCATTACTTTACCACTAGGTGGAAGTATCAAGCAAGGAGTTAGGTCACGATGGGTTCTTCTTAGATCCATAGACTTAGTGTCCTCTGTTGATGGTACACCTTCATTGCCTGTCTCTCTCTCTTGGGTAAGAGATGGGATCTTGGTGGTAGGAATGGATTGTGAAATGCATGTATATGCGCAGTGGAAGCATGCTGTCAGATTTGGAGACATTGACACTGATGGTTCTGATGCAGAAGAGACATCAATACAAGATCATTCTGCCTTTAAATCTAGTATGTTGTCAAGAAAAAGTATTGTTGAAGGAACGGCTATTGCTGATGATGTTTTTTGTTCACCTACTGTAGTTCAAGATGGTGGCTTATTTGAAGCTGCACATGTCCTTTCCCCTACTCTCCCGCAGTATCATCCCACCCAGCTGTTGGAATTGATGGATTTAGGGAAAGTTCGCAGGGCCAAAGCTATTCTCTCTCATTTAGTAAAATGCATTGCAGGAGAAGTTGCAGTAGTTAGAGATGCTGATGCTGGAGAAGGAACTAAGCGACACCTCTCTCGAACCATTAGTGTAAGTGGCAGTACAGCAAAGGATACAGTCACCATAGGCAAAGATGGTACTCGAGATTATACTGAGATAGATTCTATTCCTCCACTGCCTTTGTATGCATTGCTTGCTGCCGATCAGGATACAACCTATAGAGTTTCAGAAGAAAGTACTAAAGTACCACAGAGCTATGAAGATCATGCAGAAAGTCAACCAGAGGACCAGTACTCAGAGCTGTTCCAAATCCAGGATATAACAACGGATGATATCGACTTAGAGCCAGAAAAGAGAGACAACAAATCAAAAGTAATAAATCTTTCTCAATATGGACCAGCTTACTTTGGCCAAGAACATGCTAGGGTACTTTCTAGTCATCTCATGCACTCAAGTCTACCAGGCCTTACCCGTTTGGAGCAGATGTTCCTTGTAGCTTTGGCTGACACGGTGGCTACCACCAGTACTGAGCTTGATGAAAACAGAGATAAGAGTTACTCAGGTAAATACTCTAACTAAAAATTTATAAAGTTATCATCAGTAGAACTGTCTGTGTTATTTATATAATGACTCATGTATTAAATTGAAATCTTTCTTTAAACCTACAGGGAAATGTCCTCTCTAGTTGACAGTTACTGTTAGGTAATATGATTAGTTGTGAAAGAAAAGACAATTGGGTAGACTCTGACTTGTGCACGTAACTTATGTATTTGTGATATCTGTGTGCATCCTCACATGAGTTTTTATCCTGAAACTCTCATATCATTTTGGACATACGGTCTTTTTTTTCTTTTTAACAGATTGATTCCAATGGTTTATTTTTATTTTGCTTTTAGTGATAAAAATGGTCCATTTGTTAATTTTACTGTTGAACCACCAGGTTTGTAAGGAGCTCCCCCCCCGCCAGCTCCCCTGGCTCAACTTGTTCACATTTCTAGGTACAGATAATTTTTTTATAATCACATAATTTTCTCCAAAAAGTCTTGAGAAAGAGGTTTTCATACATTTTAATGTAATGTGTGTCTTGCTTAATTCATTCTGTAACCAGAAAAATTTTAGCTATCTCCTGAAACTAGATTCCATTTTTTTTTATGCAGATAGTTGAAGGTAATGGTGTTGATTCTAAATGATGATATTAGCAAAGAAAACCGAAAATGATTGATCATTCATTCAGTAAATACTGTGGAGGAGTGAACAATTGCTATGTGCCAGGAGCTTCATGTACTTTATCATATTTAATTATCACAACAATCTGCTAGTAGGTAGCCACTATTACACTTGATTTTTTTTTAGATGAAGACACTGGGAGATTCAGTAACATATAAGATCTCATAAATAGTAAATGGCAGAACTGGGGTTCAGATGTGGATAAATCATTTTCTCCAAACCTGTACTCTTATAATTATTTCACAAGATTTACAAGTTTGAGGGAAAAAGTCTGTTCCTCAAAGCTACCTGGCATATCTCTCTTCATATAGACTTATGCTCTTGTAATGTATCTCCAAAGTTTTTTGTAGATTAAAACAACTAGTGACTTTTAGAGGATTTTGCCTATGACTTATTTTATAACTCTAGTAATTAAAAAATTTTTGGATCATTATGAGGTTGTGTGCAGTAGAGCAGGATTCTTCCCAGAAGAGTCTTAAGCCTTTGTTGCAAACTTAATATTTATTAGTATATATTAGAGATTTTACTCTGGGGTATTAAGAAAATAGCTGTGCCATAATCTGTGAAAAATAGTTTAAATTTTCGGATACGAAACTGTATCCTTAGTTAGCCAATATAAATATGGTTCCTCCTATCACAGACTTTCATGAGGGAGATAAGGCAGGAATGAATGTCTCCATTTCACAGGTGGGAAACTGAAGCTCAGAGATTGAATAGTTACTTATCTCAGTTGATGGATTCTAAGTAAATGAATCCCTCTGTTGTGGAGTCTCCAGACATTTCTCATCACCTCTCCTGTTACCACTCTGGTCCAAGTCACTGTCACATCCTGCCTAATTATTGACAAAGCCTCCTAAAACTGGTTCATTCCTGTTACCTCATTCTGTCCCTCACTTGGGAACTAGTGATTGTTTTAAAACAAAATCACCTTAAATCTCTCCTCTGCTCAACAAACTCTGGTGGCTTCCCATCTCACTTTAGAAAAAAAGCCAAATCCTTCAGTGGTCTCCAAGGCTCCAGGTGATCTGTATTCACGTCCACTCTACTGCATTGGCTTCCCTGCCATCCCACAAACCCACCAGGCACAGTCGTCTCAGCATCTTTGCACATACTGTTTCCCCTGCACAGAATACTTGTCTTCCAGATTTAGGCACCCTTCACTCCCTAACCACCTCAGATTTGTGCTGAAATGTCATCTTGGTGGAAAGTTCTGCCCTGGTCGCCTAATTTAAAATAGAACCCTCTTACTTCAACACTCCCTTTTCTCCCAGTCTGGCTTTATTTTTCTCTGTAGCATTAACTTTCCACTAGACACGTTACTTCTTTGTTTGTTGTTTGTCTCTGTCTCCTAAGATGTAAGCACCCTGGAAGTAGGGACCTTGCCTTATTCCTGCCAAATCTGCAGTCCCTAAACTGTGCCTCCGATGTGGCAGATGCTTAATTTGTTGAATGGATACATGAATGAGTGTATGAACAAACACAGCTAATGGGAAGTAGAACTGGAACTTTGACAGTTTAAAATGTTTTATTTTCTTCAAGAAAATATTTGATTCAATACTCTTGAGTACTTCCTAAGTGGCAGTTACTGGGCTAGGTGCTGTTTATTTTCTGTTGCTTTTATCCAACAGTGGCTATAATTTTGAGTAAACTTATCATGCTTTCATACCTCTGCCCAACTTTTGACTAAGAACAAATTTGTGAAATCAGAATTGGAGTTCAACCTTAACTTGGTAACACTAGCCTGAAGAGTCAAATTTCAAATGTGGATAGTACTGTATTTCATTTGAGCTAACCAATCTAGAAAATATCACCTATTTAATTATATAATAAATAATTTTACTTTATTATGTAATTCCTAGTTTTAAAAATAGGAAAAATTCACATAGGAAATATTTTTAAAAATTATACCTAACTTTTTATTGGATTTCAAGATTTCTTTCCTTTTCATTTATTATGAGTAGCTCTAAGTACTGTTATTACCTGTACTGATAGGTGCTTAAATTTTTCTCAAGTTTTTTCTTTTGACAATTTTATTGTATACCATGTACTTTTTGTGAAGCTATATGTATTGATAAAGATATTGAAGTGTTCAGAAAGGAATACACTAAAAAATATGTATTTTTTGTAAATTATTATTTAATGTTTATTTTCTAAGTTTCCATTGGTTTGTGACCTGTTGCATTCCTTTTTCCTTAAATTTATTTCCTCTTTAAAGGAAGAGACACATTGGATGAGTGTGGTTTACGGTACCTATTGGCGATGCGCTTGCACACTTGCCTTTTGACATCGCTGCCTCCTTTATACCGAGTACAGCTGCTTCATCAAGGTATTGTTTGAACCTTTGTGTAACTTTTATTTCATATTGAAGTGGTTGGTATATTCACTGTTGTGTATAAACATTAGATAAGTCATCACATGCATACCCATCACTAGCCTTAAGATCTTCCTGTCACAGGGTACCCACTTACCCTTTTACTGTGTTATTTTTCAGCTGTACTCTGTGACTTTTGCTCATCTGTCTCAGTTTCTCAGACTTAAGTCATCAAAAATCATAGCAGTTTAGGAGTAAACTGGGTAGTCTGGTGTTATAACCTAAAGTGGTCCTGAATTTCTATGATATCTGATACCCTTTCTTTAAAAATTTTGCCCTATGCATTGTTATTTGTGTTTACTTTAATATAAGCATTATGTTCTAAGTTATTTACTCACAACTAAAGCTGATGTTCCAGGAATATCTGCCATATGGTAACCCAGTAGATTTGCATACTTCCAGCACACTGCCACATACTCTGATTTGAGATATATAGACTTATATCAGCCCCCTAACTTAGAGATTAAAAAATCAAAACTGTAGAGTTTAAAGTGACCTGGCAAGATATAGCCTATTTATTATTAGAGTTTGAATTGGAATTCCAGTGTAGTGGGCTGTGTCCCTTTTGAAACCAGCATCTTGGATACAGCCCCATAAAATATGCTTTAGTATTGCAGGACCTAGAATATCAGGCTTTATAGTTCATTATTCTTACCCATAGTACTTACCCTTTACCATCAATAAATGCTTTTCTGAAAATGTGATTCTAACAGCTGTCTGATAGTCTATCATATTTTTAAACTATAATTCATCTATCCTTTAATTTTTTCTAAAAATCCAAATTTTGCTTTTTTTTTCTCTTACTTGAATTATTAATGCTACTGAATGACCTTACAACTTTGCATATAAATATTCATATATATCTAATTACTTCCTCATATTAGTTTTCTAGTGGTGAAACTACTGAATCAAAGGGCTTGAAAATTCTTTCTTAATGCTTGATAAATATTGCTACTTTCAGAAAGACTGTGCTAACTTAAATTCCCAGAACCAATATTAATGATGCCAAAACTCAACTCATTGCAGTAGTTGATATTATCATTTAGAACAATCTATGCCATTTGGAATAGGTTAAAAAATGGTATCTCAAATTTTAGTTTTAATGTTTTAAATTTTAGTTTTAAATGATGGTCAGATGGTACTGAATCACTTAATGACAATTATGTACATTGCCTAAGGAGACTTAAAATACCTCAACTTCCTAAAGCTTTGTCAAATTCCATTTTCCCTTTAGTACAGTTAAAACATTGGAGATGAGAAAAGTGACTGGTACTGTTGGTGATGGTTTGGGGAACAGTTTTGAGGGAGAAACTTAAGTAGCTAGTTGTTGTTCAGTCGCTAAGTCGTGTTTGACCCTTGCGAGCCCATGAGCTGCAGCACATCAGGCTTTCCCATCCTTCACTATCTCCCAGGGTTTGCTCAGACTCATGTCCATTGAGTTGGTGATGCCAACCCACCATCTCATCCTCTGTCACTCCCTTCTGCCCTTAATCTTTCCCAGCATCAGGGTCTAAGTAGCTAGTAGACAAGCTAAGAAGAACAAAGATATATTGCAAAGAATTGCCTGACGTTGGTAGACAAATAAAAATAAGTGCCTGTTGGTGCACCTGGTTTTTTCTTCTTAATACCTTTTTTCACTTCTAATAGTTAGGTTTCCAAATACAGTCACTGCTCTCTTAATCTTATTTTTGAACCAAATTCCTCTGACATGCCTGTGTATATTTTGGTTTCCTTTTAGTTATACCAAAAATTTAATCAATGAAATTCATTTAAGGGTATAGGGTATATTTTATATTGTTATTTTATATTAAAATGTTTATGTCAGCAAAAGTATGCATTTTGCATTGACTTATCATATAACAATTTCTAAATCAGTGTCAATTTTTTTTATAGTTATCTCATACACCGACTATTTTCTTAAACCAGACAGATTTGGTGGTGGTGGTGGTTTTGTCTCTAAGTCGTGTCCAACTCTTGGGAACCCATGGACTGTAGCTGCTAGGCTTCTCTGTCCATGGGATTCTCTAGGCCTGAATCCTGGAGTGGGTTGCCATTTCCTTCTCCAGGGAATCTTCCTGACCCAGGAATTGAACCCAGGTCTCCTGTATTGTAGGCAGATTCTTTACCAACTGAACTGTGAGGAAAGTCCCAGACAGATTTAAATAGAGGGTTAATCTGCATTTTAGGGTCTGACAAAATACAAATTGATGTTTTTAAGTTTTCTTCATTTTCCTCTACATTTATAGTGACAGTTAAGGCTTTTTGCATTGATTTTGTAATAGGATTTCAAACACAGTTGTGTATAAATGTTAGCAATGAGAAATAGCGTTGAGAGTCCTGTGTTGTAATGTGACTATCAGACTGTTATTGGTCTCAGGCATTTCTTTGTTTCCAAAGGGATTCTTACAGATGGCTGATTTGGTTATCTGGGCTTCTTTCCTGGGATCCTCAGGGTTCTTCCTGGTAGCATTCTGTCTCACATCACTCTGTGGTTCACTTCTGTCTTGTCTCTTTTTCACCTGCTCTAAGTGGAGTAAAACCAGTCATTCAGCTGTTGACAGACTCATGGAGGGTGTCACTAAATCCATTTTGTTGCATCTAATACAGCCTAGATCCCTGTCAGGTTTTTTTTTTTATCAGGGCAAAAAAAGTATTTGCTGTATACCATCAGTAATTAGGCAGCTTTAAACTCTTTTTTTTTAAAGGAGACACCAAAGACAGAGGAACGTGCCTCCTGACAGTTCTTCCCTGGAGCTGTCATTAAGGTTTGAGTTTGCTTTCAGGTAATATGTGTAGCTTCTTGGCCAGAGGGATGAATGGGGCAGTTTTCAGTGTCCAGTAGTGATGGATACGGTCTGCAAGCAGGTGGCACTGTGAAATGGGACCTACATGGTCATGGAGCATATAGACTTGACCAGACCTTTTATTCTTGATTGGTTTGGTATGTGTGCAAACATAAGAATGGCTCAATATTCAAATATCTTTCTTACTAGTGATTAGGTTTTAATGTTTCCATTCTTCCAGCAAATACATTTCAGAAAAAAATTTAGGTTTTGTGTTTCCTGTCAGTGATCATGTATTTAGATACTTATCCTATAAAAGTCTGAATGAAGAAATCCTTTCATACTTTTTTTTCTGCTTGAAAATTCTTTCCAGGAAGAATAAATACATGAGTATGTATAAAATTATTTTTGTTTGTTTTGATAGAATTCTAATGCTTATTATTTTGTGTTTCTAATTTAGGTGTATCTACTTGCCATTTTGCTTGGGCTTTTCATTCTGAGGCTGAGGAAGAGCTGATTAATATGATTCCAGCAATTCAGAGAGGGGACCCTCAGTGGTCTGAGTTGAGAGCTATGGGAATAGGTTGGTGGGTCAGGAATATTAACACTCTTCGAAGATGCATTGAAAAGGTAAGTGTATGTTGTTGCATTTTGGAGTTGAGTCTTTTCTTACAGCATAAAATATATTATCTTCCAGAAAACCTGTGGTGAGGGATTCATCTGTACATCTTGAGATCTTGATAATTTCTTAAATAAAAATTTTTTGACATTTCTGAATCGTGACCTTTATAAACTCTCCATTCAGTATATCAGTTGTCTTTTGTCATATATACTAAGTATATAATACTTATGGAATATAGTATTTTCTGCTATCAGTTGAGATGTATCCCGGTTTAGGAAAATACAAACTGTATGTCAGTTATATACATTAGATAGAAAAAACATTGTTTTTATAAAAAGGATTCTCTGCATGGCTAGGTTAATACACAACAAACTTCCTTTGCACATTTAAAATACCATTCAAAAAGTTTTGATTTGTGGCACTTGAGGCAGATATCTATGGCAGCAAATGAAACATGCTATAAATTTTAAGATGGGTTTTTGAAATCAGTTTTCTAGTAGAAAAAAAAGTTAAAAATTTTTTAGTAGAAGCTGAAAGTTATTTCATTGTTGGCAGAAATTAACCATGATTGAGCACTTCTTGTGTACCAGGCTTGGTTCTAGTTGCTTTTCATAAATTATTTCATGTTATCTTCTCATTGGCTGCATATTACTCTCTCGATTTTCCACCTGATAGAACCACGACTCAGAGAGGTTGGGTACCAGCCCACTGAAGTTCTCAGAAGTACAATTCATGATACTGCATTTGTGGAGTATGAATTCATTTCTTTCAAGAGGAATTTACTCCTCTAAAGTAGTGTCTGAAGAATTTTAGTGTCTGAAGAATCACCTGGCAAACTTATTTGAAGCACACATCCCTCACTTTCACTCTCAGAAATTTGTTTCGTTTTGTTTTTTGGCTGCACTGTATGGTTTGGGGTAGTTAATTCCCAGACCAGGGATTGAACCTGTGTCCTCGGCAGTGAAAGTGGCAAATCCTAACCACTGGACCACCAGAGAAGTCCCTGTTAAATTTTTTCCATATCCTGAAGCAAAGGAAAAAGAGATCATATTTTCTCTGAAATGTTCAGATGTTGCCTACAAAGTCTCCTTAGTTTTTTATCAACAATGTGTTTTGTCATTATAAATTGAGTATTTCTGGTAATACATATAATTAATTTCCACAAGTAATTTATCTCTTAAAATTCAATCAAAAGGATATGTAAGATTTTTTTCTCTTGAAATGTATGTTATAAATCATTAACTGAAGATGAATAAAAATTCTTGTAAAAATTATTAAATATTGAAGTACTAAAATAATTGAAGGCAGAGAAAATGCCTTCAGGGGTGGGGGAGAGAAATAAAAGCATTGAAAGTAAAGCACTGTTGTTGGTGGGAATGCAAACTAGTACAGCCACTATGGAAAACAGTGTGGAGATTTCTTAAAAAACTGGAAATAGAACTGCCATATGACCCAGCAATCCCACTTCTGGGCATACACACCGAGGAAACCAGATCTGAAAGAGACACGTGCACCCCAATGTTCATCGCAGCACTGTTTATAGTAGCCAGGACATGGAAGCAGCCTAGATGCCCATCCGCAGATGAATGGATAAGGAAGCTGTGGTACATATACACCATGGAATATTACTCAGCCGTTAAAAAGAATTCATTTGAATCAGTTCTAATGAGATGGACGAAACTGGAGCCCATTATACAGAGTGAAGTAAGCCAGAAAGATAAAGAACATTACAGCATACTAACACATATATACGGAATTTAGAAAGATGGTAATGATAACCCTATATGCAAAACAGAAAAAGAAACACAGAAGTACAGAACAGACTTTTGAACTCCGTGGGAGAAGGTGAGGGTGGGATGTTTCAAAAGAACAGCATGTATATTATCTATGGTGAATCAGATCACTAGCCCAGGTGGGATGCATGAGACGAGTGCTCGGGCCTGGTGCACTGGGAGGACCCAGAGGAGTCGGGTGGAGAGGGAGGTGGGAGGGGGGATCGGGATGGGGAATACGTGTAACTCAATGGCTGATTCGTGTCAATGTATGACAAAACCCACTGAAATGTTGTGAAGTAATTGGCCTCCAACTAATAAAATAAAATTAAAAAAAAAAAAAAAAGAAAGTAAAGCATTTTTGTGAGGTGACTTTTAGATATCTTCCCCTGTCTCTCCCATGCCTTGGTAGCTTTCTAGTCTACCATCAAGCAGTGTTAGCTGAAAAAACATTGTTTTTTATTGTCATGTTTCTCAACTTAGTTTTATGCAGATGTTAGCTTGGTATGTTTGAGAAGTATATGGTCTGCATGGTACTGTGTTCGAGACAGTATGATATGTACAATGATGTTACTGGGTTAATAATTTTTAAATTTACATTGAGTTCATTGGTTCTGTATAATTTAGTAAGTTTGGCCATATGGCTCAAAGGGGGTTGTCTGTTATGGTACATGGGGAATTATGTATTCATTAAGACTTTTTTCCCATGAAATTTCTAAGAGCTAAAATTTGAAGACTGTTCAAAATAACAGAGTTTTGGCCATCTATATTTTATTTATTTATTTTTTTTTAATTTTATTTTATTAGTTGGAGGCCAATTACTTCACAACATTTCAGTGGGTTTTGTCATACATTGACACGAATCAGCCATTGAGTTACACGTATTCCCCATCCCGATCCCCCCTCCCACCTCCCTCTCCACCCGACTCCTCTGGGTCCTCCCAGTGCACCAGGCCCGAGCACTCGTCTCATGCATCCCACCTGGGCTAGTGATCTGATTCACCATAGATAATATACATGCTGTTCTTTTGAAACATCCCACCCTCACCTTCTCCCACGGAGTTCAAAAGTCTGTTCTGTACTTCTGTGTTTCTTTTTCTGTTTTGCATATAGGGTTATCGTTACCATCTTTCTAAATTCCGTATATATGTGTTAGTATGCTGTAATGTTCTTTATCTTTCTGGCTTACTTCACTCTGTATAATGGGCTCCAGTTTCGTCCATCTCATTAGAACTGATTCAAATGAATTCTTTTTAACGGCTGAGTAATATTCCATGGTGTATATGTACCACAGCTTCCTTATCCATTCATCTGCGGATGGGCATCTAGGCTGAAAAAATGGGCCAAAGAACTAAACAGACATTTCTCCAAAGAAGACATACAGATGGCTAACAAACACACGAAAAGATGCTCAACATCACTCATTATTAGAGAAATGCAAATCAAAACCACAATGAGATACCATTACACGCCAGTCAGGATGGCTGCTATCCAAAAGTCTACAAGCAATAAATGCTGGAGAGGGTGTGGAGAAAAGGGAACCCTCTTACACTGTTGGTGGGAATGCAAACTAGTACAGCCACTATGGAAAACAGTGTGGAGATTTCTTAAAAAACTGGCCATCTATATTTTAATTACATGCCAGAAAGCATGTGTCATTCCTTCAGAACTGTCAAATTTGATTGAAAAATACCATGAAGTTATGGTTTTTTTTAAAAAAAAAAAAAACATTTATTTTTGCCTGTAGTTTTTAATATGTGTGTGTAAGTATAATTGATATTTATTCATAGATGTCTATCAATATTGTGAAATCACATATATATATATACCATAGAAGTCAACATTTTAACTTAACAAAACATTAAGGAATTTAATATGCTTAATTTTTAAGAAAAGGTCTCACCAGAAATTCTCTGGTGGTCCAGTGGTTAGGACTCTGTGCTTCTGCTTCTGAGGGCCCAGGTTCAATCCCTGGACACAAAACTAAGATCTGGCAAGCTGAGCAACACGGCCAAAAAGAATAAGTCATGTCTGTCAAATATTCTGCCTTCTTTATTGTTTCTTATGTTAGTTTTATCATTATCTGGTTTCTAATACCTTTTGTACCCCTTATTTACTGTGTGACCTCAAGTAATTCAGTTAACCTCTCTGTGTCTCAGTTGCCTCGTGTAAAATGGGGATAGTAATAGCACTTCTTGGATCATGGTGATTCAGTAAGACAAATGAAAGGTGCCTGGTACATGGTAGGTAGTCAGTAAATACTAGTTACTGTTACGGTTTTTATTGTGATTACAGGTATGCCAAGGGTTGTCTCTAGGAGCATGTATTATAAGCTACTGGAGATTGTGGAAGAGAGTCAATTCTTCCCATCTTCATAGTTTCTGTCAGCCATGGAAGTAATAGGGAAACATTAATTGTTGTAATTCTTCTATCAAATAGTTAATTGAGTGTAATTTTTTATTGACCATTTAGGTTGCCAAAGCTTCTTTTCAACGTAACAATGATGCCTTGGATGCTGCATTATTCTACCTTTCAATGAAGAAGAAAGCAGTTGTGTGGGGTCTGTTTAGGTAAATTGCTTCAACACTTAATATGATTTAATGGAATGAAGATTGTGCTGTGAGTTGAAGATGTAACACTTTTGAAAGTACTTGGATAAATCAGTTTCCTTATTTGTGCCTTGATTCATTTATTTGTGAAAAATAAGCACCGTATTATTTGAGCTTACTAAAGAGTGGGATATTGTTAAAAATTAAGTTGATGAAAACAATTGGTAGAGTTCTCTTGCTTCCTACTTACGTATACATATTTTGAGTTTTCTCCTTATAGAAGAAATGAAGCGAAGCTTGATAACAAATACATCTCGCTAAAGTTATTGTTCTTCTTTTAGCTGGCTGTTTGAGATTTTCATTGTCTATTTTCAGAATTCTGTAAAGGATTAAATATTTGAAATTTGGTTTAACCACTTATGTTTTTGCTCTGGTACCCAGGTCACAGCATGATGAAAAAATGACAACATTTTTCAGCCACAACTTTAATGAAGATAGATGGCGTAAAGCTGCTTTGAAAAATGCTTTTTCTTTGCTTGGAAAACAACGCTTTGAGCAATCTGCTGCTTTTTTCTTGCTAGCTGGTTCATTGAAAGATGCCATTGAGGTATGACTGAGAAAATGTGGTATGAAATACCTGTAAGAGGTTGAAAACCTGGGAAGGTCATAGAGTAGATTGTAATGTTTGGTCATATGTTTGTAAGGATAGAGGGTAGAGAATAGACACAGAGGTTACTAACTTAAATAGTGGCACTGTGACAATGGAGTTATAAACAGATGCAATTGAGAAGCATAAATGGGACATTTTATATAGAGAATACTGCATTTCAAGGTAAGTATATGCATTTCAATTATAAATATATAAAAAAATGGTTTGTGAATATCTTCTTCCTGGCCATCTTGTGATTCTAAAGTATTCAAAGTATGCACAGGTCAGAGTCCCCTTACTTGGTATAGACAGGCAGATATTTTAAGTTCTTTTAAATGAAATTCATAGCTAAAGAACTGAGATCACAGTTTGTACTGTTTTGTAATGTAGTCATCTTAGATATTGGAAGGTGAATGGGAAGAGGTAAAACTTTGCATTTTTGGATATAGAATCTTGATAGCTGATTAAGAGAGTAATTACAAATATTTCTGTTTATGAGATATTCTTCTTAGGTCATCAGTTATAATGAATAATCCAAACAGGTGAAGGAAAAATGTAATTGGAAATAATACATTATAGAAAATATCCAACAAAGTGAAAGTACTCTATGTATAGAATTAGTCCTATTTTCAAAATTATCTCAAGGTATGTAATTTTTAAAAATAACAAATATTTATACTTTTCAAATGGGAAGTTTAGCCTAGAAAATACTTAGGCAAGAAGAGAAATATTGATTGAGATGCTCATATTGCCTGAAGGACCTCAGATTCTCAGAGGAGTAGTGACTTTAGAATATAAACTCAAGAGTGAGTAAGAGTGGCATATGTAGCTTTATTTCTTAAGCTACTTGCTATGTAAATAGAAGATTCTTTTAAAATATAATAATTGTGTTTTTATATGGGAATGTATTTGGAAATTAAGAGGAACTGATTATATGAAGTCAAATATCATAGGTGTTATTTAATTTAAAAATGAACCTTGTTTAAATTAATCCAAGTCTGAGATGGTACTGATATACCTTTTATGCTTATTTTATAAATGAACTTTCTAGGTTGGAAGCTACTAAGTTCTAGTTTCTTAAATTTCTTGCTATTTCTTAATCACTCTCTCAACCTTTGGACCTCTTTCCTCAACTGTGATAATATAAATAGTGGATAATTTCAGGAGTTCAGTGGGATATTTCATATCTCTAAATAATTATCATTAAGTATTCCTTAATATTTAAATTTATAGGTATGTCTTGAAAAAATGGAAGATATCCAGCTAGCCATGGTAATTGCCCGTTTATATGAATCTGATTTTGAGACTTCTTCCACTTATCTGTCCATCCTAAATCAGAAGATTTTGGGTTGCCAAAAGGATGGCTCAGGATTTGATTGTGAAAGATTACATCCTGATCCTTTCCTCCGTAGTCTTGCTTACTGGGTAATGAAAGATTATACCCGAGCATTGGACACGTTACTGGAACAGACACCGAAGGAGGATGATGAACATCAAGGTAGGACATTTTGTGGATTTCTCTTTTTCTTTTTTAAAAGGCAGTTTCTGAACTAATGTTCACTTAGATAATACATACACACACACATATGCACAGAACTCATCATTGCCAGATTTACTTTTCAGCTTTGAGAAATCAGTATCAAAGTTTTTTATGTAGCTAGAGGTTCAGTCACTTACTACCTGTAATTGAATCTAGCATTTTGCTATCATAATTTTAGTAGTACTAAGAAGACTTCACACACATTTTTACTCTATCAAGGTATATAAGATTACCATACTATTCTAATTTCATATATATTAAAGTGAAGCATACAGAATGTTCCCACATTACATAGCTCTTTCCATGTATCGTAATAGCCAGTTTTCTAAAAAAGTGTGTATTTTGGTTGTTACCCACAGTATGATGTATGGGCCTACAAAAACGTTATTATTGTGTGATGAACTTTCCTTTACTCTTAGTTATCCCAAATAATTTAGATTTCTAGAATCATTTAGAAGGTATCTTTTAGCATTGTTTGCAATAATCATAAAAATGGAACATTTTAAGTATTCATCAATAGAATAGTTAAATAAATTATAATGTATCCATACTGTAGAAACAGTGTGCTATTAAAAGTGAGGTAAGTGAGGTAAAGTGATATGTTAATATATGTTGTATTCAGTGAAAAAAGTAAGGTATAAAACAATATGGTCCTGTATTGGTGTTTTTCTTTCTGACTTACTTCACTCTGTATAATAGGCTCCAGTTTCATCCACCTCATTAGAACTGATTCAAATGTATTCTTTTTAATGACTGAGTAATATTCCATGGAATTTAGAAAGATGGTAATGATGACCCTATATGCGAGACAGCAAAAGAGACACAGATGTATAGAGCAGTCTTTTGGACTCTGTGGGAGAAGGCGAGGGTAGGATGATTTGAGAGAATTGCGTTGAAACATGTATATTATCATATATGAAACAGATCACCAGTCTAGGTTCGATGCATGAGACAGGGTGCTCAGGGCTGGTGCACTGGGATGACCCTGAGAGATGGGATGGAGAGGGAGGTGGGAGGGGGGTTCAGGATGGGGAACACATGTACACCCATGACTGATTCATTTTAGTGTATGGCAAAAACCACTACAATATTGTGAAGTAATTAGCCTCCAATTAAAAAAAAAAAGACACCAATATGATCCTTGTTGTATTTATGTACATATGTCACACATGTACATACTGTGTGCACACACATACTGTGTCTGGTTTCCCACTTCCTCTCCCTTTTTTGTTTTCTGGAACAAATCATAAACTAAATTAGCACTGGTTACCTTTTAGGAATAGGAGTGGAGAGATACCTTTTACTTTTCATTTTGTACTTTCTTTAGTTATAATTTTCTAGCCTCTTATTTTTATTATGTTTTATTTTTAAATACTTAAAGAGCTTAAATGAATAAAGAGATTTAGGCTCATTTTTTACTTTCTTCTTTACAAAAGAGAAATGTAATAATTTAATACAGTAGTCCCCTCCACAGGGATTATGTTCTAGGACCCCCAGTGGATTTCTGAAATGGTGGATAGTACCACAACCTATATAAACTATGTTTTTTCATAAATATATGGGATAAAGGTTAATTTATAAATAAGGCACAGTAAGGGATTAACAGCAGTGACTAATGATAAAAGAGAACAATTTTAACAACAATATACTGTAATGAAAGATGGGAATGTGGGTTCTCTCACTCAAAATCTTATTGTACAATTTTAATGCCTTTTCCATCTTAACAAAGCACTTATCATGCACTGTGCCCATAACTTCTGCAGTTTGAGGTATGACAGAAAAACTAACATGAATTTCCTTTTCGTTCCTCACAATTTTGTGGATAGAAGATTTTTTCTGACCATAGATCATAGTACCCTCGGCTTATGAATTTTTTGCTTTCCTTATTAAATAAGAGAACTTTCAAACTTTCATATAAAGGAAACACTTGCAACTTCTCTTCGGCATAGATGAACTGCCAGCATCACTACTCTTGTATGTGGGGCTCTTTATTGTTAGGTAAAATGAGGGATGAGGGAGACTTGAACGCAAGCACTGTGATGCCTTGACAGTGGATCTGATAATTGCAGTGGCTACTAAGTAACCAGTAGATGGAACACTCTGGACAAAGGATGATGATCCCTGTCCTGGGGAGGATGGAGCAGGATGGTGCAAGATTTCATCTTCTCAGAATAACTCACAATTGAAAACTTATGAATTGTTTGCTTCTGAAATTTTCCATTTAATATTTTTGGACCTCAGTTGACCTCGGGTAACTGAAACCATGGGAAGCAAAACTGCAGGCAAGGGGAGAATGACTGTAAATATTTTTAAATTTTTTCAAAGCAAAGGAAATAAAACAGAAGAAAAATATCTTAGCTACCCAAGTAATTTTAATAAAAGGTACACATTTTTACAGAAGGAAGGTTCTATTTTTTCTTAATACTTTCCAGGTTAACTTTTAAGAGATTGTTATTGGGGAAATTTTTATGTATACATAAAGGGTTATACCCATCTAACACAATCAGCTGTATTAATACTGCACTGTAATAGATCTATAATATTTTTCACTCAAATAATACATAAGCAAACACAAAAAATAATAAAACATTTTTAATTATCCAGTATCTTGAAAACTGCACCAAACCTGTGAACTAACTTGTGATTGGACATGCAAATGCCTCTTTACATCTTTGAAAGTTTGCAGTTTGAAGGTTTGTATGTAGGGAACTTACTGTATAGATATATTTTGAAGCAAACCCAGCAGATCATTTCATCTGTAAATATTGCAACATGTATCTCTAAAAAATAAAGACTCTAAAAAACATAGCACATAACAGTTATAACACATAACACAGTTTTGCGAGTAATCAAATCCTCAGTGTTCAGATTTCCCTGGTTTGTCTTATAAAATCTTATACAGTTGATTTGTTTGATACAGTTGATCTTGTACCCAAGATCCAAATGAGGCTTGTATCATGTGATTGGTTGAGGTGCCTCTTATGTCAATTTTGATCCATATTTAGTTACTGCAGCATGCCTCACCCCCAATTTATTTGTTAAAGAAGTCAGATTGTTTGTCCTGTAGTTTCTTGAGTTTTAGATTTTGCTGGTTGTATTCTTGTTGTTTCATTTAATTTTTTTTCCCCCTCTGTTTCTCTTTATTTCCTATAAATTGGTAAGTAAGATTTTAGAGGATTTTAGTAGTTTTTTTGGCAGAAATATTTAATAGATGGGTAGAGCACTTCCACCATGGAACTCATTTGAAAGTGTTAGTTGCTCGGTTGTGTCTGACTCTTTGCTACCCCATGGGCTGTAGCACGCCAGGCTCCTCTGTCCATGGAATTCTCCAGGCAAGAATGCTGGAGTGGGTTGCCATTCCATTCTGTGGGGGATCTTTCCATCCCAATGATTGAACCCGGTCTCCTGCGTTGCAGCCAGATTCTTTACCATCTGAGCCACCTGGGAAATCCCCAGGGAACTCAGACTGTCAACTTATTTTGCTTTTTGTGGAATTAACAGCTATCAGTGACTGCCATCTACATCCCTTATTTTATTAGTTTTTGTAAAATGATAATATACTAAATTTGTCATTTTATCCTTACTTTTTGAGCTGGAATGCTTCTCTAGAGTACAGTCTCCCTTGGCAATGTCTTGATTACTCTGAATTCCAGTTATATACATAGTAAAAGGAATATAAATGTTTGATTCTTCTTTATTTACTAGTTTTCAAAATAATAGCTTGGTTCTCTAGCTTCCTAGAAAGGTGACCCATCAACTTTCATTTTTTAAGGTTATTTTGAATTCACAGATTAAGATAGAGTTGTGTTTTAATCCATTGCAGGTTATTATTATGGATACTCAGATTATCAGAGCCTCTTTAAAGTCCTTGAATTTGACATTTTTCTTTGATAGTTTCTTTGCTTTCTGGTATGGTAAGATGTTTCACGTTCCTCTTATACATCTCCTGCCCAAGACCTGGAAATGACCAATCCTCTAAAGAATCCTGATTCCTTTTAGTTGGGAGTGATATTTAGACACCACAGCCTGAACACAGGGATCCCCATTGCTACAGGTGTGGCCATTGTTCCTAGGTTATTTTAATGAAAGAAGCTAGGAAAAATTTTCCACCCTGAGGTACATGTGTTCACACTGACATTTCTAATTTCAGATATAGAGTTCTGATATTTTAAAAATGTGTCTTATAATGAAAAGCTTGGATTCCTATGATATTAACATAATTATTTGCTATTTTATATATATATATATATACATGTATATATATAATAGTTTCAGAGTAATGATGCAGATATTTTCATAACAGCATGGTTACTGAGAACAGTTTTTTGTTTTGATGGTATATCCGACTCAGGATGGTCAGTCATATTATTTATTTATTTAAAAAAAAATTTTTTTTAAACTATTTATTTTTAAGTCACTTTTTAGTTCCTGTCTTGTGATTATGGTACCAGCTTGATGCGAAGAATCATTTGTTTAATTTTGTTTTTATTATAAGTTTTTAAAAAGTAAATTTCCTTTTAGAATTATATAAAATGTTAAGTGGTTTTGAAATAAAATCAAGGTATTTTTCAAGGTACCTATCATCCTTCCTCATCTTTCTACCCTGTTTTACCCTCCCTTTTTAGGGGACCAGTTGAAAAAAAGTTGTGTATTCTTTTTCTATTAAAAAATGTGTGTGTGTGTATAGATGTGTTTTTAATTTTTCTAATTTTTTAGATAAAAGATTGCTTACTATATATACAATTCTGCATCTTCTTTCATTTAATATATTCTGGATATCACAGGGAAATTTAAATTTCAGCTGTATTGGGTGGATGTACCACAGTTTAACTAATCCTGGGTTAATGATTAAGTTTCCTTTAGTTTGAGGAAATGCTGACACACTTTATTCTTTTGTAACATAGTTACAAGTTAACGTCATACCTTGCACTTGTCTCTGTTTGATTTCTGTAGTTATCATCAAGTCTTGTAACCCAATGGTGTTTAGTTTCTACAATTACCTTCGAACTCATCCTTTGCTTATTCGAAGAAACCTTGTCTCCCCTGAAGGAACTTTGGCAACTGTAGGTCTCAAAACTGAGAAGAACTTTGTTGATAAAATTAACCTCATAGAAAGAAAATTATTCTTTACTACAGCAAATGCTCATTTTAAAGTTGGATGCCCTGTTTTAGCCTTGGAGGTACTCTCCAAAATTCCAAAAGTTACCAAAGTGTCTGCCTTACCCTCAGAAAAAGATCAGCCTGACTTCATTTCTAAAAAGACAGATGATGTACCTTCAGAATCAAAAACTCTGAGTGATGGTGATGAAAGTTTTGGTATTGATTGGTCAAATGTCACTTCATCACAGATTGACTGGAGTCAGCCAGTGGTAAGGATAGAAGAGGAACCTCTTACTCTTGACTGGGGTGAAGAGAATGATAGTGCCTTAGAGGAAGAGGAAGAAGATGCTGTTGGTTTAATAATGAAAAGTACAGATGTTGGGGAAAAAGATAGACAAGAAGATCAGAAAACTCCAGACCCTAACGTGTTATTGACCCCTCAGGAAGAGGATCATCTTGAAGGTGATACTGAAGTTGATGTGATTGCTGAACAACTAAAATTCAGAGCTTGTTTAAAGATTCTTATGACTGAACTAAGAACATTGGCTACCGGTTATGAAGTAGATGGAGGAAAACTCAGATTTCAGCTCTACAACTGGCTTGAAAAGGAAATTGCTGCCTTGCATGAAATATGTAATCATGAATCAGTTATTAAAGAATATGCCAGTAAAATGTATTCCAAAGGAGACAGTAATCTTCTAGATCAGGAAGAGATGGTGGACAAACCAGATATTGGCTCCTATGAGCGGCACCAGATAGAAAGGCGGAGACTCCAGGCTAAACGAGAGCATGCGGAAAGACGGAAGTCATGGTTGCACAAGAACCAAGACCTCCTTCGAGTGTTTCTTAGTTACTGTAGCCTCCACGGAGCCCAAGGTGGTGGTCTGGCCTCAGTACGAATGGAGCTCAAATTCTTACTACAAGAATCACAGCAGGTATCAACCTTATATTTGTTCTCAATCTTGGTTATTTTAATAATTTCAGTAGCTCTTTAATTTACAGTTGTAAAGCTCTTTCTACCAGTTAATTTAACATGATCAGCTCCTCTGTTCATAGAAGCAGATATTTACACTGTGCATATATCTTTTTAGACAAGTTTTGATAAATAGAAGTAGGCTAAAAGCTTGAGAGCACAGCTGTGTCAAACTCATCTCTATACCTTCTGCATCTCGCATAGTACCTGGTACGCCAGTTTTTGTAGAATGAGCAAGTACATAAACATATTGCTTTTACTCAAATGTTTACTGCCAGTATTTTTATCATATAACTTTTAATTGCTTTTTTTCTCCTTCATTTTAACCACTTTGGAAAAAATAACCTACTGTCACTCACAGGAAACTACAGTGAAGCAGCTCCAGTCTCCACTACCACTGCCTACCACCCTACCTCTGCTTTCAGCAAGTATTGCTTCAACAAAAACAGTCATAGCTAATCCTGTATTGTACTTAAATAATCACATCCATGATATACTCTATACTATTGTTCAGATGAAAACACCACCTCATCCCAGTATTGACGATGTGAAGGTAATGTAAAGTTTATAATCATTTGATATTGTACACACTGAGAAGGTAAATAAGTTATACTTCTCTTCCGATTTGAACTTAGAAGAAACATTTAAAGTATTCTTATTTGCTGCCTTTTAAGTCTGATCAGTTCAAGACTGTTTGTCCAATGAATATAATTTGAAAGGAAGCATTCTTGAAATTCTGCCATTTGCCACATTGGATGGAATATTATGCTAAGTAAAATAAGTCAGATAGAAAGACAAGTACTCTTATGTTATCACTTATGTGTGGAATCAAAAAAATAAATGACTGTATGTAACAAAATAGAAATGGACTCACAGACATAGAAAACAACTCAGTGGTTAACAAAGTATGCATATGTGTATGGGGGCACATTAGGGGTAGGGAGTTAAGAGATATAAACAACTAAGTGTAAAATAATTAAGCAACAAAGATATAGCACAGGAAAACATAGCCATTATTTTAGAATTATCTGTAAAATTATTGAACCACCATGCTGTACACCTGAATCTAATATAATAGTTTCTTCTTACTTGTGGAAAAATTACTGTCTTCCTTTGAGACAGGTAGATACTTTTTTGGTAAAAATTAATTCATTTTCTATATAGTATTCTTACCACATTTTCCTTTGGATCCCCATCTCCTTTAAATGAATCATTATGTAGAAATATTTATAATTGTTCCTTACATTCTGGGATATTATGAAAATGTAAGTTCAAGGAGTATCTTGGGGAAAACCATGATTGATTAGAAGTAGTCCCAGCGAAAGTACTCTCATTGCTATCTGCCTAGATTTTGTTTTGTTGGAAACTTGCAGTAGTTCAGGGTAATGAGAATGTGGAGAGAATTCAGTTCAGTTCAGTCACTCAGTCGTGTCTGACTCTTCACGACCCCGTGGATGACAGCACGCCAGGCCTCCCTGTCTATCACCAACTCCTGGAGTTTACTCAAACTCATCTCCATGGAGTCCGTGATGCCATCCAACCATATCATCCTCTGTTGTCCCCTTCTCCTCCTACCTTCAATCTGTCCCAGCATCAGGGGCTTTTCCAATGAGTCAGTTCTTCACATCAGGTGGCCAAAGTATTGGAGTTTCAGCTTCAGCATCACTCCTTCCAGTGAACACCCAGGACTGCTCTCCTTTAGGATGGACTGGTTGGATCTCCTTGCAGTCCAAGGGACTCTCAAGAGTCTTCTCCAACACCACAGTTCAAAAGCATCAATTCTTTGGCGCTCAGCTTTCTTTATAGTCCAACTCACATCCATACATGACCACTGGAAAAACCATAGCCTTGACTAGATGGACCTTTGTTGGCAAAGTAATGTCTCTGCTTTTTAATATGCTGTCTAGATTGGTCATAACTTTCCTTCCAAGGAGTAAGCGTCTTTTAATTTCATGGCTGCAGTTACCATCTGCAGTGATTTTGGAGCCCCCAAAATTAAGTCAGCCAGTGTTTCTACAGTTTCCCCACCTATTTGCCATGAAGTGATGGGACCGGATGCCATGATTTTAGTTTTCTGAATGTTGAGCTTTAAGCCAACTTTTTCACTCTCCTCTTTCACTTTCATCAAGAGGCTCTTTAGTTCTTCACTTTCTGCCATAAGGGTGGTGTCATCTGCGTATCTGAGGTTATTGATATTTCTCCCGGCAATCTTGATTCCAGCTTGTGCTTCATCCAGCCCAGCGTTTCTCATGATGTACTGTGCATATAAATTAAATAAGCAGGGTGACAATATACAGAATTAACTACCCCCAATTAAAACTATATTCTATGCTGAAAACGTAAAAGCAGGTAGATGCTAAGAAACCCTAGAGAGGATGGCAGGGTCTGGAGAGTTGATCAAACTTCCTCTGTGCTAGCCTAAGTGTATTTGTTCTGTGCTTTTTCCAGTTCCAGTGGCTGTCATTTCAGTTCCCCAGCATTTTTTCTTTTTAATTTTTTTGTATGAAATGCACATTCAGTCTCTGGTAATGTGTGCTTCCAAAGAACCCAAGATTTACTGGTCATATCATCCTATTGCATGCATGCTAAGTCACTTCAGGTGTGTCCAACTCTTCACAACTGTATGGACCGGAGCCTACCAGGCTCCTCTGTCCATGAGAGTTTGCAGACAAGAACACTGGAGTGGGTTGCCATGCCCTCCTCTGGGGATCTTCCTGACCCGGGGATCGAGCCCCTGTTTCTTGCATCTCCTGCGTTTTCAGGCATGTTCTTTACCACTGGCATGACCTGGGGAAGCCCCTGTTGAGATGATTTAAATTATTTGATAGGTGCATATGGAAAAGTAGAAAATTCATTCAAATGTTTATAATTAAGTTAACATTTAATTTAATCTAAGTTAACATTTCTAGTACCTAGAAATTTGGTTAAGCTTTGAAAAAGTATGAAACTATTTCTAAGACCCCTTCAGATTTTAAGATTGTATGAGTCAAAGTGTTGATTTAGCATGGCATTGTAGGTTTTTATATTATATTGATAATTTTTTAAACTATCAAAATTTAAAATTTTCAGACTGCATTACTTCTAAGTGGATGTCTTGCTTTCTGGAAAATTAACCATTTCACACAGTGATTGATACATTTTCTAAACATTTAATTCATTATTATTGATAAGATCAGTTCTTTAGTTTCATCAAGGGGAATTTCATAAGGCAAGTTTAAATAAAAGCTCTGAAAATTATCTGCTAATTTTGGTTCTGGTTTTTTTTAGTATTACTATTTAAGCTATTCATTAGCAGGTTAGAACAGTACCAGCAATGTGAACGCTGACACTTTGCTCAAGGCCTGCAAAATGGCAGGCCCACAGTGACAAATATATGATAAATATATATATACATCAATTGTTGTAAGCATGCATATTAAATTAGGTGAGTATTATTTTAGAAGTTTTAAGGTAGAGTTAGTAGTCTCATGTAGGATCTAGTCTTATTTATGATACTGCTAGTTTCTTGGATATTTCTGATCTTTAACCTACTACTGTTTGTAGAAATATCAGTACAAAATGTAATTGTGGCTGTTTTGGTTTTAGGTGCACACACTTCATTCACTAGCAGCATCACTGTCTGCATCAATTTACCAAGCATTATGTGACAGTCATAGCTACAGGTAAAAAAAAAAAAAAATCACCCAAATAGTATTTATATAACAAAAACATTAAACTGTGCCACAGTTATATTAAGGTTCTGCTTCCAAGGGACTGAAAAATCCTGGAATATGACCACCATGTATACTTTAATAGATGAGAATGAGAAAATAATTGTTTAGTTTAGCAATCACCTAGTAACAACAGAGACAAATGGAAAATGACAGATAGCAAAGGAAAATTATCATCATCATCTTCTTTTTGTTTTCAAGAAAAGAAGTATTCATTATCCACAGTAATTTATAATATGAAGTTTTCTAATTTTTTTTCTCCCTTAGGAACTGTTCCTTTAGCATTAGATTAGTTCCTGTTTGTTTGCTTTTCAGTTGAAAGAAGAAGAACTTTTGAAAAATGATAAAGTACATTCCTAGCATTGAATTATTAAAATCAATTTTACTTACCTATTTTGTATCAGTCTTTAAAAGTGATATCAACAGATGTAATGGTTTGAATTTTTGTTAAATGTCTAATTGCCTTCATCAGTGTATACTTTATATTTTAATGAGCAGGGCAATATAAGTAGTAAGAAATTGAATCAGTCAGAAAGATGACCTAGACTTAAATGAATTATGTTAATAAATGAAAAGTTTGTAATATAAATAGAATCACATTGAATGTATATTAAACATGTATCTAGATTTTTTTTCTTATAAATTCAGCAACCTCTTATGGGAAGACTATTATTGCCTAAGGAGTTAACGCTCTCAAAATGGCCTACCTCTGATGTTAGCCTAGTAAGGCCATGCCCAAGTTAACTCTCAAGATTTGGAAGTGTAAATAAGAAAAAGAATTTATTTAGTTGACAGTGATTATCTTAATGATCAAAGACAATTTGTTTGATATCAGTCACTGCTTAAAATGGTGCCAGATGAGAATCCAAATACATTTTGTTTAAATATATCTTTTCTAGTTCTTAGGCTGTGATTAACTCTCTGAGAAGTCAGATTTATTTTCTTATTTTGTATTTCCCCCACTCCAGAAAGATGAGGGAAGTAAATATTTGGGCATATTTGACTTTAGGATTAGGTTTTTCTAAAATAGTTTCCTGCAGATTTTAGTTGACCTTTTTATTCAGAATTGAGGTTGTACAACTTAGCAGGACTAAGAAATGCAACAAAACAGTTGCTGAAACTTTCTGATATTCCTAGTACTAACAGTAATCTCCTTACAGCAGACTTTTAAAATACAGATAAGTGAATATAGAAAAGGTTTTTAAGTTTTAAACAGCATTTGGGAAAGGTTTTAAAGACTAAATGTCTTCTGCCCAAATAGAACATTTCCTATTTTGTTTTAAAAAGCTATCAATAAATATTTGTAACTAAAGAACTTTCTGAAATAACTTATTGGAGCATTGAATTCAGTTTTAAGAGTTTTGTTTTTGCTATAGTTATTTTAAAAGTGTATTTAAGGTATAATTGCTTGTTACCTCTGTGGACGATAAATAATGGAATTTTGTTTGGTTTGGCAGTCAAACAGAAGGAAACCAGTTTACAGGAATGGCTTATCAAGGGCTTCTTTTAAGTGATCGTCGAAGACTAAGGACAGAAAGCATTGAAGAACATGCAACACCAAATTCTTCTCCTGCTCAATGGCCCGGTGAGAACTCGAGTGCTGTTTTTATTTTTGTTTTAATTTTCTATTTGGCAACTCATTTTTACAAAACTACTAACTGGTTCCCTGATTGTTGTTGTTAGTGGATTTGGTGAATCACTTTTTGTTTGTTTGTTTTTGATGATGTTTTCTGCCGTGAATTAGGAATTCTTAAGTACTGTAATGTTGTCTGAAGATTCAGAAAGTTAAGGCTTCAAAAACCAACTGTGCTGACCAGCCTAAAAAAACCAAGGTTTAACATCCTTCCTAAGGGTGAGCACATTGTATTTCTTATCCTTAGACATCCTGAGTTAGTCTTAGAGAGCCAGTATCACACAGGTCTTTTCACAGATGTATCAGAATACAGTTATTCTCAAGAGTGTTGGTATATATGTAGGACAGGAGTGACCATCCTGTGACACATACGTCGTGGTGTCTGCCGGTCCTTTTCCTCTGGTTAGCTCTTTCTCACTGTCTGTATTAGTTGTTTCAAACCTCTACTCTCAGCATCCTTTCCTCATTTGCCATGTCATTTAATTTTTACTGTAGTTTTATAAATTTCTACTCTTAATCTATATCTGTGATTACATGTTAATGATCTCTGTAAAGAGGGGCAGTAGAGGAAGTGACAGACTCAGAGTGTGTTTTTAAAATTCTTTTATACGTAAGTTTCTCAAAACTTTGTCGTTTTGACTTTTTATTGAAGTAATTTCAAACTTGTAAAAGTTTTAAAAATGGTACAAAGAATTTTTGTATAATCTTCACCCAAACTTCCCAGCATAGACATTTTAACATACTTGCCTTATCATTCATTTCTCCACTCTCCCTCACTTGTTGTGTGTCTGTGTGGATATATGTATACTTTTTTCTGAAATATTTGAGGATAAGTTGTAGACATGATGCCCCTTTACATATTCAGTTATCTTTCCTAAAAATAGGCATTCTCTTACTAAATGTAACATTGTTACCAAAATTCAGGATATGTTAAGGAAATTCAGCTTCTAAATATTGATACAATACTGTTGTCTAACCTGTAAGTTTTTTTTTTTTGACAGTTCTCACCTGTCATCTCACTGAGGTCTTCCATGTTTATTCTTAGTTGTATTGTCTCATGAATCTCCTCTAATGTGCAGTCTTCCTTTCTTTGTCTCTCATCACTTTGATACTTTGAAAGAGTACTAGCCAATTATTTTTTAGAATGTTCTTATGTTTGGGTTTTTCTGATGTTAATATTAGATTCAGGTTATGAAAAGAGATTGTACCCTTCTCAGTGCAAAATAGCAAGAGGCACATGATGCCACTTTGGTCCCAGTACTGGTGCCATTAACTTTGATCACTTTGTGTGGTAGTTTCTGCCAGATTTCTCCTCTGTAAAATTATTCTCCTTTGCAATTCATAAGTATCTTTTGAAGAGAGTGTTAGAGGATTGTGTGAAATGTCATACTTTTACCCGCTAATTAATAACATTCAGTGATGACTCCTGCCTGAATCAAATATAACTCTGGAGATTACTCAGTGGTGATTTTCTAATTCTATGCTTCCTTCTACCTATTAGTTGAAGTTGTGCTGTAAGGAAGAGCTTTCTCTTCTTTTTATTTATTCACTCATTTGTTATTTCAGTGTGGATGAATGAATTCTTGTTTTATTCTGTAGGTTATAAACCATTTCTATCATTTATTTTGTTGTTCAAACTATGGATGGTGGTTTTAGTCACTAAGTTGTGTCCAACTCTTGTGACCCTGTGTACTATAGCCCACCAGTCTCCTCTGTCCGTGGGATTTTCCAGACAAGAATACTCAAGTGGTTTGCCATTTCCTTCTCCAGGGATCTTCCTGACTCTACAGTTGAACCCAGAATCTCCTGCTTTGCAGAAGATGTAAGCAATCTGGGTTCAATCCCTGGGTTGGAAAGATCCTCTGGAGAAGGAAATGGGAACCCACTCCAATATTCTTGCCTGGGAAATCTCATGGACAGAGGAGCCTGGTGGTTACAGTCTATAGGGTCGCAGAGTTGGACATGACTGAAGCAACTGAGCATGCATGCATAAATGGGACTAAAACCATGGAGAGAGATATATGTATATCCATGTGTGTATATTGATACTATATATATAGTATAATGTAGATACATAATTGTGGTTTAATTGCAGATTTAGATTTGTTTCCCTTCTGGAGCTTTATGCTGATACACTTCTTTTAATATTATCTACCCTCCAGGTGTGAGTTCACTTATTAATCTCTTGAGTTCAGCCCAAGATGAAGACCAGCCAAAATTGAACGTTTTGTTGTGTGAAGCTGTTGTCGCAGTGTACTTAAGTTTATTGATACACGCTCTTGCCACAAATTCCTCCAATGAATTGTTTCGACTTGCAGCCCACCCATTAAACAACCGAATGTGGGCTGCTGTTTTTGGAGGAGGTGTGAAACTTGTTGTGAAGCCTCAAAGACAATCTGAAAATATTTCAGGTAAGATAAATTTGATAACAATAATGTATATAAGTGTAAATAGTTTCTTATATGAAAGTTAAAGATTTTGTAAAATGTTTTAAGAATTTTTGTTTTGAAAATCCGTGATGCTTAATGTATAATCACTCTTAGAATAATAAATAACTAATCTCATATTAGAATAAAGAGTACAGTTTCAGTTTTAACATTTTTTGATAAATTTGAAAAGAATAAAAAAGAAAAAAGGAAACGTAAAGTTAAGTGAGGAGATAGTATTGAGGAGTGAGGTCATGGAAAAGGGTAGTTTTTATTTTTTTATAGTTTATCATGGTGATTTTGAGTTTATAAAAGCTTTCTTAATAAGTCTTCGTCATTATCATAAATAATTGGGCTAAAATTTTTGGACTTTCCTTACTACACAAAGTTGAATTAGGTCTGAACTCATTGCCATGATATATAGGCATACATAAGAAAAATACTCAAGGTTTATTGATTGAAGTAAGTAAAAGCATTAAGGGTGTTATCTGTAACATAGCATGAAAAGTTAAAGATTTCTTAACTGTGGAATAGTAAGCTAATTTGTATCCTAGTCAGTATTCTGTAGAACTTTCTTTAGCAATGTGTTTGTTTTAAAAGGTAGAAATATTGAGAATTATTTTTTTTTTTTGCAACCCACATTTTTTCTCAGCTTTTAAGATATCACACTTATTTTTAAAATGTTTTAAAAAAGTTTTTAAGTAGTGAAGATTTAGATAAATCCTCATAGTTCTTGCAGAGTATACTAGTAGTTGGCTTCAGATTAAGTTCATGGTCATACTAAGACTGTTCCAATCATGCACATGGTTTTTAAATTCCATTTTCTGTGCTCTTTTTTTTTTTCTCTTATGGATGAGAATATATTTTTAGCCCACTTTTTAAGATGGTAGGATGGTAAGATACAGACTGATGCCATCGGAAAGTTTTCCACCTTGGTGCTGTAACACAGAAATTGTCTGTCTTAATTCATCCATAGACATGGTCATGTTACAGATGATGAGATAGTGGCTCAGAGAGCCACTAGCTAAAGGCACAGGTTCTAACCTGTGTCTTCGGTGCCCAAGATCGAATCAAATGAATAAGTTCCCATGTAAGTCAAAGAAAGGGAGATAATCTTAACGACTCCCATTGTCTCCACTCCTGTTCCATATGAATGACTCATCTCCATCTTCCTGTCCAGTTGTAATCCACTGTAAATGTAAAAGTTTTGCTCCCAAATCACTTCTTTTCTCTTCCTGAGTTTTCTATTATTGTTTCATGGTAATTCACTTATCAAATCATCATGCTTAAACCTCTGAGGACATATTCATGTTTACATTCACTTACACCTGCCATATGCCAGGCTTTTGGGGTATGGTGAACAAAGCAGACAAACATAGTTTCATGAAGCTTACACCTAGTAGAGGTAAACACACAATTAACAAATGACAGTATTTCAGGTATGGTAAGAACTACAATAAAAATATAACAGTAGTAGACAGAGAATGATGAGGGAAAAGGGTACGGGAAGAGTTTAGTTAGGGTAGTCAGAAGACACATTTCTGATTAGATGACATTTGATCAGAGTCCTAGGGAAGTCAGGGGTCAGATTGTGCAGATATCTGGGGCCAGAGCATTTCAGGCAGATGGAGAAGTGAGTGCAAAAGTCATGAGGCTGGACTAATTTGACTTTTTCCAGGAACTGTTGTACTGGCCAGATGGCTATCCTGAGCCGGGGAGTGTGGTCAGAGATGAGATTAGTAACTGGGGGCAAGGTCACTTAGGTCGTCATGGGTCATTTATTATCACTGTTATTCTAAAGGAAGATAGGAAACTACTGGAGGGTTTTAAGTGAAAGACTGATGTAATCTGATTTAGATGTTCAAAAGACCCACTCTAACTGCTGTGTGGAAAATAGTCTGTGTGAAAGAATAAAAGTAGGGAGCCCATGTGGGAGGCTGTGGGAATAGCCCACTTAAAAGATGATTGTGTAGAACGAATTTGAATCAGTTCTAGTGAGATGGATGAACCTAGAGCCCATTATACATAGTGAAGTAAGTCAGAAAGAGAAAAACCAATACAGTATATAAACACATATGTATGAAATCTAGAAAAATGCTACTGATGAACCTATTTCCAGGGAAGGAATGGAGATGCAGATGTAGAGAATGGACTTGTGGACACAGTAAGGGAGGGGAAGAGTGGAACAAATGGAGAAAGTAGCACCAACATATATACACCATCAGGTGTAAGATGGATGGCTGGTGAGAAGCTGCTGTGTAGCACAGGGAGCCCACTCTGGTGCTCTGTGATGACCTGGAGGGATGGGATGGGGGAGAGGAAGGTTAGGGAGGGAGGGTATGTGTGTATAATTATGGCTGATTTGCGTTGTGTGGCTGAAACCAACATAGCATTGTTAAAATGAAAAAAAAAAAAAAAAAAGTCTTCTCCCAAAAGAAAGATAGTTGTGGGTTACCATCAAGAGTGAATGGATAAACAAAATGTGGTATATAAGTACAATGGAATGTAATTCAGCATAAAAAAGAGTGAATATTAACACATGCTATAACCAGCATGAACCTTAAAGATACGATGCACAGTTTAAGAAGTCAGACACAAAAGGTCACACAGTGCATGCTTCCATTTATATGAAATATTCAGAATAGGCAAATCCATAGAGACAGAAAACATATTGGTGGTTGCCATGGGCTGGGGGAGGGAGGAATGGGGAGTGATTGTTGATTAGTGTGGGGTTTTCATTTGGTGTGGTGAGAATGCTTTGCAACTAGATAGGGATGTTGGTTGCACAACAATATGAATGTACTAAATGCCACTGAACTGTACACTGTAAAATGGTTAACTTTATGTAAATTCCACCTCAATTAAAAAAAGATAAAAGTGCTGTAGCCTAGTGAAGGACAGAGGGAAAAGTGGTCATGTTCATCAAAGAGAACTTGAGATAGAATTATCATTTTCTGTGACAGGGAGCCTCAGGTGAGGACCAGGCTGACTTCTTCCTGGCTATCTCATATCCAATTAGTCCCGAATCCTTTTGATATTCCTTTTATGTATTTCTCACATCTAACCCTTCCTTTCAGTCTTTACCATCCACTGTACTAGTTCAGACCCTTTCATCCTCATTGATCGTGCAGACTTGACCTCATGATGTGCCTCATTCAAGATGCCTTCATGAGAATGGCCCACAGAATGAGCTCCCAGCTTTCTATCCACAGGCTAGTCCATGCCTAACTCCAGAGTATCCTTGTTACTCCCCTCTCTGACCACCTGTCTAGCAAAAGAAAATTATTCCTCATTTAGCCAAGCCATTGGTCATTTGTTTCTGGTGTCAACTTCCTCTTTTCACATTGAGCCTCTGTTTTTCTTTTAAGGCATGCTTTATATCCTACATACTCATTCAGTGAATCTTTCTTGAACAGCATAGCCAGAAATAATCCCTCACGTGCTCTCTTTACTAGTTGTTGAATATACATCATTTATTTGATACATTGTATATAAATTGCTTGAATCCTTATTCTGTATATTAATGGCACATAGGCTGCTTCATTGCAAGTTAATCTTTTATAGTCTATCCTCATCTGCATCTCTGTTATGATTGCTGGAAAACTGATGCAATGACTAGAGAAGTTTACAAGCACAGATACAAGTAATTTAGTGTAAACTAAAAACATGGCAAGAATGTTCTTTTCAAGGCTGAAAAGTAAGGTTAACTCTTTGATTTAATAATGGAAAATAAGAATGGGATTTTTTTTTTCCTGTCTTTAAATTCAGCACCTCCTGTTCCTTCTGAAGACATAGATAAACACCGTAGGAGGTTTAACATGCGAATGCTGGTCCCTGGAAGACCTGTAAAGGACACTACCCCACCACCTGTGCCTGCAGAAAGACCATCTTACAAAGAAAAGTTTATTCCTCCTGAACTTAGTATGTGGGATTATTTTGTTGCAAAGGTAAGGGGCCTGAGGAACGCATGCTTTATGTGTGTCTGTTTGTATAACATAGGAATGGTGGGGCAGCTTTTGGGTTGAATCACCATAGTTTAGACATTTCATCTCTCAACTCCAGAAGCTGAAGAGTCATTCAGGAATGATCAGACACTTGATATGGTTGAGACAAATTAAAATCATATGGGACTTAGGTATAAACCAGAACTCAGTTTACTAACATATAATCAGCATCATCCTTTTCTAGGGACTGGAATACTTGTATCTACCATCTAGCATCCCTTCTGATTATCAGTAGTTACCTTGGTCAGCATGAAATTAGAGCAGGAGAAGGTGGATGGATATTTGAGAGTTTCATCAGACCATGGGTTTCATGGGGCCCCATGACCTATCTGTTTCTCCAAAGCAGAGGGAACCTCTCTGGGGATCGGAATTCTCATGGTGACTGGATCCTACAGCGTCCCATTTTGTACAGTGCTGGATGTGTGCTTTCTGCACTTGGTTTTTTGAGCACTTCACATTCTATTGATAGGTTTCCTTCTTTACCTTGGTTGTGTAATAATTCTTCCCACTCCCAAGATTGTCTGGGAGCAAATCCAAACATGAAGTTTCTTTCATAAATATTTCATTATGTATTTTTTAAAAAGAAGAGTTTTGAGTCAGTAACACATGAGCATTCTCTCTCTCTCACACAGACACATGCATAAACACACACTCACATTTACATACACACATACTCACACACGGTTCTTTAATATCAAATATCCAGAGAATGTTCACATTTTCCTCCATTATACCTTAAATGTTTTTGAACGGTTGGTTTGTTAAATCAGGATCCAGGATGATTCATGTATTACAGTTGGTTGATATGTCTTAAGTCTCTTTTAATCTGTAGGTTCTACCCCCACCTCACTTTGTTAAATTTACCCCTGCCTCTTTTTTGCCCCCAAATTTGTCATTTAAAATTTTTCAGTGGCTTGCTGATGGCATCCCCGTGTTTGGTCTTTTGACCATATTCCTCTGATTTTCTGTTTTTCTGTAAAGTGAGAGTTAAATTTAGAGACATTATCAGATTCCACTCTGATCAGATAGGGAAAAGGGAGTACAGGATTACTTCATAGGTGGTTTTGTGTATTTCCATCAGGAAACATTCTTTTTTGGGATGTTAATTGATGATCTTTGCCTGAGTCCATTATCGTAAATTTGGGGAGTTTTATTTGCTGAAATGCTTCCTTATTCATCCTATTTGATTAACTTGAAGTGTATTTGGAAAGAGAAATAAAGGATAAATGCTTATTCTTTGCTTTTTGTACCAATTTTCAAAGTGATGAGTTGATTTTCTAGCATCCTTCAGAGGAAGCAAGTGACTTTTGTTATTATGGATTTAAACATATTTTATGTATTGAATATTTTAATCCACTGCAGTTATCCTGTGTAAACATTTTATATCTTGATCCCAAATTAGAGAAATTACTTCCATGAATAGATATATTTTATAAAGCTGAGATTTTTATAATTCTGGAAGCAAGTGACATTTCCTAATCAAATATCCAACTATTTCAAATGTCAAAGGCTTGAAGCAAGGATCTGCTGGAAATTTTATAATGCAAATCAAAACTCCAATGATGTATCATCTCACATCAGTCTGAATGGCTATTATCAAAAAGTCTTCAAACAATGAGCACTGGAGAGGGTATGGAGAAAAGGGGACCCTCCTACATTCTCAGTGGGAATGTCAATTGGTACAGCCTCTATAGAGAAACAGTATCCCTTAAGAAACTAGGAATAAAACTACCATATGACCCAACAGATCCACTACTGGGCGTATACCCTGAGAAAACCATGATTGAAAAAGATACAGGTACACCAGTGTTCACTGCAGCACTACTTACGATAGCCAGGACATGGAAGCAACCTAGATGTCCATCGACAGATGAATGGATAAGGAAGTTGTGGCACATACACACAATGGGCTATTACTTAGTCATACAAAGGATCACATACAAGTCAGTTCTAGTGAGGTGGATGAACCCGGAGCCTACTTTGCAGTGTGAAGTAGGTCAGAAAGAGAAAAATATCTTGTATTAATGCATGTATATGGAATCTAGAAAGATGTTACTGATGAACCTATTTGCAGGGCAGGAGACACAGAGAATGGGCTTGTGGACGCAGTGAGTGAAGAAGAGGGTAGAATGAATGGAGAGAGTAGTATTGAAACATATTACCATAGGTAAAATAGATAGGAATTTGCTGTATGGTGCAGGGAGCTCAAACTGGTGCTCTGTGATAACCTAGAGGGGTGGGATGTGGTGGCAGGTGGGAAGGAGGTTCAAAAGGAAGGGGGCATTTTTATTTGCCCTACAGATTTTAAGTTTATTAGATTGAGGCCAATTTTGTTTGTTAACATCTTTTATCATTTTGAAGTCTTAAAAGTACTACTTTGTCAATTTTATATTTTCTCTTTTCTGGTAAGGCTGCTTCAGATATAAAAGGTATAAAATACTTTGGAGCTGTTGCTGCATAGACAGTATGTCCTTTTAAAGGATCACATTTTGACTTAGCTGATCAAGTGTTGAATTTTTTAAAATTATCAAAAATTAGGTATTAAGAATCTATCTCAAAATGTGAATCATGTGAAATAACTATTCAGTTTGATGAGTATGTTATAGTTTACATAGCCATTTTCCTATTAGCTTTTTGCTATATTTATTTTTTCATTTTTATAAATAATGCTGAGATTAATAATCTTTTTTGAAAAGCCTATTCACATTCTGATTATGTAATTAAGAAGTACTGGTCAAAGGCCTTTGATATATATCTCCAGATTACTGATTTATACTCTGAGAATTGTGAGCACACTTTTGACTTTACTCTCATAAGTATTCCTTTTTCATTTTTGTTAATTTGGTTAAATTTTTATTCCTGTTAGTGATATAAAAATGTTAATGAATCTACAGCCATTAGGTTTTCTACTTTGAGGAACTGACTGACTGTTCATGTTCTTAACTAAATTATCTATTAGAACTGTAATATTTTTCATACTTTTAATGAACTATTTATTAAGGATATTAGCAATTTATCTTACTTGTGATACTTTTTCCAGTTTATTTACCTTTTAATTTTGTTTGTGTTTTTAACATACAGAAGTTTTAGGAAGTTTATTTAGTCATGTCTATCCATTCTTTTATAAAATAATGTTACATTGTTTTTAAGCAGAGTTCTTCCCACTAATAAATGTTTGCTTTTGTCATCTTCTCTTCCTTTGTTCCCTCCTCCTCCTCCTCATTCTTTTTAACTTAACTCTCCTGTTCATCTAGAGTGAAGTGAGAATCAGACTTTGGTGCCCTCCTTATCCTCTCTTCTCACCCTTACCAATTACCAAAGTAATTGTCCTTCCTTCCCTCCTAACAACTTAAGATGTTACCTTTGTCACACATTAATTTCTTATTTATATACTCTTCTTGGACTATATTTTTCCATCGATCAATTGCTAGACTGTACTTGCTTTAATTATTGATTTTAATATCCACTAAGAAACCTCATCTTTCACTTTAGACAGATTTCTCAGCTAATCTTACCTATTTTTTCTTCACTGTGAACTTCACAGTCATTATCAAGTTTCAATAAAGGAAAAGAAATCCCTATGGAAATTTTTATTGCAGTTACCTCAAACACATAAATTAAAGAATCATTATTAATGCTTCAGTCTTCTTATTTAGATTTTAAAGGGATTTGTAATTTCCTTCACCATAGCTCTCACAGTTTTCATTAAGTTTTTCCTTTGGTATTATGTTTCTTTTTTTTTTTTTTTTTTTAATATTATTTTATTAGTTGGAGGCCAATCACTTTACAACATTTCAGTGGGTTTTGTCATACATTGGCATGAATCAGCCATATAGTTACACGTATTCCCCATCCCGATCCCCCCTCCCACCTCCCTCCCCACCCGACTCCTCATTATGTTTCTTAATTACTTTTTTTCTTCAGAGTTTTTGAACTAGTTATTGCTGATATATAAGAAATAAACTATTAATTTAAAAAATATTTGTGTTGTATGTAGCTATTATTGAATCTGAGAGTTTTAACTTGGTTTCTTGACTTTCCCAGGTCTAGTATCATTTCCAAAAGAAAATTTTAATTTAGATTGACACCACTTTAAATGTTCATATTTAAGTTAGGATAAAAATAACCCAATTAAACATTCAAAAATAACTTCACATTTCATTGCAGCCGTTTCTCCCTTTGTCTGATAGTGGAGTTATATATGATTCTGATGAAAGCATTCATAGTGATGAAGAAGAAGATGATGCTTTCTTTTCAGATATACAGATACAGGAGCACCAAGACCCAAACTCCTATAGGTAAATGAGGCTTTCTTTTTTTTCTTTCTGCCTTCTCTTTTGTAAAAATTCTGATATTACTGGCTTTAAGCAACATTACTATTATATCATGAATTTATACAAGAACTGACTTATATTTTCAGGTTAGGAATTCTTTACTTTTGAGGTAAATTGCTAGATAGTAGAGTATTTCACATCTCGTTTCAAGGAATAGCTGGCACAAACATTTTCAGTGAGGAAAAAAATACATAATTATTGATATGCTGTTAGATTCCATGTGGCTGTGTAATAAAACCTTTTCTATTGTTGCATATCTTTTATTTTCAGAGACTGCAAAAGTACTATTTTTTTTTTTAATAGTAAATGGTTCGGAAAAAACACTTTGTCTTGTGGGTGGGAGATTGGGCCAAACAGTTGACACGGTACTATGTTCTCATGATTTTATTTTTCAATTAAGGAGAATTTTTTTTATCCTGTTTGAACAGCTGGGCTCTTCTACATTTGACAATGGTTAAGCTTGCACTTCACAATGTCAAGAATTTCTTTCCCATTGCTGGATTGGAATTTTCTGGTAAGTTTGGAATTTGAAAATTAATGTTATTAATTACTAAGTTTCTTGTTACAAGATCCATATAAAAGAACTGGAAGAAAAAAAAAATACTGCATTGGAGATGTTATGAGGTGTCTTGTTTATCTTAGGTTCCAGTGTGTGTTTTTTAGTTCACATGGCAAGAATTACTAACCACTTGGAAGGTTGGAAGAAAAAGCAGGAAACCAGCCTGTAGAAGCAGAACATTTTCTCAGCTCATATTAGAAAGCTGGTCTTTTGTTCAAAGCGTTGATAATCCAAATGATGTTAGGTTAACACTTTCAGATTTATTTCTATTTTCAGATGTTTCGGCTCTAACAATTTGGATTTTATAAATATGTGGGGATGGTCAACATCTTTAATCAAAGTAAAATATATCCTGTTACATTTTAGAGTTGCCTGTAACATCACCATTAGGTATTGCTGTGATTAAAAACTTGGAGAATTGGGAGCAGATCTTACAAGAGAAAATGGATCATTTTGAAGGTCCTCCCCCCAACTATATCAACACATATCCAACTGACCTTTCAGTTGGAGCTGGACCAGCTAGTCTTCGAAATAAAGCAATGCTAGAACCTGAAAATACTCCATTCAAGTAAGAATTCTCTTATAATGCTAATAAGAGTAACTCGGCTTAACCTTTCTGGAAGAGTGTTTGGCACAATATTATGCCAGTAGCCTTTAACCATGCATGACTTTGAATTTGCAATCTTGTTTCTAGCAGTATATGCCAAAGAAAATATCTGAATTCTGGATAGAAAATTATTTTTCCCCTGTTACATATACTTCAATAGACAATTTTATAATCAGGAAGAAACCTTTATTTTTGTCATCATTTTAAGAAGTCTTAAATGCTTTGGGATAACAGTCTGCATATGCAGATAAGATGGTACTGACCTTTTGTCTGTAATGCTAAACACAGAAAGGTTTTTTATTGATGTTTTGATCTTCTGTCTGTCCATCTGTGTGCTGTGTGCTTAAGTCTCTTCAGTCATGTCCGACTCTTTACTAGCCCATGGACTGTAGCCCACCAGGCTCCTTTGTCCACGGGATTCTGCAGGCAAGAATACGGGAATGGGTTGCCATCCCTTCCTTCAGGGATCGAAGCTCTTATTTCTTGTCTTTTGGCAGATGGGTTCTTTACCACTAGTGCTACCTGGGAAGCCCCTTTTGATAAGCAGCATCCTGTGTTTGAGGCAGCTGGCCATGATGTAGAGTATTGCTCATAAACTTGAAGGATTGTCTTTTTAGTTTGTTAGGCTGTTAAAAATTAAATGTGGGACTTTATATTCATTGGTGACATGCTGTAACCAGCAGACCCTAAAGGATAATTTATCCTTTAGGATAAATTACCCTAAAGGATAATTTAAAAAGAGAATAAAGAGAGATTAATTTGACTCTCAGCTCAGTTTGTCCATTTGGAGAATCAGTAATTAGAGAATTAATTCCAGATGAAGGAACAATTTATAGAACTAAAAATTCAAAGTGAAACATAAAATTTTGTCGCGCTTAATGCTATATTTTCTTTGCAATAATGGAGGTTTTAAAAAATTATCTGCAAATAATGAAACATTTTCTATATACTAAAATATTGTGATACTTTTTTGTGTGTGTATGTGTGGTTTTTTTAAACTAGATCCCGGGATTCTTCTGCACTTCCAGTCAAACGACTTTGGCATTTCCTTGTTAAACAAGAAGTACTTCAAGAGACATTCATGAGATATATTTTCACTAAGAAAAGAAAGCAGAGTGAGGTATTTTGGGGAAAAAAATTCTCTCATAATTTTCATTTAGTTTTCTTTAACATTTCTTGGAGAATCCCAGGGACGGTGGAGCCTGGTGGGCTGCCGTCTATGGGGTCGCAGAGTCGAACACAACTGAAGCGACTTTGCAGCAGCAGAAGCAGTGCTTGAGTTATTTGAAATGTACTTTTGGTTTGAACTCATTATCTTTCATACAACATAGGTAAAATTGTACCAAACTTCAGAAAATTTTTTTAAGATAATATTTCATAACAATGAAACAACATAGGTCCTTGGATAAATCTTGTATAATCAAATGAAAGTTGATATGTCCTTTATAATATTTGCCATTGGGATTTTACTTGTAACAAACATTGTGAGGGATGGCTTAGGGAATTTAATATATAAATGAGTATACTCTATGTTATGGTTCTCCAAATATCATTTAATTGAAAATGCAGCATAACCCTTTATTTACTTAGCATTTATAAATGAACAGGATAAACTGTAGAAGCAACAAATTCAAGATAGTTTTGTGAGAGAGATTAAACTACAGAAATACCAAATGTAAGATGAAGGAGATTACTTTTAAAAAGTGAGGCAGAGATTCTGCATTGCATGGTGGTTTTTAAGCTAAATATAAGTTAGTAATGTAATGGCATACAGGGTTCAAGAAGAATCATGAATCTGAGAGAGTGGCACTTTTGACCTTAAAATGATCTCATTATAAAATGAGGGGTATGCATATGATTCATATAAGCATTTCAGTCCATTTGGCTATTTAATGAGGTAATGAGCAGTTTGAAGAGTGTTCAGAGTATAAGATGTGATTAAAGATTTGGCAAACAAAGACAGTGAGAAAAGAAAAATGAATTATATTTCACTTAGGAAAGTGAAAACCAAGAGGGACAGTCTATGTGGTTCAGTTTCCCAAAGTAGGAAATAGAACTGCCTCTTAAATGTTCCCCATGCCTGTGGCAGCAGGACCAGACTCATTCTTTTCACTAATCATTCACTCACTTGGATGACCATTGTGGTCAGTTCTGGTCAACAGTCATTTATTTTTTCTGTGGATTTAAAAATTATGTACTTAAGTGAGGAACTGGAGGAATGAAGTATAGGAATTCTTTTGTATCTTATAAGCTTTTTTGATAACAAAAGACCCCAATGGTATGGAAATGATTGATGTAGGCTTTTGTTGAGGGAACCCCACAGCTAAATTTGTTTCCTCTCATTTAATCTGTTGTTTACTGCATTTTCTATAGTGATACTGAGTCCAAATTCCATAAAATAAGATATAGAAAGTCTAAGAAATAGATTTAAGACAAAAGATATTGCTCAATTAGAGCTCTGTTATTCACAGAAAGCCAGTTCAAGCCAGTTTATTGAAGGATCAATTTTCTGAGTGTTAGTTCTTCAAATTATTGACTGATTTCTTGAAAGTATGCTTTAGTTGTTCGTAAGGTTTCTGGCAGTTTTGTTTTGTTGAATCATCAGAGCCTCAGAGTGCTGTGGGAAGCCAGGGTCAAGGTTGATTGGACCCTCAGTAAGTAGTCTTGCTATTCAGGATCTGTTGTCTCTTTTCTGGTTTCCCTCATTCTTAACAAAAGTTTCCCCGATTCTGCCCCTTACAACCCCACTTTTCTATGTCCCTCCATCTCTGTGCTCTTGGAATCAGCAGCCCAAACTGTATGTACTTTTCTGTTTTTCTGCCAAAAGAGGCGCTCCAGGTATAAGGACGTGGGACAGACATAAATTGAATGTTTCTTAAAATGCTGTTCGTGTAGGTGTTGGTTGGCTCCAGCGTGGGAAGTCCGTGGCTGGGGGTTTGCATGGAAGAATTTTTATCATGTACCCTCTTGTACCTTTGAATTCAAGTTGTTGAATGAAATCAGTATCTTGTGCTTCGTGTTCAGTTGCTCAGTCGTGTCTGACTCTCTAACTCCATGGACTGTAGCCCACCAGGCTCCCCCGTCCATGGAGTTTCCCAGGCAAGAATAGTGGAGTGGGTTGCCATTTCCTCCTTCAGGGGATCTTCCCAACCCTGGATCGAACCCCCATCTCGTGTGTCTACTGCATTGGCAAGTGGTTTTTTATCACTGCACCACCTGGGAAGCCCAGTGTCTTGTTCAGTACTGTCCAGTAGAACTTTTTGTGATGATGGAAATTTGTTTCTGTTCTGTACAGTATAATAGTCATCAGCCACATGTGGTTACTGAGCAGTTGAAATATGGCTAGTGTGATTGAGGAACTGAATTTTTAATTTTGTTTAAACAGTCACATGTGGTTAGTGGCTACTGTGTTGAATAGCACAGAGCTGCTGATAAAATGGTTTTTGTTTATGAAAAAACATTGTAAAAACAATGTTAAGGTTGCTAGGACAAAATAAAATTGGTCATTTAGTTCAGAAATATGCAAAATTTATTAAAACTACCCATATAATAAGAGTGGTTTATCTTTTTAGATTATTAAATAGGATATTGGTGGTCTATATCTAGTGATATAGGTAGTTTGGTAAATCTAGTGAATTAATTACCAAAATTGGCAAAATAATCCTAAGAATGCTAAAATGTTGGCTAATTTTTTAAAAATCACTTAATTAAAATAGAATTCCGAGAAATGCTGAAATTTTAGAATCACTACAAGATATGTTTTCTCACTGAGTATGTTAGAGACTATTCTACAGAACAAGTCTGTGAAATCAGTAAGTGTGAGAAGCTTAGCCCCTTGATTAAAGGTAGATGGGGTCTTCAGCAGTTGGCTTCTGCTGAGTCACCCTCTGCACACACGTCCTATTCCTTCATCGTCAGCTACAGCAGCCCTCGGGCAGTCACAGAAAGCGTGGGGCGTTGGGCCTGTGGGCTGAAAGAGAAGCAGGCACTTCGGGAAGTTTTGGTATTAGGAGGAATATATTGCTCTGATGAAACTTTCAGAGGTTTCCACAGCAGAGCAGAAATACCACTTCTGATTGTAGGCATCCCTAATGGCCCCGTCATCAACCAGGAGCAAAGTTATTTGTGTGATTTCTTTCCCAAGCCTCATCTCATCAAACATGTACTTGTAAGGAGAAAAATCCTAAGATTAAGTGTAGTAAATGGTTGATGTGAATTTTAATCCTTGAATCTCTCTTCATGGATATATTCCTTCTGAGTAAGAATGAAATAATTATCAGTACTTTTAATCTGTGTTTAGAAAAAAAAGTTTTCATTTTTTACTTGAAATAAACCCCTCTAAGAATAGGAATCTATATAGTAGAGAATGCATCTGCTTGTATAAATAGGTTTTATTTTTCAAAATGTTGGACTTTTTTGAATTTACAGTTAGAACTTCCAGGTTATATAACTAACATACAAATAATGAATTTAATGAATTTTTATTTTGAAATTGCTTTTATATGTATAATACATAAAATTTGCCTGTTTTGTGTTGTGTTTTATCTGATGATATCACATTTTACTCAGTTTAATCCTTAATGTTGTGCTTTTAAATTCATTTTTACCATCTTAAAGTGATGGAATGTCCATTTCAATTTGAAGATTTTCTTTTTTTTTTTATAATTCCGTTTCATGCGTGTGTTTTGCATTTGTGACGATGTGGTGTTGTTTAAGTCTATAGAAGAACATGTGGAGCAGGTCAAACAAAACTGCGTAGCAGAAGATTGCCACATCAAGGTAGTGTTCCATGCTCTCAAATTTAGCTCATTCTTTAAGGTTCAAGGAGCTAACCCCTCATCTCTGATACTAACCATGATCTGCCCAGCTGGCTAACTAGTCAGAGTGCTTACTGCTCCCACACACCTCAGTGGCACAGGGTAGGAGATGCTCCACTGTGTGTCAGGCTTGAGCTTTCTTGCAGTTGGTTCTTCTCCTTGTTGCTTCCTGTCCCATCTTCACTTCTGTCCCTTTTCAAAATCTATTCTAAAGCATGATTGTTTTTTGTTTCCTCCTTCTTGATTCTGCCTCTTGTTTCCTTCCTGTCACCTTTGAGCATAACACTTTCCTCCCATCCATCTCCTTCATTCCTTTCTAACCGTTCTTCTCTCTGACTTCTTACTCCTATCTCATCACCCTTGTTTACAAATATTTTATTTCCTATGTGACTCCATTGTCTTCCTGTGTCTTTTTCTCTCACATTCTTGCTGCTGTATCTTTGTACACTTTTGCAAGAGACAAGAGACACATTTTCTTTTATAAACACTAATGAAAATTATGTTAGTTAATCTTTTGTGACAGTTACTCAGTATCCTGTAATCAAAATGGAAATTTTGTAATTGGGGTGATTACAGTGCATCAGAGAATCAAAGCTAATTTCACATTTAATTATCAACACACTAAAATTACTGGTACCTTCTTTCTTGCTGCTGCTACATTTTCTTCTTGTCCTTTAAGTTTTGTGGGATATATGTATATCTTTATAGAGCTGTGCTGTGACAACTAAAACTACTGACATGTGTCTTGTAGGTTGAAGCAGATCTGGGCTATCCAGGTGGAAAGGCAAAAATCATTCATAAAGAGTCAGATATGATCATGGCATTTTCCATTAATAAGGTAAATGCTTCAATCATTATGAAAAATGTAGTACTTTGATTTAGTGAAATTGCTTAAATTATTGACTCTGCCTTTGCTTTATAGGCAAACTGTAATGAAATTGTTTTGGCTTCAACACATGATGTACAAGAACTTGATATTACTTCTCTACTGGCCTGTCAATCATACATATGGATTGGAGAAGAATATGACAGAGAATCCAAAAGGTTTGCTTACCTTATATAGTCAATTTATTTATTTTTAACACCGAAAACATTTTGCATGGGGTATAGTAGTCGATTTTAAATATAGCTTTCTTCAAAGAGTCTGTTAAATGGTTATGCTTATGATTTGAATTGTCTTGAAAGCTGTGTGTGTCTCTCTCCCTTCATTTGGGAAGGAGACAAACATAATTAGTTTAGCTGCCAGTAAAAGGCTCTCCTTTACTTCAGTGTACAAATTACTCCTGTTTCTTTCATTAGACCCTGAGCTATTCCTAGGGTTTGAGTCAAAATAATCCTCAAAGCCTAATGCCAGTTACCGACATTTAACTCCAAAGAAATGTCAGAAGTTTACACAATAGTAAATAAATTTAGCTGATTAGCTGATTTTGATAATTATGATAAAAAACAGATTATATATTAAGTAGACTGAGTCATATTTACTAATTTTCAGTGTTTCTTCTTGCTTATCTCCTTTTAAGCATACTTTTTCTTTTTTAAGATAAAAATGTAGACAACCTTACTTTTCAGTAAAACTCTGGACCCCACACCAAGAGTGCAGGAACACTTTCCTATTTTGGGGTGTCTCCTCCACGTTTGCCCTCCCTCTTCTTTTCTCCAGACTCTTGGAAATTTTATGTACTGGGAATGGTGCCAGGATAGCCTCTTCCACTGTTCTGGTTCTTGCTTGTTAGTATGGAATATAACTAAGTTGCAGTCATACTTCAGGGTAGATGGAACTGTGTTATATAACAATTAAAAATTAACATTTTAATGTGATAACTGATACTTCACTCTAGGAAAACTTTTAACTCAGATTTCTTTAAAATGTATGAATTTTCTAAATGGGTATCTGTACTTGAAGAGAACATACAATCTTTTTCTATACAGGATAAAAAGCCAATCTGTGTTAAATACTTCAAAACAAACATTTGCTCTAATTTGTACAACAAAATTCCCCCAAACATTTAACTTATATTTTGCCTAAATGCAAAAAGCTAACTAGTACTAAAATTGGCGATGATTAGGACTTGTACCTAAGTTTTCCTCATGCGTATTTATTCATTTTATTTTTTTAAAATAAAGACTATCCTTTGGGTAGATAAAAAGGTCTGTAATGGGAATTTGTGTTGAAAAATGGAACTTTCACAGTAACACATAAATGTTTTCCACAGTTCAGATGATATTGATTATCGTGGTTCCACTACAACTCTTTATCAACCCACTTCAACATCCTATTCAGCAAGTCAGGTGCATCCATCTTCATCTCTGCCATGGCTGGGCAGTGGACAGACTAGCACGGGAGCGAGTGTGGTATGTCATTTACTACTAGGTATGGTTTCTGGATATGGACTCGCTCAAAAGTAGGTTTAAATCACTTTGACATAGGAATGGTGGGCTGAAGATCTGAAGCCCTGACCAGTAAGTAGTTAGTACACTGTAATGACAATAGCTAACGTGCTGTGAGTTTGTGTCAGGTGCATGTTTTTTTTTTTTTTTTTTATAAATGAGCAAACTGAGAGGCACACGGTGGTAAACAGAGACGGAAAGGAATTCGTGTCTACTCTGTGTTTGAAAAGTGCGCCAATAACATTATTGTTAATCATGGTAGTTAAGCGGGGGGGGTCCCATTCTCATGTTCTGCTCTGAAGAATCTGGAGATAGCTCTGATTGTCCTCAGGGATGGGCACTTGGAGGAGAGTTCCCTTTATCCCTAGATGAAGCTGCTCGGTGTCCTCACAGTTCACACAGACCAGGGCCAAGCCATCAAGTGACTGCTTCTCCAGCCTGTTCAGACAAGTATCATGTATTTAGGGGGTCAGAAAATCCACAACAGGGTTTATTTTAGTAATAATCCAGTGTGAGAGAATAATGTTATTAGAATTATAGAATTAGATGTGGCCTGAAGCATATCCTTCCTTATTTCTCCTGTGATGCCACAATATAAATTCATTTTCATCTTCCTTTAAAGCTTATGAAAAGAAATCTCCATAATGTTAAAAGAATGACATCACACCCAGTCCATCAGTACTGTAAGTGTTTTATTCATTATCAAAGAACTGTGAGTCCCTCTATCATTTTGAAGCTGGCTTATATAATTGGAAATATTGGAACCCTTTCTTTAGCTTTATATCTTAAGTTTTTGCTTTTCCTCTTGCATCTCAGATCTTACAGGTGCTCAGGATGGCAGTGTACGAATGTTTGAGTGGACACGACCTCAACAGCTTGTTTGTTTCCGCCAAGCTGGCAATGCAAGAGTCACCAGATTATATTTTAATTCACAGGGCAACAAGGTTAGTTCTAGGGGGTTATTACTAAGTTCATCTGAAAATAATTGTGGATATTTATGAATAAATGGCTAGTAAAGCTACATCTAAAAACAAATTCAGTCACTATAGATTTAAGCTTAGCAGGCAGTTTGGAATGGAAACAGTGAGAGACTTTATTTTTGGGGGGCTCCAAAATCACTTCAGATGGTGGCTGCAGTCATGAAAGTAAAAGACACTTGCTTCTTGGAAGAAAAGCTGTGACCAACCTACACAGCATATTAAAAAGCAGAGACATCACTTTGCTGACAAAGGTCTGTCTAGTCACAGCTATGGTTTTTCCAGTAGTCACAATATAGATATGAGAGTTGGACTATAAAGAAAGCTGAGCACCAGAGAATTGATGCTTTTTAAACTGTGGTGTTGGAGAAGACTCTTGAGTGTCTCTTGGACTGCAAAGAGATCCAGCCAGTCCATCTTCATTGGAAGGACTGATGCTGAAGCTGAAACTCCAATACTTTGGCCACCTGATGCGAAGAACTGACTCATTTGAAAAGACACTCATGCTGGGAAAGATTGAAGGTAGGAGGAGAAGGGGATGACAGAGGATGAGATGCTTGGATGGCATCACCAACTCGATAGACATGAACTTGAGCAAGGTCTGGAAGTTGGTGATGAACAGGGAAGCCTGGCATGCTGCAGTCCATGGAGTCACAAAGAGTTGCATACAAATGAGCGACTGAACTGAACTGAGGCAGTTTGGTGTCTGTTTATATAGCCCTTTGGCTCTCAATAAGAGTATAAATCCACAGAATTTTGTGTGGATCAATTAATCATCCACTTCCAGATACACTAAATATTCTGTGATTGTAAAGAATTCTGTTTTTGTTGCATGTGTTGATGGTCCCCCTGTGTGAAGTTAGATACCTGAAAGAAACCAGGTTTTTTTTCCCCTAAATTATACTACAGAAATTCGGAGTAAAGCAGGGAAATAGGCATGGAAAAGCCTTTAAAAGGTGGCAGGATGTTTGCAGTACTTGGGGTTTCCTGAGAGCTACAGCAGCAGGAGCATATGTACGGGCAGGATGTTGGTAAAGTGGAACTGAGCAACTCTCCTTTTGATAAGTGATTTTACCTTTGACATGGCTACTCAGAAGCTGTGTTTAATTCACACTATTCTTACAGTGTGGTGTTGCAGATGGAGAGGGTTTTCTGAGTATCTGGCAAGTAAACCAAACTGCATCAAATCCTAAACCTTACATGGTAAGTATCACTCAGTATTCCCGGGGTACATGCAGAGGCTGCCTTGTTTGTGAAGTGTTTGTTTCAGACAGCAAATCCCACTGGTAGATCTGTGGGAAAGGGACCGCTCTGCCAGGAACCACAGCCCAGCACCCACCATTGCCCTCATTCTAGATCAAAATAAGCAAAGACTTTGGTTTTCACAGCTTGAAGGGTGACCATTGTATTTGAAAATTTTTAGGGGCCTTCCCTGTGTGTAGTACTATTTAAGATACATTTTTATTATACTTTTATCCATTTTGAAATCTCTAACTTCTTAATGATAGAATTTTAGAGTGGTTCATTTTAGGTATTGTAATAACCAGACAGGTTCCATGCATGCCAATTTGCTCCAGAATATTACTTACTAGATTTTAAAATAACCAGTCCCCATAGGCGACTTCATCCATTGATCCAAATCCCGTTTCAGTCATTTGATGATGCAGATGAGTATGTCTGGAGATGTTTCTCTTAAATTAATACATTATAGACTGTATCATAAAGTCTTTATGGAAGTGGAAGTGACCTTCAACCTACCCTCTGGCCTTTGTCATTTCTGTAAGATACCAAAATAATTCCACACAGAAAAGTGTCTTTTATTTTAAATACCCTGCTCCTCCTGACTCCTCACCTCTAAGTTTCTGTTCTTTCACACCTGATCCAAAAAGGAGAGTCACGTCTGTCTCAGTAAGTGGTTTGCTACTGCTCTGGAACATCCTCAGGCAGCCTTGGGCAACCTTAAACCTGTGGGTTATTCTGCAGGACCACTTTTGACTTTGTTTTTTATTATTGCTCTTTACCTTGGGTGAGGGCAGGGCCCACAGAGGTGGGAAGGAAGATAGATACATATATTAAGGTTACAGTTTGACATTGAGTCCTTCAGATTTAAGACTAGGTGGACATGAAGGAATTGTTGCTCTTTGGGTGGTGGCTGTTTGTTATAATTTAATATTATTAAAGCTTATTAAATGTATTTGAGATAAGCACAGAAATTGCCTGGGCCCTTAATATAATTAAATTGCTTGCTTAAATTCATGTACTTGGTGTTTTATCCCTTTGTTACATAATCTAAAAACGTCACCTTTAATTCCATGTTTTTACCAACTTCTTTAAGTTTGATATTAGCCAAATAATGTACAGGTGACAGCAAATCCTATCATTTACTCTCTATTCTTGATTTTAAAAACTGCTTACAGCTGTTCATGTAGTAAATGGTTGTCAGAGCTGTGTGTGGGCGTCCCACATTTTACTGGGCTCTGAGATAACCCCAGCTGCACTTCGTTCCCACAGAGCTGGCAGTGCCACAGTAAAGCCACAAGTGACTTTGCGTTTGTTACCTCTTCGAGTCTAGTCGCCACATCTGGACACTCCAATGACAATAGGTAGGTTGACAAAGATGCAAACCAAAAATAAGCCTATTTTAGGCAGAAAGGCACTCTTGCTAGGAAGTATGGATTTCTATATTTAGTCAGGTGTTTCCACCTCAGAAATACAAAAACTTTGTTACAAATTCTTTTGAGTAGTTTTCCTATCAGAAAGAGGCCAAAATTACTCCCAGTGTAATCTATTAATAAGTATGTGGAATTTTTTTTAACTGCTGTTAAATGCTGGCAGGTTTTTGAGACTGTAGCATTCTCAACATTTTCTTTGCCTCCGATTGTTTTCATTGGCAGCATGTGCCCATGAATGATGCCTCTCCTTTCCCTGTGGTGTTGATGCCCAGGGATAGAAAAGCATCTCTTCTCAGGAAATAATGTCTCATTTTCCCTGAAGTAATAATGGAAGAGAGAGAGGGCCAGGAGATGAGATGGGGACGAGTCAGGTGGGACCATGTGAGACACAGAACCCTGTAGTTTGGAAAGGATAGACTCTTGGAAGAGATATATCCTCACAGTCCTAACCTCTACCCTTGTCCTAGTTGAGAATCACTACTTTATAAATGTAAGTGAACCAAAAAACCATAAGACTCAATAAGTAAAAATATTTGTTGTAAGGACATAGTTTATGCCAGTGATGACTTAGAACAACTTGTCTATGATGTACTTTTATTAGAAATGTATGCCTCTGGGACACATTGATAACACCCGGAAACAGCCTCATTCATGGTGAGTCAACTCTTCGATTTTCATTATGCTATGAAAATTGCTTTCCTGGTTTTAACTAGTAAATTCAGTGTGTATAGTTTGTTCATGGGCTAAAAATGGAGAAATATATAGAATGAATAAAATTCTAAAATTTAACTAGAATATCTGGCTGGCTTGCTGAGGTAAATATGTATGGTCACAGACATCCAGCTAGGCTAGAATAATCTTTGTGTTGTATTCCCTTCAGAAAATATGGTATGGGGAGTGGTGCTACTAACAAGTCTTCCCAGATGGTGCTAGTGGTAAAGAACCCACCTGCCAATGCAGCAGTCACAGGAGACAAGAGTTCGATCCCTGGGTTGGGAAGATCCCCTGAAGGAAGTCATGGCAATCCACCCCAGTATTCTTGCCTGTAGAATCCCACGGACAGAGGAGCCTGGTGGGCTTCAGTCCATATGGTTGCAGAGTCAAGACTGTTGAGGGAGTTAGTGGCAAAGTATTTATTGAGCTCAACAGAAATGAGATCATATTTTAAAAAATTAAATACCATAAAATAAAAATTAACCTTATGATGAATTAGAAATATGAACAATGTCATTTGAACATTATTCCTTTTGTGACAGTGTTTCCAGATTGCCATCCTGAAGATCAGTCTTCCACACAATGCCACCAAAAGTACTCAAAGCTCTAGTAAGCTTTGAGTTAAATAAAGCTAGGTAGACTTAAAAAAAAACAAAGATTTCTTTTACGATGAAGATTTATTATTTGAGAGATGTAATTTTCAATTTTGATTGAAAAATTCTTTTTTTGGTGAATAATTATTAACATCTTTTAAATTAATATTAAGGCTTTAATTATATTAGAATGCAGAGGGTCCCAGGAAGGATAGCTTCTTAATTTGTAGCTGGCAGTTTTCATACTAGTATAGTTTTAATTACTTTGCTAAGAAGAACTTTATTTTTGAAGTATAGTTGATTTACAATGTTAATTTCTGCTATGTAGCAGAGATTCAGTTGTACATACATTCTTTTCCATTATGGTTTATCACAGGATATTAAATATGGTTCCCTGTGCTCTAGAGAACTTTTGATGTGGCTTTATGTATCGGCAGGTACTGTGGAAGGGTAAATACTTGTTATTGGTGTGTATTAGTAAAGACATCGAGTATCACTGAGAAGCTTGTTCTTCCCTGTGCTTTGACTTCTGCATTCTTTGGAGACAGTGTAGCTTAGGTAGGGCTTAAATTTCCTGTGTGTGTGTGTGTTTTCACACTGAGGTTATGAATAAGGAGTTTTTTCTGTCAGTGCTTGCCATCTTTTTACTTTGATCATGATTATAGAAATTTAGAAGAGAAACTGTGACAGTAATTTCTGTATTACTGAAATTTCTGTATTTTAAATTATTATTTAAAAATTACCAGCAGTGCCAGAGTAGACACAGTTTGGGAAGGGCTCTTGATGTTTCTCTTCAGGTTTCACATGCCATGATCATGGTGCCACGGTGCTCCAGTATGCGCCAAAACAGCAACTCCTCATATCTGGAGGCAGGAAAGGATACATCTGCATTTTTGACATCAGGCAGAGACAGCTAATGCGCACATTCCAGGCGCATGACTCTGCTATTAAGGCATTGGCTCTCGACCCCTGTGAGGAATATTTTACTACAGGTTCAGCAGAAGGTAACATCAAGGTGAGTCAGTATAAGAGATGTGTGAATGTGCTATTACGTTTATCTTCTGTCAAGGCTGATTGGGAAGGGGAACCAAAGTAAAAAACTCACCGCCCTCTTCGTGCGAATACTCTCTCTTGCTTCCTTCCTTCCTTCTGTGTGTTTCCTTTTAGGACCTAGAAAACCAGATGAACTCAGTATATTCTCAGGTCATTAAAAAGCTTTAAAGAACTCTGTGTGTTTAATTAATACATGGAGTTTCTGGGGACCTCCTCCCCTCTCCCCACCTCTGTCTCCAGCCCCTGACTCTATTTTGCACAGTTGAGGTTTCCAGATAAGTGAGGCAGTACTGTTCTTTTATACTGCCCCGGGGCCAAAGCTTAATATGTTAGGAATGTATTTAATTGAACTAGAGATGGGGTTATATATGGTTAATATGAAACAAGAGGATGTGAAAAGAATTTGAAAGAAGGTGCAGGGAACTGTAAGGATAATAAATGAGCCCTGTGAGTGGTGTTATTTCTAATTAAATAAGCTGTTGGGAAAGAGGTAGTTGAGGGGAAGGTTGGGCTTTAAAGAGGTCATTTGGGCTGGGAGAACACAAGTGAAGGCCATGGTTTTGAAAGTTTCTCGTCTCTTTCTTAAAAGACTTACACTTTTTGTTTTCACGTTTTCCTCTAAACTAGGTTTGGAGATTGACAGGCCGTGGCCTGATTCATTCATTTAAAAATGAACACGCTAAACAGTCCATATTCAGGAACCTGGGGGCTGGAGTCATGCAGATCGACATCACCCAGGGCAACCGGATCTTCTCCTGTGGGGCAGATGGGACATTGAAAACCAGGGTTTTGCCCAGTGCTTTTAACATCCCTCATAGAATTCTTGACATTCTGTAGGCTTAAAGGTTGGGGCTTTATTTTTATAAACACTTCAGTTAAAAACACCCTGCAGAAATTATTAGGCATTTCTGCTCTCCAAGCAGTTGTTTACCCATTGAAAACAATACAGAGAATCTCTGTGTAGACTCTGATCCAAGGTGAGCGTTAGGCCGAGTTGTGCCTATGTGGGCTGGTAGAATGACTGTGCATGTAACCTTTTATCATGCTGACACTATTTAAATAAAGCAAAACCTAGTGTTGTATGAAGGGTAGCTATTCTTTACAGCATTTAGCAAACCTGACTCAGAAAACAATCAAGGTTAGAAGTTAGCCTGTAACTAAGTTATAATAATGAGAAGGACTTTTACACCAAATCTAGGAAGAAAATGTTGCTGTTTCAGGTTTTTCTTCCTATTCTTACTGATTGTAGCATGCCTGCAGTCTTCTTTGTTGAATGAAGAACAGTCATAAGGAGTTAGAAGCTCCAGGTCACCAGAAACACTCTAAGCTTTGGAGCCATGTGCAGTGACTAGTTTTCTGCTGTGAGAGGTTGTTCCCATTCTTTCCTGCTGAATATTTTTCCTGTTAGTGTTTATACTGAGCTAGTACTGTAATTTGCAAATGAGTGCAAATTTAAATGCAATGTTTTCCTCACAATTTGCACATTCACATTTTTTGGACTGCTAGTTTTTCTATTTAAATATTTGCCTTCATGTTAGGAATGTAATACGTGGACATGACATATTTGTAGTTAACCAAAACATACCAAGTTAATACTTCATTTTTTAGTCTAGTTTAGTACTTTTTCTTTTCACTACTCAAGATTAAACACCCCCAACATTTGAAGGCTATGTTGAAACTACAGCAGTAGAGCATTTCATACCATAATTAAAATGAATGTTAGGCTTTTTGTGGCCAGTTAATAGTTGATGAGATTGGTGATATTATTTATTATCACAGCCTATTGTATAAACTATGCAGAGTTAAATATTATTTGCTTGAAAAATATTAGCCACTGTTGTCATATTTTGATGTACTTCTTGGTTATGACCAAAAATATGTTCTTGAAATATTGAAACCAGTGTCTGTGTGTTTAAATGTTTACCAGCAAATTGTCTCATCATGTTAATGAGAATGTTTAATGCCTGTGCGGTAAATAGTAAAACATAATGGCATCAAAGCACCTTTCTCTGAAGGCAGTGTGGTATTTAGGCTGTGAAATACATATGTAAAAGAAAAATAAATGTTATTTGTTAGAGTTTTATCTCAGTTTGGTGTGGCATTCTTTGATAATATTTATAACAGTTGAGACCATTTTAACTTTAATAAAACTTTGCTTAACTATTGGAAAATTCTTAAGATATTAGGCAGTTCATTCACTTGCAAATATTTGAGTGTCTTCTATATGAGAAGCCGTTTTAGGAAACGGGATATAGAGGTGACCAGACAGAAGGCACACGATGTTGGGATTTAGTAGGGTAAGAACTAATATTACTTTATCTTCTTGTTGACTGAAGTTAGAGTGCATTTTGGTGTCCACAGTGGTGAAGGAGCTAAGCTGGGGATGGTCCTCATGTGGACTGGTGAAGAAAAGAGGAGGGAGGATGCCTAAATACATAGGAACACAAATTCAACAAAAATTATAAGCATACACATACAGTTACCGGGGCTTTTACCAATGGCTAAGCAGGTAAAGAATCCGCCTGCAATGCAGGAGATAAGCGTGTGATCCGTGGGTCAGGAAGATCCCCTGGAGGAGGAAATGGCAACCCACTCCAATATTCTTGCCTGGAAAATCCTAGGGACAAAGAAGTTCGGTGGGCGGCAGTTCATGGGGTCACAAAAGAGTCGGACATGACTGAGCATACATGCACATACACTTACTACATTTCTGCATACAGTAACTTCTATATGTTGCATTCTCCCCATCACTGTATGTATTATATTAAAATAGTACCTGGTGATTTGGTCAATCTGTAAGATGATAAAATTTTTCAAAATTGTAGATGATTTACAATACTGTGCTAGGTGTGCAGCAAAGTGATTGAGTTATATGTGTTTTTCCAATTCTTTTCCATTATATTGAATCCAGTTCTCTGTGCTCTGCAGTAAATCCTTGTTTATGTTTTGTATATAGTGATGTGTATCTGTGAATCCCATACTCTTGATTTAGCCGCCATACCCCTTTGGTGACCATAAGTTTGTTTTCTATGTCTGTAAGTCTGTTTCTGTTTTGTAAATAAGTTCATTTGTATTATTTTTTTAGATTTCACATATAAATGATATCATTTGTCTTTCTCTGAAGGTTTACTTAGTATGAAAATCTTGAGGTCTATCCGTATTACTGCAAATGGCAGCATTTCATTCTTTTTAATGGCTGCATAGTATTCCATTGTGTATATATACACCATGTCTTCTTTATCCATTCATCTGTTGTAAACAGTGCTACTGTGAACACTGGGTGCATGTATTTTCAACTTAGAGTTTTCATCTTTTCTGGATATATGCCCAGGAGTGGGATTGTAGGATCATATATGCTAAATCTAGTTTTAGCTTTTTTTTTTTTTTTTTTTTTTTGAGGAACCTCCATACTGTTTTCCATAATGGCTGCTGGAATTTACATTCCAGCCCAACAGTGTAGGAGGGTTCCCATTTCTCCACACCCTCTCCAGCACTTACTATTTGTAGATTTTTGATGATGGCCATTCTGATCTGCATGAAGTGATACTACTCCTGGGCATATATCCAGAGAAAACTGTAACTCAAAAAAAGTACATGCATCCCAGTGTGCATTACAGTACTGTTTCACAACAGCCAGAACATGGAGGCAAACTAAATGTTCATCAAAAGATGGATAAAGAAGATGTGGTGTATATATATATACACACAACAGAATATTATGGAGCCATAAAAAATGCATTTGCAGCAACATGGATGGACTGAGAGATTGTTACACTGAATGAAGTCAGAGAAAGATAAATAGGATATGATATTGTTTTCATGAAGAATCTAAAAAAGGGTACAAATGAACTTATTTAACACAACAGAAGTCGAGTTACAGATGTAGTAAACAAACTTACGGTTACCAGGGGGGTAAGGAAAGGTACGGATAAATTGGAAGATTGGGACTGACATATACACAATACTCTATATAAAATATAAGGACCAAATGGATAGTACAGAGAACTCTACTCAATACTCTAGTGGCCTATATGGGAAAAGAATCTAAAAAAGTGGATCTATTTTACTTATTCTGAAGTCTGTTTTGTCTGAAATTAACAAAGCTACTTTAGTTTTCTTTTGATTCATGTTAGCCTAGTTTACCTTTCTCCATTTCTTTACTTTTAATCTGTGTCTTTAAAGTAGGTGTTGGGTCTTGGGTTTTTTTTTAAATCCTAACTGTCTTTTATTGGTATATTTAAATCATTTACATTTAAAGTGATTATTGATAAGAACATGGTAAATATTAATACAGCTGTAACTGTTTTCTCTTTGTTGCACTTAAAAAAAAACTCTTCTGCCTTGTCTGGTGTTAGTTGAGCATTTAATGTGATTCAACTTTATCTTCTCTTATTAAATCTATTATACTTCTGTAAAAGGAGTTTAAGTGGCTGCTCTAAAATTTTCTTACACATTGGCCACAAAGTTAAGTTACTTTCAGGTGATAATATACTGCTTCATAGAAAGTACAGGTATACTCTACTGTTCCCAGTTCCTCTCTGCCACTTCTGTAACGTTGCTATCGTTCACTTCCATTTTCCGTCATCTCAGTACATTGTCTCTGTTATTACCTTTAACAATTGCATATGGAAATCAATTATGAATAAAAAAATAAGATATTACCTACATTTATTTCTTCTATTTCTTTTCCATTCTTGATGTAGAGATGAGTTTCTGATCCATATAATTTTCTATCTCTTGAAGAACTTTAACCATTTCTTGCAAGGCAGGCCTGTTAGTGAAAGGTTTCCAAAGTTTTTGCTGGTATCAAAGACAAAAAAAAATCCAGTGTCATTCTTTTCCTTGTTTCTTTCTTTCCTTTTTTTTTCTTCCTGTCTTCTCTGTACCACATGGTTGGTGGGATTTTAGTTCCGTGAGGCAGGGATTGAACTCAGGCCATAGCAGTGAAAGCATCAATGCTAGAACCCCCAAAACAAACCCATGAGGCATTGTTTCTATTGTTAGTGATAAATAGATTTCAAAATACCTATTATAAGGTAAGACAGCCGAGATTCAAATTAAATTATAACTCTGCAATGTAAGAATTCAAATGAGTTTCACTCCTGAGTTCAGACTCACATAGCCCTGGCATTGTTTTGTAAATATTGCCCTGAAAAGTGAAAAGTCGTTCAGTCATGTACAACTCTTTGCGACCCCATGGACTGTAGCCCACCAGGCTCCTCCATCCATGGAATTTTCTAGGCAAGAGTACTGGAGTGGGTTGCCATTTCCTTCTCCAGGGGATCTTCCTGACCCAGGGATGGAACCTGGGTCTCCCACATTGCAGGCAGACGGTTTACCGTCAGAGAAATCCTTCTCACAGATTCCCATGGACTCTCTGAGAAATAAATCGTAGGCATATTACTGATTCTAGATATGTCTTTGGACTTCATGGTGGATTCTTCAACTTAGGCTTCACACACCCCCACCCCCCACCCCCAAGTTAAGGGAGTTAAGAGTATGCATGCTGACACAAAGAGCTAGAGCAAATAAGCTTGTGAGAGACTCTTGTCCAGTCCCTAAGGAAAGCCGCCTCAGGCCACCTCTCTAGGGCAGGATGTGTCGCATGTCTGTCAGTCACGCAGTTGTGTCCAACTCTTTGCGACCCCGTGAACTGCAGCACGCCAGGCTTCCATGTCCAGCCCCTTTGATGAGGCCAGGGATCTGATTAGTGTGGTGTTCTGGCCTGTAAAGCACCAGGGGAAGTCATAGAGAGAGCAAGACCAAGAAGCTTGCCTCGGGCATATTCCACTCAAATTTAAACCTAGGAAGCTAGCTTTGGCTATGGCTCTGTTTACCCAGGAGCCTGAGGTGGCGGGAATAGTGCTGTAGCCTTGTGGACACCAGCTGTATTATATCTCCACACTTGCTTAGGGGCACCTATAAGTCACAAGGCTTAAGGAACTGTGAATGATAACCGCTGTTCTTAGGACCTGGCCTGTGGCAGGTATTGCAGAGATATATTCCAAACACCTTGGACTTTCAGGTGGCCAACCGCACAGGTAAATTTTCCAACACACACTGGAAGGAACAACAAAAAGCACATAATACCACACTCAGGGCAGAAGACTCAAGATCCCTAATTCCTGAAGGAATACCAGTCCAAGGGACAAGGAGACATCAAATCCACCAGGCAAGTTAGGCAGTGTCACGAGGCTACAGGCGCTAAGTGCGGGAGAGGGGCTGGAGCACATGGAACCCCCGACACTGTCGGTGTGAAGGTTCACTGCCAACTCCCAGAAAAATGGACAGTCTTAGAATGCCTGCCAAAAAGTTCTCAAGAGAGGCTAAGCCTAGGCCCTGACAGTCCCACCCCTGGGCTTAAATCCGCGGAAACCCATCATTCAGAAAGAGACGTGCACATCCATATGCACTGCAGCAATATTCGCAGGAACCAAGACAGAGAAACAGCAAAATCCTCACCGGTACGTTGGAGCTTCAACAAGATGTGCTGCCTATAAGGGATGGACTATTACCCAGCCACAGAAAACCCCACTGAGAGACAGGGATGTTATGCTCCTGGAAGCCACAGCAATGGAAATTGAAGGATCCTATGCTCCAGAGACTCAGTCAGATAGCTGAAGACCACAGGACTCATGCTGTCCCCCTCTTGACCGAAGAAAAATAAACATAGGATCGAATTTACACCCCAAAGAGAGACCCTGAGAAAGTTCTGTCTTGTACCAAGGGAACCAGAAAGAAAAAAAAAAAAAGACAAATCCACAAGTGAAGGGGGTGGGGATGAATTAAGGGGTCCAGCCTGGCAGAAACAGAGAAATCTGTATCCATCATAGATAATCCACCAGAATTATCAACTTTCTTACTTTCTTCTTTCGTTTGCTTTTCACACACACAGAAGTTTCTACCTCTGACCTGACCACAGAAATAGCGATCTCTAAAGGTAATCCACAGAGATGGTCTCTTTCCTTCCTCATATACACTGAAAACTGGGTCAGACATAGATAATCCACAAGGACCTTGTGCTCAGCAGGGGGCATGACCTTCTGCAAGAAGCTCTGTGACCAAAAAAACCAGAAACATAGATACACCCTATAGTTACCATCATACCTGTATCAGAAGTCTGTATACTGACAGCAAGCACAGAACAGCCAATCGACTATACAACATGGGCACGATGTCAAAGGAAAAGAAAAGCAATTCCTACTGTATCCCCTCGAACCTACTTTATTTGACATTTCTCTTATACCAGGAGTCTACGCAGGCTTGTGTCCCAGGTTGGGACAGGGTGAGGTTGAGACAGCCTGGCGGGGTGCCCTTCCTGGAGACCCCTTTTCAACCTCTAGTGTCTGCTCAGCTCTGGCTGGGACCAGAGTCCAGAGTGGAATCAAGGCCTGGAGGATCTTGGAAGCAATAGTCAACTGACCTCCACCCTCTCCTGGTGCTAAGGTTCCCAGCTGAAGCTTCCCTCCTGACAGTGCAGCTTCCTAGGTACCTTGGTGTCTAGATCTGGATGCTCTGGCCCTGTTGGGATTAGCTAAAATGCGGGAGTGTATAGCTTTAAGGAGAGGAAGTCATGGGACAAAAGGCCCTAGGTGTTTGCTCAGACACATTGCACTGGAAGGCACAGCCCAGGGACCTGACATTCCCTAAGGCTCTGGTTGCACTAGGAACCCAAGGTGGATGTGGAGAAGTGCTACCCGCTTGTGGACATGTCCTGTCAGTACAACTGGACAGCCAGGACTTAGGGGCACCTAGCGTCCACGGGGCATGGGGGGCTGTTAACCATAATGGCTGCCCTTAGGACTTGTCCTGGGACGGGTATTGCAGAGATAAATTTTGGCCAAGATGGAACTTCAGGAAGTCAGTTGCTACAGCTATATTGTCTTCACACCTTTGAAGAAAAAATCAAAACCAGGAAACTTAAACCTCAATAAGAAACCAAAGTGCTTCCGCATTCCTAATGACTTGCAGGCATGTCCATCACAAAAGGGCGACAAGAAATCAAATCCCACTGGTGTAGTTAGCATCCTCACAGGGCTACAAACAGTGACTGTAGGAGACGGCCTGGAGGAAAGGAACCCTGCTACCTATCCCTGGGAATATACACGGTTGATGCCCAGAAGAAAGGACAGCCTCCAAATACCTGCCCAAACACTATCAAGAGAGGTCAATCAAGGATCTGACATTTCTACACCTGGCTCTAGGTTCCGAGAAATCTATCATTCAAGAAAACACAGGGACCCCAACATGCACTGCACTTCTAATCACAAAAGCCTCTCTATTCCTTCTGTCGCTATTTCTCCACTCTTCTCCAGTAGCATATTATGTACCTACCGAACTGGGGAGCTCATCTTTCAGTGTCGTATCTTTTTGCCTTTTCATACCGTTCATGGGGTTCTCATGGCAAGAATGCTGAAGTAGTTTGCCATTCCCTTCTCCAGTGGACAGCATTTTGTCTAAACTGTCCATCATGACCCATATGTCTTGGTTGGCTCTACACGGCATGGTCATAGTTTTGTTGAGTTAGACAAGGTTGTGATCCATGTGATCAGTTAAGTCTATATATGTATATGGTCCGTATGTGTATATGTTTACACATATATCTCAGTTAGGTGTATGTGTGTAATCATATAGCTAATTCAATTTCTCTACAGAAGAAGCAAACATTGTAAAGCAACTATACTCCATTAAAAAACTAATAAAAAATGAAAAGCAAAATAAAACCCCCCAAACTCATAGACAGAGAATTGGTTGGTGGTTGCAAGAGGAGGTTGGTAGTAGGGGAAAAAGAAGAAAGTGGTTATAAGAAACAAACTTTCAGTTATAGATTAAGTCTTGAGTATTTAAGTTACAGCATGCTGATATAGATAATATAGATGATAATACTGTATTGCTGATTTGTAAGCTGATAAGAGAGTAGGTCTTGGAAGTTCTCGTCACAAAAAAATTTTTTACCTATGTCAGATGTTGGGTAAACTTACTGTGATCATTTCACATTACATGTATTATATACATAAAATATGTATAAAATCACTGTGTTGTATGGATTAAAATTAACATTATATTATGATTATATGTCCATAAAACTGGAGGGAAAAATCCAGCCAACAAATTGATTGCCTGCTCCCCCTAAACATGAAATGAAGTCTCAAATATGAAAATGGTCAATTTGTCAACTGCACATCCATATAGAAGAAATGTGAAAGGAATGTAAAGGAATCAGTCCTTCAAGCTGAAAGAAAATGGTACCACACGGAGGTCTGGACCTACACAAAAGACTTAAGAACACCAGTAAGTATATTGGGAAATTATATCAAGACTTTGACCTCACTCTTTACCTCTGTTTAAAAGACAACCAGATTCCCTGAAGCAAAATAATACAGACATTTCTGGTTTTATAACATATGCACTGGTGAAATACATGACACCAACATCAAAGAGGGCAGGAGAGGAAAATGAAAGTATGTTGTCAAATGCTGCATATAAAATGATATATTGTCGAGGTAGACTGTGATAAAGATACACAGTTGAACTAAAGTGAACGAACACAGAAAGAACTTATAACAAGTAAGCCAGAAGGGACATAAGGTGAAATTTCATAGAAGTTTTCACTCATCCGAAAGACAGCGGCACAAGGGAAAAAAGGGTGCAAAGGACACACGAGACAACAGAAAGACAGTAGATGTAAACAAAACATAGTGATCATTACATTAGATATAAGTGGTGTAAACTTAAGGGGCCGAACGGTAAGTGGTTTCCTGTTGCTTAAGTTATGAAGTCTCTGTTGCAACTACATGACTCCGTTGTTGTAGCACAAGTGCAGCCAGTCTATACATAAAGGAATGGATATGGCTGTGTTCCGATAAAACTATTTTCAAAAACAGGCCATCTACCAGGCCATAGTTTATTAGTCCCTTAAGTACCTCAATTCAGAAGAAATATGGGGCAGAAGTAAGTAAATACAAGGCAGAAGTAAATGTGGGGAAATAGCATGATCTATACATGCTATCGACAAAAAAGATTTCAGTATGATACCCACAGATTACTAATGTTGCAGAGAAGAACCAATTCTGACTCCCATGTTGGAACTGTTTCTTTGACTTGTTTTGGTTGCTGTTGTTATTATAATCATACATATAGCCCTGCCTCAGTAAGCCAACCCCTCAGCCTGAATGTTGGATTTATGTGCCTTTGTTCAGCCCACAGGCAGATAATTTGACCCCCTACCTGTTAACGGCTGCAGGAAAGAAGAGATTATTGGTGCTGTGTCTGCTCAAAACTGTTTGACGCTTTGCCAGCTAGTGGACTATAGTGCACTAGGCTCCTCTGTCTGTGGAATTTTCTAGGCAAGAATACTGGAGTGGGTACTCATCCACTTGTCCAGGGGATCTTCCCTACCCAGGGACTGAATCAACATCTCCTGCATCTCCTGCATGGCAGGTGGCTTCTGTGCTGCTGAAGGTCTAGGGGAATCCATTGATTAGAGAAACACACATCAAAACCCAATAAGGTATCCTCTGATACCAGCCAGAATGTCAATCACCAAAAAGGCTACTAACAATAAATGATAGAGAGGGTGTAGATAAAAGTGAATCTTCTATACTCTTGGTGGATATGTAAATTTATACAGCTACTATGGAGAACAGTATGGAAATTCCTTAAAAAACTAGGAACTAGGAATAAAACTAATATATGACCAAGCAATCCATTTCTGGCCATGTATTCAGGGAAACCCATCATTGTAAAGGACACATTTGCCCCACAGTTCAAAGCAGCACAATTTACAATAGCCATGACATGGATGCAACCAAGATGTCCATTGTCATCTGCCTTGATAAACAAGTGTGATATATATACACACAATGGAGGGTATTACTCAGCCAAGAAAAGAAATGAAACTGAGTTAGTGTATGAAGTGGATGAACCTCATAGAGTATGTCATGCAGAGTGAAGTAAGTCAGAAAGAGAAACAGATGTTAATTCATATATATGGACTCTAGAAAAGAGATACATATACTTCTGATTCTATTTTCAGGCAGGGCAGGAAAAGACAGGCAGTGGGGGAAGGAGAGGGTGGCCCAAATTGAGAGAGTAGCATTGATATACACACACTTAACTCGTATGAAATAGACAGCTTGTAGGAAGCAGCTATGGAGCACAGGGAACTCAGCTTGGTTCTGGGTGATGACTTAAGTGGGATGATGGAGATGGTGAGAGGGAGGTGGGAATGCTGATTCACATTGTTCTACACCAGAAATCAGGAAGATATTGTAAAGCAATTATACACCACCAAAAAAATTAAATATTATTTGTACCACCAAGAAATTCTGGACAGAGTGTGGAGAGAAGGGAACTGTCCTACACTTTTGGTAGGAACATAAATTGATACACCCACTATGGAGAACAGTATGGAGATTCCTTAAAAACCTCGGACTAGAACTACCACAAGACCAAGTAATGCCACACCTGGGCATATACCTGACAAGAACTATCACTGAAAAAGCTACATTCACTGTAATGTGCCCTGAAGCACTATTTACTTTAACCGGTATATAGAAGCAACACAAATGTCCATCAGTGAGGAAGAGCCAAAGAAATCATGGTACATATACACTGGACTATTAGTCATAAAAAAATAATGAAATATGCTATGTGCAGAGATGTGGATGGACCTAGGGACAGTCATACAGAGTTCAGTTAAGGCAGAAAGAGAAAAAGAAATATTGTATATTAACACATGTGTGGAACCAAGAAACATGGTATAGATGAACTTATTTGCAAAGCAGATCTAGAGAAACAGAACAAACCCTACAGACCTCAAGGTTAAAGGGGCATTGGGAAGAATTAGATTTGGGTTGACAATTTATACTATGGAGTCTATGTCTAAGGTAGATAACGAATGAGAACCTACCGTGTAGCCCAGGGAACTCCGCTCTTTGCTCCAGGATGACCTAAATTGGAAGGATATCCAAACAGAAAGCTGGTTCACTTTCTGTACAGCAGGAACTTAAACACCGTAAAGCAACTCTCCACCGTTAAAAATTTTTTTAAATAAAATAAAAATCCCAAACTCAGAGAGACACAGACCTGATTGGTGGTGGTTAGAGGAGTCTCTTGGTGGTGGGAGAATTAGGAAAAGGAAATGAAAAGGTATAAACCTCCAGTTATACAATAAGTCCTGGTGATATAATGTACAGCATGTTGAGTATAGATTATAAAACTTTTACATATTTGCAAGCTGCTCTGAGAGTAGATCTTAACATTTTTACCAATTTTTTTAAACTATGGCAGGTGATGTATCTTAACTAAACTTATTATGATGATCATTTTGAATTACATATGTATGTGCATATATATATATATGCTTACATATATACACACATATATAAAATCACTATGTTGCACACTAAGAAATGGAGAGTTTCCTGCCATATCAATAAATCAGGATCACAGTCATCAGTGATTCCAGCCCACCTAATGTGAACTTCTGAGCCCAGAGGGCACCCAGGGAGAAAAATATCTGCTATTCAGCAGCCATCAGCCACTACCCAGGGTGAGCCTTGAGGAGCTTGGGCGGGGGAGAAAGTCAGGATAGTGGCTTCCGATAGCAGAGGTGCATATGATAGGAATGATTTCAGTGAGCCCAGACTCTTGCATCTTCCCATACATAGAAATGTGTAAAATTCCTTGAGATATCTGGTTTTCCATAATTAACAAAAATATTTTGATGTTCAGACTACTTGCCCTTTGTGGCAAACTTCTATATAACCTGACTCTTCTCTGGCCTCCTTGGAGTTTCTTCACGGTCACTTGAGATGGTGTCTCCTGGGCTTGAAGTCCTAAAAATGCCCACCAAATAAAACTTCCTCTCAACTTTTAGGTTGTGACTATTTTTCAAGTCAACAACACCTAAAACTAATATGCCAATTATACCTCAATACCTACTGGAGTAAAAAAATCCAACCAAGAAACAACTGATTACCAAATATGCCTAAACATTAAATGAAATCTTAAATATAGAAAAGGTCAAACAATGTATCACCTACAGATCCAAGCAGAAGAAATGTGAAAGGAATGTAAAGGAAGTCAGTCCTTGAAGCCAAAAGAAAATGGTACCACACGGGGGTCTGGATCTACAGCATAGAGTGAACCACATCAGTAATGGTAAAACTGTTGTTAATTATATAAAGTTTTTTACTTCACTATTTGCCTGTCTTCAATAGATAATCATATTGCTTGAAGCAAAATAATACAAATACTTTGGTTTAGAACACATGTACTTATGAAATAAATGACAAAAATATTAAAAAGCCCAGGAGAGGGGAATGAAAGTATTCTGTCAATGTTTTACACTGTGTATAAATGGTGTATTGATTGAAGGTGAACTGTGATAAAGATGCACATTATAAACTAAAGTAACAAACAAGAAGTTTTAACTACTAAGCAGTCAAAGGAAATAGGGTGAATTTATAAAAAAAAAAACAAACAACTTTCACTCATTCAAAAGCAGCAAAAGAGAATAAAAGGAACAAAGGATACATGAGACAACAGCAAGTGCCGGGGTCCAGCCTCAGCAGGATCCAGGGGAACCCTTAGGATGAACGGCGTCGGCGAATGAGAGAGAGAGTGAGACAAAGCTCGGGGCTGAGTCGAGTTTATCTTTGCACGGCCCCTTTATACCCTTAACAACATCTTTGGGGGAAGTGCACATTGCTTACACACAGGTCAACTCAAAATATTACAGCAACTTGACCTTCAACAGAAACTGGATGTCACCCACATACTTTTTCGTTTACAAGAGTCTTTCTTATCATTTGGCCTTCAGGCCTGCTAACATTTTATGGCTTGCACCTGGTGTGACTTAAGCAACTTCAGTAGTCGACCCTGTTTTTCTTATAATTAATCTATTTTCTTTCTAATAAGCGTCATCTCTATGGGAACTAGATAGGATTACATTTTTTACAGAACAGAAATGTGAAGGACTGCAGAAACAGCAGATATAAGCACAAAACAGGCTCTTAGTCTAAAAGTTAACCACCTGCAAGAAGTCGCCAGCTAATCTCTATCTAAAGTATTTTCTATTAGGCACATTTGTGGCTATAATATTTGTGGAGCTTTTTCTCACCCCGCGGAGGGACCTATGCTTAATAGTTTCTTTTGTTAGCGTACTGTGCTTAGGATGTTTAGAACAATCATGAGCATTTTTTGCAATGAGAGCACATATTTATCACACAAGCCAGAATGCCAGCAAAAGGGTTTGGATTGAAGCATTTTCTTCATTCCTGGCCCCTTCATAGGGTACCAGCGTCCAGGAGATTTATTAATTAGCTTTTAAATTGGTCTTTATTCAGTGAAAGAGGAGCAGGAAAGCTCTCGGTAGGCAACACAAGAATCTGCAGCAGGGCAAACAAGAACAGCAGCAGAAAAGGGGGGGAAGATACAGGGTGGGGTAGAGGCTGAGGCCAACCTGGAGGGTCCCTTATCCTAGACGGCCTTGCCTGTCAGGTTTTTTCCTCGTGACCTCGTCATGGATGGGGTCCCGGACGGCCTTGCCTGCCCGGTATTTTCTTCATGACCTCGTCACGGGTGGGACCCCCCATAACGGCTCCCGGCAGGAACCTAGAAGACAGTCGGTCCCAGAGAGTTCAGTAAGTCAGAAAGAGAAAAACGAATATGGTAAACAAATATATGTGGAATCTAGAAACGTGGTATAGAGGAACTTATTTGCAAAGCAGACCTGAAGGAATAGAGAGAACATACTTATGGACATCAAGGTTGAGGGGTGTTGGGAAGAATTGGGTGATTTGGACTGACACATGTACACTGCTGAATGTATGTCTAAGATAGATAACTAGTAAGAATCTACTATATAGCTCACGGGACTATCCTCAATGCTCCATGATGACCTAAATTGAAGGAAATCCAAAGAGGAGGGGATATATGTAAACGTAGAGCTGATTCACTTTCTGTACACCAAAAACTAAAGCACTGTAAACCAACTATACACCATAAACAATTAAAAAAATAATAAACAAACAAACCCCAAACTCATAGATTACAGAGAACTGCTTGGCATTTGCTAGAGGAGGCCCTTGGTGGTGGGGGAAATAGAAAAAGTGGTGTATAACTTTCTGTTATACAATAAGTCCTGGGGATAAATGTACAGCACGCTGAGTATAGTTTTTAATATTGAGTTACATATTTGTAAGCTGCTCTGAGAATAGGCCTTAACTTTTTAAAACTATGTCAGGTGATGGATGTTAACTACACTTACTGTGATCATTATTTTCTATTACATACTATATATACATATACATGTGTGTATATATAATATATAAAATTACTATGTTTTACACTGAGAAATGGAGTATTTGCTGTCATATCTGTAAACTGGATGTCATAGTCATCAGTAATTCCAACTGTACAAATGTGCATTTCTGAGCTCAGAGGGTGCCCATGAAGAGCAGTACCTGCTATATGGCAGCCATCGGCCACTCCCCAGGGTGAGCCTTGAGGAGCTTCGGGGTGATGTGAAAAAGGCAGGACAGTGGTCCCTGATAGCTGAGATGCATAGGAAAGGAGTGATTTCAGCAAGCTCAGACTCTGGCATCTTCTCATACATAGAAAAGTGCTGTATTTTTTAACTTGAGATATCTGGTTTTCCTTAATTAACAATAATATTTTGATGTTCAAACTACCTGCCCTTTACTGCAAACTTCTATATCAACTCACTCCACCCCTTGCCTTCTTGGAACATTTCTCTCAAAGTCACTTGAGATGCTGTGTCCCGGGCTTGAAGTCCTAAAACTTCACACCAAGTAAACCATTCTTCTCAACTTTTAAATTGTGACTGTTTTTCAGGTCGACAACACCTTAAACTGTTACAAGCATTATATCTCCATAGTACTGGAGGAAAAAAATCCAACCAAACAACTGACTACCTACTCTCCCTAAACATAAAATGAAGTCTTAAATATGCAGATGATCAAATGATTTGTCACCTGCTCATCCATATGGAAGAAATGTGAAAGGAATGTAAAGGAAACCAGTCCTTGAGGCCAAAATAAAATGGTACCTCATGGAGGTCTGCATCTACACAAAAGAGGGAAGAACACCAGTAGTGGTAACTATACTGGTTAATTATATAAAGACTTTTACCTTTCCACTTACATCTCTTAAAAAGACAATCAGATGGCTTGAAACAAAAATAATATAAAACATTCTTGTTTCTATACACACGTACTGATGAAATACATAACGACAACATAAAAAAAAGCCAGGAGAAGGGAATGAAAGTATGTTGTCAAAGTTCTCACACTTCCTTTAAAATGGTGTATGGTTAAAGGGAGATTGTGATAAAGATACACAGTATCAGTTCAGTTCAGTCACTCAGTCGTGTTTGACTCTTTGCCACCCATGAACTGCAGCATACCAGGCCTCCCTTGTCCATCACCAACTCCCGGAGTCCACCCAAACCCATGTCCATTGAGTCGGTGATGCCATCCAACCATCTCATCCTCTGTCGTCCCCTTCTCCTCCTGCCCTCAGTCTTTCCCAGCATCAGGGTCTTTCCAAATGAGTCAGCTCTTTGCATCAAGTGGCCAGTATTGGAGTTTTAGCTTCATCATCAGTCCTTCCAATGAACACCCAGGACTGATCTCCTTTAGGATGGACTGGTTGGATCTCCTTGCAGTCCAAGGGACTCTCAAGAGTCTTCTCCAACACCACAGTTCAAAAGCATCAATTCTTTGGCTCTCAGCTTTCTTTATAGTCCAACTCTCACATCCATACATGACTACTGGAAAAACCATAGTCTTGACTAGATGGACCTTTGTTGGCAAAGTAATGTCTCTGCTTTTTATATGCTGTCTAGGTTGGTCATAACTTTCCATCCAAGAAGTAAGCATCTTTTAATTTCATGGCTGCAGTCACCATCTGCAGTGATTTTGGAGCCCCCCAAAATAAAGTCAGCCAGTGTTTCCACTGTTTCCCCACCTATTTGCCAGGAAGTGATGGGACCGAATGCCATGGTCTTAGTTTTTTGAATGTTGAGCTTTAAGCCAACTTTTTCACTCTCCTCTTTCACTTTCATCAAGAGGCTCTTTAGTTCTTCATTTTCTGTTATCCTTATAGTGGTCATCTGCATATCTGAGGTTGTTGATACTTCTCCCAGCAATCTTGATTCCAGCTTGTGCTTCCTCCAGCCCAGCGTTTCTCATGATGTACTCTCCTTATAAGTTAAATAAGTAGGGTGACAATACACAGCCTTGACGTACTCCTTTTTCTATTTGGAACCAGTCTGTTGTTCCATGTCCAGTTCTAACTGTTGCTTCCTGACCTGCATACAGGTTTCTCAAGAGGCAGGTCAGGTGGTCTGGTATTCCCATCTCCTTCAGAATTTCCCATAGTTTATTGTGATCCACACAATCAAAGGTTTTGGCATAGGGAGACTGTGATAAAGATACACAGTATAAGCTAAACTAAAACAACACCACTAGAACTTATAACTACTAAGTCACAAAAGGAAATAAGATGAAGTTATAAAAATGGTTTTACTTGTCCAAAAGATACCAGCAAAAAAGAAAAGGAGAACAAAGGACATATGAGACAATAGCAAGACAGTAGATGTAAAACAGTCATATGCATCATTATATTACATATAAATGGTGTAAACTAAAGATCAATAAACATTTTCTACACAGCCAGAAAGTAAATAGCTTCCCTTTGCAAGTTATGAAGTTATGAAGTCTCTGTTGGAACTACATAACTCTTTTGTGGTAGCACAAAAATCATCCACAATCAATACATAATGAAATGGATATAGCTATGTTCCAATAAAATATTTTTAAAGTCCCTGTTTCAGTACATCAATTCAGAGGTAGAAGTAGATTGGGAAGAAAGCATGATTTCAATATATGCTGTGACATATATTTCAATGTGACAGCCATAGCTAAAAGGAAAATTATAGAAAAGATGTACCTTGCTAAGTCTGCAAAGAACCAGTTCTGACTCCATTTTGGACTGTTTCTTTGACTTCTTTTAGTGGTTGTTTTTATTATGATCTTATATAAAACCCTGTCTCCGTAAACACAGTCCCTCTGCCTGACTGTTGGACAAAAGTGCCTTTGTTCAGCTCACAGGGGTATAATCAGACCCTGCCTACCTATGAATGGCTGCAGGAAAGAAGAGATTGTGTGTGTTGTGTGTGCTCAGTCGCTCCATCCTGTCTCACTCTTTGTAACCCCATGGACCCTAGCACACCAGGCTTCTCTGTCCATGTAATATTCTAGGCAAGAATACTGCAGTTGGTAAAGGACCAACTCTGGGACCTGCCCACCCAGGGATTGAGCCCACATCTCCTGCATTCCTGGCAGCTTCTTTACCACTGAGCCACCAGTGGCGTCCACTTATTAGAGAAATGCAAACCAAAACCATAACAGGGCATCATCTCATGTCAGCCAGAATGGGTGTCATCAAAAAGGCTACAAACAATAAATGCTGAGAAGGTGTGTAAAAAATGGAGCCATTCTACATCCTTGGGAATGCAAATGGATATAGCCACTTTGAAGAACAGAATGGACATTCCTTAAGAAACTAGGAATAAAACTACCATATGATCAAGCAACCCCATACCTGGACACACAAAAAAACTATGATTGTAAAAGACACACCACTATGATGTTCCAGAAAAACATCTATCTCTGCTTTATTGGCTATCTCAAAGACTTTGACTATGTGGATCACAATAAACTGTGGAAAATTCTGAAAGAGATGGGAATACCAGACCACCTGATCTGCCTCTTGAGAAACCTATATACAGGTCAGGAAGCAACAGTTAGAACTGGATGTGGAACAACAGACTGGTTCCAAATAGGAAAAGGAGTATGTCAAGGTTGTATATTGTCACCCTGCTTATTTAACTTATATGCAGAGTACATCATGAAGACGCTGGGCTGGAAGAAGCACAAGCTGGAATCAAGATTGCTGGGAGAAATATCAATAACCTCAGATACGCAGATGACACCACCCTTATGGCAGAAAGTGAAGAACAACTAAAGAGGCTCTTGAAAGTGAAAGAGAGTGAAAAAGTTGGTTTAAAGCTCAACATTCAGAAAACTAAGATCATGGCATCTAGTCCCATCACTTCATGGCAAATAGATGGGAAAACAGTGGAAACACTGGCTGACTTTATTTTGGGGGGCTCCAAAATCACTGCAGATGGTGATTGCAGCCATGAAATTAAAAGACATTTACTCCTTGGAAGGAAAGTTATGACCAACCTAGATAGCATATTAAAAAGCAGAGACATTACTTTACCAACAAAGAGGTCCATCCAGTCAAGGCTATGGTTTTTCCAGTGGTTGTGTATGGATGTGAGAGTTGGACTGTGAAGAAAGGTGAGCACCGAAAAATTGATGATTTTGAACTGTGGTGTTGGAGAAGACTCTTGAGAGTCCCTTGGACTGCAAGGAGATCCAACCAGTCCATCCTAAAGGAGATCAGTCCTGGGTGTTCATTGGAAGGATTGATGCTGAAGCTGAAACTCCAATACTTTGGCCACCTGATGCGAAGAGTTGACTCACTTGAAAAGACCCTGATTCTGGGAGGGATTGGGGGCAGGAGGAGAAGGGGACAACAGAGGATGAGATGGCTGGATGGCATCACCAACTTGATGGACATGAGTTGGGTAAACTCCAGGAGTTGGTGATGGACAGGGAGGCCTGGTGTGCTGCGATTTATGGGGTCACAAAGAGTTGGACACAACTGAGTGACTGAACTGAACAGTAGAAACTTATATATTATAAAGCAACTCTTTAGTTGCTAAGTTATATCCAACTCTTTTGTGATAGCATGGGCTGTAGCTTGCCAGCCTTCTCCCTCCATGGGATTCTCCTGGTAAGTAAACTGGATTGGGGTGCCATTTCCTCCTCCAGGGAATCTTCCCAAAACAGGGATTGAACCTGCATCACCTGCATTGGCAGACAGATTCTTTACCACTGAGCCAGTCAGGACACCTGTGAAGGAACTATACTACATTAAAAATTAAAAAGAAAAAAAAACAAATGCATAGATACAGAGAACTGATTTATGGTTGCTAGTGCAGGACTTGAGCTGATAGATATTAACCAAACTTACTTGAATAATTATTTTACATTACATATTATATATATAATATTATATATTATATGTACATATATATATTATATATATAATATGTATGTGTGTGTATATATATATAATCACTATGTTCTACACAGAGAAATGGAGTATTTTCTGCCACATTAATAAACTGAATGTCAGAATCATCAGTGATTCCAGGCCTCCAAATGTGAATTTCTGAGCCCAGAAGGCACCCAGGAAGATCAATATCTGCTATCCAGCAGCCATCAGCCACTCCCCAGTGTGAGTCTTGCTGAGCTTGTGGGGGATATGAAAAAGACAGGAAAGAAGCCCCAGATGGCTGAGATGCATATAAAAGGAATGATTTCAGTGAGCCTAGGCTTGCCTTTTTTCTTCACACATAGAAAAGTGCTAAATTTAATAACTTGAGATATCTGATTTTCCTTAATCAACAATAATATTTTGATGTTCAGACTACCTGCCCTTTGTTGCAAGCTTCTACATAACCTGATTCCTCCCCTCACCTCCTTGGAGCAATTCTCTCAGGGTCACTTGACATGCTGTCTCCTGGGCATGAAGTCCTAAAAATTCCTGCTTAAAACAGTACTTTCAACCTTTAGACTGAGACTATTGTTTAAGTTGACAATACCTATAACTAATATACCAAGTATACCTCAAAACTACTGGAGTAAAAAAATCCAACCAAGAAACAACTGATTGCCACATCTGCCCAAACATGACGTGGAGTCTTAAAGATACAAAAGGTCAAACAATGTGTCACCTGCAGGTCCAAACAGAAGAAATGTGAAAGGGATGTAAAGGAAGTCAGTCCTTGATGCCAAAAGGCAATGGTACCACATGGAAGTCTGGATCTACAAAAAGAGTGGACAGCACTAGTAGTAGTAAGATTATTGGTAATTATATAAATATGTTTACTTTGCTATTTACCTCACTTTAAAAGACAATCAGATTGCTTGAAGCAAAATAAAACAAACATTTCTGGTTTTATAACATATGTACTGGTGAAATATATGAGAACAATATCAAAAAGGCCAAGAGAGGAGAATGAGAGTATGTTGTCAATGCTCTTACACCGTGAATAAAACGATGTATTGCTTGAAGGTAGACTGTGGTAAAGGTAAGTTCTTTATCATCTGAGGCATCAGGGAAGCTCCAAAGATACACATTATCAACTAAAGTAAAATTAAAAAAAAAGAAGTTATAACCACTAAACAAAGAAAGGAAATAAGGTAAAGTTATAAAAAAAGTTTTCACTCATCCAAAAGACAGCAGCAAAAGAGAAAAAAAGGACACATGAGACAATAGCAAGACAGTAGATTTAAACCAACCATCTTCATCATTACATTAGATGTAAATAGTGTAAATCACAGCTCAGCAAAGCTTTTCTTAAAGGGCCAGATGGTATACAGTTTTCCTTTGCAAGTTATGAAGTCTCTGTGTCAACTGCATAACTACTCTGTAGTTGCCTCACTAAAGTAGTCGGGGTCAACATGAGAAATGGAGCTGGCTATGTTCTAATAAAATATTTTCAAAACAAGCCATAGTTTACTAGTCCATTGTGTCAACATCTCAATTCAGAGGCAGAAGTAGATTGGGGGAAAATGCATGACCTAAATATAGGCTGCCTACTAAGAAATTTTAATATGATAACCACAGATTAAAAGGATGGAAAAAGATATACCATGCTAAATTTGCAAAGAAGAACCAATTGATTCCATGTATGAACTGTTTCTTTAACTCGATTTTTGTTGCTATTATAATCATTCATAAAGCCCTGCCTTAGTAAACCCAGGCCCTCTCCCTGACTTCGGGACCAAAGCGCCCCTGTTCAGCTCACAGGGAGATCACGGATCCTGCCCAACTACGAATGGCTACAGGACAGAAGAGTTGGTGTGTTCTGTGTGTGCTCAGTTGTGTCTGACTCCTTGCAACCACATGGACTGTGGCACACCACGCTGTAGGTCTGGGGAATTTTCCAGGCAAGAATACAGCATCGAGTTATCACTTCCAACTCCATGAGATCTTTCCCACCCAGAGATCGTCCCACTTCTTCCTCCTTCACTGCAGGTAGATTTTTTTACGCTGGACCACCAAAGATGTCCAGTTGTTAGAGAAACCCATATCAAAACCACAATGAGATAGCAACTCATACCAGACAGAGTTTGAGTGAGTTTCATCAAAAAGGCTATGAACAATAAATGCTGGAGAGGGTGTAAAGAATAAAGAATCCTCTCACACTCTTGGGAATGTAAATAGATACAGCTACTATGGAGAACAGGAGTGAGATTTCTTTAAAAAGTGGGAATAAAACTACCATATGACCATGAAATTCCACTTCTGGTCATATATCAGAGAAAATCATCATTCAGAAAGACACATATACCCACTGCTCACAGCATCACAAATTACAATATCCAGGACATGGAATCCACCATTGATAGTTGCCTGGATAAAGAAGGTGTGACATATTTTATATCTTTATATATATGGGTTTCCCTGGTGGCTCAGCTGGTAAAAGAATCTGCCTGCAGTGCAGGAGACCCCAGTTTGATTCCTGGGTCAGGAAGATCCCCTGGAGAAGTGATAGGCTGCCCATTCCAGTATTCTTGGGCCTTCCTGGTGACTCAGATGGCAAATAATCAGCCTGCAATGCAGGAGACCTAGGTTCGATCCCTGGGTTGGGATGATCCCCTGGAGGAGGACATGACAACACACTCCAGTATTCTTGCCTGGAGAAAAACCATGAACAGAGGAGCCTGGCGGGCTACAGCCCATGGGGTCAAAAAGAGTCAGCCACAACTGTGGCTGTGTACAGCACAGCGCATATATATACATACATACACATAAATATATACATACAATGGAATATTGTTCAGCATAAAAAGGAATGAAAATTAATCAGTATAGTGAGGTGGATGAACCTAGGTCTGTCTTACAGAGTGAAGTAAGACAGAAAGAGAAAATTAAATATTATATATTAATGCATGTGTATGCAATCTAGAAAAATGGTACTAATGAACTTGTGCTCATTTCATATGCTAGCAAGGTAAATCTCAAAATCCTTCATGCTAGGCTTAAACAGTATGTGAACTGAGAAATTCCAGATGTACAAGCTGGATTTAGAAAAGGCAGAGGAACCAGAGATTAAATTGACAACATTCGTTGGATCATAGAAAAGGCAAGGGAATTCTAGAAATACATCTACTTCTTCTTCATTCACTACATTAAAGCATATGACGATGTGGATCACAACCAACTGCGGAAAATTCTTCAAGAGATGAGAATACCAGACTACTTTACCTGCCTCCTGAGAAATCTGTATGCAGGTCAAGAAGCAACAGTTAGAAATAGACACAAAACAATGGAGTGGTTCAAAGCTGGGAAAGGTGTTCGTCAAGGCTATATATTGTCACCTTGCTTACTTAACATATGCAGAGTGCATAATTCAAAATGCCAAGCTGGATGAAGCACAAGCTGGAATCAAGATTGCTGGGAGAAATAACAACCTCAGATATGCAGCCAATACCACCCTACTGGCAGAAAGAGGAACTAAAGAGCCTTTTGATGAAGATGAAAGAGGAGAGTTAAAAAGCTGACTGAAAACTCCGTATTCAAAAAACTCAAGATCATGGCATTGGGTCCCATCACTTCCTGGTAAATAGATGGGGAAACAATGCAAACAGTGACAGATTTTATTTTCTCGGGCTCCAAAATTACTGCAGATGGTGACTGCAGCCATGAAATTAAAAGATGCTTGCTCCTTAGAAGAAAAGCTATGACAAACCTAGACAGCATATTCAAAAACAGAGACATCACTTTACTGACAAAGGTCCATCTAGTCAAAGCTATGGTTTTTTCAGTAGTAATGTACAGATGTGAGATATGGATCATAAAGAAGGCTGAGTACAAAAGAATTGATGCTTTTGAACTGTGGTGTTGGAGAAGACTCTTGAGAGTCCCTTGGACAGCAAGGAGATCAAACCAGTCAATCCTAAAGGAGATCAACCTTGAATATTCGTTGGAAGGACTGATGCTGAAGCTTCAATACTTTGACCACCTGATGGGAAGGGCCGACTCGTTGAAAAAGACCCTGATGAAGGCAGGAGGAGAGGGGGACGGCAGAGGATGAGATGTTTGGATGGCATCACTGACTCAATGGACATGAGTTTGAGCAAATTCCAGGAGATAGTGAAGGATGAGGAAGCTTGGTTTGCTGCAGTCCACGGGGATGCCAAGAGTCAGACATGACTTAGCAACTCAACAACAATGAACCTAATACAGAGCATAAAGAGAGATATGGACATACAGAACATATGTTTGTGGACACAGCAGGGGAAGGAGGGTGTGGCATGAATTGAGACAGTAGCACTGACATATGCACACTGAAATGTGTGAAATAGGTGACTAAGAGGAAGCCGCTGTATAGCACAGGGAACTCAGCTCAGTGCTGTGGGATGACCTAGGTGGGATGGTGAAGTGGTGGAGGTTCTGAATCGGAGTCTCAGAAAAAGGATAAAAGTATGCCTAGAGCTGAAGAGTTGAAGTCTCCATTGTAACCACATAATTCTCTTGTAAAACAAAAGCAGCCACAGTCAATACATAAAGAAATGTATGTGACTATGTTCCAATAAAATAATATTTACAAAAACCGGCCATCTATCAGGCCACAGTTTACTCCTCTCTTTTTTCAGTTCTTCAGTTCAGAAGCAGATGTAGATGAGGGGAGAAGCATGATCTAAATATATGCTGCCTACAAAAAATATTTTAATATGATACACAGATTAAAAGTAAAAGGATAGAAAAAGATATATCATGCTAATGTTGCAGAGAAGATATGTATTCTAGTGTTGCTAATTCTGACTCCATGTTGTAACCGTTTCTTTAATTGCTTTGAGTTGCTGTTTTTATTATCAGTTCAGTTGCTCAGTCCTGTCCAACTCTTTGTGACCCCATGGACCGCAGCACACCAGGTTTCCCTGTCCACCACCAACTCCCGGAGTTTACTCAAACTCATGTCCATTGAGTTGGTGATGCCATCCAACCATCTCATCCTCTGTCATCCCTTTCTTCTCCCACCTTCAATCTTTCCCAGCATCAGAGTCTTCACATCAGGTGGCCAAAGTACTGGAGTTTCATCTTCAGCATCAGTCCTTCCAATGAATATTCAGGACTGATCTCCTTTAGGATGGACTGGTTGGATCTCCTTGCAGTCCAAGGGACTCTCAAGAGTCTTCTCCAACACCACAGTTCAAAAGCATCAGTTCTTCGGTGCTCAGCTTTCTTTATAGTCCAACTCTCACATCCATACATGACTACTGGAAAAACCATAGCTTTGACTAGACAGACCTTTGTTGGCAAAGTAATGTCTCTGCTTTTTTAATATGCTGTCTACGTTGGTCATAACTTTTCTTCCATGGAGCAAGTGTCTTTTAATTTCATGGCTGCAGTTGAAAGAAGAAACAGACTTTTAGCTGTGGACTTTTAGCTGTATGCCCTGTATCTGTGGAAAGGACATACCAACTGGAAAACCAGACCCCCTGGATGGAAGAGCCCCAGAGCTTGTACCTAGATTCTCTGTCACCTAAAAGAATACCCTAATTATCTGTGTAACCAAATAGAATCATAAATTCTATTATGCTTATTGGGATATGACTGCAGGCCTATTGATAATTGTCCACTGTTAACTACCTAGGCTTAAGGCATACGAATCACGGGTTAACTTTAATTCTATCTTTCTTTTCCTTTGTTCAGACTAGTTTCAGAGAATTTGGGGAGGTGGGTTTGGGCCTGTACACTTAGGGTATATAAGGTTTTCACAAAAACTGGTCAAGGTCCTTGCCTAAGAGGAGACTGCCTGGGGCCCACCAGTGTAATAAACAGCACTCTACTATCTGCATTGTCCTTCTGAGTGAGTTTGTTTCCCAGAATGCGTGGCTACAACACAGTCACCATCTGCAGTGATTTTGGAGCCCCCCAAAAATAGTCTGTCAATGTTTACATTGTTTCCCCATCTATTTGCCATGAAGTGATGAGACCGGATGCCATGATCTTAGTTTTCTGAATGTTGAGTTTTAAACCAACTTTTTCACTCTCCTTTTTCACTTTCATCAAGTGGCTCTTTAGTTCTTCACTTTCTGCCATAAGGGTGGTGTCATCTGCATATCTGAGGTTATGGATATTTCACAGGCAATCTTGATTTGCATACATATAACAGTGCTAAATTTCTTGAGATATACTGTTTTCCTTAATGAACAATAATATTTTGATGTTCAGACTACCTGCCCTTTGTTGCAAACTCCTATATAACCTGACTCCTCCCCCTTCCTCCTTGGAACAGTTCTCTCAGGGTCACTTGAGATACTATCTCCTGGGCTTGAGTCCTAAGAATTCCCACTAAATAAAACATTACTCTCAACCTTTAGGTTGTGACCATTTAAGTAGACAACACCTAAAACTAAGGTTATATACCAATTGTATCTCCATAAAACTGGAGGGAAAAATTCTAACCAACAAGAACTGATTGCCAGCTCTCCTTAAACATGAAATAAAGTCTCTTAACTATGCAAAAGGTCAAAGAATTTGTTGCCAGCAGATCCATATAAAAGAAATGTGAAAGAAAAGGAAGTCAGTCCATGAAGCCAAAAGAAAATGGTACCACAAGGAGGTCTGATTCTACACAAAGAGCACCAGCAGTGAAAACTATATTGGGAAATTATATAAAACTTTTACCTCACTATTTAGCTCTCTTTAAAAGAGAATCACCTTGCTTCAAACAAAAATAATACAAACATTTCTGGTTTTATAACATATGTCCTGGTGAAATACATGGCAACAATATCAAAAAGGCCAGGAAAGGGGAATGAAAGTATGTTGTCAAAGTTCTTACATTGAGTATAAAATAGTGTATTGTTGAAGGCAGACTATGATAAAGATACACGGTATAAAGTAAAATAACACAAAAAGAACTAATAACTACTAAATGAATAAAGAAAATAACGTGAAGCTATAAAAAAGTTTTCACTTGTCCATAAGACAGCAGCAAGTGAGAAAAGGGGAAGAAAGGACACATTAGACAACAGCAAGAAGGTAGATGTAAACCAGCCTTATTGATCGTACATTAGATGTAAATGGTGTAAACCAAAGAGCAGCAAACCTTTTCTTAAAGGGCTAGAAGGTAAATAGTTTACCTTTGCCAGTTATGAAGTCTCTGCTGCAACTACAGAACTGTTTTGCTGTAGCATAAATGTAGCCACAGTCAAAACAAAAAAATGGATGTGGTTATGTTTCAATAAAATATTATTTTATTGTTTTTGAACAGGCTGTCTGCCAGGCTATAGTTTACTAGTCCCTTATTTAAGTACCTCAATTCAGAGGGAGTAGTAGACTGGGGGAAAACCACAACTTAAATACATGCTGCCTACAAAAAAATATTTTAGTATGATGTCCTTTACTGAGGACATGTGCTCCCATGTCCAACTCTTTGGCAACCCCATGAACTATAGCACACCAGCATCCTCTGTGAATGGAATTTTCCAGGCAAGAATACTGGAGCAGGTTGTCATTTCCTTTTCCAGAGTATCTTCCTACTCACAGATTAAAAGGATGGAAACGACATACCATGCTAAAGTTGCAGAGAAGACCCAATTCTGATTCCATGTTGGAACTGTTTTTAACTTGCTTTTTGGCGCTGTTGTAATTATAATCATATATAATGCGGTGCCTCAGAAAACTCAGCCCTTCTGCCTGACTGCTGGACTAAATTGTCTTTGCTCAGCTCACAGGGAGATAATCTGACCCTATACATCTGGGATTACCTACGGGAGAGAACAGATTAACACATTCCTTTCAGAAGTTGGCAGTTCCTGGAGCTGTTTTGCAAGTCTGATTGCCCCTTTTTACTTTGCTTCTTCACTGCCTCTTCCTCTGCATTCTGCCTTTTTACTTTATTTCCTCACTGCTCCCCACCACCATCTCTGTTCTGTAAAAGAGCCTGGCACCCTGACCCTGATAAATGGGTATTTTGAGACACTAGTCTGCCATCGTCTCAGTCAGCCAGCTTTCCTACTCAAGTCGTATTCCATGCCTCCACACCTTGCTCAGATTTTTTGGCCTGGCGACTGTATGGCATAGAGATTGAGTTTGGACTCGGTACCTCTAATGGGAACCAAAGGGATGATGGAGGGACTATGTTAACATTAGCCAGAGTACATCTAGAGCAAAAGGGGGGTTGGGTAAAGAGAAAGAGAGAAATCAAACAAAGATGGCTACTACTTCTGCCAAATGAAGCGGGTTGCCGTTATTTATTTGATCTCCAGACTCCTGGGAATGAGACTAACCAAACAAGACCGGAAAGGACCTGCCAAACCGCTGTCAGGCAGCTGTGCCTTAGCCTTTCTACTGTAGCGGAAGGGTCAAAGGAGCTGGAAAGCAGGGCGCGATCCTAGGCTTTTTTTCTTTTCCTTTTTTTTTTTGTGGTGGCAACAAAATTTTTATTCAACTGGTTCAGAAAAAATTTTGGAATGAATGCATTTAGATAACCAAATACACTTCAAAAACAAATCTTTGCCAAATTGTTTACTTCTAAACTTCAAAAAAAATTTTTTTTGTAATTAACTACCCAATAGCTATGTCATACCATAAACATGCTAATATATGGTTGTTCTCAACATTCAAATCTTTCTAAGACTAGTAACCAGATTTACTCAGGTGTTAATAAGGGATTAAAACCATGACCTTGACAAAGTTAACTTACCCTGAGCTCTTTGAAGTTTTGTCTGTTTAGTCTTTGGAGGTCCCTGAATATCATTTTAAGTATTACCATGTTACTTCTGCTGGATAATAGTGCAAGTGCTAAAATGTAAAAATCCATAGTACAAAGTTTGGAAATCATGCAGTTTAGATGCAGAAAAAAATTAAATCAAGGCAAGATCCTTTTATTGAGGAAACTGAATAAAATGATGTGGTGACCATAAGTCTGAAGGATGGCTTCATTTATAAAACTTTAAAACATGTAACTTGTAAAATGACAAATTTATCATAATCTAGTTAGATAAGGGCATTAAGTAAATTATCAACACAAAAACTGTCATTCTTCCATTAGAAAAGGCGCTCGACTCTCACAGAAGTTAGTTATAATTTAAGTACAATAGAGAAGCAATGTATTACTGCTTTTACATCCTTAACAATGCATCCTGAGTGTCTGAACTTTGTAAGCTATTTTATCAATATTGTTCACTTCTCTAGTGGCTCAGGCAGTAAAGGAATTTGGATCCCTGGGTTGGGAAAATCCCGTGGAGAAGGGAACGGCAACCCACTCCAGTATTCTTGTCTGGAGAATTCCATGGACAGAGGAGCCTGGCAGGCTATAGCCCATGGGGTTGCAAAGAGTCAAGACACAACTGAACTAACATGTTTACACCTTTATCAATATTACTCTATTTCCTCACCTTTGGAAGACAAAGACTATTTCACTTAACACTTCCACAGACAACCCACCTTGCTAGTTCTTAAAGCTATCAGGTTTCTTGACAGATTTCAGGCACAAGATAATTTATGGTTTCTTTTACTTTATCCTTATTGCAATTAATCCCCAACTAGAAAGGTGCTGATATTCCTTGCATTTCAATTGACAAGCTTTGCTACGAAGCATTTTAAAATAATTAACATTGTTTTGCCCACTCCTCCAAATAAGAATATTTTTAGAAGTCATGATTTCTCAAAGGAGGTTTATATAGGCCATGCAAATAGAACATCACCCATATGCACAGAGGCACTAAGAAAAAGCTAGAGGGTACTGCTTACCATTTTAGCTGCAGTCACCTAGACTTATTAAAAACTAGATTTGAAAAAGCAAAACAAAAACTTTTCACTTTGGGTAATGCAAGAACAAATAGCAGTTGAATCTGGGTATCAGCTGTCTATGTATGACAAGTAATAAATTCATTTGACTTCAGACAACTTTTCAAATAAGTTTATTTGAAGCAAAATAAACTATTGCAAGAAAGGTCATGAAAATTTCATCTCAAAAGGGTCAAAGAAGAATTAACTGCTTTGAATTCTTTGCATTCAGGGCTGCAAACCAAATACACATTATTACTTAAATCAGTTTTATTTAAGAATTTCCAACATTGACAACTCTTATAAAAAAGCATCCAAGCACAGGAGACAGAGCTGCAGCACACAGCATTCTTAGGGCTAAGTAACAGACATCAGAACTTCCACCTTCCTTGGAGACACTGAGGTCACTAGTGAACTCTGCTCCCAAGTACTCCTGTAAAGCACACCATAAGCTCAGCACATGTTCTCAGCCCCTCAGCTTCGGTTCACACTACCACACTTACAGATCTGTGACAGAAGAGAACACACACCATACAGCATTCACAGTGGGTGACAAAAAGGCAGGGGGAATACAAACGTCGTTTCACTTAACACATTCAGCTAATGTAGGTTAACTAAGAACAAAACTAAAAGTCTTCGAACAGATGCAGATGTCCTTTGAATGCAAAAAATATTTGTATGTTATTTGCTATCACTGCTCTCAGCACACTCTCTTACCAAAGCCACACGACTTACAGACACACCTTGCCAAGTTAAAAAATATCCATTATGCACCACCAAATCTCTGCACACGCTCTCTCCTTTCCTTGCTCATACTGGCACCATCATGAATCCCACACAAGGTTTCAAAAGTTTTAACAGCCCTCTGGTTCCACATCACAGGCTTGCATTCACAGCATTGATACAAGTTCATGAAATAAAGAATAGTGTTTAAAAATGAGACACTTACTATCAAAGACGCAGCCTGTGCAGCGTGATGAGAATCCTTGAATGAGAAAGCATGTGGACAGAAGTATTCCTATGGTAGAATTATTTACAGCACTACTTTCAGCAAAGTGCTTCTTCCATAAACATTTGAAATGAGATGAACTGCAAAGATTAAATGAAGGCTTTGTATTGTACTTTTGTATATGAAGGGAGACAAGTGTTAAAAAAACAAAAACAGAAGAACCAAGCACGGTGACACCATGCTCTCTAAAGAGGAGATTTCCCAAGGAAAAAACTTGATATGGTGGGGTTCAAATGAAAACAAGAATAAAAGAATGTAGTTCTAATCAATGGTTTCCATTTTCAGCCTGCAAAGTATTCACTTCACAAGTCCATGGATAAAATATTGCAGGAGAAACATTTTGATATCAATCGTAGTGTGTTGGTTTATCAATCAGGTTAATAGCAGTTCACTTTCAAACACTCAGTACTTCAACCCTTTATGTAACAAAACTTAAAAAATTCATTTAGCTTTTTTTCTAAAGAAGAATGCCAGATATACTGCTGAATATACTCCACACTGAAGGAGCCAATTTTAAAAATTCTTAAATATGTATTTTTACAATATACTTACCATGTGTTTAGAAAAATTTGAATTCCTACCAGTTTATACCAACTAACCATAACCCAATGTCAACATTCCCTAGCCAGAAGATTCAGAATCCATGCTTGGGCCAAAGCCTACATTAAAACCACTGCCTGACCCTGCATTTGATGCTGCTCTCCAACCAATTGCTGCACCTGAATTAGAACCACTCTAAGAGTTATTTCCAGTACCAAAAACCTGACTCAGCTCCCTCTGCATATTGCCTTGGCTTTGGTCATGACCTGACAGGTCTGGCTGGTTCTGGTGACTGGCTAACATGCCCATCATACCCCAGCTCCGTGCAGAGCTGCCTGGGCTGCAGCCATCATTGCTGGACTAATGCTAAAAGCACCAATATTCCTCCGTCTGCCCATATTACTACCTGGTTTATTTCCCAAACCAGCTCCGCCCTCTCTACTGCTGATCTACTGAATCCGCCCTGACTCCCAAAGCCACCTGGATCACCACCACATCTTCCACTACTGTCTGTTGCTACCAGACAGCAGTTCAGTCTTGGATATATGTATGCCGATTCCTTTAATGGTCATGTCCTCTTCACAGAGAGACTGGGCAACCTGATCATCTGCAAATAGAACAAAGGCAAAAACCCTGAACAGCATGGGATTGAAGACATCTACCACTTCCCCGTACTGGCAGAAGAACTGCCGCAGCTCATCAGCAGTCATGCCCTCTGTACAGCACTCAGTAAACACCTTTCTGCTTCCTAAAGGCTCCTCTGGGCTTTGATTAGAATTTGGAAGTTTACAGTCACACTGTTGTCCATCTATCACATGTTGCTGTGACATGACTTTCACCTGGGTTTCATACTCCGTAAAATGAACAAAGTCAAATCCTTTCAAATGACCAGTTTTTAGAATATGCATTTATTTGACTGTATCGGGTTTTATTAGTTGCGGCATGTGAACTTTTAGTTGTGGCATGTGTGATCTATTAATAATTCCCTGAACAGGGATTGAACCCAGGCCCTCTGTATTGGGAGTGCAAAATCTTAGCCACTGGGCCACCAAGAAAGTCCCTGAATGACCAGTTTTAGTATCTTTCTTGACCTGAACCCTAAGAACCTCTCCAAAGGTACTAAAATACTCTTTTATTTTATTTATTTTTTTGTATTTTATTTTATTTATTTTTTATTTTTTTCCAATTCAAACTTTCTTTTCTTTTTTTAATTAGTTGGAGGCTAATTACTTCACAACATTGCAGTGGGTTTTGTCATACATTGACATGAATCAGCCATGGACTTACATGTATTCCCCATCCCAATCCCCCCTCCCACCTCCCTCTCCACCCGATTCCTCTGGGTCCTCCCAGTGCACCAGGCCCGAGCACTTGTCTCATGCATCCCACATGGGCTGGTGATCTGTTTCACTATAGATAATATACATGCTGTTCTTTCGAAACATCCCACCCTCACCTTCTCCCACAGAGTTCAAAAGTCTGTTCTGTACACCTGTGTCTCTTTTTCTGTTTTGCATATAGGGTTATCATTACCATCTTTCTAAATTCCATATATATGTGTTAGTATGCTGTAATGTTCTTTATCTTTCTGGCTTACTTCACTCTGTATAATGGGCTCCAGTTTCAACCATCTCATTAGAACTGACTCAAATGAATTCTTTTTAGTGGCTGAGTAATATTCCATGGTGTATGTGTACCACAGCTTCCTTATCCATTCGTCTGCTGATGGGCATCTAGGTTGTTTCCATGTCCTGGCTATTGTAAACAGTGCTGCGATGAACATTGGGGTGCACGTGTCTCTTTCAGATCTGGTTTCCTCGGTGTGTATGCCCAGAAGTGGGATTGCTGGGTCATATGGCAGTTCTATTTCCAGCTTTTTAAGAAATCTCCACACTCTTTTCCATAGTGGCTGTACTAGTTTGCATTCCCACCAACAGTGTATAGATCCTGCTGTTTTCCATGGGAGACCCAACACTATTTCTGGCCTACTTTTTTCACGTTCACTGCTGATGAAGTATCCATCTTTCTTTTGTTATTGTTGTGATAGTTGACATCATACACCAGATTCCCTCAGCCAGCATTAGGGGCACGCAGAATACCTTCTACCAGATGGACACCTCTCATATACTGAGACACTGGCTTCCTGTAGTGCAGACCACGTGCCCCTAGAAGCTGGGCTGCATTGTCCCATCATTTTAATATGGTATTCCAATGGGCTCGTCATTTTCATCTTTGGTTACCCGAATACATTTAGACATCTTTGCTTACCTTTCTGCTAGGCTGCTGCTAGGAAGCCCGATGAGGAAACTGAAGCAGCGAGGAATCCTAGAGCAGTCTAGCTACCACACCCCTAGGCTTCTTTCTGAGAGGCAGCAAAGAGCAGTTACTCAGTGTGGGCTCTGGTTTCTGACTTCTCGAATTTGAATCTTAATTTCACCATTTACAAACTGAGTTAGAGTGAGTTTCTTAATATCTTTTAACCTGGAAAAGGTGGATAAGATTTATACCTTATGGACTTTCTATGAGAATTGTATCAGATAATACACGTGAAGCATTTAGTACACATCTCACAGTCAGCACTCAAGTGAACTCTGATGACACTGATGTCACCAACCACTGTGGCATTCCTTTGGAGAAGATGAAGTATTGTATGTTGTTTGTGCAACAATTTTTAAGTTGACACAATGACCTCCACCCTCTAGCAATAAAATGTTCTTAAATATAAGTACCGTTTGAACATAGATAAATAATAAGGACTTAACTACGGTAGTACTCTGCTCAATACTCTGTAATGACCTATATGGGAAAAGAATATAAAAGAGTGGATCTATGTATATGTAAGACAGAAAAATTACCATTCAGGATAGCATGACTTAGACCAGATGAATAAGGGAAAACTCAGTTTTCTAGCTTTCTCTTTTACTTTCACACTACAACAAAACAGAGTACTTCTGACACCAGATGTGTGGGAGTTTTCTCGCACTACAAAATTCTTGGATATTTGCTAGTGTCTTAAAATTCTACTCAGTTCTGACATCATCTACCTGGAGATAGCACAAGAGCCCACAGGCTAGGGCTCAGACCTACACAGGAGGAGTAGGTACTGCTGCTTCAGACGCCAAACCCAAGTCCATGTAGTTTCCTGTGCTTCTGAAGTTCCAACGACTTCCTTCTTGGTTGAGATTAATTTGCAACAGCATCTCACAGAATTCAGAGGAACATTTTCCTTACTAGATTACCATTATAAAATGATAAAACTCAGGAATAGCCAGATGGAAGAGATGCATAGGGCAAGGCATACAAAAAGGATTTGGAGCTTTCATGACTACCCCCCCCCCCCGCCCCCCACCTCCAAATCTCCATATGTTCACCAACCTAGAAGTTCTCTAAACCATGTCCTTTTGGGTTTTTATGGAGACTTTCATCAAACAGGCATGATTGATTAAATCATTTGCCAGTGGTGATTGATTCAGCCTCCAACTCCACACCCTTCCCTGGAGGTTGGGGTGGGACTGAAAGTTCCAACCCTCTAATCATGGCTGGTTATACTGGTAACCAGTCCCTGTGTTTATGTCACCTAGGGCTTTCCAAAAGTCACTTCATTAACAACAAAAGACACTTTTATGGCTCTCATCACAGGAAATTTTGAGGTCTAGGAGCTCTATGCCAGAAAGTAGACAAAGACCAATATATATTTATCATAAATCATGAAATTATATCAGGTTTCAGTAACCTGAAATTAGGTGTAGGTCAAATCCAGCCCACACCTTTTTTGTGCAGTCTATAAGCTAAGAATGGTTTTTACATTTTTAAATAGTTAAAACCAGGACTTCTCTGGTGGTCCAGTGGTAAAGAATCCCTGGTCCAGAAAAATTCCACACTTCGCAGGGCAGCTAAGCCTGTGAACCACGGCTACTGAAGCCCATGGGCCTAGAGCCCATGCTCCACAATGAGAGAAACACTGCAATATGAAACCTGTGCACTGCGAGGAAGAGTAGTTCCTGCTTGCCACAACTAGAGAAAGCCCGTGCACAGCAATGAAGACCTAGCACAGACAAAAATAGATTTTTTAAAAAGTTATCTTTAAAAAGAAGAGTTAAAACCATTTTGTGACACATAAAATGATAAAATGCAAATGTCAGCATCCATAAACAAATCTGTGTTGGAATCAGCCATGCTCACTCATTGACCTATTGTTTGTGAGTTTTTAGCCACAGCAGCAGAATTCAGGAGTTGCAACAGAGATGGTGTGGACCACAGAACCTAAAATATTTATTATCAAGCCTTTTCCAGAAAGTAAATTTGCCAACAAACTTGATCTAATGCATCCTTGAATTTCTCCATTATTTCTAAATGACCACAAATGGCAACTTGGAAACGGCCGACCCAGATAGCCCCATCCCAAATAGCAGAGTCCCAACCTCTTCCTGGCCAGGTCCTCACCTTGGTGTGGCGACCTTGTTTTGTTGGGAGTTTAATTTTCTTTGGAGCTTGGCAAAAAGCTTCTTTGGAGCTGATCTTCAAGTCCGCGGTCTGGTCTTCAGTTTTCTCTGCCTTCCACTGCAGGAGTCAAGAACCTCTTTGTGTGTTGTTAAGGCCTGGGCTTTCCACGGAGCTTTCGGTTGGCAGTTGCTCTCACCTGTTTATTATCTTTTTTCCTTAGCAAGAGCCACCTGATTTCATGATCCTTTGATTCCCTGTTTCTTCATGATCTCTAACACCTGATACCTAACACTAGCTGATGCATTCCTTTCCGCTGCTACACCATTCCAGTTTCCCACCAGTGAAAGCTTTAACGATCGGACCATCTTGTCTCACTGGCAACTTTTGCTCGATCGACTATCAGCCATGAGGTCCCTTTTACAAACAGGGTGGTGGATGATTCAGCTTCAAAGGTAAATCAGCGGCTTCTTCCTGGGACCACTTCAGGTTAGGGGTGCCAGATTTAGCAAATATAAATATAGCGCTCCCAGTTAAATTATGAATTTTGGGTAAATAAAACTTTTAGTGTAATTATGTGCTTAGTCGCTCAGTCATGTCTGATTCTTTGCAACTCTTTGGACTGTAACCATGGACTGTCCATGGGATTTCTCAGGCAAGGATACTGGAGTGGGTTGCCATTTCCTTTTCCAGGGGATCTTCCTGACTCAGGGATTGAACCCACGTGTCCTGCATTACAGGCAGATTCTTTACCCACTGAGCCATCTGGGAAGCCCCTAGTATATCCCGTGCCATATTTATATTTAAAATTTTTTGTTCTTTATCTGAAATTAAAGTTTAGCTGGGCAACCTGCATTTCACCTGGCAACTCTACAACAGGTTCCTCGGGAAGCAAATTCTGAGATGGAGCTTAGTTAGCAGGGTGTCATTAAACAGTGCCCTTACTGTCAATACTTTTGGGAGGATTGGAGGAGAAGGAAGCAGGATAGTAGAAAGAAAAGTCTGTGATGCAGGCCCAGTGACAGGTCTGGCTCAGCTATGGGGATCTCTGGTACTAGAATGGCCCTTTACAGCAGTTATGAGTTGGGCTGAGTTGTCCAAGCCTTTATACTCACACTGATCCATCACTGGGTGAGGAGGTGCTTCCTGGGTGAAGCAAATCTCTGCAGACAAGGCAAATCCTGAAGGGTCTGACAGCTGAAGGCTATTTGCTGACAGCATTCCCGGCACCAGGGGCAGAAAGTCTTTCCTGACGTGGAATCCATGTACTGGATACATCACCGCATTTACCATGCTTGGAGAGAGGATTAAAACATTGACCAGAGAGAGTAAATGATATTTAAGAAGGATATCAATGGACATGAGCTTGATCAAACTCTGGGACATTGTGAAGGACAGGGAAACCTGGCATGCTGCAGTCCATGGGGTCGCAGAGTCAGACACAACTTAGCAACTGAAAAACAAGAAGGACTTTTCCATTTGAGCATCTATGATGCTCAAGTGAAATAATGAAATAACGTGTTCCATTGCCTAGAGGAGACCATGACACATAGATGGTGAGCACCAGCAGCAGTTACATTGATGTCTCTAAAAAATCTGGGCAGGAAGGGTTGTCCAATGATGAGGCAATTTTTAGAGTAACAAGCAGCGCTGTGCCAGCTTTCTTATCTACCTCTTGGAAGGTGACGACTGTTGGGAAATTCTTTGTTGGGGAGTGTTCTATGCCTGACTGGGCTTAAATTGGCAAATTCCTCTAGATACAGCTTTTTTAAAAGGAACACCTTTTGAAAAAAATTTTCAAAGTTAATTACAGTCTTTTTCCACAGACCAGATCCTTCTCTTGGACATGTCTGAGTAAGGTGGAAACCATGATCATAAAGTTAGGGGAAAATGTCATCTTCACCATGATACTTAAGCTGTGATGTTAGGTGAAACTTTTCTGGGTTCACTTTTCTAGGCTTTAAAATGAGAAACTTGGAGTGGTTTTCATGTGAAGGTTCTATCTAGTGTTGACCTTTTGTAATCCTGTGATTATGTATGTGGCTTCTTGGCAAATGAATTTGGAACACTAACCAAGCCATATTGCTAGACATAAGACTTTAGCAATCTTAGAATTAATTTTTTTGATTTTTAGAAAGTAGTTTAACAAATACTGTTCAAGTGGCTCAGTTTTTGAGGCTGATCATGACAGATCATTTGGAAGGGAAAGTAGGGAGACAGGTTAATTTCTTTCTTATTTTAAATCTTACAGTGAACAGCTATAAAACTGGATATGTTAGCATCCCATGCAAAGTCTGAATGGTCGAGGTAAAGGGGAAAGGCTATTTTCTCTGAGGACTTTTATTTCTTTTTTGCTTTGTATTATTTTAATGGCAAAAGACATCAGCAGTGCATGCCTGGGCCTGTCAGGAACAGAGACTCTTCTGGGGAAGGTTATAAAGAAGTTCTTTAGGTCAAAACAGTGGGGTCCTTGAATTTTTTTTTCATGATTTGAGGGCGGTTTCACTGTAAATTTATTGCATGACTAAGGGACCATTTTTTTGGTGGCATGAAGTGTTAACTCCCTAGTCATACAGACCAGCAGACAGACACTGTTGATGCTGTATACCTCTCACTCAGCTTGGCAGCCCCTGAATAAGGCTGAAAGAATAACAGCGTCACTCTGGTTCCCTGTAGGTTTGAAATATAAAAATATCACTTATGATTTATCAAGAATCACATAATTTTTAGAGCACTTTTCATTTCACATGGAAAAACCAAAGGAGGTAAGTAGTACTATCCACATTTTACACATGACACAGAGCTTCTGAGGGATTGAGAGACTTGCCCAAATTCACACAAATCCAATTTTTAAAATTCCTTCTATGTTTAGCCTGTAACATCATGTCCTTTTTAGTTGCCTAAACTAAGCCAATAAACTAACAAAGCTTCATTGCACTTACATCTGTACGTATCTAGTTTTAGTAACTAGTTGCACATTTTTCATGTTTTCTGATAGAGAAAACAATCCATATTAATGACTTTTTTCAGTACTCAAAAGGAGCCAGCAAACTATGAGCGTCTAAATAGAGGAGCAACAAATATTAATATAATTCTACCACAATACTGGTTTTTGGTTATTTTTTCTTCTAAACATTGTGTATAAATTAACATGAGGTAATAATAACAGTACACTTGTTTCAACATGTGATTATATTCAGCAGTGATTATTTTTATTGACTAATTAAAGTTAAATAAATTACAACCAAAAAAGATACTTTCACCATGATCCATTTGTTGCTCAGAATAGCTTAGAATCTGTGGTTACAGATTGGAAATTATGGCTTTTAATGATGTGGTTCATTAGGTCATAGCAGCTGCATGAAAACTGAAAAGCTCAGTCATGAACTTCTCCTTTAGATTGTCTGTGATCGTCTGCTGCTGCTGCTGCCACATTGCTTCAGTCGTGTCCAACTCTGTGTGACCCCATAGACGGCAGCCCACTAGGCTCCCCCGTCCCTGGGATTCTCCAGGCAAGAACACTGGAGTGGGTTGCCATTTCCTTCTCCGATGCATGAAAGTGAAAAGTGAAAGGGAAGTCGCTCAGTCGTGTCTGACACTTAGCTACCCCATGGACTACAGTCTACCAGGCTCCTTCATCCATGGGATTTTCCAGGCAAGAGTACTGGAGTGGGGTGCCATTGCCATCTAGCCACAGTCAAAATGTAGTCAGTGCAGTTAGAAAAAGACACCTGGTTCTTTAAGAATTTTAGTGTCTTGTTTGACTTTTTATCTTGCAACCTTGGAAGGTGACAGACTGTGGAGGTACCTAAGATCAGAACTCCTCATTTTAAAACTTTCCTCCCAGGACCCCTTCTTTGTCATAACACCTGGGCTAAATGATAGGACACAATATCAGTTTGCAAGAAGATGCTTTGAAATGGGGTCCACCCAACCTCTGAGGTTGAGAGGGATGGTTTTATTTACTCTCTGGTGGGAAGTTATCTGCTTTAGATTAAAGAAGAATTAGGGAATTATCTGGTTTGATTCTGACATCAGAAGTGCAAATGTTTGGAAAGTGCTTTAAAGTAACTTTGCTTATAAGCGTCAATATAAACTGCTAAAATGATATCTTGACTTAAAAACATTAGCTGGTACATTCTATTTTAGCAATGAGTTCAAACCTTTTTTTAAAATCAAGCACTGTTTGCAGGAAATAATGAGTCAAATCTGAATTATTTTCATTCTGTAAAGACATACTTTTCAACCCTATTATGAAATTACTAATTTCTGTTTGTTGGTCAAACTCAGTTGTCCTTACATTACTCTGCCATAGCAAAAAAAAAAAAAAAAAATAGAGAGAGCAAGAAATCCCAATCTATACGTGTCTAGCAGTGAGTATATGATTCCTTACCAACAGTTAAGGGTTCCAAGATAAATCAAATACCAAGACTGGGGTTTCTAAAACTTTTTCTAAAAGAAATATGGGCTAATTAAATAACCTCTTTTGGTTGTTACTGTATGTACAGTTAGTATTGTATATATTACTATTATAATCATCACTATGAAATTATATACATATTCAGGTCCCCTGTGTCCAGAAACAGCCAACATATATTTTTAAATACCATAAGAGTAGCACATATTAAACACACTGATCTTGAACATGAAACTCTACTTTGTTATAAAACATGAATCTGAAGAGGATAAAAAAAAGCTGTGATGACATGACATAACCAATCTCATTAAAAAGTGGGGAGAAAAGTTTCAAATACCCATTATTTTGAGAACACAGCAACAACAAATTCCCTCATAGCTGCCTAGGTTTATTCAGGGAGTGTGGAGACTCAAATATTTCAATCTGCACATCCCCTGAAATTTAAAATGCTTCCACTAATAAGGTATAAAACCAGGACTCAGGACCACTGAGAATCGATGAGGCTCTAGTGAAAAAGTTTGAGAAGCTCCCCCTAACACATACATGTACTCAGTGAGGGCAAATTGCTGAAAAATTTTTACATAAGTATTTCCCTTAGGTCTCCTTTCTGACTGTAGGACCCCAGGACTCCTCTCTACTCTCGGAGGCCCTGCCTGGACCTCGGTGTTGGGCTGAAGGATGTTTGAAGAACCGAGTTGGCAGAAAATATGTGTATTTAAGGGCATTTAGGAGCAAGTACACAGAATAACTATATGAAAAGATCTTAATGACCCAGATAACCACGATGGTGTGATCACTCACCTAGAACCAGAATCCTGGAATGTGAAGTCAAGTGGGCCTTAGGAAGCATCACTACGAACAAAGCTAGTGGAGGTGATGGAATTCCAGCTGAGCTATTTCAAATTCTAGAAGATGATGCTGTGAAAGTGCTGCATTCAACATGCCAGCAAATTTGGAAAACTCAGCAGTGGCCACAGGACTGGAAAAGGTCAGTTTTCATTCCAATCCCAAAGAAAGGCAATGCCAAAGAATGTTCAAACTACCACACAGTTGTACTCATCTCACACTCTAGTAAAGTAATGCTCAAAGTTCTTCAAGCCAGGCTTCAACAGTATGTAAACTGTGAACTTCCAGATGTTCAAGCTGGATTTAGAAAAGGCAGAGGAACCAGAGATCAAATTGCCAATATCTGCTGGATCATCGAAAAAGCAAGAAAATCCCAGAAAAACATCTACTTCTGCTTTATTGACGATGCCAAAGCCTTCGACTGTGTGGATCACCACACTGTGGAAAATTCTTCAACAGATGGGAATACCAGACCACCTGACCTGCCTCTTGAGAAACCTGTATGCAGATCAGGAAGCAACAGTTAGAACTGGACATGGAACAACAGACTGGTTCCAAACTGGGAAAGGGGTACATCAAGGCTGTATATTGTCACCCTGCTTATTTAACTTATATGAAGAATACATCATGTGAAATGTTGGGCTGGATTAAGCAAAAGCTGGAATCAAGATTACCGGGAGAAATATCAATAACTTCAGATATGCAGATCATACCACCCTTATGGCAGAAAGCAAAGAAGAACTAAAGAGCCTCTTGATGAAAGTGAAAGAGGAGAGTGAAAAAGTTGGCTTAAAGCTCAACATTCAGAAAACTAAGATCATGGCATCCGGTCCCATCACTTCATGGCAAATAGATGGGGAAGCAATGCAAACAGTGAGAGACTTTATTTTCTTGGGCTCCAAAATCACTGCAGACAGTCACTGCAGCCATAAAATTAAAAGATGCTTGCTCCTTGGAAGAAAAGCTATGACCAACCTAGACAGCATATTAAAAAGCAGAGACATTACTTTGCCAACAAAGATGCATCTAGTCAAAGCTATGGTTTTTTTCAATAGTCATGTGTGGATGTGAGAGTTGGACCATAAAGAAAGCTGAGCACCAAAGAATTGATGCTTTTGAACTGTGGTGTTGGAGAAGACTCTTGAGAGTCCCTTGGACTGCAAGGAGATCCAACCAGTCCATCCTAAAGGAAATCAGTGCTGAATATTCATTGGAAGGGCTGATGCTGAAGCTGAAGCTCCAATTCTTCGGCCACCTGAAAGAACTGACTCCTTAGAAAAGACTGATTCTGGGAAAGACTGAAGGCAGGAGGAGAAGGGAACAAGAGAGGATGAGATGGTCGGATGGCATCACTGACTCGATGGACCTGAGTTTGAGTGAGCTCTGGGAGTTAGTGATGGACAGAGAAGCCTGGATGCTGCAGTCCATGGGGTTGCAAAGAGTTGAACACGACTGAGTGACTGAACTGAACTAGGAGCAAGTTAAACTGGATTTTCTCCTGGCATCCAAAGGGACCAGATCACATTCTAGATAATAACCATGAATGGCACCTTTCTTCTGAAAACTGCCAAGTGCCTCCTTGCACAGTATTTACTCTGAGAGCCGATCCAGATCTAGGGCAGAAAGACTCTGCAAGACCTGCAGATTCAACGTTTACGAGCCGAGCTGCAGATCAGCATGGTCAGAAATTGACAGGAACCCAGAAGTGCCTGTTTCTGCTTCAATGCAGGCAGCTATTCCTGCTTTGGCTAATTTTGGCGTGGTAATCAGGAGCTGAGGATGATGCCCACTCTGACATTCTGGTGGCAGGTGAAGATGCAGAGAAAGGTAATAAGTTAGGGGTAATAAGGTAACTCAACAGCCTTAAAGGGTCAGTGCAGCTTCCAAGACAATAAACATAAGTCGGAACTAAGGAATTCATTGCTCAGGTCACCAGGCTGATCAACTCAGAGGTAAATCTGCTCAGCCATGGCTAAAAGCCAAAAATAAAATCCAAAACCAAATACGTAAAAGTTGCGAGAGCAGCAACAGCTAAGAATCACAGAATTCCCTACAGGTAAGGAAATCTTACCAATCATCTTAGCCAGCCCTTTCACGTTACCAGTGGGGAGAAACAAGACTTAAAGAGGGAGAGGTAACTTGCCCAGCTAGTTTCTGACGGAATCACCAAATGCCAGCCATTTGTGAGTTCCAGTCCGTTATTTCCCCTACAGAGTCAGAATTAAAGGGGAAACACCACAGAAGCACCCGTGTCGTGAGATTATGACAGCTAATTACCTGACCGCCCTTAAAGACAAGTTTCCTATTGGGACACACATGGTACCAGAGAACAGCTGAAATTTACTGAGGGGAACAGAACGCTTCCTATCACTGGTGTAATGCAGCTGACAGAAACTGTACGGGATAAAGCATTAAATGGCCATCTTCCCAAGAATACAAATGCTGGTCTCTCATATTGTATGATAACATGGCAAGAACAGACTGGGAAGTTCTCAGAGCAAAGTTTGCATTGATCTGCTTCCCTCCTAACAGATCAAAGGCAAACGTTATCCTCGTATCCTTGGTGTCAGTGACATAGAGGATCCCTCGGGCAATGAAGGCGTTGCCGGCCTTGGACTTGGGGTACGTAGTGTTGATGTGCTGCACCACGGAGAAGGTCCTCTCCTCCAGTTGTGCGACAAGGATGCTTGAGCCGTCCTCGCTGGAAGCATAGATAATCCAAAGGCCCTTTTCATCTACAGCTAAATTGAAGTACGTCTTGGAATTCACAAAGAGGTATTTTCTATCAAAATACAAGGCATTTTCAAGCTTCAGAGTTTGGGATGTTTCTTTGCCAAATTCAAATCTGAAATGTGTAGAAAAAAAAAAAGTAGATATGAGACACCATTTTTATGGACAGGGGTGGTTTTTAGGCTCCTTTGTTAAACTAGGGTGGGGCCTGGGATTCTGCATTTCTAGTAAGTTCCAGGTGCTCATTCTGCTATTACATCTGCAACACCGTGAGCAGTGAGAATGCAGAGGCTGGTGGCTACATCTCAGTGTCCACCTCCTAACCATGTGACCCTGGTAAAAGTCCTTCACTTCCTGAATCTTCAGGTGCCTGCTGACCTCCTGATATGCCCTCTCAAAGCTGCAAGGGGCCTTAAAAGATAATCTAGTCTGTCATTTCATTTTACTAATGAGAAAAGGAGATGTGACCAGCTCAGGAATACAGATAAGCAGTTTAAATTCAGGCTTTTGACCTCCAAGTTTGGGGGTGATTCCTCTACTCCACGCTGGAGTTTTAAGACAAAAATTTCACAGCAGGCTCAGCGAAGGAAGTCAGCAGCAGAGAAGTGAAGTAGCAAAGTCATGGCTGTGAAGTCACTTTTCTTTCTTTAGTAAGCAAGTGGATCAATGAAGTGATGGGGTGAAACCCCAGGCCCTTCAGCTCCTGGAGGCTGTTTAATTTGGACTCCATATCTACATCATAGCAAAAGTGGATTTTGATTCAGCTTCAGGAATGAAAATTCAGGGTCTCAAGGCTAAAAGAAAAGCACTAGAGGGCGCCATCGAGCAGCAGAACTGTGACAGGTGCGAAGCTGCGGGTATGCACTGGAGTACAGCAAGCTTGAAGCCAGTTAGGAAATCCTGAAGTAAACTTGGAAAGAAACTAGATAAGACTGCGGGCTTGAGAAGGTCTTTGATGTCCATCTCTGCTCTCAGGGCTCCCCTTCCTCTGAATGCCAGGGATTCAGGACTGCCGTTCTAGCACTGGCACCAACAGTTGCTTTTCTTGATGAGGCTCGTCTCTTCCAGCAAAAAAGGGTCTAATTCAAGTCTGCCTCTGATTCTCCTCCCAGACTGTAGCCAGGCACTGGAGCAGGGCCCCAGTATAGTTGTTCTAACCAGTGCCTCACACAAGCTTCATGTCGTTAGAAGCCACTCTTTCTTAGGGTGGCCAATCCTCCTCTGCGGCTCATTCACCCCAGAACACCTCACGTAACTGCCCTCAGTTGCTCAGTCATGTCTGACTCTTTTGCGAACCCATGGACTGTAGCCCACCAGCCTCTTCTGTCCATGGGATTCTCTAGGCAAGAATACTGGAGTGGGTAGCCATTCCCTTCTACAGGGGATCTTCCCAACCCAGGGATCAACCCAGCTTTGATTGAACCTGTTTGGCAGGTGGATTCTTTACCACTGTGCCACCTGGGTGGCCCTACACATATGGGAGCCACAGGGCTTCCGAGGAGAAAAGACCCCGCCTGCCAGTGCAGGAGACAAAAGAGATCTGTGTTGGATCGCTGGGTCGGGAAGATCCCCTGGAGGAGGGCATGGCAACCCACTCCAGTGTTCTTGCCTGGAGAACCCCATGGACAGAGGAGCCTGGTGGGCTACAGTCCATGGGGTCACAAAGAGTCGGACCCAACTGAAGCAACTTAGCACACATGCGCATGCAGGGAGCCACAGGGCTGAATGAGAACAAATGTCACAGAAAGCAGTGTGTTGGGGGAGAGAGGGCTTCTGAATGGGTGGCGGCTCAGTTATCTTTTTCTTTTAGCGCAAGATTCTGTCTAGATGAGGTAACCAGGAGGTGACGAGGCAGTGAGGGATCCCAGGATGGGGGGTAGTGCAGAGGCACAGGACGGGGTGCCTCCAGTGACGGCTGACATGTGTGTCTAATGTGGCTGGTTTAACTGCATGATGTATTAGCAAGCCCATGCCCATGAAGGAATCCAGTTCTCCCTCAAGATACAAGTCTCTTGTTTGGAATGATGAGGACCGTGGCTTTCATAACACTGGAATTGTCATTTCCAATGGGAGTACAGTTGGAGGGCTGCAGAGGTTCTCATCCACCTTTCCATTTGTAGTGAGGACACGGAAGTCACCGAAAGTGGTGTCTCTCCTCCGAGGTCATAAATAAGTAGGTGGGAGGGTTGGAACTTGATTGAGTTCACTGCTCCCTTGATTTGCCCAAGATAACCACTTCTGCCTCTAAAGCAGAGCACTTGATTTCTTCGTGAGCCATGCAGACAACCTTTAGCAATTCTTATGCAGACCAGGAAGCCTGGGCTGCTGTCCTGGGCCCAGACTACCTGGGTGGCCGCCTCTCCTGCCCATGGGAAAATGGAGGGCGCAGGGGAGGCGGCTTGGTGAGGGCTCTGTCAGGATGACAGAACCACCTGAAGGCCTTGCAGTCTCTAGTCCTCAGAGATCTCAGCTGTGACATGAAATTCTTCACACCCAACAGTTTTCAGAACAAAACCGATTTGAGGGTGTGACACCTTCCTGCCAGAGGGAGGTCTAGATTCTGCTCTTTCTTTCCCAAAGGATGAGAAAGTTTCCGCCCCCTGTTGCTCCCAGCCTCCTTCTCCCTGGCTCTGACCTTACACTTGGTTCCAGACCAGCAATAAATGCAGTGGGGCCCACTCCTTGTGGCCTGCGGTTCATTCAGTCAGCAAACCCTGACTGACCTCTGGCTGTGCGCCAGGCCCTGGGAACATAAAGAGGGTAGACCCACAGTCCCTTCCCCTAAGTAGCTGAAGTATGACTAAAGCGCCACACACAGTAGGTGCTAGCTGGGGTGGGTGAGGAGGGGCAGCGGGGCCCTGAAGGACTCACCTCACGATGGTGTTGGAGCCTCCCTTGTGGTAGTAGAGAGAGTTGTTGTGAACAGTGTGACCACAGCCATGGAAATAGTACGGGAGGTGGATGAGCGTGTAACTGCCGTTCTGCAGCGAAGGCTGGTCTTCAAATTCCTTCACCCTGATGCCTGTAGGAGGGAAGCCAGGGAAAGGCAGTCACAGCTTGGAGGGAGTGGGGGAAGGAGGGGTAAAAGGACGGAAGGTGAGAGTCAGACATCCTGCAAGGGTCCTTGTCCAGTTTCAAGATCCCAGGCTTCCAAACCCTAAGGTCAATTCTCTTCCGTGGATTCCTGAATTGTCTTTTGAACACAGTAACCAGAGTTGCCTTTGCTCCTCTCAGGAAAATGGTACCATTCCCTCCCCTACAATTTTATCAACTTTTCTGTCAGACTGCCATAGGCCAGCATCGTGACGAGCACCTGTGCGGTCCCCTCCCACCACTGCACTCCAAAGGGGCCATGTTGGCTCAATGGCCTTGCTCTTCCCTTTAGAGTCACAGATTCCCTCTCAGCTGGTCATCTGGACAGTTACTACCAGCTGATGAGTAAGCTTGGATGAAACCAAAGTAGCAAGTCTGAGCTATTGCTCTGACTAGTAGGCATGGCCAGGCCTCTTCTGGCATGGGGCCACTGCAATTCCTGACCACATCTGTTTGGGACAGTGTGATGCAGTAGATCTTCAAGATGATACCTCACCCTCTCCCCTGGGCTCTCAGATACTGTGGTATCTGAGAAAAGTGGCCAAAAGGATTCTCCTTAAAGAAAGATAGCCTGTGCAAAAAAAAAAAAATTGTCTCTGACATAGCTTCCTCATTATGGTTTCAGGGTTTCTTATGGTTTATCAATCAGGATGCTATTTGTTTCCTCCTGGACACTTTGCCCAAAAGCTACAGTGGGGGTGCCCTGGTCATGTCCCTATTATCTGAACTGTGAGGTTTGTCACCAGTGTGCTCAACTGAGAAGAGCATTCTGCCCACTCATTTGGGCTTTCTAAAATAAAAAAAAGCAATTCTGTTACACCAATGAGCAAGGATTTCAGACACAGAAACAGGATAAGCCTGAAGGGAGGCAACAGAGGAAAGAAAGTTACAACAGAGATATGGATCATCTGCCAAGTAAAAGCACCTGAGAAATGTTCAGTCACCCAGATGCGTTCATCACTCTTGTTAGCAGACTCTCTTATCCAAGTCCCAAACGTCTCTTTAACTTTCAACACTTGTATTGGATTTCCAATTGATGTGATCATGGATTCTATTAAAAGAAGAGAAAGTTACTCACCTCCCAGTTATGACTGTAACCTACAAATTGGCAGTTGCCACTGGGACTTGCCACCTACCTCTACAAGGATTAAATCATGTGCTGAGGCAGCTGCTGACTTTCCACATCCCCTGAAAGGAGCTAAGGGTGGACAGCAGAAATGAGGCACTCTGTCCTCAGTGGGGGTGGGAGTGGGGGACTGGTAGAACAGGTCTTCAGATAGATATTTTCAGTAGCTGATTTTATGAGCCCAAGCTGAAGAATTGATGCTTTTGAACTGTGATGTTGGAGAAGACTCTCGAGAGTCCCTTGGACTGCAAGGAGATCCAACAAGTTCATCCTAAAGGAGATCAGTCCTGAATGTTCATTGGAAGGATTGATGCTGAAGCTGAAACTCCAATACTTTGGCTACTTGATACGAAGAACTGACTCATTGGAAAAGACCCTGATGCTGGGAAAGATTGAAGGCAGGAGGAGAAGAGGACAACAGAGGATGAGATGGTTGGATGGTATCACCGACTCAATGAACATGAGTTTGAGTTAACTCTGGGAGTTGGTGATGGACAGGGAAGCCTGGCATGGTGCTGTCCATGTGTTCACGAAGAGTTGGACATGACTGAGCAACTGAACTGAACTGAACTGAAGTCATGTATCTCTTCATAAGGTGGCTCAGACAGTAAAGAATCTGACTGCAATGTGGGAGACCCGGGTTCGATCCCTGGGTAAGGAGATCCCCTGGAGAAGGAAAAGGTAATCCACTCCAGTATTTTTGTCTGAGAATTCTATGGACAGAGGAGCCTGGTGGGCTACAGTCCATGGGGTCACAAAGAGTCAGACATGACTGAGAGACTTACACTTTCACTTTCTAAATATCTAGAAAAGCACCCAAATCCTTCATGGTGATGATTGTTCCATGTGACTTGCAGAAACCTTCTGCAAAAAACATGTGCTTGATTGCATGTACTCCTCCTTCACCAAAATCACATATATGCTGACCTTTCTCCCTACTGAGAAAGGTTTGGAGCAGTTTCTCTGAGCTACCTGAAATGCTTTCTCCTGGGCTATAGCCCTCATTTTGCAACAAAAGAAACATGGCTCACAACTCTCACATTGTGCTGATTTTATTTTATTTTTTTAGTCCATATGACTTTAAGATATCTGATTTCTGAGTTTTAAAACAGGATGCTTTGGGACTTCCCTGATGGTTCAGTGGGTAATAACCTGCCTGCCAGTGCAGGGGACACAGGTTCGATCTCTGGTCCAGGAAGATGCCACATGCCGCAGAGCAACTAAGCCCGTGCACCCAGAGCCTGTGCTCCGCAACAAGAGAAGGCACCACAATGAGAAGTCCTCTCAACGCAACTAGAGAGTAGCCCCCACTCACTGCAACCACAGAAAGCCTGTACACAGCAATGAAGACTCATACACAAGTAATTAAAAAAAATAAACAGGATGCTCTGTTTCTGTACCTGCTTCTGGGGAATGGTGTTCACTGATTTTCTCATCAGTTTTTCCAACCAAGGTATCATCATTTGGTACAGCACATGTCTCACCTAAAACAACAAAGACAATCAGAGCAAATGCAGTTGGCACAGTGAGATGTGTATAACTTTATAACTGGTGCTTTCCGCCACCTCACTCCAGATTCGAGTTCCATAAGCATCCTTGGTTTTCGCTTGCTTGCTTTGAAGCACCAACTCATACGCTTCCAATTTTGTTTCCTCTGCCTGATGAGGTCCCCACAAGCATTTCCTGACCATAGTTGCTAAGACTGGACGATCCCGAAAGGATGTCAGTAATAGGAAAATGTCACCTGAGTCAGCTATCCTAACCCTCAACAACCTGGGGGCGGGGTGGGGAGGAAGGCTTACTGACACGTTCCTGGCCACTCTGGGCAGGTGGGAATCTATCACAATTTGCATTTTCTGGAGGGATTTTCACTTTCAGTGAAGCTGATGGAGATGAGGGAGCAGCCTCATGATGGGGTGGCCCATTGCACCCTGTCTTCCTGAACTGCCAGGGAGCAGAGGAGGAGGGAGCCTAGAGACAGCCCAGACCAGAGAGGTCGGGGCCCCTTTCCCCTCCCCATTTCCTGTCTGTATTTTTCTGCTCAAAGACCTGTGGGATCCAGGCCCTTGAGGGGCACCTGATTCATAGTTGGTTTGAGGCTATGACTAAGCATAAATTCATCTTCCTTAGCAAATGGGCTGAGTTCAGACCTTTGGTGAAGAGGTGGCTCAGGTGTCAGAAGCAGGACAGAAGGCGCGGGTCGCGTGGCCAGTGTGGAGATGAGAGGGAACAGACCGCCTGGCAGCAGGTCTCGGCAAATCGGGCTTTCTGGGAAAGACCAGGACCCACTTCCCCAGGCAAATACTGAGGGTTTCCCATCACCTTGTGCTTGCTAGATAGAAAGGAGCACCTCCACCGTCACTAGGGAAACACACAGAATAAACTAGAGAGGTGTCTTTACTAGGAGTAAAATAGGGAGGCTCTTCTCTACCCTTCCTTTAGCTGGATGAGCCCTGTCTCTCTGAAGCCCTTCTGCCATGGATGAGAGCGGTGTCGGGGCTGTTAGACCCCCCACATACAATCCTGCCTCTCGAGTTCCCACTTAGGGGCCTGGGCTTTGCACAGAGAGGGACAGAGAGACCCTCCCATTCTTAGTCTGAAGAAAAGGTCTCATTAGCTCGTGCGGGACCTACCCACCAACTTCTAAAGCTGAGGGGGTGGGATGGGGTTAAAGAAGAAGCGGGAGTGAGGGTCGAGCTCAGATGCTGGATGCCGGGCAATCAGGACGCACTTCTGGGAGGCAGAGCAGAAGGAATCGGCCTCTCTTTTAAAGCAGTTTTCACAACCCTGAAGCCCATCCCCTCCCTGCCAACCAGCCTCTTAGCAGGCAGGCTAGGCTGGGAGGGCACCTCTCCAACACCCCTCTCACTGCTGACAGAGCCTCTGGCAAGTCCGAATTCCATAGAAGCAGGGTCAGACTTCCCCTCTGCTCAGGGGAAGGGTCTGCTCAGCCTGTACCCCCAGGGAATCTGAACAAAGGGCTGATGCTAAGGGAGGGGGTGGTGTTGAATTAACAGCCTGCTCACAGCTGGGCAGGGTCACAATCAGGTTCTATTCACTGGGCGTGGTGGTGACATCTCTGAAAGCTCATATTCACCCATTCTGACAGCTGAGTGTGTTCCCTATCCCCCACCCAAACATCTTCCAGGAGGAACAATGTACCAGACAGAATGAAAGAGTGTTTAGGAAAGTGGTGGAGAAATCCACAGCAAGTGAGAGAGAAACCCCAATCAGGACCCTCTTCTCTGCTTGCCAGGAAGCCAGGCATCCAGGTGTGCCTCCTCATGGCCCAAGGTAGGGGAATAAGTCCCTGAACATCGCTGTGTGGAGAAGTTCTAGCAGCACCTGAGAAGGACTTTTCATTGACACGGCCCTTGATTTCTTCTTAGCTCTCAACCCCACGGCCACCCCTGTCACAACTGGCCGAAGAACAAGCCGTCCAGGCCTGCCAGAGATCAGGTGCCCTTGATTTACTTTGCCAACAAAAGTCTGTCTAGTCAAGGCTATGGTTTTCCCAGTAGTCATGTACGGATGTGAGAGTTGGACTATAAAGAAAGCTGAGCGCCAAATAAATGATACTTTTGGACTGTGGTGTTGGAGAAGACTCTTGAGAGTCCCTTGGACTGCAAGGAGATCCAACCAGTCCATCCTAAAGGAGATCAGTCCTGAATACTCATTGGAAGGACTGATGTTGAAGCTGAAACTTCAGTACTTTGGCCACCTGATGTGAAGAGCTGACTCATCTGAAAAGACCCTGATGCTGGGAAAGATTGAGGGAGGGAGGAGAAGGGGACGACAGAGGATGAGATGGTTGGAGGGCATCATCAACTCAATGGTCATGAGTTTGAGTAAACTCCGGGAGTTGGTGCTGGACAGGGAGGCCTGGCGTGCTGCAGTCCATGGGGTCACAAAGAATCGGACATGACTGAGCGACTGAACTGAATTGCCCTTTGTTGGCTTATTCTCAATGTGTGGATTTCTGTCTCCGAAAGGAAAATGCCCCAAGCAGGGGCTTTACAGGCAGGCACACTGGGGCTTGAATCCCAGCTGTTGCTTACTAACTGAGTGACCATGGACAGACTATGTAGCTCCCTGGGGTTTCAGCTTTGTATCTGTGAACTGGTCAGAATACGACTCCTATATCTTAGGGCTAGTGTAGAATTAAATAAACTGAGCACTTAGCCCTATGCCTACAACATCACTAGCATTGTTAGCAAAGCTTAGAGGTGGTGATGGCAGTACTAGGGTATCTATGGGGAGTTAGACGATCTGAATTTCCTCATCGTCTCCATCAGTCAAGCCCTCCATGCTCCAGAGATGGTGGAGCTGACAAGAAAGAGGAATAGTCTGGTGATGGCTCAGCCTTTATAGAGAATCCACCTGCCAAATAGGATACCTCGGTTTGATCCCTGGGTCAGGAAGATTCCCTGGAGAAGGGAATAGCTTCCCCCTCTACCAACCTTGCCTGGAGAATTCCATGGTAGAGCCTGGCAGGGTACAGTCCATGGGGTCGCAAAGACTTAGACACAACTGAGCGACTAGCTCAAGTGAAGGAAGAGGGATGAGGGCAGGAGGCAGGAGGCCCGATTCTAAACCTGCCACTGGTCCTTACCCTGGGCAGGCTGTTCAGGCCTCCCAGGTGGGTGGAGATGGGGAAGGAATACTCGCTTTGGGCGAAATCTCCCCTTATTTAAAACAATCTGGTCACAAAGTCTGGGTGAAGTCTAAGAGCTTGGGATCGTTAACTGAAGAGGTGGCTCCCTAGGGCAGGGGTGTGTGACCTGGGCACTGGCCGTTGAACATGTTAGGCTGCCGAGGGCCTTTTCTTCTGCTTCCAGGGGGACCCGGAGGACCCGGAGGGCCTGGGGGCCCAGGTGGGCCAGGTGGGCCAGGTGGTCCTTGGTCACCTTTGGCACCTGGAGAAAGAGAGAGAGAAGCAGGGGTGGGAGTTGATTAGAGAGCTGTAAGCAGAGATGGGTTCCACACAAGGGAAAAGGAGATGGAGCCGCTCCAGGGAGGCTGGCCAAGTCCTGGTCCTCCAGCACTCACTCACACAGGGTCAAGGGAGCTCCCACAGAATTTCAACTATGAGTTTCAACTGTGTGCCAGGAACTATGCTGGGAATTTTAGAAATCTCCCCTTCGTCCCTCCCAAGGACTGTGTGAGACAGTACCAGCAGTTCCTCGGGTGACCCGGGTCTCAGGGAAGTTCAGGGCTTTGCCCCAGGCCACAGCTGGAGCAGAGCTACCCGCCCCGCCCCCCTCCCCCCCCAGGGCTGTCTCACTCCTTAGCTCATCCTCTTTTTGTTGGCTGATGTTGGGAGATCTCAACCCTGACTGCTTATTAGAATCACCCAAGGAGCTCAAATACAATTATAATGCCTGGACCCCATCCCAGATCACTTCATCAAAATGATGGGGAAGTTGGTCATCTGTAGTTTTTAAAACCTCCAAGGATGCTTCCAGGCATGAGAAATACTGCTCCGTGTTGTGGAAGAGATCAGGGGGCAGCTGTCCAGCTTTGTGACCTTGGGCAGGCAGTGTATCCCTCTGACACTGGTTCTTCATTTCCAGATTCTCATACTCCCTGCCCTGCCCTGTGAGAACCCACGGAGGTCACCAGAGTGAGTGCTCTGATGTTTGGAGTACCTACACATCAGCAGGTAGAGTCACTACACACTTCTAACTTCAGGTGGCCATGTGTGTACAGCCCTTTGCAGGGGCCTTTGGTTCTGCAATTTGCATAAAGGTGCCGCTAGTCTGGGATATTCAGTCCTTTGGTTCTACACTCCTTTCCCGGGCTGACTGGTGATCTGAGATCTCTTTAGCTGCCTCTTCCCAGCCCCACCAAATAGGCCTTTACAGCTGCTTTAGAACTGAAAGGGCAAGCAGGGGTCACAGAGGCTGAGGGTGGTTCTAAGCCCCCAGTAGAAAAGGCAGAGATCATGGCAGATGTGGTCCAGCCCTCCTATTCCTTCTATGACCCCTGGCCAGAGGACGCACTGAGCTCTGGCCTGGTCTCTAGAATCGGAGTACACTCAGGGATGCTGCTTTCCTGAGTGCTTTGTGGTCACCCTCATTTGCTTGGTAATATAGGGGAGTGTGATATTCTGGATGTGAAGATTTCCCATATAACTGAATATAACATGATCTTACAGTTTCAAAATATATTCATATATATATATATATATTTGAATCCTCTCAAAACACCTCTTAAATTTTACGTATTTTGCACACAACCTCCTTTTTTTTTGGAACGAGGCATGCTAAACCTAATTTGATTTTTCCTGGGTGCTTTGATCTTTACACAGTACCTGGTAAATGGCAGGTGCTCAAGAAATTTTGAAAACTGGATAGGACACTGAGTCAGGATCACTGTCCTGAACATCTATCATCCTGGTTTCTTGAGGACAGATATCAGGTCTTACTCATTTTCATATTTCCAGTTTCAACTGTTATAGCAAAGTCCCTAATTCATAAATGGTGTTCTCTGATATTCAAAAGTGCTTATTGAACACACGAATAGGATAGCTATGCTTTTATAGTACAAATGGTCCCCAAAGTAAAGTGCTTTTAAAATTCTGCCTCTTCCTCCTCCATGACAATCAGCTGTCACTTACTCTTTCCGCCATGTCATTGCCTTTCTGAGGCTTGCTGTGCCACAGACACCAATTACCTGCTTTTAACCTGGGCTGGAAACCAGATAAAGAAGATCAGCAACCATGTTTGCCTCAATCCTATGTTAAGAATCTTAGGATAAGGGTCTGAAGATGGCCTGGGCTCAACTCTGAAGCTTATACTTTCTGTCTGTTGTCCTCTGAAATTTCTCACTTCTCTTCTTCTGGATTGCACTTGATTTAACAGATATTTGGGAAAAGGAAGCTTCCTTCATCCTAAATCCATCCAGCCATGGCATGGTGCTTTATCTCAACTACTTATGCTTAGATCTCAGATTTGGTCTTACCAACATTGGGCTTACACATGGTTTTCTCCTTGTCAAAAGCACAGGACTCTAAAACATGCTACTAAACAGATGGGCATCTAGGGCAGGTAAGGAGAGATGACCCAGAGCAGCCTTGGTACAAGAAACCAGGATGGTCTCTGGGCCCATTCACCCCAGGAGAAGACCGCAGCACCAGCCCCTTACCTGCGGGGAGCACATCATTGGACACGTCCCCTTTGTCTCCCTTGTCACCCTTCTGCCCTGCTGGGCCCTCGTTTCCAGGCAAGCCCAGCTCACCAGGGTCTCCCTTTTCCCCTGGAGTTCCTGTGGCTCCAGGTGGCCCTGAGGAAAAAGAAAAAGAGATTTATGAGCCTGTTGTGCAGGAAATTCTGGTATACTACTTTGTAATACTGTGATTTGTGGTTTTAAGGTGAAGCAGCTTCAGAAACCAAATACACAACACTTCATAATCATTTTAGGACAGCAGCAAGGTATAAATTCATGAAAGAATATAATTCTAGGTAGTTCTGTTGAATTTTTTTAGAGACATTTTGCTAGGCTGACAGGTTGGGGAAAGGAGTGAACCTCAAGAGGGACAGTCACAGTGAGAGCAGAAAGAAGGAGAAGCCTCGTCAGAAATCTGCCCTCCCCACCCCGGCAGGGAGGGCTGAGCACTTGGAGGACTTTGTCAGGCCCTTGAACAGTGGATGTTGTCATCTGCATTATCTGGTGTATCCCTCACAATACTGGCGTGGTAGGCTGCTCAGTTTTCCTTACTCTCACTTGGTAGAAATTGGAAATAAGGCCTAAAGGGTTTACAACTGAGGCTGCTAAGTGAGCAGCAAAAAATCTTGATTCCAGCTCCAACGCCCTTTTCTGTGACATTTGGATGCAAAACGTTTTTAAGCAAAATAGCAAAACAGGTCACACTGCTTTAGGACACGAATTATGAGGGATGGAGATAGCGTAAACAACAGGTAATGGACAAAATCTCTGTCTCTGCTCGCAGGAAGACATCCCTACAGGAACTGCAGTCCTACTAGGAGTAGTCAAGATCAGGCAGTGACTCATCGCAGCATTGGAAAATGGGCAGCACAGCATTCTGATGCCTAGGAGAAAGGAAGCCAACCTCATGCACCATATGATGCCCCAACTCACAGCAGCTTCCACACAGTAGCTTTGCTGAGCTGAGGAGACAAAAAAGTAGAGTTTGGGGAGATAAAAGTGGCTGGGACTCATGGGACAGAATATGAGAGAGGAGGTCACTGTATAGAAAGAGCTCTGGTGAACTTCAGAGGGGTTTCCTCAAGTCTTTGGCAGAGTAAGAGTCTGTATAAGGTAAAAGTCTGCCAGGCAGGGAGAAGAATGAACAGAAAGCCCTGCTCAGAGCTTGCACAGGGAAGGGTCCTCATGCTCACCAGTCAAAGCAGAGGGATCTCAGAAAAGGGCAGGCTGTGAAGCAGAGTCCTTGGAAAGACCTGTCTTAGTAGTGACGCTAAATTAGCCCAACAGTCGAGGCTGCTGTGGACCTATCGTGACAAACCTTAAAAATACTGAGCAGTAAGGGAGAAAAGGAAAGATATTCCCATTTGAATGCAGAGTTCCAAAGAATAGCCTGGATAGATAAGAAAGCCTTCTTCAGCAATCAATGCAAAGAAATAGAAGAAAACAACAGAATGGGAAAGACTAGAGATCTCTTCAAGAAAATTAGAGATACCAAGGGAACATTTCATGCAAAAATGGGCTCAATAAAGGACAGAAACGGTATGGACCTAACAGAAGCAGAAGATATTAAGAAGAGGTGGCAAGAATACACAGAAGAATTGTACAAAAAAGATCTTCATGACCCAGATAATCACAATGGTGTGATGACTCACCTAGAGCCAGACATCCTGGAATGTGAAGTCAAGTTGGCCTTAGAAAGCATCACTACAAACAAAGCTAGTGGAGGTGATGGAATTCCAGTTGAGCTATTGCAAATCCTAAAAACTGATGCTGTGAAAGTGCTGCACTCAATATGCCAGCAAATTTGGAAAACTCAGCAGTGGCCACAAGACTGGAAAAGGTCCGTTTTAATTCCAATCCCCAAGAAAGGCAATCCCAAAGAATGCTCACACTACCATACAATTGCACTCATCTCACACGCTAGTAAAGTAATGCTCAAAATTCTCCAAGCCAGACTTCAGCAATACATGAACTGAGAACTTCCAGATGTTCAAGCTGGTTTCAGAAAAGGCAGAAGAACCAGAGATCAAATTGCCAATATCCACTGGATCATCAAAAAAGCAAGAGAGTTCCAGAAAAACATCTACTTCTGCTTTATTGACTACACCAAAGCCTTCGACTGTGTGGATCACAATAAACTGTGGAAAATTCTGAAAGAGATGGGACTACCAGACCACCTGACCTGCCTCTTGAGAAACCCATATGCAGGTCAGGAAGCAACAGTTAGAACTGGACATGGGACAACAGACTAGTTCCAAAGAGGAAAAGGAGTACGTCAAGGCTGTATATTGTCACCCTGCTTATTTAACTTATATGCAGAGTACATCATGAGAAACGCTGGTCTGGAAGAAGCACAAGCTGGAATCAAGATTGCCAGGAGAAATATCAATAACCTCAGATATGCAAATGACACCACCCTTATGGCAGAAAGTGAAGAGGAACTAAAAAGCCTCATGATGAAAGTGAAAGAGGAGAGTGAAAAAGCTGGCTTAAAGCTTAACATTCAGAAAACTAAGATCATGGCATCTGGTCCCATCACCTCATGGGAAATAGATGGGGAGACAGTGGAGACAGTGTCAGACTTTATTTTTTTGGGCTCCAAAATCACTGCAGATGGTAACTGCAGCCATGAAATTAAAAGACGCTTACTCCTTGGAAGGAAAGTTATGACCAACCTAGATAGCATATTAAAAAGCAGAGACATTACTTTGCCAACAAAGGTCTGTCTGGTCAAGGCTATGGTTTTTCCAGTGGTCATGTATGGATGTGAGAGTTGAACTGTGAAGAAAGCTAAGCGCCAAAAAAATTGATGCTTTTGAACTGTGGTGTTGGAGAAGACTCTTGAGAGTCCCTTGGACTGCAAGGAGATCCAACCAGTCCATCCTGAAGGAGATAAGTCCTGGGTGTTCATTGGAAGAACTGATGCTGAAGCTGAAACTCCAATACTTTGGCTACCTCATGTGAAGAGTTGACTCATTGGAAAAGACCCTGATGCTGGGAGGGATTGAGGGCAAGAGGAGAAGGGGATGACAGAGTATGAGATAGCTGGATGGCATCACCGACTCAATGGGCATGAGTTTGAGTAGACTCCAGGGGTTTCTGATGGACAGGGAGGCCTGGCATGGTGCGATTCATGGGGTCGCAAAGAGTTGGACACGACTGAGTGTCTGAACTGAACTGAAGCAGCTTAACTGCCTGCCAGGATAGAATTCAAAATCTGAATCATTTAGTTAATGTAATATAGCATATTAATAATATAAGCAAGGAAAAAATTACGTGATCATCTTGATGGATATAGAAAAGACATTTGATAAAATTCAACACCTATTCTGAATAAAAATTCTCATCACACTAGGAATAGGAGGAAATGTCCTCAATATGAAAAAGGGCATCTATGAAAAGAATCTGCAGCTAACATCATCTCCGGAGCTTCCCTGGTGACTCAGATAGGAAAGAATTCTCCTGCCAGTGTAGGAGACTCGGGAATGATCCCCAGGTTGGGAAGATCTCTGGGAAGAGGGCATGGCTACCCACTCCAGTATTCTTGCTATGGACAGAGGAGCCTGGTGGGCTACAATCCATAGGGTCACAAAGAATCGGACATGACTGAGTGACTAAACAACAACAACAACATCCCTAATAATGAAAGACTAAATGCTTTCCCCCTAAGATCAGGAACAAGACAATGGTACCTATTCTTGTCACTTTAAATAAAGCACAATAAAGAAAAGGAAAAGAAACAGAGGCAAACAGATTGGAGAAGGATGAATTAAAGCTGTCTCTATATATGATATGACTATTTATGTAGAAAATTTATTAAAGAGCTGCTAGAACTTACGAGCACCTAGGGATACTAAGAGGGAAAGTGATTGCTTACTATGTGCAAAGGTATTGCCAGATATGGATGAATTAATATGATATCCCATTGCAGGCACTGTTTGTTCATTTTGACAAAAGCCTCCTGGAGATATCACTCAACAGAGATATTTTTCAAAGGGGCAGAGATTTCAGGCAACAGAGAATAGCCAGAGGCACATTTCAGTGAAAAACTTCAGTTTGTCTCAACCTCTATAACCAACAGCCCTTAGGATTCATTGCTTTTTCTAATTATGTGGCCAATCCCAAGCCCCTTCTTAAAGGTTCTGGCTGAGTGACTGCCCCACCAGCTTGGCCAGACCCCATTCACCAACTGTCATTCCATGACATTGCAACTGTCCTCCCTCCAGATTTAAAACCAATTCTGATCCCCACCCCCAACTTCCTACCAGCTACACAGGATTCTGATATAACCATCCCAAGAGAATCATAGAATTTCAGATAGGAGGGCACCTTAGAGGTCATTTAGATTAACCACCCATCCAACCTTGAGCACCTCTCAACCCCACCTGATGGGCTCTTCTCAAGCCCTCGCAGCAATGGGGAGGATATTATTAATAAATCATGTCACACCACAGATGGCGCTGGAATACCCTGCGCTGCCATCCTAGCCCATTATTCCCTAAAATGTGCAACTGGCACTCCTAGCACCGTTTCTCTATGCCAAGGGAGTGATAAGCTCTTTCAGATTCAAAGGCACCTACACAGACCATCCCAAGGAAGACAGCAGTGTATGAAAGAACCTGAAAGTGTTAAAAAACGCAACAAACAGGGAAACATTTGCTCAGTTTCTGCCAATGGAATTGCTGGGAACACAGTGGAAGAGCATGTGAAGAAGAGCAAGGGCAGCCCCTGCAGTGTGGGTACTGGAGGCTCTGCCGTGGAGTCAGTCACATGGTTGAGGGGGTGGGCAGGTCCCACAGTGCATCTCTCACACCACACTGAGATCCCATGGCTGTGGGTCACCTCTGCCCACAGTTATCAGGACATCTTTCTGGAAAGCGGTTCACTCACTGAAAAGCCCTTAATCAGGGTCCCTCTGCACGAGCGGACGTTCTTTTGTCAGTATTTTAAATAGGCAATTTGGCACATTATCTGAAGGACACAAAAGATGAGAATGTTGCCATAGAGTCCAGCCAGCACAATGCACCAGAAAATAACTGACACCTTCGAAAGGTGTCGTGTGACTCACATTCAGCAGTGCTCAGGGAAATGGTATCTTCTAGTTACTCGAGGGTTTTCTTTTTCAGGCATTTATTCTAGTCACAAAGAGCCTTTGGCATCATCATTTGATTTCCTCTTCTTTTATTCCTTCCTTTTATGCATTCCCCCCCTTTCTCAAAAAGGCCAGGTGTAAAACAGAACATTCTCACAGCTGTCATAATGCACAGGGGGTGGTGTTTAATGCTCAGGATATTAAGGGCTTTTGCTCATGGGTGTATTTTGACGCTCAGCTGCGTGTGCACAAGATCACTTTTAAGCTTTCTTCAAGAAAGGGGAGGGGACGTTTTGTCTATGTACAGTCTTTGCTGCCTCCACAAACTTTTCCCTCTTCTTGGTTGGTGCAACCACCTTGGCCATGCCCTGGCCATGGTGAGCAGAAGTATAACACCATCTCATCACGTTCGCTGCCAGAGGAGCCAGACGTGGCCCTGTCTGTCTGCCTTCCCCGACTTGGCCATGGGCAGGGACACTGTTAAACACTGAGTGGCCTGGATCAGGGCAGTGTCTGTCCCGTGACTGCTCGCAGGCTTGGAGTCAGCACATTCTGCTGGAGAAGAAAGGCCAGACTCTGTTTGCCTTGCTCGGGTGCAGGGTGTGGCTTTCTGCTGTTTTCCTTTCCCGTTGGCAGTGCCCCCTCAAAACAACTCATTTTCCCAGCTTTAGAGTCTGGGGTTGTGTGATCAACCGGGGTCAACGCCATCATCTTCATTGCAGGGGGTGAAGGAGGACATCTTATTTTTGGCAGCACCATCTGTCACCCACTGAGGCGGAGGAGATGGGAGCTGAGGGTGTTATGCAAAACCCAGACCCAAGGCTGGGATGAATAAGGAGGAGGATGTTTATTTCTGTTTTCGTGGGGACTCAATTTTTAGAGAAAACACTGAAGCATTAACTCTCGAGTGAGAAAGTGAGAGGCAGATGGAAAGAAAGAAAATGCTTGGTTTTGAGGCATAGCACGTCAAACTTCGGAAAAGACGCTGTTTGCAAAATGGATGCTCTAAGTTGATGTTTGCAAATAAATGGAGGCATTTCCACTGAGATTTCCTTCCCCACCCTTTGAAACAACACTACCACCTAATATCTAAAACTAATGCAGCACTTGCTCTGTGTCAGGCCCTATTCTAGGCACTTTATATATATATATGTGTGTGTGTGTGTGTGTGTGTGTGTGTGTGTGTGTGTGTGTGTGTGTGTGTGTGTGTGTATACATATATATAAATTTAAATATATATATAAATTTAATCTTCCTAAAAACACTATTACTATTACTATTCTCATTTTTCAGTTAAGGAAACAGGGCGATTAAGTAACTTGCCCAAGTGCATGAAGCTAGTAAGCAGAAGAGCTGGGATCCAAACCAAGACTTTACACTCTGATTCTGGCCTATTCCACTCTTGCTTTTAGCATTCCTAAAATCAGAAAGTGAGGGTTAGCTTCATATTTCAATATGCTGGAAACAACTGTTGGTCTGGAGCTCTAAACTCTGGTCTCATTAGGTTAGTCTTCTTCTCTAGAGCCCGCAGTGGCTTCTGGCTGCCTCCTGCAGACAGAGCTGAAACCCCTGCTCCCTCCCCACTGCACCATCCTCACCCGGGGCCCTTCTCATAGGCAGGGCCAGCCTCCCGATCAGTTCCTCCAAGTAGGGCCTTTCCCTTCTCTCCTTGCAGTGCCCTCCCCATTTCCCCTCTATTTATTTCCAAGGTGTGGATCACACGTCTCTTTCTTGTCCTTTACACTTAGCTCTACGGTACCACCCATCCTCTATACAGGATCCTGTTTATCCATTATCTGCACAATTAAGTTCAGATTTTTCTTCTGGCAGCATCCCCTGCTGTACAGTATAAAGCATCTTCATATCAGAATAACCAGTTACAGAATTCATGCTGTATATAAACTCTATCTTCTCTTTCAACAGGACTGCAAGCCCTTATGGACAGAAACCATGTCCTACTGTTCTCATTCCTTCGTTCTTCACTCATCAGTTCTTCACTGAGCCTTAGGTGGGTTTGGCTGAGAGCTGTGTCAAACAACAGGATACACAGGCACAGTCTCTCCTTCACAGACAAACACTGGAGCAGACTATTTCAAAACTGGAAGCCACGTTAGAGTTGTTGGAAGCCCTGCTCCTCAGTGTACAGGTGAGGAGACCCAGGCCCTCGAAGCCAGTCAGAGCTCAAGGCAGGTGCTCCCAGAACGCCTTTCCTGGCTCCTTTCTGCTTGCAGAGCAGGGATGATTCTTTCTGCCTCACACGTGGGTACTTGATGAACTGTGCGCCCTGCCTGTGTCCTGTGGGCTTCTCTGAAGGCCTGGCGCCCTCCCACCCTCCTGGTGAGACTCACAACGAGGCTCAGCAACATCCTTAGACAACTAATAGCGCGAGCTCCAGTGCCCGGGCTTCCTTCCCCCTGCTCCTGCTCTGTAGCACCTCTGGCAAAGCCTCTTGGACTCAACCCTCTCCAGCCTGAAAGTGTTGAGTGCTGTCGTGTTTAAGAGCAGGGGCCCAGGAGTCAAGGCCTGGAGTCAAGCCTGCCCTTTATGCTTATTAGCTTTTGGACACGGGGCATGTTATGTCCACTAGTTCAACAATGAATTGATTGCCCGCCTTCACTGGGTGCACCAGGCTCCAGAGCCTGGCTCTCATGGACCTCACGTTCTCCCTGGGTGGCCAGACCATCAGCACTTCAGCGAGCAACATAAAGACAGGATTTCAGGGAGAGATCTATGCTTCGGAAGAGAGCAGGGGATGTAACAGCTGGTGAGGCAGGGGCCAGACATGGAGGCCAGGGGCGATCTTGAAGAGGAGGAGGAAGTGATGTATCAGCTGCGATTGCTCCAGGGGAGGAATGGGCTGGGGCACAGCAGTGCACAGGCCCTGGTACAGAGGGCCCGGGACCTGTTTGGAAAATGGAAAGATGAGACTTCTCCATCTGGGAAAAATAAGGCCAGCAAAGATCCCCATCTCATGGGGCTGTCGTTAAGACTCAATGAGGTAAATGTAGAGAGGACTTGGTAGAGTGCCTGATAGTGAATGTCAGCTATTAATATATACCATTGTTCAGAGATCACTGCTAGAGGGCATAGCCTAACCCAGTCCTAACTCTGTGGAACATGGGCTCTTTAGCCTGTTTCGGAAACAGCACTTGTTGTTCCCTCTTTCTGGAAGGCATGCCCACTCCTCCCTTCTCCTAACCCTGCCTGCCAAACCACTAAAGATCCTGGAGCTCTCTGCTGACATGATGGCCCCTCCTTCTTCATGGCCATGACCTTGGCCCTGAGGGTCACATCCTGCATGTGGCTGGCGGAGAGACTCAAACCACCATGCAGAAGGCTCTGGAAGGGCCTGGCCCCTGCCTCCCACCTCACCTGGCTGTACGCCCCCTCCCACCTCACCTGGCTGTACGCCCCCTCCCCTAGCTGCCCCAGCAGGGCCTTGGCAAGTGTGTGCACCCCACTTGGGCCACCATCTGCCTTGCCCTTGTCCCTCAGGTCTGACCTCAGACATTACCTCTTGACCCTCCTTCTCTGCCCTGCTTATAACACACTGTTCTTTCCTTTCTGCACCTCATACCGTGATTACAGATGTATCTGATTGTTGTTGACTTTATGTCTGCCTCCCCACCAAAGACAGAAAGTTCCACAATACAATAGGGACTGCATCTATTTTGTTTCCACACTAGCACTGGGAAACCTCTCAATAAATGCCTGCTGATGAATGTTCCCACCTTCTCCTAGGGATCCTCCTGCTGCTCAGCCTGTCCTTGGCCTCCTTTGCTGGCTCCTCCCTTCTACTTGGTCACCAGATACTGCTGCTCCTCCTGGATGGGCCCAGGCTCTCCTCTTGGGTGGCTCCCCCCTGAAGAGGCTGGGCCCATGGCCCCATGGCCTTGGGTGACTCCTTAAGGTACATCTCGAGCCCCAGGGTCTCCTCTGACTGCTGACCTTCATCTTCAAGGCCCTCTGACACCTCCTCCTGGACATTTCAAGGCATTTCAAACTGAGCACATCCCATGCTAGGACCTAAGTTGGTCCAGGGCTCTCCATCTTAGGGAAGAGCTGTCAGGCAGGAGGAAGACCTTGGGGTCAGCCTTGGTGTTTCCCTCCCCCTTCCTACTTAGATTTGCCTTCCCCAAGTACTGCTGATTTTACCCCCAAAATATCACTCAGCTCATCAACCTTTGCACACCCCACCTGCATCCCTTCTGCCTGCCTGGTGAGTAGCCTCTGTACTGTCTCCCTGTCTTGGCTCCTATGCTCGCTCTAGTTTGTCCGCCCCCAGTAGGGGTATCACAGAAAGGCAGATCTAATCATGTCACTCTCCTCCTCAAAACCCCTCTGTGGCTTCTCATGGCTCCCAGAACAAAGCCAGTTCTTCTCTGCGGTCCTGCCAGCTCTGGCCTCTCCTCCCACCCCCTGCAATTACGCTGGTCTCTGGGTGTGATGAGAATGCATCCTGGGCCCAGGAAGGGAGCAGGGGAGGGCATTCACAGCCCTGGGGCTTTGGCAGGGTGGCAGGGAAAGCACAGCCCTGCTCTCCAGTCAGACAGTCCAGGCTAGAGTTTGAGCTGGTCGAGGGCTGAGCCATGCTCCCAACAGCCCATCCACAGGGCTAGGCTTTTCACAGCCTCCTACCTTCCCTCCTGCAGCCTCCCTCGTGTGGCTACCCAGGGAGGTATGCAGGGCAAGGGGCCGAGTACAAACCCTGGTTCTTAAAATGCCCAGGGCTAACCTGATTTGACTGTGTTACCTCTCTGGTGTCAACTTGACCACATTCACCTCTCATCCTCTCTGTCAGCTACCCTGGCTAGGGCAGGAACTGACTGTTGAAAGAACTTGGGGTACCGGTACAGACACTCTTGCCCCTTCCATCTGTCTGTTTGCGTCAGAGCAAGCAGAGGAGTGGACATCAGTTCCCAGGAACACTGCTTCTCCCAGGCAGCCTGGACATACACCGTCATCAAGGTTGGACCAAAAAGGAGGCCCGTATTGCCCCAGAACACAGCAGCTTCCAGGCAACATTTAACCAGCCTTGCATTCAGAGATGCAGCACTTTTCCCACTGCACCAGCTTTGGCTCATCCAAAATGGACTGGTGGAGACAAAAAACCCAAGGGGTTTAATTAGAAAAACTGTGCCTAAATACCCATTTTTCCTCTTTTTCCACTGGCTCCTTTTTCGCCTTTTGGGCCCTGGGGACCAGGCTGTCCATCTGATCCGTTGTGTCCTGGTAATCCACTGACTCCGGGAGGCCCTGCATCAAAACACGGGAAACGGGAACACTGAAAAAAATTTTCACTGAAGTTAACGTTATTTCCTTTAGCCAGTGAGACTGGCCAGGCATCAAGGCCTCTCCCAGAACATCCCCTGCTTCTTCCTTTCCTTCCCCACCTTCCCCCCCACTCCCCAAAGCAGTGACTGGTAGGGAGTGGTGATGGCAGGCTCTCAAGTGGGAGGGAGCAGGAGAGCTGGTGACTAGGGTAGCGAGAAGGTGGGGACACAGCTGTAGTCAAGACTGCCTCCGGACTCTTCCCCCTTCCCTAGCTCAGTTCCTTCTGAGGGATCCTGGGGAGCCAGCCACCCACATCCTCCCCGAAAACTCAGAATATCTATAGGTTCTTACCTGCTGGGCCAGGTGGTCCTACAACAGAAGAAAAATTTAGATGATAAACCACAGATGGAAGTAAGTTAAGTTAACTCCCGAACCCAAAGAACAAAGAGCATTTTCTCCCTCTTAAAACATACTGATCATCCATGGGCCCTAAGGAATTTCCCTGTGCCTTTTATTTAGAACTCAGTATACTTGCCCAAAGAGCCTTAAAAACAGTTAGACAAATACCCATAGCCCAATCAAACCGACTTTTGCTCAAGTTCTAGTGGACTAAGAATAATTTCTAAGCGGCTTCACCATAGACTCCAAAGTCACCTTGATTACATAGGTTTGGTGACCACGTGGGTGGGCCCTGCTGCAGCTTGTGTGCAGCTAGGTGTCAGGAAGTGCTGCATTTGCAGGGCTGAGAGCCAGCTGTCCTGGGAGCAGCCCCGAATGCACTCATCCAGACAGCCTGTCTCCTCTGGGCCACCCAGGGGAGTTGAGACCAGAAGCTGGTTTGCTGGGTTTCTATTTTGTTGCACAAAATTGCCTGAGAAAACCTGAGGGCTCAGATCAGGTAACAAATACCTTTCTTCATTTGTAATCACTCTAAAAAGGATCTAAGGTGTTCAGGTGAATCATTTACACATAATCTAGGACAATAAATTGCTCCACAAACAGTCTTAGTGTCAATTATTCCACTTAATAAGCATTCACACAGACCAGTCAGGTTGCAGTATGAACAGCTGAGGGTCTTTTGTTTCTCTGATAACACAGACAATCATCAATATTGGAGTGGGTGCATACAGACTCAGTTGCTTCAGTCATGTCTGATTCTTTGCAACCCCATGGACTGTAGCCCACCAGGCTACTCCGTGGAATTCTCCAGACAAGAATACTGGAGTAGGTTGCCATGCCCTTCTCCAATTGGAGTGAGCAGATCTGTCTAAAGATCCGAGTCCTGTGATTTTTCAGAAAACCACCATTTACGAAGCACTTACTGTGTGCACCAAAATCTACCCATTGAAACCTTGGGACTTCCCTGGTGGTCCAGTGGTAAGTTAAGTTAACTTAGTTAAGTTAACTTAAGAATCCACCTAATAATGCAGGGGACATAGGTTCAGTCCCTGGTCTGGGAAGATCCCACATTCCTCAGCACAACTAAGCCTGTGCAATGCACCTACTGAGCCTACACACCCTGGAGCCCCTGTCCTGCAACAAGAGAAGCCACTGCAAGGAGAAGCCCATGAACCCGACCGCAGTGAAGAGTAGCTCCTCCTTGCAGCAACTAGAGAAAGCCAGTGTGCATCAATGAAGACTCAGTGCAGCCAAAAAAATTAATAAAGAAAATAACTTTTTAAAAAAAGAAATCTTGGTCTTTCAATCTGTCGTGTTTACAATCGAACTGAGGAAGGTGAATACTCTGAAACTACAGTGAGATATGAGGGAGCAACAGAGAAGCAGCCACAGAGGTCCTGGGACAGTCTGGGCAAAGGGTGGTCTGAGCAGGACTGCAGAGAGGATAAACCTCGAGTTGTAGCTCTGAAGACCCAGGGGGCCTGAGACAGCTGCAGGGGTGAGGGCTGGGCACCCCTGCACGAGACCGGCTGGAGCAAAGGTCCAGGGATGAGAGAGGGGGGAAACTGGCCCAGGTGGAGTGTGTCGGGATGAGGCCGGGGTACTTGGCGGAGGGATGCGCACCAACACTTGCAGGCCTGGTGGTGGGGCATAGACAGTATCTGCAAGGCAGCGTGGAACCATAGTAGAGTTTTAAGAAGGGAAGATGACACTGAAATCAGTGCGCGTTTGTGATCCTTTCTGTTGATGGAAGTGGAATACAACTAGGGAATGAGATGAGAGAGGGAGAGAAAGAGGCGGGGGTGGGGGTGGGGAGGAGAACATATCCAGAGGATGTTTGTAGTTAAAACTTGGGACAAGGTTGAAGATAAACGTGGTTGGTGACTGGAGTGTTCTAGAGGGAGCTAGAAATGCGAGAGGTGTTTTCAGCAGAAGAACGGGCAGGACTCCATGTCTGGTTGGAGGCTAAACAGGAGGCCTCTCAGATGATTCGGAGCCTGGATACTGATAAGCCTATTTGACAGACATGAAAAATTTCAAAAGAGCAAGTGTTTGATGGTATGCTTTATATATATATATATATATATATATATATATATATATATATATATTTATATAGTCCTATTTTGTGCAAAAATGATTTGCTGAAAATGGCACGGCATTTTCTAGGATCAGGGTAGCCTGTAGTCACACCACCAGATGGCTCCACACACGCCCTGGTAAGGACGCAATGTGGACTTTCCATAGCTGTCAGACAGAAATCAATCCACAGTCAATCCGGACTGCAGATAAAGCCAAATTCAGATGAGCAGGTTGGTAGAAAAAAGGTGAACAAGCAAGAATCAACTGTATATAGTAGGTTGCAAGAATTCTCGGGGCAGTCCATTTCCATGCAAAGGAGTATTAGAGAGAGTTCCTGACCGAAGCTGTATACTCAGGGCACGTTAGTTAGGGCCAAGGATGTTGCTATGATGAGGTGCTTAGACTAGGGTTTATTGACCCTGACCTGACATCCTGCTACAGTTCTTAGTCACTTGAGGCCTAGAGTCAACTAGAATGCTTGTAAAGATACAGATACCTGGGACCAATCTGGAGATTCTAATCCAGTTTGAATTAGCATGAGGCCCGGGAACCTGCATTTTTACCAAGCACCACAAGTTACTGGTGTGCAGGTGGTCCTGGGTCCCTTGGACCTGATGTGAAAGTTTTATGGGAAAAGAATCAGTCATTATCCTTACAGGGGTTCCTGACCCTAGGAAGACTGGGAGCTACTAGCCTTGAGGTAACAGTGAAATATCTGAGCCAAATCTGGGGATGCAGAGAGGGGGACACACCCTACCTGGAGGGAGGCAGGTGACAGAAGCAGCACCAGGAAAGAGAGAGAGAGTGCTCTGGAGATGGAAGAGCAAGGTCAATCCAGCAGGTCTCATGCATGCGTGCATGCTCAGTTGTGTCTGACTCTTTGTGATCTCAAGGACTGTAGCCTGCCAGGCTTCTCTGTACATGGGACTTTATGGGAAAGAATCCTGGAGTGGGTTGTCATTTCCATCTCCAGGGGATGATCCTGGCCCAGGGGTTGAACTCACATCTCCTGTGCCCCCTACATTGGCAGGCAGATTCTTTAACACTGCACCACCTGTGAAGCCCATGCGTAGGCCTTGAAACTAGAGAATTTCAGAAGAGAAAGGATGACAGTTTCAAAGAGCTCAGGAGCAGAATGATGGTGATTGTCCTGGGGTCCCCAGGATGCCAACAGAGCTGCTCATGGCCCCTCACCCCCAGAAGAAGCCCCAAATATGAGTCATTATAATAATGTCAGATGTCAAATAACATGTGCCAACTAGCCACTAGAAAACTGTCTTGCAGGATCTTTTCTCAGCTCCTGACCCTTGTCCCCTTCTGGAATAATAGACCCTCTAGGAACATGCATAGGCAGTCACGTTCACATTAAGGCTGTACATAGAGCTGTTCCCTGGGCCTGCCACCAGTGCACTTATACAAGGTTCCATGCTAAGAAGGGGGCTCCCCACTTGGGTTGGACTGGCTACAGCTTTGAGGCCTCAGTTCCCACCCTCTATGTGCTGCTCCACCCTCTGCAACTGGCCCTGCTGCCAGCTATTCTGCCAGTTCCCGGGGAACCTGATGTGGACAAGTGTGCATCTTTTCCCACATGCCCCATTAAAGTGGAGCTTTGGTCTAATCTCATTTATTTGGTGCATTTCAATTTTGGATTATGGCCATGACAACCTTAAAAATGAGAAGAGTAGAAATGGCAAATGAATATTATTTTAAGTGCCAACTCCAATCAGTTAGTACAATTTTCTGCAACACCAGAAAAGAATGACCTGGGACCTGAGGCCATGCTAGGGAGCAACAGTGATCCACGACTGATGCCTGGGTATAGGATAAGAAGTGTTATCACAGACTTGGAGCCATGTCTCTGCAAGGAGAATGGGGACTGTGGGTTTGAAGCATCCTTGTCCCAACAAGCAGTTCAGCAATATGATGATTTAGAGATTTTCCAACAAGCCTATATGTGGAGGCCACTGGAAGTGAAGGATTACCCAAGACCTGCCTTCTTCATGATAACCTGCTCTTCCAGAAGACATGCTTCTGGGGTCCCAAGGAAATCTGGGATCAGGGGTAAGATGCATCCAGAAAACCATATGTCATTTGACAAACTCTGCATTAGCAAAATCCTAAAGCCTGCCTACTCTGGCTTGTGAACTGCCCTCAGTGTTCACCTGAGATGTCACAGACTGCACAAAACTACACGGCATCTGTCCTTGTCCCCAGAGCAACCACAGCTGAGTCCTGGGAAAGGAACAGGAAGAGGCTTTCCTGGTCACAGCTGGACTGCCTCAAGTCACAAGCACCTGCTTTTTCAAAGACGACTCCAGTGAAGAGCTAGGTCTTGTTCTTAGGCCCAAACCCAGGGTCTGTCCTGGCAACCCTTCCTGAAGGCACCATCTGGGAGCCTTGTAACCTTGTAACCTCTGGACCACTGCTCTCTGCCTTTCCCCCTGAAGCTCCCCAGTTCAGTCCTGGGTCCTCTCACCTCCCCGCCCCCAATCCAGGCAGCTTGGCCTATCCCTGGGTACCTCCTTGCCTTGTAAAAAAGTACATACAACTTGTACTTTTCACACCTAAGTTTTAATTGAAGAGCTTTCTGTGTAAAAGAAGACCCAATTCCAAGCTGTCATGAAAAAAAGAACTGGCTTTTGAAAAGCATTTTTAGGTGCCAAAGAATAACCTCCTCAACCCATCTCCAGCACAGATGCGATCCCGCCAATCTCCCCTAAGTGGTCTCAATAGCTCTGGCCCACATTCACTGAACAGTCTGGCTCTCATTCTATCACTATAAAAATCAAAAAGGAAGAGGCTTTTCCTATGCCTCTCAACAGGGCTTTTGTGCCTGTAATTCTATCCCTTTGAGCATTTCTCTAGCGCTCATTACTGTCACACGCAGCAACGCTGAAAAGGGACTCCCAGAGATGTAAGAAAGGTGCTTAAGCCACAAGGGCTTCAGAATAAAGGACCAAGCTGTTCTGAAGATATTTAATTTTCTGTGAGGACTGAAATGTGACTTGAGTAATAACTCAATTAGCATTTTCTAAGAAGCCACAGGATTACAGCTTTTATCTCTGAGGTTAAACTAAACCAACAAGAGTCAGGTTTGGACTCAGAGTTCCTCCAGGAAGCATCTTTCTTGCTAGCCCACCACCCCCATTAATCACTTAGAAAAATCACAGATTTAGTCATTCTGCAAATGCAACCAGAGCTCCTAATGCCTGGCAGGTAATGAGAGGTCCTGGGGAGACTACTGCAGCATAGGTTTCTTACAAGTCCATGACGCTGCGCAGGGGTTCTCAGCCTTCCACAGTGCAGCCCTGTGAAGTGACCAGGACCTCCCCAGAGCCTGGAGCCTTAGACTGAGGAGACCCAACACAAGCTCCAGATTCCATGAGAGCTGTGCATTTATTCCATAATAGAATTTTTTTTAATTGAAGAAAAGTTGGCATACAAATTATATTAGTATCAGGTGTAGTACATCGTTATTCAACAATTGATCACCACAAGTCTAGTAATCTTTCACAGTACAAAGTTACTGTGATGATATTGACCATATTCTTTATGCTGGACACTACACCCCCATGACTCATCTATTTTACAACTGGACATCTGTACCCCTTAATCTCCCTCACTTATTTCACTTATCCCCTAACCCCTCCCCCTTGCCTCCTCTGGCAACCACCTGTTTGTATCCGTGAGTCTGTTTCTGTCTTATTATGTTTGTTCACTTGTTTTGTGTTCTAGATTCCATATACAAGTGAAATCATACGTTTGTCTTTCTCTGTCAGACTTATTTCACTTAGCATATTACCCTCTAGGTCCATCCATTTTGCTTCAAATTTCATTCTTTTTTAATGACTGAGTAGTATTCCATTGTGTGTATTTATACCATACCTTCTTTATCCATTCATATATCAATGGGCACTGAGGTGGTTTTCATATCTTGGCTATTGTAAATAATGCTGCAGTGAAGACAGGGGTGCATATATCTTTTCTAATTAGCTTATTTTTTTTTCAGATAAATACCCAGAAGTGGAATTGCTGGATCATATGCTTCTTCTATTTTTAATTTTTTAAGGAACCTCCATACTTTTCCATAGTGGCTTTTCCATAGTGGCTGCACCAATATACAATCCTACCAACAGTACATGAGAGTTCCTTTTCCACATCTCCCTGACACTTATTTTTAGTTGTCTTTTTGATAACAGCCATTCTAACATGAATGAGGTGATATCTCATTGTGGTTTTAAATTGCATTTTCTTGATGATTAGTGAAAATGAGCATCTCCTCATGTGTCTGTTGGTCATCTGTATGTCTTCCTTGGAAAAATGTCTATTCATGTCCTCTACCCATTTTTAAATTAAATAGATTTTTATACTGTTATTCATATATTCAATATGTTGGATATTAACTACTTATCAGATAAATCAGTTGCAAATATATTCCCCCATTTGCTTGGTTGCCTTTTCTATTGATGATTTCCTTTGCTGTGCAAAAGATTTTTAAAGTTTTTTCTTTTGTTGCTTGTGCCTGAGGATACAGAGCCAAAATCTGTTGCTAAGACTGATGTCAAAGAGTATACTTCTTATTTTCTTCTAGGAGTTTTACAGATTCAAATCTTATATTTAGGCCATTAATCTGTTTTGAGTTTATTTTTGCAGATGATGACCCAGTGTCATTCTTCTGCATATATTCAGTTTCCCAACACCACTTTATTGAAGAGATTGTCTTTCTCCACTGTCTGTTATTGGCTCCCTTGTCACAATAAATTAATTGATGATAGAATCATCTATTCCATTCCATCGATCTCTGTGTCTATTTCTGTGCCAGTACCATACAGTTTTGATTCACTGTGCTCAACAGTAACTCAACACTGTAAATCAACCATACTCCAATATTTTTTTAAGCAGAATTATACAGTTTTGATTACTATCTTTGCAATACTGTTTGAAATGAGGAAGTTTGAAGTTCTTTGTTCATCTTTCTTAAGATTGCTTTGGCTATGTGGGGTCTTTTGTGGTTTCATACAAATTTTAGGGTTATTTCAGTTCTGTGAAAAATAACATTAGCATTTTGATAGGAATTTTATTGACTCTGTAGATTGCTTTGAGTTGTATAGTCATTTTAACAATCTTAATTCTTCCAGTTCATGGAGACAATGCATCTTTCCATCTATTTGTGTCATCCTGAGTTTCTTTTATCAGTGCCTTGAAGAAAAGCTATGACAAACCTAGACAGCATATTAAAAAGCAGAGACATTACTTTGCCAACAAAGGTCCATCTAGTCAAAGCTATGGTTTTTCTAGTAGTCATATATGGATGTGAGAGTTGGACTATAAAGAAAGCTGAGTGCCGAAGAATTGATGCTTTTTAACTGTGGTGTTGGAGAAGACTCTTGAGAGTCCCTTGGACTGCAAGTTGATCCAACCAGTCCATCTTAAAGGAGATCAGTCCTGAATATTCACTGGAAGTACTGATGCTGAAGCTGAAACTCCAATACTTTGGCCACCTGATGCGAAGAACTGACTCATTTGAAAAGACCCTGATGCTGGGAAAGATTGAAGGTGGGAGGAGAAGGGGACAACAGAGGATGAGATGGTTAGATGGCATCACTGACTCGATGGACATGAGTTTGATTAAACACTGGGAGCTGGTGATGAACAGGGAAGCCTGGTGTGCTGCAGTCCATGGGGTCACAAAGAGTCAGACACTACTGAGAGACTGAACTGAATTGAAATGTAGCTTTTTGAGTTTTTGTTGTTTAGTCGCTGTGTCTGACTCTTTTGTCACCCGATGTACTTTAGCCCACCAGGCTTCTCTGCCCATTGAATTTCCCAGTTAAGAATACTGGAGTGGGTTGCCATTACCTTCTCCAAGGGGTTTTCCTGACCCAAGGACTGAACCCATGTATCCTGCATTGGCAGGGAGATTCTTTACCACTGAGCCACATGGAAAGCCTAGTTTTCTGAGTACAAGACTTTTGTCTCCTTAGTTAAAGGCTCACATATAACAACTTATGTATAGAACAGTCTCTTTTAAGTTGGTGGTCACTTAAGTTTGAGCACGTTCTATAAGTATTACACTTTTACCTTCCTTTCCTTCATTTTATGTTTCTGACATCATATTTTACATCTTTTTATTTGTGCATCACTTAACTAATTATTTTAGTTATAGATAATTTTACTACGTTTTGTCTTTTAAAATTAACATTAACTTTCTTGGTAGTTGATTCACTACCTTTACTATATGTTTGCCTTTACAACGGAGATGTTTTTCTTTCATAATTTTCTTATTTCTAACTATGGCCTTTTCTTTTCCATTTAAAGAAGTTTTTGTGTGTGTGTTTTGTTTTTTTTAAACATTTCTTGTACAGCCTGTTTAGTAGTAATGAACTCCTTTACAAGCTTTCTCTTCACTGGGAAAGTCTTTGTGTCTCCAATTCTGAGTGATGACCTTGTTGGGTAAAGTATTCTTGGCTGTAAAGTTTTTTTCTTTCAATACTTTCAATATTTCATGCCACTCCCTTCCCACCTATAAAGTTTCTGCTGAAAAAACAGCTGATAGTCTTATGGGGGTTTCCTTGTATATAATTAGGTCTTTTTTCTTGCTGCTTTTAAGATGCTCTCTTTAATTCGTGATATTTTAATTATAATGTGTCTTGGTGTGGACCTCTTTGGGTTTGTCTTTATGGGGGGTTCTCTGTGCTCCCTGGACTTGGATGTTTATTTCCTTTGACAGGCAAGGGGAAGTTTTCAGACATTATTTCTTTAAGTAGGATTTCTGTCCCTTTCTCTCTCTGTCTTCTTCTGGGACCTCTGTGATGCAAATGTTAGTACTCTTGATCCAGAGGTCTCTTAAACTATCTGATTGTTTTCTTTTCAGTGTTTTGATTAGGTGATTCCCACTGTTCTTCCAGACTGTGTTCTTTCAGACTGTAGTCTTCCAGACTGCTGATCTGTTCTGCATCCTCTAATCTGCTATTTATTCATTCTGGTATATTTTTCATTTCAGTTATTATATTCTTCAGTTCTGATTGGTTCTTTTTTCTTATATTTTCTCTCTTTGTTGTAATTATCACTGAGTTCATCCATTGTTTTCTCAAGTCAGTGGGCATCTTTATGACTGTTACTTTGAACACTTTATCTTGTAAATTGCTTATCTTTGTTTAATTTAGCTCCTTTTCTGGTGTTTGTCTTTTTTTTTTTTTTTCCCACTTGAAAGGTATTCCTTTGTCTCTTTATTTTGCCTAACTCTCTGTGCTTGTTTCTATGTATTAGGGATGTCGGCTACATCTCCTAGTTGTAGAAGAGTGGTCTTATGTAGAAGGTGCGGCTCAATGGTGCAATTGCCCCTGGTCACCAGAGCACTGCTGTGGGCCTGCTGATGTGTGGAGCTAGCCTCCAGTGCAACTGGCTTCAAGGCCAGGCTGGGACTATTGTGAGTGCTCTGTGGTGTGGGGCTGGCCCCCTAAAGTGGGAGCTGCTTTGGAGGGGTGCTGGTGCCAGCTAGGGCTGCCCTCTGAGTAGGACAGGGCAAGAAGTATTTTGGAGGGACAGGCTGGAGTTGGTCCTCAGAGGAGCATCGGGGTGGGGCACACAGTGTCAGTTTGGTGGAGAGTGACAGAAACGGTGTCTGCTAGTGCTTCCATTCCCAGAGGAAGTTCCTCCAGATCCCTGTCCCTCCAGCACATGCCTTAAAATTCATCAGTGAATCTCTTTCTGCTGTGACCCAAGCACTTTTCAAGCTGCTGCCTCTGTGCTGGAAATTAGAGTAAATGAATGTGTATGCAAAGAGCAGAGTCCCAGATTCCCACAGCCCTCCAGTTCTCCTGAATGAAAGCCTCACTGGTTTTCAAGTCCAGGAGTCGTGGGGGCTCATCTTCCCCATGCACGTCCCACAGGCTTCGACCCCTTGCTCTTCGGGGGTGGGGGGGGTGGATCTCTGCGGCTGTGACATCCCTCCTGCTTCTGGGTTGCCGCACTGGGGGTGTGGGTTTGACTAGACTGTGTCTCTGTTCAACCTACATGGGCCCCTCACTGTGTTCTTTTCTTTCTGTCCTTAGTTTAGAAAATCTGTTCTGCTAGACTTCAGGTTGTTCTCGGAGATCATTGTTTTGTAAGTAGCTGTAGTTTCGGTGTGTCCACGGAAGGATGAGAGCTCACTCCTACGTTGCCATCTAGATCTGGACCTCTCCATAATAGATTTTTAATGCAAAAATAACTTCCCTCTGTTTCCTCAGAATGCTGCACCCCCTTCAAAGAGACAGGAAGTGCAGTGTCTGAGACCGGGCACTATCGGTCTGTCCTTGGTGGTCAGTACCTGGTCGGGGCAGAGGGTGATGAACTGGGTGCCTGGCCTCAGTCCAATGTACCACACATTTCTGATTACCCAAGACCTAGCTATTTTCCATGGTCATACTGCTATGGTAATAATGAAAATGTTATTATTTTTCATAATTATAATTGATTTTCAGCCCATTAAAAATGTCTGGTAAAAGCAAATCAACATGTATTCCCATAACCTAAAGCGTTTCTGGGTACTCCTTCTGTCCTCAGCACTTCGGCCAGCGCAGCATTCCCCACGTGAGCTTGTGAGCTCTGAAGGCAGTGGGCACGCACTCTTCCCATGAGGTGAGAAGCCAATCTCTGCTAGAGTCAGGTATAATCACACCAAGACCACTCCCCAGGCACTTCCCTGACTGTTCAGTGATTAAGACTCTGCCCTTCCACTGCAGGGGACACGGGTTTCGGTTTGATTCCTGGTCAGGTGAACTAAGATCCTGCATGCCCACATGCCTTGCAGCCAAAGAAAGCCAAACACCATGCCTCTCTTCCCCTGCTCCATCCATCAGCCATTCCAGGTCCTAAGGCTTGGCGTGCCTTGAGGTTAATTCCCTCCCTCCTTTCTATTTGTCTTTGATTCATTAAATAGAAGGGGACAGGGTGTGACTAACCTCCAGTCCCATTGAGCACATAGTAGGCACCGCACAGAGAAATCATCATAAAAAACGTTTTCTTAACTAATTAGCAGTTTGCATCTAGAGCTTCCCATTCAAGCTATCTGTACGATATGGGGAAATAACTACTTCTGATAAGGGCTCTCTACTACTTAACAAGGTCTTTTCCCTTTCTTCTCCCTTTTAAAACACTAATGGGAATTAGTGTTGGCCTCAGTTCAAGGTGCCACATATTTCTAATTACCCAAGACCTAGTTATTTTCCATGGCTGGAAGTCTATGGCAATACCAAAAATATTATTATTTTTCAAAATTTATGTTACTACTGAGTTTTAGCCCATTGAAAACATCTGGTATACAAGTAAACCAACAAGCATTTCCATAAAGCTAAGGAGTTCCAAGGCCCTTCGCTCCCCGTGTGAGCTGCTCTTGGTCAGTGCCGGCCAGCTTACCTGTGAGGCAGATACCCCTGGTACTGTTGCATAGGTCCACCATCACTCGGATCTGTGGGAAGAGAGGTCCATTACCAGCAGCATGGTAGGCAGTAGACCCTGAACTTGCTCTTTATTCAGACAAGCAGAAAACAATTACAAAAATTTCCAAAATAGCCTCAGAAGAATAGGTAGAAGTGCAAGGAAAAGTTAACCTAAAACTGAAAAGACACCCCTGAAAGATCTAAAGATAAACATTTTTCTTGTATCAGCAACTATCTCCATCAACATCATCAACAGAATCTCCTTGATTTCTATCAAACTGAGAAGGCAAAGGATGGGGGAGGAACAGCCAAATCTAAACCCAAGCTGGCTCCCCAGTGTCTGAAGGGCTCAATCTATGGATCTGAATAAACAGGACTGGTGGACTTAGCAGTCTGAAGCACATATTTAACTCTGTGAGTGGGTATGGGTAAGGTACTTGACTCCTTGACATTTTGTTTTCCTCTGAAAATGTAAATTATATGAATAGCTGCCTTTAGGGTTAGGGAGCTCCATGCACAGCGTGTGGAAACTGCGCTTAGAGCAGTGATTCTCATGTCATGGGGACGCTGCTTACTTGCCATTGGATGGCCATCTGGAGTGCATGGTCACTGCACCGTGCTGTCAGCCTGACACAAGATTCCCACACACCATTTTACACTCCTCCCCCCATTTGTTTTCCATGCTGTTGCTTGTGAGCTTCAAAAAACCCAAATCTGATCAGGTCAGCCCTGATTCAATCACTTTGGTGATGACTTGCTGCTCTAAAGATACAGCAAAATTCCTCCATACCTGGCCTCATCTCACACCATCCCCCTCTTTCTGTTCTCTAGTTCCACTTCCCTAGTGGCTTAGTGATAAAGAATCTGCCTGTCAATGCAGGAGACGCAGGTTCGATCCCTAGGTCAGTAAGATCCCCTGGAGAAGGAAATGGCAACCCACTCCAGTATTCTTGTCTGGAGAATTCCATGGACAGAGAAGCCTGGTGGGCTACAGTTGCGGCTATCGTCCATGGGGCTGCAGAAGAGTCAGAGACGACTTAGAGACTAAAACACAAATTCCATTCTGTCTCAGTTTGCTTATCTGTGAAATGGGGCTATTTAGTAGTACTTAACATCTTAGCATTGCTGTGAAACTTAAGTGAAGTTATATATGAAGTTCTAAGAACAGCTGCTTGGATGTAGGAAGCATACATAAGAGTGTTTTCTATTTTGTGAAGGCAGCAGAAAGTACAGATGAAGGCATGAATCCTGAAGTCAGACTGCTTGTGTTCAAATCACGGCTTTGTCATTCACAAATAGTATGACTTCGGGAAAGTTACTTAACCCCTCTGTGCTGCGGCACCTTTGGCTATAAAGGCGCTGACAGTACCTACCTTACTTGTAGCACGGTTATGTGGATACATGATTCAATACATGCAGTACACTCACAACAGCGCCTGCTATGGGATAAGCAAACTCTATCTATGCTATTGTTTTGATGGCCTCTTGGATATGCCAGGAATGATTTAATTTATCAATTTACCATCTAAGAATTTCAAATTCATACACAAATTTTTAAACCCAAGTAAGGTGGCATTTCAAAGCTGTGGGAAGAAACCTTATCAATTGGGAAATGGAGTTGAGACAGCCGGATACACATCTAGGGAAAAACATAAATACAGATCCCTATTTTACTCCTTACACTAAAAAAGTTAATTGAGCAGCATTAGTTGAAAATTTTAAAGTTAAAAACAAACTAGTAAAAATACTGAAGGAGACCTTGGGAAAAATATTTATAATGGTATTAGAGTAGGAAAGACTTTTCTAAGAAAGAAACAATCCCCATACTATACATAGGGAAAATGCGATAAATTCGACTGTCTAATAATTAAACATTTCTATAAGACATAAAATACTATCAACGATAACAAAGGCGAAACACAAACTTAGAAGAATAATTATGCAAAGAGCTTGATACTATCAACAATAACAAAGGCGAAACACAAACTTAGAAGAATAATTATGCAAAGAGTCGCTACAAAGCAATAAGTAAAGGAACAAAAAATAAAGGAAAATGGGCAATGGATCCAGGCAGAAAGCTCAAAGAAGAAAAATAAGAGAGTGTCTTATCTTCACTTATAGTTGAAGAAACACATCAAATTACAAAATACTATTTTAACCTTTTTTGGTTTGTAAATAAAAAGAATAACAGAGTACTTCTCTCAAGGGTATCAGGAAAGGAGCACTCTCATACTGTGTTGATGGAAATGCAAAGGGACGCTGCCTCTTTGGAGGGCATTTTGACAATACCTACTAAAATTTAAATGGATCTGTCTTTTGACCTATTATATTTTATGAGTTATTCTACAGATAGACTCATGTATGCATGAGAAGATACATATACAAAGATGGCTATTTTAGAAATGTGGGCAAGAGCAAAAGTTAGAAACAACCTCAATATTTATCACTGAAGTCTGGTTAGAGAAATTGTAGCATATTCATACAATGAAATACTGTGGAAAAGACTAAATTTAAATCCATAAAGCCAATATTGAAAGATCTCTAAGATAGATGAAAACAAAAAACAAAAAACCAAGACATAGAGCAGCATGTATAACATGCTTTCATTTAAGTAAAAAAGTAGTATATATGAAAATGCTTCTATACACTTTCTCTCTTGCTACTTTCCAGATTCTCTCTTTGTCTATGACTTCTAGACTATTTCTGGAGAGAACTCTAAAAAGGAGAACTAAAAACCTAAAAACTCCTCCTCAAGTAAGGAGGAGTAGAGAGCCAGGGTGGGAGGGAGCTATACTAATGGCCGCACTCTGTTTTATTCAAAAATTTGGCTGATTTCTCTCTCAAACTCTTTTTAAAGAAAACTTGTTTTGATTTGAAGGGAAAATTTGTTTTGTTTTCTACCTAGGTTTATTTTGTTTGCTAGGGAACCTGGAGGAAAATTTGTACTGTATTTACTGTTTGTGAAGTGTGTCACGGGTACTTACTGACTACCTTAGGAATTTATTGTGAAATATATCATACATACCACAAGAGTATAAAACGTGTGCCAACAGTATAAGATGAATAATAAAACAAACATCCATATACTACCTCCAGCCAAGCAATGCATTAGGAAATCCCAGGTGTCCCTCCCAACACAAACCGTTCCCTCCTAGCCGCCAAAACTCTCTGAGCTGAAGTATGTTGGGCAGTGGGACTCTCCCTTTTGTGTAGATAAGAACAGAGAGGCTTAGCAAGCTGATGTCATTTACTCAAGGTCACACAGCTTGCTCGTGGAAAAGCTGGGCTCAACTCCAGGTTTCCTGATTCCAGGTCTACTGTATTTTCGGTTGTGGCTCAGATGAGTATTATAACATAGCCAGAAGAAATTTCAATTCATTGCTTTTAGTCATTTTCATAAATTAATGCAATCAGCTGCAGTACAAAATTTATCATCTTAAAATATGCATAATTGTTCATTGAGAGAATCATTAGAGACTTCATAAATGCCTCATTTGTTGCCTGGAGGATCACAGCAGGAGAAGTAGTTGGAAATAACAGAAGCATCAATAGGAAAAATTAACCTTTCTCTCTTTTATGTTCATCACTGGTCTGGAGTTTGTATAGCTTCTATAAAAGCGATAAAGAAGGAGTTTTCATTTCCTGACCTTTTGGCTTCATTTATATGCTAAAAGTTAATTTAGATATTTACCAGTAAATTGTGTCAATCTTCACTTGGGAATATTCTTTAACAAACATGGTTTATATAAGATTGTATCAAAGTAAAACATGGTGTGAAAAGGTATGATCATAAGAACACCAGAAACTGTTTTTTTTTTTTTCTGATAATAATGCTTAAGAGTTTGGATGAAAATCACAAAGTTGAAAATTGAAAGTCATAAAACCTAACTTGTCAAGTTAAGGAGTCATATTTGGTATACCAGGCTTTCTAGATCTTCATTTAGGATTTGAGAAAGGTGAACTGAAAACAGCCTTAGAACTCATAGCCCTGGGGGTGTCAGGCAGGATCCATGCAGGATGTGGCCCTGCCCTCTCTCAAGGGCCATCTACCCCAACTCCACCACTGTTTGACTCCAATCACACTGACCATCGCCACTGGTCTTTGCCAAGCTGTGCATAGCAAAGAAATTCTTGTTATAAACTGTGCTCACATCTTCACAGAGGCCTCAGCGCAAATGTCACCTCGTTAAGAAGACTTTCCCTGATTCCCCACCTGAGAGTAACCCTAGCAGCCAGTCCCCATCACCTCAAGGCTTTAAGGCTTTGTAGCACTCACTATTATCCAATATTATCTTGGCTTCTGTATGCCTTTGTTTATTACCTAGGCCTGTTCTCCAAACAACGAAGGCATTTTGACAGCAGGAGAATTTGCTATTTTGTCTGTATCCCTGTGCACAGAACAGTACCTGTTTCCAGACCTAGAACTTTTCCACTGGTGAGATAGGGTTCAAGTAGGAAAGTATGTCAATGGTCTCCAAAGAACAGCCTGTCTTGAGAGCAGGTGACAACGGCTGTCAACCTGGGTGTAACATAAAGAATGGTACCCCCAGATAGTTTAGGTCAGGAGTTTTGCTGAGGAGGTGGGGCCAACCTCCCAGAAGAAATGCTGTGGCATCTCAGGGTCACCTTGAGGTCATGCTGCACTGGACGAAGACATATCACAATACATGGGGACTTGCTTACAACTTTTACAACATATGGCAGCAATGGAAGAAGAGACAGCCCAAATGGGTCCCATTTGTGGCCTGACCAGATCTCCCAGTTTTCTCTCTGGATACAGAACTGGTCTCACTGGATTAGTAGAACCCGTGGAATCTTGGGCAATTCAGGGGCAAGGAAAGAGCGTCTGAAGAAAAATAATGGACTTCTTGCTAGTTTGGCATCAGCTGGCTTGAGCTGGCTTTAATTCAAACTAAAAATAGATGGGACTAATTTGGCAGCCTCTATGAGAAAGAAAATGCTATGAACTGGGGACCTCGCTTGTAAGAAGATTATACAAGGATATCTGACGAGAATGTTCATCTCCACACGGTGATGGCAAAAGCATGCAAAAAATCTAAACATTTATCAGTAAGGCATTTATTGGGCTTCCCTGGTGGCTCAGATGGTAAAGAATCTGCCTGGAATGCAGGAGACCTGGGTTCAATCCCTGGGTCAGGAAGATCTTCTGGAGAAGGGAATGGCAACCCACTCCAGTATTCTTGCCTGGAGAATTACATTGACTGAGGGCCCGGTGGGCTACAGTCTGGGGGATCACAAAGAGTTGGACACAACTGCGCGACTAACACACACACACACATATAGCAAGGCATTTATTAAACAGATGCAAAAGAATGAAGTAGATCTATGTGTACTAATCTTGAAAGCATACTGCTGAGTGATAAAAACAGCACAAGCCACATAACAGTACAACTCTTTGGTTAAAAAAGAACATTTAGATATGTCTGGATAAGCACAGAGAAAAGTTTGAAGGCTCATGAGCCAAACCATTGAGATCTTGTTTCCTCTTGAAGACTGAGACTAGGAGATAAAAGGGTAATTAATTTTCACTTCTTAGTTTATATCATTTGAAAAGATATGTTGAGATTATGGGTGGTTTTTACTTGCTGTGTTTTTAATAATTCAGAGTGAGAGAAGAGAGCATGCAAACATTAATATGAGCCCAAAGGATGGTTTTAATTACACAGCTTTCCCTAGGAATCACAATGTCATGTATTCCTCATTACGCCCATCACTCGGAATAACTTGGACAGATCTCTGTTTCTTCTAGACAAGTGAATGTAGAATGAACTAGAATAGCTGTCTAGTGATTTTCAAGTTGTTTATTAGTCATAAGATTTTTCTTTTTCCCACATAAATTGCCAACTCCCCAAATAGAAAACAAATAGAATGGAGCTACTTTGGGTTGACTTATCCATAAACTGAGAGAGTTGGACTAGACAGATGATTTCAAATTCTACTCCCAGGAGGAATTGGGGAGGAAGTAGGGGGAGACACCCAGAGGGCTAGAGTCAAGTGGAGGAGGAAGGAGAAAGCTGAGGTCCAAAGAAATCAAGTGAAGTAGCTGGCCCAGGCTCCCAGAGCTGGCTTCCAGGGCAGAAGTCCTATTTTCTACCACATCTACATTTTTTGTGACTTCCCAGGTGACACCAGTGGTAAAGAACCTGCCTGTCAATGTAGGAAACCTAAGAGATTAGGGTTTGATCCCTGAGTCAGGAAGATCTCTTGGCAACCCACTCCAGTATTCTTGCTTGAAGAATCCCATGGACAGCCTGGTAGGCTGCGGTCCATGGAGTTGCACAGTGTTGGACACAACTGAAGTGACTTAGCATGCACTACTATTTTTATACCATTTAGATTTTGCAAAAGGGATTGTGTGAAATTCAACAGGAAATGCAAATCTCTACTTTAGTTTACTTTGAATGTGAACAAGACACTAGATTTTTACTAGTTGATTATGCATCAACTGCAAGCAGTCTCTTCTGTTCAAAAATGAAAGGCTTAATCAAAAGTGTTTCTTTCTCTCATCAGGATGAATAGAGCGAAATGCCACGTACTGCCACTGCTCATCTGCACACAAAGCCTCAGGTGGTTGGCTGGTTGCCCTCTTGAACTCCCTCCCTCTCACATTTTACTCTCAGCACTGATAATTAAAAAAAAGTAAAAGAGTGAATTTGCCCATCAAGACCAGTTTGCATGCTGCTGAAATAATATGTCCTGTCATGGCTTCTCTGCCGTTCCCCAAGTACTGGCTCTGGTTTGCTGTGGAGAATGCTGTTTAATTCCAAATCGCCTTTCAGATGTGACCTGTTTTGTAACTTAAATTCCATTTTTCTTAGACAACTGAATACCCTTTATGGCTCTCCTTAATTGTGCAAATTGCTGCTATTATGTGCATGCAAATGGTCCTTTAGATACAGCTCCCTGGAAGCAGATAATCAGCCTGGTGTTGGAGGAATCCCTCATGGAATCTGAAGCTGGGGTCAGCTACCCCAGACTCATCCCTCTGAAAGGCAGGAATTCACACTGGAACCAAGATGTGGTGATGACAATCTACAGACCCCAACAAGAAGGTAGGCTTTGCCATGTCTGTGGATGAAATACTGAGGCATGACCTTCTTGCGGCCCAAAGGAAGATCAGCCAAAGGTCCAGGTATTAGTCAGTGCAAGGGAACAAATGCTGGCCATTCCATGCTGATGACTTGGGGCTGAGTGCTCTTGGTTCAGATGAGTATCTTCAGAGCCCAGCGAAATCCTGTCCAACCTTCCCCAAAGACCTCCATCCCCACTGACTGATCCCTTTACAGCCCACAGCATTACCACCCTCCTTCATGTTGTTCTGGCTCCTCAACCAAACAGGCACCTATTGCTAAGAACTCTTTCATCTTCTTCCTGTATGCCCCATTCTCTCATCTGGTCCCTTTGCCAGCATTAGAATGGCATTGAGCATATAGTGGATATTTGATAAGTATTAATACCTCATTATTGATTACTCAGTCAACTGGGAGCAGAATGTGCTCTTCAGCCAAAGATATTATTCCTTTTCGACCAGTAGTTTATGGGAACCTAATGTCTAGCACTCACCTAGAGCCAGACATCCTGGAATGTGAAGTCAAGTGGGCTTTAGAAAGCATCACTATGAACAAAGCTACTGGAGGTGATGGAATTCCAGTTGAGTTATTTCAAATCCTGAAAGATGACGCTGTGAAAGTGCTGCACTCAATATGCCAGCAAATTTGGAAAACTCAGCAGTGGCCACAGGACTGGAAAAGGTAGTTTTCGTTCCAATCCCTAAGAAAGGCAATCCCAAAGAATGCTCAAACTACTGCACAATTGCACTCATCTCACATGCTAGTAAGGTAATGCTCAAAATTCTCCAAGCCAGGCTTCAGCAATACATGAACTGAGAACTTCCAGATGTTCAAGCTGGTTTTAGAAAAGGCAGAGGAACCAGAGATCAAATTGCCAATATCCACTGAATCATAGAAAAAGCAAGAGAGTTCCAGAAAAACATCTATTTCTGCTTTATTGACTACACCAAAGCCTTTGACTGCGTGGATCACAATAAACTGTGGAAAATTCTGAAGGAGATGCGAATACCAGACCACCTGACCTGCCTCCTGAGAAACCTGTATGCAGGTCAGGAAGCAAGAGTTAGAACTGGACATGGGACAACAGACTGGTTCCAAATAGGAAAAGGAGTACGTCAAGGCTGTATATTGTCACCCTGCTTATTTAACTTATATGCAGAGTACATCATGAGAAATGCTGGTCTGGAAGAAGCACAAGCTGGAATCAAGATTGCTGGGAGAAATATCAATAACCTCAGATATGCAGATGACACCACCCTTATGGCAGAAAGTGAAGAAGAACTAAAGAGCCTCTTGATGAAAGTGAAAGAGGAGAGTGAAAAAGTTGGCTTAAAGCTTAACAGTCAGAAAACTAGGATTATGGCATGTGGTCCCATCACCTCATGGGAAATAGATGGGGAGACAGTGGAAACAGTGTCAGACTTTATTTTTGGGGGCTCCAAAATCACTGCAGATGGTAACTGCAGCCATGAAATTAAAAGACGCTTACTCCTTGGAAGGAAAGTTATGACCTACCTAGATAGCATATTAAAAAGCAGAGACATTACTTTGCCAACAAAGGTCCGTCTGGTCAACGCTATGGTTTTTCCATTGGTCATGTATGGATGTGAGAGTTGGACTGTGAAGAAAGCTGAGAGCCAAAGAATTGATGCATTTGAACTATGGTGTTGGAGAAGACTCTTGAGAGTCTCTGAGACTGCAAGGAGATCCAATCAGTCCATCCTGAAGGAGATAAGTCCTGGGTGTTCATTGGAAGGACTGATGCTGAAGCTGAAACTCCAATACTTTGGCCACCTCATGCAAAGAGTTGTCTCGTTGGAAATGACCCTGATGCTGGGAGGGATTGGGGGCAGGAGGAGAAGGGGACGACAGAGGATGAGATAGCTGGATGGCATCACCGACTTGATGGGCATGAGTTTGAGTAAACTCCGGGAGTTTGTGATGGACAGGGAGGTCTGGCGTGCTGCAATTCATGGGGTTGCAAAGAGTCGGACACGACTGAGCAACTGAACTGAACGTCTAGCATGTGCTTACTGTTTCTCTTTGTGTATATTTGCTTAAGATAACTTAATTTTGGCAAAGACTCCACTAATCCCTAGAAAATGGGAGCCCAGAGATTTGAGGGTTATCCTATTAGGGTTCCTGAGAGATGGCCATCTCTCTCCTGCCCATAGCAACATCACTGCAAAACCAGGAGCTATTGATGTGCCCCTGGTTTGGAGGGAAATAACACAAACCTTTCATGTTCTCTTGAGTAGAGACATCTGGTTAGGGCTGGGTCAGTAAGACAGAGACTGGGATGCTGAATGAAAAGTGGTCTCAAACATCAATGAAAATGCAGTGTAAAATTAAAAGATACTTGCTCCTTGGAAGAAAAGCTATGACAAACCTAGACAGTGTATTAAAAAGAAAAAACATCACTTTGCCAACAAAGGTCCATATAGTCAAAGCTATGGCTTTCCAGTAGTCATGTATGGATGTGAGAATTGGACCATAAAGAAGGCTAGGCTTCATTGAATTGATGTTTCTGAACTGTGGTATTGGAGAAGACTCTTGAGAGTCCCTTGGACAGCAAGGAGATCAAACCAATCAATCCTAAAGGAAATCAACCCTGAATATTCACTGGAAGGATTGATACTGAAGCTCCAATACTTTAGCCACCTGATGCAAGAACTGACTCACTGGAAAAGACCCTGATGCTGGGAAAGACTGATGGCAGGAGGAGAAGGAGGTAACAGAGGATGAGATGGTTGGATGGCACCATCCACTCAATGGACATGAGTTTGAGCCAACTCTGGGTGATGGTGAAGGACAGGGAAGCCTGGCATGCTGCAGTCCATAGGGTCACAAAGAGTTGGGCACAACTTAAGAGATTGAACAACAAAAAACCTCTCCCCCTAACCTCCCCCCCCCCAAAAAAAAAAAAACCCTGTAAACAGAATTAAAAGATAACACCCAGGGCTGAAAGGTGTAGTATAACGTACATGGGTTTGGGGAGTCAGACACAGTAAGTTCGAGGTGAGTGCCAGTTCCTTCACTCACTGGCTCTGTGACATTGAACAGGATGTTTTATCTCTCTAAGATTTAGTAACCTCAGGAGTAGATGGAGTGTTGGTTAGAGTCTCCCTGTGTCCAGGTAGTGAATATTATCGTGCTCAGCCTCTCCACTATTTCTTGGGTACACTGACAACAGGGATTCCCTCCCCCACAGACTCAGGTGTTCAGCTGCCTCTTCAATATCTTCACCTAAACATCTAACAGAAATCTTGGTGTTAACATACCCCAAGCTGAACTCTTGATATTCCCCTCAAAACCGTTCTATCCGCAGTTCTTCTATCTCATTAATGACAATTCTGTCTTTCCACTACTTGGGCCACTAACTTTGAAGTCATTGAACTCCTTCCCCCCGCCCCCCACGTCACATCTCATGTTCAAGCTGTCAGCAAATTCTAGCAGCTTGACATTAGACATATCTAGACAGAGCCCACTTAGCATTCCACCCCTCAGCCACTACCTTTTTTTCACTGCAATAGACAAGTAAATAGCTTCCCTGCTACCACTGCCCATGCTTCCCCTCCAAAGAATCTAGTCCGTTGTAGTGATCCTTTGAAAAGGTAGGTCAGATCATATCACTCCTCTGCCTAAAATCCTTCAAAGACCACCCCCCTCCCCCATAAAGGCCCGTGTCTTTACAACATCCTGCAAGGCTCTACATGAATTGGTCCTCTGGTCCTTTCTCTGCCCAGTTATCCTCTGACCTCATTTCCTACTACTCCCTCCCACTCCCTCGTCTAACTGTTCCTTGTGCTCTCTGTACACTCCCCCATCTCAGAGCTTTTGCTCTCGCTCTTCCTTCTGCCTGAAGAGCCCTCCCCTAGATTTCCACATGGCTCACTCCCTCACCTCCTTCAAGTTTTTGTTCAAATGTCACCTTCTTAGTGAGGCCTTTCCCACCCAGAAGACTTCTAACTGCATCTCCCCCTTCCTGCTCCCTAATCCTCAAGCTGCTTTATTGTTCTTCATAGCACTTATCACTTTCTAATATTGCAGGGAATTTACTTATTTGCCTTGGCTCTTGTCTGTCACTACCCTCCCAGAATGTAAATCCCAACAGGACAGGGATTCGCATGGTTTGCTTATACTGTTTCTTGTGCACCCATGGTAGTGCCTGTGATATAGTAGGTAACTACATGTCAAATGAATGAAGGGATCTCCAACAGGTAGAGCAGGCCTGCTAAATCAGTCTTACCAATACCTGACAAACTCTTATTTGATGGATAGCAAGAATTCTTAGAAAAGACTTTAAAAAATACTCCAGGACTCATCTCCAAAACTTCTCATGTGTAAAGAAACTAGATTCAGAAACTGGCAGATATCTTAGTCTATATTTGCCCTTGCTGAGTTGTAGATGCATGTATCAGTGAAGAGATATTCATCGAATACCTCGCTAATGGTGTAGCAGAGTGGTGAGATATATTTAAAGAGACAAAGGTGACTAGAGATGACAAATTAGCGACCAAAACTGTACACAAACAAAGTTTTAGTTGTGTGATACAGATGATAAGTGCATAAGAGGTTATGGGTGGAAGAGATGAGTGTTCTGAAGTGAGCTAAGAATCACTTGTCTCCCCCAGGCTTCTAATGGATTTTTCTGAAGCAGGAGTGCTGCTGGAATAATCTTTCACTAACTGTTAATAATAATATTCTGTGCTCCCATTATTCCTTTCAACAAGCATCTTCAGATAATTTTGATTTTTATCTAAGTATGCTTATCTTCACCTTATAGTCAGAAAAGTATACATAAATGGTAGTTAAGTAACTTGTCCAGTGTTGGGGGGATGGACAAAGAATTAATCCATTATCCCAAACTCTGCCCTTTGGCATGCTTTGTACACAGCAAAAACATTTGTGAAGATGTTTTGTCAAGCTACTCCCTGCTCAGCCCCCTTCTCCCTCTGCACAAGAAATAGCCATGAGAGGTTAGTCCAGAAAATGTTTAGAGGAGGTCCCTGGGTTGACAGGAGAAGGAAATGGTAACCCACTCCAGTATTCTTGCCTAGAGAATCCTGTGGACAGAGGAGCCTGGTGGGCTGCCGTCTATGGGGTCGCAAAGGGTCGGATATGACTGAAATGACTTAGCAGCAGCAGCAGCAGCTGGGTTGAGATACTCATCCACAACAGTTGTGGATGTTGTTAACACTGGAACATTGGCTGGATGAAACTGTTGGTTTGACAGACATGCTGTTTCTGTGGGGTTCAAAAAGTTTTGATCAACAGAAGAATGAAGGCGTGAGTTCACCTTGAACATGAATATTTACAAATTATGCTTAGTGTAATTGACTTCCCTAAATTCAATACCCAGCATATATGTATGGTTTGAACCCATGAACCATAAAAATGACTATCTGGGAAATAACATTCTTTCTAGAGGTCATTATATAGGCTGTGGGAACTGACTTTTACTTTTTAGACTTGTAAAGACCTCTCTGATGGAGAACACATAGTTCTTGGAAGAAGGGTATTCTCTTTTCCTTGAATATTCTTTCATTCTTCAGTTTCCCTTCCCCTTTTCCTCTATGTTTCCTCTATTTTCATCTCATGTTCATTCTCAAAATAAATGCAGCATTCTCACATCTAAACTAACCCACTTCAGTTTCCTCAATTCTGATCACTCCACCATCTTTGGAAGGATATGGACCAGGTGACTCCTTTCTCTTTTCTTATGTCCAATTAGTTCCCAAGTTCAATTTATCCTTATTTTGTGGTATTTCTAGGCTATAGATCTTCTCCATTTCTGATACCATCATCTTAGCTAGACAGAATCATTTCCTGCCTGGATTAAGGCAATAATTCCTAACTTTCTTCCTGCCTCTCATCTCTCCCTGGTGCAATCTTTCCTGTATTGTACAGCCAGATCAGTCTTACAAAATCACTTCCTTCATGAGTGCCCCATGGAAAATTCTCCCAATTGTCCATCAGATTCATTCTCTGCTTCCTGTGGCCACCTTAATTCCTCTCCCACAGCCCAAACTCCTCAGTGTAGGAAAGCTTCTTGCTCTCTCAGCCTTGCAACCATGTTCATTCCTGTCCCTAGACTTTGGCTCAAGTTATTAACTGTACTTGCACTGATTTCCCCTCCTTGCCTGCTCGAATCTCATCAACCCTTCATTACCCATTTCCAGTTTTGTCTGCTCCACGAAACCTTCCTTCATCACTTGAGTGAGGACTGGTTTTCTCTGTCACTGCCCTGATGCTCACTGTAAAAGAATTTTCTCTAAAGGCCTGCCTATTCAGAGAGATGGATTCCAAGGACCTCAAGTGTTACCTATAGGAAGAAGGCATTTTCCACCTTTGAGTGAAAAGATTCCAGACCCCAAAACCACTGAGTCACTGAAAAACTGGGGAATTATTTTGCAGTTGCTAGCTCATCGTTTTAGCTTGGGTACAGTTACCCACAATGCATTTCCAAGTCCTTCACGGTTTTTACATATAGCTTATGCAGCATCTCCAAAATTCCCAGCACTTTGATGAACACAAGAAACTTTCTGAGTGGCCGGAAGATGGGGTTACTCTACTTATAGCATTCTGAACAATTCCACAAATTGCATTTTAAGTGATCTTTAGTTGGTCTTGTTCTTTAACTCCACCTTTCAGTAAAGAAAATTGTGTCTGAACTTCAGTTAATCTAGAAATAAATTATATCTACTTAAAATATAGAGCTGTTACAACTCAAAGAGCTACATTAAAAAAAAGCAACTGATGGACTGAAAAATGCTCCCTTTGTAGCAGAATTACAACCTAAAAGCTTCAGCTTGTTTTATACAACATGACCTTTAGTCTGTAGATAAAATGCATGTAAATTAAGCTTGAATGTCAACTAGATTTGGCCAAGGATATTTTTCTGAGGCAGGGAGGGAAGGAGAGTTAGAAGAATGTAGATTTTTAAAATGTCTTTTTTCCCCCAGATGAGTTATGTCTTATAAGATCTAGGACTATTTTGGTACTTCCCACATAGGAACCCATATCCTGGAGAATATGAGACTGCCTACCCCAAGAAGTAAATTGTTCCCCTTTCTTAGAAGCTTTTTTCTCTACCTTCTACTCACATTCTGTCAATCTTCCAAAGGAAAGCATCCAGAACTTTTTTTCAGAACTGCCATCAACAGAAATCGATAGGAGTGCACAAGAACTACGCCAGTAGCTCAGAAAGGGGGTGAAGATGACTCTCGTGGGTGTCAAACCTCGTCATCAGTGGCCATGAAGCAGGGGTGAGGCCCTGGGAAAGCCTGAACTGTTAAAGAAGTCGCATCAAGGCTAATTCTGTTTTGTTTTCAATGACAAGATGATTTGGGTTGGTGCGAGCCACCCTAGGCTTCAAAAGGCAAAATAGGATCCCAAAGCAGCAGCTGATAACAGCACATATAATCAGACAACTCAGCATTTTGAAGAGACTGAAGATAAAAAGTAAAGCCAGAAACAAGATACTGAGGGCATGGGGCAAGGAGGGCTACATGATAAACTCACAGCGATTAATCTCAGCAACAGCTACAATGAGCAGTTACTGGAAGTCTGACTATACCGGTCACTGTCCTTTACCTACATCATCTTCCTTAAACTTCCAAACAACCCTATGAGGTGCATATTCAATATTATTATCTCACCTCTTACAGAGAAGGAGGAAACAGAGGCTGGGGGAAGTTAACGGACTTGCCCAAAGCTGCCCAGCTACCAAGCTGTGGCCCCGGGATGAATCTGTCTGATTCCCAGGTCCATATTATTTACTGCCGTAACGTACTTCAGGGAAGCATGGGGGAGAAAGAATTTGCCTGGGAACCTGACCGTGAAGAAGGAGGAATTCCAGGTCTCCAGAGTTAAGGGCAGCAGCATCATGTGAAGGCAAGCCTGGACCAGACACAGTCTTAGCTGAGATGTAGCCTCAAGTTCTCTCTTAACTGATACCTGGACATGGTTTCTGACATGCAAATTAACATGTGACATCCAAGTGCCCATGAGCACATGCTGCTATGAGAAAGGCCACAGAACCTGCCCCCCTCTCCAGCCACAACCAGGCTCCGCATGTGGGTTATTGCTTTGGCCTCCCTGTCTTATTTTGTTCTGCTCTGTCAGGCCTCTGAGCTTTCATCAGGGCCCAGTTTATACGACAAGACCTACTGGGGTATAAGTTTCTCCCCTGCAACTGAACAGAATAGATGTGGTTTGAAACAAGCCTAGATATGAGGCTAAAGGGATGGCTATTCTAACATTATCCACTCCAGATTTGGGAAGTCAGCTTAAAAGGAACACAGCTTGAGGGTTGGCTCAGTCCCACTGCCTTCCTCTAGAGTGAAACCACTCTCAGCGCAGCTCTGTCCTGGACTCTGTCTCCTGCGGGAGGGCTTAAACCCCAAGGTTAACACTGCTTAAACAACCCTGACTTAGTAGCTTAGCTCTTCAAAGGTACAATGCCTAGGGCCCTCCAATCTCATGGACCACTGTCTACATGAGAGGTCAGTAAACTTTTCTGTAAAGAACAAGATAGGAAATACCTTAGGCTTTGTGAGTCATATGGTCTCTGGTGTGACTACTCAATCCTGTGGTTGTCATGTGACAGCAACCACAGACAATACATAAACAAGTGGGCATGGACGAATGCCAATAAAACTTTATTTATAGTTACTGAAACTTGAATTTCATACAATGTTCATGTGTCACAAAATACCGTTCCACGTATTTTTTTCCTATCCACTTGTAAATGTAAAAATCATTAAGTCACAAGCTGCACAAAAACAAATAGCAGGCTTGATTTGACCTTAGGCCACGGTTTGTTGACTCCTGATCTAAATCCTCAGCTTTTACACCATGGAAGTGACCCAGTTCAAGGGGTGGGAAAGGCAGGTAACTCCTGCCATGACCAAGCTAAGGCCTTCGAGGAGATACAGCATCCATGCAAGCAGAAGCTGTGACTATGGTAATGTGACTTTTGTCCCCTGTAAACAAGACAGTGTATAGATCCATGTACCTCAGAGTGGTCATCATGAAAAGCTGTCTGCTACAATGCATTACTAGTTAACATAGCTGGAATCTCCTCCATGAGAACTGCCCACAGTAAATGCTTTTGAAAAGCCTCAGTGACAGGAAATCTCCATCCACTGAAGGTAGAGTTTATGTTCCGTGCTCACACTTGGTCACTAAGCTGTGTCTAACTCTTTGTGACCCCGCGGACTGCAGCCCACCAGGCTCCTCTGTCCATGGGATTTCCCAGGCAAGAATACTGGACTGGATTGTTATTTCCTTCTCCAGGGAATCTTCCCAAACTAGGGATCAAACCCGCGTCTCCTGCATTGGCAGGCAGATTCTTTACCACTGAGACACCAGAGAAGCCCCTACGGTTGATGTTCAGAGACAGTCAAAACCAAAACAAAATGAAACCAACCAAACCAAATGAAATGCAAAAAACCAACTCCACTTAACCACCAATAATGATAACAATGACACAGATTCCACTATCCTTTCAAAATTAGGCTGGGAAATCAGTGGTGGGGGTGGGGGTTGTGGTGGAACTAAATAAAGCCATTTTGTTCAGAACCGAGTCTTAACTCAGCCCCTAACAATGTGAGTGTTGTTTGGCCAACACACTGTCAGTCAAATAAAAAAACATGTTGAGAAAATTTTTGTCAATAGTTAAAAGCCAAGAGATTTCACATAAAAAGACAGATTTTTTACTTTTCTTGACAAAAATCAGAAGATCAGACACACAAGGCTCTCTTCATGTACAGCAACCATCAGCAAAAGCCTCCCCTGTAGACGGAGCACGTGAACCTTGGGTGGGCCCAGTCCCTACTGCGCCCTACGGCCCCCAGCCCAGTGGCAGCTGCCATGTAACCTTGGGCTTACAGCCTTTTCACTCACAGTACGAGTAACACAATCACGTGGTTCAAAAGTCAAAATAATGCACAGAGCTATGCAATGAAAGGCTCATGCCCACCTTATCCCGACCCTCCCTAAGTAAGTAATGTTGTTCATGCCATTTATTTTTCCCCTTCTTCCTTACACTTTTGTCATTTAAAAATATATCTTGGGGGTTGTTCCAATAGCTGAACATAGAGAATTTACTCATTCTTGCTTTATAGCTACCTAGTATCCCAGTGGATATATACATCAGTTTATTTAACTAGTCCTGTAGTGGACACAGGATGTTAGTCTTTTGTTTTTACCAATATTCTGCAGTGAATAACAATGTGCATATGTCATTTCATAGATGACAAAGTCTTGTGCAAGATAAATTCCCACAAGCAAGATTGCTGGGTGAGAGAGTAAACCTATTTGTTATCCAAAGGTATTGCCAAATTGCCTTCCTTATGGGCTGTAGCATTTTGCATTCCAAACAGCAGTATAAGAGCAAGTCCGTTTCCCTTCAGTTTCCCAAACAGAATATGTTGTCAAACTTTTGCAGTTGCCATTCTGAAAGGTAAGAATTATATTTTGGAGCAGTAATTGCATTTCTAAATCAAGAGCTCTTTTCCTGTGTTTTAAAGATAAATTTGCATTTCTTTTCCTGAGACCTATGCATTCCATATTCCTACTGGATTCCTATTTCTGTTGCAGATTTCCCTATTAAATTCTTACCTTGTTAAACAGTTTCTAGAACTGCTGCATATATCTTCTGCATATATATAATCTGCATACATAATATATGCAGAAGATTAGCCCTGTACCTATGATATGAGCTGCAAATATTTCTTTACAGCTTATCATTCATCATTTGCCTTTAATAATGGTGTATGTGTTTGTTTTTATAATTGTCATGCAGTTTTTGTTGTTGTGTGTGCTTTTTAAATGTGGTTAAATTTACTCATTTATTGTTTGCTTTTGGCTTTTGAATTATAGTTCTCATTTCCCTTTCCAAGATTAAAAATGAACTTACTCATATTTTATTCTAACAGTTTTAGAGCTTCATTTTTTAAATGTAAACTTTTGATCCATTTAGAACTTGTTAAGGCACACATTATGAGTAGTAAAACTTTCTTCCTACTGGGTGCTTGACCCAAGATTTTAGGGAGGATGATAAAGCTACCAGAACATCAATAAGGGTGAGACTTGAAGAATGGGATAAAAGAGAAACTGATGCAGGGAGGAGTGAGAAGAGCAGTGGGAGGGAGTGAAGACTATACAGCACCAACATCTCTTGAAGGAGCTCCTGGCAGATGGGTTCCCATTACTGGTATAGCTCAGTGGTACCCAGGGCCCCTTTCATTACTTTTCTCCAAAATACTCACTTCCTTTTAAAGATTTAATGACTGTACCAAACTAACCAATGGGCTTCCCAGGTGGCTCAGCAGTAGGGAATTGCCTGAGAAGCAGGAGACGTGGGTTCGATCCCTGGGTTGGGAAGATCCCCTGGAGGAGGAAATGGCAACCCACTCCAGTGTTCTTGCCTAGAGAATCTTGTGGACAGAGGAACCCGGTGGGTTACAGCCCACCCATGGGGTTACAAAAGAGTCGGACATGACTTAGCGACTAAGCAATAACAACCAAACTAATTGTGCTTAAGTAATAATTAGTTATGCTGTCCTTTTAATAAAATCATTTACAGCTGCCAATCAGTTTCTGGTCAGACTGTGCTAACCAGAATTAACATGCTGAGTTGAAGTACTTTCAGCCAAAAGCATAGAACTTAGAAGTATTGGTTGGCTTGAGAAGGCTCATCTTGGATAAATGAGCCATTTTTGGAAGACTTTTTGCAATGCTGAAATTAGTCTGCATACAGTTTCTTTGTTCTGAGATCTCTCAGGACATGGGACTTCAGTAGTGAGGGGACCTCTGATCTCACTCTCATTGAAGACCTACTGGCGCTATATAAAAAGGTGAGGTAAAGTGTAGACGTCAGCCTTGAGAAGTTGGTATGCTTACCTCCATGCTGTAAGCTACATCTTTAATAGTCCTTCTAGCAATTTTTCTACTCAGGTGCCCTGTTGTTGTTCAGTTGCTAAGTCATGTCCAACCCTACATGCCCTGAGAAAGTTCTTTTTAAAAATTGTTTCCTCATGTGACTAATTCTCTGTTCTGAGAAACAGAGACAGTAAAGATGAGGGAAATCTACTAGGGTGAATGGTGAGAGTGTTGTCACAATAAAGTATGTAAAAAGCTTTTCACCATTAAGTTTGTTCCTTTGCCTAAAGCAGAGGCCTCAAGGGAGACCTGGTGAGAGTGAGGTGCTTAATACAACTGACCATCATCAGGAAGGCATGCCAAGGCCCTTTGTGTTGGTAAGCGGGCACCCGCCCCTGGGCTTCACTCCTAACAATTAATTCAGAATCTCTGGGAGATGGGTCCTAGGCATCAGTCATGTTTAAACTCCCTATATGGTTTCACTGTACAACCACTGCTGTAGAATGGAATTATTCAAAGTGTGGTTCTCAGACCAGCAGTAACAATATAAGTGGGAGCCTGTTATAAATACAGAGCCTCAGTCCCCAACTGAGAGTTTCTGAATCAGAATTTGCATTTTTACAAGATCTCTAAGATCTTCATATGCACATTAGAGAAGCAGTGGTCTAGAGGAGCATTTTCCAAAGTGTGGCACCTGGACCACCTGTATCAAACTCACCAAGGGGTTGGAAGGGTGGGAGATGGGGAGGTCAGGGGACTTAAGGAGGCTGGTTCTGGGGATTATAATTCTACAAGTCTGAGGTTGGGACCCTGAAATCTGCATTTTTAATGTGTTCCCAGGTGATCCCTAAGTCTACTGTTTGGGAACTACTCCCAAGAGGACTATGATGGTGACTTTCTCCTGGCCTACATGGAAAGTCCCTCAGTGACTCCTTAAGGTCAAAGCACACCCATTGCAAGTGGGGGATGACTTGGGGATAATCTTCAAGTGCTTCTCATCCAGATAAATGTAATGTCTGTTCTCTGAGTTGCTATAGAGCAGCTAGTGGTAGTTAAATCAGCTTTCATACTGACACAGATATGAGTGTCTGCATTATCTTGGATTAATGATGAACAGAATGTAATCTGGATACATAAGCCTCTTAAAAGCAGGATTAAAAATATAAAATGCTGATACTCAGGTGCAACCTTCTTGGATGGTTTAACAAACCCCTAAAAATGCACAGTGAAGAGCCAAAAGAAAGAGTGAATTTCCCTAAAGAGATTTCTTCACTTTACAGAGGTCCTTTTCTGAAATTTTTGCTTGGGTCCAGCTTTTTAAATGATAATGTGGGTTTAAAAAAAAATGAACTCAGGAATGGAAAAATGTGATCTTTCCCAAAAGATGTGCTTGAAGTGTGTAGTACTTTCATGTAGTTATGAAAGCACTTCAGCTCATGTAAGATATTTAAAAGCTTCTATGATAATAGGATTAAGTGAATTTATCTTCAAACACCTAGGATTCCAAAATATGGCTCACACTTGACTTGAGATGACAACTGAAATCTTTGTAAAGTAAAATATTCATCACAGCTGTAATGGATAATGAAATAAAATGGGGAACTGCAACGTGATCCAAGTGTAACTGTTAGATAATTACTGAGCTAATATCAGCAAAAACAAATGAAATTAAGATTTTTTGAGGCTTTACTTTAACGACTTGTTTTAAGAGCAGTGTTTCTGAAATCATTTTTGAGGAGCACAGTGGCCTTTGAAAATCTAATGAAAAGCTTTGGACTCTCCCTAGATGCATGAGCCTGTGAAGAGCTCACTCCGACATTTTCTGAGGTTCCACAGACTTCTTGGGGGCTTCCCAGGTGGCGCTAGTGGTAAAGAACCCTCCTGCCAATGCAGCAGGCGTAAGAGAGGTGAGTTCGATCCTTGGGTCGGGAAGAACCCCTGGAGAAGGAAATGGCAACACACTCCAGTATTCCTGCCTGGAAAATCCCATGGACAGAGGAATCTGGTGGGCTACAGTTGATAGGGTAGCAAAGAGTCAGACACGGCTGAGCGACAGAAACGATAGACTTCTTGGAGCCCACATGATAAACCCCAGCTTTGACACTGCATTTTAACAAAGATGCTCTATGTTGATTTCCATTATTTGTAACCACTTGGTACCCAAGAGTAAGTTTCCCCTCAACAAGGTCCCAGGGGTTGGTAAAATAAGGGCTGTTTTCACATAAACCGAAACTATTAGGTTGGCAGTCTTGGGTGGGATGAGCTGAGGCCCGGTGAAAAGCCAGACCAATAGATGATGTCAGTGAAAGAATCACTTTACAGAAGTCTGCGCTCTTCCAGAAATGTTACGTCTGTTCTCTCATGGACCCCCTATGAATTTCACAGGCAGAGCTCGGGCCGCTGCGGCTCCTGTCACAGCAGAAAGTGAAAACCTGTGTTCAAAGTTAGGAAGTAGGCTCTCAAGAACATTGCCTATCCCCTAATTTATCTGCAGTCTGAACGACCTCAGAGGTGGAAGACTTACCCCTTCACCCCTCCCCTGTTTAAAAGATGAGGAAACTGACCCCAGATGGGCTAAGGTGCTCGCCAAGGTGATTTTCCCAGCGGGTTCACACCCAGGCCTTCTCCCCAGGGCACCGCGCCCTCGGGCCAGGGGAGGAGAGGATGCCTGAGGCTCTCCCCCTCACCGTCGGCCGCCCACCCGGCGGGGGCGTCAGAGGGAGCTGAGACCCCGCCTACCGGCACCATGGAGTAGGTCATCATCATCAGCATGTCGTGGCTCTCAGCACGGATGTGCTGCGCAGGCTCCCCGCCGTGGCTGCGCTTGTTGCGCGCGGCGCTCGCGGGGTCTGGGGGTGGCGCGGGCCCCCGGCGAGGCGCGCGACTCAGCTCCGCCAGGAAGGCGCGCAGGGCGCTGTCCTCGCGCTGCTCCCGGCCCCGCTGCGCCTCCAGCGCCCGGAGCGCAGCGCTCAGCCCGCGCCACTGGCACAACGCGAACACCGTGCCTGCAGCATTGAGCGCCGAGAGCAGCGCCACCGCGGCCAGGGCGCCGCGCAGCCCCCAGCCCGCGCCCCCGCGGCCTCGCTCCGCGCCTCCAGCCATGCCCTGAGCGCCTCGGACCCGGTCCGGCAAGGCTCTGCCGCCTCTCACCCCGGCAGCCTTTATACGCCTCGGGCAAAAGCCGTGGGCTGGTGGCAGCGCCGTGAGTCACGCCGCCCTTTGGCCCTGCTGGCGGGGCGGGTTGGGGACAGCAGTAGCGGGGCTCGAGCAGCCCGGAGGGACAGGCCGGCGGAGAGGGGGACAGGAGCGAGTGGAGACAGTCTGCGGGGGAGGGCAGGCTCACACTCCTGGTGCCTGGCCAAGCAAACTAGCAAACCCGCCTCTCCTTCCTTCTCCCCCACTGCCCTGCCCGTGGGGATTGCCGCGGCCCAGACGGGCAAAACGAGGGTCAGACTGAGGGGGAGAGCAGGAATTCTTAGGGCCTGAGAAGTCGCTGGATTCCACCCCCTCCTCCCCCCACACTGCCCTCTCTGGAGAAAGAGATCAGCATGCCCAGATGCCAAGGCCCGCGCCCACTGCCCCTGGGCAGTCTGCTGTTGGGCTGAGTCCCAGGCCGCCGGTCATTCCTCCCCAGGGTCACAGGCCCCATGTGGCTACTGCAGCTCCTACTCCATCTTTCCTGGGAGGAGAATGGATAGAGACAGGGAAACAGCTGGCATTGGATGGTTCAAAAAGCCATCCATCAGAAGGAGAAAAGCCCAGCCCCGCATGACAAGCAGGGGTCATCTGTGAAGGAAAATTTTCAGGATATGACAGGCCAAGAACTCTCCCATGAGATCCATATCTGGGAGGTAGCCCAGTGATGAGAAAAAAAACTCCAGAGTGGAATCTGGGAGGAAAAAAAATACTCCTGGTTCTGACCTTATTCTGCTGCTACCCAGCTGGAGGGCTTTGTCCCAAGACCACTCTGGTCTGATTCTGAGGTGCTCTCTGGCTAAAGGTTTGAGGTGGTGGCCAGGCCCCTACTGGACCTTACTCAGTCTGTGTTACTTGAGGGGGCAGTCACCTCATCCCTCCTGGCTACCTCTTCACAGCTTCCTCCTACTCCTGTTAGCTCATATGCTTGTTGTACCTCAAAGGCCACTAACCACCCCTGCCCCTGGCCCCCAAGGCAGAGTCTTTCTCACTCTCTCCCAGGACCTCTTCACTCCCCATTTTTCTCAGCTTCCTCTAGAATGACTGCCTCCCTGGGGCCCCAGGGCCTGCAAGAGGCCCTGGTGGTGTGGGAAGCCACAACTTAAAACCAAGATTGCTGTTTCCACAGCCCATTATCTCAGAGAAGGAGCTGACTCCCTGCCACTGAGCCAGCTGGAGCTGTCAATGTTCTGTGTCAAGGTCTGATTCCTTAGTTTTAATCAAGGCTGACCAGCTTGCGTCTTCTTAAAAGAACATCCAGGATGAGGAATCAGGAGAGCATGAAGCCCCAAGTGCTTCATGAATGACCTCAACTATGGGGACATGAGGTCTGGTAGGGGATGGAAGTGATACAGACAGTGTCCCAATCCTAGCATACTATGACCTATTGGAAGAACTGCCATATATCCTCATCTCTTTTCATTTAGGCTTAGGATGCAAATTGTCAGGCTTACAACCAATAGGGAGAAGTCACAGAGAGGCAGATTGGAGGTCAGCCCCAGTAAGATCTTCATTTGGTTCACTAGAAGCTTACTGAGTGCCTACTGTATTTCAGGCACAGTAATGGGTGCTGAGTACAGACATGAACAAGACAAGCAGTTTGCAGAGGAAGCAGTTGGAGTCTCATGGAGCCTCCTGAGCTTCCTTTTATCCCAACGTTCATACAGTTACTGTTCCCTGACTATCTGTCACCAATGCCCACCATTAACAACAGTGTACAGCTTCTGAAGTCAGGGGCCACATCTTGTTTAACTCTGTCCCTTCCCAACACCTAGCACAGCCCCTGGCTTAAAATGAGCATTCAGTAGTTACCTGTTGAATGAGCAAGTTAACAAATAAATGAACGAAAGGCTATATGGTGAGGGCATGGCTTTGTTAAATGATGTGTGTGTAGTGATGGTAGAGCTTAAGCATGAAACTGCTTATGCCACAGAACATGCCCCCCTGTCCTTGGCAGGCTGCCTGTCTAATGGTCGTGAGAGTGAATGTAGCCTGACACACACATCCCCATCCCTCCTGGTTCAGAGCCCACAGCCTGTAGGAGTTCCCCTTGGAACAAGCCTGGCTTTATCTGACAACCTCAGACCAAGTTGCTGCCCCTCTTGGGATATAGGACTCCAAACACTTGGCATGGACGCTGGGCTGGATGGTTAGAGTACCTGAGATATTATATTGAGAGGCTAAGGAGTGGGCAAGAAGAGGGCAAAGGAAAAGCCAGATTTCCCAGATTCTGCCACCTGATTCTTCTTCCCATTCCCTCTCCCAGTCTTTCTGTGCAAGAATACAGTATTTAACAAGAAAGGAGAAGGCTGGGGCATGTTACTGTGGCCTACGAGGCAGATCTCTTCACTCATCCCGCACCCCAGACCAGCTGTATCTAAGCAGCTAACCTTGCTCTGTTCTCTCTCCCTGTTCTCCTGTCTCCTCCCTGTGCCCTGTACACAGCACACCCACCTTTCTCCTTCTCCCGTCTCTCTCAGGGCTGCCCCTGTTTAAGATCTAGCTCACAGCCTCCTTCCTCAATCAGGCCTTGCCATCCATGTCCACCTCAAGCTTTCCCACTCCCTGAACTCTGCAAGCCTCAGGTTCTCAGAGGTTCTGAGCAAGGGCTTCAGAATCAGATGGACCTGAGCCTGAAACTGCTTTTTATGAGACTTTGGGTACCTTAATCAACTCATCTCAGGAGACTGTAATTGTACGTATCTCATGGATTCTGAAGATTTAATGAGAAAATGCATGCAAAGCACTTGGCATAGAGTTAATATTCGATGGACTTTAGTGTGGTTGGTTATGGGCTATCTGAACTTGCTGACATCCATATACTGTGCCTTGTGCTACTGACCAATTTCTTAGTTCTTCCGGATCTTAGTTCTTTAGTTGGGTTATAGTGTGCTTAAGGAAGGGACCTCTCCTCACTGTGTCTGTCACAGCAGGGACTTGTGCCAAGTAAGAATATTTGATTAATTGATTGTCAGTGTTTTTTTCAGGAATAGAACTTTGAGTGGCTGGTAAACTTGGCCTCTTGTCTGAATACAGTGACTTTGAGGTTGGTTATAGGCGGCCCTTCAAACTTTGGCTTCTTAAGTCTCCTGAGACTTTTGAGAGGCAGGTATGTCTGTGTAGACTGTCCTGCCTAGTATTCTCTGGATGAGCTGGTGCATTCTACTTATTATTAAAAAATAAAGTTAGCTGTTAATCTGGCCTGTTTTGGTGACACAGGGGGTTCAAGGTACAATGGGGACCTGGGGAGATATTTGAGTTTCCTTTTCTGGAGACCAAAGGAGCCAAGAACATCATGTGCTGTCTTTACAATGATAAGTAGTTTTTCCATTAAAAGGCAGATGCTTCATTTTCAAAGTTTAAATAGAATGGTCTTAAAAAATGATTTCAGGTTAGCTTTAGGGCCCTGGCGAAGAAAATCCAATTCAAGAATATACTCCAACTTTAATTCCATAGCATTTTCTCCTGAGGGTAAAGTGAATAGTTTTCATTTACTTTAAGGTCTGGCACTTGGGTATTTTGGTCCAAAGGTTGGCAGCTATGTTGTGACTTCTGATGGTGCTTTGCTGCCTCCCCAGCCCTACTCTTCCTCTTTGCCACCAGTTAGGGAGAAAGTCTCTCTGATTTTTGTCAGCATGTACATCTATCTCCCACCCAACCCCCTCTGCTTTTAACTCCCTGTTTCTATATTTTAACCCCAAGAAACTTCAAGTTACCCAACCAAAGTGAGAAATTCTCTCATTTTCCTTGTTTGTTCACTCATTCATTCATTTCAACATTTGTTTATCCACTTATTTGACAAATTGAGTGCCTGCTTTCTGCCAGGAACTGTGCTGGGATATAGGAATAAGATGGAGAGCAAACTGGGACACCATTCCTGCCTTCCTGCAACCTACAGTCTAAGTGGGGAGACAATCAACCAAATAAATCTCACATGTGAGGGTGTAATTCCAAATGAGATGATGAGATAGATGCCCTGAAAAACTGAGTGTGATTCTGTGAGACTGTACCACTGAGGAATCCATCCTACATGTGGAGTGCAGGGCCAGGGAAGGCTTCCCAGAGGAACTGACGATGGTTGAGTTGGAAACTAAAGGTGAGTCGTCATTAATAGGTGACAGTTTGGGTGGGAGAGCTGCAGGCAGAGGGGATAGCATGTGTGAGGCCCTAAGGAACCATAAGAAGGCCAATGTGGCTGCAGCGTGGAAAACACTGGAAACAAGAAAGGGAGAGTGTGCGGTGAGGCTGGGAAGGGAGTTAGGGGCCAGTCTCTGTGGGTGATACCTCATAAGGCTGGGGTCTTTACTGTAAGAGGAGTGGGGAGCCAGTGAGGAGTGTTTAGTGTGTGTGTTGGGGTGGGGGGAGGTTGGTTTGGTGGACTGCAGATGACAGATTTTCATTTTCAGAGATTACCTTTTATTGTAGGATTTTCAGTGGCTCCTGTGACTACTGAAACTATGTATAATCTCTAACCCCCACCAGACTAAATCTCAGCCTTTAAACCCATTTTTCCGAATGAAATAAGAAAACATTGAGTTCCAGAAAATGCCACTTTTTCTTTCACTGCACATTTAAAGGTAGTTGAAACATAAAACCCTGACTAACATTTAGATAATTTGGCTAATCTTGATATTAACTGAGGTTTTTGTATAGTACCCAGTAATATTTGCATTTTCTGAGAAGTCAGCCTTCGGTGCCTTAGGCTGAGGTCAGCAAATCATGTTATGCCTAGGACTGAGGTGATGAGATAGATGCCCTGAATAAGGCTGGATGATACTGTGTCCCTTACGAGATTTTGGTGGTAGCAGATTTCCACCTATCATGGTTACAGTTTCTTAGACACTGGGTAACCCAATCATTGCTAGGCTGGAGCTGTCCGAGGTTGCACAGTAGTGCTATTTCAGATTTCCCCTCTGCCTTTCCTGTGCTTTCTTTGTTCCCTTTCTTGGCAGTAAACATACCCCTCCCCCAGTCCCATCCTGCCCTTTCAGTGCATGGTAGCCAGTTGTCACCGATTGGGTACCCTGGAGTAGATGCTGAGATGGAACTTGGGGTACAAGATATTCATTAGGGATCAGTACCTATGAAGGAAAGAGAGGCAGCAGAACTGAGAAGAAGGAGAAGTCCAGTTCAGTGTAGCCCTACCAAGCCTCAGCCAGACCAACTGGGAGGCTCTGGATTGAGTATTGCCCATCAGTATACTGTCTCAGGCCAGAATGACTGGGCTTTCTCCCTCGTCCCTCTGGGTCACGGGGCAGATATGGGCTGTACTGAGGAGGGTGTGGCCTTGGGCCAGGCAGCTCTTGAAGCTGAGGCACACCTCCCCCACTCCTTGCAGCAAGTCCTTCCTTGAAGGGGGATGTGGGCACATCTCCATGTCCACATCTCCACCTGATTGGTGACAGACAGGGCCCCAGACTCCAACATTAGTAGTATCTAAATTGTAACCCTGTTACACTGTAAAGAGAAGCTTTCTTTTTCAACTGGAGTTATGGTCTTTGAGTAAATAAAAGAAGTGGTTGTTTTCAGAAACTGAAGGAAAAACATGAAGAGGAGCTCTGAGTGGTTTTGAAATGGCTAAATCCATGGAAGTAAGTTAATACTGCAAAGCCCCACTTAAGAAACTTGAACCACTGTTTTCGAAAGAATAAAACAAAGCTTTATATGTGTAGAGAAGTTCAGTTTTCAAAGTACTTTCTCGTGTCATTTGAGCCCTATAATAAGCCTGTGAAGTTTGCAGGATAAGTCTTACAACCATTTCACAGATGGAAAAGCAAGGTTCAGGTTGGGTAAGCAATTTGCCTGAACATCATCCTGTTGTAACCTCACCAACATCTATCCATGCCCTCTTCATTGAAAGTGGGAAACTTTGGGGCCCAAATCTTGGCCAGTCAGGAATGCTCAAGATGATGGGCCGGAAATAGGGAAAATAGGACAGGGAAAGGATTCAACTTGATGAAATGGAAAAGGGCTTAGAGCGGCTCTTGGCTCCAAGGCTTAAAAACAAAGGCGGGGTAAGCACTCACTGCTAGAATGTGTGAGCTTCACAAGGGAGAGGAAACCCGTCCTAGTTCTGGCATTTTATGGTAGGTTCACAGAGAGCAATGATATCAGAATATGATCTCCTGGAGACTGGGTAGTGGAACCATCATTTCTGCATCTCAGAGATGAATAATAAACCTGAAAGAAAGGTGAACTAGGAGACTCAGAGCCCAGGACCTTTTCTTCTTGGGGTCAAAAGGCAGAGTGACAAGCAAGATTATATATACCTCATCTCTCCAGCGGCTAAGTGGGAGGGACCAAAGGGATTCCTGCCAATATCAAGACTGGTGAAGATGGCACTCCATCTACAGAGCCAGGGGACTGAAACCAGGCATTGGAGGACTGCCACCAGCCAGGGGGAGTGCAGGTCAGACTACAGATCCTGACTTCGATGGCTTTGTTTTTTTGAGATGTCCACAGCTGTGATATTGGGCTATGTCTCTCCTATCTTCGCCTCTCTCTCTCATTCTTTTTTTTTTTTTCCCCCCACTATCTTACGCAACAATTAGGAATGAATTACTCTTGTGTATCATTTTACCTTCTTTCTTCCTAAAACATTTATTGTGGTAAAAACACTTAACATGAGCTCTACCGGCTTTACCAGTTTTAAGTGCGTGATACAGTATTGTTGACTGTAGGTACAATGTTGTACAGCAGTTCTCTGGGATATAGTCTTTGTGCTTAACTAAAATATTATGTGATTTTATTAGAAACTCTCCGTTTCCTTCCCCACTCAATCTCTGGCCACCACCATTCCACTCTTTGATTCTATGAACTTAACTATCTTGGGTACCTCATATAAATGCAATCATGCAGTATTTGTCTTTCATGACTGTCTTTTTTCATAAAGCCTTTTTAATATAATGTCCTCAAGGCTCATCTATGCTGTCTCATATTACAGAGTTTCTTTCTTTTTTAAGGCTGTAAAGGGTGTAAATGTTCCCTTGGGCGTCCCTGGTGGCTCAGATAGTAAAGAATCCGCCTGCAATGCGGGAGACCCGGGTTCAATCCCTAGGCTGGGAAGATCCCCTGGAGGAGGGCATGGCAACCCACTCCAGTATTCTTGCCTGGAGAATCCCCATGGACAGGGGAGCCTGGTGGGTTACAGTCTAGGGTCGCAAAGAGTCAGACACAACTGAGCAACACACGACTGAGTGACTGAGCACACACACAGATGTTCCACTGAATGTACACACCACTTATTTTTAATACATTCATCTGTTGATGGACATTTATGGTTTCCACATTTTGGCTATTGTGAATAGTGCTATAATGAACATGGAAGTGCAGAAATTTCCTTGAGATCCTGATTTCAGTTATTCTGGATGAATACCCCAAAGTGGGATTGGTGGTTTTAACTTTTTGAGGAAACTTCATACTGTTTCCCATAGCCGCTGCACTATTTTATAGTCCTACCAACAGTGTACAAAGGTTTCAGTTTCTCTACATCCTCACCAACACTGTTGACTTTTGCTTTTTTGATGATAGCCAGTGTGAAATAATATATCATGATGGTTTAGCTTTGCATTGTCATAATGATTAGTGACATTAAGCAGTTTTTCATGTACCTGCTGGCCATATACAACAAATGTTGGCATATGTATATATTCTTTGCAGAAATGTCTATTCAAGCAGTTAGCCCATTTATTTAATCAGGCTATTAATAGTTTTTGTGCTATTGAATTGTAGGAGTTCATTATGTATTTTGGAGATTAACCTCTTATCAGATACATGGTTTGAAAATATTTTTTACCACTCCCTATGCTGTCTTTTTACTCTGCTGATTGTTTTTTTTGCTGTGAGGAAGCTATTTAGTGGGATGTAGTCTCACTTATCTAATTTTGCCAATGCTTTTTATGTTAGATCCATGGAACCATTACCAAGACCAATGCGATGAAGGATTTCCACTATATTGCCTTCTAGAAGTGACAGAATTTCAGGTCTTACATTTAAGTCTCTAATCCATTTGGAGTTAATTTTTGTGTATGAGGGTCCAATTTCATTCTTTTAAATATCTATATCCAGTTTTCTCAACACCATTTGTTGAAGAGACTATCCTTTTCCCTTTATGTATTCTTAGCACCCTTGTCAAAGATCAGTTGATTACACATGCATGAATTTATTTCTGGGTTCCTATTCTGGTTCATTGTCTATATTTCTGTCTTTATGCCAGTACCATACTGTTTTGATTTCTACAGTTTTGAAATATATGTTGAAATCAGGAAGTGTGATGCCTCCAGCTATGTTGTTCTTTCTCAAGGTTGATTTGGCTATTCATGGTATTTTGTTGGTTCATGTGAATTTTAGAATTGCTTATCCTATTTCTGAAAAAAAAAAAAAAGTTGCCACTGAGATTTTGATAGGGATTTCATTGAATCTGTAGATAGCTTTGGGTAGTATGGACATTTTAACGATATTAAGTTTTGTTATCCATGACCATAAACTATCTTTCTATTTGTGCATATTTATTTATTTATTTATTTATTTTTGGGGGGTCAGTTTTGTAGTTTTAAGTATGTAAGCCTTTTACTTCCTTAGTAAAAAGACTTTTAACTTTTGGGTGCTATGGTAAAGGAATTGTTTTCCTAATTTCTTTGGCAAATAGTTTGTTGTTAGTATATAGAAACACAACTGATTTTGGTATTTTACAACTTTACTGAATTTGTTTATTCTAATAGTGTTTTTAATGGAGTTTATAGGGTTTTCTATTTATAAAATCATGTCGTCTGCAGACAAGGACAAATTTACTTCTTTTCTTCCAATTTGGATGCCTTCTGTTCCCTCTTCTTATCTATTTACTCTGGCCAGGACTTCCAGTATTGCACTATGTTGACTAAAAGTGGTGAACGTAGGCATCCTTACCTTGTTCCTGACCTTGGAAGGAAAGCTTTAGTTCTTCAGTATTGAGTGTGGTGTTAGCTGTGGGCTTCTCATTTATGGCCTTTTTTATACTGAGGTACCTTTATGCTATTCCTAGTTTGTTGGGAAGTTTTTATCATGAAAGAATGTTGAATCTGTCAAATATTTTTCTGTATCTATTGCAATAATCATGTGATTTTTATCCTTTATTCTGATAATGTGGTGGCTCACATTAATTGATTTTCATTTGTTGAAAGATTGTTGCAACCCAGAGATAAATTCCATTTGGTTATGGTGTGTGATAATCTTAATGTGCTGTTGAATTAAATTTATTATTAATAGTAAGGATTTTTGCATCTATATCTATCAGGGATGTCAGCCTGCAGTTTTTTTGTTTCTTGTGGTGTCTTTGTATGCCTTTTGATATCAGGGTAGTCTCACAAAATGAATATGGAATTGCTCTCCCCTGCCTTTAAATCTTTTGGAAGACTTTGAACAGGATTGGCACCAATACTACTTTAAATGTTTGGTAGACTTCACCAATGAAGCCATCTAGTCCTCGGCTTTTCTTTGTTGTAAGGTTTTTGATTACTGGTTCAATCTCTATATGAGTTACAGGTCTGCTCAATTTTCTATATATTCATAATTCAGTCTTGGTAGATTGTATGTTTCTAGAAACTTATCAGTTTCTTCTAGGTCATCCAGTTTGTTGGTGTTTGATTATGCATAGCAGTCTCTTTTAATCTTTTTATTTCTGTGGCATCCGTGGTTCTGTCCCCTCTTTCATTACTGATTTTATTTGAGTCTTCTTTTTTTCTTAATCTAGCTAAGGGTTTATCAATTTTGTTTATCTTTTCAAAGAACTAATTCTTAGTTTCTTTATTTTCTATTAATTTTTTATACTCTATTTCTTCTCTAATCTTTATTATTTCCATTCTTTTGCTTTGACCTTAGTTTGTTCTTTATTTTTCTTGAGCTGTAGAGTTAGGGTGTTTAATATCTTTCTTCATTTGTAGTATATTTATCTCAATAAAATGCCCTTTTAGCATTGTTTTTGCTACATCTTATATGTTTCAGTATGCTGTATTTATTTGTCTTGAGGTATTTTTCTAATTTTTTTTTTGACCTCTTCTTTGAGCTTATTATTGCTTAACAGTGTGTTGTTTAGTTTCAACACACTTGTGAATTTTCCAGTTTTCCTTCTGGTGCTGATTTCTAGTTTCATTCCATTGTGGTCAGGAAAGGTAACAATATTCTTAAATTTATTAAGGCTTGTTTTGTGACCTAATATGGATCAGTCCTGGAGAAAGTTCAATGGATAATTGAGAAGAATGTGTTCTGCTGTTGGCTAGAATCGTCTGTGTATATCTCTTACGTTCATTTGGTCTATAGTGTTGTTCAAGTCATATGTCTTCTTATCAATCTGTCTAAATGTTCTATCCATTATTGAAAGTGGGGTATTGAAATATTCTATTTTTTATTGTTCTCTATTTTCTCTTCAGTTGTTGTAAACATTCTGTTGATGTTTACTTATATGGTGAAGTGCTCTGATGTTGAGTGTGTGTTTATGTATATGTGTATGTATGTATATGTGTGATATCTATCTATCTATCTTCCTGGTAGAGTGATACTTTTATGTAATATACTTCTTTGTCTCTTGTAAGTTTTTGCCTTAAAGTTTATTTTGTCTGATATAAGATTAGCCACTTCTGCTCTTTTTTGTTTACCATTTATATGGAATATCTTTTTCTATCTCTTGTTTTTCAGCTTATGTGTATCCTTAAATCTAAATCGAGTGTCTTATAGATAGCAGGTATTTGGGTGCTGTTTTCTTATCTGTCTAGCCACTCTATGTCTTTTCATTGAGGAGTTTAATCCATTTACATTTAAAGTAATTATTTATAGGGAAGGACTTCCTATGGCCATTTTCTTGTTTCCTGATAGTTTTGTAATTCTTTTGCTTGTCTTTTCCTCTTTTACTATCTTACTTTGTATTTTGTTGATTTTTTTTATTGCTATGTCTTGATTTCTCTTTTGTGTAACTTTAGGTATTTTGTCTCTATGGTTACTTTGAGGTTTACATAAAATATCTCATAGCTATCAGAGTCTATTTTAAGCTAATAATTTAAATTCAAATACAAAAGTTCCACCCTGTAAATTCTCCTAATCCCTCCTTATGTTACTGTTGTCACAATTTACTTCTGTTCATGCTATGTATCTTTTAACATATTTTAAAATTATAGCTATTTTAGTATTTTTGTTTCTTAATGTATACACTAGAATTAAAAATTATTTACCTACCACCATTACAGGAATACAAAATTCAGAATTTGTGTATGTATTTACCTTTACCAAGGTTTTCATATTTCTTATACTATTGTGTTGTTATTTAGTACACTTTTATTTTAATTTGAAGAAATCCCTTTAGCATTTCTTGTATGAGTCTAGTGGTGATGAAGTCCTTCAGCTTTTGTTTGTCTGGAAATTCTTTATCTTTCCTTCATATTTGAAGGATAGTTTGCCAGGTGTAGTATTCTTGGTTCGCAGTTTTTTTTCCTTTGAGCGCTTTGAATATGTCATACCATTTTCTTCTGGCCGGCAAGGTTTCTGCTGGGAAATCACTGATTGTTTTTTGGTGGCTCCCTTCTATGTGACAAGTTGCTTTTCCTTTGCTGCTTTTAAAATTCTCTCTTTGTGTCTGAATTTTGACAATTTGATTAAGTCTCAATGTAGGGTATTCTTTTTTTTTTTTAATTTGGTTCATCTTATTTAATGTTCTTTGGGCTTCTTGGGTCTAGATGTCTATTTCCTTCTCCATATTTGGTAAGTGTTCAGTCATTATTTCTATCACTAAGCTTTCTAGTCCATTCTCTCTTTTCTCTTTCTGAGATACTCACAACGCACCTATTGGTCTACTTTATGATGTCCCATAGGTCCCTAAAGTTTCTATATTCTCTCTCTTTCCTTTCCTTTTGCTGCCCTGACTGAATTATTTTCAATGATTTGTCTTTGAGTTCATGGATCCTTTCTCTGTTTAATCAGTCAGTTGCTGAATACCTCTAGGAAAATGTTCAATTTAGTTATTGTGTTATTCAACTCCATGATTTCTGTTTGGTCTTTTAAAATATTTTCTATCTTTTTGATAAAATTATAATTTTGTTTGTGCATTGTTCTCTTGACCCCAGTATCTTTTTGACAGTTATTTTGAATTCTCTGTCACGTGGATCATATAATTCCATTTCATTAGGGTAATCTTCTGGAGATTTATGTCTTTTCCTTGTTTGGCACGTCTTTGCCTGATTTTTTATTTTCCTTAACTTTCTGTGTTAGTGTCTGTGCTAGACAAAGTAGACTGGCTTTGTATAGGAGGAGACACCCACCAATTAGCCTGGCCGGCAGTTCTGAGGGCCTCTCAGTCTTCCGTGCTAATCTAGTCAACTTCTGTTGTTATTTGCAGTCTGCAGATGTCTAGGGTTATTGGACACTCTGTGCAACTTTTTTCTTTCCCAAAGAGAATCTGGAAACTAGGTTTAAAAAAAAAAAAACTGCTTGCTCTATGCTGCAACATTAAAGGGTACTGTAGTGACTGCCAGCTCAAATCTATGTCTTTGTTTTCACTAGCCCCCAGTTGGATAGATTTTGCCAGATCCCATCAACATTCCAAGACAAACAAGTTAGAAGCGAGTCCTGAAGGAAGCCCCCAGAAAAGTTGTGGTATTGGAAACCTGGGCCAACTATTTCCCTTGCCAAGGAGAATCAGGCAGCTATGTTTTTGTTTGCTCACTCTGTGTTAAATAGAGAGGAGAAGCCATGGTATCTACCGGTCCACGTGGTTGTCTCTGCTCTTCCCGTGTGGTTAGACTACACTGGACATGGCAGAGCTCCAAGGCTGGCAAGACAGAAGCCAGGTCTCTGAGTAGCCCCCTTGAAAAAAAAAACTGTGGTGCTGGACATGTGGAACAGCTCTTTTCCTTCCTAGGAGAAACTTGGAGCTATGGTTTCTCTTCTTGGTCATATGGAACTGTACTGGGGTAGCAATTATTGCAAACGGGTGCCTTGACTTTCCTTACTAGCTTCAGCAAGTCTGGCTTAATGTTTGCCTTGGGTACATGAAATTTTCAGTTGGTTTCTGGGTTTCTCACTGAAGTAATTTGTGCACAAATAGTTGCTGAATTGGTGTATTTGTAATAGGAAAGAAGGCCTAGGTCTCTCTACTGTAGTATCCATCTCAGATATCACTCTGAAATGATTTCCTGAATGGAATCATACTGTTTTCTTAAAGCTGGGCATGTGAGCACCTGATCTCTACACTGCCCCTTCTTCTGTGATCATAAGAAGGCACCAGTATCTGGTACCAGTAGGTATCCCGGCAAAGGGACCCGGCTGGGTGAGAGGGAGAGGAATCATACAGGTGCACTGAGTTTATCTTTGTTCCTGAGAGTAGGAAGTGAGAGAAAACTGGGGAATGAGTGTCTTCCTCCTGTGGCCTTGATAAGGGGACTAATACCCGCCACTTGTGGGGCTGCTTCCTCTTAAGCTTCCCTAGCAGCTGGCACTGAGCCCTGGGATCAGACAAAAGGAAAGACTACCATAATACCTAAGGGACCCAGCAGTACTCTTAGAAGAGACTTAATGAAACCAGGCCAGTAGAGAACAATGATAACTTTAAAAATAAGATTAGGACGTAAAGATTGCAGTGAACACAAAAAGACTTTCTGAAACCAGAAGGCAAGTTCTGCAGGCAAATTAAGTAGATGGAAAACAGTTCCATGGGGTCACAAAGAGTCGGACACAACTGAGAGACTAACGCTTTAAGTAATAGGAAGTAAAATTTCCAAGCTAAATTAAAGTCTGCTGATTGGAAGGTTTCAGTAAGTTGTGGGCAAGACAAATGAGTCAGAGCTTGGTAAATTCCTGAAGTCTGAGAATAAAAAGAAAAGCTTGTTCTCTTCCAGAAAGAAAGTACAAGTTACTTACAGAGGAAGAAGTATCATGAGGGCATCAAATTTCTTGTCTATGACACTTGAAGCAGAGAGGACCAGAGTGAATCATGTGAGAATTACCAGAAAAAAATACTGCGTACTGAGAATCCTGTGGCAAGGCCTTACACTCCTGTCAGAGCAATAGAAATATATTTCAGGATATGCAAGAATTCAAAGGACATGTCACCCACATCTGCTATCAGAGAAAAGGATATTAAGAAGAGAGCTAATCAAACCATGAATGAATCAGTTTAAAGACTTCAGAATGGAGAGAGGATAGAAAGGGGGGAAAAAAACTGTTGAACAAGGATCTGTAAAATATATAATTAGTTACATTTGGATGGATAATAATAGCCCATTTAGGAATGTGTAATAGAATTGTGCACAATAGAAGAGACATATTTCAAGGGAAATGTTAATAATAGCCTGGAACTAAAAGTACTAAAGGAGAAAGAGGGGAAGTAAAGGTTTTCCACAGGTCTCATGTTGCTGTGTGAGAGTGGGAAGTGAAAGAATTCTAAAGATTTTATCCTGCAGAGAAAGACAAACAGCAGGAGAATAGCAAATTCGGAGGAAATAGTTGGACACATCTTCATATAATGGGTCTGCCTGTGAGTGACACAAAAGAGAAGGCAGCTGGTAGAATGGAAAGGTACAGCTTCCAAACTAAGAAGGAAAATAAAAGAAATGAGTAGCAACTTGAGCTAGTTAATACAAAGGAAATAGGGGGAAGGATGAAATAAGTAATGAATATTAAGTGAAATAAGAGAAATAAATCACCGATGACTTGTTTGCTAAACACAATATATACTTTTCTGCCTCAATGTCAGTCTTGCTCGACCTCTCTGCAACATTTGGCCACTCACTCCCTCCTTTTTGTCACTCTTTCCTCCCTTGGTTTCCATGATATCACTTTATTCTAGTTTTCCTTCTATTCCTCTGAGCATTCTTTCTCAGCCTCCTTCAGCTGCTCAATTTCTTTTCACCTCAATGGCCAGTATACTTCTGGATTTTGCCTTGTGTGCATGCTTAGTCACTCAGTCTTGTCCAACCCTTTGCAACCCCATTGGACTAACCCCATTGGACCGTAGCCCACTAGGCTCCTCTGTCCATGGAATTTTTCAGGCAACAACACTGGAACAGGTTGCTATTTCCTACTCCAGGGGATATTCCTGACCCAGGGATCAAACACATGTCTCCTGCATTACAGGCAGATTCTTTACCTGCTAAGCCATCAGGAAAGCCTGGGTTTTGCCTTACTTCCTCTCTATAGACTCAGACTCTCTTGGTGACTTCATCTACTTCCAAAGCTTTTGATCACCACCTACCATGGAAGACTTTTGAACTCTGTCTGTAGCCTATGCTTCTCTTTCAAGCTCCAGACCCACAAAGTCAGCTACCAATGGGCTCTACCTGGAGGCCCATTAGGACTTCAAACTCACATCCAAACTTTCCCCAAGTCTCCTGCTGCTTTATTCCCTTCAGTTAAGCTCAGTTCAGTCACTCAGTCGTGTTAGACTCTTTGTAACCCCATGGACTGCACCATGCTAGGTTTCCCTGTCCATCACCAACTCCCAGAGTTTACTCAAACTCATGTCCATCGAGTCAGTGATACCATCCAACCATCTCATCCTGTCATCCCCTTCTCCTGCCTTCAATCTTTCCCAGCATCAGGGTCTTTTCAAATGAGTCAGCTCTTCACATCACGTGGACAAAGTGTTGGAGTTTCAGCAAAGCATCAGTCCTTCCAATGAATACTCAGGACTGATCTCCTTTAGGATGAACTGGTTGGATCTCCTTGCAGTCCAAGGAACTCTCAAGAGTTTTCTCCAACACCACAGTTCAAATGCATCAATTCTTTGGCACTCAGCTTTCTTTACTGTCCAATTCTCACATCCATACATGACTACTGGAAAAACCATAGCCTTGACTAGATGGACCTTTGTTGGCAAACTAGTGTCTCTGCTTTTTAATATGCTGTCTAGGTTGGTCATAGCTTTCCTTCCAAGGAGTAAGCGTCTTTTAATTTCATGGCTGCAATCACCATCTGCAGTGATTTTGGAGCCCCCCAAAATAAAGTCAGTCACTGTTTCCCTGTTTCCCCATCTATTCCCCATGAAGTGTTGGGACCAGATGCCATGATCTTAGTTTTCTGAATGTTGAGCTTTAAGCCCACTTTATTCCCTTAAAACAAAACAAAAACCCTTATCAAGTTCATAGAAGGAAACACCATATCCTTTTACTTTTTATTATTTTATTAGTGATGGCAATATTTTTTTCATATTTTATTTATCAATTGTGTGTGTGTGTGTGTGTGTGTGTGTGTGTGTGTGTGTACACACAAACCCTTCCCCCCTTGATATTCCTTATACCCCTTCCTTCCTCCCTTATACCCCTCTGTTCCTCCCCTGTGCCTTAATTTGCCTCAGCCAGACTATTGCAACATTGTCCCTAATGCTTGTCCTGTTCCCAGTCTGCTAGCTTATGCACCTAAATTTGACTCTTCAGTCTCCATGATATGTTTATTACACAAATTTGATCATGTAACTCATTTGCTTAAAATATTTCAGCTGCTTCCCATTGCCTTGACAGTGAAAACCAAACTTGCTGACATGATTTACACACGGACTTCTGTGACCCGCCCCCTGTCTGTTCTCTCTGGCCTGTTTCTTACCATCCCACACTGTGCCTTATATTCCTTCTTCCAGCTTCCGGGAGGTACCCGCTCCTTCCCTGACTTCTGCTACTGCAGCACTCATCTCTAGCCTGTTTTGTCCTTCTTCCCTTCTCTATCTGCTCCAGCTTCAATTCATTCTTCAAAATTATGCTGAGTGAAATGAATCAGACAAATACTATATGATAGCATTTATATGTGGAATCTAAAAAAACAAATATAACAAAACAAACAGGCTCATAGATACAGAGAAAAAAACTAGTGGTTGCCAGAGGGGAGAGGAATGGGACGATGTGCAAAATAGGTAAAGAGGATTAAGAGGCACAAACTTACAGTAATAAACTAACTCATGGGGGTGTAATGTACAGCATAGGGAATATAGCCAATAATATTGTAATAACTTGTATGGTGATAGATGGTAACTAGACTCATAGTGTGAACTTTCTACAATGTATAAAAATATTGAATCACTATGCTTTACACTTGAAACTAACAAAATATTGTATGTCAACTATACTTTAATAAACAGAACATCTTATCTCTGGTATTCCATCTGGGGAAAACTCCCCATCCTTGGGAGGGATAAAGGCCCCAATTATATACTCCCACTGTGATTGTGTTTACTTCTCCTGGTGTGCATCCCATCAGTTTATAATTGCCTTTTTACCTGTCTATCTTCCTGTCAGGCAGTGAGCTTCTTAGTGTAGGCCTACATCTTGTTCATCATTAAAGTCTCAGAACTTAATGCAGGCCTGGCATGCAGGAAACATTTCTGAATGAGTGAATGAATACTTGATAAAATGAAATACCCTTTCTACAGTTTCTTTCTGAAGCCTTCTTTCCTGACCACAAGATTCACTCACTAAAAGGGAACTAATCAAAGTTTCACATTGCCATTCCCTCTGCCCAGTGAGAGAGGCTGTGTCTTTGAGAAACTTTCTCCATCCCAGGTGGTATTTGAAGGGGTTCTCTTTATCTGCCTACCTTGTAAAATTCCCGTCTTTGGTCCTAGCCTTCTTGGCCTCCTAAGAAACCCTGGTAATACCTATGTCTTTCTGCAAAGGTCCTCCCTGTTTCACAGAACACTCTAAACCTGAGTGTCCAAGCAGATACTGAAAAAGGGCCCCAGCCCGGGGGGCCAATCAGTTGGAAAAGCTGCCTGTTGGCCGTCCCTCCCCTTCCTGCTTGCCACTGCCTGCTTCATGCTGAGTTTGGGGTGGGGTCCTGTGTGCTGCAGCTGGAGCCGCCTGATACAGTGCTTCAGGGTGTCTTAGGGTGGACCGAGGGCTGCGATGGCGAGAGCCCAGCACCCTGGAAGGAGGCAGCAGAAGGCAGGAGGCAGGCCAGGGCAAGGACATGGCTCAGACTTGTGTGGGAGTGTATTAGATAGGGCTCTTCAGAGAAACGGAACCAACATAATGTGTATATAGGTAAGTATAGATAATACATAGATGGCCTGTATACACACATGTGCGCGCGCACGCGCGCGCACACACACACACACACACACACACACACACTCACACACACAGATGTATTAAAAGGAATTGACTCACGTTATTTGGGAGGCTGACAGATTACTCAGGGTGTTGGCAAGCTGGAGAACTGGGAATCTGATAGTGTGGCTCCATTCTGAATGCCGGCAGGCTTGATACCCAGGAAGAGTCCTTGTTTCATTTTGAGGCCTAAGGCAGGAAAAAGTCGTTTCAGTTTGAAGACAGGCCAGAGAAATTCTCTCTTACCCAAGGGAGTCTCAGCCTTTTTGCTCTATTCAGGACTTAAACAGACTGGATGAGGTCTTCCCACATTAGGAAGGGCAATCTACTTTACACAGCCAATTGAAATGGGAATCTCATCCAAAAATACACTCACAGAGAACTTTATGGAGGTTCCTTAAAAAACTAAACAAATAGAGCTACCATATGCCCCTGCTATCCCACTCCTGGGCACATATCCAGAGAAAAACATGACCCCAAAAGATACGTGCACCCTAATGTTCGTTGTAGCACTGTTTACAACAGCCCAGACATACATGGAAACAATCTAAATGTCCACTGACAGAGGAATGGATAAAGAAGATGTGGTGTATATATATATATGAATATTACTCATCCATTAAAAAGAATGAAATAAGGCCAATTGCAGCAACATGGATGGACCTAGAGAGTATCATACTGAGTGTAGCAAGTCAGACAGAAAAGGAGAAATACAATATGACATCCCTTATATGTGGAATTAAAAAAAAAAAGATACAAATGAACTTACTTACAAAACAGAAAAAGACTCACAGACTTAGAAAATGAACTCATGGTTTTCAGGGGGATGAGATAGTTATAGATTTGGGGAAGATCATGTACACACTGCTATATTTAAAATGGATAACCCACAAAAACCTATTGCATAGCACATGGAACTGTGTTCAATGTTATGTGGCAGCTTGGATGAGAGACGGGTTTGGGAGAGAATGGATATATGTATGTGTATGACTGAGTCCCTTCACTGTTCATCTGAAACTACCACAACATTGTTAATTTTCTATACCCCAATACAAAATGTTTTTGGTGTTAAAAAAATAAAATTTTAAAAATTAACTATACTTCAATTAAAAAAATAATTAATGCTGAAGAAAGTTTTTGTTTGTGTACCAACTCTGTGATGATTTATTGTAACTTCCTCCTCCCTGATAACAAATGATTTCAAGAGAAGTGTAAAAAAAAAAAAAAGAAACAAAGAAAGAAAAACAACAAAAATACACTCATAGAATCACCCAGAATATTTGGCCAAATAGCAGGCACCCCATGACCCAGTCAAGTTGACACATAAAATTAAGCATCACAGCGGCAATAGGGTAAACAGAAAATCCCTAACTCTAGCTATTGGAAGACACCCTGTCTCCCACAATACACCCCTGCCCTCTAATTTAGACTTCCCAGAGATAGTGGTTCCACCTCCTAAGAGGCATTTTTAGAATTTATGGAGGCCTATGGAGGCATTTGTCACAGTGATGGGGGGAGGGAGCCACCGACCCTTAGTGGACATGGGCAGAAATGTCAGATGTTCTGTAGCGGTCAGGACAGTCTACACCACAAGGGACTATCTTACTTGATTTTCAAACATCTCACTGGATGTTCATGTCTGTGAAAATCTTTCGTAACTATCAGGGTCGAGCTTCCAACTTCATTTTATACATAAGCACAAAGGTGGGTTTTTTTTGTTTTTTGTTTTTAGCTTTAACACACATTGAATTTCTCAGGAGTGCAAGGTTGAATGAAGGTGGTAAATTTTGTTCAGAACTTTACTGAGGGTTGTTCACCATTCTGGAAAATAATATTACAAATGGCAATGCCAGTCACAGTAGTTGTGTGGCCCTTAAAACCTACATGAACCTGTGTGCATTCATATGTATTGAATCCATGGTCATTCTGCACATAGGTGCAGACATCCAACTCCTCATTAGGTCTTACAGTTGTAGCTGTGTACACATTTTTTTTTCAGGTATTGACATACTTATTATTTTACTATAAATTGTTTTTCTTTGTTCCTTGAATATAGTGCAGTGAATGTATGATTCTATTTTTTTTTAATTATGGATTTTGGAGGGTAAATTTTGTGTATGGGCAGATTGTTTTATCTCTGGCTTGGCTTTCATTTGAGTATGAGAAAGGGAGAGTTACAAATTATTTGTTATAAAATGTGCATCGGATCTAATGTGACTGATAGCCACTATTCCAGGTGATCCAGTGTCCTGGAGAAATGCTTCTCTATCCATCAGTCCCAAGCCTAGCCCCAAGCCTTCCTGTCTTTGGTCCTAGCCTTCTTGGCCTCCTGAGAAACACTGCTAGTACCTATGTCTTTCTGCAAATATCCTCCCTGTTTCACAGAACACTCTAAACCTGAGTATCCAAGCAGATACTGAAAAAGGGCCCCAGCCCCGGGGGGCCAATCAGTTGGAAAAGCTGCCTGTTGGCCGGGGCCTTTACAGTGAGGATACTGGATCCTCATAGCCCAAAGTGAAAGATAATAATATAAGGTTATTTAATATTAAGGTTATATAATAATATAAGGTTATTATCTTTCACTTTGGGCTAATTTCAGAAATTAACAAATCCCTAGGTAAGTGGCTGATATGTCCAGCTCCTTAGCGTCATTGAGATATCACTTTGTCTAACCAAGGGATGGAAGGATCAAGCGGCTTCCTACTTCATTACTGCCAGGAGCTTACAGACTCTGTCTCCTCCATGAAGGCTGTCTGGATCAGTTCCATCTCAAGGAACCTCTCTTTTCCCTCCCTCATCTGCCTATACTTGCTCCACTTTAACTTCTTTTCATGGATTCATTTCATATATCCTCAAATGAGTTGTAAATTACTTGAGGGGAGAGGTTGATGTGTCCTGTGTCCCAAGGTACTCATGAAAGAAATTTGAATGAACGAATGGATGAGTGAATAAATAAGCGGATGTATCATGTGGAAGGAATATTGATAGCTCTACTAATTTATTCCTAGTGTCTGTGGAAATAAAATAGAAAGGACTGTTTTGTGCTTTCTAACCAGCCAGTTTACCAGCTAAACCCCTAGTGGTGCCTTGGGCTTTAATCAGGAATTTAATTAGCCCTGGCACCCGATTCTGGAAGAAATGGAGAACAGCAATGAGCTCAAGCCAGAGAGAGCTGGGCTGTCACCAGTGTGACATATGGTGCCATGTATCACCTGCCAGCTTCCACATAGTTTACTTTACTTCTAAATGTTAGAAGTATTTATTCTTTTGAGATGCTAGATAACTAAGATCTGTTATTGACTGCCTGAAACCAAGAATCTGAGCCAGTTTGGCTGATTAGGAGTGTATACAAAGTAGTTGGAGGTGTAGAGGGTGTTGGGAACACAGTTCTAGATTTGGATTCAAGAGACTGACTTGATCTCTGACTTTTTCACCAACTATCTGTATGGCCACGGACAAGCCAGTTCATATTTCCAGGTTAAAAGTCAATGAGTCAGTGAAATGCAGTAAACTACTATTTGAAGCAATTTCACAGTGATGCATTGGCAGAGGTAGATGTGCCATGAAGTGAAAGATACTCAAGCATTAAAGCCCCTCATTATACTAGCTCTTCCCAAGGCCCTGTGCCTTTGTGTTTGAATGCTGTCATATGTACATTGGTCCTTTCTTTAGGTACTTCCCATAACTTCAGACAGCTTTGATTTTAAAAATATGTAAGTTTAGATAGCTGGGATTTACTAGTTTAATATTAAGCTTTAGCTGTGTTTTACATTTTATTGCAGTTGAGATTTATTCCAACAAGATTTTTTTTTTACTGTAAGGTCCATGTCATTTTCCTATTAGTTTTGCTATCATCTTATTCTTTGTTGTCCAGGAGTTCTGGATATTTGACTTAGTTACTGCAGATGTATTTTTCTTTCTTCATTTTCCTAGAAGAGCTTTGCCTCTGGTCTCTTGGAAACCATGGCTAGGAGATGTTAGGTAAATTATGGATTGAGCTGACTGCATTCAGTAAAATCGGTCCTTACTCCATAGCAACCTGATTTGGACACCTACCTTAATCAAATGGGAGAGACTAGGGACTCAGGAATTCTCTTAGTTACTTGTTGGGTAAGTATGAGACAAGCCCTATGGTTTAGCATCATACTGTGAGCACAAGAAGACAGAGCAGAGAAAGCAGATGGTGGAGGAGGTGAACATCTTTAAGTTGCAAGTTCTTACAAGCAACCACAGGACATCTCTCCTCAGCGTGCTTTTCAGAATCACTATAAGGGCTTTGCAGTGCGCACCCACTCCAATCAAACTGGGCCAGTTTATCTGGGCTTAGGAGTTCTCCTAATTACTTTGTCTTTCTTGTTTACCAGTATTTTATTCCCTTTTGCAGGAAGCAGAGTTTTGTTTATTTTTCCTGATCATTTTCACCAAAAATGAGGTTACATCTCCACTTCTGACTTCAATTTGTGTCAAAGACAAGACCCAGCATTTTGTTACAGTTTACCTATGACCTTTGTTTTCCCAGTATAATCATTTCCTCCTCAGAATTATGACCCACAAAGACCTGTATGGCTGACAGTAAAAACTCTGCATCAGAGGACAGCTGAAATGGGTTTACTCTGCCTGTCTGAAACTTGCATTACCCCCTTATGTTTTTTCTCATTTAATTTCCATATGTTTGTTTACTGTTGGATTTAAATCAGTGTTTAGTTTGTTTTAAAACAGCTTTGAGTTTGCCTTTTATCTTTTTGACTCATAATTACCTTTTAGGTTATATTATTTTCTGTTTCATTCTCAACCAGCCATGAGTGAATTAGGAGAACTGGATCCTCCCCCAGTTAGTATATAGTTAGTATACAGTATTGATCAGTGTGTTACTTTGTCACCCAGCAAGCATTACTTAATTTCATCAAACTGTGGCTTAATAAACATAATGGCGCCTCTCTTTATAATATCTGAGTGTCCTATGAATTGGCTTTTTAAGAAAAAATAATTCACTCGTTTCTGTTAGCATTTTTAGAAATATTTTCAAGCTTATATGGGAGCACCTGGTCATCATACAAGCCTAATGGTAATTAGGAATAGCTAGAATAATTGCCTGGAGAAGGAAATGGCAACCCACTCCAGTGTTCTTGCCTGGAGAATCCCAGGGACAGTGGGCTGCCGTCTATGGGGTCGCACAGAGTCAGACACGACTGAAGCGACTTGGCAGCAGTAGCAGCAGAATAATTGCCAGCATAGCATTTATAAATATTGATTTTGGGAAACTATGAGAAATGTTTACATTTAAATAAGGAGAGTGTCCATTGTGTTGGGGGTTGGAGGGCTGTCCTTTGACTGAAAGAATAGTGTGAGAATAGCCCCATTCCATGGGCTGCCTCATTTTTATTTTTTTATTTTTTAATTTATTTTTATTAGTTGAAAGCTAACTACTTTACAATATTGTAGTGGTTTTTGCCATACACTGACATGAATCAACCATGGATTTACAAGTGTTCCCCATCCCGATCCCCCCTCCCGCTTCCCTCTTCATCCCATCTCTCAGGGTCATCCCAGTGCACCAGCCCTGAGCACTTGGCTCATGCACCCAACCTGGGTTGGTGATCTGTTTCACCTTTGATAGTATACTTGTTTCAATGCTATTCTCTCAGAACATCCCACCCTCGCCTTCTCGCACAGAGTCCCAAAGTCTGTTCTGTACATCTGTGTCTCTTTTTCTGCTTTGCATATAGGGTTATCGTTACCATCTTTCTAAATTCCATATATATGTGTTAGTATGCTGTAATGTTCTTTATCTTTCTGGCTTACTTCACTCTGTATAATGGGCTCCAGTTTCATCCATCTCATTAGAACTGATTCAAATGAATTCTTTTTAATGGCCGAGTAATATTCCATGGTGTATATGTACCACAACTTCCTTATCCATTCGTCTGCTGATGGGCATCAAGGTTGCTTCCATGTCCTGGCTATTATAAACAGTGCTGTGATGAACATTGGGGCGCGTGTGTCTCTTTCAGATCTGGTTTCCTCAGTGTGTATGCCCGGGCTGCCTCATTTAAAAATAGCACCAAGAAGGGCTGCCCAGTCTTCAAGGGGGCTGAGAGATGCTATAAACAGTGCCAGAAGGGCCACATTCTTGTCTTGGTTTAAAAAAAAAGCATGTCTCTGGGTTTTATCCACAACACAGGCCCTCCTCTCTTCTGCCCTGCATGCCGGTCTCCTGCTGCCCTGTTACAGCCCAAGCCAGAAACCCTGCCTGTGGTGACATTTGGTGTTTTCTTGTGGGGGGAGGATCCCTGCAGGGATTAGGAGGTGGGAAAGGGGCAGGGCTGGAAGGGAAAGTGCTGGCTGCCATCTCTCCCTCCCCAGGGCTTCTGAGTGGCAGAGCTGTGGCAGGGCTGACTTGAGGAGGGGGCTGCTTACAGGCACGCGGAAACACACAGTGGTGTCTGGGGAGGGTGCGGCTCCCAGACATGCAGGAGGAAGTGGTGAGGGGCACCGACATGCAGTCTCTGCTGAACTTTACAGTTCGCAAGCGCTCTCACATGACTGAGTGGGCGTAGGTCAGAGGCTCCAGAGCTATTTTACAGTCATAAAAGTCGGATTTCAGAGTGGTTAGATACATTTCCCAAGAGCACACAATTTTTAAAGACAAGATAGAGCCAAACCCAAACCCAGAAATTTGGTGTTGGAAGCCTTCTGCGCCACAAAACATCTCCCTCTCTTGGTTCATCTTTGATGCCTCAAATTCAACTCTTCAAAACGGATTTCTGTGGGAGTGTAATGGCTTTTTTCTCCTATGAGACATCCCTATTTCCATTCCTGAGGAAGCATCGAATCTGAGTGTGAGTTAGTCAGAAGTCTCTTTCCCCCCTAAGTGCAGACCCTCTAGAAGGAGTTTCTTAGGAGTCAGGGGAGGAGAGGGCCGGAGAAGCCCCACAAAGTGGGCAGTTGTTGGCTGCCCAAGGGCCTGGATTTGTGGGGTGGTGGGGTTGTGAAGAGGGATCCAGAGGAGGCAGCCCAGGAGGCCATTGAAAGAGTGAGCTTGGGAGGAGGGCAGGAGGTCAATTTCCTTCTTTCTGCTGGGCCAGCTAAGGCCTGTCCAGGGCCCCTGTGGTTCCGGCAGTCATTTGGTACAGAAGAAAACGCTGAATTCTTTGGAGTCATTATTGAGGCTTGAAAGTTTGGAACCTCTGTGTAAGCAGCAGTGTTGGGAACAGTTCAGCCAGAAGTGGACTGTGCTCCCTGAAGACCTATAATTCTAGAAACTGCATTGTTTCCTAATGGGATCACTGGTTAAAGACTCACGGAACTGAAAGGGGCTCCAGAGTGGAAGAGAAACCTAGAGATCCTGCCACCAGGGACTTGCCCGAGGCCACACAGTAAGCTAGTCTCACCCTAAACTGTTGAAATTAAAGGTACTTGTGAAGCCCCGATGGGAGAGTTTGGAAAGGAAAGGTGGACACCATGTTGTCAAGCATTAGAGTACGACAGTTTCTCTCAGAAAGTTCTCTATTCTTCCAAGGATTTAAAAAATGACAGCTGAAGTGGGGGGGCCTATGATATATTTTAAAGCAATTTGATGGTGCTATTGACATTTGAGTATTTCCAATTTGTTTTTATTGCTTGGGTGGTGAACAGCAGCAGTAGCAGCAACAAACTCTTACATCACACTTCACTCTAAAAGCCAAAGCAGTTCCTTTCTGTAAATATAGTACAAAAAGAGACAGGCATCTGCATACAGTAGCTCTCTATCTTAATATTGCCTTCATGCTTCCAGACCAGGTAAGGGACTTAACAGTTCAGAGAAAGCGTTCATCTATTCTCGGCAGGAGGTCAGGAAAGAACAGGGCCTGGTGAGCGGGCCACCTTTCTCCAAGAATGCCAGGGCCCTTCAAACTCACAGATGAGCCCCACCCCGACCCAGCAAGGTGGCAGGAAGGAGCACTCAGTCCACCTGCAGTCCAGGAAGCAGCCCTGGCAGCCAGCAGTGGGAAGGACGTGCAGACAGGACTTAGGAATAGAGTCTCAGCTCTACACTCTCACCTCTGACACAAGGGGAGTAGCGTGCTCCCTGGCTTAGCTGCTGCTCTCAGGAATTTCAGTTTCCAGGCTTCTTTTCTAAACAGCGTTGCTCTCAACTTAATTCACGGGATATTGATGAATTTCCCTTTTTCTCTTTCTAGGGAGCTCCTCCCACAAGAGCCTAGGCAACCTCCTTCCCAGGACAGGGTCCCTCCTGCACGCTCTTTTGCAGGCCTCCACCTGGCGGGCTGCCGTCTAAGGGGTCGCACAGAGTCGGACATGACTGAAGCGGCTTAGCAGCAGCAGCAGCAGCAGCAGCAAGGCCAGAGGACGAGCCCCTAGTGCTGTCCACCTGCTCTGTTCTCGTCTGCTCAATTCAGTAGGTGTTCACTGGGGACAGCCTCTGGGTCCAGCCTGGCATGTGTGGCAAGGGAGCTGTCCACTGTCTGACCTTGTGGCTCCTATAGGCCAGTGAGGGAGACGGTGGTGGGGTCATGAAGGGACAGGGCAGAGGGGGGCCTCCAGAGCAGGGCTGAGGAAGAGTCGGGTGCTGCACATCCTGTCTCTCGGCTTGCTGGGGCCACAGAGCACTGCAAGAATTGCCAGTGTCCACAAACAGAGACTCCGGGACTCTCCTTCTGTTTTTCCCACTCCCTTGGCACCTGACCGTGTGCTGTTTTGTTCTGGACTGTGGCTTACCGTGCATCTGAGTTCTGGCCTCAGCCAGATGACAAGCCTCTTCTGCTTGCCCTAGTGCTGACTCAGCCCAGGGCTAGGGTGGAGGCAGGGGTTCCCTCCACAGGTGTTTGGGTAACACACTTGTACTGGGGGGAGTCAGGTGACTGGGGCCTGGGAGAGGGCTCATGGGCAGTGGAGGCATCGGGGGCTTGACTGCCTTCCTTTAGCCCCTTTCTCCCCAGAGACACCCAGTTTGTTCCCAGACTTAAGGCCAATGGCTCATGACACAGCGGTGAGAAAGGATCGGGCCAAGAAGCCCCGCCATTGCAGAGGGGAAGGATCATTTGACAGGCGCAAAATGAAAAGTAAATGTGTGTAAAAAAATGACTAATATTTGACTGCTGTCTCATGGCCTTTGATTGTTGCTTCATGGCCTATCAGGGATTTCTCATCCTTGGTTAACCTCAGACAAGGCAGGCATTGGTATCATTTCCATTTTACAAATGTAAAACCTGAGGTTCAGAGAGTATTGACCTACTAGAGATCACACACTATTAAGAGGTAAACTGGGCCTGGATCCCAGGCTTACTTAGGCCAACCTCTGCTGTTGCTTGGCTAAAGGAGAAGCTAGTACATGTGCAGTGGCACAGATTTCAGAGTTCCTTTTGTGTCCCTCAGCTGGGTGTATAAGGGTGTAGAAAGGTATATAAATGCAACATATTGCTGTCCACAAAACACTTACAGCATGATCTTCTTGAAACTGCTGTAGCCAGTGAAGTAATGAGCCTTTGCTAATCATGTGGATTCAACTACTTAACTGGCTGTCACTTATTGGTGACAGTGATAGGTTATGAGGATTTTGTAAAAACTCTAAGAATGTCGACAAGGTTTAATGATTATTTTGACCATGCTACAACATGTGTTTGTGAGAACTGTATGTGCTTCTGCATCTGACAAAATCTGCTTATATCTTCAGAAAACCTTGTTATGAACAAATTTAAAGCAGAAATATAGATCAACAGAACAGGATAGAAAGCCCAGAAATAAACCCACTCACCTATGGTCCATTAATCTACAACAAAGGAGGCAAGACTATTCAATGGAGAAAAGACAGTCTCTTCAATAAATGGTGCTAGGAAAACTGGACAGCTACATGTAAAAAAATGAAATTAGAGCATCCTTTAATGCCATATACAAAAATAAATTCAAAGTGGATTAAAGACCTAAATGCAAGACCAGATACTATAAAAGTCTTAGAGGAAAACAGAGGCAGAATACTATTTGACATAAATCTTAGCAATATTTTTTTTTATCTGTCTCCTAGAGTAATGGAAATAAAAATAAATAAATAAATGGGACCTAATTAAACTCAAAAGCTTGTGCACAGCAAAGGAAACCATAAATAAAACAAAAAGACAACCCACAGAATGGGAGAAAATATTTGCGAACAAAGCAACTGACAAGTGGTTAATCTCTAAAATTTACAAACAGCTCATGCAGTTCCATATATGCTAAAACAAACAGCACAATAAAAAAACCAACAGAAAATCTAAATGACATTTCTTCAAAGAAGACATACACATGACCAAGGGGCACATGTAAAGATGCTCAACATTGCTAATTACTAGAGAAAGGTAAATCAAAATAACAATAAGATATCACCTCACACCAGTCAGAATGGCCATCATCAAAAAGTCTACAAAAAATAAATGTCTGGAGAGGGTGTTGGGCAAAGGGCACCCTCCCACACTGTTGGTGGGAATGTAAATTGGTGCAGCCACTGTGGAGAACTTACGGAAGTGTCTTAAAAACTAAAAACAGAGCTACTGTATAATCTAGCAATCCCACTCCTGGGTATATATACAGAGAAAAACATTGTTTGAAAGGATATATGTACCCCAATGTTCATTGCTATATACAATAGCCAAGACATGGAAGAAATATTCATTATCAGATGAATGAATAAAGAAGATGTGGTACATTTATACAGTAGAATATTACTCAGTCATTAAAAAGGATGAAATAATGCCATTTTCAGCAACATGGATGAACCTGGAGATTATCATATCGAGTGAAGTAAGTCAGACAGACAAAGACAAATATCATATGAAATCATTCTTACGTGGTATTTAATTAGAAATAATACAAACTAACTTATTTACAAAACAGAAACAGACTAACAGAATGAATTTATAGATACCGAGGGTATGTGTAGAGAGGAAGGATAGATTGGGAGCTTGGGATTGACATGTACACACTGTTATATTTAAAATAGATAACCAACAGGGACCTACCATATAGCACAGGGAACTCTGCTCAATACTCTGTAATAACCTAAATGAAAAAAGAATAGATACATGTATATGTGTAACTGCATCACTTTGCTATACACCTGAAACTACCACAATATTGCTAATCAGCTATATTCCAATATAAAATAAACATTTTAAAAAATAAAATGAAGAGAAAGCTTTGTCTTCAACAAATTTAAATTACTCTTTCATGTCTGATCTCAGATACTTTAAGTGGTGCATGAGAGAATAGGAATATTGATTATAGTGTTTATAAGGAATGAATATTCTATTAATAACTATTAAAATCTGCTAGACTTTGGCTAAGTCTGATATATCACTGATATATCTAGTCATAGTAAAATAAGGTGAACATATTCTGTCTTCAGCCTGACTCGGGGAGCATGTGTAGGGGTGAGAATCTTAGACTGAGCTTGGAAAGAAACAGCAATGGTTTGACCAGAGGAAAGGGAGGTTGTGCAAGACAAGAATGGGGTGGACATGTGATGGCCTAGGACAAAGCCTGGCATAGGGCTTGTCCCTCATACTTAGGCAGAGGATGCCGAGGGACCAAGGTCTACCCGTTGCCTTCAGCTTTTCAGGCTACAGTATCTCAGGGTGTTTCTGGTGAAATTTCCACAAGAAAGCCAAGGTGGTCAGCTTAGGGGAATATGTGGTTCATGTTGGAACACTGGACATACCACATTACTGGAAAGATACACACTGGATGACCAGCAAAATGAAACTCAGCTTTGCAAATGCTGGCAGTGATAGGAGATTCAGTTCCAATGACCAGTTGTTTATTGACTGAATGTCAGTGCAAATCAGAACAAATGCATTCTAACCATGACAGTCACAGGATGGACACAAAGAACGAAGTGTCCCTGATCCCATGAAACAGCTTGCTGGAATTTGTGAACTCTAGTACCTAGAATGGGAGGACTCCGATATCCCTGCCCCATGACCAGACAAGATTGAGAGCCCTCACAGAGTACTGGGCATCTGTGGGTCCACTCTCTCCCAGGAGACCCCTCACCCAGACAGGGTCAGATGCAGAGCATGGTGGTGTGACTCCTGGATGAGATGCCGGCTCCTGATGCGGGTGGAATGAGCACAGCTGGAATCTGGCAGATTCTTAGTGCTGGTCAAGCCATCAAACCAGGTAAGTCCTTGGAATCTGAGCAGGAACAGGACACTGTTCCATGCTTTGGCAGAGACTGGGTAGATGTTAGAATGTGGGCTCAGAACAGGTCTATGGAATTGAACAAACATGGCTTTTTACCTCAACTTTGCCGTTAACTGAGCAACATTGGGTAGGTGACTTTATTTCTTGAGCCTCTGTTTCTTCATCTTCATCTAAAACAGGAATGGACATTATAACTTTATTAGGCTCAAATAAATCAGAGTAATCAGATAATGTATAAAGAGCAGGCAGCACTGTACCTGACACTTGGGGAGGGGCTTATTACGCAGTAAAGGAGCACCCTGGCCAAGGTAGACTCACAGAGGTGGCTAATCAGGGGGCCCAGAAAGGGTCCTCAGACTTCAAGGTAGGTCTGGATCCTAGATTTCTGGCAATTCCCAAAGTTCTTTCTTGGAGGTTTGGGGCAGGGGTGGGGAGGGTTGGCGGCGATTGGAGCAGTACACACTCCAATTCCCTGGCTATGTCAAAGTGTAAAACCTCCATTTCTACTCTTGCTGCTCCAGATCCTTTCAAATGCAGAACAGAATTGCAGGATGACACCAGACTAAATGTCAAGAGAATTGAGATTGACTCTGTCACTCCCTGGCTGGGTGGCCTTAGGCAAGTCCTGTAACCTAGACATGGATTTCTTTATTTGCATTGGGGTCAAGGTCATCTACTTGTTTGTCATAGGATCAAATCCAACCTCTTTGGCCTGGCAGTCAAACTCCTTTCATTACATTCTCTGGTCTCAACTCCCATAAATTCTTTTCATGCCCACATGGACCTACAAAACCAGACCTTTCTTCTTTTTTCCTTCATACCCAGACAGAACCTTCTTGCCTAAGTCTTGTGTGTCAAATCTTATGTACGTCTGCATTCCCTACAGTACTTAGTACAGGATCTTTCACAAAACAGATGATCATTTTATCAATCAGGATTAGGTTTGTTTATATGTGACAGGAAAATGAAAATACTAGCTTAAACAAGATAGGAATTATTTCTCTCTTATGGAAAAGAGATCCAACAGAATTGGCCTAGAGCTGGGATGATGGCTCCAGGAATCAGAAACAAATGCTCCTTTTGTCTTCTTGCTCCAACATTCTTAGCACATCACCTCATGGTACACTATGGCTGCCAAGTTCTAGTCATCTTATTCTCATTCATCCAGCATAAAAGAGAGGAGAAAAAGCACAAAAGGTGTCTTCTCTCCCTTGAGGAATATATTCTGGATGCTATATGTGACTTCTGCTCATTTCATCTTGTTGGCTAGAACTTCAGTCACATGGTCATTCTAGCTGTAAGGGAGGTTGGGGAATATTCTTTTTAACTGAGCATATTGCTATTTCTAATAAAGTTGATAGGGAAGAGGAAGAGAAGAGACACTGACATACCCGTATGGTTGCCTCTGTCAGTTACCTAAAAGAATGAAAATTATGAAAGCTCACTACCAAGTTCAAAGCCTCATACAATGGATATGATTATGATTACAAAACACCTTGTTTGAAATGGTATGGGTGTCCTGATCTTTAGGTTGGAAACATCTTGATTCTTCTTCACCTCAGGTAAGAATGTGGTGACATGGTTTTTCATAGAATGATAATTCAGAGTTATAAGTGAAGATAACATTATTGGCCCTTCCCCCTTTCTACATTTTACAAATGAGGAAACTGAACTCCAGGGAGGCTAAGTAATTTGCCTGTTGTCCCATGATTAAGGAAGGAACCAGGACTAGAATGTGAGCTTCTGGACTCTGTCAAGGGTTTTTCTGTTCCTCTGTGGAGGAGTGGCCCATTCAGTTTCTAGTGGCCTTGAATTCTGTGGGTATCCCAGTCCTGGCAGGGGATGCCGTCTGTTCAGTTCCCCTGTAGGCAGATTTAGGTCACTGCGTTGTCAGCTGCATCCCTGCTGGCATGTAGTTCAAAAGCCTTCCATCTGGAGAGGGGGAAACTTCACAAAATAGAGGAGTGTGCTATTTAAATAACGAGGCTTTTTCGCTCACAGCAAATAATTACCTCCTTTCCTTTGTACCTAGAATGCACAGGGTCCTGAACGAGGTCCTGAAGAGAAGCATAAGAAATGGTTGCTGCCCTTGAAGATGTGGATGTACAGATTCAGTCTTCTTTTCATTCATCTGTTAAAAAAATTATTTATTGAGCTTCTACTAAATGTAGATGCTGGGTCCAAGACTGGGGATACAACGGTAAACTGTACAGATATGCTTCCTGCTCTGATATTGCTTACAGTCCAGTGGAGGACAGAGACCAGTGAACAGGCAACTACAAAATAGAATTAAAAGTGCCCTGAGAGGGAGGGGACAAGGTACTCCAGGTATATCACCTGGACTGGGGCTTTAGGGGGAGGGTCATGGCTTAGTGGGTGAGATAACATTGAAGAGGAGGCCTGAAGATTAAAGATTGAGTGCTGTGTGAGGTGCATGGAGGGTGGAAAGGAAGACTAATCCAGGTAGAATGTCCAAAGGAGTATGCATGAGGAGCTGAGAAGGATTCATCATGACCAGAGTAGGACAGGCCTCTGTGATGGCGGTGAAAGAGAGGGGTGGGGAATATTGAGAAATGTGATTGGAAAGGCGGGCTGGGCTGTGAAAGGCCTGTTAAGAGAGTTTATATTCTATCTTGAGGCTAGTGGGATCAAGTGCTTGTGGCACAGTTGTATTTTAGAAAGAGTCCTCTAGCCTCAGGGTACAGAATGGATTGGAGGGCCAGGTCTAGATGTAGGGAGACCACTTAGGAGGCTGTTGCGATGATGGTGGCCTGAACCAGAAAATGGCCTTGAGAGGCAGATGGAAGTGGATGGATTTGAGATGTTGCTGAGAGGCACAACCAATGGTCTTTGGTGACTATTTAGAAGTAAGACATGAGGAAAGATAGAGAAAACCAACATTCATAAAGAAAAAAGTTAAACAAAGGCAGATGTTAACAAAGCCATGGAATAGGGGGCTATCCAGAAAAAAAAAAAAAAATGGTGGCATGACTGCATTTTAAGGCAAGGATAACTGCTGTGGGCTGAAAAGATATTAGAGGGCTTCTTGGAAGAGTTAAGATTGGAGCTGGGTCTCATGTATAGGTAGGATTTTGATGAATGGAGAGGATGTTCCAGGCTGAACAATGATGCAAGTAGAAGTACTGAGAACTTTTTTTTTTTTTTTTTTTAGCAGATGGTTTGGTTGTGGTTTTCTTGGGAGAACCACAAAGAGCTGGTCCTCCAGGGGGTGCAACTAAAACTTTTGATTAAAGGAAGGACTGGAGAGATGAATCTCATTGCTCTTTCAGAGTGGTAGAGTGTTCGTCATGCATCCCAAGGCCCCTTGTGTTGGAACCTCAAGGGGTCTGTGGCTCATTAGACAACCCAGCATGATCAAAACCCCAGAGATCCCAGCTTCCACCAGAAAAAAGACAAAAGGTGCTCCTTCCCCCAAAGGAAGGTTTTGTGGGTTTTTTTAGTGACCCAGGTCCCCATGGTTAGAGCTGCTATACCTGGGTGTTGCATTATGATTTCTAAACCCCTAAAGAAGCCTGTCTGGCAGCCTGCATTCTGAGTGAGGCCTGTGGACGCAGCAGGAAGACTTCTTGAGCCCAAGACTGTGGAAGAAACAGCTGCATAACCAGGGGTGTGGAGCAGCCTCTCTGGCCATAGGGGGCAAGTGTCCTGCCAGGTACCATGCCCCCTGAGCACCCTGCCCCACACCTCTGGGTACTGGCTCCAGCTGACGGCACCCTGATCCCATCTACTCTGTCTCAAAATCTGCTGGTATCTCCTGTCTTGATCCAGCCTCTAGCGTCCGACATTAGCTCTAAGGACTGCGGCAATCTTCCCAGGGACCCCTTTTTAGGGGCACTGGACCCTGACAGTGACCTCTAAGGTAAATAATTACAACCATTTAAGGAGCCACAGTGCCCCAGAACTGTGCTGGATTCTTCACGCCATCATTTCTAATGCTTATGATCCTCTTGTGAAGCACATATTATCCCATTTTACTGAAGAAGAAATTAAGGGAGATTAAATGGCTGCCCAAAGCCACCAAGCCAAACTGACCACTGTTCCACTGTCCTGTATGTGAGTCAGGGAAGTCCAAGAGAAAACGTCAGCAGCATTTGCTAAGGCACTTCACAAAGGTTACACTTTTATCCTCACAAGGACTAATCAAGATAAGTACTACTATTCCCTTTTTATGAACAAAAACACTGAGACTCAGTTTACTTATTCCAAGGTCACATAGCCAAGAAGAGGCAGAGGTAGGATCCAGACCTTACTCTGTTACCAAACCTCCTCTCTCCACCTGTCCAGGCACCTAAACAGGTGAGCATCAAACCTCATTTCCTGAGTCCAGACTCCAGTGCCCAGGTAGAAAGTAGGGACATAGTTACAGAAGAGTTGCGTACCTGAGGTCCTTTCCCAGCCCACTCATGTGAGCCTTTTGAAGTTTTTACAGAGGGAAGAACCAGGACCAGAGATGAGCAAGGGCTTTGCATAGCACCATTCGACCACTCTATTTTCTCAGTCCCTCTGTCTCTTCATGCCTCATGGATATGGTTCCAGGGGGTTGGGCCCATGATCTCAGCTTATGTGGTGCCTACACTCCACTCCTCCAATTCGCCGCACCGCCCCCCCTCCCCACCCCCCTCCTGCACACCAGCCTCCTATTCCAAGGCCAAGACTACTCAGCTTTGATTCAGGTTGAATGAGTCATTAAGAGTAAAACAAAGAAGAGGAGGTCTATTCCTTTGCTAGATGAAATGAGCCCACCCACATTTTGACTTCTTTTTGTTCTGAAATGACAGTACGCAATGACTCAGTATTCACACTCAAAGCAGACTACTTTGTATTTTTTTCTTGAAAATGAAATGTATGAAATAAATGAGCTGAAAGTGGCTCATGTAGGGAGGGAAAGAAGACCTCTGAGCACATCAATGCAGCCTGGAGGCTGAATAGAATGTGCAGGAATGCGAGGGGACAGAATTCCGTGGTGGGGAGGAGCAGATGACAAGGCCACGCAGCAAAGCCCTTCAAAACTCCTCAGTGGTAAAACCTGAAGAAGCAAGCACCAATCCCCAAGCCTACTTGACTTAGCAAGCACGTTCACAGGCACTGGAGGGAGGGAAGAAAGGACTTTTGCAAAAAAGCCTTCATATGCAGGGTGTGGGGATGGAGAACTGTGTGTGTCTCATACCAGAGAGCCTCCCCAGCCAAACAGCCTGGCTGGAGGCAAATGAGAGGATGGGAAAGGGACAGCACGTCTTGGCACTGACTCTCAACACTGTGTTCCCCTTGGGAGGAATGAGCCCAGAGGATCTAATCTACATCCTGCCCTCCTAAAGTAGGGTAACTGGCCCTGTTCCCAGTAGCTGTAGCTCACAGCTTGACTCTGGCACTACCCAGGGCCTCTGATTGTTGGTGTGGGAAAAGAGCACAGAATTGGGTGCCAGACTGTTGGCGTTTTCTCCAGCTTAGTGCTGGATGGTCTGGGGTAAAACCTCTCAGACTGTTTTCTCTGAGAAAACAGGAGGTGACTGCTCTCACCTGCCTGAGAAGGTGGTGGTTGTGAGGATGAAATGAGAAAATGGGTGAAATGAGACCTATTCTATTAACTGTAAGATGCCACACAAGTGATAGTTATCGCTGTGTTTACAGGCATGGTAAATTAAATGTTTTCTGACAGACTTGATGTTACCCTGGGAATCCGAGGCAATGGGGACATTCCATTCCATTTTTTAGCATCTGAAAAAGCTGATGTTTGAAATGAATTTATTGGGAGTGAAAGTTTTCTATGGCGCTTCCTTTCCTTTGCAATGAATTCCAGCCTTTCCATGGTGCTTGAGATGTTGTTAGGAAGCGGCTGGGGAAAGTCGACCTCCATCCTGGTTGCTTTGAAACTTCAGTTTTGGTTCTGTTCAGTGAGCATCTCCATTTCAGTCATTACAGAGGGTGCAAAATTCTTGGGAGGACGATGGTCTCTGGTTTCACGGTATTGGGCTTGATAATGTTATCATTTTTTAATAGAAAAGTCTACATAAGAACTGCTAATGGATATCTTAGCGCTGGAAGGGAAACTAGGAGACTATTAGCTCAAGCCTGAGACTTTTCAAATGAGGAACTGAGAATTAGGCAGAGGACCTAGTTTTCCCTGGGTCTCACACTTGAGTCAGTGAGCCAGGATTAATCATCTCCCAAGTGTCTTATATTTATGTGCTCCTTCCCTGGCACCAGGGTCAAGAACTCAGATGTGTTCAGGGTCCAGGCAGGCGAGAAGGAGGGCATTGGTGGGTAAGATGGTAGGAAAGGATGCTCGGTTTTCTTTAAGTTTATCCTGTTTGTGGAGAATCTGTAAATTTCTGCCTTTCACCAAATTGGGGACATCTTCAGCTATTACTTTTCCAAGTATTTTTTCTCTACCAACCTCTTTCTTGAGAACACCAAAGGCATGGATATTAGACCATCTGATATCTTCCCACAGATTCCTGAGGTTCTATTCATTATTTTTCAAACATTTTCTCTCTGTTCTTCATATTGAATAATTTCTATTTATCTCTTTCAGCCTACTGATACTTTCTTCTTTTGCCTTGTGTATTAAATCTATCAACTGAATTTTTATTTCATGTATTTCCCAGTTTTAAAATTTCCATTTGGTTCTGTTTAAAAAATTGTTTTTTTTTTTTTTTAACTGAGAAGTTCTAGCTTTCCATTCTTTACAAGAGTGTTAACCTTTACATCACGAAGGATGGTTATAATAGCTGCTTTGAATTTTTTCTAGCAATTACATTAATCTTGCCTTTTCCTTGATAAATGAAAATTTTTTTTTTCTGCTTCTTACCATGTTGGGTAACTTGAGATTGTAATCTGGACATTTTATATGGTATGTAATGAGACTCTGGGTCCTCTTAAAATCATAAAGTGATAAGAGAAAAAATTAGAACTACCCTCATACTCTTTCCATCACAGGAAAGAGTTTTGAATAATTTTGAAAAAATATGTAGATTTTTCTGAGTTCCTCAATCCAGAGATAGAGGTTTTCTCTCAGGATTTTAGGTACCTGAGCAACTGGCATGGTGGTGGCAGGACAGTTTGGGAGCTGCATCTGGCCTTAAGGCTGAGCTAAAAAATTAAAAAATGAGAAAAAAGAACAGGGTTTTATCCCACTCTCTGGATTATTGGGTTCAATTTTTCAGGTCATTTGACCAGAAAAATGGGCTGTTTCTTGGAGCTGCTGCTGTCCATGACTGCCATGCAGTTTCATAATTGTACAGCAGTCAGGGACAGGTTAAATCCAGCGAAAAAATTTCAAGAAACTGGCTGCTATCATATTGATCATTCATCATATTTTTATTTATTTTCCCTCCAGACCCCTGCTTTTACCTACTTTTCAGAGTCCTCAGTTAATTGCCTTTTTTTTGGTATCTTGTTCAGAGTATTTAGTTGTAATAAGTGGGAGACAGAGTGCAATGTGTCTCCTCCATTTGGTTGGAACCAGAAGTCTAGTAGCACACATAGAATCCTTTTTTATTGTTGTTGTTGGTGCTCCCCTGAGTGTCACTGATAGCTGCCCCCTGACAGAACTTGTATTTGGGGATCCTATATACCCTAGTCTGGTGGTGCCAGCTCCCAGGAGTCTGTGGCTCCAAGTTTTCTACCTTATTTGGGTAGATATTTGTTGCACATGTTCACTCAGCAAAGATGTATTCACATGCCCCTATGTGCTGTATCCTGGGGATACAAAAATGGCTAAAACTTGATCCCTGCCCTCAAAGAGTTCATGGTATAGTGGAATAACAGGAAAGTGGACTAGAAATTTAGGACCCAAACTTAGTTCTTTCTCAAGGTCTCCTGTTAGCCCCCAAACCACAATACATAAGAGAGAATTTCCCACCTGTTCTGGGGCTCTGTCTTTCCAGAAAACATCTACAATTGCCCTCTCCTCTAAGGGGGACCAACCACAAAGCACTTCTATCAAACAATACGTAAAGTACTACTTGTAGTTTTGTGAACTCGACAAAATGCCAAGATTACTCTGTATAGAAATCTTTTTGCCCACTACATATAGTCTTAGAGAACACAGCCTGGTTTGGGGTTCCAGAACTCAAAAGGGAAGTGAAGACATTGGAGTTTCCAAAGTAGTACTTGAAACAGAAAACGAATGGAATCTGATATTTAAAAAAAAAAAAAAAGTGGGAGAAGCAGAGACCACCTGCCAAGGAGATAACCCTTCAGAAGGAAAATGGATATCTCCCTCCCTCTGCCTCTGCCCTGCTGCCTTTTCTCTTTGAAAGAACTTACCTTCTCTTTCTACATCAAAGGAAGACCAGAGTACTGAATTTGGGAAAGGAGATAAAAATGTGAGGAAGAATAGGGGCCAACCATTGAATTAGCACAAGTACTATACACCTCAGTAAGAGTGCTGATTATCTTGCCATTCTCACCACTTTGTGATAACATTTGTGGCTCCTAGGTGGTACACAAGGAGACCAAGACTCAAAGGGTGACATGATTTTCTCAAGGTCTTAAAGCAGTAAAACCACAGACTAGAATCCAGGTCTCCTGAGTATGGGTTCTATTTTCTCTACTGCATCAGCATCTAAGACTCTGGGGCCTGAATATGTTCCCTTCTCACATGACTAGAGTCATAGCAGTCTTCTGTCTGATGAGTGTGTTGTTTTGAGGAGGACTCTGGGAGAAAGAGACCTTGCCCCTGACGATGGGATCTACAGGCTCACAAAAGAGGAAGAATTCTGCTAGGAAACCACCTCCCAGCTTCTTCAGACCTAGATCTCCTTGGGGTATAATTCATGCAAGTATTAATCCCCCTCTCTAAAAAAATTAAAAAATCAGAACCTATTATTATACAAAGGAAGAAAAGCTAAGCTAAAGGAGGGCTCATTTTCCAAGACACTTTCCTCTGAGCAGAAGGGTGATTTGGGAACAGAGGACAGCCAGCAAGTAGCAAATTAGCAGGGTTATCCCTCTGAGGTCCCCCCAGGCCTCACTTGCTGGCCCTTACTCAGAGGGGAGCTGAGCTCTGAGGGGGAAAGACTTCTCTTCTTCCTAACTGGTTGGTGAGGAGCAGCTTCTCCTCCTGCTCCAGGAGGGTGGGGGTTACCTGTATGTTGCATTCAGACAAGACAGGGCTTCTCCTTGCCCGTCTTCCTTCTGGCTCCTTTTTTCTCCCCCCACTATCTCATGCCCTCTCTATAATTTAATAGCAGGGAGAAAAGAAATGAATGTGATTGAGCCCCATCTGTACCAGATACCTTGTTAAGCACTTTACGTTCATCTAGCAGAGGACCTGGTACATTGTAAGTATTCAATAGATAATTAGCTCTTACCTTTAGTGTCTCTTCATTTCACTAGAATCCCGGTACAATCCACCTAAGCAGTAGGTGACTGCTTAGTCTTATTGCTGAAGATGTAGGCAAGAACAATGTCACAATGGCAGGGATGAAAATGAAACTAACTTTAGGGCTGATCACACAGATTTCTCGAGGAGGAAACTGAGGAAACCCAGAAACTGATGGTTTAGCAGGGAGCCAAGTAAGAAGATATGTGGAAGCCTATGGAGAAGGCAATGGCAACCCACTCTAGTGTTCTTGCCTGGAGAATCCCTGGTAGGCTGCTGTCTATGGGGTCGCACAGAGTTGGACACGACTGAAGTGACTTAGCAGCAGCATGAAAACTTAGGACCCAAGCAACATCTCTCAGCATCAGTGTGAACCCAAAGAGAATCTTTAAATCTTGGCTCATGCTTGCCCTGGAAGAAGTAGCCTTTCACACCATTATCATGCTCTGTTCCTGATGTGGCTAATTTTTAATCTCTGAAATTCTCAATTAGGCATGCGCTAATTCTATAAAAATGTCAGAGTAAGCCCATGTATGATTATATTTCTCTGCAAAGACAAAGAAGTTTGCCTAGACCACTTGGCTACTCCAAACAAACAGGGTCCCAGCCAAAACCTTTGAAGGCTTGTGATGCCAGTAGATTCCCTAGAGAGGCACCATGTTGTTTTGAATTTTTTTGTTTGTATTGTATTTTGAATGCTATCTTCTCCTCTTCCACTGCCTTGGCTGGGTCTTTATCACTTTTACTATAAATACCCCATCGGTTCCCTGCCATCAATCCAGACAAACACAACTAAACACGGATTTTCATAAAACATTTGCTTTTGATGGATCCAAATGACTTTCGTGGCTTTCCACTACATACAGGAAAGATCTAGACTCAACAACCAAAACCTTCCATAGCTGCTTGCTTTTCCAGACATCTCTACTTCCTGCCATGAATTACACCTCCAACACAACTGGTTCACTTAATATTACACAAGTATGCCTAGACTCCTCCAACCTTCCCAACTTTTTCCTGCGTGGACCAGCGGTCCCTTCCTTCTCAGTTGTCACTGATGGGACATTAACCTTCCTTTAAAGATGGGCTCAAGGTTGGTCACTTGGTCTCTAAGCAATTTCCCCATCCTCTGCAATCACACCTTTGTCCGGACTCCTCATGTCACATGAAATTAGACTGTTGTATCTGAAATGTGTTTCCATGTGTGGATGTGACAGCAGTACTGTGACATACTTTTCTCACAAAATAGAATAGCACTTAATATTCTATTGAGGGGGTGGGATGAATGGAGAGAGTAGCATGGAAACACATACATTACCATATGTAAAATAGATTGCTATTGTTAAGTCACCAAGTCATGTCCAACTCTTTGCGACCCCATGGGCTGCAGAACACCAGGCTTCCCTGTCCTGTTCCCTGTTCCCTCCTGTTCCCTCACCATCTCCAGGAGCTTGCCCAAGTTCATGTCCATTGCATCGGTGATGCCATACAACCATCTCATTCTCTGTTGCCTTTTTTCCCTTCTGTCGTCAATCTTTCCCAGCATCAGGATCTTTTCCAATTAGTTGTCTCTTTGCATGAGATGGTCAAAGTATCAGAGCTTCAACATCAGTCCTTCCAATGAATATTCAGGGTTGATTTCCTTTAAGATTGACTGGTTTGATCTCTGTGCTGTCCGAGGGACTGTTAACAAGACTTCTCTAGCACCACAGTTCGAAAGTATCAATTCTTTGGCACTCTGACTTTTTTATGGCCTAGCTTTCAAAATATACCTGACTACTGCCAAGACCACAGCCTTGACTATATGGATCTTTGTCGGCAAAGTGATGTCTTTGTTTTCACTGCCTAGGTTTGTCATAGCTTTCCTGCCAAGAAGCAATCGTCTTCTAATTTCATGGCTGCAGTCACCATCCATAGTGATTTTAGAGCCCAAGAAGAGGAAATCTGTCACTGTTTCCACCTTTTCCCCTTCTATTTGCTATGAAGTAAAGGGACCAGATCTTCATTTTTTAATATTTAGCTTTAAGCTGACTTTTTCACTCTCATTCTTCACTCTCATCAAAATGTTCTTTAGTTCCTCTTCACTTTCTGCCTTTAGAATGGTATCATCCACCTATCTGAGGTTGTTGATATTTCTCTCCACAATCGTGATTCCAGGTTGTAACTCATCCAGCCTGGCATTTCTCATGATGTGCTCTGCATATAAGTTAAATAAACAGGGTGACAATGGTGTGGCACCTTTGGAAAATAGCCTGGCAGTTCCTCAAAATGTTAAAGATATAGTTACTATATGACCCAACAATTCTACTCCTAGATGGAATTCCACTCCACCCAAGAGAATTGAAAACTTGTACGTGCATGTTAATGGAGCTTCCCAGGTGGTGGCAATTTGATCTCTGGCTCCTCTGCCTTTTCTAAACCCAGTTTAGACATCTGGAAGTATCTATGTAAAATAGATAGGCAGAAGGAATTTGTTCTATGATTCAGGGACCTCAGACTGGTGCTCTGTAGCAACCTAGAGGGATGGGATGGGGTTGGAAGTGGGAGGGAGGTTCAGGAGGGAGGGGACATATGTACACCTACAACTGATTCATGTTGATGTATGGAAGAAACCAACACATACTGTAAAGCAATTATGCCTCAATTAAAAAGAAAAAATAAATAAAATGAGGGAGATGAAAAAAAATTCTATTTCACAATCTACTAGACATCTGAAATTTAAAGATAACTTTTTCACTTAACATGTTTTATTGTTTTAGTAGAGACTTAAGGCCCTTGAGATGGTAGAAGAAAAAGAGATGAAGGGTTTTCTTTTTAAAGCCTTTTGTCTTTCCTGTGCATATTATATAATCTCTTAATTATTCCAAGTATTAAAGAAATAGTCCCTCTGAATCCTTTAAATTGATTCAAACATTGAAATGATTCACCAGTTTGAAAGAAACTGGTGTCACCCTTCCAAAATTTTGTTTAAAAGAAAAAGAAAGAAAAACCAAATATTGGTTCTTCTGGGGGAAAAGTAAACTGGCTGTGCTTTTATTTTTTTAAAAAATGCATCACAGATGGTGGGACTTGTTTCTGTGCCTTTGGTAGCAAGTAACAACATCTTTCATGTAAAGATGGGCTCAATAAAGGACAGAGATGGTGTGGACCTAACAGAAGGAGAAGATATTAAGAAGAGGTGGCAAGAATACAAAGAACTGTACAAGAAGATCTTCATGACCCAGATAATCATGATGGTGTGATCACTCACCTAGAGCCAGACATCCTGGAATGTGAAGTCAGGTGGGCCTTAGAAAGCATCACTACGAACAAAGCTACTGGAGGTGATAGAATTCCAGTTGAGCTATTTCAAATCCTGAAAGATGATGCTATGAAAGTGCTGCACTCAATATGCCAGCAAGGTTGGAAAACTCAGCAGTGGCCACAGGACTGAAAAAAGTCAGTTTTCATTCCAATCCCAAAGAAAGGCAATGACAAAGAATGCTCAAACTACCGCACAATTGCACTCATCTCACACGCTAGTAAAGTAATGCTCAAAATTCTCCAAGCCAGGCTTCAGCAATACATGAACTGTGAACTTCCAGATGTTCAAGCTGGTTTTAGAAAAGGCAGAGGAACCAGATATCAAATTGCCAACATCTGTTGGATCATCAAAAAAGCAAGAGAGTTCCAGAAAAACATCTATTTCTGCTTTATTGACTATGCCAAAGCCTTTGTCTGTGTGGATCACAATAAACTGTGGAAAATTCTGAAGGAGATGGGAATACCAGACCACCTGACCTGCCTCTTGAGAAACCTACATGCAGGTCAGCATACAACAATTAGAACTGGACATGAAACAACAGACTGGTTCCAAATAGGAAAAGGAGTACGTCAAGGCTGTATATTGTCACTCTGCTTATTTAACTTATATGCAGAGTACATCATGAGAAACACTGGGCTGGAAGAAGCACCAGCTGGAATCAAGATTGCCGGGAGAAATATCAGTAACCTCAGATATGCAGATGACACCACCCTTATGGCAGAAAGTGAAGAGGAACTAAAAAGCCTCTTGATGAAAGTGAAAGAGAAGAGTGAAAAAGTTGGCTTAAAGCTCAACATTCAGAAAACTAAGATCATGATCGGGATGGGGAATACATGTAAATCGATGGCTGATTCATGTCAATGTATGACAAAAACCACTACAATATTGTAAAGTAATTAGCCTCTAACTAATAAAAAAAATTAAATTAAATTAAAAAAAAAAGAAAACTAAGATCATGGCATCTTGTCCCATCACTTCATGGCAAATAGATGGGTAAACAATAGAAACAGTGTCAGACTTATTTTTGGGGGCTCCAAAATCACTGCAGATGGTGATTGCAGCCATGAAATTAAAAGACACTTACTTCTTGGAAGGAAAGTTATGACCAACCTAGACAGCATATTAAAAAGCAGAGACATTACTTTGCCAACAATCGTCCATCTAGTCAAGGCTATGGTTTTTCCAGTGGTCATGTATGGATGTGAGAGTTGGACTGTGAAGAAAGCTGAACGCCAAAGAATTGATGCTTTTGAACTGTGGCATTGGAGAAGACTCTTGAGAGTCCCTTGGACTGCAAGGAGATCCAACCAGTCCATCCTAGGGGTGATCAGTCTTGGGTGTTCACTGGAAGCACTGATGCTGAAGCTGAAACTCCAATACTTTGGCCACGTGATGCGAAGAGCTGACCCATTGGAAAAGACCCTGATGCTGGGAGGGATTGGGGGCAGAAGGAGAAGGGGCCGACAGAGGATGAAATGGTTGGATGGCATCACCGACTCGATGGGCATGAGTTTGAGTACACTCCGGGAGTTGGTGATGGACAGGGAGGCCTGGCGTGCTGCCATCAGGGGGTCGCAAAAAATCAGACACGACTAAGCAACTGAACTGAACAACATGAAAGGGCTTCCCAGGTGGCGCTGGTGGTAAAGAACCTGCCTGTCAATGCAGGAGATGTAAGAGACATGTGTTCTATCTCTGGATCAGGAAGATACCCTGGAGAAGGAAATGGCAACCAACTCCAGTATTCTTGCCTAGAGAATCCTATGGACAGAAGGGCCTGTCAGGCTATGGTCCAAAGAGTCCGACATAACTGAAGTGACTTAGCATGCACGCACAACATGAAATAAAGTTCTAGTAAATGATTAAATTTCAGGGAAGAAATTTGCCAAATTTCAAGAGACACAAATGAAGGGCTTGCCTTTGACTGAAACCCACTGTTGATACCTTCCCAGGGTATAAATTTCACCTCCGGTTCCTCTCCTCTGCACTAATCTCCTATTGGGTGGGAGAACTCACAGACCGGCAACCAGCACCACTTACCTGAGCTTTCTTCATGAGAGGGAAAGACATGGGTTTAACCCCTACCTCAGGGATCCCTAGGAAGAAGGGGAGGCTTCTTTGCTTGATTTTATATTTCAGTACCACTCACTGAATTACTCCAGTTGGCCAGGATGCCTTTTGCTTCCAAAGCTTCTCAAAGGACTTCAGATCTTACATCCTCTTCTGTCTTCAAGGATGTAAGAAGACATCCTTTACTGATTATACTAGTTTTCCATTGCTAGATAACAAATTACCAAAAACTTAGTGTCTTCAAACAACAGAAATCTTTCTTTCATAGGTCTGGAGTCCATGTTTGAGTTGGCTGTGTCCTCTGCTCATATTGAAATCAAGGTGTTGGCCAGGGTTGCAGTCTCATCCACGGCTTAGGTTTCTCTTCCAAGCTCTCTGCTTGTTAGAAGAATTCAGTTTCAGCTCCCGGAAGCCACCTCCTGTTCACTGTCACATAGCACTCTCCAAAACATGGCAGGATTGCTTCTTCAAGGCCAAGAGAAGAGCATCTCTGCTGCTTGAAATCATTTTGACTTGGAAAACCTGGACTCTTTTCAAGGGTTCACCTGCTTAATTCAGGCTCACCCAGAGAAATCTCCCTTTAAATTAACTCAAAGTCAACTGATTAGGGTCATTGACTTCATTTACAACATCCCTTTTGCTATACAAGGTAATAATCACAAGAGTGAAATTCCCTCATATTCATTAAGTCCTGCTCACTGGCAACCCCCTCCAGCATTCTTGCCTGGAGAATCCCCATGGACAGAGGAGCCTGGTGGGCTACAGTCCACAGGGTCACAAGAAGTTGGACACAACTGAGCGACTAAGCACAGCTCATTCTCAAGGGGTGGGGGGATAACACATTCATGTGCATGGTGATGAGGGGATGGAATCTTGGGAGCTGTAGAGGTAGAATGATAAGAATTACCTTAGAAGCCTACCTACCACATCTCTTTTCCTCATGTCCAAGGTCAGTGTGGCTCAGTCTTCCACTGAATATTTCGGCAGAACAGGCTGCAGATGACTCTACATTCCCAAGCCTTTATCATGATGTGGCCCCCTGGCCAAAGCAAGGCCCAGCAGCCAGACAGCAGAGAGTATGTGGGGATGCAGAGGGAGTCGTCAACTGGCCCAGAGCATTGGGGCATGAAGGCAGCAATGAAGGCACAATGGAGCAGTGAACAGCAGCAGTGTTCATGTGTTAAATTTGTATTGAGTGAATTTGGTTTTGAGACAGTCCTAACCGTACAACTGCTCTCCCTACTAGCTGAGTTCTCCTGCTAGAAATATGACCTAAGTCATATAGGTTATGCCCTATTCTTAATAATCTTCCCAAGTCACATTTTCCTATAATGCACTGAAGAGTTGATACTACATTGAAAGAAGAGAAGCAGCCATGTGGGGGCTAGTAAACCCTCTATTTTCAAGTGCAATCCTAAAGTTTACCTTGCAGAGTTTATACTCATGCATCTTTTAAAAAGTAAGCTGAAACTCTTGAATATTTGCCAAGAATATTATCTTATTCTCTCAAAGGAGGCACAAAGCTATTGTCATGTCACTAGGAATCTCATAGCTTACAGAAATTCTCTTGGAAGACTAAGAGTGATGACTCCAATCATGTCCAATCTGCTTTTATTCCTTCAAAACAAGAAAATTAAGTAATATTTGGAAAATGCATAAAATGTAAAGGAAATAAACATTCCTCATAACCTCATTACCCACTGAAAACCATCATTAACATGACTTGGAGTGGGAAAAAATAAACAGAGAGTTACACTCCTGCAAAGGATTGTTTGTCTCCCTTCAACAATATGCATCAATCATTAGCTTAGTGATAGTGGGAAGATGGAAAGGTGACTTTATTCAGTGATATTTCCTACCTGGCTGGCAGCTAAAGAGAGAATAACTGGGAGAAAGTAATGGTTTTTGCAACACATCCAAAGCAAGAGATATATTCATATTTATGCAAACCTAGCACCAGGGAGATAACCAAGGGGGAACTTCAACTCAACATTTATCAAACCCTCAATATATCTCCCAATCCAGAAAAACAATGAAGATGTTAATCTTTTTTTTTTTCTTTTTTCATTTATTTTTATTAGTTGGAGGCTAATTACTTTACAATATTGTAGTGGTTTTTGCCATTATTGACATGAATCAGCCATGGATTTACATGTGTTCCCCATCCTGATCCCCCCCTCCTGTCTCCGTCTCCATCCCATCCCTCTGGATCTCCCAGTGCACCAGCCCTGAGCACCTGACTCATGCATGGGCTGGTGATCCGCTTCACCCTTGATAGTATACTTGTTTCAATGCTATTCTCTCAGAACATCCCACCCTTGCCTTCTCCCTAAGAGTCTAAAAGTCTGTTCTGTACATCTGTGTCTCTTTTTCTGTTTTGCATATAGGGTTAATTTTTTAACTCATTAACTAAAGACCACATCAATATTCATTTTAAACAAAGTTGCATGTAGAGCACACTTTAGGTTTCTAACAACATTCTCCTCCTTCCTGGCCTTATATTTCTGGATTTTTCTGCCATAACTGGTAAGCTTGGAAGAGCTAGAAGTTCCACTCCTATCACTCTATTGTCACCCCCCATCCCCAACACTTTCCATTGGGACACCCTGCTGCATCCCACACCCTTCCCTTTCCCTCATACTTGCTTCTTTGCAAGATTCACTCACACTGGTGAGCCTAGGCCCTACGTCTTCACTCTTAGTCTGGAAACTTCCATTTCCTAGGGGACTTCTTACTGACCCACCAGCACATACAGTTGCAACTCCAGTTGAATTCATCATGATACCTCCTTCATCTTGGCCCCTCATTCCCCTCCCACTGCCTCCCGCCATCTAACTGGTTTCACTGATCAGTCTCTTAGAAGGGGCCTCTCTCCAGTCATTGGCCATCCCCTGTGCACACATAATCTGCTGTTTTCACCTCCTTGTCTTGGCTCAAACTGTTTCCACCACCAGGGAGGCAGATACTTCTGAGTCCCTTCCTTTCAGAAACTTATTTTCAGAAATTCTGCCTAACAAAATCCATCTACATGTCCAACTTAGCACCTCCAAATGCTCATGTGTTTAGGGTGGGCTATGTATGTTTTCACTTGTCTGTCTTGTTGATATTCTTGACCTATTGGTAATGACAATATTAAGAATGATTACTATTTAAAGGCTGCTAAGTGCCAGGGCATACACCTTTTAAAAAGGCAAAGGCAAAAAGAGAAGGAAACTCACTCAGAGTACTAAGGGGTAGTGATTGAAAGAGTGTCAATAAATAGCCCTCTCAATCCCCTAAATTCTTCACTTGCCCAGCCTGTCATGCCCAAATCCTCAAAGGTACATGTCATTGAGGGGTACATGTCATTGAGGAGTAAAGGTTCACACCCTCACCTTCTTCAAACCACCCCCCACCTCCATCTTTCCTTCTCTTCAGTACGAAGACTTCTGGGAATAGCAACATTCTAAGCTGTTAACAGCTGAAGCCTTCTCAGAGGACTCTGTCCCACAGTGACAGTTGGCTGAAGACAGTGAAAGAGAGATGTCCTTCAGGAATGGCTGGGATTGAGAAAGGGAGGGAAGGGGGAGGACCAGTCCCAGGAAGAGGTAGACTCCACACTCAAGGCTACCAGTAGAGCACACTGTATCATTGTTAGAGCCTCCCTCCTTTCTTAGCCTTTTCTGCATGCCTCAGAAAGGGTTCACAGGGCTCAACCCTGCAGGGGATCCTGAGATGTATCAGACATGGATCCTGCCCTCAAGGAGCTTACTGTCTAATGTAGAAAATGCCAAGAACCATGGCAAATGCCATTCTAAAGGTCACTGGGGCTGCAGAAGAGAGAAAGATGCAGGTTGGACATCAAGAAAGGCCTGCCAGTGGAGGTCGCATTTGAGCTGGACCTAGACAGCTGAGAGGAAATTTTCCACAGGCAGAGATTCAAGGTGGTACTAGTTATGGTGATGGGTAGCTGCAGTCTAAAACTGTGATCTGAAGAGGGGATAGCTGGAGAAAGGTGAAAAAGGGGTCAAGGAGACTTTGGGCATATTCTCTAGAAAGAGGACACCAAGGATGACACTTTGCCTGCTTTACCCTTTTTCTCAATACTGCTTAGGGGAAAATAGGCTGCTGTTTATAGGGAGTAGTGATTAAAAGTTGAGAACTCAGGGTTGGAATGACAAGTGCTCTCTGAAGGCAGTTAAGGTGACCCTCAGCCCCATTATCCTGTGAGTTTGTGATTTGGAAGGGCAGCTAATGACACACCTTTAGACCTAGGTAAGATGTCTCGATCAGTGAATGCCCTCAAGTGAACAATGAGGCTTCACAGCAGAATGGGAGACGGGACCCCATAGAGTGAAGATGCTCAAGACTGTTCATTTGAATCTGCAAGAATGTCAAGTCCATGTTTAGTTCATGTCTGTCAGCAAAAATAGTATGGGCACATGTTGTGAAGTGTCTGTAGGCAGAAGTGAGAATAAGACTGGAGCGGACCCAAGGTGGGGAGGAGAAGGCAAGAGTTGCTTGATGCAAACAAACACATACACACAAATTCAAGAAGGGGCAACCAGATGATAATACAAAGGCAAAAGGGGAAATGTATGTAAGAAGTTTACACTTTAATCTAGTTCTCCTTTCCCCTTTTGTTGCTATTTTAGAATTGTAGCTCTGCAATTTTTGTAGAAAATTTGTGAAATTTTTTCTTTGGCAAGGAAATTGTTACCCAAGTTTTACTGTTTTAAAAATGTTTATATAACTTCCAAGAATAATTTGTGCTTAATTATCAGTGATATCACACACTTTAGACTTTTGGTTTTTAAGCCCAACCATAACTAGTATTTCCCCAGGATTGTAGTCACTCCCAGTGGTCTGAATTTAACTAGCAGTAATCCTAGCCTTGGAAAGACAAAGGAACCTGAAGATACTTATTGGAAAAGAAACTGGCACTTAAATCAGGTCTAGTCCATCAAAGGATGAAGAGCAGAACACTCAGGCCCAAGAGAGCAGGAGTAGGATGTCTTGGATGCCCAGATAAGAAAAGGAAGAAAGGCATTGTTGGTCAAGCCAGAGTAGGGTCAAACATGTAGGCCTGTGAACCCTCAGGAGTGGGAAAGGGACATTCATTCTCTGCTTGACCTTTTATACACCTAGCTCAAAGGGAGGACCCTTGGCCTTGGAGGTGTAGCCCTTGCATCCAGAATCAGGTGAATCCTGCCACTGGTCAGCTCAGGACCATAACGGCTAAACCTTATTTGGAAAGGAAGCTTTGTGCCCTCTCAGGTACATGTTCGGTGTCTGCCCTTGTGCAGTGGGAACCAGAGAACAGTGCAAATAACCCTAGGGTACCAGAAAGGGGAGGAAAAGAGGAGGAGCAACATGGCCAAGTTCAATGTAAGAAACTGCCTTTGGGGATTTCCCCACATTGGTATTCTTTCAACCTCCAAACTCAGTGTTTCTAGCCTCTGCCTTATAGTTTGCCTCCAAAGACCAACTTTCCCATGCCCGTTTTAAGCCCATTGAAATACATCTTCAACCCTTAGTGTGGTAGGTCTCCTTGGATCTGATTTCTCTTCTGATGGCTGTTCCTGCCTGCCCCTGGTCTGACTTCATTATCTTCCTTGGGGAGGTGGTTTCCTTTCTTAGCTTTCTGTTCACTTCTTGTCACCTCTTTCTCTTTCCTGCCATTTCTCCCATCACACTTTGCTGGCCTTCAATCATATTGGTGTCCAATTCAGTTTGTCCCCTTACTATTGTTTTCTACTTCTGGGGGGTGATGATTTTCTTAAAGGGAATGTCCTTCTTATTAAATGTTTTTAAACAACAATGAAAGTTACACTAACAGGGATCTCTAATCCCTTGATATACCGAAAGGGCGTAGAGTATGGGTATAATTTGGGGGAAAGAATGGCTGTTCCTTGTAGGAGGGAGAAGCAGCAGGGAGCCGGTTGCCCTTGTAGGGCCAGGGCTAGAGGAGGAGCCAGCAGTGGCCCTCTTCAAACTCTGTAGGCCTCCAGCAAAGGAGGTTGTGCTAGAGCTGCAGGCCTGCCAAGTATGGTGGGAGCACTCTTTAGGATCTTATTCCAGAAACTCTCTGCCTTGACTATTGGCAGGGAAGCAAAGGGTCAGTTTCACTCAATGTTGTCAAACCTTCCTATTGCACCCTGGAGATGACTTTGAAAAGCACCAAAGTGATTTCTAGAGCCTCTTAGCTCTCACAACAAGTAGTAGTATGCTGTTGGTAGCCCTTCTTGTCAGCTGTGGCTTGGAGTAAAACACAGAGAACTCAGTAACCTATGTAGAAAAACACTGGAAGATTCCAAACATTTGGTGGAATGATTTCCAAAGAAGCCTAGAGAAAGTACGTTGAGTTGAGATCATGGAGTTGCCTTTTAAGTGGACTCCTTAGGGGTCACTTCTCCCTCAAAAATCTCTTTGTGAATTTCTAAGAAGAAAGGGGTCTAAAGAGCATTGACTCAACCTGAGCTCAGGACTCCTGGTGGACTGACGGACAAGCTGGAGGAGCATATTTGTGGCAGCGTGATCTGTCCTGCCTCGTGGGCTGCCCCTCCATTCTCCCTGCTACTCAGATTGGCTCCACATTCTCCTGCCTTCACACTGAAGAATTTGCACAAGCGAAAACCTGCCCATCCCCACATCTGCCAGTGAAATCCTACCTCTCCTCTAGGCCCAGCTCAAATGTCACCACCTCCATAGGACCCCCCCATGGGTATCCTGTTGGAAGTCCACGTTCCCTCCTCTAGACTGACCATTTGGTCGGGAGCTTATCTAAACTGTAAAAGCTGGAGAGTTAGGATATTGTCCCCTGCCCCCCAATAGGCCATAAGCTAAATGTGAAAAGTAGATTGCTGAGCCCCAAAGTCAGGACAAACCAGAAAGGCAATGCTTGTTTTCTGAACCATTACACACTGTCCCTGTATGTGGAAGTACCCCAAAAGGGTTCCTCACAGCCTTTTCTTCCTGAAGGCACGTTCAGGTCTGCAGATGTAGGGTTTGAGCAGCTGTGGCAGGGTATCTCTGGCCATATAGCCCATCTTTTCCAAGCTGAAGCTGACCTGATCAAAGGCCACTTTGGAAACAGCTCTGTCCTAAGAGCCACTAAGAACTGTGGAGGCAGGAGTCGGGGAGGAAAGACAGACATCAGAATTCTTGTATGATCCTGAGTAGCAAGCAACTGGTCAACTGAGGGATGAGAACGGGCCTTTCACCTTTGGGGTCAGCAGCATGCCTGGCTGCAGGGCAAGAAGGATAGAACATCTGTCAGCTGGGCAGCAGCTCCTGTGAATGAATTGCCTTTGTCTTGTTGGTGGGGGGGGGGGGGGGGAAGGATGTGTTTGCTCAACAGAAAGCCATGCAAACCAGGGATCAAAAGGAAGCCCTGGTGATGGCAAGAAGCCCAGGCGCCACCAGACAGAAGATGCCACCCACAATGGAAAGCAGTGCATAGGGGCTCAGGAGAAAGGGTCCTCTGTTTTGGCAGAAGGTACCTCGCTTCTGTATGGAGTCTTCTGAGGCAGAGTATTGAAGGAGTCAGAAAATGCCTTTGTTGGTTCCCAGGAACCTGATGGAGCTGGCAGATGGGGGCCTGGCCCAAGGCACTTGCCTTCCTTGCTTTCTGCTAGCTGTAGGAACAAGCTCACAGTTGCACTCAGCTCAGGCCTCATTTTTCTAATTTGAGGAAAAGCAGCGATCCATGATCCCAAGGGCAATTCTTTGCTCCCAGATCAGCTCCTTTTTTCACACTTTGTTACAGCCCTGCTGGCTTTTTCTCAGCAACAGCTAAAGTGGGACAATAGCATTAGTGGTTGAGGCAAACTCTTAACTACTAATGCCAAGAGTTCCTGAGAAAGCAAGGATTCAGGGTTTTGGAAGCAAACACTACACAAGGTTGATTGGCGTGGAAGGGAATGTCCTAGACCACTGTTCAATAAAAGAGTCCTTTAGAATTTCATCATAGAAATGGCAGAGCTGGAAGAGTCCTTAGAAACCATCTATTCCATTTTTCCCCTCCCTAGACAACTGCTTCCCTTCTACATATGAGAAAGTGAAGTGGATGGTAGTTAGAGATGAGGCATTTAGTGTCAAGGCTGAGCTGGGGAAAGAAGCCAGGTCTTTCTGATTTCCATGTGAAAGCCCAGAGATAGCATTTGTTTCTGGATTCCTTTGTGTTAATTTCCAAGACACACATGCTCACGACATATCCCCAGGTAAACACCTTATCATTGCAAGCATCATGAAGTGGCCACATCATTACTGAAGGACATAAAGGATAGTGAGATGTCAATATAACTTGTCAAACATGCCAGTGTCAAAGTTAAAACATTAATTTACTGCATTTTATTTTTTATGGCATGGGCTCAATAAAACTTCAAGTTATTCTACAAAGTCTAAAAAAGATAGACAACCCCAAAATACAGAGAAACTTAAATGGCATTTGGGCATTAAATCTCAGAGTCGGTGGACAGATGACCTTATTTTATCAGGTGGTGGGGCATGACCCAAGTGAGTAAGGAAGGGCAGTTTGGTTTTACACTACCCCAAATGGTAGCTGCACCCCAGCTGGCGGGTCCTCCCTGGCTCTCAGTGCGAGTTTCCTCTGTAACTGCTGCTTTGCTCTCTGGGGTGTGTTGGTTCTATGACAAGGGGCAGGGAGCTGGATTTGGAAAGTCCCCTCTCTGCCTCTTAACTCATTCTTCCAGGCCCAGTTCAAATGTCTTCTCTGTGAAGCTTTCCTGGGTCCTCCCCCCATTCCTCAGAGTGGCCCCAACCCCCCCTCCATTCTAACTTCCCCATGGTGGCCCTATTCACCATGTCCCTTACAGCCAAAGTATGAGGTGCTTCTGCTAGGTCTCCCAGCCCTAGAGGTGCTCTTGTTTGTAATTCCCGGTGTTTCAGCCTCACAGACTACTGTGAGAATTTTTATGCCAATCAGTTCAGCTGAAACTCTCATGACGTCTGGTTTGTAAAAGACAGAGATTTCACTCTTGGGGCAGGTGTGGAGGGGTGTGGGGGTGCAGTATTGAGCCAGGGAGGTTGGGGAGGGGACAGGGAGTGGAGACGTTTGCAGGAAAGCCTTGTTGAAATCGTGGAGGGTGAGGTGGACTATGACCTCTGGGTCACTGGAAGAAAACTCCCCAGGAGGGCACCATGGCTACAGCAGCAGCTCTGAGTCACACAGTCAGAAAGGCATTAAAGATTGGAGGCAAACAGCCATTACTACAAAGGACAAAATGGCATTCTCCTCCGAGTACCACCTGGTAGGCCTAGCATGCTGGGCCAGGGCTGCCACTGTTTGGCTGGGAGCTTGCCTGCTGGGAGAGAGGGGGCTTGCCATAATTCTGAGTTAGGATGGAGATGGGAGAGGCCTAATTGGGGGTTTGGAAAGTGGGTCCAGCCCTTCTTTCCTCTTGACCCTGCTAATGGTTGATGATTCGGCCTCAGACAAACCTGCTCCCTTAAAGAGGGCCTCAGACAGAATAATTCAGATTAGGTAACAAGATGAACTCTGGAGTTCCTTCAAGGTCTCGAGGGCTGGGATCCTAGGGCTGCACAAGCTCCATTCCCACCACATACCTGTTCATTGGTGTCTCTGGAGGGAGGTGTATACATTAAGAGTTGTCATGTGGTCCTTTTGGAAACGAGTTGAAAAGACTTGACTTTCTACTCATCTTCAAGGTGAGCCCTGCAGGAAACAGCTCACAGTTCAACTGGTGCACCAGCAGGAGGTGATAAATCCTGACCCAGGAGACCAACCCCAAAACGTCTTCCAGCATTCTGAAATACTTTATATAACCGTATGTATTTTAGAGGTGTATAAATGTGAGTTTGAGAACAATGGTTCCTAAGAATTCACTTTACAAACAAAAATATAAAAAAAGGTGGTGGTGGCAGGGGCAGGACACAAGCAAGGAACAGCATTTTTTCTTTTGCTAAGATATTAAGGGAAAAACCCAAACCTGCTCTATGATCATTGTTTCATGTTTAGCAAAACACTTTAATATAAAAGAAAAAAAAGTGAAAAGGATATAATCTCAGCATAAAGGACAGTCCTTTCACGCTGAATTTAATGAATGAAAAAGGGACCTCATTGCCCTTATTTCAGTGAGAAGTTCACCACAGAAGGACATTGGTCCATGACTGGCCCTGGGGACCCCTGGTTTAGAGGAGTGTCCTTTGGTGGTCACTGGATCCACCCCGCTGCTCATTTGTCCATTTTAGCCACTAGCCCACACTACAAAGAAATGACTGTGATGTCTCCATCCTGCACCCACTGTGCCATGTTGATGTGGGAGAGGGAGACTCATGGACACAAATCAAACCTATAGCCCTTCTTTTCTATTTCCTTCCAACTTCAGAGAAACAATACAGTTCCTCTGCTCCTCAGATTCTTTTCCTTAAGACCACTTCTGCCATAATGGCTGCCCAGAGGGTTGCTGCTAAAATAAAACTCCAGTGTCCACTCCCCTTCCCAGACCCAGTGACATAGCAAACCCCCCCCCCACACACACACACAGCCCCCCATGCCAGTTTTTATTCTCTGCTGCTCTGGAAATGTGTGGTCTTTGCCTTGTCCTGCCCCACTGCACTCCCACTCCTCACCCCCAAGTCCCAAGCCCCTCTTTAACCCTCCTGTTATCTAGCATCTATCCTCACCCCCCTGGAATCACTTGAAAAATTGAAAAGCAACTTTTGGAAATCAAGGGGCCTTTTCTTGGTTGTCCTCAAACTCAACCTGTGATCCTTAAAATGTTCCTGTGCTCCTGTAAACGAGGCTCTGCCTGCCTGGCCATGTCTCATTGTGTCCCTTCTCTCTTTTCTCACTCTTCTCTCCACTCCCCAAAACTCTCTGCTGCCAGAGCTTTGTGACTGACGGTGCAGCCTGCTTTTCCAGAGCCACAGCCAGAAGAGGACAAGAGAGCCCTGACTCGGCTGGCGCTTCATTCACTCTTCCTGGAAAGTGCAAAGATGTGGAGACAGTGTCAGTCCAGTCCAGCAGCATCAGTCGTTCTGAGTTTGGTCTTGATTTATCGACTTTTATTCAGTTTCTCACCTAACCCTAGCTTTCTGTACCCAACACCAGTGCCTTCCTGAAAGCCTCCCAGGCGTACACTGCCCTGCTGCCTGCTTCTGCGGGCAGGAAGGATAACACTACATGGTTGCTGCCCTTTACAGGGCTTCCCAAATCCTGGTGTTTCAGTTACCTGGAGACAAGGCAGCTGGCAGGAACTCTGTGAGAGAGGGGTGGTAAATTAGGAGAACGGAAGTCAAGGAAGATCCCTGGTGGAAACTGAGAGAAAAGTGACCAGAGTGAAGCTTGTCTAGACTTTTGTGTAACACGTTGGCTAATGTTTTGCCTGTCCTGAATCACCCTGGCATTACCAACAAAGAATAATGCGTGATCCTTCTTGAAGTAAAAGGAATTTAGTAACGCTTCATAGAAAATTCTATTGTAAATATTGTGCCCTACCTCAAAATATTTTTTTTAAAATAAGGAACGTTGTTAATTCACTGCAAGCCCACTCAGCCACTGAAGAATTTAGGGTATTCAGCTGAAGAGCTTTGTAATGAACAAGTAGCTCAATTATTCTACTTTCATTATACAATGTATCAGACATTCTTTGGCATCAGGGAATTAAAGCATATTTTCTCTGGCAAATGGCAACAATTTGAAGACATATCCTACATAAGTGGTTCTTGAGTAAATGTAGCTCCATTTTAGAATAGGGGTTTCCACATGATTTAACCTCTTGTGGTCTGGTCCCAGCTGGTTCATTCAAGGACCGGGGAGAGCATTATTTAGTGAAGATGCCAATTTTGTGTTTAAAATAATTTGCACAGACAGTCAACAGTGTTTTGCACCAGGCATTGGACCACTAAGGTTTGTTCCCACAACTCAGCAGATCATTTTGGCCCCTTCCCCTTTTCTATCCAGCACTCCTCTGGAAGCTGACCTTTCTACCCGAGACTTCCATGGCCTGTGGAGCACTCGGCTCTAGTAATCCCAGCCTCCCCTCAACCCTGGACTGACAGCCAGAGAGCCTGGGGACTGGGAACTAGGCCTGTGAAGGCTAGAGGATGGCAGTCAGGGAAAAAAAAAAGAAAAAATGCTTCTCTTGAGGAGAAAGCTGCCCTCCACCCACACAGAGAGACCCAGACCTTTCCCAACATACATGTATAAGCAAGCCCCCACTAACCCATGCTCCTTTGGGCAGTTTAGAAAAAGGTTTCTCATCTGGATGAACATTGGACTAAGCAAGAAAGCAGGAGCTGGATTTCATTCCCACTTGGCCCCTGCACCTTCGGCCCTAAGTAAAGAGGTCTTTTCCTTGGCCTTTAACATTGTTTCTCCTGATTCAGAGGCTGATGAAATGGGTAAGACCAAGAAACAGCTTACATCCACAAAAGTTGGATATGATTGGCCCCTTTTGGAATATGCTCAGAGCTTTCTACAGATTTGGGGATCCTCAAGGCTCCTTTGTCAGTCTGAGCCATTACTGCTCCCACACAGAGTGGCGGGTTGGTTGAGGTGATCACCAAGATTCTAGCATCATGTTAGAGATATACTACTTTTACAGCCAGTGGTGGTGGCAGAATGACCCCCACCAGAAAGTTTGAGTTGAAAGGGAGGTGCTGTAAAACTGTCGCTTCTGAAGTATGGTCTGCCCAGGCCAATAAATAATCTGGTTGGGGATGATTTCTCTCTTTGCACACTGAAGGAATTATGAGGTGATTAAAAGCTGTGTAATCCTGCCTGAAGGAGGGAGGGTCCCCTCCCCTACTCTTCCCCACCCTCCCCCACTTCTTCCAGTTCTCTCCTCTTTGACTCTTCTTGAAAGAAGAGTCCACACTTGCTGCTCAGCAGCTCCTCTGCTCACCATCTGACGGAATCTGACTGGTGGGAGAGCAGAAGTGTTCTCTAATGGTTGAAGCCACTAGCCTCCTCTTGCATCTTCAGCTTGTCAGTATAGTGCTCCAAGCTCATGGCTTCTTGTTCCTGTCTTTACATTGCCCTCCTTGGACTCTCCAGTTAAATGATCCACTCCTAGTCTCCCTTCTACCCCCATGGCTTCTTTTCTGCTTCTTCATTAGTTCCTAAACCTAGGGTGTCCCTCAGGGTGGTGGCCTATACCTTCTTTCCTGATCTCTGAATAGGCTGGAGATGTGACGTGTCCAGGAGTGGCTGATGCTCAGGTTTGTCTCTCCAAGTCCTGATCTATCTACAGATCTCTAAGCCCACAGCTCTTGACTGCTGACTGAACTGCTGTCTATCCTGCCAGTCCCTCAACCTGTTCAAAGTGGTCATCTTCCCCCTCTATTTTGCTCCTCTTTCTGGCTTCTCTAAAACACTCTGCACTGCCAAGGGCAAGAACTTTGGGCTCATGCTCCTAGACTGGACTCTGGCTCTGCACTTTAATGGGTAGCCTTTGAGGCAAGGACCCTGCTTCTCAGGTTCCGTGTAGGCTTCCAATGCTCCTTCCATAGTAAGCACTTGCTAGATGTTGGTCACCTTGTCCATTTCTTCTTAGCATGAACATCTTTCCTATAATGGGGGTTTGCCTCATCCCTGGTGATTCCTGAGAAACTGAGTGGGAACCTCAATAGAAACTGAGGGATTAGGAGAGAGTGGGCTCACAGGGGAAGGCACTATTCAAAAGACGTTTTTGCAGTTACCTAGTTGTTTAACGTAATAATGCTCTTTCCCTTCCCCTACACCTCCCCAGATTCATGTCAGTTCTTCTGAACCATCTCTCACATTGGTTGCCTCCTTTCCACCTTGAGGGGAAGTTATCTAAGTCCATGTGACCAGTCTCTCTAACTTCAGGCCCTGCCTGTCCAGTCCATCTTGACCACGCGTGGCCTTACTGCTTGAACACCGGCAGTGACCCCACCCCCATTCCATACCTTCACTTTAAGGTTTCAGATCTGCCACCAACCCAGTTTTCTGCCAAACCTTGACTGGCTCAATCACAGGGCATGCTGGGATGAAAGTGGCATAGAATCTGGCATTTGGTGGGGAGGATAGCCAGTGTTCTACCCAATGGCATCCGGTCTAGAGCTTTTTGGGTCCTGGCGATGCTCAAAGTGAAGTGGAGGCTTTACCTGCACCAAGGTCCTGAACCCTTGCCCTCAGGACAGGGGTCATGGCAGGCCTTGGGCAGGGAAGCAAAGCTGTGCCCCCGCAGAGCCAGTGAGAAATCAAGGCATCACAAGAGGACCAGCTGGAAATCCAGACAGACTCAGTGAATGGAGAAAAAATTCCAGCCTCCGTGTGGAGAGCAACGTGACAAAGGGGAGGGAGGGAAGAAAGCAGGGCTGTGATCCTGGGCTTTAGGCAGTAAGATGAATTCTGGAGTCTGAAGGCAGAACCTCAGCTGTTTATCTTTCTGTTTCCTGGCTTTAGGTGAGAATCTGGCAAATATTGCTTATTTGGTTTTACACCTCTCACTAGCTTTCTCTCCTGCCATAGATGGCACTGGGTCCTATGAAATCTTTTACATCATCTGATGAGCAGGAATTCTCACAACAAAGACAGAAGACAGATGGGTGATGTTTTGTCATAAACCTCCATCTTAGGTATTGAACAGTACACTCAGCCAGTGCAAGAAAACGTTTTTCAACTTTCTTGGAGGTTTGGGAATAATAAAATACTCTTTATCATTGTCATTTGGCCAAAATGCATTCTTTTTCTACTTTAAAGAACTGCAATTCCCTCCGTTTCATAACCATTTAAATGAGCAGTCCACCACGTGCTGAGAATTTAGCTGCCCACCACTCTTCTGGTCCCCTGGCTATTCCTAGCAGCTTCTATGTAAGCATCCTGGATTTCATTCTGAATTTGTTCTTTTATGTCTAATAGCTAACATTTACTGAGTGCTTACTATGTGCCAGGCACTGTGCAAAGAGAAACACATGGCCTCTTTCCCAAGTGGTTCCTGGGAATAATCTGAGCAGGAATGTGAGATAAAAGGAAACTCTTAGGAGCTGGGGAAGTATGGGCTCACACAGGATTGGACCAGCCGGGGATAACAGTCTTTTAAAAGGTTCATTTGTAATGCACCCTCAGTTTCCCACCTGCTGTCTGCCTTCCATTCACTCAGCAGTGGGCCTGAAGTTGAGTGGTGGGGCAGGGCCATGCCGGAGGAATGTGGGGACTGCTCTCACTGAACCTTGCCAGCCTCTGCTGGGTCTGGTAGCAGGAATGTTGTATAGGATATTGGGGCACTGGAAAGAGCCTCTCTCAGGCTCTTCCAGCCCCCTAAGGGTTAATGATAAATCCCTTCAAAGGGGCCAGTCTTTATTCCTTGATTCACTGGAAACGGGCTTAAAAAGCTAATAGCTCTAGAGAAGGTGCTGGGGTTACCTCCCATTTACAAGAAGAGACTTGTAAAAGCTTGACTCAGGAAAGCTTTTTGGCAAGGAGTGTGGAGAGGATGGTGCGGGAATCCTGCCTGTCTGAGGGGAGTAGGGAAGAAAAGGGACACAGTGGGCAGCTGAGAGTTCAGCAGGCAAGCCTGCCATCTGAGTATGGCTGGAAGCTCCAAAGCACCCACCCAGCTAAAGCTGGAGGGGGGAGTTTGCAGCCTTACGTGAGAGGAAACCCAAGAGTGATGACAAGCAGAGCCAAGCTGATGTCCCTGTGGGTGTGAGAGCAGGACTCTTGTAACATGAAGCCTGAGGTTAGAGTCAGGTGCAGGGCCCCTGGGGAGAGCTGCTCCATGCCTGGAATGATGCCAGGGGAGCCACCTACTCATGTGGGGGCCCTCTTTCCCCAATTCATGATTTGAGAAGGAATTCTTTTAAAATGTTTTTGGAAATGCGTATAAAGTGCAACAAGGCATTTGAAATGTAAGGACTTGTGTATTTAGTAAAGCACAAAGTAAATTACGTTCACTGAAATGAATAAAGCACCACAGAAAGTGGGATTGTCCCCACCAATTCAGCATGTCTCATTACTAGGGAACTGTACCCCTACCCCTCCTCCCATGAAGAAAGTAACTAACCCCAAACCCTAGTTCCACAGCAATATACCTATTTCAGAGAAATCCCTCCCCACTTAGTTCACCTTCCATTTCTCTTAACAGTGCAAGAAGGATGCTGGAATCCAGTGTCTGTGTGTGTATGTGTGTCTGTGTGTGTGTTTGTGTGTTGGGGTGGGCTCACCACCATTACTTGCAGATACCTTTGTTGAAGGTTGCCAAGAAAGGTTGGGAGATGTCAGGGCCCCCTTACTATCTGTGGCCATATGCTAAGTGGAGGGCCAGCTGGGAGAGGAGGGCACAGGGCTCAGTAATCCCCTGCCTTGATTTAAACAAATGGTCAGTATCGGGGGTCGGGGGGTGGTTTGGGAAATGGAGATGGGGGTGTCCCATCAGAAGAGCAAAGCAGAGGCCAGACTGAGGGCAGAGAGGCTGCTGTCAGCACTGAGAATAGTCTGAGTCTACCTGGGAGTAGACTGTTGGGTCAGGGGGTCAAATTAGGGCTTCTGTTTCCAGGAAGGAAGGGATAGGGGGGAGGGGAGGGGAACAGGCTGGGGGATAAGTGACTGCTCTCCATGTAGTGGGCTGCAGAAGCGTGCACAGCAGGGCGGTAGAGCTGGCGTGCTTATTAGACAGCTCACCCAGACCAAGGAAACGGGGTCAGATGAATCCCTACTCAGTACTAAACACTTAGGCGCAACAGTCCATGTTTCAGCAGGGGAATTACAAGGAGTTATGGTGGAGAACCTGACTTGAGTAACAATGTGGAATGGTAGGGGTCAGCTCCGAGGCACCAAGGCCCAAGTTAGAAAACTTGGGATGGACAGTGAGTTGGTTCCACACTTTGAACTATGGACAAAGGTGTGGCTACTTGAATAAAAATCCTTGTGTCAAGACATGATCGGTCTGGGAATGTGACAGGATTGGGAGCTCAGGTAGCTCAGCTGTCAGGCCCTGAGGGGCACCAGGGAAGGTGGGGTGTGGGGGGGGGGGGCGCTGGGGACATGAGGTGAAGGGGAAACAGCAAAGTTCACTGTCCAATTACTAAGGGCTGCAGACTCCAGCAGCCCAGGGATTAGAAGATAAATAAGACATGGTCCTTACTCTTGAGGGGTTCATGAATTTGGGGGAGAGATAGGTTGGGGGAAAAAATAGAGACTTTAGTGCCTTGAGATGACTTGTCACATGCATGGTGCTTTTAAACTACTACATGAAAACAGCCTTCTATTACTTAATATTTTACTCCAATAATACTCTTTAGCTAATATATCAACTCTTTACTAATATATCAAATTCAGTCATCCATGGGCTATTTCACTGAGGCATTGAACTTTTTAACATTCCACTTTCATTCAGTTCACACCCCACCTCAAAGATGTCAGAATTTCCTATTAGTTACCAATAAAATCACCTGGACCTGCTTTGGGTTGGACATCCAGAAGGCAGTACTTTTGTTTCCTTTAATAGTTTTAGCCCTGCATCACTGCAGATTATCAGGAATCAATATAATAATTACTTTGGGGCTTTTAACTGAACAGTTAGAGGAGGGGGTGCCATTTGAAAGTAAGAGGGAGACCCGCAGGGGCAGAGTTAGGGCAAAGGTGCTTGTGCCCGGGACAGGAGTGAGGGGCCTGGGGAGCCAGTGTGGGAACAGGTGCCTTCCAGCAAGGTCGTGTACCAAAGCCTGAGCTGCAACTGCTTGAGAACTGGAAGAGGCTCGCTGCGGCTTCAAGGAAGCAGCAGTGTGAAAAGCCCTAAGTACAAGGGGCCTCCGTTTCTTCGTCACTTCAAAACAGACCTTCCCTGGTCAGCCAAAGCATTGTAAATCTACATTGCTTTAGCAGTGCCTCTTGGAAACAATCACACTTAACCCCGTGGCAGTGGTTAGCCACTGTCTCTCTTGAATGACAAGGCTGGGTTGTTTTTCCTTTCCTTGAAAGTTATACTTTCTCTTCTTTTGATTGGGATTGATCTAGGGAATTAGAAAGGACAGGATAGGCAAGGAAGGCTGATAAATTTTCCAGCTCATTCCCAGAGGGTCTATTTTTCATTTGGAGTGGGTGTCATCTGGATGAGTTACGTGTAGGAGGAACATGCAGGAGGAAACCCCAGCAGTTGTCAACCCTGCCCTCTCCTGATGCCAACATATGGATAGAAATGATGGGTGGGATGGATCGAAAGCCTTTTCTGCTGGGATCATCCTTGGCAAGACTGGGGCAGCACCTTCTGTCCCCTACAGAGGCCTCCTAGAGGTGTGTTCTGAATATGCCACTGTTTACCTCTCAAGATGTCATGGGCATGAGGTCTCAACTTCTTGTTTGTATGTAAGCCAGAATATCTCCTCTGTGTGGATCTCTGCCTTTCATTTCCTCCTGGGTGGTTTTTTCCATTAGCCTTCCACTGGATGCCTGCTGCATGCTTTGTTGCTATTTAGTCGCTATGTTTACAAATCAACGAATCTCCTGCAGGATGAAAACAATTGGGAAACCCTGAGTGGGAAGGAGGTAATGGTGTCGGAAGCACGGGCAACTGGAGAACATTTCTTCTTTTGAGGAGGATTCCCTTTAAGCTAACAGAGGACTGATGCCCTTACACAGTGGACTTTGGACAAGCCAGGTGGTTACCGCACACTTGGTTTCAAAATGCAGTGTGTAAAGTGAAATAAGCACTGTGTACCCTGCTGGCTGAAAACTGTGGTTCAGGCAGGAATCAACCTTTAAAGGAGGGAAACAAAAACCAACAAAACAGGTGCTTGAAGACAGAGCAGTAGTTTAGTGCTTTTTGGCCTTTATCTTAGCCCACCTCATTTCAAGATGTGTGTCTGTCCCGGGCTTGAGAAGGTATGCACGTAGATGGGGCAGGAGAGAGAGTGCTACCCTGCAGATGAGAGGTGGCTTGATGGGGGATGTACAGGGAGAATGGGAAGACAGGGATAGATTGACTCAGAGGTGGATCAGAGAAGGGAAAGAGATCAGTTTTAAGAGAATTTTGCTCAGTTTATTTGTACTTTGCTAAAGCAACATTGTTGGCTTATAATTGTGTTGCAATTAGTAATTATCTCCCTTTGATCTCTCTTGAGGAGGATTAGAAGATTCTAGAGCTAGTTTATAGTGGAATTTGTTCAGTGTAGATATTAATGTATGCACCTTGTGAGGACATGTAATCCTCACAAGTTCAAGAGCACCAGACCCTTGAGTACTGTTTTCAAATATGTTTTTTCTACCACAGCATATTCTTCTATTGCTTCCCATTCCTTCTCCCACTTTTTTTCTCACCCAGGAAACTACTCAACAGATGGGTATAATTAATAACCTGAAAGTTGTCTGAGGCAGTGACTAGAGGTAAATTACCAACTGCGAAAGAGGGTCAATGAGGGCCAGACAATCTATGAAGAGAACATCATGGTTCTTTCTCCAAGAAAAGCGGTGAAATTAGATTGTGTGGTGGTGCTTATCAGGCTAGGCTCTTTTGTTATGTTAATTATCATACAAATTGCAGTCCGAGAGCTCCCTGCCTTGAATGTCTGGCAACCAACCAGATGGGTTGGCCATACAGGCTTGCTCTGGAGACCAGGGGTGGTGGATGGGCTCTTTGTTGCAGTCTTCAACATGTCAGAGCAAGGTGTTGCTGAGGCCTTTCTTGAAGGGGGGTTGCTGTAGCTCTCCCAATGGCAGGCTGGCTGCCAGAGTGTTGGTATGACCAGAGCTCTGGGGATGTGGGATGGGTGGAAGCCATATTTCCCGTGGCGGGGTGGAGAAGGAGGGGAAAGAGAGGGCGGAGGGTTGTTACAGGTACATTATCTGAATAGTTGGATCAGGTCCATTACTGGTGACGGGGACAAGGGTGAATCTTCCCTGAGCCCCCAAGTGATACACTGTGTCTGGCCTTGCTCTTTAGGTAATTGTTGGAGCGTGTGCCTGTGGACAGATGTATACCCCAAAAAGCAGGGATACAATCTGGATGGGGGAGCAAGGTGTTTTAGAGGGTTTTTTGCTGAGTAAGGCTGTGATGATGTACCAAAAGGGGCGATGACATGTGATGTCTTAAAGCCTTCATCACTGCCAGGAGAAGGTGAGACCAGGAGGAAATGCCATCAGGGAAGGCAGCAATAACGTGAGCCTTGAGGCCTGCCTCTGTGTCTCAGGTTTTAGCATGCCAGAAGTCCGTGTGGATTTCAACAAGAGTTTGGAGTCCAGAGAGGCAATCAGCACAAGGGCAAGCTTGGTTGCAGTACTTCTAGCCAGGACGAACAGCCGTCTCTGGGAGAGACACATCCTCTCTGTACCTTCATCTCACACCTCCCAAAGTTGCCCTGAAGTTCAATTTGAGGCAGGTGTGTTCTGCTGCCCTCCACTGCCCAAATCCTGTTCTTTAATAGCAGCCACTGTGCTGACGGCTAGAGGAGACTTTTTCCAGGGCGGCTCCTCCTCTGAGGACCTCTGGTACTCCGGCTTTTAAGAGTAGCTTTCTGCCCAGCACACGACATTGGCAAGGTACCTTGTTTGGTATTGCTTAAGCTTTTACTAGTTGCTGCAGGCTGCCTGCATGCAGAGGTGTCCCTCGAAAGAGGACCACAAGCACTTGAAGCAGTCTTCATTCTTATCTAGTAGGGCGTGCTCCTCTAGATAGGCCGTTTGCCCTCTTCTGGGGACAGTTTCCTGGAGAACTAGGCACAGAACTTGCAGGCCACTATACTGGAACCTTTCCAGGATAGGAGTAGGTTCTCTTCTATTTCTAGAAAGTGTCTTCGGTTTTCAGTCAAGAGAGGCAAGTCCTGGGGGAATTACTGGCAGTTGGGTAGGAGGCAATAGATGCAATAGGGTGTCCTGTTGGGAGTGGCATCAAAGAAAACTGCTTTCATCAATGAAAAGCACTGAAATGGCAATTACTTCTTCAGAGTATGCCTTGGGGCTCGATGTCTCTCAGTGTACCATCTCCCTACTGTTCTGGATTCCCAGCTTCCCCCTCATTCCTGAGGTTGGGAGATGGAGCTTATGTGGGCTGCGCAGCACCATGGCAGTGGTGGAACCAGGCTGTGGGGGCTCTTTGGTCCATGCTTCTGTGGAAAAAGTGGCCTGCTGCACTGCAGGATCCCAAATAACACCAGATCACATTCCTTGGTGCAAACAGTTTATTTCCTGTGAAAAATGTCCTTTCAGTTTGGGACACTTATAGGCAGAGGCCTCGTGGATCCAAGCCTATTTTCTTCAATCACACAGGGTTGACAACTGAGTGGGTCCTTCACAGACCCACTGCATTTCTCACCTCCACCTAGGCAGGTGAAAGCCTGGAGCTTGGCCAAAGATTTGTATCCTGAGTGGTGCCTGAATCACCTTCCAATGGGCAAGAAGAGGTGGCCAAAAAGACAGGCAGGGGCCTCATGTCACAGAGGTAGAGGTGAAGAATCCAAAGCAAATGGCCACAAAGGTGGGGAGAGTCAAAGCAGAGCCAAAGGAGTAGAGAGATTAGGGCAGATGGATAAGAAGAAGGGCAGGTTTTATTTTTAGATTGGACTCCAAAATATAAACATCTGCAGAGCCTGCTCCTTTGGAGGGAACCAGGCACATGGGGTATAGGGCCAAGGAATAGTTTAACCTCTTCAGGCCCAGTTTATTTTTCTCCTTTGACTTGGAAGTTAATAAAACCATTTGATTGAGGTCTAAATGCAAAAGCCCTGTACAACGTATGTGGAATTGGGGAAAGAAAAGTATAAGATGGTCCCTGCCTTAAGAAACATACAATCAACTTCATGACCTCTTTCCCCCTAACCTCCTCTACATTTCTCTCACTCCTTCAACTAAGGACCAATTGTGTACTTGGGAATTTTAATTTCTCTTGCCTTTTTCTGTCCCTAATTGCTCTATCTCAGATCTGTTCCCTTTCTTCTCCCATTTCTTTCTCAAAAAAATAGGCAATAAAGAAAAATTGGGGGGATTAGAAAGGGAGAAGAGACTTTAAGGGAAATCTTGGTGACATACCTGAGTTTATTCTGCAACACTCACATGTCCTATGTCCATTTGAATCGTAGTTTGGGCTGAGCAAAGTCAGCATTTCCTTTCCTCTTATAATGAATTTCTGCTGAGCATTAGCCCCATTCCATTTGCACAGGTTGTAATTTTTTTTTTCCCAACTGCCATATATCTCTAAATAAGTTGATACTGGTGGGTCTTTCATCTACTCTGTAAATGAGTGATGAGATGATTGTAACCTGACAGAGATCAGGACGAAGTAATGAATGAGAGCCAGACCACTTCATCACCCCACCTGATGCTTCCACCCCACCACCTAGCCCTGGCCCCACATTCTCCCACATAATGTGTTCATCACAACACTATTTAGGAATCAAGACAGGCATGAATTCTTTTCTAATGGCAAGCACTTTGGAGGTTTGTTTAAAAAAAAAAAAATATATATATATATATATATAAACCTCTAAAATTCTAGGTACTCTCTTTTTATCTTACCTGATTCTTAACTCCAAGTCTTTGATCCCTTATTGCCTGCTTGCTTCTCACCTAAGATGGGACCAAAGAGAACTGTGAAGGATGGAGGAGGCAGGAAAAGAGATGGAGGATGGCAAGGTGTTATGAAGTCACACAGTTAAGGAGTGTATATAGCTTTATTTTGCTCCCCCACATCACCTATCCTACCTGTTGAGAAGCTTTGCATGCTACCATTCTTAGTCTTTCATTTAAAAATATATTCCTAAAATGTAAATGCCCCTGGAGGCGGGGGTAATACTTGAATGACAGCTAATTTGAGGGAAGAGTCTCTCAATGGGCAAAGTCACCACACAGTGGGAGAGAAAGAACCCCAAGGCCAAACCTTACCTACTTAACCAATTGTTTTTATTGCTGTCTCCTTGATGGTGCTGCATCTGAGTACAGGGGAGAAGATAAATGACAGATCTGTACACTAGCCCCCTCCTCCCAGCATGATACAGACCTGCAGCAGTGGCAGCTGTTCACACACAGAAATATCTGGCTGAAGGCTAAGATCACTTCAGTTTCCCAACTGAACATTTTTCCAAGTGCAGCATCTTTTTCTCTTAATTTTCCTTTGAAAAAGACAAAAGTAGCTCCACAATTGCCCTGTCTTCCATACTCCAAACTGCACCCAAGTTTACCTGGGACAGATATATGTGTGTACGTAAATGTACATCTCAGACCCCCCATGAGGAGTCAAAGTTTCAGAGAGCCCCGAAAGGTTGTAACTCTCTCCCAGGGAATCAGTGGTGTTACTCCCCGTCCACGGGAGCGTACGCACAGATCTTTTCTCCTCCTCATGGTCCGTTTTCTATTTGTGATTAGTAACTGGCTTCTCTTGGTACGTTATGATCTATTACAAAAGCCAAACGTTAAGAGGGCGCGCTGAAATGACAAAATTTGGTTATAATTTATGTTGGCCTCTGACATATATATTTTTTTTAATGATTTGGTCTCTAAGCAACTGATCTCTTAGCAACAAGAAGCACCTTTATAAAAGATGGCACACAAAGAGTGATTGCCAGAAAAGCTACCCGGTTCTTTAAACAGCCGCGCATCATTAGCAAAACTCACCATCTTCAAGAGTCCAAAACTAGAAGTGACCAGCAGACCCAGGTAACCTTGATATTTGCACATTTTCCTGAAAGAACAAAAAACAACTCATGCAACTATTGAAGAGAACAAAATTCTTTGAAATATGTTCCTTTTTTGAGGTCTTATTAGTTGGTCTTGGCTAACTTTTAATAGAATGTATTAATGCTTTTTTAAAACAACTTGGACTTGAATTTTGTGATCAGAAAACTGTTCACTTAAAATATTTTATTGACATGAGGATGGAAGGGGGAAGCAATCTCTCCTTTTTCTGAGTTTATTTCTATAGGTTTTCATTTGAGGGGAAAAAACCCCCACTGTGGCAATACAGGAGGGTGCAAGTATTACCCTGAATGGTATGCTCTGCTAGGGGGAAATATGTGAATTTTTTTCCTAGTGCATTTTTAAGCTGCTAAAATATTTAAGGAGTATCAAAATAATTTTACTTCTAAACTTCAGCTTTTTAATCCAGTTTCTATTCCAGTAGGAAGTGGTCTTTTTTTGCAAGTATTTATGGACCGGTTTTTCTCTTCTCTCTTTCATAGCACAAAAGCAAGCATTTTTCTATTTGTTTTCATTACCATAAGAAAAGATTCATTCCAAAGCTAAAAATAGAAATTCCAGGCATCTGTGCCTTGTTTCCTTTTTTTTTTTTTTTTCAGGTACCCAGGATTAGCCTTAAATCTTTCTAGAAATTTGGAGTTAGAGACGAGGAACAATTTTTTTCATCTGAACTCCATCAATTAAGACTGTGTAATTATAATCCCATTTGGGGTACTCAGAGTGCATGAAAAGATGTAAGAGTGAAATAAAAATTTTTCCAATTGAACCTGGAAAGATTATAGAGATATCACGGATCTAAGCAAAGAGACTTTAGAAAATTTCAGTTTCAATAAAGACAAGTTGGGATGATGATACTTTGTTTTTTTATAACAATTGTGTGTGCCACTTATCTTTAAATTGAACCGTGTGCTGACACCTCTTTGGAACCAGAAAATGGGATACTTAGCCTAAATACAGAGTTCAGTGGGTCAGGGCATTCAAAATCAGGACAGTCCCAGAAAATTTGGGACCTACAATTGCTTGGTTAAGAAAATGCTCCTTAATCAGCACAACACGATCATGCTTGATTTTAAAAGCTGCTTATGACTTGTATTTCTGTTACTGCTACCAATTTCAGGCAGAGAGAATACCTTCTTGTGATTGCTTTGCTTGGAAGTTAACAACCTGGGTATTTTAAATTGAACTGCAGAAAGTTTTGTATTTTTTTTTTTGTTTTTTTTTTTTAAGCAATGTACTATGAAAGTACAGAGAAACATAGTTTTGTCCTTTAGAACTAAAGACTTATTGTACTTCTGGTCATTATTACAGAAATTTGTTTGTGGATTTAAGGAACTTGGATAAATAACTAAGATATAACTTGTGTGGACTGTGTTTGGATGTATTTCCATTTTACAGCATACCACAGTTTCCTAAATATGAAGGGGAATTAAAATAAGGAAAAATACAATAACATTTATATTGCAAGTAGTAGTTAAGTTTTTTCAGTGGTTCTTTAAGATTGTTCAGATCCACCCACTATGTCTTTTGAGGGTTACATCTTCTACATTTTGTCTATGCATAAGGAAACAAAGGGGCCCACAACACTGTAGAGCTTGTCATTTTGGCTGTCTTAATGAGCTGTCTGACCAAGACAGACAAACAATGACAAGATTTGAGATATACAATGAGATACTTAGGACAGATTGGCTACTATAGACTAAGGTAATTTTCTGCCGTTTTGGGATTAGTTACTTCTGAAATACACATACAAACACACAAATGGTCTCAATATAAATCATAAACCAGGAAATCAAAATGAGCCTCTCCATTAGTGAGGGCTTCCCAGGAAAAAGGATAGTTTCATGAATGAAAAGCTTCTAATTATTTGGTGTCTAGGATTTTCAGACAAATTTGATGGCCCTTTTCCTTCAACTTTTGGGCTGGGATTGGGCTGGTAGGGTGGGGAGGGGTATGAGGGGAGGGTAACAGCCGGCAGACCTACTGTCAAACTGTCCTGCTTTGTGGGAGGTCCACACTGCAAACAAATCCATTTACTTTGGATACCTTAATACCTGAATTGAAATGGTCAGTCAGGAATAGTCAAGTATGACAATGATTGGCTTTTTAACAGAAAAAAATTTAAATGAGTTATACTTGAGATAATTTGGTCATTCTCTGGTGAGAAGGAAGCAAGAGAAAAGCCTTCGGAGCAGCCCCTATAGGCCGGGTGCTTTACAACATGCAGTTCTGTTTAATCCTCACAACAACTGTGCAGAGGCATCAGTGGCTCCATTTTACATGTGTGTGAGCCAGGCTCAGCAGTTTGCCCCAAGATGTTACTTGAACAGTGAATGTGAAGTTGGGGTTTCCACTTAGGGCCAGTCTGCCTCCCCAGCCCATGTGTTCTCCTTCTGCCACAATGGCACAAGCTACTATAAACTGACCTTCAGATAGTCCCTCTAGTCTTAGTAAAGCAAAAGTTTTTAGTAGGTGGGCTGGTGGTGAAGCTTTAGGCATCTTTTCACAGCAGAGACTCCTTAACCTCTGGTTCTGGGGTGACTCAGATTCCCAATTTTCAATGGTTGTCACAGGCTATGAACTGGAGGGGGCACTTGGCTGGGCTGTGGCACCGGCAGCCGCAAGGCATATGGCCTCCTTGCCATGATGCACATCCCAAGTCAAGTGGGGTAGGACTCTTTGAGGTACCCTTTCTGTGAGAAGAGAGCCTGAGGCAGGGCTCCCTAGGGGGCAGCCCCTGGTCACAACAGTTAGGGACTGCATGGGCAGAGGGGAAGCAGGTCAAGTGACATGCCACCAAGTTACAGTCACTGGGAAGAGAGCCCAGGTGGGGCTGGGTGGGGGTGGGTGAGATGATGCTACCAAAAGCAGAGCTTCCTCTGAGGGACACTGCTTCAAAGCTGCAGGACAGCAGTGCCCTGTGCACTCTGGTTCTAAAGCCTCTGGTCTGTACTGTTGCCCCTTCTTCAAATATCCCTAACAAAGGGATGAGTCTTAGTTAATTTAACAAAACTTCCCTGAAACAGTATTTGAGGAGGAGATCTATAGAGGAGGGAGGGCCAGGGCAGCTATGACTAACCCTGGAACAAAGCGCTTTACATGCCCTTATCTCTTTTGATCCTTATTTCAATCAGCTTAGAGACCCGAAAAGTCCTGCCCAAGGCCTAACTCAAATCTCTGACTGGAAATCCTGTGGTTCTTTTCCTGCAGCTGGGAAATAGGATGGTGTTAATAATATATACAAGCACATACAGATTCTAAAGTATGATATGGATCCAGAAAGGTTTGGGGTTGGAAGTGATCTGCCTTGAACTTGGCATGATCATCAAGTGAATAACAGGGGCAGCTCTTCACCTGCTACACTTGAGTCCATCCCTGGAGGAAGGGCTAACACCTTAACAGGCAACTTTCCACTTCCTTTTCCAGACTTTCTCTGCTGGGGTATACCCACAGGTAATTCCTCCAACCAAAAAATCAGAGGGTTAGTGGGCAGCTTAGGAAATGTGAAAAAAATGATAATAGGTTCTGCTTTTGCATAAAACATAATCATTATCTTTGTGCAAAGATATCCAAATAATTCACATGCCTCTACTTCCCTCGAGTACTTGTCTTCAATCATACTCACCCTCTTTGAGTTCCTCCTTGGGGCGTGGTGCTGTGACACATATGGTCAGCACATAGATGCCATATACTGACCTTGGACAGCACAGGCCATGTCCCGGTCTCTATACAGTGCGCAGAAAGTCTCCTCTCATCTGGCATCCCTGGGTAGAAGAAGAGGGCCACTTCATTTCTTAAAAAGTATATCTGTTGCAATTTGGGAGCTGACTTAGAATTTGCCTTGTTTAGACTTCTCATTTTGGAGGTGAGGAAACTGAGTTGAAGTGATTTGCCCAAGGTCCACGCAGCCAGTCATAACAAGGGATAGAACTCAGTCCTCTTGACTCCCAGTCCAGTGCTCTTTCCTCTGTATTATAGTTATTAGCGAAGAGGATGAGAGTTCAAACTATTACCCCTATTTTACAGATAGAAAAACTGAGAGCATAATTCAGTTTAGGAATGACTGCAACTCCAAAATTATGAAAATTCTTAAGTTTATGGAAGTGATTTGCCAGCTCCTCAGGAATTATATTTTTCACTCTCCCTGATGGAAACAAATGTGCAGAGTTCACTGTTGCAGTGAACACACTGAAGTGTTCAAAGGCTATTCAACCTGCTGATCATATAATTTCTCTCCTGTATGAAAAGTAAGCAAGGAGATCGAAACTGGTACTTGCCATGATGAAGCCTAGTATCCAAACAGATAATGCATTTATAGATTCTCCTAAAAAGGCAAGCCAGCATATATTTGCATGTCAGATGTGTCACAGCCATGCCCCAAACCAAAACTTGATAACAAAGGATACTGGAAGAAGTAGTCTTTGTGGATTTTCTTCCTGGTGGACCCACACTTGAATTTGGTTCTACTCCAGAAAAGGCTTTAACAGAAATACCCTGATATGCAATTATGGGAGCTCTACAATTGTGATGACAATTCTAAAAATTTAACAGAAAAGTGTGAACTCAACAGGGACTGAACTCTGTGCCAAGTTCTGTGCTAGGACCTTTACATGGGTTTTCATATTTAATGTTCATGACCTATGACTAGCATTGTGAGCACTGTTTTCCATAGTAGGAAGCTAAAACTGCTTCACTTAAGGAACTTGCCACCATAAAGTGGTAGTTGATTATTCAATATATGTTTACTGCACTTAAATGATGTGCCTGGCACTGAACTAGATGCTGGTGATATAAAGTTAAATAAGACATGGTCCTTGTCTTGAAGAAGCTCATAGCTCATGATATTTGTTTCCAGTTGATGTGAGAACTTCTGCTTATCAGAACTAGATTAATGTAAATATAGTATTTTCTAAGTAAGTTCTAAAACACTTACTCTAGAACATTCATTTTGAAGGTTGGAAAGGGTTATAGACGAAATCCTAGGATAGGAAAATATGTAGGACTAGGGTCTACAATGAGAGGGAAAAAATGAAGACAGAATTGGCATTCATGACATGTGGAATAAAATGGGCAAAAAGCATGGAGGTGAGAATGATCAGCTCACATAAGAGGGCCAGCAAACCTTGGGTTTCTTCTCTTGGCTGAAGGTATTCCATGTTGAGGAATAATGTGAACAATAAACATGGTGATACAAGACACTTGCAGAAAACCTTAGCGATTGGACAAAGCAGTTTGAATTAAGTGATCAGAAAATGAGGAATCAATAAAAATATGCTGATTCAGGCTCCTGGTTTTTGAATATCATCAGACTGTAGACATCTATGACAAATAGTGCCATAGGAAGAGTTTTGTCCATGTGTTATTGATCCTGACTTGGGCATACTACCAACTAGATCAGTCTTTTGAAATCCTTGAACTCATCAGGAGTGAACTGATGGTCCTGGCCTGGGCAATAGCTGCAGAGGATAAAACCCAACTGGAGATGAGTTCAGAGCAAACAATGGGCTAGGCTTGGTGATTAGATGAAAGAAGGGAAGGAGGAAAGAAAAGAGAATGCTGGTAACTCTAGAAATAACAGAAATTTAGGAATTAGCTACCTAGTAAGACTGGTTTTCAATAAGGTTTAGATATTGTAAATGTGCTTATTCAAGTGGAGGATATTCCTTGAAAACATTAAATATATCCCCCAAAGTATAAATCAAGATATTTGGGATCTAAGAATTTGTGCTCTTTTTAGAGTAGAAGGTGGGAGTGGGGGCAACCTGGAAAACATGTTGATGCTAAGCCATTAGAATTTTTAAGATACTTTAATGGTTTTATGCGAAGATGAAGAGTAGGAATACTCTGGAACACCCAAGAAGCCTGGGACCACACCTTTAGGCAACTGACAGATCTGTTGAAAAGGGTCTTGCTCCTACAAGTGTTTGGAAGGGTGTCTATAAGAATGAGTGTGGAGAGGGACAAAACAGAAGACCTGGGTGATTAATGAGAAAAGAGGTCACAATAAGGAATCAGGACAGAAGATAAAAACTGATCAGAGACTTTAGAAGAGAGCCTGAAGCAAATTGTTGCAAGATGTTCTCTGCAGCAGCAGAAAAGTAAAAATTTCTTGGACTGGCAAACAGTTCATCAGACTAGTGAGAGAGAAGTCATTGGTATCCTCAAAAGACAGCATGGGTGGGAAAAGGAAACTGGTGAGCCAGGGCGGGTGGAACATCAGAGCCCAGTCAGGCCTTCTGACATGCAACCCCGTGTGCTGGATGGACGCATAATTAGTCAATACAAAAGCTTGGCCATCGGCATCAATCTGTTTTAATATCTAACTGTCTGGCTGAGTCAGACTGGGGAGGAAAGAGCATGAAATTTGGGAGTCAGACACAAGGATTTTAATCCTTCCTCAGCCAGAAACCAACTGTGAGAATATCGAGGAGACTTAACCTCTACTTTTTCATCTTTAAAATGGAACTGCTTTTATTTATCTTACAAGGTTATTTTTTTTCCCTTTTTTAAAGACTAAGGTAAGAAAAGATGTCTATAAATTATGGTTAAAGGTACTCAGGACATACCAACTCCCCTAGGACAGTGGGTTGTGTAGCTGTGTTACTTAGTGTCTTGCAGTTCTTAAGAAGATTTTCAGAAACCGTTTTTGAAGGTCAGGGGCAGGGAAATTCCTGAGAGACAAAGGCTAAAGCTTCAACTACACCCTACTCTTACTAGAGCACTGCAATTCCAAAAAATTTTTATTTAAAAAGATGAGGAGAGCAGAGACAAAATGACTGAGACTACTAATGAATTTAGCAAAGTTTCAGGCTACAAGGTTAATATACAAAATTCAATTGTATTATATTACATTAGTAGCAATCAATTGAAAAATAAAAATTTAAAAACCATTCCAATAGAGTAGGACCAAAAGCCATAAAATACTTGTAATAAATTAAAAAAAAAAAGGATGTTTAAGACTGCTACATCAAAAAGTACAAAACACTGCTGAGAGAAATTGAAGATCGAGATGGCAAGATACATCAAATTTGTGTAAGGCTGTATCATTAAGGTGGCAATTCTGCCTAAATTGTTCTGTAGAATCAATGAACTGTCAATTAAAATTCCAGCAGGCTTTTTGTTTTGTAGAGTTTCAAAAAACAAAGCTGATTTCAAGATGTATACAGAAATGCAAATAACCAAAGTATGGTCAGTTAGGAACATCTGAGAAGCAGGCAGGGAGACTGGATTTAGATATGCAAGAGATTTTTAGAGGAAAATGGGGAGGAGAAAAGGTGGGGAAGGGAGCAGGAACAGACAAGAACACTGTCAGATCCCAATGCAGGTCTGGCACCCATGAAAGGAGACAAGGAGGGAAGAATTGTGTGGGAAGGGCTTCAGACTAGAGTGTAATTCTGAGAGTTTTAGTTAGGAAAGGGGTGTCCCCAGGCAAAGATTGCCTTTTGGAAGAGTCTCACATTGGACGGAATTGGTTATCAAAATACCCACACCATACTCAGTCATTGGTTGGAGCCACCAAGAGAAAGATAGCCTTTCTGTGAACTTACTGGTGAATCCATTGAGTTAGAGTCATCAACCACACTTCCAAAAGCAGGTTCTTTTTAAGGAGATCTGAGAAGCACACGTCCATGGCAAAGTAATTTATTTATTAGGCTGTTCTGGGTCTTAGTTGCAGCATGCAGGATCTTTTAGTTGTGGCATGAGAACTCGGTCACAGCAGGTACTAAGAACTAAGGACTCTTAGTCTAATTCCCCAACCAAGGCTTGAACCTAGACACAGGAACCCGGAGTCTTAGCCGGACCACCAGGGAAATCTTGCAAAGTAATTTATAAAGAACAAAGTTGGAGAAATTGTCTTCCAAGTTACCAACCTTATTGCTATATTTCATTACTTTCTATAAAGCTACAGTAATCAAAACAGTTTGGTATTGGCAAAAATAAACATACAGATCCCTAGAACAGAATAGAGAGTCCAGAGAGTCCTACACATATACTGCCAATTTTAAACAAAGGTACCAGGACAGTTCAATGGGGAAAGAAAACCTTTTTCAACAAATGGTGCTGGATCAACTGGATATGGTTAAGGAGGTAGGGGGTGGGAGAGGCATCAACCCTTAACTCACACCATACACAAAAATTCACTCAAAATGAATCACAGACCTAAATGTAAACCTAAAACTGCTAAACTTTTAAAAGACAAGAGAAAAAAATCTTTGTAATCTTGAGGTGGTGACGTTTCCTTAGAATACATAAAAAAGCACAACATAGAAGAAAAATTAATAATTGGACTTCATCAAAAGTTAAAAAACTAGATTTTCAATAGTCAAAGTGAAGTTGCTCAGTCGTGTCCGACTCTTTCCGACACCATGGACTGTAGCCTACCAGGCTCCTCTGTCCATGGGATTTTCCAGGCAAGAGTACTGGAGTGGTTGCCATTTCCTTCTCCAGGGGATCTTCTTGACCCAGGGATCGAACCCAGGTCTCCCACATTGTAGGCAGACGCTTTACCATCGAGCCACCAGGGAGATTTTCAATAGACACGAGGAAAACAAAGTAGACCACAGACTAGGAGAAAATATTTGGAACACATATACAAGACAAAAAACTTGATTTCAAAACTTAAAAAAAAAAAAACTCAAAAAAAAAAAACACCAAACTTAAAATTCAATAAAACAAACCAATTTTATTAAACAGGGGCGGGAGTTCCCTAGTGGTCTAATTGTTAGGATTCCAGGCTTTCACTGCCAGGTCCAGCAGGTTCAGTCCCTGGTCAGGGAACTGAGACCCTGTAAGCTGTATGGTGCTGCCAAAACAAACAAAGCAAAAAAGGGGAAATATTTGACCAGATGGTTCACAAGAGAAGATATATGGCTGGCCCAGCCCTGTTGGCCCCCACAGCTGACTTGGGCTGGGTTTCCTCTCACCTTCTCAGTGAAGCAGGTTGGCGTGGGAGCCGGAGTTTAAAAAAAAAAAAAGAGGATATACGAATGGCCAGTAAGTTTGATAAAAATAGCTCAAAGTTATTAGTAATTAGGGAGATGCAAATTAAGACCACAATCAGATACTTCTAGAATGGTTAAAATTAAAAGACTGACACATATCAAGTGTTAGTGAGAATGTGGAACAACTGGAACTCTGATACTTCTGGTACTTTGAAAGATAATTTGGCAGTTTTTTAAAAGTTAAAAATATAGCTACCACACGACACAGCCACATTCTATTCTTGTATGCCTGTGTTCATTGTAGCCTTATTTGAAATAGCCAAAAAGCTGGGAAACAAATTGAAGGTTCATTAACAAGTGAATGGATAAACTGTGGTTTAACCATAAAATAGAATGCTACGCAGCATTATTGAGAAATTGTTGAACTGAACAATGACATAAATGAGTCTCAAAACCAATATGTTAAGTGGAAGAAGCCAGACAAAAGAGTACAGCTTATATGATTACACTGAGATAAGATTCTCAAAAATGTAAACTGATCCATAGTGATAGGGAGCAGATTTGTAGTTGTCTGAGGATGAGGCAGAGGAAGGGATGGCTTACAAGAGGATGATGAAAGTGTTACCTTGAGTTTGGTGATGATCTCATTCATATATATGCATACATAGATATGTGTCAAAACTCAAAAGATTGTATGCTTTAAATATTTGAGGTTTATTATATGTCAATTATGCCTCAGTAGTTTTAAAAGGATGAAGGAAAGAGATAAGAGCTAGTGTAAACCACGCAATCCCATCAATATAATAAAAAGATTTGAACGGTGTCCTAGAGAAACATAGGGAAGAGTGAGTCTATTATTTGCTTTCCTATTTGTCTATTTAGAATCTGCCTTTACCTTAGGCTGGAGAGAGTGGAGGAATGAGAGATGCCTAGTAAAACTGGCTGTGGCAGTTAAAACTTCCTGGAGCACTCCAGCTTGCTAGGCTGGGGTCTGCACAAGGAGTAGCCTTCCCTTTTGACAGGGGAGCAGGCAGACTAGGTGCCTGGGTAAACACCATTGGGGTCGATCTCACAGAGCCTGGAGCTCAGACGGGGGTTGTACTTGCTGTTTTATGGTCTGCAGTTACCATATTGACTCAACAATTTTATCTTTGAGTCTTTGTTTTGTGAGCAAAGTCCCATGGCACGGTGAATGCACCAGGAACTTGGACCCTTGGCTCAAACAGGGTCATGCCTCCTGCAACTTCCCAAGGTTTGGATTCCCCACTCCTCTGTCCTGCCCAGTGAACATGGCTGGGCACAGATGGGAGAAGGACAGGACTGGTGCACAGCCAAGGGGACTGAGTCATCACAGGGTGGTTGACCTAAGAGTAGCCCTGTGCCCAAGAGAGCACAACAGCAAATGACAAACTTTAAAAGGCGGAAAGACCATGGAAGAAAGGAAAACACCTTTTTCTCTCTGCTTTTTGAACAAGGGGCTCTACCTCTTCACTCTGCACTGAGCTGTGCAAACTCTATCTATGCGCTGGCTGTGGAGCTGCCTGCCTGAGACTGCTGTGCTCCTCCCAGACCTGCCTGCCCAGTCTCTGCAGCTGTGGACTGCCACCATGATAGGAGCTGGGCCAGTTTTGCTCCTAAGAGCTTCCCAGCACTTGCAGGGGAAAGGTGTGACTCAATTCAGCCTGCCCAGGAATGAAAGAGAGCTGAGAATTATCAGAAGAAGTCTGGAATTTCCATGGAGGGCAGATTCGCTCTACAGAACTGGAACTCTATCAAGATAGAAGCGAGGGAAGTCTTGCTCTCCTGAGATCCCTCTGGATGCAGACTTCCCTGCTTGTTGATTTCCTCTCCAGTGTGGAATAAGAGTGAAAGTCCTGATGTGGTATTTTGAAAAAAGTAACCATGACAACAGCCAAGTTCATAGAGATAGTAGTAGAATATATTAAGCTCCCTTTCAATACCTACCCCTTCCTTCTGGAATGACTGCTCCTATGCAGTGATCCAGCTTCAACAAAAGAGCAGAAGGGAAGAGCAGACCTGGAAAACCTTCGTGTGCCCAGGCCCATCAGAGATTAATGGTATCTTGTTGATTGGTCAGTTCTGTGCCTCCATCGGTCTTTACACAGTCCAGGTAGTCCGAATCAGCTTTAGAAAACTTGTTCTGAAAGGATGAGAGCAGATAGGAGCTCTTTTTAGAAACATATCTGTTCAATACATGTGTTTATAAGTAAAAATAAACTTGGAAAGTTTCATTAAGTGAGTTGGGATATGATCAAACTTTGACTCTGTGGTTGGAGAATGAACTGGTAGGAGTGTTTTTCCTTTGGCCCCAGGGGAAGGGCTTCCCACCAGCCCTTCTCCAGGGCAGAATGAAGCAGTCTAGTCTTCCAGGGCACTGGCTGGGAAGAGAGGAGGTCTGGGTTTTAAACTCTACCACTAACTTGGAACCTTGGGTGTGCAGTTTAGCATCTTAGGCTGAGTCAGTGTTTGCCCTGCTCTATCAGTGGATATAAATCACTGTGATCTGTGAGGGCATATCACATCTTTGTCTTTGCTTTTCTTTGAGTCTGGCATTTTTTGCAAGGTGAAAGATAAGTCTTTCCTCTGCCGAGTCTGAGAAGACTTGGGGAGAGAACAGAGGGTTATTGCAGCTTTCCACTGAGGAAATCAGCTATTTTTCTCAGTGTTAGGGGAAGGTAGATTTGCTTTTCTGTGAGATTATGTTATAACTAGACTTATCAAGACTGGTCATGTATGCCAGCCTGTAGCCTAGCACTTAGCTCACTGGGTATCAGGGATCTGAGAGGCTCTAGAGCCAAAAAATTCAGGCAGGCATTGGGTCACAGAATAACAGATAATAATCAAAGGAAGTGGGGGAATGCCAGCTCCATTGAAAGGGACAACAGACTGTTGGCCACAGGTATTGAGGGTCCCGTGTGGGCCGATCTGAGTTCTCCTCAAGAGAGGCCTGAAATCTGGGCTTTTAAAACTTCAGATGTCCAAAACTTTAAATAACGGCAGTGAAAACAAATTTAAAGCATAATGTAAGCCAAAATGAGACAGGTTAGCAGGCTGGGTGGGTTGATGACAGAAAGTCTGGTTAGCAGGGGGAAATACAAGAGCAGGGCAGTCGTGTCCTACTCCTGCAGAGAGCCTAGGCCGGAAGCAAGGTCCTAGGCTGTGCCTGTGCAGGCCACTCACCTCCTGTCTGTCAACTCTCCTCTTCTGTGTCTCCCCCTTCCTCCAGCCTGAGGATACTTCACCTCTCTGTGGGAGGAGGAGGTATAGGAACCCCTACCACCCAACCTTTTCCCAAAGCCACCACTGTGGCAGTCCTCCCTACCCCTATAGGGCCTGCATTTTGAAACTCAAAAGCCAGGCAAGTATTTTTTTCCTTCTGCATTCTGCTTTTCTGAGGCAATGGAAAATGCTCAGCTGATTTAATGAGGAGAGAGTATAAAGGTAAACCTGGTAACACTAACTAACCTGCCCCCAGCCCAGGTGCTATACTGGATGGAGGAAGATCACACACAGCAGGAGGCTCGAATGTGGGCCGTGTGCTGGGGAAGTTAGGGCCAGTCTGGTACAGCTGGTGGAGTGTAGGGCAAATAGCAGGGGAGACTGGAAAGACAGGTGATAGAGGACTTAACATAAAAATTTATTTGGCTTCGATGTCTGATTACTTATGTGTTATTTTTGTAAGATTAGTGGTCCAACCCTCCATCTGTTTTGTGTAATTTTTTCATCCATGCACTTTAAAGTGACATAAAGGACTTCAGAAAGCATAGTCTGGAAACCATGCTCATCATAATTTGCCATCTACAAAGTATCCAAAGCTGACACAGTTGAACTCATTGAGGATATTAAGTAGCCCCAGACTTCCCTGAGAGGTGCACCACAGTTGTCACAAAGCTTTCTTGAGATTTCAGAAACCACTCCCACTTACTGCGTGTCCTCTCCCCACCGCCCCCACCCAGTTCCCATCGCCTACTTTGCCAGACTCCACCAAACTCCTCTTCTTCTCCCAGTGACCCTTTCAAATCCATCTCTGACCCCTGAGGACACTGTTTTCCTTTCTACCCTCTCAAGCAGAGGATTTGTTTTCAATGGTACAATCTCCAGTTTCAGTGTCAGGAACCTGGGTGCTGCCTCTGGACCATCACTCTTTCTTTTTCTTTCTAAAATACTGTAACATCCTTGAAGTTCACGCTGTCCACCCCCTTACCCTGACTTCCCTCCTCACTGAAGCCTTTAGCCTCTTTCTCCAGGTCTTCCTTTCCACTTTATCATCCTAAGGCACTACATGTCCTTAGTGCTGATGAAAGCAACACCTTGACTGCAGAGTTTGTTGATGACTGCACCTTCAGTGACCTTCCTCCTCCACCTCAGCACACTTTGAGAGGCATAAGTGAAACCTTGTCATCACCAGAAACTGCACCTGCTCTGACATCCCATCCTCGTCATCTCATCCTCTCATCACCTTCCAGCTCATTTACTCAAGTCCCTTCACTGAAATATTCTCCAGCCTCACCGAGATCTCTAAGCCAGTGCTATCACCACTTTCTCTACATCTTTGAACTTCTTCCTATCTTGAGCTTCTTCTGTATCCGGCCTAGAAGCCATAGTTCTTCTTACAATATCCTCAAAATATTACTGAGTCCATGGTGCCCCTTTTGCTTACCCTTGTCTGGCAAAGCCCTACAGACACACACACACATACATATGTGTGTGTGTGTGTGTGTGTGTATATATACCTGTGCCTGAGTAGACCAGTATTGCTGGAGAATATGGCACAACTGTGTATATGGGCATGACGCTAACTTCATGTTTGCCAACCTTGTTTGTATCCTCAACACTGCTCAGTCATTTTACCATGCTTTGCTAGAAGCTCCTGCTACTTTCACAAATTTCATTTCCTCTTCTCAGAGCTTTAGGCTTCCAATCCCTTCATTCTCAAGACAAGAAGAGAATGATGACCTCCACACTCCAGGGAGAATGACTCTTTCCCTCCTCTTTATCCCTACAGCACTTCATTCAAATGGTCAATATTATTGCCAGTCGTATGTAACACAAGTGATCATGTAGTTAATTATGTCAAGGCATTGTGCCATCTCTGATGAAATAGCCACTTCAAACTAAAACAGCTGAAAAACAGTCATAAATTGAAAGAAGTATATTTATTGTCTTTATTTTCTTGACTTACAATTAATTAAAAGTATCTTTTCATTTTTTTTAAAACAAAGTTCTGGTAGGGCATGTTAACAATGCTTATTGCTCATTTATAAATAAGATTTATATATACTCCTTCCTTTGGTTTTGGAATTAATAATTTCTTAGTTCCAGAATAGCTTGAGGCACCACCTTGGAGTCTCTAAATGACTCTTGTATCCTGAAAACCCATGGTAACCTCATTCCTACTCTGCTGGTTCCAATTAACGTTTCTGTAAGCTATTTATACGTGTATGCTGTAGCCTTTTAAAAGGGGCTAGACAATCTTAGCCACACTGGATCAAATAATAACATGGTTTAATTCATACAGGAGTGGATTGGATTATACATCTTGGTCTTCACATCTGTATATATATGCCTAAAAATCCCCAACATTCACTAGGGCTTCAGCAGTATTTTAGGACCAATGTCTATGGAAACACTCCGAATGTATCTGAGTACAAGTCCTACGCTGTAACCAAGAGCACTTGACCATCTAATTCCAGCGGAATCCTAATAATACCACAAGACCAGGACTGTCTCTCTGGGAGACAGTTCCAGTTCCCATCTCTTCCTCTGTCTAGAGTAATCCATTTGCTGTTCCATCTTTGTAATTTGCATACTCTTTTCCTGCAGAGTTTACCACATAAAACCTTGCTATTTTTATATGTATTTGTGTCTTTCTCTTTAGCTGTATCAGGAGCTTCTTAAAGGCAGAGATAATATTCTCTTTGTGTTCCTCCTACCCGCTCCCACACCTTCCACCCACTCAAACTGGAATCCTAACACCATGCTTTGCACTTAGTTGAAGTTCAGGGTTCTAGAAAAGTTAATGGATGAATGAACCACTAACATAATGTGGGTCATTTCCCCCATGCAATGCATCACCTGTCTTTGCCCACTCTGGAAGTCCTCAGCCTCTACTCTGCCCACTCCCCCAGCTTCCCATAGCTTCTCCCCATCTGTCTGGCATTCATCTCTACCTCTAAAGCTGGCATTCATCTCTACCTCCAATCTGCTGAAATGCTGGTGCCTGCTTCATAACTCCCTCTTTTGACTCCTTTTCAAAGCCATTCAATAAGACTTAATTCTAAGGCTTAGCACTCTTCCATTTGAGAGCTGTCCTACCACTCTGGGCTTCTCTAGCCCTATAATACTACCCGCTCCCCATCCTCAACCTGTGCAGCTTTCCTTAGCGCAAAGGAGCTGGTTGTCTTGGAACCAAAAGAAGCTATGTGCAGTGCCCAAGTCACCCACTAAAATCCCCCTGGAAACTGAAGAGCTGAATGTGTTTCTCCCTAGGTTCTTTCCTTATGCCATCTTTTCTTGAACATTGCCAAAATGCTGCAACTATCTCCAATTATTCCTAAGCTTAAGTGTTTGCCAGAAACTGATGCATATGTAAAGCATGCACTCTTACTGCTCATGCAAAAAAAAAAAAAAAATTTTTTTTTTTTTTTTGCTTTAGTGATTACTTAACAGATGTTCCCGGCTATAGTGATCCTAAATTCTAACTCTGCCTACCATTACTCCATAGATGTTTTCACTAACCACTCTCTCCTCTAATGATCACAACGCCCTCTCATTGTGTGGGGGGTAGGGGGTGCTGCATCATTAGCCCCATTTTACAGATGCACAGTCTGGGGCTGGAGGAGAGATTTTGTGATTTTCCTAAATTGCCATGGTTTATAAATGGCGGTGGTGGTCCCGAGACTTTCCTACTTTCTCAAGCTTTTGTCAAATTTGTCGTGAGCAGCATTTGCTGCAGCCAACTTTGATTCCTTGGACATTTAGTCATCCATTTAAATGCTGGCTTCTTTGTTTATTTTTGGATTTAATATCTTCTAATTGAATAAACCAGATTTACATTTTAAAGGGAAAATCACCCTTCTAGTCCTC